>NC_090924.1:1110626398-1111876398 GCF_040938575.1 Ambystoma mexicanum | reverse complement strand
ACAAATAGGCACCAGTACACCACCCTCAGGCAGACCCCAACTCCTACCCGTAGTTGTTAAGTTGCAGGCCCAGGACCTACTTGCAGAAGTCCGGCCAAAGGAGTCTTCTAGAAAAAGCGAGTCCCAGCAAAGAAGTAAAGTTCCAGAAGAAACCAAGCAGAAAACCCATTGGGAAAGGAAAGGGGGAACCTAACCTGGGCGGCACTAGGCCACAACTAAGGATGCACCCCCCACTGGAGGCCAGGAAGCAGGAAGTCTAAAAACACACAGATACACGGGAGAAATCCAAAGAAAAGACTGAGTACAGTTCCACACGCGATGCAGTTCCAGGAGATAAAATGAGCCGGAGAGTCTTTGAAAGCAGCAAACAAAAAGAGTTCCATGGAGTAAAGGCCTGAGTTCATGAGCCGGAGTAGGGGCAAAAACAAGATGCAGTCCAGTATCCCGGAGCCAAGGTCAAGGGGAGCCAAGGAGAGCAGCCAGGGGACCAAACGCTGAACACAGATTTGAGGGACAAATGCAGAAGGAGCAATCGTTGAAACAAACGCCAGAGTCAGGGGGAACAGGTATCAGCCGAAGGAGTCAAGCACCGGAATCCATGAGGAACAAAACTGGAGCAGTCTGATATGAGAAGCTAGGAGTTCAGAATACAGAGGAGTTCAGGATCGCAGGAGGAGGAAACATGAACCGGAGCTACCTTGCCGGGACGAACGTGACGGTCAAGGAGCATCGCCCGGAAACCTTGCAACTGGTATATACTGTTTCTTTTTGGTACAGCAAGGTGCGTGATGACGTACTGCATCACGTGGGGGTCAGGCTCAAGGATAGCTGGGGATGACAGTTCATTGTGAACACCAAAGCGTTCTTTGGGTCAAACACCAGGACAAACGCCAGCATCTTTGGTACTTAGTGATCTGGGGCTGTCTGGCTCTCGTGAGCGGATGATGCACTACAGTTGTCTCCACGACCACCAGTCTGGGTTCATAGCAGTCAGAGGCATGGAAACTGCACTCCTGATCACCTGTGAAGACTTGCTCTCAAATCACAATTCCAATTCTCCTTCCGTTCTGATCCTTCTTGACCTTTCTTCTGCTTTTGATATGGTCAATAATGCCACCCTTATAAATCTACTTCATGATACCCTTGGCATCACAGACCTGGCATGGACTGGTTGACCTCCTTCTTCTTTGACCGACCTTCCCAGGAAAATCTGGGCCCTTTTCTCTCCCCCATCACACTGTCCATCTGCGGTATCCCTCTGGGCTGTATCCTCTCGCTGTCGCTATTCAACATCTACCTTGCGCCTCTTGGCCATGGCGGCACGGTGCGTCACCCTTTCTCAACTCTCATGCTGGACTTCCTTTGCATCCTTTACTCATGGTGGCCCTAAATCATGCTGTTCCCATCTTTATCTTGTATCCTGGCTTGCAACATTATGTGTAACTACTGACATCTGCAATTGTATTCGCTCTCCACTCTTGCTTCTCCACCCTATTTGACTACTTACTCTCTGTTCTCTCCGCCTTTCCCTTCTCCCTTTTCTTATCTCCTCCCCTTACTTTCTTCTATGCACTTACTCTATCAGAATTGTCCCTGGACCTAATATGATAGCAACCTCGTCTGTTTCCTCCACCCTCCCATTACTGTTTTTTCTTCCCCACCCCAGCTCCAGCACTATTGAAATGTCGTCAGGCCTAGTATGATAGTCGCTTGTTGTGTTCCTCCCCTCCCTTTCTGCACCCCTCTCCCTCACCTTTTGTTTTTCTCTGGGTCTACCGGAAATGTCGTCAGGCCTTATCTATGTCTTAGCTCTTGCACTATCCGAAATGCTGTCAGGCCGAGTACGATAGTTAATTTCACATCCTTACTGTTCATGGCCTGTAAGAATGTCATTGTATTTTCCCTTGTTCTCTCCCTTGCCTTGAAGCACTTTGAAATAAATTGTGTATAGGTGCTATTTAAATAAGCTATCATATCATATCATATCTCTGCATTCTCCCTTCACTTCCATTGTTATGCAGACGACACAGAGCTCTCCTTCAAGTTTCCCTCCACTTTCTCTGCTTCTTCCTCTCTCATTCCTGACTGTCTGACTGCTATTCAGGCATGGCATATGGCTAACCATCTCTGCCTAAGTGCCAGTAAGACTGAGATCGTTCTCATTGGGGGTCCTGCTCCCTCCTTCTCTCCTACTCTCGGGCTGCCCTCCATGGGCCCCCTGTCTTCACCCTCTTGTGAGGCAAAAAACCTTAGTGTCATCTTCGACTCCTCCCTCTCCTTCTCTACTCACAGTGCGGATCTTACCAAGAAGGCCCACTTTCAGCTGCACCTCCACAGAGGCATTCTCTGTTCTCACCTTCTCCCAGAACCCCATTGTCTCCAGAACTCTGGTGCTTTCTAGGCTGGACTACTGCAACAGTCTCTTCCTCAATCTGTCTAAATCCCACCTTTGCACCCTTCAGCTAATCCAGAATAGGGCTACAACCCTTGCTCCCTAAATACCACCCTGTTAGAGCCCTTCATTCTGCTAGCTCACACACTTCCAAGCAGAGAGTGGGGGGTAGATCTCTCTCTTCCGCATGAGCTTCCATCTGGAAAGGCCTCCCTGCTCCACTCAGGCGTGTGCCGGATATCCTTAAATTCTGCAAACTTCTCAAGGCCCTGCTTTTCTCTTCTTCGTTTCCTCTCCCCCACCCCTGCTAAAGTCCCCCTCAGCTGATTTTTGACTGGCTGCCTGGTGTCTTCTTAGCCTTACAGGGCACCAAGCCCTCCTTGCCAAGTCTAGACAGCACTTTGTTCTCCCCTTCCCCTCTCTTCAAACCTACATTTGCCCTAACAGGCTCCCCACCTGTACTAGCCTGGCGGGGCCTACACCCCTACTGAGCCCAATACAGCCCCGTCCTCGCACCTCGGGTTACTGCACTTGCAGGATCCGAATGAGACAAGGCCTAGTAGGACCGTTTTTGTCATTCTTCATCCCTGTTCTGCACCAGCCCCCCCAGTCCCCTGCCCCCCTTTGTCTTGTGGTTTCTTGAAACACCATTTGCTGTATATGCGCATTATAAATACTGAATAAAAAAAAAATAAGGAACAAATCTGAAGATAATTTAGCAGTTTTAAATTCTCGTCATAGTGGAAGTTATTTACAACTTCTGCAGGACTGATTGAAAGGGCACAGATCACATAAAGATTGGTCTATGAAGCAGTGGACTCAGGGAACCAATGGGAGCGAAGAGGAACACTTAGACAGGAAAGTCTGGGCTATAAAACCCCAGCAGTTTCAGTTGAGAGTGAAAGGTGCACGGGTGAGTTTGGAAAGGAGGATGTGAACCAAGAGACCACTAAGGAGGAGGTAGCATGTGGATGAAGAGTTGGAGGAGGCTGATTGTAGGGTGTTTTGGAGGGAGAGTGGGAAGGGGGAGACTGAGAGTAGGCCTTTGAATGTCTGGGTGTGTGTGTGTGTGGGTCTGTGCGAGAGCTAGAGGGTAAGTGAAAAGCAGGAGGATAGAGGAGAGTAAAGACAGTAGTAGTGCTTGGAGTGGGGGATTGTTTGGATGCAGGATGAGAGATAAAAGAAAGACCAGGAAAAGGAGTGTATGTAGAGGGGAAATACCAGTTGGAGGGTGGAGATAAGAGAAGGGGAAGAGAACTGTAAGAGCAAGGGACAGAGTTTGGAGATACAAAAAGAGAGAGAAAGCGAGAGAGAGAGAAAGAGAGAGAGAGAGAGAGAGCATGAGAGAGAGAAAGAGAGTGAGAGACAGGAGGTGAGGAGACGGTAAAGAGACATCCATCACGTGAAGGGTGCCAGGGCAACAAGACTACCCTACTAGGATCTCTAGGAAGTCCCTGAGAGAGTCAGATAAATAGATAGGCTATGACATTTAGGCCTCCTTAGGGAAAGGGAGAGAATCAGGCAGTATGGGTACCCAGGCTGTAGCAAATCAAACTTAGAACAAGCCATGGTGGAATATGGAGCTGGGATGGGAAAGTTAAGCAAATACATGTTAAAATTGATTGTGCTCATCTTATTCAGGGTTGGGTTTTAAGTTTAAGCTTCATTGGTATGACAAGGTGCTCAAGGAATCCCACTACAACAGCCAATAGGTTTCAACTTTTATAATAAAAATAGGTTCGCAAATCAATTGGTGTTCACAGGTGAGGGGTGGTCCCTGTACATTTTTACCCTACCTTGAATGGATCTCCCACCTCTGTAGCCAATGCGCCATATTCCACCATGACTCGTTCTAAGTGTGAGGGTCAGATTTGCTTCACTCTAAATTATTAACTGAGTGGTGACAATCTGACTCTCACACTTTGAGACAAGAAACAAGCTGTTTTCTATGAGAATGGTGGTTATGTTCCTGAGCACCATACCCCAGGGCATGCCACCATTTTGGCCTCAATATGCCTGAGGCATATATGCCTCTTTTTTCTTTAAAAAACAAAAGGGATATGTCATCTTTCGAAACCCACATTTGACACAAAGCCAAGACATATACACTTTGCGTGAATGGCACATAGAGCATAATTTCAGCATCTGGATGCGTCTAAAGTACGATGCATGCTGGGAGGAAATAATGCAATATGAAGTATGGAGGCTTCGAAGTAATAAATGGTCCACTGACAGAGGGCCTATGCAGGATCCACCACCTCAAAGAAGCCGTAAAGGGAAAATACCCAGGTACGTCCCACAAAGCCCTGCTGCACATATAGCCATGCCACCTCACACAAAGCCCTATTGCCTCCTACAAAGCCACACCTACCCCTTCACAGCCTTGCAGGATTCCCAGAGGCCAAAAGGCATCCACATTAGGCAGCTGCCCCCATATTGCTCTGCATAGGCCCTCAGTGACCTGCAGCCCCAGCATATCCCAGCAGATGTCCAATAATTGCCTGCAAGCCCCTAGGAACCTTCAAACCCCCTAAATAGCCATCAGGCCCTTGAGTGTTTCTTGACTTCCCTTATTGACTTATGCCCCTTTGACTTTATCCACTCCACCGTGAGTGCCTTTCTTCCCCCTGACTATATTTTGTCCCTGTGCTGTAGCACCATGAAGCGTATTTTGTGCTAGATGGAATTACAATAATGGCCACAACCCAAATAACTGGATAGACTCAAGGAATATGGCAAAGTTTGGTTTGGTTTGGTTTATTATTTATAATGCGTGTCATACCCGGGGATAACAGGGCGCAGCAATTACACATATATGCGAAGCTTGGTTACACACGGTTATACAGGAAAAAAACAAGTGATAGATTATATACAGAGAAGGCGTATGTACGAAACATGATGTGCAATGGGCGAACATATGGACACAGGGAAATATACACAGAAATGGAATCCAGGGGATCAATAGTTGCACGCTATTGTTGTTGTGGCAGTGAGCGAAAGGTTAAGAGTGCTGGTTGTTGGATTTTAACCAAATGATGGTGTTGGCTCTAAACTTGTGGTGAGTTTGGTCTGTTGTAAGGCTGGGAGGCAAAGTGTTCCATAATTTGGACGCTTTCACCGGGAAGCTATTACCTCCAATTGTGGATCGTTTGAAGCTAGGTATGATAAGACAATCTTTATTGATAAGTCTTACTGGTCTAGTGGAGGTTTGCTTATGAAATCTCTCAGCCAGGTAGATGGGTGTGGCATTGTTGAGTGATTTATGTGTCAGCAATAGAGTTTTTAGGATGACTTTGTCGTGGGTTGGTAGCCAATTGTTCTGTCGACTAGTCTCGGATATATGGTTTCTTCTGGAGATGCCTAAGGCTGCTCTAAGGGCATCATTTTGTAAGATTTGGATTCTTTTGATAATGGCTTTGGAGGCTCCTAGGTAGAGGGCATTACAATAGTCCAGGCGTGAAAGGATGGGGGCTCTGGCTAGGGTAATGCAACTGCTTTCAGAGAGGAAGGGTTTGCCAGTGCGAATCAGTTTGCACATGTAGGCTGTGGCGGATGCTAGAGAGTTGACCTGTTTGGTGAATGAAAGGTGAGAGTCGAGAAACAAACCAAGTGTTTTTACCTTGTGCTCTACTTTTATGGTGTTGCCATCAATTATAAATGATGAATAATTGGGACCTCATTTTTTTAAGTTAGACTGGGTGCCCAGGATGGTGAGTTCAGTTTTATCATCATTCAGGCATAGACCGTGTGTGGCCATCCATGCCTGGATGATGATATACACTCTGTTCACCAAGGCCAAATCCTTTTCATAATCCCCAGAAAGCTGGAGGAGGATCTGGGTATCATCTGCATAATTAGTGTAGGTGACACCGAGATGGTCCAGATCATCGAAGAGGGGCTTAGTGAAGATGTTGTAGAGTGTAGGTGAAACATAAGAGCCCTGAGGCACAACGCAGGTGATGGGTATGGGGTCTGCAGCAGCTAGCGTCGAAAAGACCCTCATTGTCCTGCCATTCAGGAAGTAACTAATCCAGGTAATGGCTTCCTCAGAGAAGTGTGCTGCAGTATTTAGGTGGTTGCAGAGGATGGTGTGGTCGACTAAATCGAAGGCAGCTCAGCGATCTAAGAGGAGTAATGCTGATTTCCCATCGTTTTTTTTTTCCACATTTTATTTTTTTTTATTTTTTATTTTAATGATTTTTATTGTTTAAATATTGAGTTTGATACAGATATCAACAAGTTACAGACTTTGAATAAATAAGAACCATAGAGAAATAACATAGTAAATGATTCAGATCACTTGTAATAGTATTTCTATATAGCTAAATCATTTGTTTAAATCATTTACGAATAGAATATGAACTATAGTAGATATAAACCGCATTAATATAACAAGTAGTATAAAATTAATAGTAGCACTAGTCTGCAAAGAGTGACATATGTAGTGAATATAGAGATTAGGGGGGAGACGTAAAGGGAGACAGACAAGAGACATACAAGAATCAGGAGGGTAGAGGATAGGGGGGGAGAATGGGTATATTGGATTATTTCATCAAGATAAACTAATCATTTCAAACATTGTTAAGTTCTAGCATTTCAGTATGAGTGTGGAAATATGGGTAATGATGCAAATATATGGGTGTAGATTCATGTACCATGAGCAGTTGCATTAAAACAGTTAAGATACCTGGTGAAATAATACCATTTAGCATTATATTTAGGAATTGTGTTATGATTATTGGCCATGCACATTTCCAGTTTATGAGTGCTACAAATAGTATTCCACCAGATTTTGGTAGAAAGCAAACTAGAGTCTTTCCAGTTAGCAGTGATGCATTTTAAAGCTATACAGATGAATAGATCATAAAGTCTAGCAGAGTCAGATGGGATATACGTTGTAATGGCTATACTTCCTAAAAATATGTTAACAAAGGAAAAGGGCACATCAACACAGAAGATACACTTAAGAAGCTTCCAAATTTCCTGCCAAAATGTAACAATATATGAATATTCAAAAAACATATGCATATTCGAGGCAGGAGATATGCCACATGACCAACATTTTGCATTATAATTCGGATTAGACTTAGCCAATTTGGCCGGAGTAATGAATGCTCTATGCATGAAGAAATAATAGTGTTGTGAAATATTTGCTGATACCGATACTTGTTTGATTTTAGAAAACTGTCTTTTAGTTCATCGATTTGGGTCTTCAAATCGATGAGGGCAGTTTCTGTGCCATGCTGGGGACGGAAACCTGATTGCCTAGCTCCTAGCAGATGTTGTTGTTCCATATGTTTTTGAATTTTGTGTACGGTACCTTATCCAAGATTTTTAGAAGGAAGGGCACAGTAGTGATAGGTCTATGATTCGTGGGTGTGGATGGGTCAAGGGTGTTTTTTTTTAGGAGTGGAATCACTGACATAATCTATAGGAGCCTGTATGGAAAATGGACGCAAGACACCACAGGAGGTGCCTGGCCACAGGAGGTGGCTTATCACCACCACCTCTTGAGATGAATCCTGGAGATGAACAGGAGATGAGAGTCTTCAATGACAGTGTCCTCGAGGGAATTGGAGGAGTGACAGAAGGTGAGCAACTGAATGCATGCATTTCAGTAAGATACACCTTGCTCCTTTAAATGTACGTGACTTCACTTGTCACACACTCCTCAGAAGCCATGGAGAGTGTTGCACATATTCAACTTCCTGGTATGCGCCATGGCATTATAATGATCACCCAACAGAGTTATGACCTGGCAATGAGAGTCACAGTGGGAAGAAACATGCACTGAACCGCCCGATACATTAACAGATTATTTTAACACTTTATAACTTTCCAGTCACATTACAAATGAGGCAGACTCAGTACAGCTTATATCGTGATACATACTAGGGCAATATCTGTTTCCATAGACATTTAAGTTATAATCAGTTATGCAAATGGCCTTATCAAGAGTTCTGTAGCACACTAACACTCCCTATTTACATCAATTTAAAGGTCATACTCTTCTCCTTTTTTATCCCACTTCAGACTATTTCTTCGTCATCTTCCTCAGCTTGCAGCAGGTATACTTTGTAGACACCCCAGAGATCTTTGTGCCAAAGGTAACACATCAATAAATCCAGTTCACAAGCCATACATTTAGCGATTTCCTGCAACAATTTCTTAACAGTAGGAAGTAGCTTATTGAAATTTCACACCTCCATCTCAGTAGGCCCAAAAGTGGGGACGTTTCCACTTTGCCTCCTATCATTTTGGAAGCTATTTCCAAAGTTTCCCTCCAGAAATAGGCTATACAAGGGCTTTCTTGGAGTGCAAAAAGTCTGATGGACACATTTATAGCGGATTGGCTTTAGCCTATAGCTTATCTATATTGCTTTGGAAAATCTTCTAATGTATCTCTACTGCTTATCCTTGGTCAACATTCCAAGTTCACCCTTCCATCTTGCCTTGGCTTTATTGAACTGTAACTCCAAAGAGCCTCCCATTCCCTTATGCAATATTGTCACCAGTCTTCCATCTCCCCCACATTCGATCATATCTATCAGTGGGAAGAACCTGGCTAGGAACAGGGGGAAGAGTGGAACAGCTCTTTTAATGTGTTGCAGAGGCAGAAAGTACATTAATCAATCAATCAATCGATCATTCAATCAATACTTTATTTCAACCAGTAATAGGTCATGAAAGTCAAAAATACACAAAACAATAAAATACATTGATACAATAAGACCATGGAAATAAAAGCTGGGAATAAAACAATGCACATTAAAACATCAGGTAAAAATATACATTTAAATACAGTTCATAAAATATGCCCTCCGACAGCCATATGCTTAAATCGCTTTCTCAAATGCCAGCAACAGAAAATGCCCCATGGGGCACGAAACACCATGGGGCATTTTCACGATTGGATCACCAGTCAGACAGAAGCACAGCACCAGGATTAGTGTTTGAGAGCATAACCAGGGGTAGCAGATATTTCTTCCTCGCATACTTGTATGCTGGACAGAGAAAATAAATGCTTAATGCTTTCGACCGCACTGGGGGAAAATGGGCAAATGGCCGAATAAGACACATTCCAAGAATGCTTGAGAAATGCCAGGGGCAGGATGCCAATGTGTAGCTTCATATGTAGGGCCCTCAATAGTTTAGTTAGCATAAAATACAAATAACATTCAAATCTTGGGGTTAATTTCCTGCCCAAATACGGAGCTAAGCTGGCTGAGTGTGCAAGGATCGATCTGGTGTCTTTCTCTCAACTGATCCTGGAGGCCCTCTTGAATAATCTTTTTAAATTCCTTGGGATAGAATCAGGCTGCAACCAGTAGCCTTCCATTCCCGCTGCAAACAACTCCCTGCGAACCCCCGGGAACCAAGGTAGGCTTCGGTGGGCCTTTACATCACTACATCTATAGGGAAACTCAAATCCTCATTCCGTATACTGCCTCTTTGTCGTGAGATGAATCCCTTGTATTTGATACACCAGAGGTAGGGGGTGCACTACTTATTACTTCCAAACCTCTGTGCCAATCCAACCCAGGCCATATGGGTACTCATGATCACATTCATTCCCCTCTTGGGCACAGGGGTACAAATTGTTGCTGTTAACAAAACTGGCAAGCTACTGCTCTCTCCAAACTAATGTGTGGTTGATCCAGGCCTTTTATATATCAGTAGGAAAGGTAATAATCCTGTGCCATCAAGTAGGATCTAACCCTGTCTCAGTCTCCCAGCCCATCTTCCCCGAGATGAGCCATCCAAATTTCCCATCTTACTGAGCAACTTTACAGACCCAAATGAATCAAACACACATACTTTGTAAGCTCTTGAAAAAGGCCCTCAAAAGGTACATTTGGATCTATAAAAACAAATATTGGGTAGCATTATCATTTTGTGCAGTGAAATTCTGCTTTCTGTGAAGGGTTTTGACCCATGCTGAATCATTAGACTGGGTCGATGTGGGGATGAGCTGCCGCCACCCATCATTCCATCCCAGAGTCCAGGAGAACTGCGCAGTTGGCACAAGACCACTCCAAAGGTACAACCTTCTTGTGGGGGGTTCCACATCACCACTCTACTGTAAGGATGCCATCAAAAGAATGTTAAGCAAGGGTTCTATTCTATCAAGCAACAGAGTACTCTATTGAAATGCAGTAATTCAAGACAGATCCCAAAAATGGATCCAGTACCGACAAATTCCACAATGCGGCGCTAGCGGTCTAAACTCTGACAGGAGAACTGGCTGACAAAGGGATCTGAGTCAACTGGACTTCAAAGCCTGTTGGTTAATTAAAAAAATCTTAGCCACCGGCTGTTCCCAGAGGCCAAGAGGCTGAGAACTCTTAACACCCCAGAGACTCACAACAGGAGGCAGGATATCACATGGCCCTTCTGAGTGAGAGGGAGGGGGTTTCCCCTTCAGCTTGGAGGAGAGAGACAATAGCCCCTTTCAGTTGAATGGGGTATGTTAATGTTCAGTGTTTCCTGTCAACAGCCCTCTGCCAGCAAGACCCACCCAGACTTCTGGAGGCGGACCCAAACACTTTGGGGAGTTGAATTGCAACAAATATATATTTTATAGAAACATTGATAACTTATTGTAACCAAATGACAGGAATGTACAACCTTGAGATTTTTAGTATGAAAAATGCCCTCACGATTTGAGTCCAAACTCTAATTTGTACCATGTTCTGGGGCAAAACCCCGCTAATTATGAATATTGTAGACACTGTATTTAAGCTAGAGACCTGGAAAATTACTGGGATATTTGGAGAAGGGGGTGTACCTTTGTATAATTTTTGATGAAAAACCAATGTTGCAAACCCCACTAAAATCGAAAATAAGTTGCCATTTTTGAATGCAAGCTCCTAGAAACGCCAGAGTCGGAACAGAGACTACCTGAAGCAATGTGTAATATGTACATGTAATGTCCACTACTTGTGTACCTGGGAAATATGTATTTGGATCAGAAATAGATTTGTGTGCACATTGATCAGGGGAGTCTCCTTTCTGCAGGTCATAAAAATGACATCACTCTGACACACTATCCCTTCCCAAATCAGGGACCAAATAATCTATTGATCTATCAAATTAAGAGAGGGGCAGGCTTAGTGAAACTAGCCTCTCCACCCACTTTCTAAACACATAAAAAGAGACTGCTGGGACAGGTATAGACATTCATTTTCCATTTCTGCGGAGCATTTTGACAGCCGACATCCCATCCAGACAGAGACCAGAACCAGAGATCCATAGACTACAGAACTTTGTACCTAGAAGGCCCACTGCAAGCAAAAGTATTCTCAGCAGGCCTTCAGAATCCAGCAAACCTAACCAAACTATTAAACAGCCGGGCGAGCTGTTTGAATACTTTGCCAAGGACTTTTGCCGGAACCGCAGACCTGACCCAGACCGATGTGAGCAGAACCAGAGATCCGGATCGCTGTGAGCAGGACCGGTGCCTGATTGACCCGCCGAGCAGAGAGAACCGCCGCTGGACGTGTTGACCAGATCCGTGACGAGGCCTACTTCAAATTTATATTGTGAGTACCTAGCAGAACTGTGCAGAACCAATCTCTTAGTTAAAATAATCTAATTCAAACTATTTTAGCCAATTAGAACTGCCTCCTAGAATCGTGTCATTCTGTCATCTTTAAAACTGAAAACTGTCATCTGTCATTCTGAGCTTTAAAATTTAAAATCCGAAAAACTACCTTCACAAAATCGGCCGTATCTCCGGAGCCGTTTAGTATAGTGCCTCCGTAATCGCGCTCGACGCACGCGACTAAATTTGCTGCGATTTGACATTTTGCTCAATTTCAGCCACGTGTAAAAATATTTGTTCTTGCTTTGCTTGCTGAAATTCGTGTGCAACCTGACAATCATTCATAGAGCATTGCTAAAGTGGGCCTGAACTAATATAAACTAGATATCACCCACCCTGAATCTCTAGAGGGAATTCAAAGCATTTTAGCACATTTCTCACTTCATTGTCATCACATTCAAAGCATTTTGGGCCTGTGTTTCAAACTTCTACCTGTTTTCCTCTAAGCTTGCTGGGGGGGAACTGAATTTCGTATTGTATTTGATTGCATTCCTGAGAACTGTGTGCTCCTCTTTCCATCTCCTTATATTGAAAAAGGGGGGGGGGGTGAATTGCCAGAGAAAAAGTGATTATCTTAACTTTTGCTAAAATCATATCAAGTTATTTATGTACTGCATTTTATTCCTCATTGCATTCCTTGAAACCATCACGCATTTTCAGCTACCTCATCCTCTATACCACTCCTAAGTAATCAAGTGTACCACTGTAACATTACCCATTGCGGATCCACATCATATGTCTAAGTGTACTATCAGATATTAATTTATTATAAAAGTGTGATATATATATATATTGTTTAATTTTTCAAATAAACCTTTTAATTTGCAAAACAAACCTACTTCTTGGCTCAGTGGGGTCAAGGGGATTCTAAGAGGGGGGGTGTTATACAAGGGTTGTCATCCAGAGTACTGAACTGGACATAAAAATACATCAATAAGGGTTTTCCTCAGCATCCCAGACTAGGCATTGATTGAATATCGCTTACAAAGTGGGGGCTCGTAGCCGGGATCTTCTGGGTTAGATTTAGCACTTGTGCAGCTTAATACAGTGCGCTAACTGACGGGATACATACATCTGGTTGGATCACCAAGCTGTGGTACGCTGTAAAGCACTCCTCAAAGGAACGCTCTAAGGAGAAGGTCTGTTTTGCAAAATAAAATACAAACTTCTGTAAGTCAGGAAGGAACTCAAATTCCAGAATGACCACACTGGTAGACATCAAAATAGCCAGAGAGCACTTTTTACACAAGCTATTTGTGAGAGGTGAGTGGGCTCATCAGGACCAAACGTTCTGGTTGCAGGCAATCGCACAACAGGTCACTGAAACAGGGTCAGATACATGGAGAGATCAGGGTCCATTACATGTGGCCCTGGGTGAATTATATATGGCCCCTAAGGCCAAAGATGCACACAATAAGATTGCCAGGATAGCGGCATATTTGTATCTATATATGGGTGCCATGCAGGACAAATGTGCTGAAAGCCAAGATCTGGTAAATAGGCAACAGATGGCGTTGGAAAAGGCCCAATCTGACCTGGACTCTTCTGAGCAGAGGCTGCACAGGAGTCAGAAAATGATAGTAGACAGTACATCATTAAAATAAAGGAGGATATGGATATCCTGCAACAGGAAAAGGCTGACCAGGATACCAGAATTCTGGCCTTGCAGAAGGAGCACCAAGACAGTTTGGACTCCCTACTGCAGAGCCAGAAAAAGCTGGAGCAACAATTAGATTTCAATAGGGCATGTGCTGAGCAGGTAGTCACCCTGCAAAGCCACCTAGATAGGGAAAAGGCAGAGAGCAATAAACTGATCCTGAAAGACCTGGATACCCAGGCAGAGTTTGATCAAGAGCACCAGAAAGCTGGTGCCCTTCAAAGGCAAAGGGACGACCTGGCGGCACAGATGCAGACTCTTAGTCAGGAAAGGGACACCTTAGGCCAGGAAGTCTGCCAATTAAAAGAAAAAATTGAAGAAAATCACCTGGCCCTCCAGGGGGTGGGTGACCTCCAAAAAGAGCATCACGACTTGCTAGAGCACACCAGGAGGGTGGAGGAGGCTCTGGCAAGAAAGGAGCAGGCCAGTAGGGATGGGACTCAGGAGGTAACCCTCCTGCAGCAGAGACTGGCCCAATACTCCAGGACCAATCAGGAGGCACAGAGAGAAAAGGAGGCTCTCTGTCAGCACAATGATAGGCTCCAGCAACAGGTATCCATGCAGGAGAGACTGATAGAGTCTAGTAAGGCTTTAACTGAGGAACTGAAAGCACAGGCTCTTGCATTGCAACAGGGAGCAGGGGCTGACAGAGATGAGGTTTGCTGGGAAAGGGAAACGCCTGAGCATAACCTCAGGAGCCCTGGTACCAGAGGCCTTCATCCCTCCCAGTCCCTGGACTCTGCCACCCCCGTGTCCCCTGGCGCGCATGAGCACAGGGCCACAGGAATGGCAGATTACTATCCAGCCAAAAGCATGGGGCTCATAGGCCAGTACCACCCAGGAATGGAGGGGCGGGCATCCGGGTATGGTCACCCAAGCATAGTGCAATTTAGTGGGGAACCCCATGAGAGTGGGCCCATTAAGGGCATCCTGAAAACCTCTGCCCAGTTAGGTCAGTGGGGGGGGGTACCCATCAAATCCTGGCAGCAAGGAGGGATCTGAAGACTCCTCTGAGCATTACAGGACACAGGAGACCAGGTTCCTACATTCTGCCAGTCATTCCCAGGCTCGCAGAATCCGGGAAAACCTGGAAGATCAGACGGGCACCTCTGGGAGCAGTGCTTCTGAGTCAGAGGATGAATGGACCAGGGTTACCCGAACCAAAAAGGCCAATAAGGCAAAAAGGGCCTTGCTTAAGGACCCATTGAAACAAATAAAGCCAATAAGGAGTGTCATCACGCCTTATCATAAGAACGCCAAGTATTCTGTTTCGGAACACTTGGAGCTCTATGAGCAAATGATGGAGACTTTCCATTTGAAGGAAAGCAGTAGCTGCATCCAGTACGTCAAATGGACCTTCTCACGAGAATACTCCAGTTTCTTTGCAGGGCTGGAGGATCAAAACCATTCAAGATGGTCCACATACAGGGCGACCATCTTGAAACATTTTTCTGTGCACAGAAATCCTCAAGAGGCTCGCAAGGCAGCCTACAATTTGCAATGTGGGGAGGATCAGGCCCCACAAGAGTTTGTGCAAGAATTAAAGCGTGCTTTTGCGCAGACCACCAGAAGGGTGCGCACGGATAGCAGAGAATTTATCAATACGTTTTTCCATGCCTTACCCAAATACATAATGACCCTGCTCGTGAGAGATTTTCATGAGAAAAGATCTTTAGACTGGGTCATTGAACAGGCTACCAGGATCTATGAGGTTCAGAAGCCCATCGAAAATAAAAATAATGCGCAGAAAAACCCCAAAACCAACAGCACCCCTGCTGCTGCCAAGGTGGCAGACGTAAAGTTCACCCCCGTTTTGGATTTGGAGATGGGGGGCCTAAAAACCTGCCTGCACCTAATAATGCCAAGCCCAAAAGGCCCTCAGGCCAGTCACAGACAGGGAGTCGAGGGGGTAGTCCCACAAATGGGGTCCCCCGCTCCCCTGACTATGTATGTCTCCGCTACAAGGGAAACTGACCAATCCTGGGTTATGTGTGGACTCCTCCAGCCCAAGGGGGGGATCCAGCCAAGCACCTGACCCAGGGAACTTCCCTCCCAACTTCCCACAGGAGGGCAGAAATTCACCAAATCCTGGGCAGAACTTTTTCCCCAGGTATCCACCCAATTTCCAGCCCCAAAATCATCCATCCTTCTTTCCCCAATTCCCTGAGCCCAGACAACCTAATCCGGGAGAGGGGAGGCCAAGGGTGGAGGGGTACCAAAATCTTCCCAACCAGGGGTACTACCAGAAAAGGGATAGCTACCCTTCCCGGGATCAGCCCAGGGGAGAAAATAGAGCCCCGTATCAGCCTGAGCGGGTTTCACAACTTGAGCGCCAGGTCCAAAATATGGCACGGGATCTGGATCACATACTGAGGGCTCAACAGAACCCTCAGATGAGCATGCCACTGCAGAATGCCCCAAACTCTGGGCCTGGTGCTCCAGAACAATGACGGGGGCAGCACCCCGATAACCCACCGGTTCCCAGGGAGGAGGCACAAGAGGAAGAGGGGTGTAAAGCCTTGGAGGAAGCTTCCTTCCTCACTTGTAAACAGCCCCTGGAAACCCAGGAACCGGAAACAAAATCTCCTGCCCCTGAAAGTCTGCCTCCAAAGGAGCAGAGGGGGGGGGGGTAGGAGAAACAAAGTACCCAAACAGGCCCAGTTTGTGGACGAGGTACAGATCTTCCAATTTGAGGGAGAGGAATCCTCAGAAGATCCTGGGAAAAGGATCTTCTCCTTCAGAGATGGGGGAACTCCTCCCAAGGAAAAATGGGTCCCAAGGGATGCCAATTCAGACTGGGGAGATGTGGAGACTGAGCTACCGCCGCCCATCATCTCATCCCAGAACCGACAATACCAAAATCCCATGGGTCAAACCCATCCTGATGACTGCCTCCATAAAGGGGGGGGGCGGCCCAGAACCCGAAACCATTTCCAGTTGCCAACTTTTTCTTTCAGATTCCCCAGGCTCTCCACAGAATTCTGTCCAAATCTCTTCGCTAGCAATGTCCAAAACCAGAAAATTAGCCCACCAGTTGTCCAAAAATGTGCATTATCTGTGCCCCCTTGAGGAGAAGGAGGGAAGATATTATGCCCCGGTACAAGTACAGGGGCAGGGTACAATTTTGGCGCTGGTGGACACTGGATCTCAAGCTACCCTTCTGTCCAGAAGGGCCTTTGATGAACTAAATGCAGGAAGGGGGGAGAATTACCGTATTCCTCTCACCTCTCTTCCTGGACAACTGCAGAACTTTGACGGGAAGGAAATTCCTGTCAAGGGGACTTCAGATTTGGACATCGAAATTGGGCGACACAAGGTGAAACACCCGGTCATAGTAGTGACTCCAGAGGGCACCCCTTGTTTACTAGGGAATGACCTCCTGAGAAGGTTGTCACCCCTAATAGATTGTGTAAACAAGGTCCTCTGGACCCAGACTAGCCGACCAATAAAATTAAAACAGAGTGTCAACCATGTTAGTTTAAACGGCACCTGCCACATGGTTGAACAAAGATCCGACCAGGTAGAATTTCACTTCCAGAACAAGCAAATTCCAGACGTGACAGTAATAGCAGTAGGGCAACAGACTGGTGATGGGGGGGTCCTCTCTATTTCTGAAAATCAACCTTCCTTCCAGTTTAAGGTGGTATTCCACACTGGAAGGAAACACTCTGAAATTGTTTACCAATCCACAATCAGACACTCCCACTCCTATAGTCCAGAAAGAGGTGAAATCAGCTCAGAGCCTGGCTGATATTCAGCAAATTGGAGAGCAGTTGTTCATCCCTGTTCAGTTAAATGATGGGAAGGACTCTGTTCTCGCCCGAGTGTGTGTGAACAACGGTAAGAGATTCATCAGCGAAGCCAGGTTCCGCCAACTCCCAAAAGATCCAGCCATTCCCACATTCAAACTGATAGACAAATGGGAAATGGACCTGCAAGCACCCAAAATGAAACATCTCCTGCCAAGCAGGTGTATGCTCAAAATCTCCATTGGCAACAAGAGCATAGTCCATAATTGTTGGGTCGTGCGAGATGTCACTGCCGCCTTTTACTTAGGCAGTGACATTCTCAATCGCTTCGCCATTAGTTTGGACCTAATAAACTTCAAAGCTTGTTCCCGATTAGTGGATAATCCCATGGGCTTTGATGATCCAGAAAAAGCATTTAGGTCAGCTCAATTGCTACCTTATGCAGTTGAAATTCAGATTAAAGAGGAAGTCACCATCCCAGAAAGGACCCGACAATTCTCCCTGAAAGTGAAAGTTAAAAGAGGACAAAAATTGGAAAACCCTGATGCTTACATACATCTAAATGCTTCTCTCCAACAGCAAGTGTTGGGGGTAAACCCAACTCCATTAATCAACATAGAACATGACACCATTCCAATAGAGGTGGATAACATTGACTTAAAGAGTATTACTCTAGCCGCAGGCACCATTATTGGAATGGCGATTGATGACCGACATTTTTCCATTGATCTAGGAAATGAACTGTTAGGACCAATCCCCAAGGACTGTTTTGACAGTGACCATGATGACAATACAACACCAGACAGGATTTTCACCCGGCATGGGGGGAACTTCCTGCTGTACACTTTTTGACCTTATGGTAAGGAAGATGTGACTTGTGACTTCAGAGGGGACGAGGTGATTTTCCAGGTCCATGTGGGCTGCCTTTCCCACCTGAAGCCTCCAGTCCAAATCAGCACTCTGACCAGGGACTTCTCCACCCAGCTGGAGGAGGCCGCTGAGATAGCCAAACCAGAAGTCTTTCCAGGCTTCAGGCAGATGGTGGAAGAGAGAGTCAACCTAGCTGATGCCTGCGTGACTCTGGAACAGAAGCAAAAGTTGAAACAAGTTTTCTTGGATTTCCAAGATCTCTTTGCGGTAGACTCATATGACTGTGGTCGCACCAAAATCCACACAACAACAATTCCCACGGACCCTGGCATGACTACAGTGTTTGTGAAGCAATATCGCTTGCCTCTCGCATCCATGGAGTCCCTTACTGAAATAATTAAGAACCTTGAGTCCCGGGGAACAATCCGTCCAGTCCACAGCACTTTCAATAATCCGGTGCTGGGAATATTGAAGCCAAACGGCCAGTGGAGACTCTGCGCCGACCTTAGGGTGCTCAATAAACGGGTCCATACTTCCCGATGGCCTCTGCCCTACATTGACCAAGGGCTGGCCCAGATCCAGGGGTCACAGGTATTTACAGCAATAGACCTGACCAATGGATACTGGACCGTGCCTCTCAGTAGGGAGGACCAATACAAACTGGCTTTTACCTTTGGGGGCCAGCAGTACACATGGACCCGGACTCCCTTCGGATACCTCAACTCCGGCAATGAATTCAACATTTTCCTACATAAGGCCATGCCCGACCTGGGTGCGAGGGGTAACCTGGCTTATGTAGATGATGTCCTCATCAAAAGTTCATCTGTGGAGGAACACATAGCGGAGATCCGTTATGTTCTGACGCAGTTAAGGGCCGCCGGAGACAAACTTTCCTTTCAGAAAGCACAGTGGTGTAGAACCCGTGTTAATTTCTTGGGGCATGAGATTACTCCTCAGGGTCTCTGTCCCTAGGAAAAGAAAGTGGAAGCACTCCAGAAACTTAAGGATCCCACAACTCTGCGGGAACTAAGGAGCCTCCTTGGACTGACTAATTACAGCAGAAAGTTCATTAAAGGCTACGCAGAGATCACTAGACCCCTGATTCATCTCTTGAAGGGGGGGTCAAGTGGGAATGGGGTCCAGAACAATCCGAGGCAGTAAGACAACTCAAAAGAAGCCTCTCACAAGCGCCTTGCCCAGCTTACCCTGTCAGAAACAAGGAGTTCTTCCTGGAGACAGGGTTCTCTAATACGTGCTTGACGGCAGTATTATACCAAAAGCATGACAAGGTCAATAAAGTAATCTCCTATGCGAGCAAAACTTTATCCTCTGTGGAGGAAAAATTCAATGATTGTGAGAAGGCACTCCTGGCAACGGTGTGGGCATTGAAGAATTACCGCCCGTTTATCCAGGGGGAACACATCATAGTGGAGACTCCACACCAGCCTCTGCAATATCTCCAAAGTGACAGAATCCGGGCCGGAAATGTGAGTAATTCCCGAATTACTTCCTGGATTCTGTCAATGCAAGGCTTTCCTGTGGAGGTCAGATATGGCCAAAACAAGAAGAGTCCCCTCGCGCAAGGTCTGGCTGACTTGCATGATTGTGCCAGAGAAAACTGTCTCGAGGACGAAAGTCTAAAAATCAAGGACAACATGGAGGCATACCTTAATTCCCCACACAAAGTCTTTGAAGAAGACAAGTGTGAGGGAATGCCCACTGTCTATGTGGATGGATGCTCGTACCATGTTGACAACAACGGGGAGAAAGAACGGGTGGCCAGAGTAGGGAATGCATGGGTGAATGAGTCCCCAGAACCCTCCGCTGGATACAAAATTGGTCCCCGGAGTAGTCAGGTGGTAGAATTGATGGCTGTGCATCAGGCCATCCTCACTGCTGTCCAACATCAACTCCACAAACTGGTCATAATCACAGATTCGGATTGTGTACGGAACGGGTTCGTGGAGCACCTGGTTAATTGGAAAACCAGAGGCATGTTATGTGCTAATAACAAACCCCTGAAACATGGGAAGCTAATCCAAAATATTGATGATCTGGTCACCTCGAATGGGATGACCATCTACTGGAAAAAGATCAAGGGTCATTCCAAAGTAGAGGGACCAGACAAAACTGGAAATGACTTAGCCGATCAGCTGGCCAAACAGGGGCCATCCAAGGGGATCTAATAGAAATAGAGTCCCTGTTGGGGGAAATCCAGGTCACTGCTATCACTAGGTCCCAGACAAATGCTCACAATGATCTTTCAACTGCACAATGGAGTAAGGAGACCCCTGATGCTGATTTGATTACAGCTCAGAAGGGGGGGATCCAATAATTGGTAAGTTTTACCAACACATTGAAGACCCTGAGAACTTTCCCCTGACGGATACCGATTACATTGGGAAAGAGGACCTAAGAGTGTTGATGAAATGTCCAAAAATGTTCCAAATCCAAGACGGTTTGTTGGTGAGGAAATCCCAAGCTGGCCATGATCAGTGGGTGGTTCCTACCTCATTCCGAAGCCTGATGTTAAGTCACGCCCATGATGCGGCCACCGCCGGTCATAGGGGGTTTCATACAACACTAGAAATCTTAAGAGAGGTTGCATACTGGCCACACATGGGGCAGGACCTCGACCAATACTTGAAGGGGTGTCTTGTGTGTGCACAATTTCAGCCATCATCCCTCACACACCGTGCACCTCTCCAAAAGACGGGGATGACACTGCCATGTTCAGATTTGCAAATCGACTTTGTAGGCCCTGTAATTCGCTCGTCTAGAGGAAACAAGTACATGTTGACCATTACATGCTTGTTTACCAAGTGGGTGGAATGTCTCCCGGCCCCAAACTGCAAGGCAGAAACAGCAGCTGCCCTGATGATTAACCACATCTTTTCCCGTTTTGGTCTACCTCAAAGGATTGAATCAGACAGAGGTAGCCACTTCACCAGTGAAGTAATGACAAAGATTTGCGAGATACTGGGGGTCAAAAGGAAGCTACATATTGCTTACAGGCCAGCTTGCTCTGGGGCAGTAGAACGCTACAACCGAACCATTGTGAGCATCTTAAAAATGTTTGTGGCAGATTCTGGGCCAAGTTGGGATATCCGACTACCTCTGGTCCTAATGGCCATCAGATCTACCCCTTCATCTGCAACTAAAATGTCACCATTTGAGTTGATGACCGGACGCAAGATGGTGCTTCCCCAGCATCTGCTCTACAGGACCCAAGAGCAGACACTGATAAATGCCTCCACAACTCATGAGTATGTGGAGAATTTAAGGAAACACCTTCAGCATGCTTTTGCCTATGCTCAGCGGAATCTAGAAAGATCAGCTGATAGCATGAAAACCCACTATGATCTGAAGACCACCAGGAAGGAATATACTGTGGGGGACCGGTTCTATCTATACAATTTCCAAAGGAACCAGGCCAAACAGTGAAAATGTTTGCCTACATGGAAGGGACTGTTTGAAATTATAGACAAGATCTCCCCTGTAGCGTATAAGATCTTCATCCCCAAAGGTAGTCTGGCGGAAGGGGAAGACAAGTGGGTACATATAAATCAGCTAAAGTGTTGCCATCCCAGGCACACTCTGCAGCAACTGGAGGAGTCCTCTGCAATACCAGAGGGGGCCGCTCCAGAGTAATTCAGTTCCAACCCTAAAATATCCCACATATAGTCTCTAAAATATTATGACGCTTGTAAGCCACTGTCTCTGAATTATATCTTGTTTTTCAAAATTGGAATGCTATGTCTATTAAAGTATAAAATGTATATGTCGCCCCACTATATCAATAGTGGGGGAGAAATGTCTATGAATAGGTATTGCCGCTTTCCTTTGTCGTCCTAGGAGAAAGAAAATCTGGGGACTGGCCAAGGAGGACGCCCAGGGACCGGGAGTAAAGATCCGAGGGGCCCAGGGTACCGCCCAATATTCCCATCAGGACCGGCGAGGAGGACCGATCGATCCAACTGGGTGTAGGAAAAGATGCTGAACTGTGCCATCTACAGAATGGGAAGAAGATATTGTGGACATACCAGCGCAAGGGCTCAAAACCTCCTTTGCACCCGACTTCCCCTCGACTCAAATCAAAGCGTAGTTGGGCGGGGGGGTTTGTGAAGGGTTTTGACCCATGCTGAATCAATAGACTGGGTAGATGTGGGGATGAGCTGCCGCCGCCCATCATTCCATCCCAGAGTCCAGGAGAACTGCGCAGTTGGCACAAGACTACTCCAAAGATACAACCTTCTTGTGGGGGGTTCCACATCACCACTCTACTGTAAGGATGCCATCAAAACAATGTTAAGTAAGGGTCATAGTCTATCAAGCAAAAGACCACTCTATTGAAATGCAGTAATTCAAGACAGATCCCAAAAATGGATGCAGTACCGACAAATTCCACAAGGCAGCGCTAGCGGTCTAAACTCTGACAGGAGAACTGGCTGACAAAGGGACCTGAGTCAACTGGACTTCAAAGCCTGTTGGTTAATTAAAAAAAAACTCAGCTACCTGCTGTTCCCAGAGGCCAAGAGGCTGAGAACTCTTAACACCCCAGAGACTCACAACAGGAGGCAGGATATCACATGGCCCTTCTGAGTGAGAGGGAGGGGGTTTCCCCTTCAGCCTGGAGGAGAGAGACAATAGCCCCTTTCAGTTGAATGGGGTATGTTAATGTTCAGTGTTTCCTGTCAACAGCCCTCTGCCAGCAAGGAGAGACATGTGATCACTGACCCACCCAGACTTCTGGAGGCGGACCCAAACACTTTGGGGAGTTGAATTGCAACAAATATATATTTTATAGAAACATTGATAACTTATTGTAACCAAATGACAGGAATGTACAACCTTGAGATTCTTAGTATGAAAAATGCCCTCACGATTTGAGTCCAAACTCCAATTTGTACCATGTTCTGGGGCAAAACCCCGCTAATTATGAATATTGTAGACACTGTATTTAAGCTAGAGACCTGGAAAATTACTGGGATATTTGGAGAAGGGGGGTGTACCTTTGTATAATTTTTGATGAAAAACCAATGTTGCAAAACCCACTAAAATCGAAAATAAGTTGCCATTTTTGAATGCAAGCTCCTAGAAATGCCAGAGTCGGAACAGAGACTACCTGAAGCAATGTGTAATGTCCACTACTTGTGTACCTGGAAAAAAATATTTGGATCAGAAATAGATTTGTGTGCACATTGATCAGGGGAGTCTCATTTCTGCAGGTCATAAAAATGACATCACTCTGACACACTATCCCTTCCCAAATCAGGGACCAAATAATCTATTGATCTATCAAATTAAGAGAGGGGCAGGCTTAGTGAAGCTAACCTCTCCACCCACTTTCTAAACACATAAAAAGAGACTACTGGGACAGGTAGAGACCTTCATTTTCCATTTCTGCGGAGCATTTTGACAGCCGACATCCCTTCCAGACAGAGACCAGAACCAGAGACCCATAGACTACAGAACTTTGAACCTAGAAGGCCCACTGCAAGCAAAAGTATTCTCAGCAGGCCTTTAGAATCCAGAAAACCTAACCAAACTATTCAACAGCCGGGTGAGCTGTTTGAATACTTTGCCAAGAACTTTTGCCGGAACCGCAGACCAGACCCAGACCGCTGTGAGCAGAACCAGAGATCCGGATCGCTGTGAGCAGGACCGGTGCCTGATTGACCCACCGAGCAGAGAGAACCGCCGCTGGACGTGTTGACCAGATCCGTGACGAGGCCTACTTCAAATTTATATTGTGAGTACCTAGCAGAACTGTGCAGAACCAATCTCTTAGTTAAAATAATCTAATTCAAACTATTTTAGCCTATTAGAACTGCCTCCTAGAATCGTGTCATTCTGTCATCTTTAAAACTGAAAACTGTCATCTGTCATTCTGAGCTTTAAAATTTAAAATCCGAAAAACTACCTTCACAAAATCGGCCGTATCGCCGGAGCCGTTTGTGCTAGGAGCGAATTTTATCTTAAAGCTAAGATTCTAAGCTTTCCAACGAGCCTAGAACCGACTTCCTATCGACTCCTTATAGTGCCTCCATAATCACGCTCGACGCACGCGACTAAATTTGCCGCGATTTGACATCTTGCTCAATTTCAGCCACGTGTAAAAATATTTGTCGTGGCTTTGCTTGCTGAAATTCGTGTACAATCTGAAAATCATTCATAGAGCATTGCTAAAGTGAGCCTGAACTAATATAAACTAGATATCACCCACCCTGAATCTCTAGAGGGAATTAAAAGCATTTGAGCACATTTCTCACTTCATTGTCATCACATTCAAAGCATTTTGGGCTTGTGTTTCAAACTTCTACCTGTTTTCCTCTAAGCTTGCTGGGGGGGAACTGAATTTCGTATTGTATTTGAGTGCATTCCTGAGAACTGTGTGCTCCTCTTTCCATCTCCTTATATTGCAAAAAGGGGGGGGGTGAATTGCCAGAGAAAAAGTGATTATCTTATCTTTTGCCAAAATCATATCAAGTTATTTCTGTACTGCATTTTATTCCTCATTGCATTCCTTGAAACCATCAAGCATTTTCAGCTACCTCATCCTCTATACTACTCCTAAGTAATCAAGTGTACCACTGTAACATTACCCATTGTGGATCCACATCATATGTCTAAGTGTACTATCAGATATTAATTTATTATAAAAGTGTGATATATATATTGTTTAATTTTTCAAATAAACCTTTTAATTTGCAAAACAAACCTACTTCTTGGCTCAGTGGGGTCAGGGGGATTCTAAGAGGGGGGTGTTATACAAGGGCTGTCATCCAGAGTACTGAACTGGACATAAAAATACATCAATAAGGGTTTTCCTCAGCATCCCAGACTAGGCATTGACTTAGCTGTAGTGTTGATTGAATATCGCTTACATTTCTATAATTCTGGTTTCTATACTCTGCTCTAGTATAAAGAGAGTTAGGCAACTCAATCTCTCCAGTTTTTATTATTGATATCAAAATGGGGTCATAGTTAATTTGAATTAGGTACGTATATCCTGCGCAATCATGATCCTAAGGCATTTAACATGGTTCTCCAGCCACTTGTACTGCATAAGACTCGGCCACAGCAAGGTAAGTACTAGGAGTCAATGGAAATATTTCAGACTCAGCCCAGTTATCGGTGCCCATGTGTATTACCTGATTTCAGCTATATCCCTCATTATTGGAGCAAGATTTGCCTCTGTTTCTTTAATAAACAGTATGATGCTATCTACATACAGTGATATAATCAGTTTTTGGGAATATAATTGGAGGCCGCTACCAATGTGCTCAGCTCCAGTTTTATCCACTAGGCATCAACTGCAATATCAAAGAAGATTGGAGAGATTGGGCAGCCATGCCTGGGTACCTCTTCATGGCCAAACTAGCTGATATATTCCCATTGGTGCATACTCTTGCATTAGGAAATGAATATAACAGTGTAAAACAGGCTATACATTTCTTCCCGAGACTGTAACTATCCAGGACTTCAAACAGAAAGCGCCTTTCAATGGAGTCAAAGGCCTTTTCAGTGTCCGGCATACTAGCAACAGCGTGAAGGTCGCGTTCCAGCTGATATATCAACTCAAAAAGACTTTGAATATTGTATGAGGTGAACTGCCAGGGAGAAAGCCCCCTTGATCCGAGCATGATATTTCTGGAAGTATTGGTAACAATCTCTTGGTGAGAATTTTAGCTAATATTGTGTAAGCCACATTTTTGAGGCATATGGGGTGGCAGGAGGAGCAATGCTCTGGTACCTTCCCCTGCTTTAACAAAACAGTGATCAGAGTGTCCCAATTTGAATTGAGTCCCAATACATAGCAAGCAGTTGAGGAACAAGATCTACAGATGCTTTGTAAAATTCCGCAGGAATCTCATCCATGCCTGGGGCTCTGCCCCCTGAGAGTCCCACTATAGCTCCCCTGGTCTTATTCTCCATTATAGGGGCATTCAGCACTTCCCTCATGGTGGGATTCAGCCATAAAAGTTCTACCTTCTCAGGGTATGGCGCTATGTCTGTCAATGAGGTGTATAATCTCAAATTATACATACAAATTAGTAAACCAATTGAAAAAGGCCACATTAATGTCTTCATCCCTTTACTGAGCATCCCATTATCCATTATGATTCTATCAATGAGACCACTCCTGATCTCGCACTGGAAGTCTAGGCCACTGTCCTGCTGATCCTGTCCCCTCCCCATATTGCCAAGCATTGGATTTGCGCAATAAGAACTTGACCTCACGGGTGGAAAACTCCTGAAATCTATCTATTTCTTCTTTTATTTTCACCAGGGCTGGACTGGGAACTAAAAGAGGCCCTGGAAATAATTACTGGGGACCAAAAGAGGCCCTGGAAATAAAGTTCACAGTGCCCCCATATGACACATTTTCAGCAAGCCCAATGCTTTTCCTATGAGAACATTTGGAAATACCACAGAAAAGAGGCCCAGGGTGCAGAGGCCCACCGGGAAATCTCCAGAGTTCCGTATAGGCCAGTCCACCCCTGATTTTCACCTGGGTGCTAGGGATGCGTGTAGTCTTGAATTTAGCTTCCAGTATTTTCAGGGAAAATTCTACACTGTCTAGTGTAGAGCATTATCATTTGATGTCCTGGCCTCTCTTGAGATGCAAATAACTCTTATGAACACTTTAAATGCCTCCCAGATTATGGAAGGAGAGTCTACCAACCTTACATTGTTAATGAAAAATTCCCAAATATCGCCCTGTATTGATTCTCTAAATGCTGCATCTTGTAATGATTTAGGTTTGAATCTCCAACCACGGTCCAATGCGCACGTCTCGTGTAGTTGAAGCAAGTAGTTGACTGGTGAATGGTCTTATTGCGTGAGTGGAAATATTGGTGATCCATTGGACCATGTAAGTAATCTTTGTGAGACCAGGGTCACATCTGTTCGAGAGGATGTTCGATGAACATATGAACACATTAACTCTCTCGCATTTGGGTGCTCTGACGTCCTAATGTGATGGAGATTGAACACACAAAGGAGTTGAAGGGAGGCACTACGTGTTGTTTCTGTATAATGCTTAAGCTTGGTTCACTTGTATATGTTGATCAAGTTCTGACCTGGTGCTACCAGTCATAAGTAGGGCCTGTGGCATAAGGACCCAAATAATAAGCCAAAGAAAAAATAGAGTGTGTTAACTCTATTAAGACTGGTGCTCTCAGTTTGCCCTGAGTGAAGGGACTTAAACGTTTTTTAAAAATTTTTTTTTTTTTTTTTTTTTTTTTGCAGTAATTTTATAAATAATTCAAATGCGATGCTATTCTTCTTTTTCTCAGAAAGTCTGTTTATTTCACATAGTATTTCATCTCTCCTGGATATTCTATATCATATTCAGTGAGGACAGGCAGATACTGGTTTGCATATTATATACGATTGCCAATGCATTTCGGTTCGTGAAAACCTTCATCAGGGCCGTATAATGTATCTTCCACAATAAGATTTACACCATTTTAGCACAAATATTGCTTCATAAGCATAATTAAATCATTCAACAGTAATTCCCAAAACAGTTGTAAGAAATTACACATACCCGGTCCAAGTTGTGTATTAGTTGTTCCAACGATAAAGTAGTATTATGAGAAAGAAAAAGAGAAGAAAAAGAAATCACTATCTAGGCTTGAAACTCTAATGACAGTAACAGTCTGTGTCGCAGCCATTTTAAGTTTTGGTAATCTCAAAAAAGTACCTTGTGCTTCATGCGAATCAAGAACGCATGTGGACGGTATCCAAACTGAGTAAATGTACCTGTTGGTAATATTAGAATAGCCATCAGGACGTGGTTGATTAACTGTTCGCATACTAACACCCAGTTTCATAGACGCTCACCTTTACTCAGTGATAGCCGCTCCGTGCAAGTCTACCGCGTCTGCAAGAGCGTGCGTGTGGAAATGCTGCGAGCTACCTTTATGCGTTACCATGGTGATCCCAAGGCGTCGCGTGTGAACGCGTACGCCTTGGGTCCCACCCCTGTGGCAACACAGAAGGCGGGACGTGTCACCATGGTTACGCTATGCGTGTTTAGAGATCACGCTGGGGATGCGAGATCGAAGGTGTGTCATATTCGGTGTATACATTAAAAAAATGAATGAAATGTGGTGCCTGGATGTAGAACATAGTTGAATGTTTACTAAAGCAATGGTTTACAATCGGTACGAGAGAAGGTTCCGTGTAAATCTGCCGCGTCAACATGGGCGCGCGTAAAAAAATGCTGGGAACTATGTCTATGCGTTGTCATGGTGATGCGAAGGCGTCGTGAGAGATCACGTACGCCTTGGGTCACACCCCCGCAGGGGCATGGAGGGCGGGACACATCACCATGCTTGTGCTGTGTGTGTGTGGAGGAATAGCGCTGGAAAAACGGGATCAATGGTTTTACTTAAAATCTGTGTGCGCTGAAAAGAAAAGGGGATGTCTAAGTGTTGATCATGTTTTCATGTACCTGGAAGTGGTGGTCAAATGTAAGACGTTCAAGCATTGGGATGTAGAAAATTCACAGACAAGGTGTTCTAAAGGTAGAAAATAGAAAAAACAGAAAAAGCAGGGTAATCAGATTTCTCATGCTGAGTAAAAAGCAGATTTCTCATGCTGAATACAAAAACTCGGCAATTGGCCGATTCAAGCGTAAGTCCGTCAGAGTGGAGGACTGTATGTGTGTGTTGGTCTAGATCTCTCCAAACATTTAGCGAACAATTATAGATAGCACATATAATTGATTTCTTCATTCAGTCCCCTGGGTGTCAGGGAACTAAGGCGATCTATCCAATAAGTTTCTCGTTGGTCAAGTCTTTTTTGGAGATTCTCATATTTGTTGAATTTACGGATTACTTCCAGAATTACAAATCTGATCTGCGCCAGGTTGTGATGTTTCTCTTGCCAATGTCTGGCCACCGCAGAAGTGGCTGTGCCATTCCTTATGCATGAACGATGTTCATTCCATCGAATTTTTGCAGTTCGTTGTGTCTGGCCAACATAAAACAGCCCACAGGGGCATTTGATTCCATAGACGATGTTCTGTGTATCGCAAGTGGCATAGTCTTTCAGCTTGATCTTAATTCCAGAATGTGGGTGGTTGATAGTTGATCCTTTGATGACATAATTACAATTGCTGCAATTGAGACACGGAAATGTGCCTATTCGATCTGTTACCTTCTTCTTGCGCATTGGCTTAGTGTAAACCAACTTGTCTTTCAGGTTCTGGCTTCGTTGATACGCAAAAGTGGGGAGTTCCTTAAAGAGATGTTCTATTCTCTGATCACAGGTGATGGTATTCCAATTCTTCTTGATTATGGATTTGATCCGATTGCTTTGCCTTGAGTATGTTGATACAAAGACCAATGGGGGAATCGCTTCTGTTTTCACTTTGGGTTTTAATAGTTCTTCTCTATTTTGTGGTGTTATGCGAGCCGTAGCCGTATCTATTTCATTTTGTGAGTATCCTCTTTCAAGAAACTTGTTTCCCATCTCCGTGAGAGCTTCCTGACATTCTGTGGGGTCACTGACTATTCGTTTCACCCTTAGCATCTGGCTATAAGGAAGGTTCTTAATCAGACTTGGCTGGTGGAAGCTTAATCTTTGTAAAAGGTTATTGCGGTCAGTGTTCTTGCGATAGATTGTAGTTTGATATTCACTGTCCTTCCCTTTGATTTCCACATCCAGAAAATGTATGACCTTGTTTGAATGTTCGTGCGTAAACTGTATGCGAGGGTCTATGGAGTTAAGATAATCAAAGAAAATAAGAAGTTCAGGTTCTGTGTCTGTCCAAACACCAAAAATATCGTCTATGTATCTTATCCATAACAACAGATTCCTTTTCCATTGGTGTTTCTTTAGTACGTGTTCCAATTCGAATTTATACATAAACGCATTGGCATATGGAGGAGCCATAGTTGCCCCCATTGATGTCCCTGCCACTTGTAAAAAATATGTGTTTTTGTATTGAAAGTAAGAGTTGTTGCTGATAAATTCAAGAAGAGCCATAATGAATTCTTTTTGTGCCCTTATTTCACCTTCTTGTAATAGTAGCCATTCCACTGCTTCGCTGCCCAGATCATGTGGGATGGAAGTATAAAGGCTCTTAACATCTACGGTGAAACAGATGTTGTTAGGATTAAATGAAATTGTGCTCAATTGTTGCAGAAAATGAGTGGAGTCCTTGATATATGTGCTAGTCTTCTGAATTAAGGGTTGTAGAAAATAGTCAATGTATTTACCCAATGGTTCCAAAATGCTGTTCATGCCTGCCACTATGGGCCTCCCTGGTGGTTTGAGTGGATCCTTGTGAACTTTTGGTAATATATAAAAATAAGGTATACGAGGATGCTGGTTGGTAAGGAACTTTTTCGTGTTATGTGAGATCCATTCTAGTTCTTCTGCTTTTGTTAATAAAACATCTAGATTCATTCTTATTTCTTCTGTAGGATCCTTGTCCAATGGGGCGTAGGTATTTCTATCATTGAGTTGTCGTGTACATTCCTGATCGTAATCCTGACTGTTAAGAAGCACAATGCTGCCTCCTTTGTCTGCCGCTCTTATTGTCAATGTTTCATCCCCATAAAGGTCTCTGATCAATTTATATTCATGAGGTTTCATATTACTCTGCTTTGAATGACCAAATTTAATTTTCTCCAAATCTCTTGTTACTTGTTTTTGGAATATGTCGACTGATGGTATATTGACTGGTGGGATAAAATTACTTTTGCTTTTGAATTCTTTGAGATCGAGAGGATCTTCATCCGGTGGTTCTGTTTGTTGAAATCTGATTACCCTGCTTTTTCTGTTTTTTCTATTTTCTACCTTTAGAACACCTTGTCTGTGAATTTTCTACATCCCAATGCTTGAACTTCTTACATTTGACCACCACTTCCAGGTACATGAAAACATGATCAACACTTAGACATCCCCTTTTCTTTTCAGCGCACACAGATTTTAAGTAAAACCATTGATCCCGTTTTTCCAGCGTTATTCCTCCACACACACAGCACAAGCATGGTGATATGTCCCGCCCTCCATGCCCCTGCGGGGGTGTGACCCAAGGCGTACGTGATCTCTCACGACGCCTTCGCATCACCATGACAACGCATAGACATAGTTCCCAGCATTTTTTTACGCGCGCCCATGTTGACGCGGCAGATTTACACGGAACCTTCTCTCGTACCGATTGTAAACCATTGCTTTAGTAAACATTCAACTATGTTCTACATCCAGGCACCACATTTCATTCATTTTTTTAATGTATACACCGAATATGACACACCTTCGATCTCGCATCCCCAGCGTGATCTCTAAACACGCATAGCGTAACCATGGTGACACGTCCCGCCTTCTGTGTTGCCACAGGGGTGGGACCCAAGGCGTACGCGTTCACACGCGACGCCTTGGGATCACCATGGTAACGCATAAAGGTAGCTCGCAGCATTTCCACACGCACGCTCTTGCAGACGCGGTAGACTTGCACGGAGCGGCTATCACTGAGTAAAGGTGAGCGTCTATGAAACTGGGTGTTAGTATGCGAACAGTTAATCAACCACGTCCTGATGGCTATTCTAATATTACCAACAGGTACATTTACTCAGTTTGGATACCGTCCACATGCGTTCTTGATTCGCATGAAGCACAAGGTACTTTTTTGAGATTACCAAAACTTAAAATGGCTGCGACACAGACTGTTACTGTCATTAGAGTTTCAAGCCTAGATAGTGATTTCTTTTTCTTCTCTTTTTCTTTCTCATAATACTACTTTATCGTTGGAACAACTAATACACAACTTGGACCGGGTATGTGTAATTTCTTACAACTGTTTTGGGAATTACTGTTGAATGATTTAATTATGCTTATGAAGCAATATTTGTGCTAAAATGGTGTAAATCTTATTGTGGAAGATACATTATACGGCCCTGATGAAGGTTTTCACGAACCGAAATGCATTGGCAATCGTATATAATATGCAAACCAGTATCTGCCTGTCCTCACTGAATATGATATAGAATATCCAGGAGAGATGAAATACTATGTGAAATAAACAGACTTTCTGAGAAAAAGAAGAATAGCATCGCATTTGAATTATTTATAAAATTACTGCAAAAAAAAAAAAAAAAAAAAAAAAAAATTTAAAAAAACGTTTAAGTCCCTTCACTCAGGGCAAACTGAGAGCACCAGTCTTAATAGAGTTAACACACTCTATTTTTTCTTTGGCTATGGAGATTGAACACCCCATTAATTTGGTTAATGAGCTTAGCTGTTTTTAAAGGTGTTCCCTCCACCGTGCAAGATCTTTTCCAGTCTAAAGTCGAGGATGGTGTTTTTGTCTCCCCCCACATAAACTTCTTTCCAACAAAGGTATCCAGTTTCGATGAAAGTTCCTGGAAGAATTCTAGGGTATCAGAATTAGGGCCATATGTGATGACAAGTGGTTATTCAATGGCTGGCCACACATCCGCTAACCATTAAGATCCTGCTATCAAAGTTGTTTAATCTAAACCCAAGTGATCTACGTAACAACATCGCTCTCCCTCTGGCATGTGACCAGTGGGACTAAAATAACCTCTGCTCTTTCCATTGTGAGGCAAACAACAGTTTGGGACTGTTTTTGTAATGGGGTTTTGTAAGACCGCAACATTTATTCCATGGCGCTCCATATGTTGCATTACCTTACGGGATTTGATGGGATTATTCAAACCTCTAACCCACCAATATAGATCCCACAGCACAAACTTGCACCTTCCACCCAGTGCAGTTTCCTTTTGTTCCTGAACCATTACCACTCCATCCTTTACCACTCCATGAATAATTGCTATTCAAACTCTTAGTTTGTGTGCCTTGCACCCACTATTTGTGTTGCGTGTGCCTGGAAATGTTTCTATTCGCTATATGTAACAGTATGCCTGCCCAAAATATCCAGTACACACCAGAACATCTCCTAAACTCAAATAATGACCAAAAAGCCCAACCCTTTACCCCTTCAAACCCTCCATCGACAAGATTACTACTGCCAGGGGAACCTGAATCAACTTTAATAAGAGGAATACATAGAGGGGCGCTAGACCTCTGGCATTTCAGTAAGGATATAGATAAAGAAAAGCAAGAAAAAAAAAAACCTAACATTCCTTCATCAACCTGCTCTTCTGAATAAGATGACGTGGAAGGTTCTAAATTCTCATATTTAACTAACCAGGCTACCGCCCAGGTATACCATCAATTGTCTACTCCAAGGCAAATGTTCGACCTCCGAAATTTGAAGTGTCCATTTTCTATGCAGCTTGGATAAAAACATCTGCCTCCCCAGTACCGTAATATTCTTCGCGTGAACAGGCATGGAGATTGTGGCTGTCCACCTGGGTGCAGCGGTGGGACAGAGCCTCCTGGGATCTGATGCTGCAGCCTGCAGCATGGGACCAGGGATGCAAGGCAATGAGTCCTCAACGTAAGTAGCTCTGGGATGATGACAAATGTCGTAATGAATGTCTATTGAGGCTGTGGAAAGTCTTCTGCCTGGGATGGTGATGTAAAGAAGCAAGTTATGCCTGCCTCTTAACTGTGACAAATGACTTTCGTGCAGACTGCACTGGTCTGTCAAAATCTGGGTATTTTGCTATCACCTTGTCCTGGACCCTTAATTTACCTTTTTTATCTTGCTAGTCATATGATTGTGACCATCTCTATGAAGCTGAGTAGGTTAGTGGTTATTTTGTGGTGAGGGGAGCCTGGCACTGGCCTGGGATGTGATCTCTCCACTATAAAGATTGAGAAGAAGGCATTAAGCATGTTCTCTACAAAAGGTTCCACCTTTACCAATGCCGTGGACTCCACGATTCCAAGGATGCACACATTATTTCTTTTCGATTGCAACCCTTTTTGGACTTTCCTATAGTTACATTTTGAAGTACACACCATTTAATATGCAGCCTTGCTGTTCCTAGTGACAAATTAATGACCTCTTGAGTCAATCAGTGTGTCCTTCAGGCAGTTTGGTTAATAGGATTGCCGGCTTATGTATTCCAGGTGGGCGGTGTCTCTGAGATGCCCAGCAAGACTAATGAAGTCTCATTCACTCACTTTCTGGGGCCCCCATGGTACCTGATATAGTTGAATCACATGGCTCACAAAGCCAGATATGCGACTATTCAGAGGCAACCTCTCTTTCCAGCAGGCAACATTATTTTCATTTGTCATCATCCCAGAGCTACTTACATTGAGGACTCATTGCCTTCCCTGGTCCCATGCTGCAGGCTGCAGCATCAGATCCCAGGAGGCTCTGTCCCACCACTGCACCCGAGTGGACAGCCACAATCTCCATGCCTGTGCAGTCGGTCGAGGAGGGCTGGGTCCTTCATGGTCTGTCTACCTCGAAAGAGTGCCACTTGGAACGTGATCCATCAATGGCAATGCATGACAGCACGCTGAATGCAGCGGAAGAATTAGTAAGAACGAAGGAGATCACCATGAATAACTGTTAAATGCATTCTTATAATCTTTGGAACATAGAATTTGCCCGCCCAAAATCATAAAAGTACCTACTGCCATCCCTTTCACTGAAACGTCTAATATCACAAGGTTGTCCCCTCCATGTACTCTCAGCAAAACTGGCTTGGCACTTGTGCTTGATAGTCAACTATCAACCTTCCTCTGTTGTTGGGGTCTAAGATGACTGAACAAGTAAACAATGAAATCTATAAGCCCCTGTCCGCACCTAATGAATGCTCTGATATAATACTGGAGGGGTTTGCTACTCCTACCCCCAATCCTTTTAATCAGACCAATGATGCTGATTAGCTGCAAATTTGAAATAATGCTCCCAGACAACATGTACGGATTATGTTGTACATCACAATACTGAAGAGGAGCTAAATAGAAGCTTACTGTGCACTCCTGAACTACCCATATTTAATGCCACTCAGGAGAGCAACGAAAATAATGACAATGGCCCTCATTAGCAGTCTTCCGGTAACCCGCTGGTGCTACCGGCGGGTCACCGGCAGACTTGCCTTACCGTTTCTGCCATCTGATATCCCAGTGCTACGGGTTATTACGGGTGCAGGAGGAACAGTCATTTCCCATTCCCATGGTTTCACATAGGACTCCACGGGAATGGGAACACTGAAGCACCTGCACCGTTATTAACGGTGCCGGTGCTCCAGTGAAAAATCGCTGGTTGGTGCCAGAACTACTGGCAGATCAGGCCTGCTGGTAGTTCACAGCCCCTACCATCAGACTTGCAGTTTGGCGGTCCAGAAAAGGTGCTGGTAACCGTTGTTACCGGCACTTTATTTTTGGACCGCTAAACTTGTAATGAGGGCCAATATCTTAATTGGGCCACAACATTTGACGCTCTTTAGACTAACGCATCTAAGGCCTCCTTTAATTCTGATTAATTGTATATGTAATTCCAAGCTTTGGAACATTTGTTAAAGTCTTTAATTGAGAAATGTCACAATATCAATGCAACGACTACTGCTCATTCTCATATTCTTATCAACATCATTGATTCTACTAGGATATCAGGACCAAAGACTAGAGTAGCATGTGACAAGGATTTGTCTAATGAAGTACTACTTTCTTGTCTGTTCCAGCTGTGTCTAATAACAAAGTATTTGGCATGACCTATTATGAAGCAAGGGACTCACATGATCCAGCAACTACTGTGGGACCCATTCTTGACCCTCCTCTTATCCTTGATTCTTGCATTCCTACTGGGGACTGCTTCAAGAAAAAATCAAGAAGGAGATGTAAAATCTAAGGAACAATAAAAGACCAATGTTAATCAAGGTCTTATTTCTGTCCCCTCTCCATCTCGAACCTTGCAGAATGCTGAATCAGATAAAATATTGGACGATGTTATTCAAGACCCCAGTAGGAGAAAAATAATAACTAAAAAGAAGAGGTCTGGTACTGTACATATCCCTGTGAAGAAATTGACTAGTGATACCGATCACAAGGGTCAAAAATATATGTGTAGCTTATTTGGGGCCATAAACATCAATGGTACGAATACGCTTTACAAACCTCACAAACGTTCCTTATGTAAAAATCATGCCAAAAATCTCTAGCTGCCTAGCTTTTTGACAAATAATTTAGCTAAACAGCTTCGACTACAGCTTTAAATTGCTTTCCTGGAAGACTCAAGGTTTTGTTCATTAGTTTGAAGAGGATGGACTGTTTAATAACTTGAATCTAGGAGGATTGCTCAGGGGCAACACACTCGCCTTGAAAGCAAGACGACATGGGGTAACACAGGTTCGATCCCCGGGTCCGCACTTAGAAACCTCTGGGTATTAAGCGCTATAAATAACCTATCATATCATATCATATTTAGTGTAATTGCACCGCAGAAAACTTGGTTAACTAAAGAAGTCAAATTGGATGGCAGGAATACAATTCAGAAATTAGCCATCAAAAGCCTACTGGGACAACCAAATGGCAGTCTAATTATCAGTTGTAATGTATCCATCAACTTAAATAATCTTAATATATTGTCTGACATTGGTGTGGCTGGAATACTAACCAGTAATATGGATGATAGTCTGGAATACACTAGGAAATTGAAACTCATTGTACTTGACTTAATAACCTCCCATCATGCTATTTCTCAAATTCTGTTGTTGAGTGATTTCAACTCTAAAATTCCTGAATCTTTATTGTACTACATTTATTCCTGATTCTGAGCTACTGTAAACTAAGCTGGATTCTAGGGAAACGAGATGGGCCAAATTGTTGAGAGCAGCTGATCTATACATGTTGAATGGAAGATGTGCACATGACTCTCTTGGTGATTATACAAGAGTTTCTGGAAGATCTGCCTCTACTATCAACCGTGTGTTTTGGTCAACTACTTTATTTCATAGAGAGATAAATATGTTAGCCGTCTCAAGATAAGAAAGTGATCACCTCCTTTTATGGGTATTGATGGATATCGAATACCCCCACTCTGTGACAAATCTGGCGATGTGGACATTGTTTTTTAATTTTTTTTAATTTAAATTATATAGTTTATAAATAAACTTTTCATTTTTCCATATCATAGAAATCATTGTATAAGTTCATTAGCATCGCAAACATCTTTCTACTATTAAAACAAAAAAACAAAAATAAATATAGAAATAAAACAGAAAAAAAGAACGATAAACTCCACATCGTCATCATGGTTTCGCTGTGAACATAGCCTACTGACCTCATTTGACTATTTTGTGTCCAGGTCCAGTATGTTACCGATGAATTTCGTAAGCGTAAAGATTGATTTTATCTTGCCCGCTCATTATTAGGCCCCATCTTGCGGCAGGCTCTAGCTGATACGTTGCAATTCCAAACAAGGACCCTAATAGGGCTCTCTTATGAGCCAGAACTGTACATGTCATGATTAGATGGTACAATGTTTCTGGCACATCTGGTACCATACAGAACCGGCAGTAGCCTTCTGAAGGTGTAAGTTGCCTGATTTCAGTTAATCTTTCATGGGTCGGAATTAGATTCAGTCTGATCTTTAGGAATAGATCTTGCACTTTTGGATCTGGGAATAGGCATAAATAAGCAGTTGGTTCATTGATGGCTCTTAAATCAGCATCACATTGGATGTTCATGGCATACTTTGATTTGTCTTGACATGTTTTCATCCAATCATTCCTTTGCAGCTTTAGTTTGGCATGCTTTGGGTGATATAGTAGCATATCTAGGGAGATATCTTCCTTTATTAGTTTTGCCTTCAATTGTTTCACCCATAGATTCAATTTCGTATTGTTCAAAGTATCCTTCGTGCTCCGTAGTAATTGGATGGATGGTGTTTCATCAATCAGCACTTTCTGCAAAAGGTCGAATTGTTTCCACTGTACTATGGAGTCCAAGGATTGGGTTGCGATTTCATGCCTTATTCTCAGCATCGGAAAGTTCTTTGGCAACCGCAGTATTTTTCTCCAGAATATGGCTTCCAGTTTTTGCCAATTTATAATGTCTGCACCCAACATGGCTTCACTCCTATAGGTGATAATGGGGATCGCCTTTTGTCAATAAAAGGTGATTACTGGTTTCATAGAACATTTTCCAAATTTTCTTAACAGCAGACATCTTTGGGGGGCCAGCGACTGCGTTTTTCCTTCAATATCGCATGGCCATTCCCTTTCATTCTTAGACTGATTGATTAGGACTCCTAAGTATTTAAAAGTGGAAACTTCCTCCACTATTTTGTCATCAATTAGGAATTTGCATTGCTTTTTCTTCCCTGGCTGCTGCTTTGTCAAAGACATGTATTTTGTTTTTCTTGGATTGACTTTTAAGCCATTGGAGGTCATATAATCTTCCATTCTTCGAAGGCTGACTTTTAGACCGGAACTTGTTTTGTCCATCAATATAATGTCATCTGCGTAGATTAGGATCGGTGTTGGCACCGAGTTGATTTTGTGGGGATTGAGAGCAGGATAGTTGATGTTGTCCTCAAGGTCCCCTGTGAATAGACTGTGTAATGTGGTTGCCAATGGGCAGCCCTGTTTCAGGCCATTCCATGTTTTAATTGCCACAGTTTTCCCCCCATTTATTGAATGTCTAACTGCTACTGATGTTTTTGTATACAGATACTTGATGGGTTCCATTATATCTGCCGGACACCTCCACGGTGACAATTTGGACCATAATTTCTGCCTATTTATGGAATAAAATGCCATAGTGAGATCGACAAAAATTGCATGGACTACAGTCTTTGTTGCCAAAGCTTCATGTTTAATTAGATTTAATGCCAAAAGATTGATGTTAGTGCCTACATTTGCAATAAAGCCTGTCTGTCTTGTTGCCAGACGGTTCGTTTCTTTGGCCCAAGCCTTTAATTTCTTCAGGAGAAATTACGCAAATAGTTTGCCCAAGGGGTCCAATAGGGCTATAGGCCGATAATTGGCTGGCTCATAACATGCTCCTTGTTTGAATATAGGAATCAGGGTTGCTTTCTTCCATGATGCCGGAATCTGGTTTAGTTTGTTGATTGCCTCAAGATTTGCTCCATCATGTTTGCCCAAGCTACATGATCTTGTTTTAAAGCTGCATTGGACAGGCCATCTGGCTCAGGGGCCCGTGACCCTTTCAGGTGCTGTATCGTTTCAATGATGTCTTCATTTTTCCATTCAAGATTCCATTTTTGTAAGGAGTTCTGCTGATGAACATCCCATGGTTGTTTTTTATATAAAGTGGCAAAATGTGCAATCCACTTTTCTTCTGAGACATTTGAGACCAGCTGATGTTGGTATTGGGAGTTATTGTTCAACAGGGACCATAGATTTCTCAGATTCCTATTTCTGAACGTTGCCAGCATCAATTCAGCATCATTTTGTTCCATCGTCATTATGTGGGATTTCTTCCAATTGGTGTAGGCTTGTTCGGCTTTTTTGATTTTTAGGACATTTTCAGGATTGTCAATTTATTTTAGTGTCCGTATGGTTTCCCATAGAATCGTCTTTATATCGGCTAGTTCCGGATTATACTGATGTTTGTGGGAAGTCAGACCTGCAAGAGAACATGGCTTCTGAAAAGGCACCAGTATCCATTCATAGTTCAATTCTGTTGCATCATTTAGGTCTGCTTTCTCAAACAGCTTTGGAAGTGTGTTTGCTTGGATTGTGCTTATTCTTAATCTGAGAGTTTTTTATTGACTTCCAGTTGTATTGCTGGCTCTCTCTTCTTTTGATGGCCTAGATTTGTGCCTTCAATTGTCACCATATTGTGGTCGCTTTCATGGGAAGAAATAATCTCAATTTTCGTTATTGTCTGATGAAGCTGAGATGACGTAAATATATAGTCAATGGTTGCCACTAATTTCGCACGGTTCCACGTCGGTAACAGTATAGATCCGTTACCACTGGTCTCATTGCATAGTATCAAGTTTTGGCAAGATGTTTCTTTCAGCCATCTCTGTGCGCGTCTTGATAAAAAGTTTCATCTAAGCCCTTACTTTGACCTTTACTATCAAGTAAATGGATATTCATATCTCCACAGACAATCATATCCAAATTTGCATATTTATCTCCTAGTGTGTCTATTGTTAGAAATACGGCATCTATGAAAGTCTCATCGTTGATTGCAGCTGGATTCCAGTAGATGTTCATGATAACAATGTGTCTTGTGGCAGGTTTCCTGTTCGTGTGTATATTTGCCAGAATCAAATTACCCTGAATCTTTAGGATGGTGTATTGGATCCATGGATTGAGGTTCACTGATGCTACCAATGACCATTCTAAATCGATTTTGATCATAGTGATCAGCCCTGCTGATGGACGGCCTAGAGTTTTTGTACAGCTAGATTCAAAAGGGTCATATAACCATCACAACATGGAGGAACACTCAGCCATGTCTCTTGGAGACATATAATTTGGTATAAGGACAGTTCAGGAGCTGGCTGATCAAAAAGATGCAAGTGGCCTCTCGTGTTCCACAAGCATAGTGACCACTTGGCAGTGTTCTCTTCAATTGATGGTTATGAGTTTTGATTCGTCTTCTCTGAACTGTTGGCTTGGTTGTCATCGAATTCTCGATGGAAGGGGTTTCTGAATTGCAGGTTTCTTGGAGTCCCCCTGTCCCTTTCCGCTGACAGTTCACTAGTCTCTGAGGGCTTGTTCCTTTCCAGATATATATTTGGTGCAACATTTCTATTGACTGCGCTATGCGCTTTCTCGCATTTGGTGCTGCCTCTCGCTATGTCCTTTGTTTCTCTTCCACTCAGAGTAAGCTCTTTTATTTGCGAACAGGTGAATCCTAGTTTTTTAGAATTCTTGTAATTCATTCATGTCATCCTGTTCATCACTGACATCTCCCTAAATTAAATTCTTACATTATCCATTCGATTGTCTTCATCAAAAATCACCACCTTTTTATCCGTTGACTCAATGTCATTTAACTGTGGAATGGCCTTCAAGAGGAGCAATATATTTGTGCGATTCAGAATTAGCAGATCTTTCTCCTAGTCCCTTACACATCCAGGGAGTCTTACTACCCTTACAGCAAAGTTAGGTTTGTGGGTCATTGGATCAACAAACATCGGTAGCTTTAGATCATCAAGTGATTCATTGGGCTCTTCGACAAATTGGTCTCTCGCGTGCGTTTTCTTTTGTGAATCAGGTGAGCCACTGTATACAGTGCTCTTGTCCTCCATTGCAGACTCTCCTGTTTCAGATACGGTCCTGAGTGACACTATGGTTACGGAAGAACAATCTAAGGATGCGTCTGAAATCTCATCACAGGAGAGTCCCAGAACAATTGAGGACTCTTCATCCTCTCTTAGACATTCATCAATAATTTGATTAGTTTTGGATTGATTGTATCACTGACTCACTTGATTCAGATGAATTGATGTATGTTGATAGTTCTAACAAATCTTCTATTTGAGGATCTCTTTTAGAATGATCGCCTTGAACATGTTTCATACAGATGGTTTGTTGGGTTCTGCTACTGGGGTTATTGTCTTTTGCGGTCATGGTTAATATCTTATGAATCGATGGAGCAACAGCTGGTATCGTCTGTGATGGTAATGTTATATTCTGCACAAATGCCCTTGAGCCTGTTTGTTTAAGACGCTTTTTGTCCTTTTTGGATGGTTCTTTAATTATCCCTATCTCCTTTCCTTTTTTCAGGAATATTTGAAAAACGTCCACTGGTGGTTTCTCCCTATCCACGGATGTCAATGGCTGTGGCGATAGGATGATAGGTACCACTGTAGATCTAACATCTGTGTGGTATTGGTGTGTGACGGTGCTGCTTGGCCACATTCTCTTGTAGCCACACTTGTTGATGTTATCAGATTAATTTACTCTTTTGGTGGCTTCCTATGAGTCGATAGAGCCTGTTGATTGTCTGGTAATACTTTCAACCATGCAATCATATCTGCTGTCGTTGTTGGTTCTCTGATCTTTCTTGTCGAGCTATCTCAAAAAGTCTTCCTTGCCAAATACAAGATGATTCGGCTTCTTGATCGAGACACTTCTTTATGTTAGAAATTAAGTTTTCTATAAATACTTGCTTAGAGTGAATGATTGCCAGGAGGGTTGCTTGGTCCTTTATAATATTGTTGTTTGTTTCATGTAGTTTCATGAATGGGATCATCGAGTGAGATATAATTGATATCAACATATTTTGGAGGTTCAACATCGTTGTAGGGATCCTCTGTTGATGGCATTCATCATGCTCCTCGTTCCTCCCATATTTTCTTCCTGATTCCTCTGGTTCAATGGGGCCGTATGTTTCTCACGCAGATTCAGATTAATATTAGCTGTAGGAATAATAGTTGTCTTACTTTCGTAAAGGAACTGATTTGTGTTTGTATCTACAATTGACCCAAGCATAGGAACCATCTTATCCGTTCCTGATTGTACTCTTTGTCTCTTCATTGCAATGGCTGCAGGAGTTGACGCACATAGTGGTTCGGCTGCTTTCCCAGTTAACATTCTGCCGAAAACTACTTTTCTTTTATCAATATCCGACAACAGAGATTCTATCTCGGTAATGTCCATACATAGCCGGGCTGTTCTCGTGGATTTCATCGCAGGTCCCAGCCAATAAGTGCTTCGGCAAACTTTTGGTTTCACGTGAAGCTTGTGCCGCTTCAGTTTTGCAAGTTTTGCTTTCTCTTTTTGGGACATATTAGGGGTCTCAGCAAAATCAGCAGTTTCCTGTCCTACTTTTTTCGTAGGTTGGTGACCCTGTGTTGCCAATGACGCGAGATTGTCGGCTATTGCTAATTCTGTTTGTATAGATCGCTGTTGTATCTCTGCAGGGCACATCTGGACAAGCAGGGTCTGATGCTTATTCTGTAGGTCTGGAGCAGCGATCTGTATGGACTGTGTATTGCTACGTTGTTCACACTCCTGTGAGCATGATGCCTCATTACTTCCTTTAGGATCATGATGGATGGGCTGGTTTGTGTTGGTCACCAGCTGGTGATCAGTGTATATCTTTGGGGCACACTCGTCATCCCAAGGTTGAAAAGGAGGTGGAATATTCTGTAGATTTCTTCCAGTATCTTGATGGCCACTATTGATAGTACACATTTCTTTGGGGATGATAGGGATGGTAGTATCTCTCATCTCATCCACTATCTTGGTCGTCAAATTGGTAGTAATTTGGGCAGAGGGCGCTGGATCTGAGATAGACGCGACTCCATGAGTATGTATGGCTGTATCTTGTATTCCAAAAGGGCTTAATGGATGAGTCAGACTCTGAAAATCTGTGCTTGTTGGCTTAATCAATAGCATAGTAATGGAAGCTACTTTAAACTCAGGCATTGCAAGAGCGTTTTTCTTTGTCCCCTGTTTGGATAGTGCTTGTTCGATAGAAGTCTGTGTGGGTTGCAGTTGGATTGAGCTGCTCAGCAACCCTTTGGTCCGCAGTCTTGTTTGTGGACCCGATGTGGAGGCTGCCTTGAGCCTATGAGCTACCTTTGTTGCACTATTCGGCACTGTCATTGTGCTGGAAGGCTTTAGCTTCTGCATTGGGAGCACGTCAACAGGAGTGAGCCAATACTACTCTCAGTAAAACTGTTAGAGTGATCTTTACTTTCCAATGCCTTCAATGTGGAAAGACGTTTGCGCGAGATCAAAGGGATAATGTCCCTGCAGTCTCTCGTGTAATTGTGTTGGCCGGATCGGGTACTCCCCCACAGAGAAAGAATCTTCCTCACGTCGCTTACTATCACTCTTCGTGAAACCTGATTCCAAGGGTGTGTAGCACCTCCGAGCGGGCAGTAGGTCGTGACGCCCCTTTATGACCCACTCCGTGTTTTCACTCAGTGTTACCACCGGGCCGCTGATCAGAACCCTCCGGCGACAGGAACACGGGTTTCAAATGACCTTTTCACTACTTTGCCAGGCGGCTAGCGTATATCAACTCCCTCAATGTGTTGGGAGGTTAGCAAAATGATTCTCACAGATGTAGTCTTACCTCCTCTCTGTTTGTCACCTCTGATCGGGAAAGTTGCAAATCTGTAATTTCATCAGACAACTCTGCTTCGCTGGCCCCACTGGTCCGCAGGAGGGTCGAGGCATCAAACCATCAAAAACAGCCAAAACAGCGAACAGCAGACGCCCTTTACCTCGCAGCGGGTTTAACTGTGAACCATTAACTGTGGGAAGAACAGAATATGTTGGAATCCCACTAATCTACAAACAGTTAATCAATATATTGTGTCTACTGAATTTGGGGGCCTTATGGCATCACATGAGAACATTATGAATGTCAGTCCAACTACAATGAGTGATCTTGCTTTGCATTGTTCAGTTTGGTGTTCAGAGGCATATATGCTTTTGATCAAGCCTTGTTGAATCAGCATGTTCTGGAAGTCTACCCAAGGGTTATCTCTGATCTATCAGCCTTCTTACAAACTGATAATCATAATTATCCTAAGAAACCTTTCAAGGGGGTTCATAAACATAGATATGATAAAGAAATATGGGAAGCAATAAGTGTCCTAAGAATTGACTTAAAGAATATTATTGCTCATAAATGTAAGGGCTCTGTTCTGGCAGGTCTTATCAATGCAAGCAAAAAAGCTTTATCACTGCTGGCTCAAACAACTTCACATTCAAATAAATCAGAAAATTGGCAGGTGTTTACTACAGCCATTCTAGATAACAACAGTGGACTCCTGTGGCAGCTTGTCAGAAGACAGGTAAAATCCTCTTCAAGTTTGGCCAATGTCAACCAGGAGGACTGAGAGACATTAATTCATTCTAACATTAGCAAGGAGTCCACTCTTACCTTTGACATGGGATTTCACCTTGACTCCCTCTGGGCTAGTTATGATATGATATGGCATTTATATCTTCTCTAAGAAAAATTCACGTGCTCCAGGCCCTGATGGCATTTGTAATGCCCTTATCAAGCTTTATGTGGTCAGGTGGGCCCAATTGCAATATCATCTATTTAAAGCTATTAATTATAACAACATTATATCTCAAACATGGCGTGAAAGCATTATTGTGCCAGTGCACAAAAAAGGCTCCAGATGCGAGGTCAACAATGATAGGCTACTTGCCATGCTGGATGTACCCGCCAAAATATTGCCAAGAGTGCTATTGCTTGAGTTGGGAAGCAGATGCTGATGCTGATATGATATTATTCCTATATATAAAACAGGTTTTCCAAAGGGTGCTGGCACTTTAACCAACTTTAGACACTGGTAAACCTGGTAGGATGTTCATGGGCCAAGAGAGGACAATGCTCGTACTTGGTTTTCATTAACTTCATCGCTGCCTTTGACACAGTCCTTCAAGAGATATTATGGCAAAAACAATACAAATGGGGGATTCCTTCTGGCTTGCTTAACATGCTCATCTCCTTATATAAAGATGCCAAAGTTAAAATCAGTTTATCCAACACTGGGATTGCGATGGACTTTATTGATAGACATGTCGGCCTTGAATGGCGATGCATTCTTGTTATTATTTAATCTATTTCTTGGGGATTTAACTGAAGCATTAAGCTCTAGTAGACCTTTCCTTTTAGATAGTGGACCCCCAGGATGCCATGGCCAGGGTATGTGGACAACCCTTGTCCTGTTCGATTAAACACCCAGTGGCCTTCAACGTTCTCTAGACAAACTTCATTGCTATGCCGATGCAAAGGGACATTCCATAAATATATCTAAAACTAAGTCCATGTTTTTTGAGTTATTAATCCCAAGGCAATGAAGAAACTTGTTTTGAAGCGCAGTGAGCAATCTATTGAACAAGTTATTTCGTATGATTATCTATGTCTCTCAATTGACCATCACTTAACATGGGACATTCATCTGCATAGGCCAGAAGTCAAGATCCGACAGTTATCAGCAGGAATCTTAAACTTTGTCTGGGAGCATCTGGGCTACTCTTTAATTTCTCTTTTCAATTTGAACAAGTCCAACATTTGTCCAGGGATGTTACATGGAGCAGAGATCTGGGCTACTAACCATGCTATTAAATAGTGTATTATTGAGAAATGCTCTTTCAAATTCATACTCAAATTACCGCTCTCTAGTCCTATTGAATTTGTGTTGTTTGAAGCAAACCTGAACACTGTACATAGTGCTTTGACTCTGAGTAGCCTAAACGTATATCTGAAAGTTGTATAGGCCCCGATTAACTCACTTTTAAGTATTAATAACCAGTTAAGCAAGATACCATTTTTGGCCTTCTCAGAAACTATAATATGCAAACTGTATAAGGAGGGTGCCAAATCAACGATTTGGCTATCTTCATAATGAATACTTGTTTAACAAGGTCAAACGTATGCACAAAAATCGACCAAGAACAATCTCTCATTAATCTAGCAACCAAGTCCTTAGGTCAGGAATATGTCATACAGTGCATGAAATTTACAGGAACTGGTGGTTATTTGTCAGCATAGCCAAACATTTGGATAGTGTCCAAATATTTACAAATTAAATTCCATCTTGTTGGCACTCCCAAGGTGGTTGGGTGTTGGCTGGGATTGGCAAGAAATCAGACGCTTGGTGGAAGCTCATTGGAAACTGTAAAGCATTTGGTCATAGAGTGTGAGGCTCTTTTAGATCTCAGAAGGACCTCCTTATTAGCATGTGGAGTTGATTTGTCAATCCAACTCATCAACTGTTTGGTCAGTTTACTATGAAGGTAATAATGTTGGAGTGATTTATCACTTGACAAAGCTTTGGGAAAAGGTAGAATTCATTTCTTTTTAAATTACGGTAATGCATGGGTTAATTAATTTGTTTATGTGCTGTTTTGTGGTGTGCTGTACAAAAAGGCCTTATCAGGGTGTATTGTACTACTTATAAATATATAAATGAATACATAAATAAATACATAAATGTGGTAGAGTCAAGTGTAAGTGCCCTGGGTGGGGAGCAAATGTCATTGTGTTAATGTGAACAACCATATCTTTGTTTGATCTTCTGTTTTTGGAGCCAGATTTTCATATTTGTTTGTTGTAAGATTTTTAAGGTCATGCTTGCATAGTTTGGTAATGTAAATAGGTTAAATCAGAATATCGACATTTGTTGCCTCATTAAACGAGAAACCAAATGTCAGGTAACTACTGTGGTTTGTGTATTATTAATACTTTAAACGGTGGGAATTATCTTTGTGCACTTCTAAAATTCTTCTGATTGGCACCCAGAGGGAAGATGAGCAAGTGTACAAGTGCTGAGTTTAGACATAACATTGCCCGACAGTGGGCCTCATTACGAGGTTGGAGGTAGCCATGGCGCTATTAGCACCATGGCTGGCTCCAAACTCGTTCCGACTCCGCCCTGGTGAATGGAGCAATTACCGGTCCATTCCAAGGTTGGCGGGACCCGTAATTCCCCATTCACCAGGGCCATTCCCATTGGAGCCCCCATAGGGCTCAATGGGAATGGGGAAGGCGCTAATAACGGTACCGCAAATTGCGGTACCGTTATTAGCTCTAGAGTCCCTTTGCGGGTCCCATCCTTAACGGCTGAAAAAACCAGGCATTAAGGAAGGAACCGCGAAGGGAACTCGTAGTAGGGCGGTAAGGGATTACTGGCACCGGTGTCCTTACTGGTGCCGGTAATCCCTTACCGCCCATCTCGTAATGAGGCCCAGTGCCCCATCCTCCAAACAGATATGTTGTCTGCGGTAAATGTGTAACTCTTTCACAGGTCCTGTTGCAAAGGATGGATGTGTATATGAAGGACAAGTGAATGAGTTAATATTCGCCTCTTTATGTTTTCTTACCACGGACAGTGATGTAAAGGGTGCATGTCTGATGCGTTGCATGTCTGTGAATGTTCTTCCTGCCCTGTTCCCAAATGTATACTCATGGGTATGTAGTTGTAGATTAGAAGAAAGATGCTTCAAATAGTAATTGGTTCAATTCAAGAATTGTGCTTTATTTTGATTGATGATGCTCACAACTGAGTAATGCTGTTATTCAATTGTTTCCTCTGAATCGTCATAAAAATGGCTCATCAGGAGGAAAAAAGTAAATGCTGCTTTAGTTTCAATAGCTCCAATAATTATAGTTTCTTATTTTAGTATCCATAGGAGTTCATGATACAATATATCACTGAACGTTGAGGGGAATCCCTTGTCAGGTGAAGACCCCTAGAAAGGCGAATTGATGTTTGGAGTTAATTCCTCGAGTGGTTCGCTTTTAGGATTCCGATCCTGTTGGGCACACTAGTCATAAGGTGTGTGGGTATAGTTGACGCTGCAGATATGTTGATGGATATGATCAGTGCAGGGACCTTCCTTGTTAATTGCTTTCCACTGGGGGAGACATATTCTTATTGCAATGTTAGCATTGTTCAATGGTCCTTCACATACACATCCATCCTGGGCAACAGGACCCATGTAAGGGTCACACACACTGGTGCAGAGTAGCTATACTGCCCCATATGCACCCCTGAAAGCCAGTTGTGTCCCACAACCTTTGCATGCAATGGCCTTGAGTCACACACCTTTTGAAGATTTTCCTTCACATGTAGTATTGTGGTTTGTGTAACGATTTACATTGAGTAGTGTTGGGATGTACGCCCTGCTCCCACCCCCTCCCAAACGATTCCGGCTGTGAACAATATATTAGGGCACGCGACAGTGAACGTGCGCAGTTGAAGGGGGTAAAACCTGCAAAGCAGGGATAGTAGATACAGGTGTTTTATAATATCTATGGATATATAGATAGGCCCAGGTGTAGGGCATGAGTAACATTGTAGCATGGTAGTCAAATCATAATGCATAGCAAGGACAAAGTGGGCAATGATCCCATGTGTGAGAAATACCAATGTTCGGCCATATTACAAGTGAGGCCTAGCAGGTTGCAATCCCCTTTGGAAAAATGCCAGCTTGGTACAATAAAGAGTTTGAGTCCCACTCTTTCCCAAGCTCCAGCAGTAAAATTGAACATAGAGGCCTTCAGAGTGAACAAACAGAAAGTTTAATTGTATTAAGCTGTTGGCCCGCAATGCCAGAAAGGAATGTGAATGGCCAAGCTTAGCCAGGGCTGCGCCTGTCCCTAAGGACAAACCCATGAGAGCTGGGGTAGAGGTCTGAGGCTACCAAAAGACCCAGCAGAGATTTAGAGAACTAGCGTCCCACAGAATAATGCCCATCTCGCTTGAACTGCCAGACGCCCATAAAACAGAATACCTAAAGGAATGTGAATGGCCAAGCTTAGCCAGGGCTGCGCCTGTCCCTAAGGACAAACCCATGAGAGCTGGGGTAGAGGTCTGAGGCTACCAAAAGACCCAGCAGAGATTTAGAGAACTAGCGTCCCACAGAATAATGCCCATCTCGCTTGAACTGCCAGACGCCCATAAAACAGAATACCTAAATCCATCAGAATTGGAGTGCTTAGTGTGACCCCTAGGAGGCCCAGGAGAAGCTCTGAGAGTGGGGTAGCTGAAAAGAGGGGAACAAGGAGTGAAGCAGCTCATGATTTGTGAAACGATGAACAGGAGGTCATGCCAACAAATTTAGTCCCATGATGGGGAGGAATGGTGGGTATCCCCACTTGTCTGGTATCAAGAGAAGTGTTTCTTTATTCTAAAGGGCCAATTTGACCTCAAAGGTATACACTGAGCTTGTGTTAATGACCAGGTGCTCACCACGTGACTAAGCCAATGGGGAGGGGAACATACTAAGTACCTCGCCAATCAAGTAGTGAGGAACAGAGATAATAGAGTAGGAAACCACGTGTTAGAGGGTATGGGTATATTAGGATGTGGCCAATCAGCCGAGGGGCTATAGGGGACGGGTAGTATGTATATAGGTGGTAGCCAATGAGGGTGGGGGATGAACACTGAATATTGTGCGCATCACCAGTGATGATGTATTTCTTTATAATGCTGTGCTCACTTTGCACTAACCTAGAGCTCTGTGGCAGTATGGTTTTACGGGACCCTCTGTCAACTTTTTCCTTTTTGTATATAAAATGTATTTGTTTTCCTTGCAAAGAGGTGCACCAAGCTTTTTTCCTCAGATGATTGTTTTTTAATCTGGTTGTCTAGAGGTCTGCCTCATATCAGTAGAGGGCGTCTCATGATGCACATAGCCGGGAGTCATGTTCAGTATAGTGTTAATCCACTCATGACGTGTGGCAGGTTGCTCTGAACCTGGATCATGGAGCCATGTGTGGAGCCAGGGAATTGTTCTCATACACATATAAAGAGAATGTCAGCATCACAAGCAATCTGTACAGTCCAGGGCCCCAGCTAAATTGGGAAAACCTGCACAGGTGTAAAACTGTGCCTTAATGGGATTAAGGGCCTCATTACCCGGTAGGCGGTGAGCCATGGCGCTACTAGCGCCATGGCTCATGCCGGTAAAATACCGGCACCGCCTTGGCAGAAGGGATTTACCGCCCCATTCCAAGGTTGGAGGGGCGGTAAATCCCCCTTCCGCCATTGCCCTTCTCCATTCCCATTTCTGCCCCATAGGGCTCTATGGGAATGGGGAAGGCGCTAATTACGGCACCGCAATTTTGCGGTGCCGTAATTAGCTCCGAGGTCCCTTAGCGGGTTGGATTTTAACGCCTGCAAAAAGCAGGCGTTAAATCCCCCAACCCGCAAAGGGACCTCGTAGTAAGGCGGTAGGGATTTACCGGTACCAGTATTTTACCGGTACCAGTAAATCCCTACCGCCATCCGTGTAATGAGGCCCTAAGTGTCTACGGATTTGCGGATTTGTGGGGAATAACGTGTGGTGGTGGATCCATCTCATCATGTCTGCAAACATATGGGAGAGGATGCGAGAGAAGCAGGGATGGGTGTTCCCATGTACCAAGGCCATGGTATGCAGGAATGTGCCCATGGCACAGAAATGAATCAATGTCAGGAGCTTCAACGGGGGAGGGTGGTGGTTACAATGTCCCTGTCAGGCTGTATGTAGTGCATGATTTCTAACAGGAGAGTATAGATGGTGTGCATGTTCATGCAGTAGGCGGATAAGGACCTGTTCGTCTGTGAGTATGTAATAGTCCAGCCAGGCCTGGTACACCTTCTTTGTGTCTGGCTCTCCTCATCCCCCTCCTGTTCTGTTGGTGCTGATGAAGAGACAGGGGTGCATGCTGAAGGGCAAACTGGAAGGAGAGCCTTGATGCAGGCTAATGGGTTGTCTGGGGGCTGGGCAGGGGTCGGGTGCAGGTTTATGAGCCACATAAGGAGCGGGTGGTGTGTTAGCTGATGGGATGTCTAGGGGGATGGGTACAGGATGAGGGGCTGCTTGGGGTGGAGGCTGGGTTGAAGGCTGATGGGATGCCTAGGGTGGAGCCTGGGTGCACGCAGCTGGGCTGCCTGGTGAGAGGGCTGGATGTAAGCTGAAGGGATGTCTGGGTTGGGGGCTGTTACAGATGGGCCTAGCCAAGCATTCTCTTGGATCTGTTTCTGGGATGCTGAGTGTTCCATTTTGCTGGAAAGGTTTCAATGTGTTAGGATATCATTGTATGTGCTCTACCTACTCTCTAATTGCTGATTTTGTCCATGTGTAGCCTTCTCCGAGTGTAGCCATGGGTTAATTGGCTGTTTTGTTCAACCTTTGCTGTGATTCTACCTTTACTCTTGTGATCTGCACCTGGTTTGAGCAGGTGGTACTTTTGGTTGTAAAAGTGGATCCTAAAAGAACTTTTCCACTTCCAGTAATATTCCTATGCTTAATTGAGGCAGATATTTTCAATGTTTTTTGGAGGCGTTGAAATTGCACTTTATTTCTATGCCTATTCACTGCCTTCACACCGTATTCTTCATGACTGTGTTTTTAGGTGTTTGACGGTTCGGTAGCATTATGCACTTTTTGAGTAACATGTGCCACGGTGTAAAAGTGGGGCCTAATGGGGGCGTGGGTTAGAGGCATGGCCGTCGGAGCTGCTTCGGGAGAGCTTTTGGCCCGAGCGATGCAACTGACCGTATTATAGCAGTAAAACCACTCGGTTGAAAGCAAAACCAAGTTGCACAGCTGAGAAGAACTTGAAGCATGGTGTGATATGCCCTCAACCTGTGTGTCGGGCTGAATTGGGAGATCCCAGCGAAAGTGCGACTATGCTGCGTATTTGACAAATAGAGGGAGGGCGGACTAAACCAGATAGCAGACTTTTTTTAACAACGGAACCCCACTAACATTTGAAGAGTGTAAAATGAAATTCCTGGTGCCAGAGACTGAAAGGTTTCGATATGTGCAAATCAGGCACTGGCTGTCCCCCAGCAGCATAAAAAACACACAAGGGCAGGGCATTAATAGCACTGGAATACACCCTAAGAGCAAAGGCCCCTAAAGGCAAGATATCAACCCTATATAGACTTGTAGACAAAACGGACCCCAGCAAAAAGGAAAAATGCATGCAAAAGCGGGGAAAATTGGTTCCATGTGTTAATATCCCCGCAACAATATTGTCATACAAAAATATTGCACCACAAATAAAGAGGGAGGAGTCAAAGTTTGTTACAGATGGTACTTAACCCCAGAAATCCTGAATAAAAGTAACCCAGCAATCCCTCCACAATGCTGGAGAGGCTGCCCAGCCACAGGCACCCTGTTTCACCTACTATGGTCATGCCTGAAATCGACACGATTCTGGAAAGAAGTACTGGAGCAGATCCGGCAAATGACAGGAATGACAATGCTATGGGACCCGGGGATAGTTCTGCTGGGGGAAACACGGGCGAAGGGAAACTCCCGATGTCCGTCCGACTAGCGGACCTGTATTCTCTCCTGATCAATGCAGCAAGATCTCCATAGCCAGATTGTGGAAACACCCCGAAGGCCCAGCAATTCCCATGTGGTGGACAAAATGCTGGGACACAGCGGTCACAGAAAAAATCACAGCCTTCTGCAACAGAATCACAAGCAGATTCTACAACATCTGGGCACCCTTCCTGGATTGCGCAGAACAATTTCCCGGTATGGCCCGGCAACCTCCCTCCCTCCGTTTGATGGCAAAGAACAACTAAGCAAAGATCCTGGAACCGCTGTGCTTCGAAGACATCCAACAAAATAAACAATCTGGAGCATAGAAGAACCTAGACTCCTTACACTCCACTTTGGCTCAAGCCCTGAAAATGCTACAAGAAGAGACTATCAATTTGCAAATGCCCCAATGTTGAACCATGTACATTTGCGAATCTGTCGTTGTCTCGACCCTCCCAACCTTAATTCTTTTATGTTGTAATATTTTCATTTCTCGTTTTGTTAGTATCACATGTTGTTGAAAAACCTAATAAAAAGATAAGTTGAAAGAAAAAGTGGGGCCTAATAATGCTCTGCCTTACTTTAATGCTTCACTTTTACTCTCCCGTTACCTGAAAAATGACCCCCCCATTTCTTTAAAAAAATAAAATGGCATCAACATAAAGTGACAGGTGATCCTCACTTGAAGATAATGCAAATACACCTGTAACTCAATCGAAGCAAAGTGAAATGTTTGACTTCACTCTAAAAATATGCACACACATTAACATTTGATTTAGCAGCATCAGAGATATTAGATCAAGCAATTTACTGTAGAGTATTGTGCAAAGATTGAAACAAAATAATTTACTGCAATTACAACTCACTTAAGATTCTGCACTATCCTGGGAGATTTCAATCTAAAATGATGATCACTCACTATAACAAAAATTTTCTTTAAAGTGTAGGCATACGAACTACTGGACTATATTTCGTTTGATGTCAGAGTTGTGACAAATAATTGTAACGGCTTGGGCTTCTCCAAATTCTGGTTGCTTCCTCTGTCACAAACTCTCTGTGCCTCAAGCGCTTTGCTAAACAGCAAGCTGGCGGCCGATCTCTTTCCTCGGCTGACTCCATCCTATGGAACAGCCTCCTCCTTCCTTATTGTCTTGAGCCGGATCTCCTCAAATTCCAGAAGCTCCTGAAGACCTTCCTTTTCTCCTCCTCCTTCCCTCCCTACCTCCTCTGCTAAACCCCACAGTAGCTGAGATTGGTGGCCAAGGCCCTTATGTGTCCACCTGGGACCTGGTCTCCCACACCCAATCGCCTTCATCCTCTGCCCGCTCACAGCACTTGCCTCGGCACCCACTGGCCTGCATTATCACAGGCCTGCGCTTATTTAATTATTGGCAGTTGACCACTCTCACCAAGTCACTTAATAGCTGCTTACTCCCTAGCACTTCGCTCTGTGGCACTCCTAGCACTTACCGCCCTCCCTCATCCCTTATCTCTTTCTGCACTTGCACGTTCTGAATGCTCACAAGGCCTAGTTTGACCGCCTCTATCTTTTATTGGTATATTTGCATTTCATTACCATGTTCCCTCCCTGTTGCCCTGTGGGCTCTTTGAACACAATTCACTTGATGTATAAGTGCCTTACAAATTACCAATAAATAAATCAATACAATCAATACATTTTGGGATACTGGGACAGAGAGACCTATGTTTCCCCCTATTTTCAATGAACTAGGTTTTCCCTCACATATACTCAGTTCAATTTGTTCATTGGGGAAAATATTTGTATTATTTTCTTGGCCATGTCATACACCAATCAAAGGATGTGTTGTCCCACATTACAATTCCATATGTCTGAAGCTTCCAGAGATCGACCATTGATGGCGATAAGCCCTGATCCAATGCTACTACCGAGGGTTTAAATTGCACATACAACTTGCACTGTATTTCCATTCTATGTACTTTTAAAAAGGGCTCCCAAAACACTGATAAATGCAATCTCTGACTTTATTCATTTTTGGGAAAAATGTCTAACCAATTTGGTGCTTGGCTATTCACTTTTTGTTAGTCTTTGAATAACTCATAACAGGTAGGGACATGGGCCTCATCACGAGTTGGGCGGTATCCCGGCTGTAATACCGCCCAACTGTAACAGCTTTAGCACCAACCGGTTCGACGTTATTAGTGCCGGATCATGTGTTGGGTGTTAACGGTAAATCCTCATTCCCCATTGGGTCCGTGGGAGTCGATGGGGCTTTTTCAGCGCAAATACTGTGCGCTAACACAGTCACCGGTAATTGTGTCGAAAACAGTGCGCAAGATGGGATTTTTACGACCAGAAAAAATCTGGAGGTCACACAGCCCATTTAGCGCCCAACTCGTGATAAGCCCAGCCCTTAAATGTGGTGGCATTACCGTTACTGACACATTTAGTGGCTACTGGCCAACTCGTGATGAGGCCCATTGACTGGCCTGAGTCAGATCTGTCAGTTAAGGTCTCTCTTCAGTCTGTCCACCTGTTCCAAAATCCCTCTCATGTAATATGATGCTGCTTTGGGAAAAGGCCTATGACACAGATCTGTGAAAGTTCCATTACTTTTTGTTCCAAATTACTTTTAGCCAGCATTTCTTTTATTGTTTCTTCAATTATTGCAACCACAAAAAGGCTTGGTAGACCCCCATACGTCCATCACCTACCGCACACTCCCCCTTTTGCTGTATACCTAACCCAAACCCTCCATCTCTTTTACATTAAAAAAGCAGTACAAAAATGGGACAAATTGTAATTCGGCCAAATGATTGGTCAACAAAGTTGGGAATACCTATGCAATCAGTGCCATCTGGAAAATACCCTTTTAAAGATATTTTCCATCAGCTACATCCAGTTGGAATTGAACCCTTCTTAACTCCTGTCAGATGCGCTTCCTTGTTTTTCTGTTTTCTCAAAGAAGCCCTCCTTCATCCTGCGTTTGAGCTCAAATACCCAGCAAACTTCACTCATTATGGAAAGGTGAGCACAGATGGGTCATATTGGTCTGTGTGTTTGATTGGATTCCAGACCTACATAAAAATAACACGCTTGCCCTCCTTTCCTACCGGCCCTCCCACATAATTTATAGGAGTGCCTATCTTAACTGTTGGTTTCCTTTCCCCATAAGCCCTCCCCTTGCATTTGTCTTCCCCCAAAAGCTCAATGTTACCCGAGCCCTGCTTCTATATTGGTTTGACTATTGCAATAGCCCCCTCCTGAATCTTCCTTCTTCCACTCTGCGACCCCTCCAGCTAATCCTGAATCGGGTTAGCGAGACTTATCCTTCAACAGGGACTGTATCTCTCCTGTCCTAAAAAGTGTTCACTTGCTCCCGGTTTCTTCGCGGATTAAATTCAAATCCCACTCAATCATCCACAAGGTTGTCTGCAACTTTCTCTTACTAAATATTCCCCCCATTAGTCCTCTGCGCTCCTCTGGCACTAACTCTTTGTGTGTAAAGCGTTTCGCTAAACAGTGGGTAGGAGGTCGATCACTTGCCTCAGCGGGCTCCCTTCTTTGGAACAGCCTCGCCCTACCTCTTCATCTTGAGCAGGACTTTCTTAAATTCAGGAAGCTCCTCATGCCTTTCCTTTTACCTTCTCCTTCCCTCCCTCTCGCCTCTGCTAATCTCACAGTTGTTTGTTTGGTGCGCAGGGCCCTTATGCATCCCCAGGGCCCTGACATCCACACCGAATCGCCCACAGCCTTTGTTTATCCTCAGCACTTGCCTCGGCTCACCCTCCACCCTGCAGGCTTTGCACTGCACCCGTTGCTCTCACATGAGCGCCCCAAAACCTATCCCATTCCCCCTCCTATCTGCACTTGCATGTTCTGAACACTCACAAGGCATAGTAGGTTCGCCCCCACCCCCACTGTATTTAATATTTTGTATGTATTTTAATTGTTTTCCTCCTCCCTGTTACCCTGTGGGCGCTTTGAAATAGTATTTACGTCCTGTATACGCGCCTAACAAGCGGACAATACATACATAAATAAATATATATTTATAGATTTTAGGTTGAATAATTCCGCACGTTTAAAAATAATAGGTTCTCTGTATCCGACAGCTTATACAATCATATTTTCATGGATTTCTCACTTGTTAAATAGTGTACAATTATGCCCATTCTCTCTTAAATGCCCGGTTGCAAAGTTGCACTTTTAATATTTTAATTTCATAACTTCACAGCAACCATTTTCATATGCTTAAAGGCAGTATAAGATTAAAATAATGTGCATATACTTGTTTTGGCAATGGGCTGTTGGGAAGCACAGATATGGCATTTGGTATGCTTCTGCATTTTGAGCAGCTTTAACATCACTTTATTATTAACAATTCAATAGTTTATATCAGCATATCCATAAAATAAACATACATAATAAATATCAATAGAATACACATCCTATGGTACAGCCAGCATCCGAGTAAGAAAGGTGCAGTTAAGCATAGATATAAATGCAACCTAGAAATACTGTACGGCTATGTCCTAAAATTCTTACAGATTTTCATCAACTAAAATAAGGTAAAATAGTTACCAAAATTCTGTTTTTTAGAGATAAAGTGATGTATATCATAATAAACCAGTTAATCGCAAACTACAATAATACAATAAGGGTAACATAACAACTCTGCAGTAGGTATTTATAGAGGTAAAGCGAGACATGTCACATGACACAGTTAATCACAAGATACAATTGTACTGTTGGGGTAACATAATAAAGCCTGCGTTGGACATTTGACAGTAGTTATCCTCCTCTTTTTCTCCAGGCACCAACTAAAAATGTGACTAGAGATTTTTCAGCTACAAGGTCATCGGCCACATTGCACAATTGTACTGCATCTTGCGCATGTGTAATATATTTGGCTTTTAGCAAAGTTTTCAACCAGCAACTCCTCCATGATTTATAAAGGGGGCAAGGCAGAAGGAAATGGATTCGCGTTTCATCTTGTGCTATACAGTAATGGCATTTTGCGGATCAATGATGCCCTGTTTAGTGCTTAGTCGCCAATGCTCTCACGGGAAGAATCTCCAGGCACTTTTTTTAGCATAAGGCCGCATTCGTTACAATCTAGTCCATTGATCCATTGAGATAGTGTTCAAATCCGACAGAACACTTCATATTCAGACAGCCTCTGCTTAATGCACCCGTCTCGCTACTGCGCCACATCTCACTAATTAGCCATTTCCCATATACCTCCTTCAATAAGGAGTTTGCCCACCTACCAAGGTAATGGGGATTAGTCCACAAATCAGAAAGATGTAAAATGGAGAAGCATGTATTTAACATATTTCAGCTAGGTGACTGAACATCTTTTAGCATTTTAGATTAATCATTGAGATGTTTGCTGTTCCAAATTCTTAACCAGTAGTTACATGGTTTTACTCTTAACTTGGAAACTATCCACCGTATACCCAATTCCATCTTAGTTGGAAGTGACGGTGCACTATATGGCAAGGATAAAAGTATTTTTAAGATCTTATTTTCTTTTGTTTCCACGGCAGCAACCTTTCTATGGTACCGGAATTCCAGCCATAGAGAGCAGCTGCAAATTACAAATCATTGTAATCATTGTAATGGTTGGAATGCTTAGAAAACCTAAGTATTGCTTCCTCCCATGGCTTAACATGTTACAGCGTTTCCCGGTTTGTGGTTTCCAGTTGATTGCTGTATCAATTCTGACACCTTTCTAAACCTAATGTTTCTAGGATATCTACTAGGGTATCTTCCATTACAAACTGCTGTTTCCTATGCCTCTGCAGGTGGCAAATCAGGACCTCGGTTTTAGTAACCTTGAATTGTAGGCCCTAATCATTTGCTAGGTTGTTATAATATGTTAGCTGTCCTCACCAGCCCATCAGTGTTTTGTTTATAGTGGAATTGCATCCTCTGCATAGAAAAGGGTTGCTAGTTTGTGCCCCTTTAAGCTCCGGCATCTGCATCAAGTTCAGATATTATGTTTGTCATGTATAAACAAAGAGAATAGCAGGGGTGCCAAAACACACACCTGATGAACCCCAATGTCAATACTGAACAAGGGGCTATGCCCCTGGTTAGAGCCACCTCTCACTGTTGCAACATTATGCGGGTAATTCATAAAATTCGGCACACAAGTGGCGCACGCGGCTGGCGCACAGAGTGTGCGTGCGGCAGTCTGCGCCAGCCGCGTGTGCCAAAACCCATTTCAGCACACAGAGTATTCATGGATTTCAACATCCATAACCAGCCATGGCGCAGAGCGGCGCAGCGACCCTGCAGCAGCAGCAGTAACGCCCCAACCCCGCCCCGTGCACCAAAAACATCGCACAAACCCCCTACATGGCGCAAAGGCCAGTGGACCAGCATACAGCCCCCCAACCACGAAAAGGTGTGGAAAACTCCCCACGCACCCCTTGGAATACACATACCCCGTTCGCGCCAGCAAACACATGTGTAAAAGTGCACGTGCACCCCTGGAATTCACATACCCTGCTTTCGCTATTGAAAACGCGTGTAAAAGTCCAAGCACACCCCTCGGAATACACGTACCCCGCTCGCGCTATTGAAAACACATGTAAAAGTCCATGCGCACCCCCGGAATACGCACAGGCTGCCCAACCACCCTCCCCATGCCCCACAGGCAGCCCACACCACACGGGGGACTTTTCCCCCGCATTTTACCTGATGCGAGCGGTGTACGTTTATTCCGGGGGTGCGCGTGGACTTTCACACGCTTTTTCGTTAGCGCGGGTGGGGTATGTGTAATCCGGGGGTGCGCGTGGACTTTCACATGCGATTTGGCAGTGTGTCCCCTCCTGGGTGTGCCTCCCCTTCCCATGCCCCACAGGCAGCCCATCACACCGCACCATTCCCCACAGGCAGCCCACATGGCACCATGCACTCGGGAGCACCGACACATGTCTCCCATCCACCCCTATTGACAGGCACCTGCCCGCAGGCCCCGACTCATGTCCCCCACCCACCCAGCCACCCACCAGTGACGGACACCTGCCAGCAGGCCCCGACTCATGTCCCCCACCCACCCAGCAGTGACGGGCACCTACCAGCAGGCCCCGACTCATGTCCCCCACCCACCCAGCCACCCACCAGTGACGGGCACCTGCCAGCAGGCCCCGACTCATGGCCCACCAAACAACATGTCCTAACAAAACAGACCCATGGCCCTAATGTCAACCCGAATCCCCCTTGCCCCCCAGTACAAGCATGCAACCATCGACAGCACCCACTCCCAAATTACCCATGCCATGACAGGCTTAAAAGTACCACCAAGGCCATGCATAAATGCACAACAGAGCCACAAAGTGGCAACACATGTCTAAGGCAATGTTCATTGAGACATGCACAAAACCAATGATAGAACACAACACCAATCATGAAGTTAGAAAAAAAAAATGTATTAAAAACATAATGAAGTAACATGGAGGAAATCAAACTTGAAAATCAATATACAATGACAGTTATAACCCAAAAAAATGGTAATCCAATGGAAAAACAATAAAGGTCATGTTGAATAAAAAAGTGGTCCATTGCTAATGTCAATAAGAAATAAATAATCCAAATAAAAGAAAACCATTGATCCATGGGAAAATTGAAAAAGAAAGCATGTACAAGTCTGCAACTATATACAATGGAAGTCCAAATGGTCCATGATCCACAAACAAAAGGAAATCTACAAAAAAGTCCTATGTATAAATAACTATATACACAAAGTGGAGCAATGTCCATGAACTCCAAAATAAAAGAAAAATCAAAGGAAACCTAACACTAATGAACTATGTACAATGGTGGCCGGCAAGTCCAACGGCTCACTTGTTGATGTTCCGGGCCAGGGCATCATCGAACTCCATGTCGATGTCCCAGAGGCAGGCCTCTTCCCTGGCCTCGAGGTCTCGCAGGGATGCAGTCATGGCCTGTTCCAACTCCCTGTGAATTGCCTCAAGGCACTCAGCCCGCCTCAATGCCCTGCGCATGGAGTTCTCCGCCCTGACCATAGTGAGCCGTGCATCCACTGCCCACCGCTGCTCCACATCTATCCGCTAGCCCAACTGCTGCCACACGGAAGACACTCCCAATCCAGGGTCCTCCTGCCCTCCGGCCGATGCCTGCCCCTGTGATGTTGAAGGCCCGAGCCATCATGGCTCCCACCCTGAGCCTGCTGCTGCAGTGCATGTGCCCTGCTGGTCAATGCCTGCACGTCCTCCTCTTGCTGGGGTCCAGTTGTTGGGGTGGCCTCCCCTGCTGGACCTCCGACTCCCGACTGTGGCAGGGATGTGTCCTCCACCAGCCTGGCTGCTGGTTCAGGGGCAGCTCCACAGGGTGCCCAGGTGATACTTTGGCAGGAAGATGGCACGGAAGATGAATGACGCATAGGGGGTTCAGTTGAGGAGGGGGTCGCTAGAAGATCCAGCACACAGAGGAACCCAGCCTTGGTGACCCGTCCAAGTAGGCCGACATGGTCAATGAGGTATTCAAAATGATGTGCATTGTCCTCACGAGAACCCTGCACGTCATCCCGAATACCATGTTGACGCAACGCCACCCCAGCTAGGGCAGACTCAACCCGGTCCCGTATTGCCACGTCTGCAGGGAGAGGAAGGCCAGTTGTTGTTCGCGCATCCCCTCCCTGAAGACGGGTCTGGACAAAGGCATCCTTGCTGGTGCAGGATGATGCAGTCACAGGATCGGGGACAGGATTACACCCAGGCACCTCCACGGCGGCCTGTGCTGCCTCCTGTCCCTGCCCCAGGACTGCACCACTAGCACCAGTGGAATGCCCCCCTCCAGGCCCCGTGCATGGGCCTTCCACAGCCTCCTCCCCAACCAAACTCCCCACCAACCTGGATGACTCGTGCCATCTTCCTGCATAGGCCCCTTTGGGGGCTCAGCTGCCCCTACTGCTGCCGAGGAGTCCACCTCCAACCTCCGCCTCTCGGACCTTCCCTCGGCAGCTGCGTCCAGGGACGCAGCACCAGACTCCTCACTCCCAGAAGAGATGACAACGTGGGAGGAGAGCTGGGCCTTGCGTCTCCGGCTGGCGGTGGGATCCTGGCCACTGTGTCCACAGCACCGTCTCTGCCCTCTTCATCAGTCGACGCTGCAGACAGGGAGAGACAGAACACAGGCATCAGGGCACTGTACAATGGTCAGATACACATGTCAAAGTTGCACATGAGTGGCAGTGTCCAACTTCACAGATGCCATCACACTCCCCAATACTCATATCATTTGAACCCACACACATGCAGAATTTGACAGGAATCGTGAAGCAGGCAGCAGCATCCATACACACACAACAGTATGAACATCCGAAGGTTGGCATGACGTCACAAGCAACATGGGCAGTGCGGAACACATGCACACACGCCACCAGACATACATGCATCTGTACATCTCCACCACCTGTCACAGTGAAATCATCAGCAACTATGTCACATCTGCCAATCAGCCTCTTACATGTCGGTGTCACATGCATCCATGGTGTATCACAGTTGCACACATGTTAAATACACAGACATGCACATGTACACCGTGCACGTACATGAAGGTGGAACCAGCATCCATGTGTCATGCTGACATGTGTGCGTCTCCACATGCATTTGTGCATCATACATTGGAACACATACACCATTGATGTGAATCACACATGACTAGACTCACATACAGCAGTCTCATTTCCGTGCACATACACATCCATGCATGGGCCTTTCCAGATATATGTCCAAGCTGCACACTTTTGGCACACCTCAACATGCACTGCGTCCAATCAGTACGCATGGACACTTACTGCTCGACTCCAGACGGGTCTGCCACTCAAGGACCTGGAGGTGAAGCGCTGGGCGTATACGTTCCAGGACCCTGATCTGGTGGTCGGTAAGGCGGACCCGCTCCCCTCTACATCCACTGCATCCAATAGGTGCCAGGCCTTCCTGAGGGTCCTGGACCTGAAGTCCTCCCAGTGCTTATGGATGGGTAGTAGGTCCCGGGTTGCCACCCCCTCCACGTTGATGGCAACCAGGTTGTCCATCCAGGTCCTCTTCCGTCCATCCTTGTCGGCGCGTGGTCTTCCGAATAGGGCATCATAATGCACCAGGACTTGCTCCACCAAGATACCAACTTCTGCGGCACTGAAGCTGGTAGCCCTCTCCTCTCTGGCTGGGGGTTGCCAGTGGTGTCTGATGGTGTTTCCCCCGACATGGCAACCCCCGAGGCAGGTGTGGGTGGGCAACTGGGTCCTGGTGCTGGGCTGTGGAGCGATGGAACTTCAGTCGGGAGTCTTCTGTTCCAGCAGGGGTGGTCACAGCAACTGGACCCCTGCAGATGGCTGACGTGCAGGCACCAAATAGCAGGGCACGTGGCCGGCAAGCAGGCAGCAGCAAATGGCTGGTGGGAGTTGGCTCAGGGCTCTGGGGGGCAGTAATTCGGCCCTATGGGCAGGAGCGTGGTCTTCCGTGTGTTGTTGCGTGGCTAGCTTGATACAGAGAGAATTGGCACGTGAAAAAACAGCACGTCAGCATGTAATTCGAGGAAAGGTCCTTAGCGCGTAAGCGTGTAGGTGATGTAACGTACGCGACAGCGTTTCCCTTGGCACGGGTTGAAGGCCCCACATGGGTTTCCATTGCTCTGTATGTGCTTTTCATGGAAAGCGGTGCATGTTTTTTCCAGACATTGGGGTTCACACGCGATTACTTCACAGTGGCTACAGTGCATACTTCTTATTTTGGCATGGGTGTTGGCTACGCAAAGCAGACAGTGATTCGCACAAGCTATTTCTCCTACTGCAGGTGTCCCTGTCAGTTGCGTACCCCTTTTTTTCAGGCATACTAGCATGCGTGTTCATCACGTACCCATTTTATGTGTTCCTGGCTCCCACAGTATACTGCGTGTGTTTTTTTACACGCACGTGTGCTACATGTGTCGCGTATCTCTTTTTCTTGCTTTTTTGGGATGCCTTAGCGTTGCGTGACGCATCATTTCTCCTAGGGGGCCACAGAATGGGACATTCATCATAGCTGTATATCCGTGTTTGTTGTTTGCATGCACTTTTATAATGTGCAGGGACGCTACCGCCTGCCTTCGTGTGGCGGACATGTTTAGGCCTGTGTGTGTCTTTGGCCATGCACGGGTTTCCCCTATTCGATTCCATGAATACGTGTTGTTTGCATGCGTTTTGGCGCTCCGTGTATTTCCCTGCAGTACTTCCCCAGTTACGCCTTCTTTTTCACACGTTGTTCCCCATTCCGCATGTTCCGCCCCGTGTTCCGCCCCGTTTTTGGTGTGTGCACATTTGTTCGATGAATCAGCCCTTATCTGTATATAATTCTTTGTGGTAAGAAAGGTTGTAATCACTAACTGTTACAGCTGACTCCAGAGTTTGCGCATGATTCAGTTCTCTGAAGGTGTAGTAAATAGATTGCCTTTTTAGTAACAGAAACTTGTACAGAACAAGCAAAAGGCAGAGCACTTGGTCAAATGTACAAACCCCTTTTCTCAAGCCTGCCTGCAGGGTAGATAAAATCCGAATGTCCATTACATCAATCTTCCTTTCTTATCTGTAACACCTTGCCGGAGATTTTTCACAGCCAATCGAGAAATGAGATAGGACTATAGTTTTGGTGCAAGTTCCAGTCCCAGAGTCGCTATGTGGAACGATACAAGATTCATTTATAAAAAAAGTTTGTTAAAAAAAAGGTACTTATATGTTATTTCTTTTTTTAATATTGAATGGTATAAAATCTGGGCCTGGTGCCTTGCTCCCTTTCTCTGACAGCAATGCTACCTTTACTTCAGAAGATTAAATGGAGAGGTGCAAGCTCCTGGCTGTGATGCCGGAAATGCATAGGAGGAATAGGGCCTCCATGTCCTTGCCCTGTACTCTCTGTACTCCTTTATGATGTGTGTTCTGTGTTGTTTTCTGCACAGGAGTCTGCACAGGAGTCCAGTTGGGTCCTCTGGCAGTGTAGCTCTTGCTCTTTTTGTTTGCGGTGAACAGAAACACTTGGGATATCCTTATGGCATTCATGGCTGGGGGTACAACCCTGTACCCCTATGGTATGTTTTTGGGCACCTGTGTTTTGCCCACAGAGCAGGGTATGGGCTGGTGGCAGCTTCATGCTGATTTGACATGATCTCTGAGTATCCTTCATTTTGGGATACCCTGGCTTTGCCATAGGAATCAGTGAATTCCCGATAGAAGGCAAGATGGCCCCTGGGAACCCTTGGTTTCTATTGCCTGTTACCCTGTTTTCCCAAAGTCCTGGGAAACCCTGACTCTGTCCCTTCCCCTGACTGTCTTTTGGGTGGAAGAACCATATGTGGTATTGTGGTGTAGTCCAGGCCAGACTGGCTGATCCCTTCCGAGTGACTGTATGTTGTGGGTACACCCTAGGGGTGGGACCTGTGTGAATAGAGTGTGGGACCAATATGCATTCTATGGTATGGGTGTCTGGTTTCTGTGTGGATGATACAATGAATAAGACTTCCCTCCCTGAAACTGACTCCTTGTTATGGGTGTCTGGGTGGAAGTGAATAGCCTGAATGCATGTGAGCCTGATTGACTGACTGCCTGCATGAATGCCCTTCTGTGTGATTGACTTACTGACCCTGGCTCAGCCAGAGTGAATGAGGGACAGATGTGTATATCTGGAGACCTCTCACTTACCAATTTCTTCAGAAGCCAAAGTTGAAACTTGAAGCTCATCCTTGAAGCTCAGCTGGAAGAAGAAGAACTGCTGCTGCATTTCCTTTGATGTAATCTAAAAGCTGTTGAGTCTGTCGAGGATTGATCCAAGAGAGGACCTAGCTAGGAGACCTCTTCCTGAGCCAGCTTGGCTGGGGTTCCCTGTGACTGTCCTATTTATATAATATGTCAAAATAGGCTGTCATTTTCTCCAACGTTATAGCATGGTTATGAGGGCAAACTTCGCCTTGCTGGTAATTATGTACAATATGCCAGAAAACCTTCTTATTATTGGACTGTGCAGCCATGATCAAATTTGGCTAGGCCTAATATAGGTGCTCCTCCTTTTTCTGAAGGATATGTTTTTTGTATGATGCCCTTAGTCTGGCCATGATAAGCTTGTCCTTCCCTGTAGTATTTTTGATTTCACCGAGGAGAGCATACTTAGCAAATCTGTGCTCTGCATCATTCCAACTTGCTTCGGTGCCTTTGCACAGTATGACAAGAGGTTTAATTGATTTAAAAAACTTATCATAAATGATTAGAGGTCATACAGATGACATTGTATGAGAATAATGTGATAGGAAAGGTGGTAATATAAAGCCTGAATGTTCTGTTCAGTGTTTAGCTTAGACCCTTGCACCCTATAGAGTGATGTACTCTAATGTATTTACTCCGTCCTTGTATGGGTTGAATAGGTACACAGAATGGGGTCATGGTTGCTTTTTACTCTTGTTATCATTTTACAATTCAGTACCTGCCACCAGATTCGGAAGTCAATTAATACATATATCAATTAGAGCATTTTTTAATGCATCCTTTATTTTGATTTATTTTATTGTTCATTTATAACCTGCTTAATACCAGCGAGTGGTTTCTAAGCACAAATGGGGATTTGAACTTGTGTTGTGCTGCTGTTGTCTTGCATCCAACATAAACGCGTTGCCCCAAAGCTATCCTTCCTCCCCTATATGTCAGCTGGACTGGTCTATCTAAAAAAAACTTCCATTGCAGGCCCTTAATCCCACTGAAAACAGTAAAGATGTGATTCTCTCTTCATAGAAATAAACATTTCAGGTGGGGGCGGGTTTAGCAGAATGAGGTCAGATCCCCAGAATTAATTCTCCTCCTTTAGCAAATTGTCTTTGACCGGTGTAGGGGTGGTCCAGTTGCATATTAAAATCCCCTGCGGTCACCAAACTATCGCTGGAATTCATATTATCAAGTAGTGTTCAAATTGTATTTTTTTATTTCCTATTCATCTATTGCATTTGGATTTGACCTTAGGATTCGGAAACAATGCAACTACATATAGCATTCAACTGCTTCATGTAGTTTAATATCTAGCATCATTCTAAAAAGCTTAGATTTATGTAATTTTTTCGGCACACGTTCTTTTATATCCTAGCTCTCATGTGACGTATAAGATAGGAAACTGTAGCTTTTTAGCTTGCTTTGAAAAGTGTCACAGATGACACAAGAATCAGTCGAAACTTCAGAGACGGTCTTTATTGAAATATCACTTGGTTCTATGGTCTTCCATCTCTCTCTCATCTCAAAGCACCTCCTACCCAGTCTAGCCATCCTTAGCCCCAGGTTAGCAAATACATATTACAGGGCCTGCGGTAGCAGCCCTGTAGTTATGGTTAAGTTGCTCCACCCATATGTAGAGCACTTTTTGGGTGGCTTATAACTTCACCCTGCCTGGACGAATCCTCATGAAACTTTGGAAAAAAAGTATTTGGCCCCGTCAGATTGATTCTTTGAGGTTTTGTGAGGTTTTGTCAAATTTGCAGCAGTAGCAGTGGCTTTGTCCCGAAAGCGTGCTTTTGTAAATTTGGTGTATATTCGTCCAGTATTATTTTTAATAACAACCAAAAAGTAGATTAAAATAAATTAGTGATATCTGGGCTCGGCCCGCAGACTCACTTGCCTGTTCTGTCCGGGGACGGGCCTCAGATAGGACAAGAGGACTGCGTGCCGTGGACATCAGATGTGCCCACTGATTGGATTGCGAAAAGCGCAATGTGTGTCAGATCTTTGGAAACGGCAGCCATGTTGGATTCATGGACAGCTGCCAGTGGGGAAAAAGTCTGGAAAATAAAATTCATTTGTTGGTGGAAAGAGGAGCTGGGAAGAGAAGAGGTGGAAAAAAGATGATACAGGGCTGTTTTCATAGGTTGAAAAATGCCAGGCAGGTGTTGTAGCGGTCCGCGGATACTGTGGTAGTTCGCCGGCTGTGCCATGGAAGTATGGCCTGGAAAAGACATTTCAGGTTATTTGATGGCTGGAAGAGGGAGTAGAAATGGTAGGGAAGTGGAATGAAGTTAACATGGAGCTGTTATATAGGTGAAAAAAGTATTTGGAAATGGTGCTGAGTCTGCGGTCAATGGCGGTGTCCGCAGACATCATTTTGATTGCGGGGGGAGGAGAAGGGGTGTGAGGGTAAGTTTTATTAGTTGCTGCTGTATGTTTGAGGCCACTGGCCAGACGCTGGGGGCATATCCACAGACCATGACCCAAAGAATATGTGCACTGGGCACAACCACCACAGCAGTGTTATGTATAGAGTAATTACAGGTAATGTAGTGGGAGTATGTCCAGAATCATCATAGGAACAAAATGTGTATAGTAATTGTAGGTAAGTAGTGAGAGTACAAAGTGTTTGTAATATGGAGGAATTAAGTAATTAAACGATATACGCTACTTATGATTGTAGTACAATTAAGGATAGTTCTCACAGAATTTGTAGTTGATTATCATTTCTGTGGTCACTTAGTGGTATAGCGTTATGAAGCTGCAATCTTTGGTTTATTTTCTGTGAAAAAAAACGTACAATTGGTTAAGCAGGATAGTTCAAAAGCTGTAGTTGTATTATATTTTAAATATACAATTTCTTTTTTAGGCCCTCATAAAAAGTACATTTAAAGCACTGTGTTTGGTACAACATTAGTGTATGACCCACTGCTGTTGTATTGACATTAAATAATCATTGGGTCATTGGGAGAAAAAAAATCCTTACTGGATTAAAAAACCTGATCACAGTTATGTGAGTGTAAGGGGGGTAGTAAGTTTGTTTGAAGTATGTTGTGATTAAGGGGTGCTTCAAGTAGTTAGATACCTATTGGCATATTCTGACTACATTAGAGGTTAGAAGTTGGTTTGTCCTTTAAGAATTGAGATGGCGTATTTGAAGTGTTTCGGAATGAAGGATGTTTTTCAAGTGGTTAGATACCTGTTTGCGTATTCTAACTAGACTGACTTTCAAAAGTGCTATTGTAGTATTATGGATGCAGTTAGATACCTGCTGGTGTATTCCAACTGTTAATTGTGCTACAGTTTAGTGACTACATTTGGGTTGAAGGAATATTAAGTAGGCATTTGTTAAATTTGCTGGTAACCTATGTTTTGGAGTAACGGAGGTATTGTTACATTCAAAATACCATTTCTGTTTTTTTACTTATGCAGTGTAGTGCCCTGAAGGGGTTGTGGCACCAGTGTGGTATACTTTACCTAGTATTGTGAACGTTTTCTTTCCAAGAGATACTTGGCCGTGTGTGAAGCCTGTAACCTTACAGTTATTTTTGGTACCACCTGGATTGTACTTTTTAGAAGCATTAGTATGACATATTGGCTATGTGAGTTTATTTGTATGGTGGAACACTTGCCTGAATTACAAAAAGGGCGTAATATTGCATTCTCCAGAAGCTGGTGGAATGCAATGGATTCAGAGTTTGTTATGGATACATATACAAATCATTCATTAGGGAAGTGCTCTTGTGAAATTTGGTTGCAGAGAGTGCGTGTATGTTTGCACGTGTATGAAATTTGGAAGAATTAATTTACAGGGATGTTGTTGGTTTCCAGTACTTGTAGTAAGTACGTTAGGAGTTCTTGTGGATCTTTTTGTGTGTACATTTTACCATTCATGCAGAGTATTTCAACTGTTGCTTTATACCTGAGACACTGTAAGTGATGTCAGGATTGTTTGTGGCATTTCTATGAAGGACCAGCATTTGCAAACACAACTGGTGGGAGTCGTTTAAGCAAATGTTGTGAACAATTGGTGACAATTGAAAGAGAAGAATCATTGTCACATTAGAATAACAATTAACTCTATTTGTGTTACTGATTTTATTTGGACCACATATTTCTGTTTGTGGATGCAAAACACAGGTACTGTCAATACGTTGTATGAAAAGGTACTTTATAAATGAAAACAATGCCGTACATTTTACATGGTAGTGCAAATAAAAAGAAAATGCAATTATTGCCTTCATCCCAGTAATTTATGTCTTTATCTGTTAGACAGGTGGTGCAGGTTTGTGGCATATCCTGTGTTTACATTGTGGATTTATGGAAGACAGGGATTTTGCGTCCAAAGAGTAATACCTGCTAGTGTGGTTTGAGCCATTACTGATGATTTCCCCAGTGACAGCGGACAATACTGTGGATCGATGCAGCCAGTATGTCAACTGCAGCAGTATAATTTGTAGTGTCATTGATATCCACCTTACCAAACTAAATACACATATTACAAATAATTCCAGGTAAATAGTTGTTAGAACGTTTTGTAAGTGCACTACACATTCAAACATATAAGAGTATTGTTACATACTGGTGTGCAATAACACGTGCATTGGCCTATGGCGGTCACCTTATCCTTATGTGTCTTTACCCAGTCATTTGGTCAATTGTTGATGACCTGTCAATATAAAGCACATCTCCCCCCTCAAGTGCGTTATCCTGTACCTTTGGGGTGTTGCTGAATTTTTCTCTGTTGGCTGTGCAGTCATGCACATAGTCGCTCTCCCCTACGGGTTCAGTGATGAACGTCGCAGGCTGCCAACGTCGGCATCTCACTATCTTGAGGGCTGGGATTGACAATATCACCTCATACCCTGAAACTCTCTGTGTTGTTAATGTACTTTTATGCCTTTACAGTATTGCAAAGAGAGCATGCTCCACATAAAGAGTGGTGCTGCATCCCATGGTAATACTTGCTGATTTGTCCACTGCGAATGCAAAAGCAGCCAGTGCCTGTTCACATGCGTAGTATCCTCTCATTACTTTGTCTTATTTCCCACTGTAATATGCTAGAGGTTTGTGCCCCATGCTCGTCTTTTGTGCCAGTACTGCAGTTATAACCACTCCATTGGAGTACGAGAATAAAAGGAATTCACTTTGAAAGTCTGTGCATATTGCTTCTTTCAGCTCATCAAATGCCTCAGTCATTTATTGTGTCCATTGTAATGTATCCTACCCTCTTTGTGCTTCCATCAGTGCTCCCAGTAAGGGCCTAGTGTAAGTGCTTTAGTCAAATACCCATCCTCTGCAACAGTGACATAGTCCTAGAAACTGCTGTATTTGTCTTATGGTTACATGCTTTGCTGTCTTGCATATTGCCTCTGCTCTTTCTGGTGTTACTTTTCACCTGTCTTGGGATATCAGTTGTCCAATATACAACACTTCATATATATTTATGTTTTATTTTGAAAAACTCATATTTTGGAGAATACCAACTGGACTTCTAAAATATTGCTATGGAAACGGTATATTGATGATATTTCCTGGATATGGAAATGCACGAGGACTGAATTGAAAGCATTCTTTTTATACCTTAATGAGTGTCATAATCATATCAAATTAACTCTTGAAATTGGGGAACCCAATATACATTTCTTGGACATTGCAGTTACGTACTCTGGAGGGGAATTGGTGACAAACAAATATAGAAAACCCACTAATGTAAACAATACATTACATTTCAAGAGTTTTCTTCCCAAGCACCTAAAAGAGAGTTTGCCATATAGACACTACTTAAAACTTAAAAGGATTATTTCAAACACGGAGATGTTGCAGAGAGAATAGTACATCATGTCTGACAGATTTAAAGACAGGGGCTACCCACCAGATATACTTGAGAAGACTATCACACGGGCTGAACTTCACAAAAGGGAAGCTGCACTTACACCAAGACAAAAAGATAAGGAGAACGGGCTTATACACACGCTAAAATATTCCACACAAAGCCATCAAATAGCAAAAATGATCCACAAAACTGGAATCTAATAAGCCTCGATCCTAAACTTACCCGACTATTCCCCGAACCACCCATGATGGCCTACAGGAGAGGTAGGAATCTGAAGGACTCTTTGGTCAAAGCTGAACGTTCCAAAAACATTACCCAAAGAGTCCTGCAAAAGCAAAAAACTGGGACTTTTCTTTGCTTGAATTGCCAGCACTGTTCAAATGTAATCAAGGGAGATACTATTCACCATCCTAACTCAGGTAGAAAGATCAAACTTAGACATTTTGCCACCTGCGATAGTAAAAATATAATTTATGCATTAAGATGTCCCTGCGGGAAGTATTACGTAGGGCAAACTAGGAGAAAAGCCAAGGAACGCCCGACGGAACATAAGTCGAACATCCGTACCGCCAATGAAAAATCACCTATTTACAGACACTTCCGTGATAACCAACACAACATTGCACAACTAAGATGGGTCATCCTTGAAATAGTGCATCCCCTACCTCGAGGGGGTGAAATGGGTAAGAGACTAGCTCAAAGGGAACTCTACTGGATATATAATTTAGATGCCCTGGCCCCCTTGGGGATTAATGAAGACTTCTATCTAGATCCTTTCCTCAGACTTACTTAACACTTCTTGTCCACCTTGTCCAGGTTATTTCTTAATTTTGAGATACATAAGGGGCAAGATTGTGCACCCCTTTGTGGCAGAATACTTTTGATACACAAATACCCTTATGTCCAATTTAGGATACATTGCAAAAGTATTCTACAGAGATTTCTTTGACAATTGTGACAGAATTAAGAATTCCGTGACCTTGATGATGCTTGGTTGTTTAGGATTTATCCTACAACAGATACATCACAGTTAAGATTGTGCACTCTTTGAAGTTAGTGCAGAGTTAGGGATGTCTCTGCTTTACACCATCATCAGATCATCTGAGTACATGTCATTGGTTCTGACATGGTTTAGAAATGATTAAGATTAGATTGTGCACTCCTTGGAGACAGCAGTATATCCTATATGGTATACACTAACACCAATGGGTATCCATCAGATTTGTTGTTAAGCTGGGCAGGGGATAGATGGCTACTGGCTCCATGCCCTACTTTGTTCTGTTCATCCCCATGCACAGGATGCAATTGTACAGCAAGCATACAGTATTGAATATACCAGTACATAGTTTCATCTGATTTACCCCTACTCGAGAGTGCCCATTTGGCGAGTCCTGCGACATTGACCCTCCAATTTAATTGTTCCATGTTTCAGAATTGGTAATTATGAGGACTTGTTGCTGAGTCTTCTGTTCATTTTTCAAATTCTAGACCATTGGTTGATAATTACATTCACTCATTGTGTTTTCTCATTCCTTACATCCATATTTGGACATTGGACAATATGCACTAGGGCCCCTAGACTCTATTTCCCTATTTGAAGTCCCATTACTTCATATTTCCATCTAGTGCTCTATAACGTATTACTTCTTATTATTATTTTTTATTTATTAGCCAGTTGTTACTTACCTTGACATATCACATGCTCTCATCCTCATCCATCATTCCCTACAGTGCTATTCACGAGTTACATTTTTTCCATTACATACATTCTACCTTTTTTTACTTTTCTTAATACCAGGATTGCTAGCGGTGCTTTGTTTACATTTGTGACATCACGACCGTCATTACGGCATGAAGTCATAAGGTTACCATATTCCGGCCGCTTTTTAAAGGTGGCTCACACCACATTGATCCCTTTGCGCAGTGGCATTGAATGATGACTTTGGATATCTCGTAAGGTAAATAACAAGGAAAACGTTTCCTTTCCACACGCTGTCACGTGCTGTTGGTTTTTTACTTAGTGCCATATGCTCATTTCCTCAGGAGCAGTGTTGGTGATTGTGGGATATCTCTCTCTCTCAGACTCTAGCTGTTCGAGTGAGTAAGCTACTATAGTTTACTTTAATATTTATTTTTATCTCTAATCTTGCACACCTATGTAAGGCTTCCACGTTTAGCCTGCACAATATTAGAGCAGTTGCCTTTTTGCCTTTTCAGCACTAGAGTTGCCTATAGAAGTTGCTCTTCTAACCACACAAAGGCATCCCTTGCTGACTTACCCTCATTGTATATACTACTGTCCATCTCTGTGTGGTGAGTGCTATTCATATGGGAAATCAGGTACTGAGTATTTAAAAATTTTACGCAGACTTGGTTTTAGACCATGTACTTTTTATCATCCCTGTGGGATCAATACATTAGGAGAAGATTTGCACTACCAGTGTCTTGTCACAGACAATCCTCCATTTCTCTAATGCTGGACATACTTTAAGGTACTTCACATACTTATTCTCCTCCCCTTTTTTTGGTATTCCTTCCTTTTAGGTAATATTTCATATTTACAGTACCTATATTGTACTGTTATTGAACTATTTACGTTGTTTTATGAGAACGATCCCAGTTAGGATTAAGTAGAATATAGGATTGCTGGCAAGACTGAAGTAGATTGATTTATGTAGACTTGGTTATTATTTACTTTGATGGCAGCATATGCTTTTTGAAGTTGAGCATCGGGTTCATTTATTGAGTTATTAATTCATTGAATTGATGATCTTTCTAGATTCATGTTGATTTGAAGATCCTTGATGAAGAGTTATTGTCTCGAAATGGATTAGGTCATCCTGCCGTTGATGAAATAAAAGCTTTTGAAGCTAAAAACATCGTACATAGCCTTATTGATTGGCTTAAAAGATACTGCTTTGCCTTGATTTTTGACATTTATATTTACACCTATACCTATTACAGTATTATGAATGACATTCATGACTGTTTGGCTCTTCTGATGAGCCCGTGATAGAGTGCAGGGGATGGGAGTTCCCTTATTTTTGGGAACATTTTCTGTTACAATATTTTAATTTAGCCATGCCTGCCTTGTACCCCTTTTCTGCAAATACAGTCAACATATGCACAGTCATCTTTACACTGTGTCTATGTCTTGCTGCAAATCAATATGTCGTCTAGGTAGTGTATAACAACGCTCTCCAATTTTACATTTCCTATCTCCATTTGAAGGACCCTGTTGAATATGGAAGGTGACTGCTGTATCCTTGAGAAAGTCTAGTATGTTTCCACTTCTTATTTCTATACAGAAACAAAATTAAGTCTTGTGAGTCTGGATGTAGTAGTATGGAGAAGAAAGCATTCTTCAAATCTATGACCATGAGGTAAGTAGCTTCCGTTGGACTGCTACACAAAATTGTCATTGGATTCTGAATTAAAGGAAATTCTGCTTCGACAATATGGTTCAGAGGGTGCAAGTCCTGTATAAAATGCAATGATGGCCCGTTGCATTTTTGACAGGGTACACCACTGTATTGCACATTGATTCTGATGGTATTAGGACGCCTTCCTTCCCTAGTGCTGCAATTTCCCATGTCGAGACAGGCGGACAAGGGTATTTATGAGATACACTTTCATAAATAACCTCATCTGCCTCCCTTGACATGGGAAATTGCCTAGCTTGTGGTATAATGGCTCCTGGCTTCAGTTTTATTCTCACTGCTCCTATCCCTTTCAGAAAGCCTCACACTTTCTCGCGCCTTGAAACACTTGTGTATAGGCGTGTTATAAATGCCATACCATATCATATCATATCATATCATATCATATCATATCATATCATATCATATCATATCACATCATAGGGACTTTTGGTTCATAAGATGCTGGGGAACTTTGCCAAGTCTTCCTCGAGAAATGTTGGCAGTACTTATAGCATCATCACCATTCTCTGTGGTACCTCTTTCTAATTTATCTTCACCCAGTATGTGATGCTAATTTCAAACAATGCCTCGTGATCTGATCGATTGTCTTTGAACAGTTCTTCATCTGTAACTGTAGTCAATCTGTATCCTTCAGCCACAGCGATCACTGATCGCCATGTTTGCCCTGTGTCATCTGTCCCATGTACTGTTATTCAGTTGTCCCCACTATTACTGCCTCTAATTTTAGTGGCAGCATCGTCCCTTCTTTCTCGTCTAATGGTAAATCTGGCCTGAACATGTACGCATTTGGAAGGCACCACAATTTTCCCATAATCCCTGGGAGCCATGCCATTATTATTATTTCCGTCCCATATCGAAATAGTGCCTCATCTGCTGGCACCCCCTCTTTACCTTGCATTCACAATAAACTTAAATATTTTCCCTCACATTTAGAAGGTGTATCCCAAGTTTGGATGGTGATGTGGTGGTCATGTTAAGTTTGCTTATGATGTCCCTCCCCATTATGTTTACCGGTGTCTGTCATGAATACAGTAAGGGTAGAGCTAGGTCATGCTCTCCTATAGCAAGTGCAATATCATCTGAAATGGAAACAATTCCATCACCCCAGAAAAACCCTGAGCATTCATGGCATTGCTTGACATTCTATACTTCCCCTCCCGGATGCAGGATCTAGTCGCCCCTGTGTCTACAAGAAAGGAGAACGTTTTGTCACCTATCATCACCCCTATGCTTGGTTCCTCCGCTGGGTTGGGTGTAATCGATAGAATGGAACACATCAGGTCTGTCTGTGTGCTGTTCTATTGAGGGTATAATGACATTCCATTTCCTGCAAATGGATTGCCCCCACCATAGTAACCCCCCTAGTTTCCTAATGAGAGTTGTTGCCACAGAGTCCGTGCATGCCAGCTTCCCATCACTTTGCTGTGCTGTGTATGATGGCTTTGTGTTATTTTGTGTCTGTGGTGCCTGAGACATCTGTGGGTAATGCTGCACTGGTGCCTGCATTTGTGGTGGCTGTGTCATGGGTTGGTGTGTCTGTGGGTATGTCTTTGGTGCCTGTCCTTGTTGTTGTGTCTGTTCCTTGGCATAATATTCATTCTGTTCCTCTGGATATGCTGCCTGGTATTGCAATCTGCCATTCTGTGGCATCCCCCTCGGCTTCTGCATACCCTAGAGATATGTCCTATCTGTCCACACACTCAGCACTGGGGTGATTCTCTTATTTACCTCTGATACTCTCCAGAGGACCCTTCTGGGCCCTGCTGCATTTGTTGGCCAAACCCACAATGCCCTCCAAAAACCGCCCTTGGTTGTTTTGCATTTGATGCCTCTACTCGCATGCCCTTGGTGGCCCCTCTCTTCCTCGGAACCCATGCTGCGCATCCCCCGCCCCATCAACCCTCCTCCCATGGGCAGCAGTGTGTACTGTGTCTGTGATGTGCTCTGTCCTCCCGTGCTTGTTAACACTGCCCCTTCCATGGTGCATTTAGACAGTTTCTTCTGCACTAACTTCACTTCCTCCTGCTTTCTTTCCTCATGCTTTTTCCTCACGCTTTCTTACATTAACCTGCAGTAATGTATTATTGTGAGTTGTATTTTTGAACATGGTTTTGGCTTCATCCCCACAAACCTATTTAGTTGCCTTTGCACCTTCTCTGGCAACCCCTGGCATAGTATAGGATAGAATAATGCCACTGTTTTGTCCCCCAGTTCCCGCGTTTCAAGACTCCATAACTCCTAAATAGACTGAAAATATTGTTGGGGATCTTCATCTTCCCCCCTCCTGTCTGTCATAATCACGCTAATATATGATGTGTCTGGGTACTGTGCCCGAAGAGCTTGCCATATGGCCGCTTGGCAGTTGTCAAACAGTGAACCATTGTGCGCTGTGTTCTGGGTGGTTACTCCTGGGTATCAAACCCTTTTCGACACATCATCAGCAGCCTCTCTGAGGGTCACCACTAGTAAACCTTTTATGTCTTATTAATTTTTTATATCCATTTCCCCACACCCGCGGTCAATGAATGTAGCCTACACCTCAAATTATCCTTGTCGATATGTTTCCATGGTATGTATTGAGGTCACCCGTCCTCCATTTTCTAATAAGGGGAGCTGTTTCAGCCCAGACTCCCCATCCAATCTCCCTGTGTCTTTGGTGGCAGTGAATGCCCTTGCCACTTCTCCCCTCCTTTGTGCTGTAAGATCCCAAAGCCTGTGTGTATACAGAGTTACATTGTTCATGCTGCGCAAAATAACCCTGGACCAATGTGGTCTCTCATCCTTGTCGCCCCGCAATCCTCATGTGTCTCTGTCTGCTCCCAATGTCGAACTTCGATAGGTGTGCTTCCCTGTTGATCGATGAACAGTTCACCCTGCTCCCTCGTCCTCACTCCCTACAAAGTCATTGTCACACTTTGTATTTCCCAAGCCACTGTTGATATCGTCATGTAAGCTAAGCCTCCTCAGTACAGCGCTTACCTGTGGCTCCCCGTCTAGATCAATCAAGCTCTTGCAGGCCCTTTTCACGGAGGACCCTGTGTTGGCTTCGCCTGGCAGCCTAGCTACGCTATCATATTTCTTGCTGCGCTCATGCTCTTCTTGCCCATCCCTTCCCTTGTAGTAATCAAAAGTTCTCTCAATCTTAGTCTTATGTCACTCGCTGCATGTTCATCATCCTCTTTGCATTTGCGTTCTCTTATGAGCCACTCTATTTCTAACTTTTCCTCTCCATCTTTATCAAAGCCTGATTTTCATTCTCTTCTTCCTCCCTTTTCCTCGCTATCTCCTCGAGCTCTCTCTTCCTACTCATCTCTCACTGCTCCTGCTCTTTCTCTTCTGCCTTTTCCATTTCTCTTCGCACTCTCTCTTGTTGCTCCTTTTCCTTGTCTCTCCACCTCTTTGATTATCTCTGCCCACTCCCGTGTTTCACTGTTCTCTTTGCAACCAGCTGGTCGGAGTCGTTTAAGCAAATGTTGAGGACAATTGGTGACAATTGAAAGAGAAGAATCATTGTCACATTAGCATAACAATTAACTCTATTTGTGTTACTGATTTTATTTGGACCAGATATTTCTGTTTGTGGATGCAAAACACAGGTACTGTCAATACGTTGTATGAAAAGGTATTTCCTTACTTGCCCATCCTGTTTCTCCCTCTGTCTTCCCATCTAATTTCAGGAGTATTTGTCTTCCAACCCACTTGTTCGATACTATATTCTCCAGCCCCTCTCTTGTGCTTTTCTGTGTCTCGTTGTTCACCCCTTTTCTACCTCCTGTACTCACTCCTCCCCCTCCTGCTGGCACAACCCCTTTTTGCCCCTCCTCCTTGGTGTATGGTGGAGGTGCAAATTTTGGATTTGTGTACTCCTCCGCTGTTCTCAATTCTTGTATTGGGAATAATCCCCAGGCTCCTGCTGAAGCTCCTTGTTTTCATGTTCAAGAGGAGGTGAGGAATGAGTGGCAGAAGGCTATTCGTCCAGGGCCTCATGTTGGTACACCATCCATTGACACCTCGCCACATCCATCTCCATTGTCCTGAAACATTTTCTAGAGCTCAAAAATCGCCATACGATTGCTCAACCTTTTCCCTTTATAAACCTCTTGTATGTGTGTGTGTAATGGTTGCTGCACATGTTTGGAGAAGCTCCCACCCTTTGGCCCTGACCTAGACAATTTACCTTCTGTACTTCTCGTCCATTCTATGCTATATTTACATTTCTTGTCCTTATGATGCGGAATGGCCTTGCATAGGTGCTGTAGGGGCGTGTCCCCCCCAACTTTACCACAATACATTGCTTTTTAATACTTACTTGACCTCAAGTTGAGGTTTTCAACACTTCCGTTGTTATTCAAACACAAAAATACAGTTTATCTTATTTTTCTTCAATTTCACAGATACCAGTTCTTTTCAAAATATCACAAGCCTCTCTGACTTCCAACCAACTTCTCAGGTGTGATCCACGCACCGCCCTTCTGGCACTCTCTGCCTCCTCAGGCACACCCACCAATCTCATTCATGCACCTTCCGTGCACCGCCACAGAACAGCCTACTCCGTCAATTCTTTGATTGTCCAAACCGAATTCTGCACCCCCTCGTACTCTCTTAGTCCTATACACAGACCTCACTGGTGAAGTCACCTCTTTAGTAAGTAAGTGAATGATAGAAATCACTAACAGAGCTCACAACGATATTGTCCCATTACACAGACATTTTCACAAACCCAACCAACATATACCCACGGCTGTTGTCCTGCCTCCTAACAGGGGATACCAATATTTCACTTGCTCAACCTGTACCTACAGCGTTGCCTTGTAAATAAAACGCCTCTGTGAGACTTAACCAGAAGCACACATTCGGCAGTTCGAGCTAGCCTCAATTGTGAAGCCCTATAATCAGGGATACATCCTCCAAGACCTGAGCTAAAATGCCCAATCCACAGGTAATCCAATATTTACATAACTTCTGTCATCCGTACCCTTAAGTCAATAGGCTCAAGATTGAATGTTCTCTGCGCACAAACAAATGACATTACCTCTGCACCTTTCTCAACTAAACTTCACAATACTCAACAATACTTCAACGATAAACAACAATACTCATCACCACCCCACACCCAACATTTTTTTGCCACCCCCTCATTTGCCATGTGGCTGAGTCAATACTTGCACTCCGTGATCCACTGACGCTGCTCAGCCACCGGCTCTCCCCAAAACTGCCACACCTACCTTCTGGTCTGCTGGTCTCCTCAAGGACTGTGGGCAGGACATTTTTCAAGATGGCTCCTGACGGCCTCTGCATGGGGCACACTCCCGTGTGACTCTCGCTCCGTTGGGCACCTCACAGTACTCCAGGCACTGCAACTGAATGGGCGTAGTGAACCATACCTCTGCTACCAATTCGTATTGGTATACCAGAGGACCAGGGGTTGAGCTACACAACAACTGTTCAGCAGAGTACCGAGGGCCCAATGAACCCTTCCCCGGTATACAGATGGAAGACTCAGCCAAAGAACTGTCCTTTATTTTCTACAACAGACTTGGATCATAGAGGAAATAATTATCCAGCAATCACTGCTCTTGAGCCCGTGTCAGTGGCTTTTGTTGGGGTGTGTCGTTACAAGTTGGGGCTCTTCCCCAAAAATCAAAGAGCTTGCACTATTGCGTTGCTCGAGTGGTAGTGCCTACTGATGGCACCTATAGAAGTTAGCTAACTGGTCTTTGCATGTCAAGTGACTTTCCCTGAGCCTTCCTCAAAAACTATCTATTACATTGTTGCAGGGTTACCGGATTACTATTAGCGTTTGCCCTCTGACTCCCACCCCTGGATTTGTGTTCCCTGATTGGCTGGATCAGGTCTGCCGAGGCCTGGCACCCAGCTCTGTTCTCAACACTGAGAAATACTATGTGTCCCCTTGTTGCTACTGGTACAGTAATTTTGCCTTGGAGAGTGCCTGCAGGTTGACACATTGTAAAACAATCCATGTATCAGTTCTTGTCTGCTTTGCTGGGAACTGCTCCTCTTCTCACCATGGGTAAATTACTATTGTTCGGCTGTCCCTGGATTCAGGAATGTTCTGCTCATCTCTGACCTTTGCAGCGAGCACCAGGCCTGGACAGTGTGCTGCAAAATCTGTTTTCCTTCGTCCCATATTCTGAGGCCTGTGGCTTTATGTAATTCTACTATAGTTATGCTATGATTTGTATATGTCTACATTGTATTATTTTCCTTTTGGGTTAGTAGTTCTTGGTCCTTCCAGGTTCCTTATACGACCCTGTAGTTCCATATGTTTAGTTGCAAGAAGCGGCTGCAAGCTTTCTCTGCATCTCTTGTTTCCTTGTGTTTCTGTGTTTCTGCATTTTGCTAGTGAAAAGGAAAGGTTTTCATAGCATGTATATGTATTTGTCCTCTATCTACAGAACTGCATAAGCATGTTCTTTGAGTGTGCACGTGTGTGTCCATGTAACTTCGTGCAGGGATGCGAGTTTTCTTCGTGGCTAATGTTACTATATCATGGTGTCTTTAATGACAATAGCACAGCTGGATATTTGTCATTAGTTGATCAGGTCCAGTGTTGAAGTACCTGTATACATGATCAGTGTTGAGGCACCTCTATCCATGAGGATGTCAGCTGGATAAGGTTTGAATGGTTGTCTGAGAGAATATCTGTTTGCATATGTGGACATCACTGGCTCTCCTGGGGGCTGGCCAAACAGTGACTGGCATCTTTCATTTCTGACTCTTTGGGCTGTCATGCTTATAGGGGTCCAGAGGGGCATTCCAAGGACCCTCTCCTCAATTTTATAAAACTGAGAGGGTGAGGTGGTTAAAACCTCACTTTATTGCTTATAATAATAGATTTTGCAAGGAAGCAATGGTCTTCATTTTGAATTGTACCGAACCCCAGTTTCTTTTTGACCTGATTAAGTATCTAGAGGCAGCTTTAAATGCAAGAGTGCTTAAAAATAAATGGGGCGTGGGAACTAATGATAAAATATAAATACTAAATTGTGATCTAAATGACGGTTTTATATTTTATTCAATTGCAAATACGTTGTTACTTGGCTGTTAAATAATTGTGCAACTGTGTATTGATTTTATTGTACCTATTGTTAATGGAGAAATATGAAGAAACTTTTTTTAAAAAAAAGAATAAGATTACCTTAACCTCTTCTTGGTAATCTCAGTTGATCACTCCTTTTCCAACTGCAGAGAATACTTATGGGCCAACTCTGATTTTGAAGCCACACATCGATAATTTCCCTCCAGTATCCCCCTTTTCAATCCAACTTGAACAATGGCTTGCCCTCTGAGAGGGATGTTCAATTCTTTGTCCCCACATAGGTCACACCCAGCCGCTCCCAAGCTGACTCTGGTGGAAATCTTGGCTGTATCCATCAGCCTCATAACTATTACCATCTTGGTTGGCAATTAGTGACCTCTGCATCTAGGTGCAGAGGATCCCACAATGACCCCATCTGCCACAGATGGCACAAGAATCACTCTAAATCTCAAAGACAGTTCAAGGGTCTTCATTGAAATATCACTGGGCCCTATGACTGTCCTTCTCTCTCTTGTCTCAAAACACCTCCTTTCTAGCCCAGAAGCCCTTAGCCCCTGGTTAGTATATAGCTATTGTTTCTCAATCAGTATGCACATCGTTAAATAAACAGAGATTGCAACTTAAAGGCCTTGGGCATTGTCTCACTAGACTCCCTCGGGAACATCCTAACGTTCCATACTCTACTAAGTGTTAGTGTTCTTTTGGGATAGGATATTGGCCCTCATTACGACCCTTGCGGAATACGAAAAACGATGGCGGAAATGTAATACCGCCATCGAATACCGCCCGTTGCGATTATGACCCGTCACCGTAAAGTACGATGCGATTAGTGACACCGTAATGAACGCCAACGCTAACTGCACCAAGTACGCGCACGCGCGCCGTGCAAACCCGCAATTTCCGCCATGGCGCAACGGTACGCAAATGCTGACCCCAGCGGACATTCACCTAACGCCATCAAGCATGGCGGAAAGTACCATTCCGCCATGGCGAGAACTACGGCATCGCGAACCAACCGTAATGGCCCTACTGAGTGCCTGTACTCCACTCCCTGGCCACATTGCACAACTTCTCGTAGGCGCAATGCAGTCACACCATGCAACCAGTGAAATGTACAAGTCACCCATGCATGCCAACGAACAAATGCATGCAGGGGCCCCAAGTGCCCTGTGAGTGGCCATCCCCAATTGGCAACACACCATTGCCGTACTGATGCAGCACAGGCATCTGAAGGTGCAAGTACATCAAAAAGAACTGAAAATTCCATGACACAAAACAACAACAGTCCCCCATCGCTTGCCACCAGTGTAAACCAACAGTCAAAGCAGTAACCTGAGGGAGACTGCACCAGCCCTGTACACATGGCAGTAGTCAAAACAACCATCAGCATAAGCACGTACCACACAACTGTACCCAGAAGCCGGAACCCAATGCAGAACACCTCACAATACATCGCGCCACAAATCGGAATATGCCACATTACTAGCAAAGAAAAACGCTACACGGTTAATATCTGAATATAAATTCAATGCACATCAAAATCACCAAGGCCATACAGCCATTTGAGCATAAAGTCACAAATTATCAGCATTACTGTGGGCTGCATCTGCAATAAATGACCAGCTTCCCCATGTGTGACGCCCTGTACCTCCATGGCACACAGGGGCTACATCCACGTCCAAAAAGGCAACATGGAAGCGCCTAGGACCGCAGGCCCGTCCCATGAAGTAGGCACTAGTCCAGCTGGAAGCTAGGTATGCTGCACCTAGCCACTAGTACTGCGTAAGGGCATGTGGACCATTGGCGATCGTCCCATAAGATCGTAATGGTGCTCCACTGATTAACTCGAAGCTGCAGGTGTCGACTGTAGAAGCCATCTGCAGGAGTGGCGTACAGATGGCAGCGGCAGAAGGGGAGGAGATACCTGTCACCCAAATGAAAAAAAAGATAGTATGGGCATCCGACCTTCATATGTAGTACTCACTACATTCAACACACCAAACCTACAACCATATGCATGCTAGCCCACTCATAAGGATCAATTGCACTCAAAATTCACTTGCGAATCATTACGACACAAATCGAGGTGAATACACTATTTCAAACGAGTGTCTGTGTGCATGCGCCTGTCAGAACAGGATCCATCAGATGGGATCATCAACGTGCATAGACACAAGTGATTGAAGGCGCGCCGAGACAGGGAGGGTTCAACAAGGGCAGACAGACGATGGTCCCACTATGGCAGCCTTGCATCACATAGCGCAGGGGAAGGGGATACATTCCAAATAGCCATGTACATGGCAGACTCCCAATTAAAACATCTTCCCATGCATCCATTCATCATTCCCTCATCCCGTAATGAAAACGCCTGAATATTCACTCACATCACATTCGAAATTTCCATTGAGTCTGTGCGTAATGCAGCCTTCAAAATCCACTGTGCTCCTGCCCGGATTCCTTGTGTAGTGAAGTCACATGTATTTGGGAACGTCCTGCCTTATCGTCCACTACGCTATAGCGCATCCCATTCAAATCATATCATTCATTGCATTCCCGTCATGGGCCCTGTCCCAAGGACATTCAACAATAGAACGTTACATTTCCAGTCAGACATGTGGGCGTCTCCACGCCGCTAGTTGAAAACCGAAAGCGCTGTCCTTCGAATTCCTAATTTGCAACATCACGTTGAAAAGGCATCTGTGAACGCTTGTATTCACAAATACATCTATGCAGTGCGGCTGTGTGTGAAAATGGTAACTGCCCTCAATCACTGATGGGACTCCCCGCCGTCGGCGAACCTCGGTACAGTGCTGCATGAGGGTCCACCGTTGACGAGCACTACATTCCACTGACCCTTCACAAGTCTGCTCGCGAATGCAAATATCGTATGTGCAACAATGGGACCATAGCAGAATCAACATTTAAACCAATATTCAACAGCCTTCGGGATTAAGAACATGAATGCAAATGCAAGATGCCATGCGTCGAATTGCAGCGTCGTGTGCGGGACGTGCTCGCACGAAAGGCATTGCAGCTGACACAGGTGGAATGAATCACCACAGGTGAAGGCTATACAGCCTGAAGACACATAAATTGCATACCCAAACCCCTCCCACAACCACACCCACTCCAGAATGCTACCGGCAGGACTAGCGATGTTGGGCCTGGGGGACCTGATTGCACTGCAAGTACTCCAACTTCAAGAAGAAGACGAACGCCAACGACTGCAACAACCGGCCGCACAGAGGAGACGCAGGAGGAGGAGGAGGAGGGCAAGGCATGGCCAGCAAGCCCCACCAGCACAGCCACTACCACCACGCAGGCAGCCCGCAATCCCACGCCTCCGAGCTAATCCGTTCAACCTCACAGCTGAGCAGATCCACACCCTCTACCGTTTGGACCGGGACACCATAACCGCCATAGTCGACATGACACACGCTGACCTTGTCAGCATGATAGATAGCCCAACCGCCATCCCACCCCTACTGAAGGTGGTGTCTGTACTCCACTTCCTAGCCACAGGCACCTACCAGCACACAGTCGGACAGTTGCATGGCATTTCACAGCCCCTATTCTCACGGACACTATTCCAAGTGCTTGATGCCCTCCTGAAGCACTCAGACGACTACATCACTTTACCACGCTCGGAGCAGGAGCTTACAAACACAAAAGTGGGATTCCATGCACTTGGCGGCATACCGGGTTGCATTGGTGCCATCGACTGCACCCATGTGGAATTGGTTGTCCCACATGCCATGGAGGCCCAGTACCGCAACCGGAAACAATATCATTCTATCAATGTACAAATGGTGTGTGACTCCAACAGGATCTTTACACATTGTTGTGCCCGATTTCCAGGATCAACACATGATTCTATGGTCTTGCGGAACTCTAGAATACCACGCTACATGGAGCGACACGCAGGGCGCCGATCCTGGCTACTCGGTGAGTCTCATTTAATGCATGAGTATGTGGGGTAGGTGATGCGTGAATGACCTTGCAGGAAGGGGGGGGGGTGCGTACGTAGCTATGACATTCCACAAACATCCTTTCTTGTCCACATACAGGTGATTGCGGGTATCCACTGAAGAGATGGCTCCTCACACCAATCCGGAACCCACAGGACCAGCATGAGGAGGACTACAACCATGCCCACTCACGTACCCGTGTGGTCATAGAACAGGCATTCGGCCTACTGAAGGCTCGTTTCCGCTGCCTCAGCAGGTCTGGCGGGGCACTCCTGTACCACCATGAGCAGGTGGCAAAGATGGTCATGGCATATGTCATGCTACACAACATGTGCGTACGTAGGAATGTGGCCATGCCCCCCGACGCAGAACTGCTAGCACCTGATGATGGTCATGATGAGGGTGGGGATGCGGCAGCACCTCAAGGGGTCCGCGAGGCACAGGAGGCCCGTGAATTACGTCAGAATCTCATAGATGCATGCTTCTAGCACTCACGCCTGGTGGCTGTTACATGGACACGGGACTTGTGGCACTGTGTGTGTCTGGAACATGCACAATGTGGACTGTACGCAAAGATAGGCCTCGTACACAATGATCAATGTCCACACATCTCATTGGATGATTGTGAAGAGTTGTATTGCATATGTGAAATGACATTACACACCCAATCGACCCGCCACCCAATGAAGCCCAACACACCCCCTACACCCTCCCACCTCCCCCCCGAACACCAGTGTCCGAAGACGCTCATCGTCAGTGGGCAGACGCTATTGCAAGCCCCCTCTCCGGGTATCAGGGGCACCCCTGCCAGTGGAGCGCCGGTTCCTCCCAGATCTACGTTGGGGGCTGCCCTGGACGGAACTTGCAACGGATGATGTCTCTGCCTGCTCACGTCCATGCATGTCCCTAAGGGTTTGTGAGAGCTCAGTGAGCACACGGCGCACAGCGGCAAGTTCACCACATACGTCTTTGGACGTCGCATGCAGTTCCCCCCTCAGGCTCTCGGTGCTTCTCTCCATTTGTCCCCTCAGGCTCTCGGTGCTTCTCTCCATTTGTGCCCTTAGTGTCTCTGTACTACGCTCCATTTCTGCCCTAAGTGTCTCAGTAGATGTTTCAATGGCTGCCTTAGAACCCCCACATTCATCAGCATGCTCCTTGAGGAGCGTGGCCATTTGCTGCTGTTGCACTATCATCTGCTCGAGGGACTGTTGCCTCTGCTGGGCCATGCCCATTTGCGGTGGTGTCACAGAGGGGCTGGACGCCTCATGTTGCCTTGCAACAGGCCTTGTGGGGGTTGGCCAGTCGTCGTCTTGTGGGTGCCCCTGCGTGGTGTCCTCATGGTGTATGGGATGAAACATACAGGGGGATTGGGACAGGTCATGGATGGATCCTACATCTACAGCACCGTTTTCTGTGTCGGAGCATGCTGGCATGAAAGCAGTGTCACCTATGGTGCTGCTGCCACCAGAAGCAGTGCCTTCTGTGGCATCCATTGGGGGGACCTGTGGTGCTGCTGTTGTGGACATGCTGGCTGCTGGGGTGCCTGTTGATGTCCCCTCCAGTGTGCTGCCACTCGATTTGTGCTGCTGCCGTGTCTTGATCCGTGCAGCTGAGGTGGAGGGTCTTTGGCCGTTGGTCTTGGCCCTCTTTGCAGGTGTGCTGGTAGGGGTGTCCTGAAGCTCGTCGTTGGAATCTGACCCTGTGGTGGAGTAAAGGAGGGCGAGCGTTATTCATGGGTCTGCGGTAATTGTAATGCCAATTGTATCACATGCATTGGGGTGGTACCTGGGGGTGATTTGGGTCAGGGCCTTGGAGGTGGTCTCATTTTTGTGTGCATTGGGCATGCAGTTGTTTTGCAGTCTGCAGTTAGGGTGTGCATGCTGCACATGTAGGGTGTGTTTTTTGGATTTTTAAATATTTATTTATTTATTCTGACTTTTAAGGGGCGCTGTCATGGCAATGTATGTGGTCGTTCTCCTGGACATGTGTTTCTAGTGCACTGTCGGGGAGAAGCTGGATCCCCCCCCACCCCCAGGGCAGTGGGGGGCCAGCAGCCATACCCTCACCAGCTATGGGAGGCCCCAACACCTCCCATATGGCCCCCAGAAATGCAACAGAGTGCCAAGCAGGCAGCAACATGTTTTCAAACTGCATTTATTTCTAGGCGAAGAAAAGAAAAAAAAACACACAAAGCATTTTGCACACCGCGAATTCAGGCGCCGTCTCCCCCCGGAGCTGTCTTGCAAGTAAGTTTTATAATCACACTGCAGGCTGACCTCACAGAATTGGATCAGCTCCCAGAAACCTATCTCCTCCTGTTATTGGCTGCAGAGTGGTGGGTTACATATGTAGCCCTTATAGAGAGCCTGATAATTGGATATTAACCTCCTGCGTCAGTGGGTTGATTTAGCTGTGCCAGCCCCCATTACCTAATTCTAATCTTGTTGCAATGTGACTTTGTTCCCATAACTTTTAGCTGAACAAGCAGTTCGCACCTGGGCTCTGGCTTGTTACAAGTTATGTTTCAATGTTGTGCGTGTCCTTGAGAAAATGTCTTTCTTTCCCAGAAAGAAAAAAAAAAGCACACTGGGTTGCCGTGATTTATTCGCATTTGTGAATAAAAAAAAAATGTCTGTCTGCAGAAAGCAATTTTATCTTGAATTTGCGGCCTTGGCAGGTCGGACTTGTTTTGCGAGGAATGTTGATAAGGCTCCCGCAGCAAGTGTTCAGTGTTCAGTGAGTGAAATGAACTTAGCTGTAATTTTCCTGAAACATAGCTTTACACTGTGCATTTAGACCATGTTAATTCATATAGGCATTTGCAAGCCTTTAAACAGGTATTTTTGTGTTTGTAGATTCTGATATTGCAGCATTGATTCTAATGTAGCATAGAAGTTGCACTGTTGGTGAAGTGGGTGTGTTTCAGCATATTTGTCACCCATGGGTGCGCTGGGGCGCTTGGGGTGCGGGGGCATGGATTTGGTCTCCATTTTCCCTCTTCAGTCCCCCCTCTGGTCGACTTTTGTCGACCACACCACCAAGCAACATTCACCTCCTTCCGGTCTGCATATCTTTGCCAATTCCTTGAAGTGTCCATAATTTTCTGCATTGTTGTTGATCAACAGTACATATAGGAGTGTTCCCCTTCTGTGTTCCACCACACTCACTTCCCTTCGTACTTCCTCTGATCACAGGGAGTGGCCACCTTTATTACTGCTGGAACCATGTTGCGCACCGCTATCTTAGTCCGGCTCTTCCTTTCACCATGTCTCTTATTTGCATTCCGATAACTTCTTCTGTTGTTCTCTTGCAATGTATCTCTATCTTGCACAATGGTGCTGTGTTCGGTACTCGTCCTTCCGTTATCACCTTCAAGCAACCAGGCAGTCATGATGTCATCCATCACCATGCAAGCACTAGCTAGTTCTTTGCTTTCTTTTTTCAGATGCATTTTTTGCTGATCATTCTTTGGTATGCTGGTACTTCACCCACTCATCCTTCTGTCTCGCTCGAGAAGTAATTCCCCCCTCTTTTTACTTCTCTGTCTGTTTCTCTTCTTCCGTTGTTTTCCACCTTGGTGAATGTGTCACTCTTCACATCTTCCTTGGTCATCACCAACAAGGGCATGCTGATGCGCACCAATGAACACTCTCCTCCCCAATTCAGTGGTAGTTTCTCTTGACCTTTGGATGCATGTGGTCAATAGTAGTCCATAAGCAGTGATGTTCCTGCTCTCATCTCGCAACTTCTCTCAACCTTCTTGCATCCAGCATGATTGTCCACTTCTTGTCACTGTTGTGCTGGTAACATAACGTTGGTACCTTAACAGTATACGTCCTTCTTCAGTGACCATCTTTGCTCTTTTCTCCCACTCTGTTAGGCACTTATCATATTTTTGTCTCTTATTATTTTATTTTTCTTCTCTCCTTTTGTTTTCTTTCTTCTTTTATTATTTATTTATTTATTTATTTATTTATTTATTTTTCCAATCTCAATGTTGCTGTCTTCCCTTGCAATCTTCTTCGCACCTTGTCATACATGGGCGTCGTGCTCTGCTGTAGTAATTTCTGTTGTAATCAATTCTCTTCCGGCATATGTTAAAGAACAGTCAGGACAGCTCTCTCCAGTGGTGTCCCTACCAATTTTGTACATGTGTGCATGTTGTTGGTCACTTCTGATATGTGTGTTATGTGTATGTTTTACTCCCCTTTTGTCTGCCTTTAACTCTCCTTACTTTAGCAGCAGCTTTTCCTTACCCACTGACGCCGTAACTCTTCCTGCTTAGGTTAGGGAATGTTAGCAGGGGATACAGCGGTAATGCTCATTATTACAAATAATTTTCAAAGTACCACCCCCATAATTTCGTTCATAATTAATAGTCCCATTGTGAAGGTAAAAGTCCTTATTTGCGTGCCCATAACCACTTACGCTGCTGGGTCCTTGCAGCTGATGAGATGATAAAGTTGCCCGCCTGAAAATCGCAAGAAAAGCGTTAATACGTTAGTACATGTTAGTAACATCAAGCTCCGCGAACTAAACAATCACTAAGGGCAAAATCAAACCTCCCCCTGGACATTTCGTGTTTTCAAAATTTCTCAATATGGGTAGGGAAAATCTTGGGCTGTTTATTCAATGGAAGCAAGGAAATATACTTCAGGGAAACATGCTCTAAGGGGTCTGAGGTTCTTGATAGGGTGGGCAATTGAGTGGGGAATGCTACACAATGTTTTACTCAGTGGACCTCACAGTTTCTAATGGAAGATAACATTAAGGAAATTTCCTACACATTTCTAACAGCATACATACGCAACAACCTGCATGTGCGGGGAAAAGAGAAGAAACAAAACAGTGTTACAGCTGTAGGTGCACAAAATGTAATATGAAACTCAATTAAACTTTGGAAATGCGTGTGTCAGTCCCTATTCTAGTTGCTAGTGTGCATTGGACCATGGGATGGCCATGTTTCCCTAACTCGGGAGAGTTCGTGCTATTTTGCAGTTCATGAAAATCTCTTGCGTTGGCCCTGTTGATCGTTGCTCCCTCGTTGCCAGGGTGGCCACCGCTTTGTAGGGCTTGACGCCTTACACTTCTGACAAAGTCTGTCAGGAGGGGAAAATGTCCCACTGTAGTCCATAGCCATTGGGTGTTGGTTGTCCGTTGTCTTCAGGCCTGCCCTGGGTCCTTTGTATCTGGCGAGAAATGAAATGGAAGCGCTTGAGACCTGAAAATTTACATATTCTTCATTTTCTTGACCTAACCTCTCTGCACTACTCTCACATTATGCAGTGTCCTAGTGGGAGGAGCCAATAGTACACCTATGCACCATCCTGTCACCACCTGGTGGCGTTCAATGGCGGTCTGACTGTAAATTATTACACAATTCGGAATGTACCCAGAAAATTGGTAGGCACTTAATTTATGTGAAGATACTCATTACACACTTGGATCATATATATGCAATTTGGGTGCTAGTGTACAAATGGGCCTTTGGATCTTTATATTTACTGTGCTTTTGTTGTAAGCTGTTTATAGTGCGTGCCTTTGTCCCGTGGGGCATCGGGCACTGACAAGCTAAATAGGGAAACATCAGGGTGGTACATTTGTCATATAGGGTGGCTGTGTTTCTAAATTAAGTGCACCATGTTACTTAGTTAAAATAATCGCAGGGTTTTTAAATCTTTTTTTTTTTTCTATGGCTCCTCTCTCACTTCTCAGGGCGTGCCTCGCAGTGAACTGCAGGCACTTTAAGCTGGTACTAATGAAATCCGCTACCAATTTACTCCCATTCTCTCTATCCCACCCCATGTCCACTTTTAAAGCCTACCTACTCTGTTAATTACTCATTTAGTCTAGTATTTTATTACTCCACTACTGTAATTACTGTTACATTTAAACAATATATATTTCTAATTACTGTTACATTTAAACAATATATATTTCTCCCCCCAATATCTGCTCTCAAATTTTAATGCAACCATTATGCTCCAGTTCGTGCAGCAATGACCTCTTTCCCTATGTGTGTTGGCTAATGCATTTGTGCCAGTGTTATTTTCAAAAGCGCTAGTGGCATTACCACTTGCACTGTTATTGTGTCGCCAAATTAATTCTGTTGGGAACATGGATCATCCACCCTTTACCCCTATTTCTCTCCTCCTGTGGTGAACTGTCAATGAAATGTAGTCCTCCCCCCTCAAGTGCACCTTCTTCCATCTTGTGTGTCTCATTTAATTGTTCTGTGTTAATCGTGTATTCATGAGCCCAGTCTCCTCACTGAAAGATGTGTGCTCAAAATGTAGCTAAATGTACTCTCTTGTGATGCGCTATCATTATGCACCCCCCTCTGTATCGTGCACCCCCTTTATTCTTAAACAATCTTCCTTACTTTCAACATGTGTATGTCTGGTGTTTAACAAGTTATGGATTTCTCTGTTAATAAGGTGGTCATATCCACATTGCTCATGATGTCACAAATGTCTCTTCCCTAATGCATGGCCTAGTCGCCCCACTGTCACCCAGAAAAGAAAATGTTTTGATACCTATCACCACCCCTATGCAATTGTCCTCTGCATTATTGAGTGTGCGTGAGTGTGTGTGTCGGCGCGCGTCTCGCCCGCTCTGTCGGGGAGGTGGAGCATGAGTGTATGTGGCAGAGTCAGTTAAATCAAGGTTGTCTTGGGCTGTCCTATTAGCGGTATAATGTCAATCTATGTCCTTTGAAAGATTTGTTCCCCATCAGGAAGACCCCACCCAGTCATGTAACGGTACCATTGCTATTGTGTCAGTGTTCTGTATGGGTGCTGGCTGCTGTGCAGTGCCCCTGTGTTGTCATTCTAGTCAGTCCTGGGGTAGTGGTGCTGTCATTTGTTGTGTCTGTACATGTAGTGGTGACAGTACCTGCATTGGTGCTTGTGGTGTCTGCTGAAATGATCCCATCCTGCCCCATGTATCCTCCCCACATGGGCGGTGCATATTGTGGTGGTTGTTGACACTACTATTGTTATTCTTGTGCGTGTGTGTTGAAGCTGTTTTTAACTGCCCCTCCCATCGCATGCTTGAATTATTTATTTTGTGCCTACTTGTCCTCATCTGCCTTTCTCTGCCCCTGTGTCATCAAATATTACACTCCCGGAGGTTCAGAAGGGTGAGTCCCCTCTTCCCTCTGCTCGTGTTTGTTCAACATCAGCTGACCCCTCGCATTTTCCTTTTCCTTCGTGCACACAGTTCAACTGTAGCCATGTGCTTTTAAAGCTATTCCCGTGTAAGTGCTGTGTATGTGTGTCCTTAGCGATTGCTGCACGCTTCTGGAGAAGCCGCCTATGAGCAGCCATGGTCTTTTTAATTTACCTTCAGTACTTTTGAATCTTTGCACACTATGTTTTACTAACTTATTTCAGCATGGAAGCTGTGTGCTACACAACAAGTGAAGGGGAGTCATTTCTGTATTGTGTGATACATTTTACCTCTATTCAATTCGAACATTTCGATAGTCCGCTGTTCAGGGAGCAAAAGTTAGAAAATAATTGAACATTTTTTCAACTTCTGTGAGCCTTCTTTGCTCCGCACCTTAGCCAGTGCACTCCACGTGCAATCCATCTTCACCAAACCATTGCCTTCTCCGGCACACCCCCACAATCTTGCTCATGTGTCTTCCACACACCGCCTCTTGGTCACCTATTCTCCAAATCCAAAACCACACCACTATCTCCTCACCATCAAAACTTTGTGTCCTTATGCATCAATCTGAAGGTGACGTCACCAAACTAAAAACACAATGCAAATGAACAGACAAATGTGCATACACAGAACAATAACCCATTTATCCCAACCCCACAAAAATCCCAAAATAAAACCCCACAATCCCCACAGCTGTCTTCCTGTCTCAACTGGAACAAGGTAAACCACAATAAACTCTTATAATTGGACTGCACACACTGCGTCGCCTAGTGCATGATACGCTCCTCACCAGGGGACCTTAACCAGCCAACTATCTTCCACTCACTGAACTAAACGCTCAATTAGCAGGGAACCTCATCTACTCATTGATCTATAACGTCAATTCATAGGAAATCCAGACCCCGTACATGAAATCACCATCCAGACCAATCAGCGCGGCACTCCTGTTCTAGACCAATCAGCGCGGCACTCCTGTTCTATGTGTAGGGAGTCACTACCCCACCCAATATGCTCAAAAACACAAGAAGGGACCACTGCCACCACCCCAGTCCCAACTACAATTCACGTGCCGATCACTACCAATGCGCTGAATTTTGTGACAATGTACAATCACCCACCACCCAATTTACAATCCCTCCCTAAAAAAAAATAAAAAAAATAATAAAAAAAAAAAAACACTTTAACATTTCTACTTTAAACATTTCCCCCCCTCAGAGCCCATGTTGCTGGTTTACTTACATTTTCCTATGCTGCACTGGCAGTTGCACCACTGCTGGACACTCCCTCAATGCGCTTCACCGGACCCCTTCTCCTGCAGGGCTCTCACCTGCCCTCAAGCGGGGTATTTCCAAGTGGCCCCCGAAGCCTTTAGCCGGTTACGCGTTTTTCCGGTGGTCTTCAGGTGCAGGCGAGGGTCTCACAGCTTCCTTGAGTCGGCGGCAGGGAGCTCAGTCCATCGCAGAGCTTGCGCAGGCAGAGCTCAATTACCCATGTTACAATGAGCAATGAGCCTCACAGAGGGCACCAACTTGTCGGGGAGAAGCTGGATCCCCCCCCACCCCCAGGGCAGTGGGGGGCCAGCAGCCATACCCTCACCAGCTATGGGAGGCCCCAACACCTCCCATATGGCCCCCAGAAATGCAACAGAGTGCCAAGCAGGCAGCAACATGTTTTCAAACTGCATTTATTTCTAGGCGAAGAAAAGAAAAAAAAACACACAAAGCATTTTGCACACCGCGAATTCAGGCGCCGTCTCCCCCCGGAGCTGTCTTGCAAGTAAGTTTTATAATCACACTGCAGGCTGACCTCACAGAATTGGATCAGCTCCCAGAAACCTATCTCCTCCTGTTATTGGCTGCAGAGTGGTGGGTTACATATGTAGCCCTTATAGAGAGCCTGATAATTGGATATTAACCTCCTGCGTCAGTGGGTTGATTTAGCTGTGCCAGCCCCCATTACCTAATTCTAATCTTGTTGCAATGTGACTTTGTTCCCATAACTTTTAGCTGAACAAGCAGTTCGCACCTGGGCTCTGGCTTGTTACAAGTTATGTTTCAATGTTGTGCGTGTCCTTGAGAAAATGTCTTTCTTTCCCAGAAAGAAAAAAAAAAGCACACTGGGTTGCCGTGATTTATTCGCATTTGTGAATAAAAAAAAAATGTCTGTCTGCAGAAAGCAATTTTATCTTGAATTTGCGGCCTTGGCAGGTCGGACTTGTTTTGCGAGGAATGTTGATAAGGCTCCCGCAGCAAGTGTTCAGTGTTCAGTGAGTGAAATGAACTTAGCTGTAATTTTCCTGAAACATAGCTTTACACTGTGCATTTAGACCATGTTAATTCATATAGGCATTTGCAAGCCTTTAAACAGGGATTTTTGTGTTTGTAGATTCTGATATTGCAGCATTGATTCTAATGTAGCATAGAAGTTGCACTGTTGGTGAAGTGGGTGTGTTTCAGCATATTTGTCACCCATGGGTGCGCTGGGGCGCTTGGGGTGCGGGGGCATGGATTTGGTCTCCATTTTCCCTCTTCAGCACTATGGGGACACATGGTACTTCACATGGTTGGTAATTGTGGATTTGGTATAGTTTTATTTGGGCCACCTACCTGATTCTTCTGATGTCTGCACTCCTTTCTCCATCCCTCCGACTCCCTCTATGCTCTCCATTCCAATGGTGGAGGCACAGATTTCTTCCCAGGGGGTCAACTTGATGGGTGATTCCGATCCTCCCCCGGTAGCTGTGGCAATGTTCCGGTTGGCAGAGAGTATGCTCCGGACGCGTATCCGTAGGTCGTCCCATCGCTTTCTGCATTGCTGTGGGTTGCGGGGTGCAGTCCCCACCGCACTTACCCGCTGTGCCACCAGCGCCCATATGGCCTTCTTGTTCGCAAGTGCCGTCCTGGTCATTTGCGTCGAGAAGACGACGGCAGCGTTCTCCTGGAGGGTCTCTGTGAGCACGGTGAGTTCCTCGTGGGAGAAGTGGACCTGCTGCTTGCGGTCGCACGGTTTTTTAGCAACTTTTCCCATATTTATTTTTTTAACTGGGGTGGCTAACGGTTTGGGACGTGTCTCAGGGTCGGATTTTTAATGGTTGTGTTGGGGTTCTGATCTTATAGGTGTACGGCGTGCTGTTTCCCGTTCCGGCCCCATGTTTTTACTTCCGTTTCCGTATATTTACGGTGACCGTATTTTGCGCTGACCGCTCATTACGGTGACCGCTAATATGGGTGGCGGAATTGCACCTAGGGCGACGTACGACGGCGGTAAGGGGCGTTTTGGGGTCATTTCCGCCATCGCGGACTTTGCACTTCCGCCATGGCGTAATGCTCATGCCCGATGGGTCAGAATTAGCCGCACTTTCCTCCATCGTGCAGTGACGGAAACGCTATTTACGCTATGGCGGTCATGTCAGTTGATTTCCGCCAGGGTCGTAATGAGGGCCATTGTGTTTTAAAAGTTCACTAGGTGAATCGGGCTTCTTTTAAACATGATTGGTCTCTCCTCTCCCTCTCATCTTCTTGCTTCTACACTCTCTCTTAAACACTCTCCACCTTTCTTCTCTCCTTCCTCTACTCTTCTGTCCCTCCAATGTCTCTCATTCCTTCTGAGTCTCATCTGCACTCTTTGATGTTACCACTCTCTCTCTGATCTTGTTACTTTCTCCTACTCACTAATACCCCATCCTCTGTACTAATTTGCCCTCTTCCACACTACCACTCGCTCCTTGCCATCTGAAAAGGGCGTGGATTTTGATTTATATATAAAATCATACAGGTAATTCCAACTCAGAAAGGGAAATCTGCTAATCAGATCTCCCTTACATAAGCTCCATCCCAAATGCATAGTGAATGCTGAGTTGGTATCCTGATCTGCAGCACCTGGTCTCCAGTGGCACAGAGCAGGTTCAGGGGCCTCAACTACCCATCTGACAGCTGCATTGAAGCTGTATGCCCCTGTTCCCAAAATCAATAACTATGAGAGTTACCATCCTGATGGCAGTTGTAAACTTTAAATATAAGCCATATCTGATTTTAAGGTATGGTGGCTTACATTGTTCTTAATTATCCAAACCACATCAAATTGATATCACATATGAGACAGCCTTGTGGGCCCAGCTCAGCTGTGAAAGGGTTATGTGCATTCTCCCCAGCCTGGCAGTCTCTGTTGCTTCCAGCAAGACTGGAGCTGCTTTCTGACGCCAGTACTGCCTCATATGATCTGTTAAAGCCTCACATTCCAGGTATAGCCATACTATGCTAAATACTATCTCACATCCCAAAAGCACTGAGTTCAAATGCTAAATCCAACCTCAAAAACCTTATAGTGCAATCTAGAAATGGACAAGCTAGCGAAAAATCATATTGTCATAAGGGGCAAGGATGCTCGCCTGAACATCTACCCACAGTCCGGCACTTAAAACGGTCAGGCGAACAGGCCTTTATCTGTTAGGCCGAAATTGCATGAGCAATAGCTGAACCAACAAATCTCTTGTTATATGCAAGATTCTACAAGAGAGCTGCTCAAAATAACTGCAGATTTATTAATTTGGGGAAGCCATGAACTATTTTGTGTTCACCTCTCAACTTCAACCCTGAATAATAATAAAAACAAAATAATTCCAAGAAGACCCAATTTAAGTTTCCCATTCTCTTATGCTGGCAATAATTTCAGCTAATACTATGACCGCCTTCAGGGCCCAGTTTAAGACTATACTTTTGTCGTAGTCAGTTTGTTGTGGGACTGGAGACACCCGGATATTGCCACGCTATATAGATTTCAGTCTCTAAGTGGAACCCCTTGGACAACAGCCAACAAGCCATCAAGATCAATTCTACTTCATCATAGCTATTAAGGAAATCCACCAACTTAAACCCTGCGCCATTTGATTTACATAATGAAAAGCCAGACACAGTTTATGCAGCAATAGTGTATTTTATTTTACATATTAGAAATACCTTTGAAAAGAAGCAGGCAAATGAAGCACAACAACGGATTTAGCAAAATTCATAACAATTAAATTTGGTATGCCCAAGACAAAATACATTTTACGTTTACAAATACAATTCATAGTTTCTGCAGTAAGGCAATGGCAACATTGAATTCGTAGCACCAACCTCTTCTTTATAATTTCAGAAAGCGACTGGCAACACAGATCCTTTCTTCTCGGGACAATTGCCTGAGGCTGATCTATTAGACATGTACATGTCTTCTTCTGTGTTCGAGCCACATAGCTCAACATTTCACTGCTGCAATGAGGAATAATAAATACTCCCCTTACTACCTACCTCCCAGCATTGTATAGCTGGGTGCTGTTTTGGAAAGTTTCCTTATGAAAATAGCCCCTAGAGATACCTCAAATTGAACCATAATAGTGAATTCACCCTCCTCAACATCTGCTCTGATCTAGACCATCTTCGAGGACATAGAGCTCAATAGATGGTCACTCTAACCCATCTCCAATGCAAAGTCACTCAGATTCAACATCAACAGAAAACGCTCATCCATGACCCATATCACCAACAAAGCACAAGCACCATGTTACCAGCTACCCCTACGCTGAAACATGAAGTGCTTCTTGCCTGACTCAGATCTCAGAACCATAATCCAGGTACTGGTCCTCTCGCGCCTTGAGAACCCAATGCTTAATTTGAGGGGGTGTTTGGCAGAGCTGAGCATTGGGACTTTTCTTTGAGCACCAGCACTTTTTGTCTCAGATTCAGATAAATCAGTAAGTGCTGTTTTGTTGACTTTATTTTTTTAAGTGTCAGTCATTCTTAGTCACTCAAGCAACAATAGTGTGAACCATGGTGGCACTGATATGCTAGGTATTTAGTTCAATTAATAACTGATTATTTAGTTATTCATTTACATTAATAACAGTGAACTGGACACTTGTGCCAGTCATGTCAGAACATTGTCCTAGACAGCCCACAAGACATTGATGCTGCTCTGCGACTCTTATATCTAGCCGCACTGTGGCAGTGAGGCGGCGTACCGGGCATGTGTTGCAGGCAGGAGCCAGGCAGCTACAATACCAGGTGCAGCTCACTAGTTAGATGGAAATCGACATGTGTATATGCGTGTGTCACACTGACTCTGCTGCACCACTGCTAGCAGAAGACACAGTGGGCAGTGAAGGAGCTAGACTGCCACGGAGGTTTACCTCTGCTGAACATCAACTTATAGAAGAAGATTTTGGTGAGGTGTTTGCCAAGAAATGTAAACAGTGTAGTAATTATTGTGTTTGCATTTGTCCATCTTTTGGTGTATGAGGAAAACACGTTTTCTCTATTTTATGTGAATAAGTAGTCAAAATGTTCCACTTGCTGTTTTATAGAATCAGAGGAAATTCATAACTAGCATGATGTGTTTATAGAAGCAGGTAGAAATGTGGTTTCTTATTTCAAGACGCAAATAACATGTTTTGTGATGTTAATATGCTTGATTATTGCGTTTGCTATGGGTGGGTGCTGCACACCTCTGCCACACTGAGCACGTGGGAGTTGCAGCCACAAAACCAAATATCTTGACAGTGTGAGGAGCAGTGCAATAGTGGTTGGTGGGTTTCAGCCCTGACTTGGGACAGACATGCAAGTACATATTTAGACCAGTGGCGGCTGGTGAGTTTTAAAGCTGGTGGGGCGTAAAGTTCCCAGGTGGAATTTGGGAGCGAGTGCAAGCAGCGCGCAAGCCCGCACCACCCAAGGAGGGTGTGGGAGGGTTCTCCCCGCAAAACATTTTGAAAAATGGCCTCCAAAATGTGCCATTTACTGTCCAAAACCCACCGAAAAATGACATAAAATGCATTAGGTTTTACCTACTAATGGTGGTACATTATTATTACGTGTGCAAGTGTGATGGTGTATTTTACAGCAGCTTGTATTAAGAATCGCTGGTACTATGATGTATGCATAAAGAAATTCATCATTATATAGTCAGTAATGATGGAAAAATATCATTTTGTCATGCTGTTACTGGCATTCATATGCATTCATCCTCTCACTTCTAAGGCCACTTCTACTCCTCCTACTCCTCCTGTTCTCTGTGGCCCCGGTCTTCTATTTCTCAGGCCTATTACATTCCTAGCCCTCCCCTTTTCTATAACCCCTGTCCTCTACCTTTCAGGCCTCTTCCACTCCTAGCCCCCACACCCCCTTCTCTGTACCCACGTACTGTACCTCCTAGCCCTTTGTACCCCCGTTCTCTTTCACCTGGCTCTGAAATATCCCATAAGGTGGGCGCAGCTGCACTCAACAAAAGCACTTAAATAATTCAAAGATGTGTTGGAAACAGATATATCTGCTTAAAAGTGTGCTTTTGCTTTAACAAACACTTTTGCAATTTGATTCACATTTTTCTTAAAATGAGCAAAAGTGTTGATAGAATGCATTTTCCTAACCAAGACACCATTTCATCAAAAAATAAACCTCAAACTTGCGTTGCATTTCTGGTCTTCCAATGAATCGATGTGAGCAATCGCCTCCCAGTCCCGACCCTAACCCAGGAAACCGTGAACCCCCATTTGTCTGCATCAACAAAATCTGGGTTCATCCCGCCGTGAGAAAGAGGGGCTGACAGGGGAGGAGGGGTAAGCAAACCCTTCACAAACTACATCCTCTACAAAAGATCATAAAACAGCATATGGAGAACAGAAGAATAACTCATCTAAATAAAATTCAAGTCAACAGGGGCTCTGACCGTTCTGTCGAGCACAACAGACACCACAAGCTATGTCTGCCAAGAACTTATTAGATATAGTTCAAATAAGCAAAAAACATATGTTCCCAAAAGTTTCCCTCTGTCGGGTAGGGCTATTACACTAAACTCTATTAAATTATACTGGCTATTATGTAGATGGTACATCATTATTATTATTATCAATGATGATGTAGGATCTGGGGCAGATTAGATAGCGTTTTGTGCACTTCTTAGGGGCTTCAGTGGCAGTGCAGGGTTGCATCACTTACGCATAGCTGCAGCAGCGACGTGAAAGGTGCGACGGGAGTTGCTTGGCGGGATTCGGGAAGGACCACCCTGCCTATGTGTCCGGCATTGCTGGTCATTCAAATCCCTCAACATTCTACATGCACCATGCCATGGAAACACAGGGCAGTTTTCGTAAGCACGCCACTTAAGGTCCCGCGGGCGCCCCTTTTAAGACCTGCTCTTCAAATATAAGACTGTGTAATACTCATTTTACCTACCCCCAATTTAATTTGTCAGGGTTCACCAAGTGCATTAGCGAACAAATGCACTTTCAACCCGCTACCTTCCCATTTCGCACAAACTCACACCAGCAGCTTTCAGTGACTGATATATTCCTCCATACCCAATCCGCCTCCCTGAAAATTTACCATTTCCAAAAATATTCCAGCCCTTTGTACTATTCCCTATCTCCAGAAGGACGCCTGATGGTAACCGCATGCACTGCTTTGCCAAAAGCTGCGCACGTTATACTGGAAAAGTCTCTCATGTTAAATAGCAAAGCAGGATCCTCACAGCCGCACCCTTTCAACTCAGACACTCACATGGAGCTTTTTTAAATCCCCGCTTTGAGGCCATAAAAGACTCCAGTCAGAAATTAAATAGTTATAATTAGACATACCACTGCTACTGCTACCTGGGTCACTTCGATGACAGTGTATAGCACACGGAAGAGACCCAGGCCAGCCGCTGAGCCGCTAAAAGACATTCAAGGCCTCGACAACATGATAGGTGTCTTTTACTCGGGAGGACACAGCATACATCTCTCACTGAGAGTCAGGTAGAGGTAGGCCAAGTGTCCCGCGGCCGCCATTAAGTTTTAGTTAAGGAAACTGTCTTCTTAGAAGACTAATCGTTTCCTTAACTGAAACCTAATGGCGGCTGCGGGACACTCAGCCTACATCTCAGTTTTAGTTAAGGTTAAGGAAACTCTTAGTCTTCTTCGCCAATGCGGCATGGAAGACTAAGAGTTCACTTAACTAAGAAGCCAACACAAACACAATTTATATGCTCACTTACCTGGGGCTGCAGCAGCACACGTCCGTCCGTGGATGGGCCTGGTTCTGGGCCTGGGTCACTGCGACGACGAGTCCTCGACCACCACACCAGCAAGCAACTAGGATCAGATGGAAAGAACGAGAAGAAGGTGAGGCACACTGTGTGCCCATGACCGTCACCCGACTCCACCCACACGGATTGTCATTGGCTGGTAGACAGCCAATGACAATCCAACACAACCTGTTGCTATGGTCCTGCATGGCCTGCAATGCTAGCACAGGAGTCAGGTTTCCTCTACTGCTGCGCTGTTTGCGCAGAATACCGACAGTGAGGGGCCACCATTCCACCGCCCCGACAGCCTCCCAAATGTGGGAATGGGATACGTAAAGTGCGTGGAGCTCAGAGCTCCACGCACTCTACATGGTAGAATATGGACGTAGTCTACGTAGATCCGGACGCGCCCCGCTGCTCTAGGTTGGGCAGGAGCAGGCCTGGCAGCCCAGCATACTGCAGACATAGCGGCAGATTAATAAATAAATAATCTGCCGCTCTGCAAAAATTGATTAAATTAATTCCAGCACAGCAAAAAGAGTTGTCTCTTCTTCTTTCTGTGGTGGGGAGGGGGGGGCGGCGCCCCCCCGCCCTAAGTAAGCAGCCGCCACTGATTTAGACCCTGGAACCTTTTTATTTACAAATTAAGCACTCACACCACCGTTCTCTTCACTGGCCCTGCAGCCTCATTGACTCCACTGCGAAGTCTTCTTCAGGCCTCAGCGTTATAATTAAGCCCAGTTATTAGTGCTAAGATTCATTCCAGTCTGCCCAATTAGCACTCCAGTTTCAGCTTCCATTATGGCAAGTGAACACTCTAAAGCCTGAAGCGGAATTTCTCATAGAGCAGTACTGTGTTATGCCTGATTCTATTTTGCCTCATCTGAAATAATATTATGGCCAGTCAGCTGCGGCCTTCGTCTTGTTAGTTTTTAGAAACAAGCGGTAGGAACATTATTTATGATATGTTTCACTTGTTCAAGGTTTGGGAACCTGTTGCACTGTCTGCTCGTAACTAATCCCTGCACGGCTTCTCACGTCTTCCCTTATGGGATCTGACCTTGTCCTTTGTCATGCCTGGGACAAGTTGAAATAGGCTGTGTTTAACCACTGAATATGTGAATGCTTCTCTCCGGCCTAGTTTTCTAACTACTGTGAAGAGCAGCTTCTAAGAATGCTTGTTCATCTCTAAAAGTGCACAAACCATTCACTGCTTCACATTAGCTTATCATTATGAATTTCTATATGTTCACTGTTATTCTTTAAACTCTTGTCTAATACATTTGTCTGGCTATTATTTCCACTCTAAGGGTACCCTATTTCTGCTGTTCTGCTATATGTCAACTTCTACCTTTGCTACTTTGCACAATTTGCACTCCCATTTCTAAATACATTTAGGTGTCTGATGCACATTTCGTCATTGAGTATTCTCAGAAACTCATCTATCCCTTTATGTGGTTTATGGTGTATGTTAGAAAGATCTACTTAGCTTGTTCTTTTTGTTCACATTTGGGACGTTGAACTTGCATCCCAACATTACATTGCAGTGCAATGGGGATACTTTTGTATCACCCTAGACTACACTTAGATGATTGTTTGGTTACTTTTAAATGTGCATAAAGACACGCTTCTTCACTATTTTTACTGCATTTTACTTTAGCTTCACCACATTTAGCTGCTAACTGTGGCTAATGTCACAAGGTTTTTCACTTGTTCTTTGGCCATTTTGTCTCTTAGTCTTCTTCCTGCCTTCTCAGGTCAGGAAAATCCATTTATGTTCATGTGTTTGCCCGAGAAAGCATTAGTTTTCACAGGCTAGAGCAGTTCATGTGTGTTGGAAGCCAAGAAGTGGGTTGGGACTGGTTTGTCCCAATACACAAACTGGCTTCTGTATGTCTGGAGTGTATGCATGAGTTTCACCAAAAGTGGTCCCTGATTGGACCACTGCTGAGGTATGCGTGAGGGGCAGATCTTTCATTAGTCAGGATCGTGAGGGGCAGATCTTTCATTAGTCAGGATGAGTTTCTGTGCTCACCTGAGTTTTGGATAAAAAGTCCTGCAGCCACTCCCCAGAGATCTGAAAAGGAGTCACGTGTACTGCATAGCCCTGAAGACTTCAGAAGACCCGTTGACTCATCCTGGGAAGCCAACCTTTTCTGCAGTCCCAGTGGAACCCTCTCTGGCTACTGCTCTTAGAAGACCGTTGTTGGTGCTTTAACCCTTTGTAGTGGTGGGAACAACAATTCTCAACGTCTTCTTGGTGCCCTGTGCTATGGAGTCTTCGGAGGCTTTCCTGGGCCATCCAGTGTATTGACTAATTCCAAAATGGACTACTGTCGTAGAAGCATCACCATTCTGTGCTTTGACTCTGAACTTCAGGGGTCTTCAGCTCGCCCTGTAAGTAGCCTCTCTGCAAAATGTCAGCACCCAGCATCCAAGGGTCCCAAGATATGAGGCTTTCTTCAACCACAACATCTGTGACACCTGCTGTTGCTGTGCATTGTTGGCCATTGATGAAACCGGCTTTCCCGCATCTAGTCGGGGATCCTGAAGAGTCCTGCACTGGTGTCTGCTTCATTATGCCACAAGAAGAGAGAGATTGCACACAGCTCCTGGATCCAACCAGAACTATTCTTGCACCCACAGCTCTTGGGCTCCTTCGACGGAACCAAAGGTAGGGAAACCTACCTCAGGCAACCCTCTAATAACCTGTCAAGTCTGAAGAATAACTGTGGGGGGTAAATTACAATGGTACTTACCTTCACCCCTATCATCACCCTTTAAATGTTTGTGAACTTTTAAATAGTTTGGTAACTTTTGGATTTGGCAATATTTGTTGCATAAGGCCACCCAAAAGTTAGAAAAAGGTTTAACTCACCAGTGAACTTCTTCATCTGCCTTTTGGAACCTGTTTCACATCCACAGGACCCCCCCTCCTAACTTTTTCCCACTCCCTAAAACTACTTGGAAACTTTTTGAACTTTTGGGCACAAAGCCCCGTACAACTTAGGGTTGGACTATTCAAGTTAGGGTTTCTATTTCTGTGGACTGTTGGTGTTATATACATATGATCAAGCCACCAGGTGGTGGTGAATCATGTTATATGCAGCTGCCTTTTTAACCTTGATGAATTTGCTTAATTGAAAGACTGCATTCACAAACCTTGTTGGATTGCTGTCTTTGTGAGGAGAAGCACGAGTGCGGTCCATGGCTTTTTCCGTGCCTGTTTCAAAATTCCATATACATATCTATAATATGTTTATTTGGATGAACACATCCATCAAACTAGCACAAGATAAAAAATTCATAACATTCGAAATTTACACATCAGCACATGGCAAAAAAACCATTGTTAAGATGCACTACTTAAAAATCTGTTCCAATACAGAAATACATAGTGCTTATACAGAAATAATCAGTTCACAAAATAGCTAAAACACCCTTTCAAAAATATATAACTCTTTTTAAATAGGACAACAAAGCCCAAGCAACATATGGTGAATCAGCAGATAAAAGCACAAATAGAGCACAACGGTGTTGTCTCAGATTAAAATGTCTAAACACGCAAAGGAAAGTGGACTTTCTAATATTCTTGTAGACAGGACAAAACAAAAAAATATGCTTCAAATCTTCTACATCATCTCTGCACACTGGGCAACTATCTAAATCAGAGAAACCCTATCAACTAACAGCATTGTCCCTCAAAAACAAACAGTTGAACCGGGCGTGGGTAATTAGCCATCGGTCCAGCTTTTTTTTTTAGCACAAAATGAGATTGGGTTGAATAACACTCACCCGACTAATAATATCATGGGCTCTATTCGTGGGAATGGACATCTCCTTACACTCCCTCTTCTCAAAGGCTACTAGTGCGGTAAGTACGCTGATGGCAGCAGTATGCTCAGGGGCAAGAGTACAGAAGCATTGGAATCGGTCAAAAAATTACTTATCAAAGAGACCCAAGGAATTTTATGCCAATTGTCCCTGGCCAATAGAGACCCGAGACCTGATGGTAAAGCGATAAAGCATGTAAGAATTGCATTCTCATTTGACCAAAGACATAGCCAAAAAAGGGTCAGAGCTAACGTCCATTGGTCCTCTTAAAATACCGCTCCCAATTCATTGTGGATAGCAAAATGGGGAGCTAACCCCGGAAGTCCCAATAAGCGTTTCAAAAATGTATTTTCCTGTACTGGTAAAGCCGACATTTTCCCAGCAACTCCAAAGGTTACTTATCTTCCTTTTCAGGCACTGGGTGGTGAACTGGCACTGGGTGGTGAACTGATTATTTTACACTATCTCACAGTGATTGTATATCTGTATTTTAGTATTAGTGTTGTGTGATAATATTACCTGTTCTCAGTCATTTTCAAAGTGTTTTCTTGGCCATAGATAAATGTTATAGTATTTTTATACTTACTTGTGTAAGTGTAATCCTTGATTGCTCATTGTGTGAACTCATTATGGACCCCTGACCACACTCACTTTCTTCTGAGACTTAGCCTTGACCACTCTCCATACAACCCTGATGGAGTTGGCTACAGCTCCCAGAGTTTCCCTGTTCACTATAACTAGGATGGGCTTCTAAAAATCTGTTCACCAGGCCAGAGTTTTGAAATCCAGTCTAACAAGTGGATACCCTGACTGTGAGCAATTGCTTCCGTTGTTCCGGTTGTATGTGATGTGTACCCATTTCCCCGCCGTGCTATATACACTGCGCAATGCATTGCATCCAAACTCCCTAACCCACAGACATCTCAACTGGTGTTGTCTTAGATTAAAATGTCTAAACACGCAAAGGAAAGTGTGAAACTTTTCAAAAATTAAACAGAATACCAGAGAATAAGAATTAGGGCCGGGGTCCTGAGAACCCTAAGGGTCAGGCGTGAACCACTGGTCTGCTCCCCCTATCAAGGCCTTCTAGCATCCTCAACTGGAAACAAAATACACCAGCTTGCTTCCTCCGCCGAGGGGAGGACAACTTCCCCTTTCTTCTCACTGATGCTTGTAAAATGTCATGCTTTGATTTGATGTTGCCTAGTCATAATAGACCCCTCTACCGTTGCAGAGCCACAACAATTCTTTATCTCATGCTCCCCCCTCAACAAGTTTCATATATCAATCCTTATATGGTGCCTCCCCACATGTTACTGAATCCTTATTCTTAACGGCGCGGTTGCCCTGGACCATTACCATGGCTTACTTTTGTGCATCCCAGTCACTCTGTGAGAGAATGCCCTCATTGTTTCCTCGTCCGGCAGCTGTAAGATGGCTTCACCCTTGCTCACCGTTATGATGTGATGTTGGGATCCCTTCCATTGAAACAAGAGGATAAACAGGAAGGTTCCTCAGTACCTGATGTTGCTTCTATGTCTATACAACTCATTTATGATGATGCCAAGTTTGCATCATTTCTGGAGTGTGGAGAGTGCCAATACCTTGTCACCAATGTTAATTGAACCACCCCTTCTTGCTGCTGAGAGGATGGCTTCTTTATATGTGTAAGAGGCCATTGCAGCAAGGACATCTCTTTGATAGGGGTTAGGTCCTTCCCTTTTTGGGCCCATGCGGTGGATCCTATCCATCAGAATGTTGTCCGGAGGGACGTCCCCCAAGAGTTTGTTGAAGAGTTTCCGCACACAATCCTTGATGCCTCTATCAGGAATCTCCTCTGGGATACACCTTATTCGTATGTTAACCCTCCTTGATCTATTTTCCTAGGCCTCACACTGCAACTCAAGGTTCTTAGTGGTCCTATTCAGATGCTCCATCAGATCCCCGTTCCCCCCGAGTGTCATCAGGGACATCCTGCATTTCCTTTTCTGTAGATTCCATTCTGCGTTCTAATTGTGGCACTTCCCCTTTTTAGTTCTTTAATAGAGTTTGTGAAACATGTTTTCAGGGTACAAAATGTATCCTGAAACATCTAAATAAAAGAGTCTTGAAATTGAGAGAGGCATTGTTGAAATCTTCTTTCGAGAAACATCCAACCATTTGTGGTTCTTGCAGGTTGACCCTGGTTGCCTCCGCCTGCTCCTGTATTTACGCAGGTGTCTCCCCTCTATTGTTCCAGCACTGCTGCAGCCCATATTTAGTCACAGGGCCATGCTATTTGGGCCCACTCTATTGACGTTGCCCTCCAAATGCTAATGTCAAATCCACCTACTAACTGGTTCCCAATTAGGGAACTAGTTAGTAGTTGGTTTTGACATTATAATACCCGTGTCAGGGGTCTTCTGAGACCATTACATATTAAATGATGAACGAAAATGTATGCAACATGAGGAAACACCATGTGGCACTAGTACAGTCTTTTGGGGTTCAAGTCTGCAAAGCCTAATGCAGAGCGGCTAACATAGGAGCATTCATTTTCTGGTAAGCAAAATATAACAGCAGTCCAGTGAATGCAGTACTGGTAATTCAATATATGTAAATGGTGAGAGTGCCAAGGTATCTGTTGGGAATCATTTAACAGATAAAAACCCACGCTGGGAATGCAATTTTGAAGCAAGATGCACAAATTGGTCATCCAATAGTGTGAGAAGGTGTGATATGATATGCTACAGTATGGCATTTATAACGCGCGTATACACAAGTGTTTCAAGGTGCGACAAGGCAAGGGAGGGGAAACAAAGGGAGGACAAATAAACGAACTTACTATGCCTAGTGACATTCATACCACACAGGTGGAGGTGAGGGAGGAGAGGAGAAGACCTGGGGGGAGGTGGGAAGATGGACAAGTGCAGCACAAGGAAAACAGGAAACAACAAGTAGTGCAGCCAACGGGTGGCGAGTGCGAGTGATAGGAGAGCAGACAACAGGTGTCTGATAAGTGCAGGAGAGGGGACTGTAGGCTTACAGATAAAGACCACAATTGCAGAGTGTGCCAAGAGGAAGTGCATGCATGCAGCTGGACAGACAGGGAACTGGGCCCGAGTTCAGAGGGTTGCAAGGTGACCAGTGTGTGTAACAAGTAGGAGATCAGCAGGGGAGAGGAAGAGAGAAGGCAAAAGCAAAGAGGAAAGTCTTGCAGTGCTTCCGGAACCAGATATGTTTCCGCTCAAGTTTCAGAGAGGCTGGGAGGCTGTTCCAGAGGGAGGGACCAGCCGAAGAAGGAGATCTGCCCCCAACTCATTGCTTGAAGAAGCGACTGACCCTCAAGGAGTTGAAGGAGGAAGAGCAAAGAGCTCGAGTAGGAAGATATTTCGGTAGAGACAGTTATAGGTATTGAGGTCCCAGGCACCAGAAAACATAGTGGACGATGCAGAGGGTCTTGAACTTGATCCTTGCTGCCACTGTGAGCCAAAGAAGAGATTTCAGTGCTGGAGAGATACAATCCCTGGGCTTGAGGCCAAGGACAAGTCTCACAGTCCTGTTCTGGATGAGTCGTTGAGGACAGAGAGTAGAGGCAGGTAGATTTAGAAATAGGCTGTTGCAGCAGTCCAGCCTAGAGAAAACCAGAGCTCTGGAGACAGTGAGCTTCTGGGGGAAAGTGAGGAAGGGAAGAATACCTCTAAGGAGGTGCAGCTGGCAGTTTGACTTCTTAGAGACATCAGAAATGTGAGGAGATAAGGAGAGTGTGGAGTCGAAGATGATCCTGAGGCACTTAGCCTCACAGGTGGGAGTAGGAAGAGGGCCCGGAATGGACAGCCAGAGAGTGAGAGGAAAGGAAGGTGCTGGTGAGCCGATGAGGAGGATCTCTATCTTACTGGCATTAAGGCAGAGGTCATTGGCGGCACACCATTCTTGCATTGCGGACAGACAATCCGGGATGAGAGAGGGAGAAGAGGCGGCTGAGGGGAGCTTGAAAGCAAGCTGAGTGTCATCCTCATAGAACTGAAAGTTGGAGCAGAGAGCAGCTATGCAGTGGACGAGAGGTGCCAGGCATTGGCTGAACAGCTAAGGAGAAAGATGAAACCTCCGGGGAACACCAAAGATAGAGAGAGAGATAGAGGTGAGGAAGAACCCAAGTTGGACCTGGGATGGTCGGTCAGAGACAAAGGAGGTCAGCCAGGCCAGGGCCTGATCAGTGATACCCAGGTTATCACAGAGCCATGCACCTTTCTCCTTGCATCCATTAAGATGTCATTTATGAAAATGTATGCTCTATGGTACAGACATAATGAGTCTCTGTGCTATTTATTTTGTAGATGAAATACAGCTTAATGTGGAGTAAACCCAATGAAAATGACACCGAGTTGTGAAAAAGGCTAGGCGAGAAAGCACACTTTATGTCTGCCATTAATGGGTTTTAAATAGGTTTTCAACACATTGAATATGGCAAACATGTATTTGGTTAGACCTATCTTGAATCATTTGTTATTTTTATTGGAGCACAGGAACCCACATGTGGGAGATGAAAGAAGTGACATCTGTCCTGATGTGGGAAGGAGATCCTTCTCTAGTAGCTCGTGAGGCCAAAGCACATCTGTGTTCACATCATTTGAAAATAGCAGTGTAAATGCATATACACTGCCTAATGGGCCAAGTGATACAGCATATTAGATCAAGTCAATCCCTAATCCAGTAGGTAAATAGCATTCTGATGATGTTTGAGCTTGTCCACCCTGGCCTGTATTTCCATAGCATCCAGGTCACTCACGACTAATGGTGGAGTCTGTGACTGTGAAGCCCCTCATGACATACCTCTTAATAGTCTCTGTTATCATCATCAGCCCATCCCAAAGAGCTCCCGGTACTTAGCATTGAAGGCCTGCAACCTCTGGGGTGAAAGGTGTGTAGAGTGCACCTCAACAGTGGTGTGTCCAAACTCTTTTGACTGGGGTGGCCCAAGTGGGGCACTGATTTATGATAATGATAATGATAATGATGTATTATTTATATAGCGCCTTAATCCAAAGCACTTTACAGAGCACATATTTACATACAATATCACCCAACCGAAATTGGTACTTATGCAGGGATGGCATGAAGTACGAGCGCACACACACATGATGATGATTGTTTAGGATAATGGGCTGGCACCTGGGGTGGTCAATCAGATTACAGGGTTAGCACGTGCCACCCCAGCCCACTCCCTGGACACGCCGCTGTATCTCAAGGCTTCTTTGCCCAAACACATGATTCAGAAATACGACACACAGGCATGAACATGAGATATCTGCATGGGAATTTGCTCCATCACGAAAATAAGGGAACACATACTTGTTAATCCACTCCTGTTTTTTTTATTACAGAAAGGGCAATAGGGCCCTATGTAATACGGAACTGTAGCCTCAGCTGGGCAAATAGCACCCAACCTCTGTCAATTCATCAAAACGTTTGACTTTCTGATTTAAGACTGTTCATATTTAGTCCTTTCTGGGACTATTCTCTCTGCTCTTTCCCCACATTCCTTTTCTCTTAGTGGAACATATGGATAAAGCTAGGAGAGCAAACTGCATTGTATATTCAACACAGCATACAGGATATGATGATTACTTAACTATGTTTAGGAGAGAGAGAAGACTGAGAGGCCCCTAGTCATAAAACGTGCGCCACATTTTCACCAGGAAAAGAGTGGCCCCAGTGCAAACATAAATTACTTGCTGCATAGCTCGTTTTCAGTGAGGGTAATTTATGTCCTGGTGGAAATGCCAGTGCAAAGTGTATGTATGGATTTGTGGAGTCCAGTGCTAGTTTAGGCAATTGAAAGTCTCTACAATGGATTGCATATGTGTGATGGAGGTCCTTACATCTCTAATGAGGGGTGTTCTTTCTCTTATAATGAAATAGGACACTATTTAAAATACCTCAGGGTGCATTGAAAAATGCAGAATTGAAACATTGACTCAAAATGCTCTGAACACTGGTCTGTGAAAAGTATGTTTAAACTGGACAAGCAGACCTGGAACAAATAATAAAATGAACTTCTTGCTGTGTTGGAGGCTTTAACTTTTAATTTCATATACAGTTCTGCTAATTAACTTCCAGTAAAGGATCATTTATTGCTGATACATTTGATAAGATAGTTTCTAATAAGACCAGAACTAATGCTTGAAAATGTGTTCTCTCCTATAAATTCATATTCCATTTTCTTTGAGTCTGCATTATCGAAACAGAGGCGGTTTTTAAATGTTTGAAATTATAATTATACAAATTAAACGGATTAAATGATATGAGTGCCTCCCTCCTAAAACCATCTGTCCTGATAATTACTTTAACCCTTAGCAAACTTGTTAAGTACTGCCACAACGTGTTATGAATTCCCAGTGGATGAAATTGGATTACAGTCAATTTTCAGAGGGCGCAAACACATTTGTGTATATAAAAATTACACATTTAAACCAGACAATGCATGCTGATTTTGTATGTGTGATGAAGTTGATATAGAATAACATGTGAAATTCGTTGTGTTTTGTAAGATGTGAAAGAACTCTGCCCTAAATTTAATGTGTGTCTCTCTTATCTTAGTTTACATGCTGTACACTAACTTTGGACTTGATTAACTAAATAATCCTTCAGTAGTTCATATTTTCTCCTGTCTCTTAATCTTGTATACATTGACATTTCAAGGTTAAATGGCTTCCAAGGCAGCAGATACAAATGTGCCTGTGTTTCTTGTTGGGATGGAAATGGACGTCCCAACCGTGGAAGGGGTTTAGACTGCGCAAATTGTATAAGCAAATAAGAGTTGGCCATTTAGTGTCAGTATTTTGCTGTTTGGTTTGGCAATTCTGCACACGTGTTATTTGTAGTTACCTTTGACACAATTTAGAAAGCATCACAGGGCCTTATATGAGGAAACAATGAGCAACAATGTAATAACGTTGCTTATTATATTTTTTAAAGGTTAGAGCCAGGGCGTTGTACACTAGTTTTCTATCTATCAGTAGTGACTTTTGCCGTTTGTTTTGGCAGTTCTGCACACATGTTATTTGTAGTTAGATTTGACACACTTTAGAAAGCATCTTAGAGCCTTATACGAGGAAAGGAGGAGCAACAATGTAATGACGTTGCTTATTATATTTTAAAGGTTAGACCCAGGGCGTTGTGCAATAGATTTGTAGATAGCAATAGAGACTTATGTTGCATTTTGGTTGCATTAAAGAGATCCTAGAGTTTTAAATCCAGACAGCTTTTGGTAGCTGGTAAAAAAGTTGAAGTGTGCAGAGAGATGGGGTAAATGTCATGTTTTAGTAACATATGGGCAATATGTCAAGGTAGCAAGTGTTTCACCATTGTGGATTAGGCCTTGTTAGAAGTTGCAGTTTCCTCCTGGTAGTTAGATAATGAAGCCGCTTTTGGAGCTTGCTGTCAGTTCATTTAATTAGAATATATGAACCCTTCCCACCAGCTAGTGCAACCAGTGAAAGTTATGAAGGAAGGGAGACGCATGAAGGGAGACACATGACACAGATGGCAGTTAATAGTGCCAGGAGGAGCAGCGCACAGGAGCTGGGAATGGACCATTGGCTTTTAATGCTTAGATTAGTGTTGCAGCTGTGAAGGACACATATTGTGAGAACAGGGCCTGGTGTCAGGCACATCTAAGGTGTTGAGCTATGTTTGAAGTAATAGTGCCCCCATTGAGAAGTGGCCAGTCCATTTGAACAACCGGTGTCTAAACAAACAGAGCAAATAAATATGAGAAATTAATCTCCAAGAGTGGTGCCCCAACTGTGTTTTTTATAAAGCAACTCGTTCCTAAGAAAGAGAGAGTAGGAGGCAAGCTAGGGGTGCAATGTGTTCTGAGATGGGATCCACAAGAGGTGATGCCAAAAGACCACAGATGCAAGGTCAAAGAAGCCATTTGGGTGTGCCAAATCATATGATCCATTGTATTATCAGGCATTGTTGACCTCATTGTTCACAATAGCTCCCTATTTTAATTTATTTATTGAATATAGTTGAATTTAATCAACTTTTTTCAATCAATACAATTTTATCAATCATTCAATTTTACAAGAGAAAATTAGAAAAAGATAAAAGACAATTTTTACATATACAATTACAATTTTTCAATTTTAAGTTAATTGAAAGTGCATCTGTGCAGGTCAATAAAATGCCATTCATTCCATTTTCAAAGCTGTCAAAAAATTAATGGTGGCTAGACTAATACTCATTGATTTAGAGGCGGTCAATGCTATCCAGCGGTGTTCAGGGTTCATCTGTGCAAAATACGCAAGATGGTTTGAAAAATGAATCCTCCTTAAATTTGTAAGTGCCGGACAGTCAATAATTACATGTTTCAGCGTCTCAACAACACTATTATCATTACAAAAATGACACCATCTCTCATCAAAAGGTATCAGTTTCCTTCTGGCTTTAATCTCGCGGGTAGGCCAGATATCAAATCGGAAACGTAATATGGCATATCTTGATGCAGCTGATGGTGCTAGATTTAAGTAGGAAGCCATTTCTCTATAGCATTTAGGACTGAATACTGAGGCATCAAAGTCCTTATATTGGAGACATCTATCCCTCGTATCAATCCAATCCATCAGATACATTTTTTTTTAGCCCGGTCTGGAATAAATAGGAGGGTCTCAAGAGAAATATCAGCATGAAGCATGACAGAAAAGATGTTATTTAACCACTGTCTCGGAAAGCTTTCAGAGGTTTTAAGTAAGTAGCTGGTAACTATAGCTAATGTGGTATTGTTGCTTGAAGACATCAAACATTTTCGTAACAAGGCACATAGACGCCAGTTATACATTGCAGTTAATGAGATTAACCCAAGTTCCTAGCGAATAGGCACTCCTGGAATACATTGTGGTAAGTGTAAAATAGCACGCCAAAATTTAGTTTTTAATGAATTCAGAAAAGTCATTGAAATTGTACAATATGTCTCAAGACCATATAATAATGTAGCAACAACGTTCTGACTCCAGTAAATAATAGCAGGTTTTAATGTAAATTTGCCATACTTGTAAAGGACTATTCTGGTTTGGTATATGGCACTAGATAGCTTTTGTTCAATTTTACGTAGTTGCGAATGGTCGGAGGGACGGCCATCAAAAATGAGACCCAAATAAATGTAATTTGGAACTATTTGTAAAGCAATATTTTCTATTCACCAGATCATTCTCTTTCTTCGCATGCCCGTTGGTACATATGTAACAATTTGGGTCTTGGTACTATTAACAACTAATTCATTGGGCCTCATTACACGGTAGGCGGTAACCATGGCGCTTTTAGCGCCATGGTTGCCGGCGGTACCATACCGAGTCCGCCTTGGTGGATGGCGGAATTACCGCCCTACTCCAAGGTGAGCAGGGGCGGTAATTCCCCATTCACCAAGGCCCTTCCCCATTCCCATTTTTGCCCCCATAGGGCATAATGGGAAGGGGGAAGGTGCTAATTACTTTACCGCAAATTGCGGTACCGTAATTAGCTCTGAGGTCCCTTTGCGGGTCCTGTCCTTAACGCCTGGAAAAACCAGGCGTTAAGGGAGGACCCGCAAAGGGACCTCGTAGTAAGGCGGTAAGGGTTTACCGGTACCGGTGCCCTTACCGGTACCGGTAAACCCTTACCGCCTACCGTGTAATGAGGCCCATTGTCTCGAAAATATGAACATAGTGAATTTAAAAATTATTTAATCCACTTGGGGTCTTTGATACCAAAACAAGAGCGTCTGCGTACCATAAAGCATTAATCTTTACACCATTTAATTTTGGAGCATCAGCTACGAGCTTGGGGAAAATCCATTGCACATCATTAATGAAGAAGTTAAACAATGCTGATGCCAAAATGCATCCTTGTTTTAAGCCTCTATTTGTAACAACAGCGCTTGAGAGTAGCCCTTCCATATTTAATCTTATGAATACCTTTGTCTGGGAGTGAAGCAAAAAAATAATATCAATCAAGGTTGGAGGACAATCAGCATGAATTAGTTTAGCCATAAGTTTTGGTCTGGAAACAGAATCAAATGCGGAGTGTAAGTCCACAAATGCAAAATAAAGTGGCAATCTCTTAGTTTGGGCTTGATGTCTGATGGCATTCAAGGTGGTAATTTACCACAGTCCCCAAACCCGCGACAAACCCGGTTTGGGCAGGATCACGGAGTCCAGCATTGTCTGTCCATTCATTGAATTCCCTTAAAACCATCCTTGAAAAGATTTTCCCTGGCGCATCTAGCAATGCTATCGGCAGATAGCTTTTGGGGTCCTTACGGTCACCCTTTTTATATATTGGTACAATTATAGATGAACGCCATGAATCAGGAATGGTTTTGTTTTGTATGATGTATTGAAAGGTATTATTTAGAATATTTGCCCACTCATTTACATTTTGTTTAAACATGTAATTCGAAAGGCCACCTGGGCCTGCTGCCCTTGAGGAGGATGATTTTTTAATAAAGTCCTCAACTATTGCTACAGAGCACTTCAAACGCCACCTTCCAGCCATGCTCGTATTGTGAGTGTAATTGCACATTTTACTGTCAGCATACAGTTTAGTAAAATGTTTAATCCATTGCGCTTCTGTCACAGCATTAATTTGAGAACTCATTTGAGAACCAGCCTTACAAATATTTAGTAATTTCCATACCTGGGCAGAATTTATTTTGTAACACGCTGTCAAAAATTCTCACTATCACTTTGAAAAAGAGCAGCCTTCCTTGATTGAACCCAATTACGATAATGACAGTTAGCTGATTTAATAGCTTTTATTTGATCAGCCATGGGTAGTTTACGGAGGCTTCTAATCTCTTTTCTATGTGCCTTTTTGCGGGCATGAAATGCTAAGTCAAATTCATGGGTGTGAATCACGGAGGTCTTATGTTTCAGCAAGTGAATATTCTTAAAAGTATTGATTCAACATTGCTCGTTCCATGGCTGTTCAAAATAGCAGTGTTTAAGGCTGATTGTTTATCATAGGACCAGCTAAAACGATTTCTACCATTGTTGACCACAAGAGTTTGTCTATACCATTGTTTGGTGGTCGGCACAATTTGATTTTCAATGGACCAACCAAGGGATAATAAATTATGGTCACTTTGTACCTGTTTAACAACTGCAAATTTAGTAGTATTCATAAAAATATTATTACTCAAAAAAATGTATTCAATAGTGGCTTTGGAATTTCCTCTCTCCCAAGTGTTCATTGGAGGAATATCGCCAATAATAGCAACATTCGCCATCCTTAGATTAAGGTCATTCATAAATAACAACCATCTCTGACTATTAGAATTTGTACTCTTTTTGTTAGTTTCAAGGCATGAGAGATTCAAATCACCCATTACCAAGATTCCAGAGATCTCTTTGTCTCTAGCAATTATTTCAAAAAGACTCGACAGAGTATTGTAGAATATTTCTTCGAGAATACCCACTGGATTTCGATAAAGATTAATCAGGGCGTATATTTCAGAGCCAATGGTGATTCTGACTAACTGAATAAACTTATTTGGAGATTTCCATGCCGAGATTCCAAATCCTCTACTAGATTTCACTGCCACTAGCAGACCAGAAGTTGGTCTTCCTTTACCAGAGAATTCCGCAGGTAGTAGGACCAGATCATGGTCGTCCCATATGGAAGCATGTAACATCCATGTTTCCTGCAAAACTACGATATCATAGTTATTCAAATGATCATTTTTGGTCCACTGGAGATGAGAAGAACCTTGCGTATTCCAACTGGCAAGTGAAATTTCAATACTTATGACTCTCGTTCGTGGTTGTGAATGAGTGTTATGCATTGGTAATGATATTGAGTTGTGGCTGGTTTCATTGACACAAAAATGACATACACAAACTGGCTCTACTGCAGGAGTTGTAAGTATCTCTACATTATCAGGCTTAAGATGGTTCTGTCGGGCCGGATCTTGAGCCAATAAAAACCCCATATGAAAGAGTTCCATTCTTGCATTCCATAATAGATTACGTACTACTCCTGATTTAACCCATAAACGAACAACAGACAGATTCCTATCACAAAGAAATTCAATTTTATCTATATCACTCGAAGCAATTGCTTCCAATCCTTCAACATCACCAAAAATATTTAGCACACTAGCACGATATAGATCGTATTTAGGGAAATCACCATCACGGCATTTCAAAATCAAAGTATGATAAGTTTTAAATCTCAGAGCATTAGAATCTCTTTTGTCACCCACATGAACTTATGACACTGTTTTCTGAGGGTCAGTTTTTTTGGAAGTTTGAATGGCCTTAGGCCCAGAGCAGCCACCAACTATAGAGGCTGTGGAAGACTTAGGGTTTGTCGTTTTTGCATCTTTAAATGGGATATTAGTCAGTTTGTTGCTAAAATGTACTGTTTTGGGTTGAAGGGACTGTGGATTGACGGGAGTTAATTCTGGCAACACCTCTGACAATCTATTCAAAAGATAGGAATCAACTGCAGCTTTGAGAATACTCAATCGATTGTCAGGGCCTTGTTGTGGTATAGCAGTTGAAGTGGAAGGTTTCTCAACACCAACTACCATCACTCTTGAGTGTGTGTGTGTCATGGATTCTGCAGACTTTTGGAGCTGACCTGGTATATCTATATTTGAATCGTGAGACACTAATTCAATAAGATCATCTAATGGCGTGTAACCCAAAGTCAAGTCTTGTGTCACTGAATGATTAACTGGAATGGGGACAGATCTTAATGGCACAGGTACACTCGAGTGTGGAGTGACATTATTGATTAAAGGTTCTCGAGATGTCTCTATTGACGCTGGTATAAAGCAATCAGAATTTGTCTGATTCACTACAGAGACATTTTCTTGCTGTGCATTGGGCTTAGGTAAAGCATTCGTGTTTCTTAAAGAAACTTTATGTTGTGCCGTTTTCTTTTTATTGCTTAGTGTCGGTCGTTGAGATTTTTTTTTTTGTGTAGTTCTATTGTCAGTTTTAGCACCCCACTGGGCTTGGGTGGTGTTTCTCTCAGGAGAATCGACACTTATCCAAGAGTCATTTTTTCTTTTGGCGGTGATCTCTGTACTTTCTACAGGACAAATGATATGGGTAAATGCAGGCAAAACTGAATCTGTCATGGTGGGTGGGTTGCGAAGAGACTCTAATGCTCCGAGTCTCTGTGCAATACTTGAGCCAACATGAGTTTGATCAGTTTGGTTGGACAAACAGAAGGTCTCTAAACTAGACAAACTTTGCATGATCTTTTCCAGTGTCAATGTATTAGGGACAAAGTGAGAGCTAACTTTCAAGTCATTTCCAATTAAATCTAGCTTAGAGGCAAGACTAGTGATCTTACAATGTAGGGACTCGTACAGTTTAAGCAAACTATATATAGTAGTGTTTATGGCTCCAAGGGTAATCTCCATGAGAGCAGGATTGGCCGAATGTTCACAAGGTTTCCTCGTGGATTGACATCTGCGCGGTGTTGGTTGTAAGAAGGATATATCCTCACCATGTCTTGTTGAGTCCATAGAGCCAGGTAGATTATAATCTGTCTGGATTGATGCTCTCGAGCTTTCTAATTCACGGCCATCTCATCTACATGGACTGATGTATCTAGTAACGGGACCTCCTCTGACACCACTTCTATTATTTCAACATTCTCTATACCCATTATCGAATCACTCAAAGCTATTTCATTACTAGATATTGCATTTTCAGTCAAGGATTCCTCTATTACCACTGGGAAAGGTTGTGGACATTTTTAAATTTTTTGAGGGGACTGTTCAATAGTGAGTATAGTAGACTCAGAGATAGTAATCCCTAGTTTCTAAATATTGAAAGCACAAGATGACACTGCTTCTTCCTGTGTCACAACAATGGGTGTTTGAGAAATAATGAGTTCAGTAGGTTTAGATATTAAAGTCGAGTTATCACTATGATTAGAGACACTCGTAATCTTCTCGTAAAAATTACGGATGTCATGATTAGAAACCGGCGTTTTTTTGATTGGTGTTAAAGTTATGTTTTTTTTTAAATTTTGTGTAAGGCTTTTAGGCTTATCACAAGATTTGGGTACCAGATCGTTAATCAGAGTGTTCAAAGAATGATTTGCGAGTGCTCCAGTTGGTGTTCTGCAAGAATTATTGTCAAACATAATCTTGTCCATCACAGATGGCATTCCTGTGGTTAGATTATACATAGTTTCGGTCCCTTGGAGTCAGAATCAACTTAAGCAGGGAATGGAAAAGAAAAAGAAGCTTAACTCTTCAAAGTTAGAATGGCATATAACTTAGTAACCTGTGATAAGAAGAACGTTCAACTTTATACCATTGGACACGTGAAATGTTGGTATCCGGAGTGGATCAAAGAGATTAAGCCTCCACAGTCTCCAAACCGGTATAGTGCCACCAGCGCCTAACAGCCGCACAACAGAACAGCTAGCGGCCTTGACCCCGCCGGGCTTAACGCCGCAAGGGTGGCTGGCAGTGCACTTTAACACTGAGGCAAGTCACGTGATGGGTCCAACAAACAGCGTTCACTCCCCTGCAAGAGCCCCTTGTCAGCTCGCAATGCAGGATTGGAAAGGTGAGCAAAAAAGAACGTTATTCTCCACAGAAAGCACTTTTAAAATGATAAAACACACGCCGCTCGGGCGGCTGGCAGTGCACTTTAACACTGAGGCAAGTCACGTGATGGGTCACGTGCCGAGTGGAAGGCCCGCCTCCAACAAACAGCGTTCACTCCCCTGCAAGAGCCCCATGTCAGCTCGCAATGCAGGATTGGACAGGTGAGCAAAAACAAACGTTCTTCTCCACAGAAAGCACTTTTAAAATGATAAAACACACACCGCTCGGGCGGCTGGCAGTGCACTTTAACACTGAGGCAAGTCACGTGATGGGTCACGTGCCGAGTGGAAGGCCCGCCTCCAACAAACAGAGTTCACTCCCCTGCAAGAGCCCCTTGTCAGCTCGCAATGCAGGAATGGACAGGTGAGCAAAAACGAACGTTCTTCTCCACAGAAAGCACTTTTAAAATGATAAAACACACGCCGCTCGGGCGGCTGGCAGTGCACTTTAACACTGAGGCAAGTCACGTGATGGGTCACGTGCCGAGTGGAAGGCCCGCCTCCAACAAACAGTGTTCACTCCCCTGCAAGAGCCCCTTGTCAGCTTGCAATGCGGGATTGGACAGGTGAGCAAAAACGAACGCTCTTCTCCACAGAAAGCACTTTTAAAATGATAAAACACACGCCGCTCGGGCGGCTGGCAGTGCACTTTAACACTGAGGCAAGTCACGTGATGGGTCACGTGCCAAGTGGAAGGCCCGCCTCCAACAAACAGCGTTCACTCCCCTGCAAGAGCCCCTTGTCAGCTCGCAATGCAGGATTGGACAGGTGAGCAAAAACGAATGTTCTTCTCCACAGAAAGCACTTTTAAAATGATAAAACACACCTCGATCAGGAACTACCGAGTCCCAACAATAAATACAGCCGATATGCAAATTGTTGCTCCCTATTTGAGTCCTCTCGGGGTATGTACATCACAAGTTGTCTAGAGTTGTCTTGACCAATAAGGAGAGTCCCTTATTGCAACAAGTTACTAAAGTATAATGAACAAATCACATCACAGTGATTGATGTGCTGTTCTTCCTAGACCAGATCCAATCCATGAACAGAACTGACGGTCCAATTTAATAACTTATTCTGTGAGTATTAATAGGAAGAAAAGTGACCCTAATATATCTGCATTGTCTGATCCCTATATTCAACACATCCCATTTTTAATTCAGAACCATAGTATTGCTAGAACTATCTTTGCGCTGACTCTTTCCTCATCTGTGTTATTAAACACTAACTTCTGATTGATTGATTAAGAAAAGTAATTCCCAAAACAAACGGAACTGTTAGGAGCGGCTGTGAATGACCTTCCTGTGTGGCGTTCTCCTTTCTCGTAGTCTTTAATAAAGCATTAGAAAACCTATCTGTCATTTCTAAACCCGAATTTCTGTTTTCCATTCTCGCGACTATTTTACAAAAACAACCTTTACTAAAACCTCTATAACTCACTCAATTTTTTATGATAGAAGCGACATTTCAACTCATACTTCTACCCAAAATCCTTAGCTATCCATATAACATACAAAACATAAAACTCAAAGCAGCTTTGGAATTCTATTGCAGTAACTTAGAGGGCCATCTCCTATTACAGAACACCCTTATATCTAGGTAATCTCCCATCTGAACTCTTAAGGAAATCATCAGACAATCAATGGTTACTTAGCCAATCCAGCTGCAAACACTCCCACAATACAAGAAATCTCTTTCCATCTATAATACAAGTGAATAGTCAAAATAACCAGGATCTCCTATATATAGCAGGACGCCCTCCTGCACCTGCCTCCTGCCTCTCAAGGGGCCTGCTTGCAATACTGCGATCTGGCCATAACTCAGGCTATAGCTCACAACACCTAGTACTGCAAAATACCACACATGCCTACCACATGTCTCACATCCGGGCACCTCTCCTTGATGATACATCATGTTACTAGCTCTTTTTACAGCTACATCGTCATGGCTGTGAAGAAGTGACAAGAAAGAAACACTATGACTGGATGACATCTCCGACTTCACCCACATCATTTAGCATAACCTATTTAACATGACATGTTCACATTAGCATATGCCACACACAATTCCAACCACTCACTAGAGGTGTGCAACCTTTTTTTCCACCCACGGAAATGTGTAAAGTTCCGAACTACACAGCTACAAGAAGTTGCAGTTTGCCTTTTTGGTTTTGGGGTATATGGTGGTTATAGCACCACCTATGTGACAAAACATTGCCACAGATAAAGGAGAGAGACAAAGGGGAGTTAGGAAGCAGACTCCCTGGTTGGCATAGCAACTGGCGATACTTATGGCATGAAATCGCTGAATTACCAGCTCTGCATTGATTTGTCTCTTGGAGCTAGTAACGCCACCAAAGAGTTCTTGCTCCCTCCTCTTCTCAGGAGCAGGTAACAGGAGCAGGTCACCTATTGCTGTACAGTGTGCCTATTTGATCAAATCAGCATACCCGGGAAACCAGAAAAGGTTGGCAAATATGTACTTTAGAAATCAAACAGTGAACTTAACAGAGTTAAATTGGTGACTTCGATTTATCTCCTGCCATGTTCTAGTGCTTGTGTGGTTGTGTTTTGGGCCAGTGGGCCTTTGTTTTCCCTTCACCATCATGGTCACCGTCTTTACTCAAGCACTTAGTGCTCAGCTACCTGGCCCTCCTTCACTCTGATTGGCCTCCTGCTGTTCTTCAGGCCAAACAGGACCCGCCAGGTGAAAGTTAGGCCGCTGACACCAAGGCCCACCAACTAAGGCCCCTGTCTGTGCCTCCTTCGTGCTCTTTCAACATTGCCCGCCATCCTGGGAGAGGAGCTGCTGCATCTTGCAGGCGGCAGCTGAGCATTCTACATTGCCACTGCATAGAAGAGGATTCTACATTGCCTTTGAATAGAAGGTAAGCCTTGAAGGACTTGGGGGCTCCTCCTGTGCATTTAAAATTGTGCGTGGAGACAAATGAAAAAATCCTGATTCCTGCATTGGTGACTTCACTTTTTCTTTTGCTGTGCACCCCTTCACTGCCCCATGTTCTAGTGCTTGTGTGGCTATGCCTTGGGCCAGTGGGCCATGCAGTGTCTTTGTTTTCCCTGCACCATCATGGCTGCTGTCTTTACTCAAGCACCAAGTGCTAAGCTAACCAGCCCTCCTTCCCTTTGATTGGCCTCCTGCTGTTCCTCAGGCCAATCAGGAGCCGACAGGCAAAAGCCGCCCCCCCCCAACATCAAGGACCACCAACTAAGGCCCCTCTCTGTGCCTATCGAGGGTTTGGAGGGATTCCCATCTCCTCACCATCACACTTCACCTTCTGCCATCTCTCACCTCATGAAACTTTTCCCAACATGCAGCCAGCTACTCCACAAACTTGTGCCTCACCTCAAGCTTTGCTCGTCCTTTCTACAGTACCTGTGAGTCATGTCCTGGGCTACCTGCCTATTCACTAACTCACAAATGTTGAACCTAGCTGTGCCTTAAGCCAATTTCTGCTGTTTTCCTGTAACGCTCACCTGATTCCCGCAGAGGCGCCGGTCTTGACTGGGCGAATACCGTATCTTCAAAGGTGATGTGTAACACACGGTTGGCTCTTTGGGCTGGACCTCTGTGCACTGTATGTCTGACTCGAAGAGTAAGATGTCTGCAGATAGAAAAACTGGGATTAATGAACTGGGTTATTGGGTGTCTCTCTCTTCTTCCCTTTCTCTTCTCCTGTAGAACCCCAAAGGTTAACGCTCTCACCTTAGGTAAGTGAACGCCGTGCTCTCCATCTGCCTCGGGGCAGGGTGCCGTAACCAGTTTCTTCACTGGATAAGGGTGCAGGCCTCTTGACTTCAGAGGACTGCTGTCCGTCGTTTACTGCACGAACGGTAAGTTCCGAGCATTTCAAATGTCTTTAAAAGTCTTTTGTAATGATGTCTCTTGTTTTGCAGGGTTCCGGCGATGGCGGATGACGGGCTGAAGTGAGTTGAGGATGGAACCCGTGTGAGGAATAGAAGCGCCTGGAAGCACGTAAGTAAGCGCTTGTTGCCTGCTTCACGATGCGCACTAACTGTCCTTTTATCTTGCAGGTACAAGTTCGGAGCTGCTGAAGGGTGCCGGAAAACCCACTGGGTTCGGCGTGGGAAGGAGTAATGGCATGTGAGTATTAAAGTTACCCAATGTCTTTAAACGCACCTTCTTTTGTCTTTCAGATGCGGGATGCAGCGCCGAAGGCCTCCGGAGCGTGCGCAGAGTTGGTAAGCTTTTGTCTTTCAGATGCCGGAATGCAGTGCGAAGACCTCCGGAGCACGCGAAGAGTAGGTAAGCCTTTGTCTTTCAGATGCCGGAATGCAGCACGAGGCGTTGGTGACAGCCAATGGACAAGGTAAGAGATGCGCTGTCACTGAAGACCGTAGTGCTAACCTGTTCTTTCTTGTCTTTATAGGTGTTGCTGAAGACTGGATTCAGGATGGTAAGCCTTTTTCCCTTAGGCCCAGGATCAGATGCAGAAGACACGATGAGCGTTCTGCTGCAGAGGATGCAGAATAACGCAAAGCAAGATTCATCCATCGGGTGTGGTTTAAATAGCCTCCTGTAGTGCTTAGGTGTCTCCTTCCACAGCCTCGCCTAGAAGAAAAAGAGTTCCTGCTTTCCAGAAGAGTTCCAGTGTTCTGAACTTAGGGAGTGGCTCCTGCCCCACCCAAAAGGAAACGTAGTCCCAAACAGAAGAGGATCAGAGGCTCAACTGGCAGGTAAGTAAGCAGCATGGTCTGCTGCAGGTAAGTCCACCCAAGCATTATGAGCCCGGCGCTTCCAGCGCGGGGACTGGGCATATTTATGAGCCTGGTGCCACTGGCGCCAGGACAGGGTCCAAAAGGTCCCAATTGGGACTGATTGGCACTCGGAACCTGGGTTATGGGTCTGCTTCCAAGGGAGTTGGGTAAGTCCTGACCTTTTGGAAGCAGAGATCATGACAGCACCCCCCCTCAAGGCCCCTCCCAAACCGGGCTTCTCCGGGGGTTTTGGCTTGTCAGGAAATGTTCGGTGAAATCTTTTGATTAGACGGGGAGCGTGGACATATTCTGCAGGTTCCCAGGATCTTTCTTGGGGGCCGTAGCCTTTCCAGTCAATTAGGTAAAATAGTTTAGATTTGGAGATCTTGGAGTCCAGAATGCTTTTGACTTCAAACTCGAGTTCTCCATCGACTAGGATAGGTTTTGGAGATTTAGTCAGTCGGGTTTGAGGTTGCACGGGTTTTAATAGAGAGACGTGGAAGACCGGATGTATCTTCATGTGAGGGGTCAAGTCCAACTTGACCGCTACTGGGTTTACTATGGTAGTGATGGAATAGGGACCAAGGTATCTTGGGTTGAATGTGCGTGGTCCTTTTAGAGGTAGATATTTGGTGGATAACCAGACTTGATCTCCTACTTGATATTGGGGGGCTTCCTTCCGATGTTGATCTGCTCCTTTCTTGTATTGTTCCTTAGCCCTTTGAAGGTGAGAAACGGCTTCCTTAAAGGCTTGGGTGATTGTAGAATGCAGGTAGTCTACTGCTGGTGTTCCAAGATCTTGGAGTGGATCCAACTCCGAGGTTCGAGGGTGACTGCCGTATAAAAGAAAAAACGGGGTTTTCCCAGTTCCCGAGTGGACAGAGTTGTTGTAGGCATATTCGGCTATCCAAAGGATATCTTTCCAAGTTTTTTCAGTTTGTTGCAGCATGCAGCGTAAATACTGTTCCAGAGTTTGATTGGTCCTCTCGGTTTGTCCGTCGGTTTGAGGGTGGTGACTGGTCGATAGTCTCACATCAATTTGAGCCGACCGACAGCAACTTCGCCAAAAATGAGAAATAAATTGACTACCTCGATCCGAAATTAGAACTGAAGGAAAACCGTGCAGTCGGACGATGTTTTCGAGAAATTCTCGGGCCAGAGTTGCTGCTGTTGGCAAGCCTTTGAGTGGAATGAAATGCGCCATCTTGGAGAATAAGTGCACGATTACTAGGATCGTATTGTATCCGGAGCATGGAGGTAGATCGGTGATGAAGTCCATAGAAAGCGTATGCCAAGGGCGAGGTGGGATGTCGATAGGGCGTAAGAGGCCGGCTGGTTTTTCCTTTTGACTCTTGTTTTGGGCGCATACTCCACAGGACATTATAAAGTCTCTGATATCTTTTTTCCAAGACGGCCACCAGAAGTAGTGCTTGATCTTTTCTGAGGTTTTGGCCATACCGGGATGTCCTTCCATTAAAGAATTGTGATAACAAGAGATTACCTTTTTCTGTAAATCTGTGCTGGGTAGGTATAATCGTTCTTGGAAATACAATAAGTTGTCCTTCACTGCAAAGTCCTTTCCCTGCAGATGCCAATTCTGTATGTCTGCTGGAGTTACAAGTTGCCTGGCTTTATCCTTAACTTCCTCTATGGATTGTGTGGTGATTACACCCAGAATTCTTTGTTCGGGAATGATAGGTACAGGTTTAGGGTTGATCAAGTGTTCTTCCACTCCCATCCGAGAAAGGGCACCAGCTTTACCGTTTTTTGTACCAGGTCGATAGGTAATTATGAAGTCAAACTCGGCAAAGAATAGTGCCCAACGGAGTTGTCTAGAGGATTGGGCTTTTGCGGTTTTCAAATATTGCAGGTTTCGGTGATCCGTAATCACAGTAACGGTGTGTCGGGCCCCCAGCAGATAATGCCGCCAAGCCTTAAAGGCAGACTTGATAGCCAGAAGTTCCTTATCAGTAATCGTGTAATTGATTTCAGGAGGCGAGAATTTGCGGGACCAAAATGCCACGGGATGCAACTGATTGGTTACTGGGTCCTTTTGTGATAGAACTGCCCCCATGGCAAGGCTCGAAGCATCAGTTTCAACGATGTAGGGGAGTTCGGGGCGAGGGTGTTTTAAAATTGGTGCAGGGATAAATTTAGTCTTCAAATTCTGGAAAGCTTGATCCGCCTCGGTAGACCATTCAAAACGTTTGTTTTTCTTTAACAAGGCGGTGATGGGCTGGACTATTCGGGAGAATTCGGGGATAAACCTGCGGTAAAAGTTAGCGAAGCCTAACATGCTTTGAACACCTTTCACGGAGGATGGTGATGGCCATTTGAGAATTGCATCGACCTTCTTTGAATCCATACGCACTCCGCTAGGTGATAATATGAATCCCAAGAATTCAACTTCAGTTACGTTGAAAACACATTTTTCCAACTTAGCGAAAAGTTTGTGTTGACGCAATCTCTCGAGGACCATTTTCACGTGTTTCCGATGTTCAGATTCCGATGAAGAATAAACAAGGATGTCGTCAATGTAAACAACAACACACACATCTATGAGCTCTCTGAGGACATCGTTCATAAAATAATGAAAGGCAGCCGGGGCATTGCAAAGTCCGAAGGGCATGACCTGATATTCAAATAGCCCATACTTGGTGCGGAAGGCCGTCTTCCATTCATCGCCCTCTTTTACTCGTACCAAGTGGTAGGCTCCTCTAAGATCCAGCTTTGTATATATGCATGCTTTTCTGACTTGGTCCAGGAGTTCAGGGATCAAAGGTAACGGATATCTATTCTTAACGGTGATCTGGTTCAGGGCGCGATAATCTATACAAGTTCTAAGGTCTCCTTCTTTTTTTGGAACGAAGAACAAAGCTGAAGAAGCAGGGGACTTGGAAGGACGAATAAACCCATTCGCTAGGTATTGATCCAGGTATTGTCGGAGGTGAAGGTTCTCAGGCTAGGTGAGGGCATAAATTCTACTACAAGGAGGGGTAGATCCAGGTATCAGGTCTATCTGGCAGTCATAAGACCTATGAGGAGGTAGAGAGTTAGCCTGATCCTTCCGGAAAACATCTTGGAATTCTAGGTATTCGGGAGGTAACTGGGGAGTCTCCGAAGAAATTGCTGCCAGTGCAACATCAGGTGGAGGGTGACAAATAGAGACACATTCTGGAAACTGAACCGTTCTTGCTCGCCAATCGATCTGAGGATTGTGTTTCTCTAACCAAGGTATTCCTAGAATAATCTGGAACTAAGGGGCCTTGATCACATCGAACACAATCTTCTCATGGTGTCCATCTTGACTTACTAGCGTCACTTCTTGAGTGGTATGCGTTACTGGTCCGGAGGATATCTCCGTACCATCCACCGTAGTAATGACGTCCTTTACAGCCTTGGGACAAAGAGTTAGATTCATCCTCAAAACCATTTCATGATCCACATAATTGCTGATGGCACCGCTGTCGAGGTAAGCTTCAATCGCATGTAATCGATCCGGATGATCAGGGCTAATGAGGACCATAGGTATCATGAAATGCGAGGTCACGGAACTGGTTTTAACGCTCGGCAAGAGGACCTCTATTCTTGTCGGGCGAGGTCGTTTCCCTGCTCAGAGTTTGTGACCTTGGTAACTGCAGCTCCTACTGCCTTCTTGGCTGGTTTCACCGGACAGTCTCGAAGAAAGTGCCCTGAGTTTCCGCAATAGAGGCATAATTGCAACTGTTTTCTCCTTTCCCGCTCCTTTTGTGTTAGTGGTCCTTTCAGGCCCCCTATTTGCATGGGTTCCCCGGAGTCTACTCCTTTGGAATGAGTTGGTGGTTTGGAAAATACTCGAGCATCAAACTTGGAACGATCGGCCTTCCTGTTCTGCAGTCTGTGATCTATTTGAACGACTAAGTCTATATAGTCCGAACAGTCTTGCGGGGGATTCACTACTTGGGCTAACACATCTTTGAGCTCTCCACGTAGACCTCTATAAAACAGCGTAATCCTTTTGTCCTCAGGCCATTGAGTTTCCACTATCAGTCTGTTGAAAGACGCAATATAAGCCAAAAGGTCTTGATTACCCTGTCGCAACGAAAGAAGCTCATTGTCCAAGGCCTGCCCCTGTGAATGTCTTGCGAACAGTTTTTCCATACTGAGCTGAAAAGCTTGAAAATCATGGAGAACCGGATCATCTTGATTAACTAGAGGGATCGACCAGTCTGCCGCATTGCCACTAAGGTACGAAAGCACGAAAGCTACTTTAGCTTGATCAGTTGGAAAGGCTGCTGGCCGGCATAAGAAATGCAACTGGCACTGATTAATAAATACTGCAAACCTGTTTGGGTCACCAGAAAATCGTTCGGGCGGAGCCAGAGGTACATTCCCAGGGAGGTTGATCTGCACTGGATTCATAGAGGATGTTGAAGGAAGATTTGCCCCTGATGCGTGTAACGGGGTCTGTCCGGCTTGTGACTGTAGCAATTGTCTAGCGAGATCGTCTGTTCGCTCCTTGGAAATAATCAGTTCCCTTCTTAGAGCGTTCGTTTCCTGACGGGCTGCATGCACTTCTGCTCTTAGTTCCCCAAGTAACTGGGCTAGCTGGTCGGTATCCGAGGTTTCCATAGCGCCTGGGCGGGAGTTTTGCGGTAGGCTTTGCGTTCTGTAACGCTCACCTGATTCCCGCAGAGGCGCCGGTCTTGACTGGGCGAATACCGTATCTTCAAAGGTGATGTGTAACACACGGTTGGCTCTTTGGGCTGGACCTCTGTGCACTGTATGTCTGACTCAAAGAGTAAGATGTCTGCAGATAGAAAATATGGGATTAATGAACTGGGTTATTGGGTGTCTCTCTCTTCTTCCCTTTCTCTTCTCCTGTAGAACCCCAAAGGTTAACGCTCTCACCTTAGGTAAGTGAACGCCGTGCTCTCCATCTGCCTCGGGGCAGGGTGCCGTAACCAGTTTCTTCACTGGATAAGGGTGCAGGCCTCTTGACTTCAGAGGACTGCTGTCCGTCGTTTACTGCACGAACGGTAAGTTCCGAGCATTTCAAATGTCTTTAAAAGTCTTTTGTAATGATGTCTCTTGTTTTGCAGGGTTCCGGCGATGGCGGATGACGGGCCGAATTGAGTTGAGGATGGAACCCGTGTGAGGAATAGAAGCGCCTGGAAGCACGTAAGTAAGCGCTTGTTGCCTGCTTCACGATGCGCACTAACTGTCCTTTTATCTTGCAGGTACAAGTTCGGAGCTGCTGAAGGGTGCCGGAAAACCCACTGGGTTCGGCGTGGGAAGGAGTAATGGCACGTGAGTATTAAAGTTACCCAATGTCTTTAAACGCACCTTCTTTTGTCTTTCAGATGCGGGATGCAGCGCCGAGGCCTCCGGAGCGTGCGCAGAGTTGGTAAGCTTTTGTCTTTCAGATGCCGGAATGCAGTGTGAAGACCTCCGGAGCGCACGAAGAGTAGGTAAGCCTTTGTCTTTCAGATGCCGGAATGCAGCGCGAGGCGTTGGTGACAGCCGATGGACCAGGTAAGTGAAGAGCTGTCACTGAAGACCGTAATGCTAACCTGTTCTTTCTTGTCTTTATAGGTGTTGCTGAAGACTGGATTCAGGATGGTAAGCCTTTTTCCTTAGGCCCAGGATCAGATGCAGAAGACACGATGAGCGTTCTGCTGCAGAGGATGCAGAATAACGCAAAGCAAGATTCATCCATCGGGTGTGGTTTAAATAGCCTCCTGTAGTGCTTAGGTGTCTCCTTCCACAGCCTCGCCTAGAAGAAAAAGAGTTCCTGCTTTCCAGAAGAGTTCCAGTGTTCTGAACCTAGGGAGTGGCTCCTGTCCCACCCAACAGGAAAAGTAGTCCCAAACAGAAGAGGATCAGAGGCTCAACAGGCAGGTAAGTAAGCAGCATGGTCTGCTGCAGGTAAGTCCACCCAAGCATTATGAGCCCGGCGCTTCCAGCGCTGGGACTGGGCATATTTATGAGCCTGGTGCCACTGGCGCCAGGACAGGGTCCAAAAGGTCCCAATTGGGACTGATTGGCACTCGGAACCTGGGTTATGGGTCTGCTTCCAAGGGAGTTGGGTAAGTCCTGACCTTTTGGAAGCAGAGATCATGACATTTCCCATACCATACCCCATTTTCCTTTCTGCATTTGTGTGCTTTTTTTTTTTTAATTAAAATGTTTTGTTTGGTTTTACAAACTTTTCATTTCTGTATTACACTACTAAAAATAGAAAGAGAGCATCAGTAACAATCAATATTTGCTATTCGTTCCTTCATTTTGAATTTTCCTTAGTGATTTCCAGCCAAAATTTAATTATTTTCAGAATTAGGCATTTATCTTGACCTCTTAGCAAATTGTCCAATCTTTCTTGAGTTGTTAATTGCTTATGCGATATCCCGAACTAATCTCTGTGCAAAGATCTCTGATCAGCAGATCATAATCAAATGGAATAGAGTTTCCTTGCAGTTAGTGTCCTTACAAAAGCGGCAATCAGGACTTATTTTGTTTGACTTGTCCATCATCGAATGATATTCTCGAGTTGGTAAGATGTTAAACCTGAAACGGAGAAACAGATCACGAATGTTACAATCCGGGAAGAGATTTAAATAAGCAGGCAATTCATGAAGACCTGTTTCTGTTTGACATTTCAAATATCTTTTATATTTATTTTGATCAGCTATGGTTTGGATCCAATCATTGGTCTGTATTTTACGCTTTGCGTATTGTGGTCTGTTGATCAACATTTCTTCAGAGATATCTTCGGCTTGCATTTTCATTTTGATACCAGAAGCCCATTTGGTCAGTGCTGTAATGTGTAGTGGTGATTTTTTTTCTCTCAGGATTTCCAGTGATGGAATCTTGTCTTTGAAAATTATTTTCCTGAGGAGGTCCATTTGTTTCCACAAAACTATTGATTTGATGGATTGAATAGCTAGTTCATAACAGATTCTTGCCACCGGGAAAGACTTTGGGAGAGATAGAGTTTTCCTCCAAAACAATGCTTCATACTTGGGCCAGTGTATAGTTTCTTGGTTGATCAGAGACTCGGTTGCATACGTCAAGATCGGAATTACTTTTTGTTTATACAAGGCTATTGTAGGTTTTATAGAATATGTTCTGTATTTTCTATGAAAGAAACAGCCTTGTCTGGCCAGCTGGCCAGGGATCTGATTTTTCCCGCAATATGATTTTTCCACTCTTGTTCGTTTGCGGAAGAATTAATCATTGCAGCCAGATATTTCATTGACGTGGTTGTGGCGATTTCGTTTCTTTCTAGATATATTTTTAGATTAGGTTGGGATTTATTGTTTTTTCGCGAGGCGAGTTTCATTGTCTTGGTTTTATTGCTGTTAATTACCAGGTCATTTTTAAGCATGAATTATTGAGCTTTATCAAGAGATTTTTGTAGACCCGATACAGTTTTGTCCAGAATAATAATATCATCGGCATATATTAGTGTCTGGATACACTCGTTGTTAATTTTTGGAGGATTTGCCGCTGAATTTTGGATTTTTCCGCTAAATTCATGGGTGTACAGATTATAAAGGCAGGCTGCCAATGGGCATCCTTGTTTCAAACCATTGGAAGTGTGAATGGGAGGGGTTACCATTCTTTCGTTGGCTAGCCAGACTCTGACAGAAGTATTTGAGTAGAGTTGCTTGATCGGATTCAAAATAGAAGCTGGACATCCCCAGGCAGTAAGCTTGGACCAAAGCTTTGGTCTGTTCACTGAATCAAAAGCCATTTTTAAATCTATAAAGATGGCATGTACTTGATGTTTCTCGGTTATCGCCTCGTGTTTGCTCATGTTCAATAACATGAGATTGACGTTTGTTCCGATTTTCTTGACGAAACCAGTTTGCCTTTTTTCATGCTTCGCATTCGCCTCAGTCCAGTTGTTAAGTTCTTTTACAAGATATCCCGCAAATAATTTCCCCAATGAATCCAGCAGGGCTATGGGTCTGTAGTTTGAAGGGTTTTTGCGATAGCCAGCTTTGAAGATAGTGATCAAAACAGCCAATGTCCAACTACGAGGGATTTGTTCGTTTTTTCGATGAGTTGAAGAAGAAGAATGAAGAAGGCTGCCCATTCGTTTGGACTTGCTTTGAGCATAGCATTTGATAATCCATCGGGTCCCGGAGCTCGAGAGAGGTTCAGAGCATTTCTTACATCTTCTACGTCCCAATTGAGATTCCAGGAACTCTCATTTTGTATTGAATCAGTTAATGTGTCATTAGGATTGGGGTTATAGAGTGTTGTAAAGTGTTTAGTCCATTCCTGAGCTTCTACTTCTTGGATCATGGTAGTTGCTTTGGAGGAATCGTTCAGCAACAACCATAATTGCCTCGTATTTTTCTGTTTGAGTGCAGCTTGGATTGCTTCGGCATCATTCTGTTGCATTTGGGCCTTGATTGCTTTAATTGCATTTGAATATTTTTGTTTTTCTTTTTTTATTTCAGTTTCAAAATCAGGTTTTTTCGTTTTTTTTAGCAGCCTAATTTGTTTTCGAAGAGATTTTTTCTTCAATGCAATTTCTGAGTTAAATTAATGTCTATGTGAATTTTTAAATTTGTTTTCCTTGTACCTTGGTTGATAATATTTCTCGAGAATCCAACTGTAGTTCAGTTTTGTTTGATCCTGGAGCAGGGACTCTTTAAATGTTGTTAATATGCCAGGTATTTGATGGGTTTTGATACGGAGTTTATTAAGACCATTATTAATCTCCAGAGCTGGCAAGGTTATTCGTGGGTATTTTGTTCTTACTGTGTTCCAAGTGATTCCTATTTGGTGGTGATCACTGGTGGACTGAGGAACATTAGCAGTAGACGTGATTAGGTTTCTTATCCCTACCGATGTAAAGATGCAGTCGATGATAGATGTCGTATTTTCTCGTGACCATGTCGGCAGAGGCACTCCTTTGTTATTCACAGTGGGTTCAATTAATGAGATATTACAGATGGATAGTTCTTTAACCCATTTTTTGGCTCTGGCTGATAATTCGTTTGACTCCAATTTTTGACCTTCTTTATCGAATAAATGGATGTTGAAATCCCCTGTAATTATAAATTCTGCTCCATGGTTAGAGGAGGCGATATTATCAATTTCGTCATACATGGAATCAAGGAACTTGTTGTCGTTCATCACAGTCGGGTTCCAATATATATTGAAGATGGTAACACAGGTGTTTTTTGTGCACTGATCTAAATCTTTGTTAGGTGTCGATATGAGAATGGTCATGTATTGTGCCCAAGGGTGAATGTTCTTCTTGGATATAATTATCCATGAAGGAGTCATTTTTACGAGGATCAACATGCCTGATGCCGGTCGGCCTTGTTGCGAAGTAATTGCGGGATTTATTAAGGTTATAAAACCTTCACAGACTACCTCTTCTATTAACCAAGTTTCCTGTAGGCATATTATATCAATTTCAGTAAGCTCCATTGAGCCTTCAGTGAGAAGGTGTTTATGGCCTCTAGTATTCCAGGAGCATAGAGAGACTGAGCTCACCTGGGTAGGAGTTCCTGTTGGTTGTTATAGGTAGGTTTTCTTGTTCTGGGGCCGTTGTTCTTGAATTGGTGTCAGAATTCCAATCTTGGTCACGCCATATCCCTCGTTTCTTCACAGCCTCATTTGTGTAAGGCAAAGAGTTTTCACCACCATTATGTCTTGACATAAAGGGCAAGTCGTTACGATTTTTCTGTGCAATGTGTGCCTCTTTATGTGTATTCATTTTGTTGTAGTGATAAGAATCGATCCTCGCGAGTTTATTGCTACATTTATTCCGAGCCATTAAACTCGACACAATAATTTCTTCAGCTTCAAATCCTAGAATTTCCAATTGCTGCTTAGTGGACAATACGCGGTACATTAGTTCTTCGAAATAAAAATCAATCTGTACTGCTTCCATTCGTTCTTTGTTAGGGAAGAGAATCACATCAATGTCTCGAGAGTTGATGTCAGCTAATTGTGGGATAGCTTGTAGTAGAAGTAGAACACTAGCTCTATTTAGTGTTACAGGCTCGTCGATATTTGTCGAAATGGGGGCTAGAAATATTCTGAAAGCGTAAGATCTTTTTGTCTGGTTGAGAAAGGTTGGTCTGACTAATGGTGGATCCGGTTGGGGGGGGGTAAGGTCACATTATAGCTTGTTTTCTTTTTCGTTTCTGCATGAGGCCATGATTCGTCGTTTGACACCTCTGAGTATTCCAAAGAAATGTTCGTTGAGTCCCGAGTGGAGGAGCTCATATCTGAGTGATCGAGATATGATTCTTTACATTCATCGAGGACAAGAAATGCATCGTCTTGTGGATCCAAGGAGATGGTTTTCTCCTGATTTGAGTCCTTATGATTTGGATCCTCCTCAGTACCACTCTCACTGTCTGGGGATGGTGAGGTCACTTTAATAGAGGTGTCTTGATTGATTACCACCAACAATGCATCTAATGGTTCAGACTGTGGCTGGTCTTCACGTTTACTTGGAGTGTTCACTCTAATATCAGTTGGAGTAGTGGTGACAGCAGCTACCGGGTTTGTGGGCTTTGCCGTTGTTTTTAGTGCATTCTTGGTTGTGTTCTCTTGCAAAGATTTTTGCACGGATTACATTTTCCTTAAGAATGCCCGTGAGCCTGTCTGGGTTTTTTTTGGGTTCTTTTTTGTATTTGATTTGGGGTGAAGTTCTTTTCCCACTAGGCCTCATTTTGTCAGATCAAAGATATCAAACTGGGTGCATATTGCCGGTTCAGCATTAGAGATAGGCATTGTTTGAATAGTTTCTAAAGTACCACTGTTGAATGGTTGTATTTCATATTGGGTCCACTGATCTATTTTGAGGACATCTGTTTGGACAGGACTAGTTACAGTTTGGGTTTGTTTTGTTGTCCAGATAGATTGGGGCAACACCTGTGACTGCTTTTTGATTTTTTCGTCCAGCATTTTTTTAGTAATAGAAGAAACAGTCTCCATCAAGTTTTGTTTGTCAGCATGATCGATTCTCGCAACTTCAGCCAGACGGCTTTGCCACGATCTCGATGCCTCTGCCTCATAATTTAGTCGTTACTGAATGGTTCCAATAAAGCTTTCTAGGTAAGTTTGCTTTGTCATGATCATGGCTAGTAGAGTAGCTTGGTCTTTAGTCGAGTCTACCATTGCTTCTTGCGATTTTAGAAAAGGGAACATAGCTACAGATAGTACAGCTACTAGCGAGTTTTGAGGATCTAACATCGTGGTTGGAAGTCTTTCCAGTCGCTCCTGGGAATCGTTGGATACTTCAGAGATCTTATGTGAAGAAAAGGAATCGTTCTCCATTAGTTCTTGGGTGGACTTTGAGGAATTTCTTGTGGGTACCTGAGGTCTTTTCGGTGCAATTGTTGTTGAAGTATTAACTTTTGGAATTGGAGTATGATTCACTATTTCTCCAAAAACTTCTTCTCTTTTCTCTTGTGAATCCATAATCGCATAAATCTCGGTTATATCGAGTGAAAGACGCGCAATGCGAACTGAAAGTGGTTTGGATTTCTCGCTATTGATCGTATCAATTGGTAAATAAGTCGATTGCCATTGTTGTTTGGCTGTTTTTGCTCGTTCCCTAAGGGTTGGTGTGTAGCAAGGATCTTCTAAAATGAGGTTACAAGCTGATTGATGAGGATGTACTATGGTACGGCATGATTGTTTTATAAAGAGCAACGATGTAGGATCATGGTGGGTCTTAGGTGTTGATATATCATCCTTGTCTTGGATAGTCGTTTCCGTTTCTGTTTGTATAAGTTCAGTAGAACTTACAGGTAAAGGCAATTTTAAATTAGTGGTTGGAAGAGCGTGAGGAGGGAGAGTATAATTTGATTGAACTGGCGGTAAAAGAGAATCAGGCTCAAGTGCCTGTATTATCTGTATTGACGACAATGTGCGTACAGGAGTTTGCGAAATTGCTAATGAATTTCGGGCCTGATCTTGGGGCCGGTGTGTATCCGTCATCACATCTCCTTGCGGATTTGAGTTTAATTTCAGTATTTGCTTTCCTTTTATCAGAGTTTGAATCGGGCTTTTGTTTGCCAAAGTAACCGTTTCTTCCAATTTGCCTTGAAGGCGGGTGCGTGGTTTAGTGGGTTCCATTTAGTAGTTGATCACGCACACAACAGAGTAAAATAATGGTCGATTGAGTCGTGTAAGAGGGTTGCTGTTAGTGAAAATAGCACTTACCGCCATGCCCCAGCCGCAAACAGCAGAAAACAGCCGTGCCCTTTACTTCACAGCGGGCTTCACGCCACAAGGGCCGCAGCCTGCAGTTTTTATGAGGATTTCCTGGGGGAGTGGCAAGAGTGGGTCATGTGACTCCAGTCACGTGACTAGTCAGGAAGCAGTTCTGGGTACCTCGCTCGCTTCAACTGCTGACGGCTCCAGCCGTCAGACTAACGCGAATCGGAGCGGAGCAGAACTTCCCAGGTCAGGTAAGCAGGCAGAGACAGCAGAGTCAGTTCTCCAGCCGCACAGCAGAAAACAGCAGCTCCCTTTACTCCACAGCGGGCTTCACACCACAAGGGCCCCGGCTTGCAGTTTTTATAAGGATTTCCTGGGGGAGTGGCAAGAGTGGGCCATGTGACTCCAGTCACGTGACGAGTCAGAAAGCAGTTCTGGGTACCTCGCTCACATCAACTGCTGACGGCTCCAGCCATCAGACTAACACGAATCGGAGCGGAGCAGAACTTCCCAGGTCAGGTAAGCAGGCAGAAACAGCAGAGTCAGTTCTCCAGCCGCACAGCAGAAAACAGCTGCGCCCTTTACTCCACAGTGTGCTTTTTGGTAATTTCGAACGTAGGTATGTTTTTACAACTCTAGACCCTCCATATTGCATTGCAATTGTGTGCTTTTTGGTAATTTCGAACCTACATGTGTTTTTACAACTCTACACCCCCATTTTGCATTGCATGTGTGTGCTTTTGGTCATTTCAAACCTAGGTGTGTTTTCACAACTCCCATTTTCCATTGCATTTGAGTGTTTCTTGCTAATTTCGAAACTAGGTGTGTTTTTTATAACTCTACAACCCCACTTTGCATTGCATGTGTGTGCTTTTTGGTAATCTTGAACCTAGGTGTGTTTTTACAACTCTACACCCCCATTTTGCATTGCATTTGTGTGCTTTTTGGTTATTTCGAACCTAGGTGTGTGGTTACAACCCTACACCTCTGTTTTGCATTGAATTTGTGTGCTTTTTGGTAATTCCGAACCTAGGTGTGTTTTTACAACTCTACACCCCATTTTGCATTGCATGTGTGTGATTTTGAACCTAGGTGTGTATTTACAACCCTACACCCCCATTTTGCATTGCATGTATGTGCTTTTTGGTAATTTCAAACCTAGGTGTCACCTACTGTACTCTTCTATGTATCACTGAATGTATGTACTTTTTTCGCGCAACGTTATGTAACCATGTTGTCCACAAGATTAATGTGCCCAGCTACCTGAGGTTTTGGCTGCGCTTTACAAATAAACTAAACTAAACTAAACTAAACTAAACTAAACTAAACTAAACTAAACTAAACTAAACTAGGTGTGTTTTTACAACTCTATGCCCCCATTTTCCATTGCATTTGAGTGCTTTTTGCTAATTTCGAACCTAGGTGTGTTTTTATAACTCTACGCCACCATTTAGCATTGCATGTGTGCGCTTTTTGGTAATTTCGAACCTGGGTGTGTTTTTACAGCTCTACACCCCCAATTCTGTACCCACAGCATCTACTTGCTCTCTCTTTCGGCTACTAAGCTGCCAGGTGAGTTTGTGCTTGTGCCGTGCAGTCTCTCCTTCTAGCCTCCATTCTTATCTGTCCGGCATCCCTACGTCACTCACCATCTCGCTTATCTACTCCAACTACTTTGCTTTCACCTATCCTCCTTCTCTCATGAAGGCTGGAAGGAAAACGTTTTTTAACACCATCCTAACCACTTACCCTGGCCTAGCCATTGCAGACACCCATATCAGAGCAACTTCCAAACAGATTGTCACTGATATCCTCTTTTCTGTCCCCTCTCCAGATCTCTGGACTCCTTATCTTATATATCTTATATCTCCTCTCTCTCCTTTCTTATCCTCACCCATTAATGGTGGCAGTAGGTCGGAAGTACTCTTGGCAGGCTTCTCATCATCTAGGTGTATCATTAATGTCTATCGTAATGGCACTATCAGGGCTTAGGGACCTCAACCCAACCTCTTCCTATTTGACTCGTGGCTGTGTCCCTTATCAACTTCCTTCCTGCACCTGTCACTCCTTCTTCTTCTCTCTCTGTCCCTCTTCCTCCTCCTCCTCCTCCGATTGGTTTACTAGGCCCCTGTACTCCTCTTAGGAAAACCTTTAAAGTCAGAGACTTGCTTCATCTAGCCACGCTTAATGCTCACTCTGCTATCAAACACTCTGCTGACATCTGCCTCCTTCTCGAATACCTTGACATTGATATCCTCGCTCTTACAGAGACATGGTTCAATGGCAGCTCAGTCACTGCTTTTGGTGCTCTTCTCCCTTATGGCTACAAGATCATCCCTAAGCCTCACCATAACCGTGCTGGTGGTGGGGTTGCCCTGATCTTCCCTGAGTGGGTCCCCTCTTCCCTCATACCCACCCAGCCATACTCCTCCTTCGAGAGCCTGGTCTGCAAGCTGGTCATCTCTCCTACCTCCTCTCTGACCTGACCATTGCCACTGTCTATAGGCCTCCTGGCTCAACTATCCTGTTCCTCTCAGAATGGGCTAATTTATTCTCCTCTGACCTGACATCTTCCTCTAAACTCCTTCTACTGCGTGACTTTAACATTCACCTTGACACCTCACTCTCTGCGTCCCCTCTCTTCCCTGACCTCTGCACCTCACTTACCCTCTCCATCCTTCCCTCTGGTCCTACCCACTCAGCCAGAACCTACTCTCAATGCCTTTATTCACACTGATCTTTTGCAATGCACCACACTTGTCAACCTGCTCTCCTGGCCAGACCACTCCCTCCTCTCACCCGGGTCCTTCCGACACTCTGACCGCACCTCCCCCAGCTCTGCCAACCTCATTTATGGACATTCGCCCGATGAAACAAGTGTCAGTTGCTGTCTTTGCATCCAACTTCATCCCCCCACTCCTCCCACTGCAGACTATACCCCTGACTCCACTCTCAGCAACCTCCATCTCTCCATCACTAACTCTCTCGACATTCTTGCATGACACTTGGAACAACTCTGATCCAGAAGCCGTGAAGCGCAAATGCAGAGCTGCGGAACGGACATGGCAGTCCTCAAGTTCATCTTCTGACAAACTGGTCTGTCGTATTCTTTAAAGGCAATATCGTTTCTCCATTTGCGCCAAGAAGAGGGCCAAATCCAGGTTTGCATCTCTGGAGCATCAATACGGTTGAACTCTTTAATTTCTGCAAGGAACTAGCCAATCCTTCTGCAGTCTCCACCTCGCTTCTTCCCTCTCAGGCCCTCTGCACTGCATTGGCGACTCTCTTGTGCGCACCCTCCTGAAAAAGCCTTCCACCGACCCCTCGTATCTGGCTAACGACTGCCCATCTCTATCACTCCCTTCCATGGGAAACTCCTGGAGAAGCTGGTCTTTCCCCAACTGACCTGGCATACTGAGCTTGTTGGTTGCCGACACAACTATCAATCTGGATTACGAGCATGAAGAGGCACAGAAACTGCTCTTCTGATCACCTGTGAAGAACTGCTTGCATCTCTTGACTCTAACTCTCCCACTGTTGTCATTTTACGCGATCTCTCAACTGCATTTGACACAGTCAACCCCTTCATCCTCATAAAATGGTTCCATGATACGCTTGGTATCTCAGAGTGGGCAATGGACTTGCTGACCTCCTTCCTGACTGACTGTCCCTCCGGGTTATCCTGGGCTCTTTCTACTCTCCCACCTCTCCACCTGTGGCGTTCCCCAGGGCTCCAACCTTTCACCCTGGCTCTTTAACGTCTATCTGGCTCTGCTTGTTCACCTTATTGCCACGTTCTCCCCTTACTTCCAGTGTTATGTAGATGACATCCAACTCTTCTCAAACATCCCGCTGATCCTCTCACTACTTCCTCTATCATTTCTGACTGCCTATCTGCTATCCAATCCTGGTGTGCTTCTAATGATCTCTGACTCAATGCCAGCAAGACTGAGATCTTTTCTATTGGGAATCCTGCTCCCTCTTTCCTCCCTTCACTCTGGCCAGCCTCTATGGGCCCCCCCTTCTCCTTCATCTGAAGCCAGAAACCTTTGAGTCATCTTCGACTCCTCTCTCCCTTTCCTCCCTCACATCATCGATCTTGCCAAGAAGGCCCATTTTCAACTCCACCTCCTCAGAGGTATCCTTCCTTTCCTCACTTTTTGCCAGAAGCTCAATGTCTCTAGAACTCTGGTAGTCTATAGGCTGGACTATTGCAACAGCCTCTTCCTTAATCTACCCCCTTCCTCTCTCCGCCCCTCTGCTTTATCCAGAATAGGGATGCAAGACCTATCTTTGGCCTCAAGCCCAGGAACCGTGTCTCTTCATCCCTAAAATCTCTCCACTGGCTCCTAGTTGTTGCAAGGATCAACTCCAAATCCCTTTGCATCATCCATAAGGCTGTCTGGGGCTGGGGACCATGTTATCTTCAACTTGCTCTCACCAAATACTCTCCCTCTAGATCTTTACCCTGCTCCGTCTCCAACACTCTACGTGTCAAACGCTTATCTAAGCAGCAAGCTAGTGGCCAATCTCTTTCCTCGGCTATATCCTTCCTCTGGAACTGCCTCCCCCTTCCTCTTTATCTTGCGCCTGATCGTCTCAAATTCCCAAAGCTTCTCAATACTTCCCTCTTTACCTCCTCCTTCCACTTCCCCCTCTTGTGCTAAACCCCACAGTCACTGAGATTGGTGGCCTGGGCTCGTATGTGTCCTTCTGAGTCCTGGCCTTCTGCCTAATCACCTTCAGCCTTCCGCCCTCTCCCTGCACTTGCCTTTGGGCAACTACTGGCCTGTGTTGTCTCACAGGCCTCCACTTATTATATTGGCAGATAATCACTCTTTACCACATGATCTCTGCCAGGCACTTAACTGTTGCTTGCAACTGACTTCCTGTCACTTCCCTCTGTGGAACTCCTAGCACTTACCCCCTTTCCTTGTCCCTTCTCACTCTCTCTGCACTTGGATGTTCTGAATGCACACACGGCCTAGTAGTACCTCTCTTTCATGTTCATCAGTTTTATTCTATTTGCCTTTTGTTGCCCATGTTCCCTCCCCGTTTGCCCTGTGAGTGCTTTGAACCACAATTTCTTGATGTAAAGCGCCTTACAAATGCAAAATAAATAAAAATAAATAAATGAACATACTTATCCATGTTCCAGATTTTGAATGTGTGAGGAGGGGGGCCTAGGTAGTATCTCTCTTTGCAGTGCTTCCGTGCTGCCCTTTGATTGCTTGGCAGACATGCACCATGATATACTGTATACAAGACGAGAGCCAGAGAGCCATTGCTCCCTAGGAGTCCCTTTGCATTGCAGCATTCAAAGGCATTGGGTTTTGTGACCATGTGATTGAGCCTGCACTAAGAGCTTGTCTGACTTTCCTGTCGATTCCAGATGGAAGGTTAAGTGCTTGATTTTCAAGCTGCTTCATCACATCCAACAATTATTTCTGTCACACTGAGATTACATGGTTTGCAGACATTTTACTATTAGGGTGAGTGTCAAACGTAAGGAGTAGAGAGCCCAGCATGCATTACACGCGCAGAGAGGTTTCATGCATGAATCCCCATCACATATATATTTCAAATATAAAATGTTGTGGTCATTATCAGCTTCCCAAAAAGCTCCCTTCTGCTTTATTGTAGATCGTTTATTTACAGAATGAGAAGGATTAATTTACTCATTAACAGAAATGTTTATATACTAAAGTATTGTTTAATCTTTCATATACACATTTCTGATACTTCTTATAGACAAACGGTAAGTTACCTTGTCCCTCGTCCGCTCAATGCACATTTTCACTTAAAACACAGATAGAAAACAAGTGTAAATAGGAAGGCGTAATATTACTCTATCAATGGGAATATACTTATCATAATGAAATCAGGCAAACATCATTTTCCTCGCATTAGCATATGTGATTTCTTGTGAGGACATTTGTTGGCCATCAGTAGAAGGGCAGACTTTCTGCCATCACACATGATTGATAACATGGAGAAGAGAGGGCGCCGTAGATCTGTCAGCATACAGATGTCCTCACAATAAATCACATGGCAATCAACACTCCATTTCACTGGGATAAAGAAAAAAGAGCAACCAATGAGCTCATGTATTTTAGCCATCATCTGAATGGAGATCCTCACATGGTGTATGGAAAACAGTTTCCAAGCAGCCTGTCTTTCATAAACCTAGCATAGCCATATAGACTTGCTTTGTGGTCACCCAAAGACTCTGAATTTTTTTGATGAACATTTGAAAGTAAAAAATAATATATTTGAGCATTGTCTTTTAATTAATGTCGTCTATTTCTAACCAGTTTTTACCATTTTGTTGCTTGTTTTGGAGCTTTTTTGCATTGAATGAAGGCCATTGTGTATCATCTGAGACCATCCTGAGAAAGTACATGTTTGAAGGGGCCTCGTGGTGTATTATTTAGGCCAGGTGGTGACACCATTAGGCCATGCCATCAATATTTAGGCCATTTAGTTCCACCATTCTTGCCACACTCTTGTGTGGAAGCCTCCCTTGAAATCACATCCCTTAAGCCATTGCTTGACTTCCCTGCACTACACAACTTCAAAGTGATGCACATAAACTTGTTAGTCCCTAATGTGCAGCAGGACGAGTTGGGGGGTTGTTCGTTTGCTGCCCTCCCCACCTGTGGAGCCTTGACTAAACCTCAAGCCCCACCACCTCACTTTAGGCTTTCTGCAATGTGGTCCGGTGCAAAAAGAGACACACGGTTCACTCTGTCTTGTTTTTTATTGTGTCCCTGGCAGCTATCTTGCCACAGCACCACCCCGCTTTCCCACAAAGCTACACCTCCACACTTCAACCACACCATCACACGCGTCCTAATGTTACATCACACTTTGCCACTCATCACACCTCCACACCACAATCAAACCCCACACTCTGCCCCCACAATGTATCACACCATACTACAATCCGCGCCACCCACCAGTGACCACCTGCCACACCACCACATCCCACTACAGACCATCATAACACCATCCCACCACCTTTCCTTATCACACTCCACGCCTGCACTCAAAACCCCCACTGCAAACCACCCACCCTTCCACAACACATTTCACACAGTCCTATTTCTCCACCACCATTACCTACCATCACACCACGCAATCATTCAACACCCCATTTGACAACCCCACTCCACATTAACCCTGCTGTCAGTTTAAACCTCCCACTATAATATACTCCACTCTAGCACTATGGCTTTACTTGACACTACCATTTGACACCACCAGTCTGTACCATCCACTCTAACCTGCTCCACTCTACACACTCTGTAAAAATCAATCCCCTAGCCCTGTGGAACCTTTGTTTGCTCTCCAACACCGTTTTTGAACTTATACACAAACTCACTGGAAAGGCTCCAGGAAAAGGGAATCAACCCCCAAGCTTTGTGGAACTTTGTTAGCTTTTCTGCACCGTTTTTGAACTTTCATTTGGAACTGCAAAGCCGGGCTGCATAGTGGCAGCCAAAAGACATTCCCCTTTTCACCTTATAATACATGAGGGACAGGTTAGGTTTTGGACATGGGACAGTGCATTTTACTCTGGACATCCTGACACTGTCTATATCATTGGCTTGTTTTTTTGAGGCAAGGAAATCCCTCTTAGAGGTAGTGCTAGATAGGATTTACTCCAACCTCCCCTCTTTTATTATATATGTATAAAAGTGAAAATGCGTGCATTTGTGGATTTGTTGCAAAGCGTATGTTCAATATACAATTCCACACTGTTTCACCAATCTGCAAAAAATTCTGCACAATCCCCTGTTAGGAGCCTTTGGACTTTACTGGCTACTTGACATCTTGAAACCCCACCCCTTTCCCTGTATTTCGGCAACAGTGCAAATGTGGGTGTTTGTTTGTGGGTTTGTGGCTTTGTGTATGTTCTCTATACAATTCTACACAGTTTTACCAATCTGCATGAACTTTTGCAGTCACCTGTTAGGACCCTCTGGACGTTACTAGAGACATGACATTTGGACACCCCACACTTTCCCCCTGATTTCAGCAAAAGTCTCTGAGTTTGTAGGTTTGTGGCTTGGTGACTCATTGTATACATTTCCAGACCATTTGACCAATCTGCACCAAATGTTGCATAGTTACCTGTTAGGACCCTCTGGAAACTACAGGCTATATGACATTTGGACACCCCACCTCGTCCCCTGTATTACTGCAAAAGTAAAAAAGAAATGTTAGTGGGTTAGTGGCATGCCAACAACGTCATAAACCATGTTCACTGGGAAGGGAAACAATAAATGTATGCGAGGTGAATGGACCTGAGAGGCAAAGGTGAAGTCAGCTTGCATTCCAGAAGTCTCAACATTTTTGCTGCATCAAGTGAAATTACGTTTCCAGAGGATTTTTGCGAGATGGTTCCTGCCGACGAAGCCGTAAACCATGTACACCGGAAAGGGAAACAGAAAATGCTGTTTCTAAACAACCCTTACAATGCCGTAAACCATTTTCACTGGGAAGGGAAACAACAGTTTTTGCCACATCAGGTGAAATCACTTTTTCAGAGGATTTTTGCAAGATGGTGCCTGCCGACGACCCTGTAAACCATGTTCACCGGGAAGGGAAACAAAAAATGTTGTTTCTAAAAAGTCTTACAATGAACATGCACTTTAGTAATATTCAACCTTAGGGCCACAGTTGTTGGCACCATCGCCATCATGTCTCCCATCATGCTGCTCAGGTTTCTCCATGCTGTTCTCACATAATAATAACCCTGGCAATGCCGGGTATATCAGCTAATTGTGAATAAAAGTCTTTATCAATCAATAAGTCATCCTTATGTCCATCTCTTACTCCCAGACCCTCCCACACTACTATCAATAATGTTGTAGTCTGAACCCGCATCCACCATCCACCAGCATAGTCACTCCTACACCATTCACCACAACAATCATTGTGGGGTTTCTCACCCCTCTTGGATTGGGACCCCACTTGACCCACTGACCAGATTACTCCCACATTTGCGTCTTTTTCGAAATCCTCTCTCTCTTCATCCTCCTTTACCATACTAACTTCTCTGACAGTTCCACAAGAGAGCTTATCGTAACAACAAGAAAAATGCCAATTTTTCCCACACTTATGGCATACAACCTTGAGACTAGGACATGCTCCGTTACCCGCAAAGTGAAATATGCTACGGAAGCACCTCTTGATCTGAGCAGAAGCTGTGTCAACGCAATATTTCAAAAGAGCGGTTAAAACTTAATTTGTCTAATTGTATTAATTTTTGTAACCTGTAAGGAGAATCAATCAAAATTAATAAGAATAGTGATTTTGCTTCAGTAAAGTGTTGAAAGTAGTTCATTTGATATATACTCACCAACATTACAGAATCAGGACAGTCATGAGAGACAAATATGTGTGTTGTTAACTAAAGTATCAGGTGCTTGTTAGGGAGAATTCTCACAAATGTGCTAATTCCCTTCACCTTAGAGACCCCCAGCAACTTTGCTGGATTTTGAGGACTTGATTTTTTACCTGGAAAGAGTGTGAGTCTTTTTTCTCCCACTCTTTCATGCATTTTGACGTGTGTTTTACACTTGTGTTTGTAACAAGTAGACAGTCAGGCGGTGTTGAGAGAATACAAATGGGTCTTCATTCAGACTTAAAACAAAAAGAAAAAGAAAAAAAAATTGCTTCGCGCAGAATATTTTCTGCAATGTCCTTCTTTGTGCTTAAGCTGGGATTCTTCTCTGTTCTTTTTGGGGAATGGGGTAAGGAATTTTGGCAAGACTTCTCCTCCTAGTCCTCATACGACCAGCAGCCTTCAGTAGCTCCGGATGTTCTGTCTGGTTCGATCTGCAACAAAACCAAGAATAAACACACTCCTGCCTTCCAGTGTTGTCTTTATATAGGCAGAACTTAACAGGCCAATTAGCGTTCACTTCCTCCTCTATTCTATATAAACTTCCCAAAGCCCCACCCCTTTTTCCCTTGATGCATTGCAACCTGTCTTCCTCCTCGACCTCCATCCGCTCCCTGTCCCAGTCTCCTCTGCCCAGGTAAGTGTTTAATTTCTCCCTGGAAGGGACTGTGTGTGTCTCTGTGAGACCCGTGCTTTTGGGCCATATTGTTATTGTGTCATGAAGTTGTTCTTTTATATTCCGCGGCTCTGCGGCACTTATCTGGGCTGTTGAATAACCAGCGCTTCCCATGCCGAGGCAGCCCCGCCTCTCACGGCTCGCGGTTCTTTGACTGCTGCCTGAGTCGAACGATGGTTCCGCTGCTACTTCGCCTGAACATGGCATTATGGCTCGAGTGTGACCGCCCGGAGGTTCCATGTCTCCCTGACGACTGACAGAGTCGAACGTCGGCATCTCTGCCGTCTCGCATAAACGCGACGTTCCATCTCCTGTGTCCCCATCTTGGAGCTCCACACTATATTTTCCTGTCCGTTCTTCTCCAGGACTAGCTGTCTCCTGGCCCCACCATTTCCCAACCATGTGGGTCTCTGGGTCTCGGGCCCCTCCGTTGTAGAACCAACCCTCTTGACTGTTACAGTGTTCTTTGACTTTGGAGTTTTAAGATAACTCCATAGGCAGCTTTTCATGTGTGTTACACAGCACCCTTAGTGCAGTGACACAGGGATGTCTTTTTAGACTTCCCAAAGGTTTAAATACCTTCTCTGGGATAAACTACTGTTTCCCAGAGAATGTAAAGTGAAATTCACTTTACAGATCTTTCCAAATTACTAGATCCTGCACACACCATCCTACAATGGAGTGCTGGAGGGGTTAGCTTGTAACCCCTGTGTCTAATTGCTACCCTTTCCTATTGAAAAGGCTGGTGGCTGTGGTTTTACAACAAACTATCATGATTTTTCCCGACCGTGTACACCTGTAGCTAAAAACACGGGAGCCATGTTTTTCAAGATGGCACCTTAAGCCCCTTTATTTAAACGGATCCTGGTCTTCTTTTTTTGCTATTTCTTTTTGGAAAGGTCCTTCCAGTGTTTGTCTCTGTGCACCAAACCTTCGTTCGTATGCCTTTGGTGGGCTTCGGGACTGAAGACCGCCTCTGGCATCTGAGTGTCTGGGTTGGGCAGGAAGAGAGGGAGGTGCCAGGAACTCCCTGTCCGTTGTCTCCTAGGAGACCCAAATACACTCTGGCGTGATTGGCTGGCTGACTGTCCGGCAAGGACAGCCACCCTGCTGGGTGAGTGACAGCTAGGCTGGAATGAATGGGAGAAAACTGTTTAAAAGGTGAGTCTCCAGAACTGGAAGGCAGGGTCGACCACTGGAACGAAAGAACCGAAGACGAGCAGGAAGAAGACGGCTGCTGCAACTCCTGGACCGTTGGTTTGCCCGGTGAAGCCCTGCTGCAGGTCTGAATTGCCAAGCTCCATTCGACAGAGAAGCTCTTTCAAGGACGGCTTCTTCCTTTGTGTTGGTGGGACCAACCAACTCATAAGAAACCTGGATACCATTCTCAAGGCTGGTTAGGATTAATCAGGGAGAGGGACACCAGTTTGTGTTCTTGAATCTACAGCTACTGGAAGTGAATCCATATTGTTTGCTTTTTTCAATGATCCTGTGCAGTGCAGGAGTCCCCCGATGTTCTCCCTCTTGTCCCCATGACTGAGGCTCAGGAACGGCGAGATCTGCAGGACCTGCCAGGAACCATGACTTCAGCAGCATGTGTTTCTTCATACTAAGGTACTGTGCCAGCCCGATTGAGAGAAAGCCACTCTTGCGGTGAAAGTTCTTGAAACTTTCCCAACTTGCAGGCCTAAGCAGCTTGTGACCCGACATATGATTCTTTTTCGCCTAAACTACTTCTAAGTACTTTCACGAAGACTTTACCGTTTGATATCAGAACTGCTCTTTCCTATCCAGAAAACTAGCCAATTGACTTTGGGCTGGCCTATTGACTTGAATTGAACTCCTCTGGTGAACTGAAACTATTTGCACTGTCTAAAAATTATATATGATCTATTTTACTTACCTTGTACCTTTTGCTCCTTTCTAAGTACTGAACTGCCATTTAGCTCATATTTCAGAAGAGCTCAAACTGTCTCAAAACCTTAGAATTTTGTATTGAAGTGTATTGGTTTATAATATTAAGTTGCCTTCTTCTAGTGTAATGGTTTCTAAATGATTGTGTAATAAATTAATAAGTGTTTTTACGAAGAAACCTTGAGTATAAGTGTTTACTTGAACCACTGTGATTGAAAGCTACTTGTACTGCTCACATTCACTCTTGAGATAAGCCTCGCTGCTCAGCTCGCTACCAAAAACTGTGTGGTACAGACTTATACCAAAGGTTGGTTTGGCTAACACCTGTAGTCCTAATTGTGTGTAGTGGTCCCAGAGGGTACTGCCTGCAATTCTGCCTAAAAGTGCTCAGAAAAGAAACAGGTCATCATTAGACTACAGTTGTTTGAGAAAGCAGCGTTGAGTAAGTGGGGAAATAAACCAACTATGCAAGGCAATACATTACTTGTAACCTTTGTGTGACCAGCTGGCAGACAGTTCACCATTTTACACATGACTGTTGCTATTTTAACAGTTGTATTTATTCATGACAAACATTTTAATTATTTGTAGTGGGATGTAGCGTAGTGGATTCATTGTTAGTGAAGTCACACATATGGTTAATTCTGTTGTATTAGCTACAAGGCAAATAATTCCTTATGGCCCTTGGATGGAAGCTTTTGTAGGGATGCGCGTTTGTTGTAGTGTAAAAGTTTATGTCTATATGTCAGTGTTTTGTACAAAGTGCGTGTGCTCTTGTAAGGTCAAGAAAATTAATCGGTTCTTTACTTTCTGTTTTTTGTGAACTGTATATGGTCTCTAATTATGTTGAGCCAATTGAGAAACTTTGAGATGTAAGCTCAACAGGCAATATCCTGCTAATATCTTCAATTCTTACTTTAAATTCCACGATACATTGAAGATACTCATCACATCCCCTTTTTTGTTGGTGGAAATTGTTCTAAAAAGTACAATAATTTTTCGCCAAGATGATTCAAATGATGTTTACATTCAAATCTTTAGGAACATTGAATTCCATGGTTAAATTATTCAAGGCCTCTCAGGTGCACCCCGCTTCATTATCTTTGGAAATGTTAGAATATAGAGCTTTTATGTTGTGGATAACCACGGATCCATTTGCGAAGTAGAGTTATCCTCTAATTTCTGTTATTCTTCTAGGACGGAGTGGGCAATATATACGTTTTGGTTTATCCTTCGTCACGACCAAAGAAAAAGCCAAGCCATGCATGAGTGATTTAATTAAATAGTTTAGCTAATAATAATGAACATGAGTGAAAATTAGGAAATACCATTTCTGAAATTAATTTAGTTGCATCAAACAGATGAAACACTATAACAATCATATATTTGTTATTTTCCAGAAAAATAATTCAAGCAGGTCTGTTTTCATGTAATTTATACACATTGGCGAATAACATTCCATATCTGAATCGGGCAAAAATATGTTCCTCCTTGTAGTTACTGACTCTTAAAATATGTGCTTTTTCTTAACTGGCAAATATAAGTTAATTTATTCAAAGGTGCTTGTGTACAAGTTTTTGTATGATGTTTAAAATGTTTTGCCCTCTTAACTAAATCATTGGATGCAATTCTCTTCATGAAAGAATTCAAACTAGTTCTCAGGGAAGGGACATTCTATTGCAGTCATTCAGAACACAAAGGCCCGATTCATGGAATAATATGCGCTGCAAAAATGGGACTTGCGCGTGAAATCGCACGCAAGTTCAAGTTGGTCGATTCATGGAACACAATGTGCAGGGCTTACCCAGGACTTGTGAGGAATTCACGCCGGTCCAACACATCACTGCGACCCGACGAACGCCTTGCGCGAGACTCCAAGAGAAGGGCCAGCAGGACTTGCGCAACCATCTAAAAAGGGGGCAGAACACATGGAATGAGGAAGAAAACGCAAAAACGTGGGCGTTACGAGGACATTCCACCGTCAAGCAATTGCACCGCTCATACGCGCACAAAACAAACATATTCATGGAATAGGACAGGGAACGCCAGCGTGCAAAAAACCATGCGCAAATCCAGAAACACCTACGCCATGCGATAGCAGGTGTAAATGTCAAAGCGCACACAAACAAATGCATACAAAGCACACACAAACAACAAACACACATATACAGCCACGATGAATGCACCTTTTTGGGATGCCTGATGACCAGGTCTATGGCAGGTATAGGCCCCTCCCCCATATCATCCTAGACCTGGTCACGGAGTGAGAAGATTACCTCACATCAACCACCATGTGCTCCCAAGCACTCAGCCCCTTGTAAAAGGCACTCACTGTTCTGCATTTTCTGGCCAGTGGCTCATTCCAGCGAACCACCGCCATAGTCAGTGGCATATCCCAGACCACGCAGTCATGCTGCCTACACCAGGTGTTGGCAATAATAACTGCACATCCTTCTATCCTGTTTCTACTGAAAACAAACCGCTGGCATATCTGTATGCCCAGAACAACTGCAGAAAGGCAAGAAATGGTCAAGGATTTTTATGGTGAAGTGCACTCTCCAAAAATGCTAGGTGCCATTGATTGCACAAATGTTGCTCTACGTCTACCTCGAGCAACACAACACATCTACGGCAACCAGAAAAACTGGCACCCCATCAATGTTCAGGTTGCCTGTGATGCCAAGTATATGCCAACTATCCTGGCAGCACGCATGATAGTTATATCTTCATGATGTCCCCTCTACACCAGGCCCTGGAAGCTGGGAAGCATGGCAACACATGGCTCATTGGTGTGTATGGATGGCCATGCACATGCATGCATGTTGCACACAGACCAGTAGATCCTGTCAACAGTGGACAGTGCCTACACTCTGTGCACATACATTGCAATTCCCATACGCAACGCCAACACACCTGCCGAGGTAAGATCCAACACTGCCCATATTGCAACCCAGGGCATAGTGGAGTGCACATTCGGAGTGCTCAAGTCACCTTTCTGCACCCTTGACCACTTTGGTGGTGTGTTGCTATATGCACCACCTGTAGTCTGCAGGATCATTGTGGCAGCATGTGTCCTGCGCAATGTTGCAACACAGCACAGTGTCCCGGTAGACATGGTGGTGGCACCCCATCCACACCCACAGGCCCGATGCTTGCATATGGCTGGGTAAAGGGCACATGGAGAGGCTGCACGTACCCAGATTGTGCAATCATATTGCACCTAAAATCCCTCCCCTGTGGAGTGCACACAATCCTGCTAAATCCCAGGTGCCATTCAATGATGGCAATGGGCCAATCCACTGTCACCACAAAACCACCTTGAGAAAGTGCCTTTGGTAGTGCTAAATTGTGTGCATCCCTTACAACTAAAAGACATTTCATTTTGCGTTTGCAAAAGAAACACATTGAAGAGGGAGCCCACCACTACCACCATGCCAACCATCTAATTAAATCACCTCTGTGTCACCAAAAAAATCCCATATGTAATGTAAAAGGATAGTTATACTGCTCATTATTCCCAGTGTAGAGGTCCCCTTGTTCTCTGGATGGATCTGACTAAGTAACAGACTGGTCAAATGTGTAAACATTGATAAATCCTGAAACATCATGTCTGAGCTGCATGCCATACATGGCCTCAACAATTGACATGGACACAAAATACAACAAGTACAATTGCAAATATCTGCACACATGTCCTAGATTGTGTATGATGTGCACAAACTTGTCCCTATTGTGGGATGTTGAAAAGCATTGTAGTATTGATCCACAAGTCGCAACATGACCACAATAAACCCCATACCCAAGCTATTCACAAGAGGCCTTACACAAGTGTGACAAACAGTGTGACCCACAAGAATTAGCACATCCAGACATGCAGCAGCTAAAGTAGCCACGCCATAATGATCAAGATAAATGAACCTCTTACCTGTCCCCTTGGCTCGCAGTTGACAGTAAAATGTCATCCTATGAAATAGCCATCATTGCCTGATGGAAGGAACTGCAGACAATGAGCAAAATGAAACATAGTGCAGCTAACACATCCATGCACCAACAAATTCAAGACCCACGGACACCCGTAAGTGACATACAACACATGCAAACAACAACTCACAAGACAACCATCAGTCAACATGCTGCATGGAAATGAGATGACATCACATATGCAGATAATTGATCCCCCAAAAAAGGGACATCTCTGGAAGACTACCAATGACGTAACAAGGCATGCCATCACCTGTGTAATAGTGTGACAGTGCACTGAACACAGTCATGGGAGCACATTTGTTTTTATAGAGTTATGTATTGGTCACTTGTTATGCACTTATACAATTACCCAAACTGTTTCAAAGTGCACACAGGGCAACCGGTTGGGGGCAGGGGAAGTTAGACAACGAATTACAACAGAGATACATAATAGAATGAATATTACAAACAAATAATGAGAATAACTGGGAGTGGAGACACACCCACTATGCCTTGTGAGTGTTCAGAATGTGCAAGTGTACAGAGGAGGGGGATACGGGAAAAGGTTCTGAGGTGTTCATGGAGAAGTGCTAGGGATGAAGTGCTAAGAAAAGAAAACATAAACGTAAGTGCAACCTCCCGTGGTGAGGCTGAGCGTGAGCAAGTGCAGTATTTACACAGCGGCTTGGATGAGAGATGTGGGGGGGTCAGGGCCCTGAGGATACATAAGGGCCCTGCACATCAGTCATACTACTATATGATTAGCAGGGAAGATAGGAGAAGGAAGAGGAGAAGAGAAAGGACTTGAGGCTTATTGGGAACTTAATGAGGTCCTGCTGAAGACGCAGAGGGAGAGTGAGGCTATTACACAGAAGGCAGCCCGCCAAGGAAACTGATCGACCACCATCTCTTTGTATAGCAAACCGATTCACACGCAGGGAGTTGTTGCCACAGGAACTCAGGAGTCTGCAAGGGGAGTATTTTACCAGGAAGAGTTGAAGATAGAGTGGTCCCCAGCCCCAGATAGACCTGTGGATGATACAGAGGGATTACAATTGAATCTGTGCTGAGACCGCTAGCCAGTGCAGACTTTGTAGGGCACAAGAATGGAGCCCTGGGGGATGCCACAGGTGGAGGAGGAAGTAGGAGAGGAGAAATGGGCCAGAATGTTTTTTGAGGAATGCTTGGTTAGGAATGAGCTAAGCCAGTCCACTGCCTGCTCTGAGATAACAAGTGTATTATGGAGCCTATTAATGAGGATGGAATGGTTCACTGTGTCAAATGCAGATGAGAGATCAATCAGTTCTTCACGGGTGTTCAGGAGAGCAATGTCCGTGGCTCAGGAAGCTTGGAATCCACACTGGTGTACATCTAGACTGCCAACAAGTACGTTATGGGTGTTGATTTGGGGGAGGGCCAACTTCTTGAGCAGTTTCCCCATAAAGTGGGGGATAGAAATGGGGTGGTAGTTGGCTTTGCAGGTATGGTCTGCAGATGGTGTTGTAAGGATGGGTTGCACAAGGGAGTGCTTGAAGGAGGATGGAAATGAACCACTAGCCAAGGAGTGGTTGCAGAGATCAGCAAGAGCAGGAGCGAGAGAGGAGATGTTGCCCTTGCTGGTTCTAGATGAGCATGGGCCCTCCTGTTTGTAAGAGGTGTCATGGAGTTGACAACTCTGGTGACCTCTTCAGGGGAGACAGAAGTGAAGGAGGAGAAGGAGAAAGGAGGAGGGTGGGTAGTGGGTGGGCAGAGGGGAGAGGGTTGTGTTGGAAGATCGTGTCACAAGGATTTCCAGTATGTCCAGGCTCTTTGAAAAGAAGTGAGAGGCGAGTGCATTACAAAGGGACTGTGAAGGAGTAGGGGCAGAAGATACTGCGGATGGGTTGGCAAATTGCCTGAAAATTTTGTAGAGTGCAGCCGTGATGCAAACCACAAGAATGCAACTACATAAATACTCACCTCTTGAACTCCCGACAGGATCATGCTTGACACATCAATTCACAGAGGCCGATGTCAGAATGGAAGGCTGGTCACCGAGGCAACTGCCATGGAAGACATAAGCAGACAACACAATGCAATGTGATAGAGCAAGCAAGAATAAATGCATGCTAAATGTAGGATGCAAATAAAAAGTGCGTGGTCAATGGAGACTTCATTGTCACAGCATACAATTGGTCAAATACTGCATTCAATTGAATGCAGCAGTACCATGTACCTGCTCCAGTCAACTTGAAGCTGCAAACACCATGGTGCAGCATGCATGATACAAGTATATGGAAGCACCAACACCAATAAACCTAATGTGCTGGTACACAACCTAGCATCCCCAAAAAAGTGCATAAATCTTCATGTTTGTGGCTTTTAACTGGTGCTGCGCACCATAATTGTTGATTCATAAGCAAGAGAACCCAATATGCCATTGATCCATAACCCTACAAACATTGCAAGGGATGTGAAGTGTCACTCATTACACATGCTCAAAGTGCAATGAGACAACACACTAGCATAACCATCAACACCTGTCACAGGCCACAAACAGCCGGCCATGCAACCCACTCCTAAACAACCATGAAAGGCCCACACAGTTTGAACTCCCACAATTTAGAATATGGAACCAGTGGCCCCACCAATCCAACAAAACAACACCATACCCAGACCCATTACCAGAAGCACACCCTGTGAAACATGCACCCATGAAGATGTACTGATTCCCAACAAATCAAGTCACTCCCAAGTGATCACACAGTGTAAGACTCCCGTGCAAATACCACACAAGCATCTGCTAATGCCCTTCACTTACCTTACCTTATCTGCCTTGTATACAATGCACACCTTCGGGAGACGCTTCCCCTAAATGCAATCACATGCATAGTAACAACAGAAACAACATGCACATTCACAACAACACATGATTTGATACAGAACATATGCAGAGAGCACCCACTGCAGTAGCGCCACAGGGTGCAAGAGGGTGTCAGGACAAAGATTGTGATCTGCCCAGGAGTGCAGCATACCACAACAGAGAGAGGGAGAGAGAGTGACACTGAGAGTGAAGACAAAGGAAATGCTACATCAAGGAGTAAACTGCCTGGATTGGCGATGGCCAATGACATGCACTACACCACAGTAGGTGCGGCCATAGATTAATTGACCAAGGTAGGTGACACAGTGACATGAGTTCTAAAATAACCATACCGGCATGGTAGCAAGCAAAGCATATATAAGTTAAGTTACACATGCAGCAAACATGGTAACCAATCACGGATGTTCAACATGCAAGACAGTGCTCATGCTTACCCGCTGACTGCGTTGGCATGGTGTGAATCCCTCATGACTTTCACCCAGAACTGTGTCTCCAAATTAGGTATTGGAGGGACAGTGCCTGGTGGAGGGCATGGGGTGTCATGATCTCTGCTTCCAAAAGGTCAGGGTTTTCCCAACTCCCTTGGAAGCAGATCCATAACCCAGATTCCGAGTGCCAACCAGTCCCAATTGGGACCTTTTGGACCCAGTCCTGGCGCCAGTGGCACCAGGCTCATAAATATGCCCAGTCCCAGCGCTGGAAGCGCCGGGCTCATAATGCTTGGGTGGACTTACCTTCAGCAGACCATGCTGCTTACTTGCCTGCCAGTTGAGCCTCTGATCCTCTTCTGTTTGGAACTACTTTTCCTGTTGGGTGGGGCTGGAGCCACTCCCTAGATTCAGAACACTGGAACTCTTCTGGAAGGCAGGAACTCTTTTCTTACCAGGAACTCTTTTCTTACTTAGGCGTGGCTGTGGAAGGAGACACCTAAGCACTACAGGAGGCTATTTAAACCACACCCGGTGGATGAATCTTGCTTTGCGTTATTCTGCAACCTCTGCAGCAGAACGCTCATCGTGTCTTCTGCATCCGGTCCTGGGCCTAAGGAAAAAGGCTTACCATCCTGAATCCAGTCTTCAGCAACACCTATAAAGACAAGAAAGAACAGGTTAGCATTCCGGCATCTGAAAGGCAAAGGCTTACCTACTCTTCGTGCGCTCCGGAGGTCTTCACACTGCATTCCGGCATCTGAAAGACAAAAGTTTACCAACTCTTTGCACGCTCCGGAGGCCTTCGGCGCTGCATCCCGCATCTGAAAGACAAAACAAGGTGCGTTTAAAGACATTGGGGAACTTTAATACTCACGTGCCATTACTCCTTTCCACATCTAATCCAGTGGGTATTCCGGCACCCTGCAGCCGCTCCGAACTCGTACCTGCAAAATAAAAAGACAGTTAGAGCGCATAGTGAAGCAGGCAACAAGCGCTTACTTACGTGCTTCCAGGCGCTTCTATTCATCACACGGGCTCCATCTTCAACTCACTTCAGCCCGTCATCCGCCATCGCCGGAACCCTGCAAAACAAGAGACATCATTACTAAAGACTTTAAAGACATTTGAATGACTCGAAACTTACCGTTCGTGCAGTAAACGACGGACAGCAGTCCTCTGAAGTCAAGAGGCCTGCGCTACCTATCCAGTGAAGAAACTGGTTACAGCACCCTGCCCCGAGGCAGATGGAGAGCTCGGCATTCACTTACCTAAGGTGAGAGCGTTAACCTTTGGGGGTCTACAGGAGAGGAGAAGAGGAAAGAGATAGGGACACTCCAATAGCCCCAGTTCATTAACCCCATATTTTCTATCTGCAGACATCTTACTCTACACGTCAGGCATACAGTGCACAGAGGTCCAGCCCAAAGAGCCAACCGGGTGCTACACATCACCTTTGAAGATACGGTAGTCGCCCAGTCAAGACCGGCGCCTCTGCGAGAATCAGGTGAGCGTTACAGAACGCAAAGCCTACCGCAAAACTCTCGCCCAGGCGCTATGGAAACCTCGGATACTGACCCCCTAGCCCGGTTACTTGGGGAACTAAGGGCAGAAGTGCATGCAGCTCGTCAGGAAACAAATGCTCTAAGAAGGGAACTAATTATTTCCAAGGAGAGAACAGACAATCTTGCTAGACAAGCGCTACAGTCACAAGCCGGACAGACCCCGTTACCCGCATCAGGGGCAAATCTTCCTTCAACATCCTCTATGAATCCACTGCAGATCAACCTACCTGGGAATGTACCTCTGGCTCCGCCCGAACGATTTTCTGGTGACCCAAAGAGGTTTGCAGTATTTATCAATCAGTGCCGGTTGCACTTCTTATGCCGGCCAGCAGCCTTTCCAACTGATCAAGCAAAAGTAGCTTTTGTACTTTCGTACCTTAGTGGCAATGCGGCAGACTGGTCGATCCCTCTAGTTAATCAAGATGATCCAGTTCTCCATGATTTTCAAGCCTTTCAGCTTAGTATGGAAAAACTGTTCGCAAGACATTCACAGGGGCAGGCCTTGGACAATGAGCTTCTTTCGTTGCGACAGGGTAATCAAGACCTTTTGGCTTATATTGCATCTTTCAATAGACTAATAGTGGAAACTCAATGGCCTGAGGACAAAAGGATTATGCTGTTTTATAGAGGTCTACGTGGAGAGCTCAAAGACGTTTTAGCCCAAGTAGTGAATCCCCCACAAGACTGTTCGGATTATATAGACTTGGTCGTTCAAATAGATCACAGGCTGCAGAACAGGAAGGCCGATCGTTCCAAGTTTGATGCTCGAGTATTTTCCAAACTGCCAACTCCTTCCAAAGGAGTAGACTCCGGGGAACCCATGCAAATAGGGGGTCTGAAAGGTCCTCTAACACAAAGGGAGCGGGAAAGGAGGAAACAGTTGCAATTATGCCTATATTGCGGAAACTCGGGGCACTTTCTTCGAGACTGTCCGGTGAAACCTGCCAAGAAGGCAGTAGGAGCTGCAGTTACCAAAGTTACAAACTCTGAGCAGGGAAACGACCTCGCCCGACAAGAATAGAGGTCCTCTTGCCGAGCGTGAAAACCAGTTCCGTGACCTCGCATTTCGTGATACCTATGGTCCTCATTAGCCCTGATAATCCGGATCGATTACATGCAATTGAAGCTTACGTCGACAGCGGTGCCATCGGCAATTATGTGGATCATGAAATGGTTTTGAGGATGAATCTAACTCTTTGTCCCAAGGCTGTAAAGGACGTCATTACTACGGTGGATGGTACGGAGATAGCCTCCGGGCCAGTAACGCATACCACTCAAGAGGTGACGCTAGTAAGTCAAGATGGACACCATGAGAAGATCGTGTTCGATGTGATCAAGGCCCCTCAGTTTCAGATTATTCTAGGAATACCTTGGTTAGAGAAACACAATCCTCTGATCGATTGGCGAGCAAGAACGGTCCAGTTTCCAGAATGTGTCTCTACTTGTCACCCTCCACCTGGTGTTGCACTGGCCGCAATTTCTTCAGAGACTCCCCAGTTACCTCCCGAATACCTAGAATACCAAGATGTTTTCCGGAAGGATCAGGCTAACTCTCTACCTCCTCATAGGTCTTATGACTGCCAGATAGACCTGATACCTGGATCTACTCCTCCTTGTAGTAGAATTTATGCCCTCACCGAGCCTGAGAACCTTCACCTTCGACAATACCTGGATCAATACCTGGCAAATGGGTTTATTCGTCCTTCCAAGTCCCCTGCTTCTTCAGCTTTGTTCTTCGTTCCAAAAAAGGAAGGAGACCTTAGAACTTGTATCGATTATCGCTCCCTGAACCAGATCACCGTTAAGAATAGATATCCGTTACCTTTGATCCCTGAACTCCTGGACCAAGTCAGAAAAGCATGCATATATACAAAGCTGGATCTTAGAGGAGCTTACCACTTGGTACGAGTAAAAGAGGGCGATGAATGGAAGACGGCCTTCCGCACCAAGTATGGGCTATTTGAATATCAGGTCATGCCCTTCGGACTTTGCAATGCCCCGGCCGCCTTTCAATATTTTATGAACGATGTCCTCAGAGAGCTCATAGATGTATGTGTTGTTGTTTACATTGACGACATCCTCGTTTATTCTTCATCGGAATCTGAACATCGGAAACACGTGAAAATGGTCCTCGAAAGATTGCGTCAACACAAACTTTTCGCTAAGTTGGAAAAATGTGTTTTCAACGTGACTGAAGTTGAATTCTTGGGATTCATATTATCACCTGGCGGAGTGCGTATGGATTCAAAGAAGGTCGATGCAGTTCTCAAATGGCCATCACCATCCTCCGTAAAAGGTGTGCAAAGCATGTTAGGCTTCGCTAACTTTTACCACAGGTTTATCCCCGAATTCTCTCGAATAGTCCAGCCCATCACTGCCTTGTTAAAGAAAAACAAACGTTTTGAATGGTCTACCGAGGCGGAACAAGCTTTCCAGGATTTGAAGACTAAATTTATCTCTGCACCAATCTTAAAACACCCTCGCCCCGAACTCCCCTACATCGTGGAAACTGATGCTTCAAGCCTTGCCATGGGGGCAGTTCTATCACAAAAGGACCCGGTAACCAATCAGTTGCATCCCGTGGCATTTTGGTCCCGCAAATTCTCGCCTCCTGAAATCAATTACACGATTACTGACAAGGAACTTCTGGCTATCAAGTGTGCCTTTAAGGCTTGGCGGCATTATCTGCTGGGGGCCCGACACACCGTTACTGTGATTACGGATCACCGAAACCTGCAATATTTGAAGACCGCAAAAGCCCAATCCTCTAGACAACTCCGTTGGGCATTATTCTTTGCCGAGTTTGACTTCATAATTACCTATCGACCTGGTACAAAGAACGGTAAAGCCGATGCCCTTTCTCGGATGGGAGTGGAAGAACACTTGGTCAACCCTAAACCTGTACCAATCATTCCCGAACAAAGAATTCTGGGTGTAATCGCCACAGAATCCATAGAGGAAGTTAAGGATAAAGCCAGGCAACTTGTAACTCCAGCAGACATACAGAATTGGCATCTGCAGGGAAAGGACTTTGCAGTAAAGGACAACTTATTGTATTTCCAAGAACGATTATACCTACCCAGCACAGATTTACAGAAAAAAGTAATCTCTTGTTATCACGACTCTTTAATGGAAGGTCATCCCGGTATAGCCAAGACCTCCGAAAAGATCAAGCGCTACTTCTGGTGGCCGTCTTGGAAAAAAGATATCAGAGACTTTATAATGTCCTGTGGAGTATGCGCCCAAAACAAGAGTCAAAAGGAAAGACCAGCAGGCCTCTTACGCCCTATTGACATCCCACCTCGCCCTTGGCATACGCTTTCTATGGACTTCATCACCGATCTACCTCCATGCTCCGGATACAATACGATTCTAGTAATCGTGGACTTATTCTCCAAGATGGCGCATTTCATTCCGCTTAAAGCTTGCCAACAGCAGCAACTCTGGCCCGAGAATTTCTCAAAAACATCGTCCGACTGCACGGTTTTCCTTCGGTTCTAATTTCGGATCGAGGTAGTCAATTTATTTCTCATTTTTGGCGAAGTTGCTGTCGGTCGGCTCAAATTGATGTGAGACTATCGACCAGTCACCACCCTCAGACCGACGGACAAACCGAGAGGACCAATCAAACTCTGGAACAGTATTTACGCTGCATGCTGCAACAAACTGAAAAAACTTGGAAAGATATCCTTTGGATAGCCGAGTATGCCTACAATAACTCTGTCCATTCGGGAACTGGGAAAACCCCGTTTTTTCTTTTGTACGGCAGTCACCCTCGAACCTCGGAGTTGGATCCCCTCCAAGATCTTGAAACACCAGCAGTAGACTACCTGCATTCTACAATCACCCAAGCCTTTAAGGAAGCTGTTTCTCACCTTCAAAGGGCTAAAGAACAATACAAGAAAGGAGCAGATCAACATCGGAAGGAAGCCCCTCACTATCAAGTAGGGGATCAAGTCTGGTTATCCACCAAATATCTATCTCTAAAAGGGCCACGCACATTCAACCCAAGATACCTTGGTCCCTATTCCATCACTACCATAGTAAACCCAGTAGCGGTCAAGTTGGACTTGCCCCCGCACATGAAGATACATCCGGTCTTCCACGTCTCTCTATTAAAACCCGTGCAACCTCAAACCCGACTAACCAAATCTCCAAAACCTATCCTAGTGGATGGAGAACTCGAGTTTGAAGTCAAAAGCATTCTGGACTCCAAGATCTCCAAATCTAAACTATTCTACCTAATTGACTGGAAAGGCTACGGCCCCCAAGAGAGATCCTGGGAACCTGCTGAATATGTCCACGCTCCTCGCCTAATCAAAAGATTTCACCAAACATTTCCTGACAAGCCAAAACCCCCAGAGAAGCCCGGTTTGGGAGGGGCCTTGAGGGGGGGTACTGTCATGATCTCTGCTTCCAAAAGGTCAGGGTTTTCCCAACTCCCTTGGAAGCAGATCCATAACCCAGGTTCCGAGTGCCAACCAGTCCCAATTGGGACCTTTTGGACCCAGTCCTGGCGCCAGTGGCACCAGGCTCATAAATATGCCCAGTCCCAGCGCTGGAAGCGCCGGGCTCATAATGCTTGGGTGGACTTACCTGCAGCAGACCATGCTGCTTACTTGCCTGCCAGTTGAGCCTCTGATCCTCTTCTGTTTGGAACTACTTTTCCTGTTGGGTGGGGCTGGAGCCACTCCCTAGATTCAGAACACTGGAACTCTTCTGGAAGGCAGGAACTCTTTTCTTACCAGGAACTCTTTTCTTACTTAGGCGTGGCTGTGGAAGGAGACACCTAAGCACTACAGGAGGCTATTTAAACCACACCCGGTGGATGAATCTTGCTTTGCGTTATTCTGCAACCTCTGCAGCAGAACGCTCATCGTGTCTTCTGCATCCGGTCCTGGGCCTAAGGAAAAAGGCTTACCATCCTGAATCCAGTCTTCAGCAACACCTATAAAGACAAGAAAGAACAGGTTAGCATTCCGGCATCTGAAAGGCAAAGGCTTACCATCCTGAATCCAGTCTTCAGCAACACCTATAAAGACAAGAAAGAACAGGTTAGCATTCCGGCATCTGAAAGGCAAAGGCTTACCTACTCTTCGTGCGCTCCGGAGGTCTTCACACTGCATTCCGGCATCTGAAAGACAAAAGTTTACCAACTCTTCGCACGCTCCGGAGGCCTTCGGCGCTGCATCCCGCATCTGAAAGACAAAACAAGGTGCATTTAAAGACATTGGGGAACTTTAATACTCACGTGCCATTACTCCTTTCCACATCTAATCCAGTGGGTATTCCGGCACCCTGCAGCCGCTCCGAACTCGTACCTGCAAAATAAAAAGACAGTTAGAGCGCATAGTGAAGCAGGCAACAAGCGCTTACTTACGTGCTTCCAGGCGCTTCTATTCATCACACGGGCTCCATCTTCAACTCACTTCAGCCCGTCATCCGCCATCGCTGGAACCCTGCAAAACAAGAGACATCATTACTAAAGACTTTAAAGACATTTGAATGACTCGAAACTTACCGTTCGTGCAGTAAACGACGGACAGCAGTCCTCTGAAGTCAAGAGGCCTGCGCTACCTATCCAGTGAAGAAACTGGTTACAGCACCCTGCCCCGAGGCAGATGGAGAGCTCGGCATTCACTTACCTAAGGTGAGAGCGTTAACCTTTGGGGGTCTACAGGAGAGGAGAAGAGGAAAGAGATAGGGACACTCCAATAGCCCCAGTTCATTAACCCCATATTTTCTGCAGACATCTTACTCTACACGTCAGGCATACAGTGCACAGAGGTCCAGCCCAAAGAGCCAACCGGGTGCTACACATCACCTTTGAAGATACGGTAGTCGCCCAGTCAAGACCGGCGCCTCTGCGAGAATCAATTGAGCGTTACATGGGGAGCCTGGACATCAAAGGGAGCAGGGTGTCTCCCCCTGGACAGCAGTCACCGCCAGATCACAGATTACTGAAGCAACATGAGAGAAGACATTACAACAGGCATAGTGAAGTAACATTCACACAGCACACATGTGCGAGTAAACACAGAACCCATAGTTACCTGCACATGCCGCCCTGTGCACCACCATACAAACATGGAAGTTGACCTCACTATGCATGCCTGCCTGTCCACCACTCTAAACACCATGGCCTTGAGATGTTAATAGCACACCACAAGGAAAAAATAAGTAAAACAACAAAAAATAAATCTTGAAACTGCATCTCAAAAATAAAATGCCAACATGTCTGGGGTGAACTGAAGTATCCCAAAAAAAAAAAGACAAATCAAAAATGTCCATTGTGAACCGGGGTGGGGGTTCCAACCATGAGGGGGGCGGGGCAGGGTGCATGTCAACCTCTACATGGGAGGAAAAAAAAAACAAAAATAAAAAATCCATGGGCTCATGGACAGCACGGCTATGGTGGACCGGGAGGCATGTCACTGTTGGAACCACCATCCTGCGTTGAATCAGAAGGTGGTAGTGGTGCCAGAGTCTGACCACGCAGTGCCCTTGCCTGGTCCTCAGTGGCAGCGGCCATGCATGACACTGATGAATGCACAAGCCCACTGAGGGCTTGGAGGTCACCATGCACGATCTCACAGTATGCAGAGAGTTCCTCCAAGATAGTCTGCTTCAATGATAGCATCTCCTGTCGGAACAGTCTCCTGGTGGCTGCCTCTTCCTCGTGGATTGCAGCTCTGTGGGCCAACAGCTCTTGCCTCAGGGCTTCCCTGTGTGCACGACCCTCTGCAAGCAGGGCTGCCTGCAGAGCCCTCAGATCTGTCCATCAGCTCCTGATGTTGGCCTCCATGCGCAGTCTGCGGGAGCAGCATGTGGACAGCATGACCTGCAGCTGTTGCTCCACCTGTGTTGCCAGTGGGATCATGGAATTGGCCACCCTATCTATGCTCTCAGCCAAACTCTCATAGGCCGCACCCTGTCGGTGTGTGGAACGCAACATCTGCTGCTCCCACTCTGTCTGTCCAGGCTGCACACGTCCCCCACATGTGCTGGCCCATGCCTGCTTGACCCAAGGGAGCATGGCCCGTGCTGCGATGCCACGGTCTCTGACTGCAGGACTGCAACCCTCCTTTGTACATCTGCCCCAGGACCATAAACCAATACATGGGCACATGCCCTTGCATCCATAACCACCACAGACAGCCCTGGCACAACTGACTGGTCTTGTGAAGTCACCTGACCCCTGTAGACTCACAGGCCCCACTGTTCCAATAATTGGTGCACTCACCTCTGCCAGCATTGAGGACTGCACATCCCATTCAGCATCAGAGCTACTGGAGTCCAAAGAGTCTGATTTGTATGCAGCAAGGCTCATGATGGTCTGTAGCACCAGTGGATTCTCATGGCCTGCCATGCCACGTCCTCCACTTGTGGTCTGAATCACCACAGACTCTTCTTCCTCCTCTTCCTCCTCTTCCTCCTCTTCCTCTTCATCTGGTGCCTCCTCACCTGCACATGGACAGAAAAAGACACGAGGAGTCATGTGCAACGTGTCTACAGTAAACATGTGTATCACATTTCTGTTATGTAACAAAATGCAGGGCATGTCACCAGGAGAGAAACAGCATCCACGCACTATGTAGAAGAAGCTATCTGTTCATGGCATGTGCAGACTGGCAACAACACTCCCTGCCATGCTGCTAGTGGACACATTGAAAACAAACAGGGTCATTAGCAAGCACACTATGACCCATGGTACAGTGAACTATTGACTAATACCAATCAAATGGGCATGGTCACGTGGCTCTGTGACATGCAATTACATGACATGTCAACAGGCACACATATTCACATCCAAGTCCGCATCCATCACATGCCACACCAGTGTTGACCTGGCACAGGGACTGTACACAATGGGAACATGCTGCAAGTGTGGAAAAAAGGAAACAGTCCCAGTTGATGTATGACTGTAAGAGTAACACCTAGCCTAGGTCTGTGAAGTGGAGAGAGTAAGTAAATGGAGTTTGAGATAGGCATAAGGTACAGTAACCCACAAGAGGGACAGGGGCATGGACCTATGGTGTGTGTACTGAGTATGGGACACTAACAGGGATCAGGCCTCACAACAATTTGTCTCAGGAGTTATTGCCATAGCAGCAGCAGGGATGTGCACAGCCTAGACATATGCACACTCACTCAGGGCACGCCGTAAGGCATGTTGGTTGTCATCTTGGATGTTCTGTGTAGCATGGAAGCACCTACGTACATGTGTGTTTAGACTTAGAGAATCTATACCCTGCAGTGCATGAAGTATAACTCGTTTTTCAGACACAAGCACATGTCTAGAAGAGCAGAGTCATTGTCCTCAAGGATGCAACTAACAAGAGGGCACATTGTGGTATCATGTTGCATATGTTGGGTTGGTATGCTAGTGGGGCATGGATACTGTCACAAGTCAATTTTCAACTGATATACAACACATGGGTTGTATCCATTCTTGAGAACACTATACAGGAGTCAGTACACCACAGCATGATTCACACAGGGCAGTCATTGAAATGCAGCCAGATGCGCACCACAATCATGCATCATGGTGATTCTTCACTACACATACTCAGGATGCACAATCTTGCTCAATACCGGACGTGCCCTTGTAATTTGTCAGGTCTCCCATGCCTTGCACCTGCTCCATTAGAATGAATTGGCTCATAGCCCCTTCATGCTGGGTCAGCTTCTCCTCCTCTGGTGATCCCCCTCCAGTTGCCAGAGCAGAGGTGAGGTTGGCACCCAGCTTGGACTTGGTGTGACAGGTGAGGTAATTCCAGCGCTTCGCTACCTGAGCAGCAGTGCACGTCTCAAACCCTAAGGCGTTGATCTCATCGGTGACATTCTGCAATGCACCATACGATGAGCAGGTGGATGTGTGCTCCCAGGTTGCAGGCACATGTCATGGTGGTGCATGGTCACTTAGTCCATGAGAATCTGGAGTTCATCATCATGGAAGTTCCTCTTCCTCAACGTGCCAGTGTCCTGTGCTGTGCCATTGGGTTGAGCCTGGTCCCGCTGTGCAGCCTTTGCCCTTTTGCCACATGGTGTTGTTGTTGACCCTGTGTGACTGGGACCACTCTGGGCTCCAGATGCTGGACCGCTGGTGGCCTGGGGCATGGCATTACCCCCTGGGGCTGGGACAGTTGCTTCAGCTGCACGTCCTTACCATTCGGGCCTGGGACAGCTGCTTCAGCAGCACATCCCTTACCCTTTGGGGCTGGGATAGCTGCTTCAGTTGCACGTCTCTTACCCTTTGGGGCTGGGACAGCTGCTTCAGTTGCATGTCCCTTACCCTCAGGGCTTGGGATAGCTGCTTCAGCTGCACATCCCTTACCCTTCTGGCCCGGGACAGCTGCTTCAGCTGCATGTCCCTTACTCTTCGGGGCTTGGACAGCTGCTTCCACTGCACGTCTCTTACCCTTCAGACCTGGGACAGCTGCTTCTCCAGGCGGTCCCTGAGCCTGGCCACCCCCGCCCTTTTTTCCTCGTGGGGCTTTCCATCATGTTCCAGCTGTAAGGGAACAATGGAAGGCACACCAAGCAATTGTCCTGGGCAATTAGAGTGAGTGGCAGTGTACGTGATTGAAGACGTACTTCTGTGGTCCAGCAAGGCTCAAAAGTACCCCAGGTGTGACAAATATGGGATGCATAACGCACAGGCACCCCAACAAATGAAAAAAAGCATACGCAAGACCAGGATAGGTTCTGTAAAAAGGAAAAGCGGTACGCGATACGCTGTGGTACCCAGCAACACAGAAAATGCATACGCCAACCCCGTAAAGCTACACTAAAGGTAAGAATAGAGGTATGCAATACACAGGGGCACCCAGAGTATGAAACGTGTACACGACTCATGTTAAGCCGAGTAAAATACAAAAGTAGACATGCATAATAACATGGCAAATCCCTCACCAAAATAAAACGCTTGTACAGTCCCTGATTTGAACGGATTGCATGGCACCCCAAAATTTGCAGTGCTCCACTCGCCAATCTCCTTCCCTTCGCACGCATGGTCGGAGTTGCTTCTACACATACTTAAATATCCCCAATTCTGGAGTATGCAATGCCAGCGTGCAGCGCTTGTCCATGCTCATTTTGTACGCGCACATTTTTAAATTTGTTTATTTATTTATTGGGCCTCATTAGGACCCTGGTGGTCCCGTAATGAATGGTGCCGGTACGGGACTGGTACCGTTCATTACGGTTTGCCCTATTATGAGGACTGATGCGGGACCCACTATGGAACGCCTGGTCAGACCAGGCATCCTTAGCGGGTCCCTCTAGCAGTCCAGGATGCTAACAACGGGCCCATCATTAACGGGCCCGTTGTTAGCATCCTCCCCATTCTCATTGAGCCCTATGGGGCTCGAATGGGAATGGGGAATGTTTTTTTCCGGAGCCCAGAAAAGGGCAATAACCGGGTCCGCTAAGGTCGGCATGACCCGGTTATTGCCCTTTCCTGGGCCCCGGAAAAAAATCATTACCGGCGGCAGCCGTGCACTTAATATGAGTACAGCTACCGCCAGGGTCCTAATTAGGCCCATTGTGCTTTACAGTACAAATATGCACTTTTCACACAAACACAAACAACCAGATTTAGCAAATTTCATAAAAAAACACAATTACACGATTTCATTACAAAATATGAATACATTCCAAAGTACACGAAAACCTTAAAAATCCACGAAACATGCCTTACTAAAACTCTAAAAGCCTGATGGACAGGGACATTCCATTTGTGCTTAAAATTCTGATCCACAAATCCTGCTCCGTGGTTCTGCTGGTCAGATGAGTAACATGGCCCCTTAGTGTGCACAAGGCGAGGCATTGGACACACACATATTTTAGGGTCTCTATCTCCTGAAAGCAATGCTGGCAGAGTCTCTGGTCCCTAGGAACCTTAGACAGTCTGCCCTGGACTTCCCTGGTTGAGAGTACATTTAACTTAAGTCTAAGTAACATTGTGGGATTCTTTCTCAAGTAAGGCGCAACGGTATTGAAGTTCTTAATTGACCATACAAAATGATCTCCAAAGCATTGGTAATTAATTAAATATCTCTTAAGGAGTTCCATACGAATCTGAACAATTTTTGTTTTACCATATGTGGCGCTGCTTTAAGATCTTGTGTTGAGACCTCTATTTTTGACAAAAGATGGAAGCAATCAGCCCTGCATTCTTCCATTAACCTTACACAAGCCTTTGTGCCATTCTACACTAAAGCGCTCATAAATTGAGGCACCTTGGGTGGGCCAACATATTCAACAAAATGTGCAACTTTCCCAGTCAATCAGAGTCTGACTAGGAAGCTGCCCTAATTCAAACAATATCCCAAGCAGTGGTATTGATGACAGGAGACTGAAACCCCCTCTCCAGACTTTCGCCTCCAGTTTTGACCAATCTACTTAGTCACCCTTGACTGTGCACCAAAGATTAATTTTGGTACCATTTGGTGTTTAAACAGCTTTACACTGGGAGGAATGAGAATCTCCCAAATTTGTCATCGAACTGTCAGAGCTGTGTCATTGCTACCATACGTTGCCCTGAGGTCGCTTAACAAGTCATTCCCACCGTCTTTTGTCATAAAAAATGGATCCTAAATACTTACTATATTTACCACCTCAAGCCCACAGCCCCTCAAGTTCCAGGAAAAACGCCTACATTTGGTCTTCTCCCCATTTAACATCAGTACCTTTGATTTTACTATGATTACTGAAAGGTCCAAATTAGCTAAGAAATCCTACACCGCATATAGGGCCCTCTGTAAGCCAATTGGAGTCAAGTCGCAGATGACTATGTCATCTGCATACATTATGTGCTGAATTTCGACCTCACCCAGCCTAGGAGGATTAGTCCTCACACAACTCCAGCAAGCTAGTATTCCCTTAATGTAAAAGCAAAATAGGAAGGGTGCCAGGACACAACCTTGGAGTGCCTGCTGTCCAGCCATTGTTAGTGCTCCTGTCGTTGGCCCTGGGACCACCTCAGCTGCTTCATCAGACTCCTACTGTGACATACCATCACCACCGCTCCACAGCCCAGCTCCAGGACTGCCTTGCCCATCGACACCTGCCTCGGGAGTTGCCATGTCTGCACCGTCACCGTCATCTTCAGACCAGAGCGGCAAACGCCATGGCAGAGAGGCAGAGGGCTGTCAACTTCACCGCCAGGCAGGTTGACATCCTGTTGGAGAAGGTCCTGGAACATTATGATACCCTCTTCAACTCAGTGATGCAACACGGCAAGGAAGGACGTCAGCAGATCTGGGGCAGGATAACGGATGCCATCAATGTGGAGGGGGTGGCATCCCGCACATTCAAGACCATGCACAAGAGCTGGGAGGACCTGAAATCCAGGACCCACAGCAAAGCCCTGCGCCACATCCAGGCCGGTGCCACCGGAAAGGCGCACCATGCGCGCAGGTGCCTGATGTCAAACACCAACATGTGGGTTCTGGAGAAGTTTTACCCAGTGCAGCACACCCAGGTCTGCGAGTTACATGAACGTCTGGAGTTGACTGGTGAGTATCCATGTGGTGCAATGCTCTATGGTGCATGTGCATGTCTCTGCATGTTGGCAGTGAGCCCCTTAGGCTTGCAGCAAGTATGCCCCTGAGATGGATGTCTGCGTGCATGCCCCAGACAATGCTCTCCATGTGTGCATTGAGATGATATGTATTTTGAATGAGATATTGCTTGCATTGTGTGTTGTAGTACTGCCTGTCAGACAGTACACATGTTTTGTTACTTGTTTCTAAGATGTGCCAGTGTGACAAGTGTGACAGTTGAGGTAGTGTTGCACGCACGCATCATGTGCATGCATGATGTACATGTGTATGTGCAAAAGATGACGTGATTCTGATTTGGACGGGTACTGTCGAACACTTGAATGAATTTGTCAATTACTTGAACCATAATGATTGTGGTATCCAATTCACTCACGAGTGCAGTAGTTCAAGCATTAATTTCTTGGATTTGTCAATTAGTTTGCAGGACAACGCAATTGTGACTAAAACATTTTGAAAGGCTCCTGCAGTCAATGCCATTTTGCATGCGTCTAGCTGTCATGAAAAATCTGTTATTACCAACATACCGAAAGGTGAATTCATTAGAGCACGCAGATATTGTTCTAATGACAATGACGTTTTGCAAGAATGTATATTTTTACGACACAAATTTGAAGTTAGAGGTAACGACCCAGGCACGGTATTGAAAGCTGAACGTACTGCCCAAAGCATGAAGAGGGTTGATCTACTCACACCAAAAACAAGGTCTAATTCTAGCCATACTAATAAATTAAAATGTATTACACGCTACAATTCAGACAGTTGTAACTTATATAAAATTGTGCAACGTCATTGGCATTTGCTCCAGCTTGACCAAGAGATAGCACCATGGTTGGATGCGTCTGCGAATTTTATTTACAGCAAGGCAAGCAATCTCAAAAACTTGGTTTCGCCTTCATTTATGCCTAGCCAGCAACCAGCTACAACTTGGCTTAGTCAGAATACTAATCATGGGTTTCACAAATGTGGTAAATGCTCTATGTGTTGCTATGCATTAGAGGTTTCTCAAATTGTCTTTGGCAAATTGGGAATTTTTAAAGTGAATGCATTTATCAATTGTAACTCCAAATTTTGTGTATATTGTATACTTGTGGTAAATACTACATTGGTAGTACAATTCGCCCTCTTAAGATTATGATAAGAGAGCATCTATCCACCATTTCAAGTGAAGACTCAAAATATCCCTTGGCTACACATTGGCAAAGAAATCATCAGTTGGACAATAAATCTGAAATTAGGTTTGCTGGCATGGCAAAAGTAACTTTGGCCCAACGTGGCGGCAATTTGACCCTGAAATTAAGACAACTTGAAGCACGGGTAATTTGCCAGTATCATACCGTATCAATTGGTCTCAACAGTGACCATGAATTTTCAGTGTTCCTTTGAAGTCATACTGTACAAAAGCCTTTGCTTCCTTTGTTGCTGTTTGCAATCTGTGCATATACATAATTTCTGTAAAAGAAGTGTCTTGTATGGACAACACTGGTCACCTTGTGTCTGTATTTTGGGGCAATATGCCGTAATTTAACTTATAAAATTAAGTTTATTTGGGATTGGCTGCATGGATGCACCGGCCTTCTAGGGGTGCAACTGCCGTAAATGGCACACTCAATCTTTTAAATTCCGGCAACAGCGATGTTATTATTTTAGTGTCTCCTTTTTCGAAACCTATTCATTACGTTAGTTTAACCTTTAAGCTTCTCCTTAATCTCGATTTCAGCCCTTAAGAATGAGTTGTCTATAGATGCGTGTTATTGGATTTTAATATAATTGCTTACACATAACTCTACTTCCAATATGGCCACCCATTTGTGCCGTGCTTCCGGGTTTCACGTCGGCAGCTAACGGCACACGCAAATTGTATTTACAGGAGCGCCGCTTACACACGCGAGGCTCCTGTCTTTCTCACTACGTACAGAAACGCCAGTAAGCACAGTCTTTCGCGCAGACCCCTGCTGAATTGTTCTAAGCAGCGGCCATACGCATGTGACTGTCTCGTTGGTTAGCGTGCTTTAATGAGGCCCAATTAGCACCTTAACACGGTTGTTTGTTTTTGATTCCCTGTGAATTTTGTGCTGCTTTCATGCTGACCTTCGTGCTTGGTAGACTTGTCATCTGTGAATAGGGGTTCATTGCAACTGCAACAATATAGGTATGTTTTGCATGCCTGTAATTATTTCATTTCAATCTATATCACCACACGAATCATAGGTAACACATATAATTCTTATATTTGCAGTGGAGCCGGTGAATGCACCTAGTATATATTTTTTCTAATCGTATTACTTCATAGATAAGGCTATTCCAGTTAATTACTTTTATGATTTGCACAACATTTAGTTGAATTATAAATTCTTCAATATATAATGTGCTTGGGGTGGATTTACTGCGGCATGCTGATGTATTATTTCCCCCCTTTTTGTTGCCTTATTAGTTTCCCGTTTCAAGCTCCCACAAGGTAATTTACTTTTTTGGATGGGGTAAAATTGCTGGTTAACCATATTGCACAATGGTTGACCATGGTTGTGCATACATGATTGCTCTTATTACCATAATTTTCTTATTAATTTTATTTTTATCTTCTGTTCTCTCTCACTATGTGTGTCAATTGACCTCAACGATTGGCTAATTCCATTGCCAATACTCCATATCCTTTTCATGAATTTTCTTAATCAATATGTGGTGTTTCTTTAATTATTGGTTATTCATTGTGTTGGGTATTTATTACTTCTGTCCGATATCTAATAGTATCATGGCCCCCCTCTCCCCCTTTGGTTGTTTGGGCCTGATTGTTTTGCTACATTTGGTTGATTACATATGATTATGTCAAATATGTATACTTGCAAAACTTATGGATATAATTTTGCAGCCTGGAAAAAGAGCGCTGAAGCTCGAAACACGTGTCTGATGTTTTTGGCTGTTTTTGATCTGCATTAAATAATGCTCAATGAGCTTTAATAACCGTGTTTGTGTGTGCAATTAATGGTAGCAAACCCCTTCTTAACATGTGCAGAAGATGCAAATTTGTGACTGGCCATCACTCACGTCTGGATGAAACACATGCATTTGGATGTCTGGCTTAGTCATGCAGAGGGATTACAGTTCACTGGCCTCTGATGTGATTGGTCATCACACTGCTTGGGGCCTCTAAGTTGATGTGTGTACATGACACATGTATGTGCGTGTTGCTGTGGCATGCTGACATGTGCATGTGCAAGTGATCCATGTGTGTGGAGCATACACAATTGATTGGTTGTGACAGCGGCAAGTAGCCTGATGTGAAAGTCTGGAGTGATGGCCAGGCATGTTTCTGCATGGATGTCGATTGCATGTCCATGTGTGTGGGTATGGAGGTTGATGGTTGTTTCCTTGACTAGTCATGTTCTTGTGAATGTTGGTATTGCCACACACGAAGTGGTGCAGTACTCTGATGTTTCTGTTCTGTGTCAGCTTTTCCACAGTTGCATCTGATGAAGGGGGCAGAACCAGTGCTGTGGAGCAAGGCAGCAGGGATGCATCCACCAGGCAGAGGTGCATGGCCCAGCAATGAAAGCACATCTTCTGCGAGCGATGTGGCTGTGGTAGCACCAGTGACATTGTACATGTCTGCTGGTGGTAAGTTCAAGAAGGTGAAGGTGGGAGTGAACTCCTCAGCAGCAGTGGGGACAGGTGATGCCACACAGGGGCCATCCATGGCAGAAGACGCCCCAGAGTCATCCAGGTTGTCGGATGGTGAGGGGGAGGAGGTGGCCATTGCAGCCCAGCACATGGGGTTAGGTGGGGGTTTTGAGGTGGGAATGCCTACTGCAGTCCTGTCCCAGGAGTGTGAGGCTGTGCAGGCAACCGGGGAGGTGCCTGTGCAAAATCTAGTCCATGGGCCAGCAGATGCAGCTGTATACGCCTGCCGGGATGGCGCCACCAAGACCCACCACCCAGTGTTGGCTGATGTTTCCACCCAGTCCGACACCCCCTTACCATCTGGTGTTGCCATCCCAGACTATGTGTTACCCCTGCAGGCTGGGGTGTTGAGGCGTACAGCCATCATTCATGATGATGTGCAGGCTACACGTAGTCTGTTTGCGCATCATCACAGTGAGGTATGCTGCCTCATCAGCAAGCTTGCAACATGCCTGTTCTGTGCTGTGTTCTATGGGCTGTTCACTGCTGCGACCCCCTCCTCATCTTCCTCCTCTTCCTCATCTGTGTGTCAGTTGTACTCCAGGGTGCCTTCTGGCCCAGACACCACCAGGGCCCCCTCTGTATCAGTCCCACCCACATTGCCCAGTCTGGTGGAGTCAACATCCATGCCTGAGTTGGGAGTCCAAGGTCAATCAGCTGAGGTGGTCACTGTGTCTACCCAGACACCAACAGGGTCACTGGCAATGGAGGGACAGCAGGCCACCAGAAACAGTGTACGGGCCATACGCCCCCTGGTAGCGTCATCCGCTCAGAGAGCGTACACACATAGCAGGCACCGGGCACAGTGTCAGCAGGTGGCGACAAGGAGTAGGCTACATTTTTCAGGGCAGAATATCCAAAGGGGCAGGTGCGCAGTGTGAGGTGGGAGGCACATATGGACCTGAGGGACAGAATGTCTCCTGTGTTCCAAGGATATGGGCAGCAGATCAAAGCAGAGAGGCAGTCTGTTCGTGAGGCAAGGATTGTGTTGGCCAGGCCTGAGATTGCACTGCGTCGGGCGAGGAGGCAGACTGCCATCCAGGAGGACATTTGTAGGGAGGCCGAGATGATAGAGACACAGATGATGGATACCCTGCAAGCCCTCCAAGCAAGAACGGAGTGCCACATGAGGAGTGAGGACATGGCGCTCGACTCAGCCCTGGTGGAAAGATTAAGTGAGATTGGCAAGGAGTTAGATTAGCTCGCTGCCTGTGTACATAGTTTTTTAGATGTAGGTTTCCTTTCATCTTTATTATTTTCTTCAGACTTTCAAGACATTCCTTCCCCGTTTTTATTGCATATAGTTGTCTAGCCATAAAATATTGATTTTTGTACAAATTTATCATGGACTACTTTTAGCTTCATTCGAAGTTTATTTTTGTGCTTATTTCTTTAATATACATTGTTCTGTTTGTTACATTCCATGATCCGTGCAGGTAATTTGTGTCACGGCCTCTTTGCTAGTTAATTTTTCAGCCAGTGCATTTCTCCATTGCAAGTCTTGTGTCTTGTGGCGTGCATGCTTGTATATTGTTGTTGCTGGGATGGCTGCGGATGGCAGGATGCACATGTAATTGGCATTGTGTGGTGGGTTGATCAGACAACTGGGTCTGCACTCTATTTTTAGATTAGCGTTTACCTGTGCTGCATCAATGTGTGTTTGGCATCAGTGTGGTTGGGGTGGAGTGAGGTGGGCTCACTGTGGGAGTGTTCCATGATCACGTTCATATCACATTAGTTTGTCATTGCTGTGTAAAACACATGTCATGCAGACACCTTCACCAGCATGTGCAGTCACACAATGCCTTCTCTCATGTGTTGCTCAACCTCTACCACTGGAATGCAGTAGTGGGCCATATTTGCTTTTCCAGAGTGGCAGCACAATTCTCCAGTCTCTGTGAGTCATGCTCTCTCTGACTGCCCTACAATCACCCATGCATGGTGCTGTCATGTGATTGTTCCCTGATAGGTATTTTACCACCCAGCTCACTCATGCTCCGGCTGTGACATGCCTGCCCATTGTTTGTGGATCTTTCAACAAAGTTTGGTAGGTTTGCTTCTGTCGTGGGCACACATTCTAATACTGTACTTTGATGCCTTGGCAATGTGCCATGGGCAACATGCACATGTTTTTGTATTCTCTTGTCACATGTGTATAGGCTGGACGATTAAGGCCTGGAAGGGTGTTTAAGCAAATAGTCCACTCATGGATGGAATTCCAGTGATTCCAGTTGGTCGGAATTGCGGACTACATGTTGGTGTTGCAATTCATGGTGCTGTCAGACTACGGAGGTTCAGGTGATCAGCATACATGCATTGCACTGGCGAGGGGGATGGGAGTGGTGTCCAGGCTGGAGGGGGCTGCCTGTGGGGGGTTTCACGAGTGTGGGGGCCTGAGGGGAGGTGTTCAGTCTGGAGAAAGCTGCATATGGGTGGTGTCACATGTAAGGGGGGCCAGGGGTGGTGTTCAGTGTGGAGGGGGCTGCATGTGGGGGGTGTCCAGTCTGGAGGGGGCTGCCTGTGGGGGGTGTCATGAGTGAGGGGGATGGGGAGAGGTGTCCAGTCTTGAGGGGGCTGCCTGTGGGGGGTGTCCAGTCTGGAGGGGCCTGCCTGTGGGGGGTGTCCAGTCGGAGAGGGCTGCCTGTGGGTGGTGTCTGTCATGATCTCTGCTTCCAAAAGGTCAGGGTTTTCCCAACTCCCTTGGAAGCAGATCCATAACCCAGGTTCCGAGTGCCAACCAGTCCCAATTGGGACCTTTTGGACCCAGTCCTGGCGCCAGTGGCACCAGGCTCATAAATATGCCCAGTCCCAGCGCTGGAAGCGCCGGGCTCATAATGCTTGGGTGGACTTACCTTCAGCAGACCATGCTGCTTACTTGCCTGCCAGTTGAGCCTCTGATCCTCTTCTGTTTGGAACTCCTTTTCCTGTTGGGTGGGGCTGGAGCCACTCCCTAGATTCAGAACACTGGAACTCTTCTGGAAGGCAGGAACTCTTTTCTTACCAGGAACTCTTTTCTTACTTAGGCGTGGCTGTGGAAGGAGACACCTAAGCACTACAGGAGGCTATTTAAACCACACCCGGTGGATGAATCTTGCTTTGCGTTATTCTGCAACCTCTGCAGCAGAACGCTCATCGTGTCTTCTGCATCCGGTCCTGGGCCTAAGGAAAAAGGCTTACCATCCTGAATCCAGTCTTCAGCAACACCTATAAAGACAAGAAAGAACAGGTTAGCATTCCGGCATCTGAAAGGCAAAGGCTTACCATCCTGAATCCAGTCTTCAGCAACACCTATAAAGACAAGAAAGAACAGGTTAGCATTCCGGCATCTGAAAGGCAAAGGCTTACCTACTCTTCATGCGCTCCGGAGGTCTTCACACTGCATTCCGGCATCTGAAAGACAAAAGTTTACCAACTCTTCGCACGCTCCGGAGGCCTTCGGCGCTGCATCCCGCATCTGAAAGACAAAACAAGGTGCGTTTAAAGACATTGGGGAACTTTAATACTCACGTGCCATTACTCCTTTCCACATCTAATCCAGTGGGTATTCCGGCACCCTGCAGCCGCTCCGAACTCGTACCTGCAAAATAAAAAGACAGTTAGAGCGCATAGTGAAGCAGGCAACAAGCGCTTACTTACGTGCTTCCAGGCGCTTCTATTCATCACACGGGCTCCATCTTCAACTCACTTCAGCCCGTCATCCGCCATCGCCGGAACCCTGCAAAACAAGAGACATCATTACTAAAGACTTTAAAGACATTTGAATGACTCGAAACTTACCGTTCGTGCAGTAAACGACGGACAGCAGTCCTCTGAAGTCAAGAGGCCTGCGCTACCTATCCAGTGAAGAAACTGGTTACAGCACCCTGCCCCAAGGCAGATGGAGAGCTCGGCATTCACTTACCTAAGGTGAGAGCGTTAACCTTTGGGGGTCTACAGGAGAGGAGAAGAGGAAAGAGATAGGGACACCCCAATAACCCCAGTTCATTAACCCCATATTTTCTATCTGCAGACATCTTACTCTACACGTCAGGCATACAGTGCAGAGGTCCAGCCCAAAGAGCCAACCGGGTGCTACACATCACCTTTGAAGATACGGTAGTCGCCCAGTCAAGACCGGCGCCTCTGCGAGAATCAGGTGAGCGTTACAGAACGCAAAGCCTACCGCAAAACTCTCGCCCAGGCGCTATCGAAACCTCGGATACTGACCCCCTACCCCGGTTACTTGGGGAACTAAGGGCAGAAGTGCATGCAGCTCGTCAGGAAACGAATGCTCTAAGAAGGGAACTAATTATTTCCAAGGAGAGAACAGACAATCTTGCTAGACAAGTGCTACAGTCACAAGCCGGACAGACCTCGTTACCCGCATCAGGGGCAAATCTTCCTTCAACATCCTCTATGAATCCAGTGCAGATCAACTTACCTGGGAATGTACCTCTGGCTCTGCCCGAACGATTTTCTGGTGACCCAAAGAGGTTTGCAGTATTTATCAATCAGTGCCGGTTGCACTTCTTATGCCGGCCAGCAGCCTTTCCAACTGATCAAGCAAAAGTAGCTTTTGTACTTTCGTACCCTAGTGGCAATGTGGCAGACTGGTCGATCCCTCTAGTTAATCAAGATGATCCGGTTCTCCATGATTTTCAAGCCTTTCAGCTTAGTATGGAAAAACTGTTCGCAAGACATTCACAGGGGCAGGCCTTGGACAATGAGCTTCTTTCGTTGCGACAGGGTAATCAAGACCTTTTGGCTTATATTGCATCTTTCAATAGACTAATAGTGGAAACTCAATGGCCTGAGGACAAAAGGATTACGCTGTTTTATAGAGGTCTACGTGGAGAGCTCAAAGACGTTTTAGCCCAAGTAGTGAATCCCCCACAAGACTGTTCGGATTATATAGACTTGGTCGTTCAAATAGATCACAGGCTGCAGAACAGGAAGGCCGATCGTTCCAAGTTTGATGCTCGAGTATTTTCCAAACCGCCAACTCCTTCCAAAGGAGTAGACTCCGGGGAACCCATGCAAATAGGGGGTCTGAAAGGTCCTCTAACACAAAGGGAGCGGGAAAGGAGGAAACAGTTGCAATTATGCCTATATTGTGGAAACTCAGGGCACTTTCTTCGAGACTGTCCGGTGAAACCTGCCAAGAAGGCAGTAGGAGCTGCAGTTACCAAAGTTACAAACTCTGAGCAGGGAAACAACCTCGCCCGACAAAAATAGAGGTCCTCTTGCCGAGCGTGAAAACCAGTTCCGTGACCTCGCATTTCGTGATACCTATGGTCCTCATTAGCCCTGATAATCCGGATCGATTACATGCAATTGAAGCTTACGTCGACAGCGGTGCCATCGGCAATTATGTGGATCATGAAATGGTTTTGAGGATGAATCTAACTCTTTGTCCCAAGGCTGTAAAGGACGTCATTACTACGGTGGATGGTACGGAGATAGCCTCTGGGCCAGTAACGCATACCACTCAAGAGGTGACGCTAGTAAGTCAAGATGGACACCATGGGAAGATCGTGTTCGATGTGATCAAGGCCCCTCAGTTTCAGATTATTCTAGGAATACCTTGGTTAGAGAAACACAATCCTCTGATCGATTGGCGAGCAAGAACGGTCCAGTTTCCAGAATGTGTCTCCACTTGTCACCCTCCACCTGGTGTTGCACTGGCCGCAATTTCTTCAGAGACTCCCCAGTTACCTCCCGAATACCTAGAATACCAAGATGTTTTCCGCAAGGATCAGGCTAACTCTCTTCCTCCTCATAGGTCTTATGACTGCCAGATAGACCTGATACCTGGATCTACTCCTCCTTGTAGTAGAATTTATGCCCTCACCGAGCCTGAGAACCTTCACCTTCGACAATACCTGGATCAATACCTGGCAAATGGGTTTATTCGTCCTTCCAAGTCCCCTGCTTCTTCAGCTTTGTTCTTCGTTCCAAAAAAGGAAGGAGACCTTAGAACTTGTATCGATTATCGCTCCCTGAACCAGATCACGTTAAGAATAGATATCCGTTACCTTTGATCCCTGAACTCCTGGACCAAGTCAGAAAAGCATGCATATATACAAAGCTGGATCTTAGAGGAGCTTACCACTTGGTACGAGTAAAAGAGGGCGATGAATGGAAGACGGCCTTCCGCACCACGTATGGGCTATTTGAATATCAGGTCATGCCCTTCGGACTTTGCAATGCCCCGGCCGCCTTTCAATATTTTATGAACGATGTCCTCAGAGAGCTCATAGATGTATGTGTTGTTGTTTACATTGACGACATCCTCGTTTATTCTTCATCGGAATCTGAACATCGGAAACACGTGAAAATGGTCCTCGAAAGATTGCGTCAACACAAACTTTTCGCTAAATTGGAAAAATGTGTTTTCAACGTGACTGAAGTTGAATTCTTGGGATTCATATTATCACCTGGCGGAGTGCGTATGGATTCAAAGAAGGTCGATGCAGTTCTCAAATGGCCATCACCATCCTCCGTAAAAGGTGTGCAAAGCATGTTAGGCTTCGCTAACTTTTACCGCAGGTTTATCCCCGAATTCTCTCGAATAGTCCAGCCCATCACTGCCTTGTTAAAGAAAAACAAACGTTTTGAATGGTCTACCGAGGCGGAACAAGCTTTCCAGGATTTGAAGACTAAATTTATCTCTGCACCAATCTTAAAACACCCTCGCCCCGAACTCCCCTACATCGTGGAAACTGATGCTTCAAGCCTTGCCATGGGGGCAGTTCTATCACAAAAGGACCCGGTAACCAATCAGTTGCATCCCGTGGCATTTTGGTCCCGCAAATTCTCGCCTCCTGAAATTAATTACACGATTACTGACAAGGAACTTCTGGCTATCAAGTCTGCCTTTAAGGCTTGGCGGCATTATCTGCTGGGGGCCCGACACACCGTTACTGTGATTACGGATCACCGAAACCTGCAATATTTGAAGACCGCAAAAGCCCAATCCTCTAGACAACTCCGTTGGGCATTATTCTTTGCCGAGTTTGACTTCATAATTACCTATCGACCTGGTACAAAGAACGGTAAAGCCGATGCCCTTTCTCGGATGGGAGTGGAAGAACACTTGGTCAACCCTAAACCTGTACCAATCATTCCCGAACAAAGAATTCTGGGTGTAATCGCCACAGAATCCATAGAGGAAGTTAAGGATAAAGCCAGGCAACTTGTAACTCCAGCAGACATACAGAATTGGCATCTGCAGGGAAAGGACTTTGCAGTAAAGGACAACTTATTGTATTTCCAAGAACGATTATACCTACCCAGCACAGATTTACAGAAAAAAGTAATCTCTTGTTATCACGACTCTTTAATGGAAGGTCATCCCGGTATAGCCAAGACCTCAGAAAAGATCAAGCGCTACTTCTGGTGGCCGACTTGGAAAAAAGATATCAGAGACTTTATAATGTCCTGTGGAGTATGCGCCCAAAACAAGAGTCAAAAGGAAAGACCAGCAGGCCTCTTACGCCCTATTGACATCCCACCTCGCCCTTGGCATACGCTTTCTATGGACTTCATCACCGATCTACCTCCATGCTCCGGATACAATACGATTCTAGTAATCGTGGACTTATTCTCCAAGATGGCGCATTTCATTCCGCTCAAAGGCTTGCCAACAGCAGCAACTCTGGCCCGAGAATTTCTCGAAAACATCGTCCGACTGCACGGTTTTCCTTCGGTTCTAATTTAGGATCGAGGTAGTCAATTTATTTCTAATTTTTGGCGAAGTTGCTGTCGGTCGGCTCAAATTGATGTGAGACTATCGACCAGTCACCACCCTCAGACCGACGGACAAACTGAGAGGACCAATCAAACTCTGGAACAGTATTTACGCTGCATGCTGCAACAAACTGAAAAAACTTGGAAAGATATCCTTTGGATAGCCGAGTATGCCTACAATAACTCTGTCCATTCGGGAACTGGGAAAACCCCGTTTTTTCTTTTGTACGACAGTCACCCTCGAACCTCGGAGTTGGATCCCCTCCAAGATCTTGAAACACCAGCAGTAGACTACCTGCATTCTACAATCACCCAAGCCTTTAAGGAAGCTGTTTCTCACCTTCAAAGGGCTAAAGAACAATACAAGAAAGGAGCAGATCAACATCGGAAGGAAGCCCCTCACTATCAAGTAGGGGATCAAGTCTGGTTATCCACCAAATATCTATCTCTAAAAGGGCCACGCACATTCAACCCAAGATACCTTGGTCCCTATTCCATCACTACCATAGTAAACCCAGTAGCGGTCAAGTTGGACTTGCCCCCGCACATGAAGATACATCCGGTCTTCCACGTCTCTCTATTAAAACCCGTGCAACCTCAAACCCGACTAACCAAATCTCCAAAACCTATCCTAGTGGATGGAGAACTCGAGTTTGAAGTCAAAAGCATTCTGGACTCCAAGATCTCCAAATCTAAACTATTCTACCTAATTGACTGGAAAGGCTATGGCCCCCAAGAGAGATCCTGGGAACCTGCTGAATATGTCCACGCTCCTCGCCTAATCAAAAGATTTCACCGAACATTTCCTGACAAGCCAAAACCCCCGGAGAAGCCCGGTTTGGGAGGGGCCTTGAGGGGGGTACTGTCATGATCTCTGCTTCCAAAAGGTCAGGGTTTTCCCAACTCCCTTGGAAGCAGATCCATAACCCAGGTTCCAAGTGCCAACCAGTCCCAATTGGGACCTTTTGGACCCAGTCCTGGCGCCAGTGGCACCAGGCTCATAAATATGCCCAGTCCCAGCGCTGGAAGCGCCGGGCTCATAATGCTTGGGTTGACTTACCTTCAGCAGACCATGCTGCTTACTTGCCTGCCAGTTGAGCCTCTGATCCTCTTCTGTTTGGAACTACTTTTCCTGTTGGGTGGGGCTGGAGCCACTCCCTAGATTCAGAACACTGGAACTCTTCTGGAAGGCAGGAACTCTTTTCTTACCAGGAACTCTTTTCTTACTTAGGCGTGGCTGTGGAAGGAGACACCTAAGCACTACAGGAGGCTATTTAAACTACACCCGGTGGATGAATCTTGCTTTGCGTTATTCTGCAACCTCTGCAGCAGAACGCTCATTGTGTCTTCTGCATCCAGTACTGGGCCTAAGGAAAAAGGCTTACCATCCTGAATCCAGTCTTCAGCAACACCTATAAAGACAAGAAAGAACAGGTTAGCATTCCGGCATCTGAAAGGCAAAGGCTTACCATCCTGAATCCAGTCTTCAGCAACACCTATAAAGACAAGAAAGAACAGGTTAGCATTCCGGCATCTGAAAGGCAAAGGCTTACCTACTCTTCGTGCGCTCCGGAGGTCTTCACACTGCATTCCGGCATCTGAAAGACAAAAGTTTACCAACTCTTCGCACGCTCCGGAGGCCTTCGGCGCTGCATCCCGCATCTGAAAGACAAAACAAGGTGCGTTTAAAGACATTGGGGAACTTAATACTCACGTGCCATTACTCCTTTCCACATCTAATCCAGTGGGTATTCCGGCACCCTGCAGCCGCTCCGAACTCGTACCTGCAAAATAAAAAGACAGTTAGAGCGCATAGTGAAGCAGGCAACAAGCGCTTACTTACGTGCTTCCAGGCGCTTCTATTCATCACACGGGCTCCATCTTCAACTCACTTCAGCCCGTCATCCGCCATCGCCGGAACCCTGCAAAACAAGAGACATCATTACTAAAGACTTTAAAGACATTTGAATGACTCGAAACTTACCGTTCGTGCAGTAAACGACGGACAGCAGTCCTCTGAAGTCAAGAGGCCTGCGCTACCTATCCAGTGAAGAAACTGGTTACAGCACCCTGCCCCGAGGCAGATGGAGAGCTTGGCATTCACTTACCTAAGGTGAGAGCGTTAACCTTTGGGGGTCTACAGGAGAGGAGAAGAGGAAAGAGATAGGGACACCCCAATAACCCTAGTTCATTAACCCCATATTTTCTATCTGCAGACATCTTACTCTACACGTCAGGCATACAGTGCACAGAGGTCCAGCCCAAAGAGCCAACCGGGTGCTACACATCACCTTTGAAGATACGGTAGTCGCCCAGTCAAGACCGGTGCCTCTGCGAGAATCAGGTGAGCGTTACAGTGTCCCAGGTGAGGGGTGCTGAGTGGTGGTGTCCAGTCTGTAGGGGGCTGTCTGTGGGGGTGTCCAGTCTGGAGGGGGCTTCCTGAGGGTGGTGTCACAGCTGATGGGGCTGGGTGGTGGTGTCCAGTCTGGACGGGTTTGCCTGTGGGTGGTGTCACAGGTAAGGGGGGGCTGGAGGGTGGTGTTCAGTCTGGAGGGGGCTGCCTGTGCGTGGTGTCACAGGTGAGGGGGATGTGGTTGGTGTCCAGTCTGTCAGGGATGCTTGTGGGTGGTGTCACAGAAGAGAGGTGCTGGGGAGTTGGTGTCCGGTCTGGAAGGGGCTGCCTGTGGGGGGTGTCCAGTCTGGAGGGGGCTGACTGTCGGGAGTGAAGTCTGGAAGGAGGTGCCTGTGATTGGTGTCACAGGTGAGCGGGGCTGGGGAGTGGTGTCCAGTCTGGAGGGGGCTGCCTGTGGGGGGTGTCCAGTCTGGAGGGGGCTGACTGTGTGTGGTGTCACAGGTGAAGCGGGCTAGGAGGGGTGTTCAGTGTGGAGGGGCTGCCTGTGGGTGGTGTCACAGGTGATGGGGGCTGGGAGTGATGTCCGGTCTGGAGGGGGCTTCCTGTGGGTGGTGTCCAGTCTGGAAGAGGCTGCCTGTGGGAGGTGTCCAGTCTGGAGGGGGCCTGTGGGGGATGTCTAGTCTGGAGGAGGCAGCCTGTGGGAGGTGTCCAGTCTGGAGGGGGCTGTCTGTGGGGAGTGTCCAGTCTGGAGGAAGCTGCCTGTGGGTGGCATTCAGTCTGGAGGGAGCTGCCTGTGGTGGGTGTCCAATCTGGAGGGGGCTGCCTGTGGGGGGTTTCAAGTCTGGAGGGGGCTGCCTGTGGGTGGTGTGACATGTGAGGGGGGTTGGAGAGTGGTGTCCAGTCTGGAGGGGGCTGTTTGTGGGTGGTGTCACAAGTGAGGGTGCTGGGGTGTGGTGTGTGAACTACAGTGGTTGATGTGAAGTAGCGGGGTATTTGGAGAGGATGGGTGCCGAGGGTGTAGGGGGAACTGATGATTTTGAAAGGGGTGAAGCATACACTTACGATGGGGGCCCGCCTTAGCACTGGTGTATGGTGTGGGATTGTGGGGTGAGGTGCATGATTTTGCTGGGGTACGGGTTGGGCTTGCAAAGGAGGGCACATGTTTTCTCTGGGGTGTGGCCTGGGATTACGGGGTGAGGCAAGTGGTTTCGCTGGGGTGCGGTCTGGACTTGCAACAGAGGGAACGCATTTTCTCTGCTGTGTGGCCTGGGATTGCGGGGTGAGGTGCGTGATTTCGTTGGGGTATGGGCTGGGCTTGCGAAGGAGGGCACGTGTTTTCTCTGGGGTGTGGCATGGGATTGCGAGGTGAGGCACGCGATTTTGCTGGGGTGTGGCCTGGTCTTGCGAGGGAGGGCATGCATTTTTCTGAGGTGTGGCTTGCGATTGCGAAGTGAGGTGCGCGATTTCGCTGGGGTACTGCCTAGGATTGTGAGATGAGGCGCACCATTTCACTGGGGTACTGGATGCTTGCGCCATGTTAGTCCTTTAGCTTGCTTTTTGGTGTGTCTGGGGGCATGTTGTGGGCATTCCTCATGCAACTTGTTGTTACTTGCGCAACGGCTAGTAATGCGTCTTCAAATCCATTAATATGTGCAGCACACAATATTTTTTCGGCTCATGTAGGCTCCTTCTCGCCAGGCTGCCTTCGCGCCATTCTTGTGCCAGATTCCATGAATCGGGCCCAAAGTGTATGAACAAAATAGAAGAGCAAATGTAAGCATGACAGGAGCAAATACTGTGTTATTGCCACTTTTTAGAATGCTCATAAATTATCAGCGGATCATACTTTGGAGCTAATGTGTGTACAGATCTGCATATGTTAAAAAATTAAATCAGTAGTCTATGCTGCAGGCCACATGAGCTGCAAGCACATAACTAAAGGTGGGCAAGTCAAAAAATGTAATAAGATGCCATTTAAATCCTGCTAACATCAATGGTCAGTTAACACACTAGGGCAGTGGCTGGCAACCAAAACAAATATGAGTCATGACTAATATGGTTGCAAATACTCTTACATTTTTTATGTTAACGCAGTGGTGATTTTTGGATAATTTGGGCCAGTCACGCATGCAAATAAGGGCATAGGAAACCATTATCCCGCCCTTCTAATTATATTGTTCTCTGGTGAAAGTTGAAAACAGAAGTGTGTGTACAACGTTTTCAGACTAATCTGGTCGTGGAAGTAGATACACATTGGTCCCTGTCCCAATGTCTGGTTTGACCAAAATGAAAGTTCACGCTTGTTTTCAGCGCTCACCTGAGTAAACACAGGAAGTATAACCCTGTTCCAAATTGTCGGATTCCATTATCAGTCAGACCACTTTTACATGCAAAACATGTGTCTTAGTTGAACTTTACTGCCTGATGGTCTTTGACAGATTAGTGAACGTACCCCCAATGCCCCAATCAGACCATTAAGGAGGAACAACAATGATTACTCAAGAAATATATTCAAAAAATACCAAACGTACTAATATAGCTGTGTTTGCTCTCTCTCAATAATGTTGGCAGGCAGCCAAGCACCGTCTGCTTTTGCTGGTGCAGTGAAGCTGACTGAGCATGGGTGATCAACGCTGTACCAAGGACGTCAAGCGAATGACGTAACAGACTCTCAGAGGTGGACAGTCTTGTGCATACCAATGAGCTGGGTGCTTTGCCTTCATGTAAATGCTTTTTGAAAAGTGTCTGCACCATGTTTTTTCACGCATGTGATTTCTTTTTTTTCTGGTTCTTAGATGTGGTCTGACCCATCTTGCTACCATCTTTTCTTATGATGATGTGTTGTGTTTAAGTGATGCAAGGGTGCTGGTGTGTCTGGTTCTGTAGTGTCACTAGAATTTCTTCAGTCGGTGGTTTGTGTATAATTCATGCGAGTAGACTACAGAGTTCTTCAAGGCTTTGTGTTTTCCAGTTTCTCCTGGTGGTGGTTGTCTGCCCTTAGTGTGTCAGAAGCATATGCATGGGTGCTGATAGTGGAAGGTATCATTAGATAGTTGCTCCATAGAAAATCATTGGTCGAAGTGGTTGCATTGAGGGTGTGGCCTGAAGCGTACCTTACCTTGATTTTAGAATTTGTGAGTTGGAAGCCAGCCTTGTAGGAGTTCAGGGTTCTGGGCGCTGATTCTCTCTGTTGCTAAAGTCAGATGTTAACGTCTCTAAGGAAGGGCAGCTGTTTGTGTTGTATTGCAAGGCTAGAAATGACATCTGAGAAGTTTTCTGTGGGGTTTGGGTTTTATGAGGGTGGCCTGTAGACAAGAAGGAAAGAGATTGGTTTGGTGGTTGAGTGCTAAATATATCAGGAGTCCTTCACAGTCCGGAGGTTAGAGTGCTGTCCGGTACATATTTTGAGGTGTTTCTCTTGTTCTACTGTGATACCACCTCTTTTACAACTTAGGTTTGCTTGGAGGACTTTAGAATGATTGGTAATGGATTTGTGGAATATTACCCTAAAGTCATCTAATAGACAATTTTCCATTTTGAAAATCGCTTCAGTTTGTCGTTTATTAATAACTAGTTGTCTACGGCCACGCATTGCTGTGGCTCAGTCTGGTTAAGTGGAAAAGAAAGAAAAGAGAAAGCACACGTTTCTAATATGCTTAATTTGACAATGCTTGTGGGTAGTTTTGAGAACATGCTGGCTCAAACTATAATCATCACCTGGGTTGTACCGGAATGCAAGGCGATTGTAATTGTGTGATTGCTGAGCATCGAGTAGTGTCACTGGCGTAACAGGGGCCCCCGCAGCCCCCGCGGTGCGGGGGGCCCACGGTGTGGGTGGCCCCACCAGCACATGGCTGGGAGGGGGCCCCAGTAAAAAAAAAAATATATATTTTTCTAAAAAAAAAAAGTTTCTTTTGAAATTCACTCTGCATTCATAAAGAACATTTCTGTAACAGAAATAATTTCTTTATGAAGGCAGAGTGACTACAAAAAGAAACTTTCTTTTTGAAGTCTGAGGGCCCCCGTACCGCATGACATGGAAGACCCTCGTCTGGAGGCCTCCATGTCATAGGGTGAGGGGAGGGGGTGGGGAACCCTATGCCTTCAAAAAGAAATTGTTTGTTTTTGAAGCCACTCAGCCATCATAAAGAAATTATTTTGATTATGGTTCGGTCCTTAACTGACATAATTTCTTAATGAAGTTTTAGTGACTTAAAAAAAAAACAATGGGGCTCATTCTGACCATGCCGGTCCGGAAACAACGGTGCTGGTAAGCTTACAGGCACTGTTGTTTCCGGACCGGCATATTACAGGTCTGCCTGCTGGGGCTGCCGTGCCCGACAGGTCTGACCCTGCCAGGCACAGCAGCCACGGTAGGCAGACCTGTCACGGAAGCACCAGCACCGTTAACAATGGTGCAGGTGCTTCTGTGTCCCCATTCCCGTGGAGTCTGGGGTTTAACGAAATTACCGGCACCTGATTTCCCAGCCGCCGGACTTGAAATAGCACGGTGGCACCGGGAAGTCAGGCCACAGTAATTTTTTATGGGTCTGGCGGCAACCCGCCGGTAGCACCGGCACGGTTACCGCTGGACCCGTAATGAGCCCCAATTTCTTTTTTAAGTAATAGGGCCCCCCCTCAACTCCATGAGGTGTGCGTGTATGAGTCTATGGTGAAAGGGTGCACACTCAAATGTATAGCCGGCTGCCTGTGTGTGTATGGTGAAAGGGTGCACACTTAAATGTATGGGTGCCTGTGGGGGTGTGCCTGCATGGTGAAAGGGTGCACACATAAATGTATAGGTGGCTACCTGTGTGAGTGTATGGTGAAAGGGTGCACACTTAAATGTGTGGATGACTGGGTGTGTATAAGGTGAATGGTGTGTGTGCTTGTGTACAGGGGCACAAGAAAACCTTCATTTCGGGGGGGGCTAACCCTTCAAATGTTGGGAGAGGCTCTAACTTCACATGCGGTGGGGAGGGGGAAACTTATTTGTGTGGGCGCATCCAAATTATTAACGCATTTTAATGAGACTATTCTAGTGCAGATTCAATGTTACAAGCAGTTAACTCTCTCCTATAAGTCTCCTGTTCCCTCTCTACCCTTCCAATCACTCCCCTGGCATGCAAGTACTAAACCCACATCACGATTTCAATCGCCTAAACAATGTGGAATTTGAATGCAGGTACTAACAGTGAAATGCTTTACGTTGGTAATTGCTGGGTTCTTGTTAACAGCAAAAACCAGGTGCCGTTTAAAATCTGTGTCCTGTTCGGTCTGGCAACTGCTCTAAAGGTTAGCCAAGTTGAGTCAATATAGGCCAAAATGTCAGGGGTGGTAGTGCTAAAGCCCAGTCAACTCAATGGTGTTGCGCTACTACTTGTGTTTAATGCCTTGCTTACTCCTAGCCCTATTCTTCCTCGTCCCAGTACTTATATACGAGGCAGTACGTGTGTTTGAGGCAAGGAGCCTCATACGAAAGCTCTGGGACAAGGAAGAGGGACACAGAGGTAATTCTGGGCCAAGGAGCTGATTGTGGAGGTTGGGGTGGTGGGTGGGAGGGAGAGTGGATGTGTGGGGGGGGGGCAGGATTGTGTGATAAATCATAATGGTTGTGCATGTCCAGGCTAAGCAGCATGATATGTGGTATTAGTGGCTAGAGAGGCATTTTGATTTAGCCAGTCTAGTCATTCCTCAGTTTCTTTTAACTGGACATTTCTGATAAAGTAGTCCTGCTAACTTTAATTACCTGGCTAGATTGGCATTTGGGTGCTGCCAGTCTAGCCATTTCTTACTGCGGCATTGTATATTTTTCTGGGCATCTGTGATAAAATGATACGATGTGATTCAAGTCATTTATAATGCGCCTGTACACAAGTGTATACAAGGGAGGGATGATAGAGGGAGGACAAGACAAACAATCTCACTAGGCCTTGTGTCATTGTGAGAACGAGAAGTGCAAGGGAAAAGGGAGCAGGGAAGTGCAAGTGAGAGGGGAGGGGAAAACAGGGCAGCAATGCTCTGAGTAAGTGCAGCCAGGGCAGAGCAGCTATTGGTTGTGCAAGGAGAACAATGGACTGCAGGGTTACAGTTACAGCCCCTAAGTGCATGGTAGGCCCGGAGGCAGTGCAAGGGTGACCAATCAAGAAAGAGCCTGGACTCAGAGAGACTCTGAGGGTAGCCAAGCAGCCAGTCAGTACAGCAGACATGTAGGTCAGGTAGGTCAGCAGGGGGGGAGAGAGAGAGCGAAAGCAGCAGAGAAGAGGAAAGCTTTTAGCTGCTTCCGAAACTTCAGGTTGTCCGCCTCAAGTTTGAGAGGGGCAGGGAGGCCATTCCAGTTGGAGGCACCAGCAGAGGAGAGAGGTCTACCCCCACTCTCTGCCTGGAGAAATGTCTAAGCCTTCGAGAGTTGGAGGTAGCTGAGTGAAGGGTTAGAGAAAGAAGGTATTTTGGAAGAGAGCATTGGATTTAGTGTTGGCACTGGCCCCAGAAAGCCTTGTGGGCAATGCAAAGGTTCTTGAACTTGATCCTTGCAGCCAGTGGAGAGATTTAAGGGCTGGAGAAATACAATCCCAGGGCTTGAGGCCAAGGCTAAGTCTTGCAGTCCTGTTCTGGATTATTTGCAGATGAAGGAGACTAGAGGAAGACAGATTGAGAAAGTGGCTGTTGCAGTAGTCCAGTTTAGAGACAGTGAGCTTCTGGTGGAGAGTGAGAAAGGGAAGAGTCCCTTTGAGGAGGAGCAGCTGGTAGTGGGACTTCTTGGTGATGTCCGAGATGTTAGGAGAGAAAGAGAGTGTGGCGTTGAAGATGACACCAAGGTTTTTTGCCTCGCAGGAAGGCAAAGGAAGAGGGCCCAAGGTGGTCTGCTATAGTGAGAGAGGAAACACAGTGGCAAGGGTCCCAATGAGAAGGATCTCTGTCTTACTGGCATTAAGGCAGAGATTGTTGGAGGCGCACCAATCCTGAATCGTGGATAGACAGTCAGGAATGAGCAAGAGAGGAGAGGAGGATGAGGGGAGCCTGAAGGAAAGCTGAGTCATCCGCACAACACTGAAAGATAGAGGATAAGGTAGAGATCAGGGAGGCCAAAGTGGCCAAATAGAGGTTGAAAAACCAGCGTGAGAGGATAGAGCCCTGGGGAATGCCACAGGTAGAGAGAGGTGGCTGAGAGAATGGGACCACGATCGACCTGGGAGCGGAGTGGCGGTCCAAGTGGAAGTAGGTCAGTCAGTCTAGGGTCTGATCTGTGATGCCCAGGTTCTCACAGAGTCGATTGATCAGGATGGCGATTTTGACCCTGTCGAAAGCAGAGGAAAGATGAAGGATGAGAATAGAAGGAATGCTGGAATCAAGGTTAGAGAGCAGCACAGGTGTTAAGGAGAGCAGTTTCCATGCCTCTGGCAGCTCTGAAGCCAGACTGATGGTCATGGAGACAACCAACAGATTCAGTGTGGAGAGTAAGCTGGGAGATGGCAAGCTTTTCCAAGAGTTTGCTCAGGAAAGGTGGAGATTGAGCGATAGTTTTCCAGCAGGTAGGATCAGCAGACTGCTTCTTGAGGAGTGGGTGCACAAGGGAGTGCTCAAAGGGAGAGGGGAAAATTGCAGTGGCGAAAGAGTGATTACAGAAATCGGCCAAGGCTGGAGCGAGGGTGTCAATATGGGCTTTGATGGTTCTGGAGGAGCAGCGGAGCACCTGTTTGGACGATCGGACTTGTCTAGAAACCTCGTCAGGTGTTGTCAGAGAGAAAGAGGAAAAAGGAGGAGGAGAGAAGAGATGGCCAAAATGGGCCGAGAGAGGAAGAGGACATAGAGGACAGGATGTCCTGAGATTTAGCAGAGAAATGAGAGGCCAGAGCTGTACAGAGGGCATGGGAGGGAACAGAAGAGGTATAGACCACAACAGGATTGACCAGTTCCTTGCAGATTTTAAAGAGTTTGGCCGTGTTGTTCGAGGCCATGGAGACACTTGCTTTATTGTGTGCTCTCTTCTTGATGAGTGTTATTGCTTTGACTGGCATTTTGCTGAAAACAGTCTAGGTATGTCTAAATGTGGCCTGGCATTCTGTACTATAATGTTATTACGTGTTTACACTGGTCTACATTGTGCAGCCAGTTGGAAGCATTAATGTTCCTGTGCACTGTTGGTGACTTGCATGTATTGGATTGTGTTACCCTACAAAACAATTGCAAACACTCTGGCTTTATAGCCAATTTATCTCAGAAAGTGTGCTGTATATTGCATTAAAACACATATTTATATCTTTTTCCTAGTGCAGTGTGCGGCATACCCCTTCAGCAGCACGTTCATGCGTATTGTGCAAGCGTGACAGTCTAGGCCGGCCCAGAGTGTGGCGCAACCTGTGATTTGTTGCCGAGTTGGGGGGCCCCCTCAGCATGGCTCGCAGGGGGGCCCCCACATTTTGTGTTACGCCACTGAGTAGTGTTTGACGCTGATCTGATGTTTCTCGTTGACATCTTTCAGCCACTCTTAGCCTGTCACATTAATTCTGTTGAGAACGAAGCAGATCTGAAGCTGCAGAACGCGATCGCCGTGCTCGCAACCGTGCATCCTAAAGTCTGGCTGCACGTCGCTCTGCTGCTTCCTCGGCATGTATTTGAGCCATTCTAAATCGGAAACATTGAAATGGAATCTTAAAATAGCGTGTGTTGCTTTTATGTCCAACAGATGGCGCTGTTTTGCAGTAAAATGTTCAGTATAGCGTGTTACTTTTACGTCCAACTGGTGGTGCTGTTTTTCAGAAAAAGCATGTTTTTAGCTGTAACAGGTGTGACATCTATATACAGTAGGTATATAAAAACATGTGCCTATTCAAATGCAACGTTGTGTCAAAAGTTCAAAGCAATCGGTGAAGAACTTTCAGAGATTTAATGTACATTTTTATTTATATAGATTTCGTAAATCACTGTTCTATGTTTGGAGATGGAGCAGTTGTGGATCAGACTGAAGTGTATCATGCCTTCTGCTTTTCGTTCCAATACTGGTTTGCTGTCTGCCCTGCATCTGTCCTATTTTCTCTGTGTGTATCGAGTTATGGAATGTATAATGGTTGATTGGTTGTGGGGTGATGATATATGCCCCGAGACGAATGCTTCTTTGTGACGGTGACGGGTTAAGTAATTTATTCCATCGGTTTCCTGAAATATTGTGATTGCTGGGTATCTTTGGTGATGTAAGTAATTCGTTTAGGGCCTTGTGATCAGTTACATCCTTGCCATGCAAAGTGTTATACACTACCAAAATTGGAGAGCCAAGGTTATTTTCTTGGCTCTGTCGTGTTCTGAGTAGGCCGTTGCAAATCCCTGTGCTATGAATCTTGCCCTTCCGTTTTCGTATTCTTGTCTAGGTTTTCCAGGTAAGATTCACCAAATGGCGTGGGAAGGTTGGTAGATTAAGAGGTATTGTGAGATGTAGAACGTTTTGGGCCAGGCTTGTAGATTTACTCTAGAAATAAAGTGTCCTTAATTGGTGGACACTCACGTCCCTTGGTCACCTTTTGTACTGACACAGGGGTCAGTCAATAATCTATATCCTTAATGTAAGTCAATGTTCAGTAATCAGGTTAGACAACTATCTCTATCTATATGTTAGTGTCTAGTATCATAAGGGTCTCACTACCAGGAATCAAATTGTTGTAAAAAATACTGACCACATCTGTAAAGATACTATATCCACTGCTTACCCGTGAGAATAAAGCTGCTCACGCCGTCTGCGGCAAAATGGCTGTTTAAATATGACGTTCCGTGTGTCCAGGAGGGTTCATTGATGTCATATGTTACTGTCTTTGTTTATGTTTACATTTCGTGCGGTTGTTTACTGTGTTGACTTTTGGTGACGTGTAGTGCATCCAATAGGGCGTGATGACGTCCTATATGACTGTCTTCCTTACTATCTGAACATTTATTCTTTTATCAACAAAGTGTTAAATGTGAACATATATTATTACATTTATCGTTTCAAGTTGGTTAAAGTGTGCACTTTTGTGCATCAATGTTAACTTAATACAAATGTGATCACTTACGAGGGTCCTAGTCCCTCTTGACATAATTATAATATTACAGCACTTTCTACCTTCATTGTAGACATTCTCCCACATGGATGTATGGGTCAATGTTTCTGGGAGTCGTAAATGCAGGTTGTTCACAGGTTGTTCACAGGATAGTTAATTGCTGGATGAGGTATGATTGGTCCACCTGTTGCTTAATATCCTGGTTATATTGGTTGTGGCTATATAAGTGAGTTAGTGGTATTTTCTGTAGAGGGTCTGATGTGGTATCTTGTGGTATCTTGTAGGTATGTGTCAGTCTCCTTATGTATTATCTTTTGTCAAATTTCTGTGATGATTTTAGTAAATCCTTGACCATTTCTTCATTTTGGTTGCTACTCATAATGACAATACCTTCCTCCTTAATGATAAATTCTGAATTATTGTTCAAGCTTAAGCGTTTTTCATTCTCATTTTGATTAAAGTTGTGGGGCAGATGACAAGGATTTTACTTTAGTATTTCCATTTCTCTGTATAAATGTTTCTCAAATGTGAGAATTTCTGCTAAACAAATGTCATCAGTAGTTGTGAAAGTAGATTTGTTTTTAGAATGGTGTCTGCTGTTGTTTTTAAATCACTTTGTTTACTGAAGTATTGATGTAATCTGATTTTATGTACACATTGAAGAAATTTAATTTCTACATTGAACCAATAGGTGTTGGTGGTGGGCATGTACAAACGTCTGCAACTATTTGTCTAAATTGTTCTGGGGCAATAAGAGGCAATATTGGAAAAAGAGCCACAATGGACAACCTTTTCAAAAAAGACGATGGGCAGTTTTTCATCTCAAGAAAAATCATTGCACAGTAGCAGGCTGTCTGATATGCCCATCACCAACACTGATAATAACCACCACAAATAACCAAAGCTTTTACAAGATGGCCAATGATGATGACTCAGAAGCCATCGTGAACGCGGCTGATGATAGTGTGATGTCACCATGCAGAGATGTCACAATGTTATGACATGGCAAGAATAAATACTGAAGTTAAAATGGTGGTCGCCACGTGGTATACAACAGTGGACTGTCGATCGGATGGCCATACAAATGTTAGAAGTAAGTTATTGACTTGTCTAGAGATTTTTTTTCCTGCCATTACTCAATGTTGCTTTCGAGAAAAACTATATTTTTATTTTTGGTTGTTTCTTTTCCAAGCAGAAAATACGTTAATTAAAAATAGCCAAATTTGTTTCAGTTGAGGTCAGCTCTCAAATACTGTATTTTGAGATTTTGCTGAAGTGAACTGTCTATTCTCATTTTGCTTTGCATCATAATTTGCCTTTCAGGTTACAGAGATTAAAAAGAAATCTGGCAAAACAATGAGCAAATCCTCAATTGAGGAATGTAATATATTAACACAGCTGGCTCTCAGGTACATAAACACGTGAAATGATCCCATTTGAGAATGGGACTATTCATTACTTAGCGCATCAGCTTTCCTGCAATTCCTTTTCGAGACTGTTCTCTGGCAAACATCATCAGACGCGTAACATCATCAGACGCGTATTTCAAATTTAGAATTGTGTTTTCCATCACATCTGTCAAGTCAATTTGGCTATATAGATGTCCATGCATAGATTGAATAACTTAATTTAATGTTTCAATATCTCATGAAACCCATATTTGCTCAAACAAAAGTTTATTAAATTGTACTATTGTAATATATCATCCAAACAGGACTCGTCTTTATTTTTGGGGAGCAAGCCAAAAGGTGTAAGTCAACCACTCCATCCTGGGAGAACAAGCGAAAATAGAGGTGACACCCCTTCCCTTCTACACCACAACACATATTCAAATGTGTAACCCTGTCACACAATGACCATCTAAAAAGCAATCGCTAAAATTAGCCACATGACTGGCATGTTCCAAAATATTCCAACAGGGCCACTCGCCTATTGTAGTACTCGATTGTTGTATGGGTGCACCGTGCAAATAGACACTAGATAAGCTTTTCAGGCAGGATAAATCATGCTCTCTGACGTATAGGTGGTTTGCTATTGTTGATAACACATTACAATCCCATAAAATCTGTATTCCCTTGCGTGTGTATAATTCGAAAACACATATGATTTTGTGGTAGACCTTTTTTGTCATTTAGGCCCTATGCTGATCAGTTATTCATTTGATTTGGTACAAGTGGCCTACCTTTCTCCTCTACTTTGTCTAGTAGTTGTTTCCACTCAATTCTCCTCAGCAAATAAAAGTTAATGAGCAACTAGCGCTGGGTTGTTTTCAACATTTTCTTAGACTGCTAACATAAAAGAAGAATCGGCACATGCCATTCCCCTGAGGAATGTGTGTTGGGCGGAAACCTGTGCAGTTCCCTCTGGGACCACTGCAAAAGATTTAGGGCTACAGGTGTTTGCAGTAAACCCACTTGGTAGCAGTCTGTACCACACAGATTCACTTGGTAGCTGTGGCTGAGCAGTCAGACTTCCCTCAAGAAGAGTTAAGCAGTATGTGGAGTATACAATATAGGGCAATTCTTCACAGTAAAACAAGCAAACACGCAAAAAGGCTTCAGTGTCAAGATATAACGGTATTTATTTATAACGTAATATCTATAGAGAACACTCTGGCACTATCACGGCAAACAATTCAATTACAAATACTCTACGAAGAAAAAGATCAATCCCCCTAACAATAGTTCGACAAGCCTAGGTTTTACCAGCATCACTTTTTTTCAGACAGAGGTGTATGCTGCCACCTAGATGGCACTCTAGTATTGGTTAGGACGGGAGAGAAAAATAAGTAGGTTACGAAATCAACACAGTTCAATACTTCACGGGAAAAAAATGCAAGACAAGAAGACAAGTACCACAATAGATCATAAAGTTCAGAGGCCAGGCCCACTCGGAGAGAGGCAAGGCGATATGTCCCAAAAAGTCTCTTTGTGGAAATGCGTTCGAGTCTGTGTAGCAAATTGTTATTGGCAGATTGGACCAGTTCAGAACAATACGCTAGAGAAAGCTTGGAGGCTACCCTATGGAGAGGCGAGGATTAAGACACCTCACTCTATCCAGCACAAGGGAAGCCAGGCGGACACAGTACCTTGATTGTGGAGAGACAGCTCCGGCGGGGGCAGTTGTTCCTGGTGGTGGATGCACGTCGGGTCTTTGCCAAGAGTAGAGAAGATCTCGTCGTCGAAGAAAAGTGAAGTCCGGTGCACCACCAGGGAAGAGACCAGCCGCGGAGTGCTCCGTCACAAGGCACCACCTTTTGGTCACGGTACAGGGGTAGTGGCTATCCGGTTGCCGAGGTGCTCTGCACGGGCAATTCGACCACTGCGTCCTGAGGCGAAGAAAAAGCAAAAGGGACTGGTTGTTCCCACCAGTCAGGGGAAGAGACTCACCGGCAGGGAGATCTCCTCTGTCGTCGGGAAGTGGTGAGTCGGTTCAGCAGGGCTCCACCGGAGGAGTCGTCATTGCAGGTCGGCTCAGCTTTACCCTCGTCGGATTCTTAGGTCCTGTGGCAACTTCTGAAGATCCAGTCCCAAAAGCCCTGCTTTTATGCAGAAAACCCCCATTCATTCAGCCTAGCTGTCAATCAACACACGCTAAGTGGTGAGCGGGGAGGCTCACCACTTGGGCCAATCACACCAGAGTGCGACCGGAGTTGGCAAGGCAACTCGGTCTAGGGTGCCTAAACCCCCCCCCACACCCCTGTGGTAACCCAGACAGAATGGCACCACTTTGGAGGGTCTCTGTACAGAATCCCACCAAAAGTGGAACAAAGGGCTCAACCTTTGGTTTAGGAGTCACAGAGACGAACACAAACGCCATTTTAAAAAGCCGAGTTCTGGCAGAAAATACCATCCGATAGACTTATTTAAGATAAGTAGACCGGAGGTATGTTAAAGATTAACGAGAAACAGTATCAATCTCTAACAATGGGAAGAATCCCATAGGGTTATATTCGGGGTCGAACATAACTAGTAGTTTCCACTGCCACCAGCCAAAACTCGACGAGGGGGGACGGGACAGTGCCCCCTCGAGTAACAGATCCAAGAGCAATCGAATTACCCCTACTAGTACGTCCACAATAGGATGGTTTGTACTCGTTCTGTTAGTAAATTTAGGTCTAGTAAAGCCAATGGTGACTTTACATGCCCGGGGAGACAGTAGTCAGTCCCCGGGTATGGAGTCTATGACGGGGGTCCGCTAGGACGCCCCAGTGTTACGGCACATAGGGTGCGGTGTAACACACATAGAAAAACATATGAGACCCTATGGAGTAAAAGACCCCATAGCCCATAGAACACATTGACATTCAGAGAAATTACACACATGCATGTCCAAGAGTGGGAGAAAAAGAGTCTCACTCTTGGCAGGATGGAAAAAAACAAACTCCAGAAATCCAGCAAAGCTGCTGGGGGACTCACTAGGTTAGGACATTCAGCCTAAACAGAGAATTCTCCCTAACAATGTGCATTATAAATGTGCATAGTTTGCCAGAATGTGTCTTGGGTGTTCTCTTCCTACCCCACAATGTCTTTTCACCTACTGCAGTAGACGTCTTCCAGGAAGATACCCCTGTGCTTAGTGTACCACTTGTAAGTACAGTGTGTTTATTATGCCATGCAAAGAAGGTCCCGCAGCAGGCTTCAGGCAGACGGGAATGCCTGATGCCAGTGATCTCAGTCATGATTTCCCAGAAGTCACGTCTGTGACCTTTGCTGTTTCTTGAACTTGAGTTAGATGTCAGCTGTAATGATGAAAAGGTGTTTTTTACTGAATACAATGACATCATACCGCAGCATAGGCTAAGACAATTTGAGTTGCCAACTTCATAGGCTAAGACAATTTGAGTTGCCAACTTCTTTGACTTCACTTTCGTTTCTCAGGAAAGTCTAGGGTTTCTGAAATGCATGGCGTAATGAAGCTACCAGGGGCAATGGGGGTCAGAGGACTCAAGATGCCCACTCACCATGTGACATGCTAACTGGAGGAGGTAAACCCTGGATTTTCCAGCCAGGGCCTCTTCATGTATCTAGTATCACTAGGTCACATAGAATTACATGTAATGCTTCACAACTTCAGCATCATTGCTAAAGTGTTAGGAATAGAAAAGAGGGCGCCCCTTTCTTTTGTGACATGAACAGGCACTCTGAGATGAAGGATCCTCGCCACAAACCTCCTCCACTTGATAATTCTCACAGCTGAAGTCTGAGGGGTTGGATGAATGACCCCAAGACGATTACCACATATAACTATTCTCCAGTAAGTCAGACCTTTGTAACACATTTGTTCCCAAAGAGCCAATGAGGTAAGAGCAATGGATAACAATAGTACTCCCAAGCAAATAGTAGCCCACAAGCAGGAGCTTCTAGTAATTGCTCCCACTGCCATCCCAAAAGAGACATATCTTACCACCAGACTTCAGTGACAATCCATGTGCAATCCACAGGAACAGGAAACACGCTGTCTCCCACATCTGAGCTGCAAGTGGATGCAGTTTTGTCTACCTGACTACCAGATGGGAGCACACACATTTCAGCCATCTGTCACTACCACCAGTCACATTATTAAGCATAATTGTATGAACAGAACTAATGATGAGAAATAAGTGGAATCACAAATGGCATTAGAAGGAACACCAGGCAGTGGGAGATTAGGAAAATGGAATAACCAATCATTAACCAGAGTTTGATGTCAAAGGGGCAGCCAACCATTAGGGATTAGATTGAATTTAACTGTCAATCTGTCAAAAAGCACTCGTGCCTGCAGGTAGGGTTACCGACTGTGCTATCTTTCTGGATTCATAGAAAGAGGAGTGAGGGATACGGCTGAGGGCTATAGCATAGACCCTGGCAGAGACCAGAAGCAGCGAAAACCAAGAGCCTTTTGTGTGCCAGATCCCAGGCTCGGACAGTCGTCAGAAACTGAGATGTAGTGAAAACCACAAGTCTGTTGAGGGCTATATGGCAGACATTGGCAGTGACCAGACACAGCAATAGATAGACACCAGAAAACCTGTTGAGGGAATTATCAGAGGGTCAATAAAAGCCAAATCCAGGGAAGCTGAGAAAGCCAAATACTGATTTATGGTTGTAGGTTAGAGACTGAGGCAGACCAGATTAAAATTTGACATGCCAGAGAGCATGTTGTCAGGCTAAAACCTGAAGCAGGGAGGAGGGAAGACATTAAACAAGAACCGAGAGGAACAATGGATTTGAAGATATTAAAACAAAGTCTCACAAAAACATTATGCAAATGGTTACTTGCTGGTAGGGGTTTGGAAAACTGGCCACGATTAGCATGGAGGAGGATGATATCATATAAGCCAGACACATACTTTACGCTAATGAAAAGAGGAAGACGTACTTGCACGTAGACATGTAGAGGCTAGCTGGGCTATATACTTGGTACTGTGGTTGAGAATATGAAGTTAAGAGCCTAGATGGAAGCTATATCTTGAGACCATGCACTTAAGCCAACCAAGCTGGGCGCTATATACCTTCAAATAAATAAATTCATTGAGAATGTATGCTAGTTGTATGGTCTCGGGAGGATAGCTCCTGGGCAATGCACTCACCTTGGAAACAACACAATGTGGAGCAACACAGGTTTGGTCCGTGCTTCGAAACCTCTGGGTATTCAGCGAGTTATAAATAACCAATTACAATCACTAGTATTAGGGAAGACCCAAATGCCCATAGATGTATTCTTGCATCTCGCTGAATTGTCTCTTCCTGACACCTTAGAATCAGTATCATTTATAGTTTTTATATTGACACGCCTAGAACATACCAGGATTATCCTGGCCTATCCCGTTTGATGGATTGAAAACAAATGTTCAACTTCACTGAGGACTCCTGTGTGCTTTGTTGCTCCTTCATGACAATCTTTTTACGATGTGTCTTAGGTTTAGTGTTCCCAGGGGTGAGACAAGATTTCTGGGAATGAAATTGTTAGGACACATCATTATTGGTATGATGTATGGGTATTTGATCAATCTAACCTAGGGTTTCCATTGGATGTGGGAACAGAGGACCATTAGGGCGTTTTTCTTTGGCACACGTCAAACCACAATTAGTTGTGCTGGGGATGAACATGGACCATTAATAAGTGCCAAGGACGAGTATGCTCGTCCTTTTTGCATAGACTTGCATAATAGCCTGGCAGATAAGGGGTTAAAGCACATGGTTGGGGATAAGGTATAGTCAAGGTTTAGGACTTGTATCTTATAGGAGTTTTACTCCCCAAAAGTGACATGTACATCTTAAGAAGAGAATCCTGAAAGGTGCACCCAAAGCTAAACAATGAATGGGTGGACATAGGTTCAGGGCTCCAACAAAAGGGACATGGCCAGCTGTGACTTTTGCATTTAATGAAGATGTACTGATGTATCCTATTACAGTCTGTATGACTTCTTACCACAAGGAAGGCCCTCGTTTAAGACACTTTGCATACCCAGGATAATAGCACGCGGTCACTTACCAGCCATATACAGATATCTCTTAAGGATATCCAATGATGACACATGCCTTTTATCCGTATTTTGGAGTTGAAATCCATCAAGCGTGATGGGGATGGGGGTGTGGTCCTAGTATGTTACGCTTTCAAAAACGTGTGTATAGGCGCATTATAAATGCCATGTCATGCCATATCATATCATATCATACAATCCCAAAACAAACATCCAGAAGATACTGTCTTTAAAAATGCAACGTTTTTGGTTGTTAATTTTTGTTCACAGCTTCCCCTGAATCCAGGATATAAAGCAATGTGTATGTGTACTGTTTTAGTTTGGGCTATTAGGTGCCGCTTCCCACAGACACCTACAAGCTGAAACTATTGTATTGTAGTCCAGATAGGGAATAATGGCATATGAATACAGATAGGGAAGAATGAAATATCAGGAGGGACACCAAATTGTTTGGTTATGTGCCCACCCATTGCCTGCTCATGGCCATGCCAATCCATATGGCCATTGCCACCCATTCCTGCCCAAAACTCCTCCTCTTTGGAACTCTATGAGGTCGCTGTACTCAAACCTTGCCATCAGGCTTTCCATTCAAAGGGCCTGCCATTTTTGTTCAAAGCAGTCTTCTCAAGGTAAATGACTTAATTGGAGTTGTAAACATCCTAACATGAAGTCGATGGGTTGCTCATTTTATACAAAAGCAAGTACAAACGCTGAGGAAAGAACATGGGTTCAAGTGTTTTGTTCTGTTTACGTATAGATGTGTACTCGGCAGTGTGGCCAAATACACTAACCCATGAGCGAAACATGTGTTAGCCTTTTATTACTGCTTATCAGATTCTTTTTTCAAGCAGAACATTTAAAGAGGGGGTGATTTTTTGTTTTGCACAAGACGTTCATAACGTTTCCATTTTAAGAAATGCAAACAGTCATTTTGATTTTGAAAGCACGTTAGCTGCCTAGGTCTATGCCCTCCTCTAGGTCAATTAATTTATTTCACACAGAACAGTTTTATACTAGCTAAATTGTTTTCAGATGTTCATATTTAATATACCAAAAGCGTTTATTTTTAGTATGATGTAATATTTTCATTACATCATGTATGAACCCTGCATTTTTCAAACACTGCATCCTTTTCACACATTACATGTTGTTATAAGTCTTGAACGTACATTTTCAAAACCCAAAGGCAATTTTTGTGCCTTTTGCTGAATTGAATTCTGGTATTTGTAGTCTCACAGTCAAGATGCGGGGAAATGATGCCACAATTGTACACTTCTTGCCTTACATATTTCTATACGGATGTATATATTTGCGTGAGTACCTTACTATGGTATGTGCACGTTTCATTTCATCTTCATTAAGCTGAGTATTGTTGAAAGCCAGACATGGGATTGAGGAGGGGAAATTATGAGAGGGCAAGTGAGTCATGAACATTTGCCCAGGATGTGGCAAGAGAGGTTGCAATCCTGGAAAATGGTGCAGTTTGTTAGTTTTTCCAGCATATTTATTGGAACATGTCCTCTCTCAGGTTATTTTTCTGATGTTGATTACTTTTTTTGAAAAGGCCAATGCTCCTTTGCCTTGTGACCTTTCTTTTAAGGGAAAAAGTCAATTGAACTAAGTTTGCATATTTCACTTTAAGATATGTTGACTTACTGTGGGTATATTAATGGGTGCTAGCTTTTGATTTTTGCTATGGGGGCAAAATATCCCAGACCGAGTGACGCAAGGGAGCTGTACTCATCCACAGGTCAGAACATCACATGTTACAGCACATGTTGTAGCAGGAGTAGGAAAAAAGACCTATGATTTACAGGAGTGTATAAACATGGAACATCTCACAACAATCTCCTAACCTGCTGAGTTGCCTCTGCAATATTCTGCTATTGGATTCCCTGATTTTCCTGCACCCGGATAAACTGCTCTGGCTCGCTCACCCCCTCCAATCAAGGCTCAGGGGGTACAATAATCAGAGACCCTTCTCATTTTGTAGGGAGCAGCACTTGACAAACATAGTTATTATCTGCTTGGAGTTTATTTCTTTTGACAGCCAAAATTAATCCTTATCTATAGCTTCTGAATTGAAAGCATATTGCTAATTTGGACAATATGACCAAATATACACACAATAAAAATAAAAACAATTGTCATAAATAGTACTTAGTTTCAGTTAGCAAAATGCAATCACCATGGTTTTGCAATGCCTTTCACAGTCAGATATTGTTTCCAAGCCAAAGTTACAAAAAGACCAATTACATATAGGAAGAGATGTGTTCAAGTTTCTGACTTGCAGACTGTTCTCAAATCCCAGTTTCGCCACTTAACCAAAATGAGTGCTCCCGGGCAAACCCTTTTATCACACTATACCTTATCTGCTAAAATTAGAAGTTTATAGAAGTTATTCAGCTCACACTGCCTGCTACTTCAGAAAAAGCATCACTACTGATATTGCCACATAAGACACATTAATAGTCACAGTTCATATACTGAATGTCACAGTGTTTTGTCTACTACCATACTCATGGCAATATGTTTTTAATTTAACTTCCCATGACACCTTTGCATACTAAAGACTAATTCTGTGATATCACTGATGTCACTATTTTTCCAAATTACGGGGGCCCATACATCTTTTGCCGTCCAGTGCCCCGCACATTCTAGCACTGGCCCTGCTCCCACAGTGACAATCCAGTCTGCACTGTTCTGTTAAAGGGCACACCTTTTTGGTCCATTTACCCCGTGAACTTTGCATTTTATCATTGCCCGTATGCTAAGTATAACCATGCTTCATGCGGAGTCAGAAATGGCATGGCTGCCATGTGGACACTTTGATACAATTCTCCCTTTTCAGACACCAGCACTTGCATGCTGTGACTTGTGGTTCTGTCTTTTTAGTTTGGGGTGCTAGGTGTCGCTTGTGACACCTATAAGCCACAACTATTGCATTGGAATGCACATAGAAAGGAGTGACATATGAGTAGGTCCACAGAGTCTGTAGGTGTTGTTTGGTTGGTTATGTGCCCACCCATTGCTCGCCACTAGCCATGATATTCCCAGGGGCCATTGTTGGGAAGGAGGGACTTGTCCCAAGTCACCAAGTGCTTTCAGATGCGGCAGATGCCTACAATTGTGTAGTAGCGGTTCGAGGAGGTTACAGTGGGGAGGGGGGTGTTAGCGGGGATCATAGTGTGAAGATGGTGATGCATGTTTTAACTGTACATTGGGAATCAAACGTTATCTTACATTGTAGCAGCCATATTATAATTGAGATCTAGTGTTGCACTGCAGCCAGGGACGCAGGCACACACCACACACAGGGAAATAAGTGCATGCATGCTGGAATAGGTCTTAGCATGGGCACCGGTGAAAAAGACCAGAACTGTGGCGATTCATAGACCCTTCATTGTCTCATGTTGCCAGTATTTGTTTCCCAGAAAGAATGCATCCTGCAAGGTGACAAGGGGGTTGAGAGTCCTCTGCGAAGAAAAATCCCACAAGAAGGAGGGCATGAGCATCCGACCTTCCTTCTCCCAGCCCTAAGTAATATCACTCAAACGTCCCCGTCCCAGGACTCATGGCATTCCAATGTACTAGCCAGCTCCAGACCACTCACCCTAAAACTATTAAGCCCCAAATTGATCAGAAAAGATCTGAAAACAGGGATCAGTTGCCTACAACATAGGTCACGTGATTTGTGCTGCGAGGTGCTGGAGGCATAGAACAACATAGCTAAAATGAGGGAGGCAAGCCTTGGATGGCCAATGTGTCTGGAATCAAACTAGTGTGTGCAATGATATGGCCTTAAAGTATCTTCTTAGCTCTTGTCTGCAGTACAAGGTGCACATTAGGTTCAAGATGTAGAATGTATTATTTTTATTTCCTAATTGGCAATTATTGTAACTCCATGCTCGCTGTAGTGTGAGGAGGAGCCCACATGGACAAAGATGGACAGAAGAGGCTGGGGCCAAAGGCCTGGCATCCCTAATGGAGCCGGTGGCCTATGAATAGTGTCGCGCCAACAAACCACTCAGATTTATAACCTATGTAACGTACATCACTGATGATGTTGTACACCTTTTTAAAGTGCTGTTTGTGCTGATTTTGGCAGAATGTTCTGTGACAGCAGAGTGCTTTGCTGGCGCACTGTATTTTTTCCAGTGTGAGCGTTGCAGGGCTTCTCTGCATTTCTGGTGACATTGACATGATCCTAGCAACCCCAGCAAAGACAGAGGCTTCCAGGCCACATCTGTGGAGGGGCTGCACCCTCCTAGAGTTGTGGTGTACATTTACCAGCCAAACATAAATCCCTGCATCACAAAACTGCATTTTAGCAGTTACAGAAATAAGGGCTGCGCTGTGTCTGCTGAGCACATATGGGGGGAGATGGAACATAGCCCCTCAAGAATGGCTACACTTTGTTTTCTTCATGTCAATCCAAAGGAAAAAAAAATATATGTGGAATGGCTATGCATTGCTTCTGTCATTTGAAAACCCAAGGCCTCACCCAGAAATGATCGGCATTTAAAAGACATCAAACTGGTGCTACTTTCATTACAAACCTTACACACCCCTGTAATACAACACAGCCCTGTCCATATATTTCAATTTAACATCATCAAATAAGGCTTTCCTGGCCAGAACGGCATTGTTTAGCAAGTAAAATCTGTGAAGAGCAGAGAAAGTGATTTCAGTCCGCACGGCCATCGTTCACTTTTGCAACAAGTTAACCCACGCATAGCACTTCAAAAGAATGGTCTTTCTCCCTGGTAATGCTTCAGTTACAAAAAAACTATTTCCAGCATCTTTCTGTGCTCTAAAATTGATCTGACCTGTCAAGGCCTTTCAGAAAATGTATGCCAAAGAAACTGCATCATGTGAAATCCCCATGTAAAATGAACACGTGTAAATTTGCTTTCTTGCAAAAGCAGTGAAATTACCCTTTGAAAGCTAAAATGTGAAATCATACCAAATATGCACCAAACCTTCCTGGGGAAGGAATCTCCTCCACAAACTATGAAAGGGCCAAGGTGTGGGAATTTGCGACCTTGTCAGACTGACCAGCATTTCTGTTACAAGGAACAATGGACCAAGGGGAATCAGCCCTTTCACAGAGAAGTGTGAATTCCGTTTGACACCTCTCCACAGCTTCATCTGCCAGAAAAGGGCGCTATGGTAACCCTGTTGTTCAGATCTGACACAGAGGGGACAGGCTGGCTGTGGTGATTTGAAGAACTGCCCTATAGTGACAAATGACATCCATAAGACCTGAAATAACTTTTTATATGAAGACATTTATTTCAGTAATCTAAAGAAGCAGTCATGTGAAATTATGACCGCTTTAATGTCATTTTTGCACCATTAAAATAAGACCATGAGGGTTTTTCTGACATGAGGTGGGTGCGAATGACAGTAAAAATGCATTCCTTGGAAAAGCGTACATGGTACAGTTATGAAACTTGATGGAAATATGCCCGACCCTGTTAGGCTAAATTGTATCTAGTTGTGGGATTTTTGATAACATGGTTTCCATAGAAATTGCAAAAGAGTGCTACAAGGGTGAAGCAATATCGCACAAACTTGGCATTTGAACAGGGATATTCCTTGTGAAATGTGGAATTTGCCTATCTGATTTGTATAAGGGTGAAAAATAGGAAGTTGTATTCCATAACTCCTTTTATGAAAAATGTGTCATGTGGAACAAAAGGGGTCATAAAATGCATACACTTAAGGGGAGGTTACTTCGTTCAGTCCAATCAGCTCGGAGGTAGGTGGTGACATTCACAGCCTGACCTAAGCCATCTTAGAGGTAGGTCCAGGTTATTTCTGCCAACATAGTAAAAATCCTCGTATGTCATCCTGCTTATAAAAGGAGGAGGCATAGAGAGAGTCAGGACATTGAAGATTCAGACATTCAAAATCCAACATTCAAAATCCAGAGATCCAGACATTCAAAATTCACCCTGCAAGACTCCAGACCCCACAGCCAGGCCAGAGGTAGCTGATCCAGTTCCAGGCAGAACATCCAATCCAGGCAGAACCACTATCCAGAATTAAACCCTAAAAAAATCCCAATAATTCAGGGAGAAAAGAGGAAAGGCTGCTGATCCCTTTTGGAGAATCCAGTGACCAGACCTGTCCTTGCCCAGCTGATGTACCATGCAGTCCACTGTGACCAGACCCCAGTTGCCCTGCTGTTCCCTTAAAGGAGAGCCCAGCCACTGCGCAGTGACCAGATCCTTGTCCCACTGTCCAGAGACCTGGTTAGCTGTCCAAACTACCCAATTCAAGTGCATTTTGTAAGTATCAGCCTCCACAGTAACCAAAAAGCTGCATACACCGTTCTGTTACCTTGCATTCTGTCCAACCCCATACAAATCGTCTAAGTACCTTAGTGACTTCTTAAATTTTCAGAATCCTTTGTGTATCCTGTCTTTAGAAGAATCTGTGTTAGTTTCCATGTGTTATCGCAATTCTTTCCAAATAATTTCAGTCCGTTGTGTAAATCCTTAGTACTATTTTGAATAAATTAATTAATTTCCCATAGAGATGGACGTGGCGAGAATAGGTTAACCTTGTAAATTAACCTCCTTTCATACCGTGTCTTTCTTTAATAATCTAGCCACTAAAATATAGTTGCAGTAAAGCAAATCATTTTGCTACCAAAATCGATTTTGCCTGTGAAAGTGTTCACCTTTTAAAATCCGATTTTCCTTTCTTTTAAAGAATCCCACACTGTCACCCATAAAGAGTCACCCTTTCACTTTAGTTTCATACCTGTTATGTGCCTTTGTACCTCTTCAGTAAAATCGATTTCCGATTTTGACTGTTTAGCTCATTTATGAAGCTGTTTGCTTGTTTTAGACCTATGAAAACTAAGAAATTGCAATTCTGCCACGTGGGATTTTTGCTGCACTGTTTTCTTCCCAAAGTCGATTTTCACACTTGTATGCATGTTGTTTAGTACCTTGCCTTGTAGCTTGTATGCTTTCTTGCTTCTTTAGTCCAGCCACTCAAATTCCTGTCATATACATTCAACCGCACATGTAAACTATTTAGTAATTTTGAGTGCCATTTTGCTCATTTTCAAGGGTTTTCAATTTAATTTTGGCCTCCGATTTAGGGGTTGTAGGTCGGATTTCCAATCTGATTTTTGCCTATTATACCTGACTCCTTGCTACTCCTCTCCATCCACACAGAGCTTGTTTAACCGGGGTTTGAGGGATTGTTGCGGGGAATGCATAAATTTGGTGCCATTTAAAAGTATTACCCAAAAAGTAATCTTGCGTTCATTCATTTTTGCATTGATGTGTCTGATGTTAGAAAGTAAAATTAAGTGTATCCTATCATTTTACTGTGTAATTATCACCACACTGGTGATAGCTTCCCTATCTTGAATCTGATTGATTTTATTTGAATTTAAAAATAACTAAAGATTGTATTAACACACACAGGGTGTACGGCAAGGGGGGTGTGAGACGGGTTGGCTGCCTTCTCAAAGCTGAATCTAAAATTAATAAACTTGAAAGTGTTTTTATTGTGCGCCACATCTATGGCCAGTGGAAAGAGTCCTGACTTTAAATCCGTGACAGAGTGACCAGTCCCAAGCGTGCAACCCATAGTGGTGTGCAGGAGATGTTTTCACAGAATTCCTGACTGCTCTTTGAAGCGGGGCACTGCTCCTAGGAGGCTGCAGGCCATTATTGGGACCCTGTGATGGAGGAGCATGGGTTAACATGCAGGTATAAGTACATCTCTTGCGATCTGTAGTTTTAGATTATACCTATCTGTAGTTTTAGATTATTGTTATTATTAAGGAGATGAAGATGATGAAATACAGGGGTGTGGGACCCATTCCAAATGAGAGGAGTAGATGGCGCCATTTTTTATTGTGATGGAAGGATACAAAAAGCAGGAACTTTTAATAATGAGAGAGTTTGGATTCCTGTGCCCAATATAATTTGAGTGGGGGAAGGAGGCAAAGTAGGGTGAAGGAGGCAAAATGGTGGTTGTTATTTTGGCTTGATGTTTTAGCTTGTTGTTTTATTGTGATTAATTATTATTGTTATGTGACAGGTAAAGGCCCAGAGGGGGTGTGCAAGGGTTGTGTGGGTGAGCAAGTGCGAGGATGGAGAGAGTGTACAAGGGAGGGGTTGCAGACAGGGGGCGACAGGGAGGACAATACGGGGGACTGGTAGTGATGGGCATAACAGAATTGTGTGCGACGTATAATTAAAAGTTTTTTCATGGAAACATAACGAGTGTCAATATGGGGGAAAGGAATCCTCTGGAGAACATGTATAGTGCGTTACCGTTGAACAAGGAGAAGATAAAGAAGCAGTGGGTGGCAGAGACTCAAGGGGGGATGCCCTGCCCATGGCCAGAACAGCGTACCAACAACAGGGAGATATTAGAGAATATGAGCATGTTTCTATTTTGGCTTAATATAAAGGTTAACAGCTTCAGAAACAAAAATAGATTTTAGAACTGTGGAAAATGGTGGAACCCATAGAGGATACTGTCAGGCGCCTGCCTCAGCATGAAATTAGTGCCCCTTCAATTATAGTGAAAGCGACAGAGGAAGTGCCGTAGCCTGGTTCTACAGAGGGGCTTTACCCACTCACCACCCGCCAGGCCGCAGGATACACCAACCCAATCTATGTGCCCAGACCAGCCACAAACCCTTCCCCATATTGACCAACCTTTAACCAGCATTACACAGCGGGAGACCAAATCACAGAAAGAGTTAGAGGATGCAGTGGAGGCAACACAAGCAGAGTTGGCCCGTTTGAGGACAATAAAAGAAGGCAAGAGCAAACCAGGGTGTGGGTTAGATGAGTGGAAGGCTGGAGACATTTTGTTTAGATTGGAAAGCACTGCCATTAAGGATGACCGTGTTGAGAAGCACAGTAGTGGAGATTGAGTACCTGAAAGCTCAGGTTATGGGACAGTGAGGTCAGACAGGGAGGCACACCAAGAGATACAGGACGAAGACTGGAATCGTGTGGAAGAATTCAAGGACGAGGAAGGTGAGTCACAAGGGGCTGCAGAAATTACACCAAGGGTAGAACGTTTGCAATGCAAGCGATTGAGGAGCAAGTTTGGGCAGGTAGCAGTAGCAAGGAGAAAGGGAAGTGATGGTCACAAAGCAAGGCGGGAGTGGGCACACAACTGCGTTAATGCATGAGGGACTGGACGGGCACATTATGTGCCATGGGCACAGGTGGATAAGAATAATTTGATCAAAATGCTCCCACCCCTTACTGCCGGGGCTGTGAAGTGAATATATGCATTTGAGAAGCAGATTGCAGGAATACCTTTGGCGGTGGGAGACATGACCATCTTACTTGTCGCAATTGTGGGAGATCAGGCGGGGACGTGTGGGTTAAAGCAGGGTACCCAGGAGTGAAGCTAAATGCTGATGCACATGATGGCCCCGTTCAACAATATAAGGGAATAAGTGAGGGACATGCTGTGGAGGGCATACTCAGACACACCGGACTTACAATCCATAATACAGTATACTATGGGGGATGATGAGCACCCTGCGCATTATATTTTAAAAGTGGAGGAGATATGGAGAGTGGAGATGGGTGACTAGAGGGACCGTTCAATTCCTCTTTTCTATTTTGTTATCAAAAGGGGATTGCCCAAGGGCGTTCAAAAGGCACTTGACAAAATAGTGGGGGTGGAAGCAATGGGGTGGGCAGAAATACAGACCATCATTTTACACCACTGTAAAAGGATTAAAGAATGAGAAATGGAAATAGCTCAGAGATTGCAGGCCGAGGAAGTGAAACCAGTGCAGAAAAAAGCAAGCTAAAATAGCATTCTACGGAACAGTAAGTGCAAGTACAGAGACAGACTTAGCAGAGCAGACTGCCGTGCACAAAGATGTGAGGATTGCAGCATTTTGGCCAGGTGGAGGACAGGGCCAGTGGGGTGGCAGACCCCTGCCTCAGTATCCTGAGTGTCCTCAAAGAGATAAGCTGCAGGGAAGAGGAGGGATCCAAGGGACCAGAGGGAGCTGAGGGAGCTGAAGGGGGTTCAGTGGGATGTGATCTAGAGGTGGTGTGGGACAGTCTCAGTGTTGGAGCTGCGGGAAGTGGGGACATTTTGCAAGAGAGTGTAGAAGCAGATAGGGGCGGTATAATGCATATAGCCAACCTGCCCCATCATTACTGCAACCACCCAGGTCACCTCTATACCTTGCGAAAAACACCAGGCCTACACCCAGCTGCTACCAAAACCCCACACATGCAGGTTCAAGCATTGCCAAATGTGCAACCATCAGTGGCCCAGCAGAGCACCTCATACGGTGGTCAGATGTCCACACACAATGCAGTGTCAAATGAGAAGGTAGCATCTTACCGAGGGGCCAGTGTCATGGGAGGAAACCCCCTTGCGTTCCCGGTACCAATGCATATCCGACTTAGGACAGCCCACAGAAAGCTCTTGCGTGCCCAGTCCTGTTCATGTCTACCCACTCCGACAAGGAACCCTTGGTGGGTGCTGAGATAGGTAATAAGGAAATCATTTTTATGGTCAACACAGGTGCCACTAAATCATGCATCAGTGAGGGAAACTTTCCATTACTATATCAAACTCTTGACACACAGGGATTCTCTGGGGCTGTCGTGCATCCTTACTGTATTACGAATCCTCCCCGGGAAATTTGTTGGGACGAGATTTGTTGAGCAAACTGAACACGTCCATTTCTTTCACAGACCGTGGGGTGGTGTGCGCCACCTCAGGCATGTGCGCCATGAGGGCAATGGTCATTATACAGGCTGAGGAGGGGAAGTGGTGGTCTGCGGTACCCCATGTACTTAGACATGTTTGTGTATGGGATAACGGTATTGCTTGATGCATTTCCAAAAATTGCTAAGGCATGCTGGAGGCTGCCATCAGATTTCATATTCCAATCGAAGGTGATCCCAGAGCTTGTGGAAGGAATGATTCTGTCCTTAGATTTACAGGGCCTGGTCGTATTAGCTCAAAGGATTGCTGTGGTTGGCATGGTTACTAATGGGTGAAAGTGGCATACTGTGCTGCGTATTGATCCAACAGTGCCCCTCAGAAAAGTGCCAGATGCAGAATTGTTTAAGGATTGGGTTGACAATGAAGAGATTGCATTGACAATTTGTATCCCCTGTCAGATCATGGTGCAATATCGCAAGGTGCAATGCTCCCTGATAGCCCTTGTTTTTCCACCCCCCTTCACTGAGACAGACTTAGAGCAATGCTGAAAGGATTATGGACAACCAATGCTCATGACATGTGCCTCCTGCAGGGGGTGACACCAGTTTGAATAACAATCAAACCCAGCGCGGTGTTGCCCCAAGCAAAACACTACTCGCTATCCAGAGAGGCGGAGGAAGGTTTACGGCACACCATTGCTGCCCTCTTTAATCAGGGAATAATTCTGCCCTCCAACTCCCCTGTGGTTGCAAACCCTGTGACAATTCTGTACAGCATATCTAAGGAGGAGACCCATTTTACTGTGGTGGATCTCAAAAATGCCTTCTTCTCCATACTGATTCACACTGATTTGCACTACCTCACTGCGTTCTTGCATGGGGGAATGTGCTTCGAACACACAAGGTTACCTCAGAGGTACTGTGAGTCCCTAGCATCTTCAACAGGATACTGAATGCTGATTTAGGGAAGCACGCAGTTCTATCATTCAGTACGTTGATGATTTACTGGTGTGTAGTGACAGTGAGTAACAGTGTTGTAAGGACACCATCACCCTCCTACAGCTGCTGGTTTACAAAGGGTACAAGGCAGACAAGACAAAGCTGCAATATTGTTTCCAAGAAGTGCTCTACTTAGGCCAGTTTATAACAGTCCACGGGAAAAAGATTATACCTGATCGCGCTGTCTCAGTGTGCAGCACTCCCCAGCCAAAAACTGTCAAAGGAATTCAGTTTCAAGGAGGCTCAAAAAAGTGACCACAAAATTGTGTGAACTAAAGACATGCACACCAGTTTCAATGATCCGAAAAAGTAATTTCCACCACCCCAGTATTAGTTACCCCAGATTACACACAAAAGTTTTATTTGTTTTCCCATTAAAACAGCCAATTGATGACTGCAGTATTGACACAAGGGAGCACGATGGGCCACAAGCCATTGGCCTATTACAGTCAGCTAGATTACAGCTAGATTATTTGTTGTAGGGCCAATTCCCTTGCGAACAGGCACTTGCTGCTGCTGCATTTGTGATTGTGCAGAGCTCCACAATTTTCATGGGGTGTTCTGTTTCATTGTACATGGAGTATGCAGTGTTCTACATTTCGAAGCATCCGAATCACCCTTAACCACACAGCGGGCCTGCGCATATGAAATTATTTTGTCAATCCAAATATTCATATAGTGAAGTGTAAAACTGTAAACCCTGTTACTTTTTTGAGAGATAATTGCACTGAGAAAGACCTCACAATACATGATTGTGTGACTTTCGAAGGGGAAGAGGATGATATCTGAAAAGCAAAGGACAGTCCACTTGAGGGGGAGGTGCTTTTTGTTGATGGTTCAGCAACTATCAACCAGAGTACGGGTTTGAGGCATACTGGAGCAGCAGTGGTCGACCTAGTTGATGGGATCTACGAGGTATTGGTGCAGAAGAGATCGTCCATACATTATTCACCCCAATCAGCAGAACCTTTTGTGCTTTTAGTGACTCAGAGGTGCCGTGTCACCATCTTTTTCAATTTGGCCTACGTCAACACAATGATGCATGCAGGATTGGCACGATGGAATAGGAGTGGGTTCAGGAGGGCTCATGGGTCTCCGGGGCAGCATGGAGCATGGTTAGAAAAATGGATTGATGCACTGTGCCAGCCCTCCTTGATGGCAGTGGTGAACTGCACCACCCATTCTAACAACACACACAAGGTGTCACTCGGTAACACTGCCACAGATGCAGCGGTGAAGCAGGCAGCATATTACCCTGTCCAAATGTTTCTGAGTACATAGTAGTGGCTCAAGGCAAGGAACAGATGCCCGACTCTTACAGTTCCTTACCAATTGTACAACTAATTGAGTTGCAGGATAGGGCACCACTGGAAGAAAAGGATCTATGGGAGAGAAGGGGCTGCAAGCAGTCTCATACAAACTTCTTATGGTGACAGAAAACATCTGGAGAGGCAGTTATGCTTGACAAATTGCTACTGGTTGCATTTGACCAGCTGCACCATCCTTCACATGTATCGAAAAAAAGCACATTGCTGCAGATATACAGGAGAATTGGTTTGTCCCCAATCTGCAAGAGCTGTTAAATACAATGGTTATCCACTGCACCACATGTCAGACAATCAGTACTGGACACACTCTAAGAACTATCAGCGGTACCCTACCCTGCCCTTCTGGGCCATTCCATGACCTGCACATTGATTATGCTGACATGAGGGAGTGGTGTAATGGATCATGCTACTTAATAGTGGTTGTATGTCCCTTCTCACGATGGGTCAAGGCTGGTCCTTGTGCACACCCTGGTTCTAAATGAGTGGCCAAATTCTTGGTCAGAGGCGTTTTTCCTCGGTGGGGTGTCTGCAATGCCATAAGGTCTGACAACGCCTGTTTCGGTCGGAATGGTGACAAGTAATGCATTGCTGTTTTACTTCATTGCAAATTCTACTTGTCATATCATTTTAAATATAATTTGGAATTAAGGACTGTATTAGAATCTCATAAGGGACACTATTGTGTGCTTATATCCCCGCTGTGTTTTGCCCTTTCCCTATTTCTTCCCCCCCCCTTTTTTGCATAGTGCTATTTTGAACTTGTTGTCATTACTGTTGACACTGGAGTGTGCTTTGTTGCACTATATTTCTAAATTGCATCTGCACTATGCACTTTACGTCTACCCTGGATTACAGGAGACTCATTAGATAATTATGCACCTTAATTGTAGATATTTGACATTGATTGTTTGTTTTTATGCTGTTTTACCATGGATTCAGCACTATGTTTAATGTAATTTGATATGTGAACAATAAAGATTGATTGATTTTACATTATCCTTGATTTGGCCTATCCCCTCATTGAGCTCCTATACTGAGAGCAATTTGCCCTCCTTGATTTGTTTAGCGGTGTGGTTCACATGACCCCTTCTTTTCCTTGTGTTGCTTGTCTAGTTACTCCCCTGGGTCTACGTAGGTGGGGATGCCTATCCTTGATCATATAAGGTCTGACAACTGAACACATTTTTTAATGAGGTCTTCAAGGAGATTACAGCATTGTGTGGCATAAAGCATCGGCTGTGCATAGTTTACCACCTTCAGGCCAACTGGGCTGTGGAAGGATAAATGGGCTATTGAAAAGCAAGCTATCTAAACTTTGCACCATGTTAAAAAAGATTTGGGTGCATTGGTTAACACTTGCACTATTTATCATGCAGACGCAACCCTGTAAGGCACCAATTCTGGGCGAAGAGTTCAGCATTTATTTGCTTGCCTTAACGAAAGCTATAAAATGTGTCTCCCAACAGAACACACCACCGCAAACTGAAGAGACGACCAGCGCTACATCTGATTATCCAGCCATGTCACCCCCCTCTTCATCTTTTCCCGGGTGATTCTATATCACGCTCTGAAACACTTGTGTACGAGCGCGATAGAAATAAAATATCAATCAATATTTTTATAAAAATCGCTGTCCGCCTGTGTAAAGAGCCTAGATACAATAGATCCTTTGAGGTCATCTATACTATTCCCTTTGCAGTAAAGGTTTGTAAGTTACGATATTGAGTGCATTTGTCTGATGTTCGCAAAGCACCCTTGGTCACACACCTCCAACCATGTCCAATTAACTGCTAAGAGTTCAGGCTGAAAGCTGTGCTCAAACATCCAACCTGGCATGCTGTCAAAAGAAGCATGTGTGACTGTAACCTCCTTGTTTTTTATTCAGTTCCTACTCCCTTTTGATGTTTTTTTAATTTGTTCCTTTTTAGTGTACATTGTTTTTTATTTTCTTTTTTATATTTAATTTTCTCTTTATTGGATAAATACTTTTTTGATTTTGTTCCTTTTTTGATATGTACATTTTGATTTTCGTTCAGTTTGTGCATTACATTTTCTTCATTTTTGTTCCTTTCCGTGGTATGTTTTAATTATTTCAACATATATACCTCTATGCTATACAGACAAGTTACAACATATTGTTTGCACAAAACTCCCTCTCTCTCTCCCTCTTTCTCTCTCTCTATCTTTCGTTTTAAGCAATGGATGTGCAGGGGGCCAATAATTCCATCTACAAGAAGCAAAATCCTAGATTTCTAGAATATTCTCTTATAACTGTGTTTTCTTCAACATATATATGTGTTATGCACTGTGCAGCTGGTCTTTTTGCTATCTCTATGTTAGGATTAGGCATTAAGGCATTTGGGCATTTATTTAGAAGGTACTTTTATATGGGGTTGTCATATAAAAGGGGGGGCGGTAAGACACCCAAACATCACAAATGGCTCATTAACTAATGGTCCTTTCAGGTCTTCAAATTACCAAACTTCTATAAACATATCTGTATTAAATGAAACAAGTGAAGTGAATTATACCGTGGCTGAGCACCATAATATACAGCCTAATGCATCTGTTAACAATACACATGTCGCCTACCAGGGCATGGGGAAGCTCACAAATGTACTGATGCTCTAATTTTTTCCTGTGCTTTCCGACTTACTTGGAAATGATAGTGCCTCTCATAGTGTCTCACTTTTTAGAGGTCCAAAACGTTTTGAAAGGCAAATTAGAAGGGTTAAGTATGATCAGTATCAGGGACTGGGGTTAGATACAATAGAATATGTGCACTATCGTGAGTTGAGCAATAGCCGGCATGCAGACATGAGTTCAGTGGGGAAAAAGAAGGCTAATGGGAGCTGTCACGTGTGCTACCTGATACCACATGCGTCAGGGGCCCCAAAGGTATTAATGCTGCAGGAAATTCTGATTTTAGAGACACAATGTTTACTCCATCTGACATGGTGCAGGCTACAAAGCACTTTTCAGGCACGAAGCATGCAACTCTAGGTTGTTTATCCTGATCAACTGCAATGTGCTCAAAACTCTAAGAGTGTGCAGTGTTTGCAAAGACCGTACCTGAGGTTGGAAGGAGTAAAGTTTGTGGCAAGTAGATGTCAGGAAATCACAATGAGCTGCATGGCAGGAAGATTTCTTGCTTTCTTCAATGAAAGGAATGTCTTTGTGGGGGCCAATAGTAGATGCAACAAGATATTACATATCCAAAATCTCAAGAAAGGCACAGCTGCTGTGATAGACAATTATTGGGTTTGCAGCCAGTAGGCATTCCTTCACCTCCCACCATCATGGAGGGGCACCTACATGATGGCCTTGTTGCACTCAGCACTCGTGGTGGTCCCTGAAGAACATTTGATCGTGGGACCAGGTGGCTTGTAGGCTCCAACAACTAAACCAGAGTCTGGTACCCTCACCACAGTGCTACCGCAGAAGCCTATATTTTTCATCCTGTCAGGGAAGGAGAAAAAAGATAAATTGCAGAGAAATAGAAGGTCGAACTATTGCAAGACTCTTTGACATTGCTTAAAGAAAAATCTGATTGATATCGACTCTTCAGCAAAGAAGAAACATGTACGGCCTCATTACTGTTGCCAGGGGTACAGACCACCGCAAATGCTAAATGGTTACACATACCACAAAAACCTGTCACAGTATTCCGATCCTACCTCCACATCTGACCACCAGAACCACCCCAGCCCAGTGCCCCTCCCAGTCAAAGCCCCCATAACCCCTTTCAAATTCAGGGAAGTTACCGAGCAGGAAATCATTGAGACAATGAACAAGAGCAAAGCTTCCAACTGCAAAGGAGACCCCTGCCCAGCCAGCCTTACTAAAGATTGCACTGAAACACTCGCCCCCTTTCTCAAATCCTTCATCAACGCTTCCTTTAACGCCAACACAGTCCCAGATAGCTTAAATGAAGCTTGGGTACTCCCACTTCTAAAAAAAAACACGCTCGACCCAGAAATGGCCAACAACTAGAGGCCCATCACTACCGTGCCTTTTCTGCTCAAGATCAAGGCCAAAGTTGCCTACACGCAAATCCAGGAATACCTTGAAACTAACAATATCCTAGGCAAAAGACAGTCAGGCTTCCCACCAGGTCATGGGACGGAATCGGCCCTACTCGACCTAAAAATACAACTTGGGGACATCATGGACAAAGGCAAACCGGCACTCCTTCTCCTACTGGATTTGTCCGCCGCCTTCGACCTTTTCAACCATGATATTCTAGGCATGCACCTAAAAAATGAAGCTCATTTCTCACCAGAAGCCATCTCGTGGGTAGCCTCTTTTCTAAATGGCAGACTCATGAAGGTCTTCTCAGACACTGCATCAGCCACCCCTACCATCATTCACTCCATCATTCACTGCAGCGTCCCCCAGGGCTCCTGCACCGCCCCGACTCTTTACAACATATTCACTCTTCCACTTTTCAATGACCTCGACTGTCGCAATATAGCGTACACCAATTACACACACAGGTACTACTCCCACTAACTGGGATCTATGAAGAAGATGCAGCAGCCCTAACCAAAATCTACACAGCATCCAAACTTGGATGGCTGCAAATGGCCTCTGCCTAAACAGGGATAAAACTGAGATCCTCATAGTAGGGAATAGCGAAACTCTCAACAGACTCCCCCCTCAATACAAATCCTTTAACATCGATAACTCCATCATCACAGTCTCTAAGACTGTCAAAACCTTAGGTGTTCACCTAGATGCCTCTCTATCCATGTTCCGCCAACTCAACGCCATAGCCTCCACCTCAGCGCTCATCACCAAGGTGATCAACGCAGTCAAGCCCTTCCTCTCCACCAAAAACTGCCTATCCATTGCCATAGGTACCAAACTGGACTACTGTAATGCCCTTCTTCTAGGCACCTCCACCAACAACTTGAAAAAACTTCAAATCACGCAAAACAACGCGTTCCGGGCTGCGCTGACCATTCCCAAAAGGGAACACATCTCGGAAGCCAGAAAAAATGCCCATTGGCTACCAGTAAAGGAATGCATACTCTTCAAAGCCATGGCCATAACACACAGATGCATTTCTTCAGATGCCCTCCCTACCTCTCAGAAAGAATTTCCCTCAGCCCCTCAAACAGACCCACCAGAGCACACCGCGCCAACCTGATGTATGTTCCTATGTTGAAAAGAACTAGGCCAGGGGGGTCCAGCTTCCAACACCTCGCACCCAAAAATTGGAATGCTCTGCCTACCTCACTTAGGAAAGAAAAATCATACACAACCTTTCGAAAAAAAACTAAAAACCCTCCTATTCCGTTAAAAGTCACGGAATAAATTTGCACAGTTATGCTTGCGCTGTAACCCTAGCAAGCTCGACCACTGCTATCTACTGCTACATTTTATGTTATGTTCACTCTCAAGTCTGCTGTAACAGCGCCATGATGCCTCAGGGCAGTTCTGCACGCTTTATAAATGCAAATAAATAAATAAATAAAATTGTGCAGTGGGAGGTGATCCAGCTGGCCAATGACACTGAACAGGGCCTCAATTTTTTTTTAAAGTATTTTATTGGCATTTGTGCATATAGACATGTTTCAACACTTAACAGCTGTCAACATGACAGACAAACAGTTAATAAACTGGTGCAGTCTTCTCGACGCGATACATATTTTTAATGTTTTAATTTTTATAAAGGGGCCTGGATAGGGGGGAGGGCAGGTATCTGGCGGAACCGGGGTCACAAGAAGTTAAGGTCAGGGGTTCCCGCCTCTTTGGTGGTTGTTTGAGGTTATTGTTGGCGGGTGTACTTGTTCATGGGGGTTTATGGTCTGCGGAGTACTGTATATCTCGGAGGAGGGCCTTCCATGATTCTAGGGTGTCGTTGGCGTTATCACTGCCTGAGTTGGTTCCATCTTGCCAGGCCCTGGTCTCGGCTTCCGTCCACCTTTCCAGGTCTTTGAGCCATCTCTTATGTTTCGGACCCCGGGGCGATTTCCAAGCCATTGCTATGGATCGTTTTGCCAGAATACAGGCTAAGTCCATTAATTTGACTAGGTGCTTGTATTTGCTCAGCCGGGGATGGGCACCTAGTAAGCATTCTTTTGGGTTCCAATCGTATCTGATTAGACCCGCGTTCGTGCAGGTGTTTTTCACCATGGACCAAAATGTTGCCGTCCTGGTGCAGGTCCAGAACATGTGAATCAAATCAGCCTTGTCGATTCCGCACCAGGGGCACACCGAAGATGTTTGTTTTTTAAAGGTGGATACCCTTAACGGGGTCATGTATGTTCTGTACAGGATGTTTAGTTGAATTTGTTTGAACCTGGTGTTTCTAGACACCTCTTTGGGGTATATTAGTATCCGCTCCCATTCGTTGTCGGATAGCGTGATTTCCAAGTCGGTTTCCCATTTTTGCCTCAGTCCTACACTTTTCGGGTTAGGTCTGTCGGACAGTTTAACGTAGAGGCGGGAAACAGGCTTCCAGCCATCAGCTAGGTCATATAGCTCCTGGAGGAGGGGATCTGGAGCGGGTTCTTCTGGCCAGACCTCCCATTGCTTCTTGGCCATGCCCTTGAGGCGGTGGTACCACAGGAATTGGCCCCTTCCGATTCCTTCGGTCGTCTGGAGTGAATCAAGTTCCCTGAATGCGCCCTCCTCGAACATGTCTCCCCATGTATAGATTCCGGCTCTTTCCCAGTTTCTGGCTGTCGCGAGGTCTGTTTGGGTTTTACAGGCGTCCACCAGGATGGGGGTGTTGGGGGCGTAGGGGTGTTTCAGGTGTCTTATCGAGCAGGTTCTAGCCCATACCTGCCTGCCCAAGGTCACAATCATGGGAGCGGCTACTGGTTGTTTCATGGGATTCCAGAGAGTTTCTTTAGGGAATAGTTTGGAGGGTATTTGTCGGAGTAGCTCAGATTCGGAGGACGGGTCATCGGCGAGCCATCTCGCCACATGGCTGAGTTGCGCTGCTAGATAGTACCTTTGAAAGTCTGGAAGCTGTATCCCTCCCTCTTTGTACGGCAGTGTGAGTGTGGATAAGGAGATCTTGTGTCTGGAAGGCCCCCATATGAATTCCTTGATTAGAGATTCCAGTTTTTTGAAGAAGGGAGGTCTGATGTAATAGCAAATATTCACGAAGTAGTACAATAGTCGGGGAAGGACTATCATCTTGACAATTGCTGCTCTCCCCATCATTGCGAGCGGTAGCTTCGACCAAAATTTCATGGAATTGCGGAGGCCCTTTATTGCTCTTTCCGTGTTGAGTTCATGTGAAAGCTCGGGGGTGTGGCATATGACGGCTCCTAGATATTTAAATGTTTCTGGCTGCCAGCTTACCCCTACATCTGGCAAATCTGACTCATCCGAGTTCCTGAGCCTGGCCAATGGGAACGCGCAGGATTTTTGTCTGCTGAATGCAATCCCGGAGTAGTGGGCATAGTTATCCAGGATGTCTAGTGCGACTCGTGCATTGAGTTGCGGGTCCTTCAGGTATAGGAGAATATCATCTGCGTACAGGGATATAATGGAGTATTTGTTTCCTAGCTTGATCCCAGCATCGAAGAGCTGGTTCCGGAAGTAAATGGCTATTGGTTCCAGGCCGAGGATGTATAGCATCGGGGACAGCGGGCATCCTTGTCTGGTGCCCCGTTGTATCGCCCAGGGTTTGGATATCATCGCTCCCGTCTTTACTCTTGCAACCGGTGAGTTATACAGCACCTTGACCCATCGCACAAAGCCTTCGCCGAAGCCGAATTCCCTAAGTACCTCGATCAGCCACTCCCAATAGATAGAATCGAAGGCTTTTATGGCATCGAGCGATAGTACCGCTAGGTCTTCATCCCTTTCCGCGGTCTCTGCTATCACGTGTTGAATTCTTCTCAGGTTTGCTGTGGTGTTTCGGCCTGGAACAAATTCATTCTGGTCCTCAGGGATCAAGGTCCCCACTACTTTCACCAGCCTTTTTGCCAGGATGGTAGTCAGGATTTTGCCGTCATAGTTTAGCATTGCGATGGGGCGATAAGAGTCACAGTGATAGCTGGGTTTGTTAGGCTTAAGTATGGGGATGATTATTGTCTCTTTCATGGAGGTAGGTAGGATACCGGTTTCGTAGGCCTCTAAATACACCTCTTGCAGGATCGGGGTGAGGATCTCTTCATATGCCTTGTAAAACTCTGGTGGGAGTGCGTCGCTTCCAGGGGTTTTACATGTGGCGAGGGATCTAATCGCGTCCAACACATCCTCTGTGGTAATTTCAGCGTCCAGCAGGTCTCTTTGGTCCGCTGACAGTCTTGGTAGCCCTATCTCCTCCAGGGTGGCCCTTATGTCTTCCCCGGGTATCTCGTTGTCGTGTGCATACAATTTGGAGTAAAAATCCGCAAAAGCGCCATTAATGCCATGTTGTGTCTTGTGGGTTGTCCCACTTTCATCCGTGATTGCAGTTGGGAGGTGCCTAGGTGATTCTCGTTTGCACAGCCAGGCCAGCATCCTACCAGGTTTATCCGCTTCCTTATGTGCCTTAGCCGTGTATGTTGTGTAGTCGAATTTAGACAGCCTACTCCAGGCAGAGGAGCATTCTTCCCGGGTTTTTCTTAGTTCTTCCTCAGTGTCAGGTGCGGCTTCGATTCCAGATTCGAGGCGCGTAATCTTGTTCTCCAGACCTTCTAATTCCGCTTTCAGTTGTTTGCGGATGCCTCCCGCTCCGGATATTACCTCTCCCCTTGTCACCACTTTCATGGCCTCCCATAGTGTGCCCCAGCTTGCCACCGAGCCTTTATTGATGGCTAGGTAGTCTTCCAGCTTGGTGCCCAGGTCTTCTTTGAATGGTTGATCTGTAAGTGCTGCTGGTGGCATTTTCCACATCGGAATTGGTGGTGTGGGTCCTTTGATTGACCATTGCATAACCAGCGGCGAGTGATCCGATATTGATCTACCTAGGTACATTGTGGATTCTACCTGCTGTGCTAGTTCCCGATCAATGAGCAAGTAATCGATCCTCGTGTGGACCTTATGTGGGGCCGAGTAAAAGGAATAGCTCTTTTCAGTGTGGTGTTGTTCCCTCCAGATATCCACCAGGTCAAGGTGTTCCATCGTACTATTTAGTGCTTTTGTTGCTGCATTGTGCGTTTGACGGGGGGGGTCCGATCTGTCCATATTTCTGTTCCTGATGCAATTAAAATCACCTCCCCATATAAATCAGCTATCTCTGTAGATTGTCATTTTGGTGGTTAGCATTTGTAGATGTGACGGTATCCCGAATTGTGGTAGATATGAGTTTACTAGGCATATCGACTTGCCTTCGATAATGCCTCTCATCATTAGGTATCTGCCTTCTTTATCAGCTTCATAGTCCAATAGCTGGAATGGGACAGTCGGGTTCACCCAGGTGAATACTCCTCTAGCAAACTTGGAGTAAGGTGCCCCTCTCGCGGTCCCACCCCAGCGTTCAGCTAGTTTGGTTGTGGTTTCCTCCGTAAGATGGGTCTCTTGGAGCATTGCGATCGAGATCTTTTTCCTGCGCAGGTAGGAGTGGATTCGGTTCCTTCTCAGGTACGTGCCCATTCCTCTCACATTCCAAGTCATTATTTTAAGTTGGGACGCCATTCCATCCGTGTTTTGGGTTTTTCACTCCTGTCCCCCCTGTTGAGCTGGGGCGGTTATTGTTCATAGTTTTGGTATTCACGACTTGGGTTCCAACCTGGTCCCGCCCTCGTTCCCCGAGGACCCCCGGTCCCTTTTCGTTCTTTTCTCGATGTCTTGAAGACTGCATAACTAACAAACAGTTAACAAAACTTAAACTTGTGCGCCCAGCCACTCCATGCTCCTCTCGGTGCTCAGGCGCTCCCGTACCGTCTGAGCCCATCCGGGTATCAGGCACGAGCGGGGTCGGACAGGCGGCTAACCTGCCCTTAAACTGTTCGTGGGGGTGGGGCTCTGTGCCCGGCGTGGGGCCGAGCAAGGGCCGCATCTTTGTGGCTAACTGTTATTTGGTTTACCTGCTTGGTTCATCTGTACTGTGTGCCTGCAATAACTTAGTGGGTCGTTTGTCAGATTCCTTCTTGGACCTTTTACGACAAGGGTTCCTTAGTTTTCCAATGGTTGGTCGTCTCTTCCGTCCGCTAAACTGTTATCCTCCAGCCACATATTGGCGGCTGCTGGGGTCTCTAAAAAGATAGCGCGGCCCTTGTGAATCACCTTCAGCCTGGAGGGATATAAGAGCATATATTTCAGATTCAGGTGTCTGAGACGCGCTTTAATCGGCACAAATGAGTTTCTCTCCCTCTGGACTTTTTGGGTGTAATTGGGATATATGGATATCTTGGCGTCACCCCTTTCAATTGGTCCTTCTTCTCTAGAGTGTCGTAAAATAACTTCCCTGTCTTGGAAGTTGAGTATTTTAGCAATTATAGGGCGGGGGTAGGACCCAGGAGGTGGTTTTTTCTGAAGGGATCTGTGTGCCCTTTCAACTGAGAATCCTTGTGTTAACTTCTCAGCCCCCACCTCTTGTTGTAACAGGGACTCTATGTAGGCCGTTGGGTTCGATCCCTCTCTTCCCTCGGGGACTCCCAATATCCTGACGTTGCTACGCCTGGCCCGGCCCTCCGCCTCCTCTGCCCTGGCTTCAAGTACGGCAACCTTTCTCTCCAGGTCGATCACTTTAGTGCACATTTCCTTTGTGCTGTCGGACGTCTCTTTTATGGTTGTCTCGGCCGTTGCCACCCTTTCGGTTAAGTTACGGATATCCTGACGCATGAGTTGTAGCTCCGATTTGAACTCGCTAATTCTGGAGTCTATGAATGTCCGCAGGGATGCAATGGCTTCAAGCACCTGGGCTTGATTTTGTGCGGGTTCCAATGTGTTTGTCTGGGCAGATTCAGGGGCAGAGGGTTCCAGACCTGTAGGGGACTTCTGTTTGGTAGACACGTAAGCGTCCATGGTGCTCGCTTTTGCCTTGTTTCTGGCGGACATGTTGAAGGGTCCGAGGTGGCTCCGCGCAGACTGCTCCTTGTGTCCATGCACCGCGTTGGTCTGGGGATGTTTGGGCCTTATTGGATCCCACTATGTGGGGGCTGTTCCTGCGGGTACTGCTCCCGCCAACTCAAAGAATTCGTGTCCAGGATAAGGGTGGGAGACTCCGGACAGCTTAAGATGCCTCTTATGAAGGTCAAAGTTAGGATTTCGATCTAATTCCAGGGGAGCATTCACTCTCGTCCCGAAGGGGACTATTCACCTGACCAGCGTTCAGATAGCGTTATTCGGGTTTGCCCCAATGTTCTGTGGAGGACTAGTAAGTGGTGCACAGGGCACTCCAGAGACTATCAACTCGGGCCCACTGGATCCACTGCCGTTATGTTTTTTTTTTTATTTATAAATATAATCCAGGGGCTGCCCGCGGGCGTGTCGGTGGCATGGAACTACAGTCCTGTTGAAAGGGGGATTGTCATGGCCCCGCTGGTTGTGGGTCCCCCCCGCAGCACTCCTCACCTCGAGTCGGCTTCACCGGTCCTGTGAGGTCAGCCTCCTGTTGCACGCCTGGCTCCGAGCCCGCAACTGGTCGTTGGGCAGGGTGTCGCCCCAACTGCGCTCGGGACCAGCAGCGGCGGTGTTCTCCCAACAACTCCAGGCCAGTCTCCCTGGCTGGCTGATCGCTCCCAGACTGATGCTTCGAAGCGGTCTCTCCGCTCGGAGTCGAAATCGAAGGCCGGCCGCCGTCTCGGGCTTGTCCGAGGGAGGAAGGGGAGATCCTTTCAGGGGCGATTCCTCGGGCTCCGCGGCTTCGCAGGATCTTGTTGGGGGGTCGGTTCGGCTGTGCCCACAGCCACCTCCGTGGATGTGGCTCAGTTAGGCAAGGAGGATCCCAATGCAGCGGCTCGGCCAGGAGCACCACCCATGCCGCGGAGTCAGAGCTGTGCAGTCGCCGTGGTCCCGCAAGCCAGCCCACCGGTGATCAACGCTGTGTTGGGCTCAGGGAGGGGAGACAGGCTTCTCTCCGGTCACGATTCCCCCAAAGGCGGGTTTCAGCGGAGGCGGTCGTCCTCTCACCCCGGCGCCAGTCTCAAGCGGGAGCCGCCATCTTGGGTCCCCCCAGCGGCAGGGGGGGAGGTTTTGCAAGGGGGATTTTAAGGGTCCAGAAGTTCGAACCTCAGCGGCAATTGCAGATTCGTGTCGGGGATTGGTTCCCCTGCACTCGGAGCCGATCCACTCCGTATCAGGATCCCTTTTGAGCAGGTGAAAGGATCAAGATGCGGCGTCTCGGCCGGAGCACGGCAATTCAGCCTCTATCCGCCATAAGCTCCAGGCCACGCCCCCTGAACAGGGCCTCAATGCAATCGAAATGGAAATATGTGCAATCCGGCTGATGACTTTGCAGAATCGTTATGTGCTGGACCTCCTCACAGCCATGGAGTGTGGGGTCTGCAGGAGGATTAGTGATTCATGTTGCACCGATGTACCTCCTAACAACACAGAAAATGGGTCCCTTACCAACATAATAGGGGCCCTGCATGTCCTATGCACTCACATGCAAACAGAAGCAGGCATCAAAGAGACTGACTGGTTTGAGGACCTTTTTTCATGGGCACCATCTTGGATGGGGGCTATTGGGAAGATGCGGGTTCCTGTGATCATTTTCGTGTTGGTGATCTTCTGCCCCTGTCAGCAGGGACTTCAATGCTGCACAAAAGCAGTGCCTAGCAGCGCAATGATGATGGTCTCAATTGGGGTACAAGGGGCACCTCATGGTACACTACATAGCGCAGAACAAACTGATGATCCAGATAAGCCACACGTGGCTGCCATAGAGCAAACCCTTCACCCACCAGGCACAACCACAGTTCGCCCAACAGACTATGAGAATTAGAAAGAAGACTGGGTAGATTTAACAGGGGATGGAGGGTATATATATGTGACATGTAACCCTGAACAATACGGCCAGGCAGTTGAAAGTTTACAGTGCATATATGGAGCGTGGGTACCAAAGGAAGGGACCCGCCATACTTAGAAGCTGAAAGACTGGAAGAAGAAACAATGATACGGGGGGCAAGTAGCTAACACAGGAATGTGTAGTATTAATGAAAGTGGAGAATGTTGGGAAAGAGGGACAGCTGTCCAAAGACCCCAAAGACCCCAAATGCTTTCAGATGCAGCAGAGGCCTAGAATTGTGTAGTAGGTGTTTGGGGAGGTTACAGGGACATGGACAGGAGGGTATTAGCAGGGATTATGGTGTGGAGAGGGTAAAGCATGTTTTAGCTGTAATGTACATTGGAAATCAAACGACATCTTAGATTGTAGCAGCCATATTGAAATTGAGGCCTAGCGTTGTGCTGCAGCCAGGGCCGCACAGCGTAAACAGTGTATGCGTGCAGGAATAGGTCATAGCATGGACACTGGTGAGAAAGGCCAGAGTTGCAGATATTCATAGGACCTTCATTGTCTCAGGTTGCCAGCATTCATATCCTAGAAAGAATGCACCCTGCAAGGCCGCGAGGGGTTGAGAGTCCTCTGTGAATAATGATCCCACGAGAAGGAGGGCTCCAGCCTCCGACCTTCCCTGTCCCAGCCCTAAGTAGTAGCCCTCAAACACCCCTATACAAGGACCCCTGGCATTCCAAGGTACTAACGAGCTCCAGACCACCAACCATAACACTGTTAAGCCCTGAATTGATAGGAAAAGGTCTGAAAACAGCGATCAGTTGCCTTCACCATATGTCACAGGATTTGTGCTGCAAGGTGCCGGCAGGGATAAAACCACATAGCTAAAAGGAGGGAGAGAAGCCTTGGATTGGCAACAGTGTGTCTGGAATCAAACACGTGTGTGCAATGATATGGCCTTGAAGTATTTTCTTAGCTCTTGTCTGGAGTACCAGGTGCACATTAGGTCAGAGATGTAGAATGTATTGTTTTTATTTCCTAATTGACAATTATTGTAACTTCATGCTCACTGTAGTGTGAGTAGGAGCCCACATGGACGAAGATGAACAGAAGAGGCTGAGACCAATGACCTGGCATCCCTTATGGAGCAGGTAGCCTATGTATAGGGTCGCACCAACAAGCCACTTGGATTTGTAACCTGTGTAACTTATGTCACGTGCACCTTTTTACAGTGTTGCTTGTGCTGATTCCATGGCAGCAGAGTACTTTGCTGGTGCATTGCTATTTTTGTGGAGATACAACTTTGTTCCCCTTGCAAGAAGTGTGCTGGGCCTTTTTCCCTAGTGGGTTCTGACTTTTCTGGTATGAGCCTTGAGGGGCTTCTCTGCACCATTCCCACCTATTCCTGCATCTGCCCACCCAAAACACCTCCTCGTGGCAACTCTTTGAACTCGCTTTGATTTAGCCTTACCATCTAACTGTGCACTCTTAATGCCTGCCAATATTTTTTCAAAGCAGTCTGCTGAGAGTTAATGGCTTAATTGGAGTTGGAAAGACGCTACTGATGTAATAAAAAATATCGTACCAATCCTGCCTTGAGCTACTTGATTTATAAGCACTCTGCATGTCCTTCACCGAAGACCTCTTAAAAACAAAGCATTGGCAGAGCCACTGAAGACCTGTTTAAAACAAGCATTGGGAAAGCCAACAATTTTGGGTTGTGCATAAGTTTAAAGCTTTTGCCAGGCACTGCTATTAGACGTTTTGCATCTGCTACTAACAATGGGAAGTTAATGTCACAACGGCCTTGCCTCAGAAGTGCCTTTCCCATGCCTACACAAAAGCCCAAACTGTTGGCATTGGCAATGCTTGTTTAAAAAACCTTTCAAACGGTATATTTTTCACCTAATATACCTCATGCACATGGCACTTTGTGCCTATGTAAATGTCGTAATATATACACATATGTTATTTGCAATCTTTTAAAGGTGTGTTCCCTTCAAAGATGTTAGTCTTTCGCTGGCACTATTACATTTGATCTGAAAGTACCTACAATGCTCTGCATGTTATTGCTCTAAATTTAGCGTGACCTAAAAAGTGGGTGAAGATTGACCCTATTTTCTCTGCTAAGCCTACATTTTCTAATCTTACTTTAAAAAATGCATAGCATTCAATGCTTTCATACTTTCCTTTTACCCTTTTCTTAATTGGTAAACAGGCAAGCCCAAAGGTATACAATTTGACACCAACTACTTGCTACAAAAGTGAAAAAGCCACACATAAGCCCCTAAGCATCATCTTTTCCGACAGGGAGAGGCCAGCTTCTTCCTCTGTCAAAGGACGACTGATAAGGCTGGAGCCTGTCTGTCCCTGTCAGTGCCTGGCAAGCGACCCAGCAGGCAGGTATGCACCATCTCATGAATCTATGTTACTTTACCAATTACAAACTACCACGTACACCATCCGGCTGTAATGCCTGTACTTACCTTTTAACCCCATTGCCAATGCAGGAACTGCCCAAAGCTCTCGATGTCCTTGAGTACCTGCAAATGGTCTGCATCGGCAGACCTTGTTAGCACCATCGACTCCGGAATTTACTATCTCTCTGTCTCAATTTGCTTGTCCAGTGCTGTGTAATGAGCGGGCACCCCCATGGAGCTCAAGGACACAGGCTCTTAAGCTTGGGAGCTGCCCACAGAGTAGAGAGAGGGAATGGGGGAGAAAGGTGACCATAAGGCAGGACAGCCACCTTTTCCCCTTGTACTCTCCTGATGCAGGATTCACAGGATGAGCCTGTCAGGGAGGGGAATCGGGACCAAACAAAAGATGCTTATAGGTGGAAGGCTCCAGCACCAAACCCCCAGTGTCTCACCCCCTCTTCAAAGAGGGAGAGAACACTCTTACAATAAGCGAGGGGAGCGGCTGGAAACCACGCACATTGCACATTGGTACAAAGTGGCTGTTGGCACTTTCTAGCCATTTGGGTGGCCAGTAGCCATATGTTGGCATGGCCCCTGGGCTTATTTGCTGGAGCAGCCCTGCAGAAAGAACATTCCGCTCAGAGTGCATCTGGATTCTGCGCTCGCAGATAATTATTTTCGTTTTCTTGTGACCTGCTTTGGAATCTATGCTTTTCACCCTGCTCAGAGTAGGGAGTGAGTGGAAAAGCAGGTTGTCACAGTGAACTGTGGTTTTGTAGGAGTGTGCGTCGGTAGTGCCCTTACACCACATTCGGAGTCAGGAGCATGATAAAGAGCGGGTTGCCTCATTATAATCCCACATATTTCAAAAGTTAATGGCTCCAGATTTGCGGTCAGCCTAAAATCCAGTGCGGTTTACCTAGTGCAGGGCAGGAGACCAGAGCCAGCGTAACCTGAAGTCCTTTGTCAACCCAGTCAGGGTCAGGAGAACCCGTAAAGGAGCCCAAAAGATCCTTTCAACCACCGTCCATGGCAGGGCACAGCGAGAAGAATTGCCAAGACATAAGGAGTAAGCACCACAAGCACAGTGGCGCAGAAGCACACACCCACCTACAAAGTATACTCGCCCTACCCCTGCCCACAGTACTTACCGCGACTGAGCACGTGGGGAGGAAGCACAAGGACCAGAGAGTGCAGCCACGAAACACCGGTCGATCGGGAGGCATCAGCTAAGTGTGGGAGTGAGAAGGCAAGATCAATCCCGGGGTGAAAGTAACAACTTCGGGAACGTTGCTGTAGCAACACGGCTCTACAGAGGAAGCACCAGAGCCTTTTTGGGAGAGGTCAGCAGCTGATTTTGTTGGCAAAATATTAACACGATGGTCCCCATCATGGTCCCAGCAAACCCATCAGCTGGATAGAGAAGCAGCGCAAATAGTACCGGCAAGAGCACTTCACAGTGCTGTGCAATCGTCGTATGCACATGTAAACACACTGGGCCTCATTACGACTTTGCCAGTCTGGAAACAAGGGTTCCGGTAAGCTCACCGGCACCCTTGTTTCTGGACAGGCAAATAACAAGTTTGACTGCCAGGGCAGCTGTACCCAACCGGTCAGACGCGGCCGGGTGCTGTGGTCACATTAGGCAGACTCTTCAGAGAAGCGCTGGCACCATTAGCAACAGTGCCGGCGCTTCCTTCAACCCATACCCGTGATGACTTGTAATGTCCCAGTGGCACCAGTAAGCTAGGTGCCGGTAAAATGTCACAAGTCCAGCAGCAATCTTCCGGAAACACCGGCAGTGTTATCGCCGGACTCGTAATGAGGCCCACTGTCTGGTTGTTGGGAGTTTCACGGCAGAGTTATTCAAAGGTAGGTCGATAAATTGATCATAATTGAAGTTTGGTAAGCATTAAACGGTCGAAGGGTCATGTTAACGTGAACATGCTTATACTTCAAAAATAGTGCCAGTAAAGGGGCCCAGTAATGAGCAGTTTTACTTACAAAGGGGAACACTTTCTAGGAACAGGGCACAGCCCAATGCCGATATTGGTGGTTCTTAATTACAGAAAACTTGAAATAGGTCACAGTGCTAATGGCTCTTCAGGAGCGCTGCGCCATGCCTGTTATCAGACCAAAGCATTGGTTAGTGCAACCCAGATGTCACAGCGGGCAGAGCGCTCACTTCTGTGACTTATGTGTGATCTGCAGGTTGAAGGTTCGAGGCCCAACATGGCGAACTCAGCCTTTCTCTGAATGGGATGATGCATGCAAAAAATATTCTATATCCAAGCACTTGCTTATGCATAAGTGCTATATAAATAACACATCGTTATTACTAACTCATCAACCACTCCAGAGTCCTCTGACAAGTGGGCGGAAACCACAGAACTATACCATACACCAGTCTCCTTAAACAATGATTTTAAACAGACTGGTAATACGCTTTGAGAAAACCCCAATTAACTGTAGCACGCTTTATTTACTTATTTATTGTGTTTCAAAGTGGTATAGTGGTGCCTGGTTCAGTGGCTATCTTTAAGGACCACACCCACGCTACAAGATATGTTGCATGTGAATACAGTGGTTTAAGAAACCCGAGACAAGACAAGCGTGAGCAACGCGGGCTCGCTCACATGCGGTAACATGAGGGGCAGCTAGAGCATACCACTTACAGAATAACATAGGTTGATTAGACTTGGGGATGTTATGAGTATGCATTATCATCAAGCTAGGTTACGGTAGTACGCTTTCTTAGAAGACAACTGCTGAGCCCCCGCCACTGTGAACAAAGCGCAAGGTGCAGGTCCTCATCTTCGAAACTCGGTAAGGGCAACCTATCCCTTTATCCTTCCGAGGTCGATAAATGAGTAGCAAAGTTAGCAGGACGGTGGTGTCAATATGTTTGATAAAGCGATCGGGCAGAATCTTGTTATAAATAATACATTATTACCAGATCATTAGGATGAACCCGAATATGCGCCTAAGGGACCCCACCACCCCTTCATGGGCTGGCATCCCTACCCATGTGGGGAGACCGGGGGTGGTGGGGTGTATACAGGGTACAAGTCTTCTTGCCTGAGGGCCACATTGCAGCTCGATTTCAAGGTATAACTAACTGGGTTCTTCTAGGACTAAAGAAGGAGCTAAATAGCATCCAACTGCCTGATCTTCAAACTCTAAATATGAGGTTAGTAACAGGGCATGCAGGCCGGGGATGCGCTGATGGGCCCGGATGGGTGCCCCTCCCCCATGTATTCACTTTTGGCGGCCTATGGCCTTGCCCCAGGCGTTTCTTGAAGTAGAAGGCGTTCCAAAACTAAACAACACAATTGACTGGTAGAAGGTGCCTCTCAAAGGGTAGCTTAGGGGAATGCAGAGTTCCTAAAGATAAAATAGAAAGCCTACCTGAAACAATCAGGCTGTTTAAAACAGAAGGAAAACGGGCAGTTAGAGAATTACAGTCTCTGGCTGGCAGGCTCAATTTCACAGCAAGGGTAATACCTCAAGGAAGGTTTTCTTACAGAAGCCAGAGACAAAGACTAAGATTTAAAAAAAATGCTATGATTAAGGGAGGGGGTCAAGAAGGTTTTAAATACAAGGGGAACCATTTATGAAGGATTGCAATGGGTCAGTTATATGGCACATGCCGGTAAATGCGGAAATGAAGAGAGTACCATGCACTAATGCTGCCAGTAGCAAGGGCTTAGGGGCAATAATGAGGATACGCTTGTGAGCAGGTCCTTGGCCGAAGGCATTGACACAGTTACCGGTGGAGCAGAAGCATTGCTTCTACAGGACATCTTTCTCAGATGAATTGCTTTGAATTTATGGGCCACACAGTTGAACAACACAGATAAGTTAATTGTAGTGTGCCAACCCTTGGCCAAAGGCATGGCACAGATAAGGGTGGGCCAGTAAATATTACATTACTTGAAACCTTCCCCATATGAATTGCCTTAAAGGTATGGGTCACATAATTGGGCTACAAAGATATGTTAAAGTTGGTGTGTTAACCCTTGGCCAAAGGCATGTAATACATGCTGGTGGGCAAGAATGATTACACTACTGGTAGCCTGCCCCATATGATTATACTTAAAGCTATAGGTTACACAGTTGAGCTACAAATGTCATTTAAATTTGGTGTGCTAACCATTGGCTAAAGGCATTAACCTAGATACGGGTGGGCCAGACCCACGGAGGTTCTGACAGGGAACTCATAAAAGCAGCTGATTGGTTCACACCGAACGGCAGAGGCCAGGAGAAGAAATCAGCGGGAGACAGATGCACCTCTGAGCAAGGTGAATACCAAGGGTAATTTCCTGCCAGACACTCGGAGGCCCCCACAAGGATCGTGATGGAGCTGGCCAACAAGGCATTGGCAGAAAACACAGCCAAGCTATACAGTAAGTGGTTGGCTAAAGTACAAGAAATTACAAATGTCGTAAGACATAAATGAGATGCAGGTTAACACATATGTTACATGAGCTTATAGCCAGAATAAGAAGAAAGCAGGCTATGAGGCACCTATTAGCCATAGCATATTTGGTCAAATTGGCTGGGGGGAAAGAACCATCCCACTGACAGATTATGCTTGAAAAGGTTGGGGTAAACTCAAGGGGCCAACGAAAGACAAAAGACAGCCACTGAAGTTTGAAAAGCTAAAAAACAATGAGGTTAAAGCTGGGGGAGATATGTTCACACATACATGAGACCAAGCATTTAAGGAAACTTTATGCTGGCCTACTTGGGGGCCCTCACTGTCAGTGAGCGAATAGGCTCTAATATAAAAACAAGAAAAGGTAGGTTGATCAACCTATACTGCATTGAAGATAGGGTCAAGCTGCCCGTTATGCATCACAAAAGAGTCACAAACTTCCGTTAACTTGTTGCAAAGTGTGACTGTTTAATTGTTATCTTTATATTCAACAACTGTACATCTTAGTAAAAGCAGATGTGCAGGGCGAGCTCAAAAAATGGCCAATGCATTTTGGAACGGAGTTCCATCGTCAGGGCCAGCTCCTTCTTAAATTAACTGGATCCAAATGTCAAAAAGTTGAACAAACAAATCTATTAGATAACACACAACATGTAAACAACAGTAGTTGGTTAAAAATACAACATTCATAAAGTAAATCCACATAAATCATGACAGAGCAAGTAAACGTAGCCATCAGCATGTACATTATCACGATTTAAATTTTTTGAGATTTTTCAATATGCCGGGTATGGGTGCACCATGTTCAAAGAATGGGGGTATGAACACCCAAATCCAATCACACAAATCGTAATAAACCATATGGATTTCAACACATACCAGTAATCAGAAAATAAAATAAAGAGTACATACGTGTAATACCGTAACATTTGTAAAGTAGCAAATCGTAGGATCACAGCAATTTAGGGATGCCAATGAAGATAGAAGAAGGAAGAAAAAGAAAAAAGAAAAGAGTAGAGAAAATGACAACGGGAATATAATTGCCTATTTCTTTCTCTTTAGCACAAAGAAATCTCGTAAATATAGCTGCACTGACCTTGCCATGGATACAGCATGAGCTTAAATCTTTGACAATCTCATCAGAATAAAGATTCCTGAGAGGCATTTCTAACCGCGTGCAGACTCTATCTGAAAGAGACGTGCAACGCGGTGAACAAAGTGCTAAAAGGTTATACCATTCTCGAAGCTCAAACTTCTACAAACACTGTTAGGCTAGGTCCAAATGCGAGAAGGAAAGTGAGTCATCTGAGGATGCCACATGGGCGCGTTCCTCGTAGCCATGGTTCTTTTACTGTGTTTTACCTAAGGTTGCCAAGGCAACGTAAGGAGCCGTAAATCTCCGGCGGCCATGATTGAAAGGCTACTAGTGTGTGTTACAGATGTAGAGTCTACCGTTCTGTTGTGCATATTATCAACTTAAAGGTTATTCTAAACTAGCTCAAGCTGTTCAATTGAATTTTACCAAAAAAAACGTGGAACAAGCAAAGAAATAAAAATAATTACAAAAATAAGAATAAAAATAAAAAAAACAGATAAAGAGAGAACAGCGCAATGTCAATTGTAAAATATGTGCCTATATGTCCTGAGTGCGATAGCCACATTGGGGACCGGCAAAGGTCAGACTAAGTTCGGAATGGATAGTTTTTTGTTCTAACTTGTTGATAACCTTAGTTAGAGGTAAAGGAGAGTAGGGACAGACCAAGAACTGCGAATGTCCCGGGTGTTGTAAAAAAGAATACCCTTAAGAGGAGGATCACTTAGGAAAGAAGAAAGGAGAAAGGGATAAACACTAAACAGAAATATCCAGAGTTGTGCTGGGGATAACCAGGACGGTCCCAAAGTGTATGTACAGTTCCTTACTTACTGCGTAAGTTATATAGCTCATCATGACAGCAAGTACATTCAAAGCCATACCACCACTGGCATTTCCAAAACAAGCCAAAATGGCTCAATGTCATAGTGCATTCTAAAACATTGCACATTTTCAATCAAAAAATATAAAATCATAATATGGCTACTCAAGCATAAAAGGAAACAGCTGAGGTCGAACTCCTCATTCATCCCATTCGGTGATAGTGAGTCGAGCTTGTCAATCCAAAATGCCTCTTTTTGTGCTCGCCATTGCTTAATGTCTCGAGATTGTCCTTTGGGAGGCATAACTTCAAGTACCAAAAACCTCAATTGGCTCACCGTATGTCCATTGTCATTGAAATGTCTAGCAATGGCTGATATCCTGTTCTTGTTCCTGATATTGGACTTGTGCTCATTTATCCTAATCCGGATCTTACGTGAAGTCTCTCCCACGTAATATTTCCCGCAGGGACACCTGATTGCGTAAATTACATTCTCTGAAAGACATGTAGCATGTTATCTTAATGTAAATCTTTTGCCAGTTCGTAGATGTGTAACCTTTAATAATGTTGTTACAGTTCCCACAACTCATACAGGGATGCGTTCCAGGGAATTTGTCAGGTCTCGTTGCAGTTGTCTTCTCTTTGGTGTTAACTAGTAAGTTCCGCAAATTGCTACTTTTCTAATACGCAAATATGGGTGGAGTAGGAAACAGGTCAGCAGTACCTTCATCGCTGGTGAGAACGTTCCATCTATTGTGTATTATAGCCTTGATCTGCTTACTTTGTATGGAATATTTGGTAACAAAAACCAATTCAGGACTGTCTTTCGCAGGTTTTTTCACTAAAAGTTGCTGGCGTTCTTGCGCGTTAGTCTTGTCGCGAGCAGTTACCAGATCTGTCTCTGGATATCCTTTTGCTTGTAGTCTTTCTTCTAATTTCTGCAATTGTAAGCGACAATCCCCTGTATCACTTACTATCCTTTTAACCCTTAACATCTGCCCGTAAGGTAAATTCTGGAGAGCCTTGGGCGGATGAAAGCTGAGCCGGTGCAGCAAATTGTTTCGATCTGTGGGTTTTGTGTACAACGTAGTGGTGATTCTATTTGCTTGGATAACTGTTTGCACGTCGAGATAGTGTACATTCAAATTGCCTATGTCCATAGTGAATTGGATACGTTGATCGATTCCATTGAGGAATATCAGAAACTCCTGAAGGTCCTGCTTACTGCCTGTCCATATGCCAAAAATGTCATCTATAAATCTGATCCATGTCTTCAACTGGTGTTGCCATCTTGGATTGGGTAATACATGCGTGGTTTCAAACTGATGCATGAAGCAATTGGCGTACACTGGTGCCATAGTGGCTCCCATCGCTGTTCCTGATATTTGGTTATAAAATTTGCCATCATATCTGAAACAAGAATTCTTGGAGATAAAGTCAAGCAGAATGATAAGGAATTCTTTATTGGCTCCAATCTCTGTCGTGCTGAGTAAGAGGGCTTCCACTGCTTGTTGTCCGAGATCATGCAGAATACTTGTATAGAGGGTGACCACATCAATTGTGAATAGAATGTCTTCAGAGGTCAAAGAAATGGTGTCTAATATTTGGAGAAAATGCGTCGTGTCTTTCACGTATGTGCTTGTGGCCTGAACGATTGGTTGCAGAAAAAAGTCTATATACGTTCCAAGTGGTTGTAACAGACTCCTCGTGGCCGCCACTATTGGCCTTCGGCAAAGTATATAGATGAGGCATTACTGGAAATGGGGTGGATAGGTATGCCCTTGTTTTTGTGCTGATCCATTCATCTTCTACAGCTCTGTCTAGAATTTCTGTTAATTTTCTTTTGATCTCAGGTGTAGGATCTCGTGGTAGTAGTTTGTAAGTGTTGGCATCTAAAAGCTGTCGCAGGGATTCTAAGTGATATTGTGATGCATCCTGGATCACCATTGCACCGCCCTTGTCGGCGGGACGGATGACTATAGAGTCATCACTAACCAAAGCACGTATTTGTGATAGCTCACCTCTGTTGAGATTGTTTTTTTTTCGGTGCTTGAAATTGCATCTTCTTTAGATCACTCAGTACCATTTTTTGAAAAATATCTATTGCCGGTACCTGTATTGGTGGACAAAAAGTGCTGCTCGGTTTGAATTCAATGTACTCCGATTCCGTTACTGTAGTAGACGGTGCACTCTCTGCAAAAAATGTCTTCAATTTTAATTTGTGAATCAGCTTGAACAGTTCAATCTCCGTCTGGAACTTATTGGTGCTATAAGTAGGTACAAACTTGAGCCCTTTCTCCAGGGTTTGTATCTCACGGGCGCAGAGTGTCCACTTCGACAAGTTAACCACTAATTGTGATTCGTTTGCAACCTTGTTTGCATCCTTTGGTTTCCTCTTTCTCCCCCTCCTTGTCCTCTTCCTCTGTCCAAAAAAACGGTGTTAGTTGTACGTTTGGGTAGCGTTGGTCTTGTTTCTTGGGCTGATGTACTGGCCGGTTGGGGATCTGTGGTTGCTCTCTCCTCTTGCTCAGGGATGTCAGAGTCAGAGCTGTTATTGCCACTTGTATTTTTATTCGGGCGTGTACCTTGCTGTTGATATTTATCAGCCCACGTGTAGACCTCGTTATTGAGGTAATCAAAAGTATCTCGACTAAACTTTCGTATTTTCTGAGCTTTCAAATCCTCTTGATAGCTCTCAAGCTTCTTGTTGATGTCAGCTAAAATTTCGGCAAAGGATTCAGCATCAGTGATATCAGTGATGTCTTTAGAGAGGCTCTCAATTTCCTTCTCGAGTTGCTCAATGTTGCTTGATAACTCCTGTATGGTCAGTAGGATCAGCTCTAGGGAACATTTATTGAGAATTTGTTCCCATTTCCCAACAAACTTCTTGTTCTCCTTACAGAGCGTTGGTCGTAATGGAATCCGAAGACCTCTAGGTATCCTTTGTGCTTTGTAATACCTGCTCAGAGTTACTGCATGTAACTTACGGTTAATTAACTTTCTAACGTTGTATTCCACTAGACATCTGCACATTCCTAACAGGGATAGCAAGAAGCGGGAAAGAAACTGAGATATTTATGTGGGAAAGAGTCCAATGGAAGGGTGTCCCGTCAATCAGAGCCATTGACATATCTAGGAGAAAGCTCAACAAAAGCGTAGAAAAATTCTGCACAAGCAAGTATTTTAATTTAGTCAGACACAGGAGTAGAGTTCTTTCCCGAACCAGACCTATTTCACAGAGATGGAAACCACCTGTCAGTGAAAGGGATGGAGCTATTTCACACAGAGATCCTGAACGCCTTAGCAACAAGGGGAGTTAGGTAGAGCAAGGGTCTTTTGGGCAAACCCGAGTGGCCGGGAACCCACTCAGGTGTGGCGGCATGAGCGGCATGAGCCTGGAAGCCTGGAAGGAAACTACCATCAGGCACAGGTGTGCTCACCAGCCACTTTACAGGTCCTAAACACACAGATTTGGGACCTCACGCTGGGGGCACCCTGTGAGCAAAGAAGGGCAACTTTCAGTCCCTGGCCGAAGTGCCCAAAAGAACAGAACTAAGAAAAAACTGCACACCTGTTTGTTGGAGAATACCCATAATACTAAGTTATGTTTTTATTAGTATTATGTTTTTTAAAAAGCCACAGCCTTTTAATTGCTAACACAAAACATGTTTCTGCATATTGTTTTATGTATTTACTGTATATATTGTATGCCCCATAGGCCTAGCAGTTACACAGCTTGTGTTCAGTGCCACGGAATGAGAGGGCATCCCCATGGAGCTCGAGGGCACAGGCCCTTAAGCTTGTAAGCTGCCCACAGGGTACAGGAGGGGAAGGTGACTATAAGGCACGCCACTTACCCTTTCCCCCCTGTCCTCTCCTGAGGCAGGACTCACTGGAAAGGCCGGACAGGGAGGGGACTCAGGACCCATCAAAAGCTGCTAATAGGCGGCTGGCGCCAGCACTGAAACCCCCAGTGTCTCTCCCCCTCTTCAAAGGGGGAGAGAACACTCTAACAATAAGAGAGGGGAGAGGCAGGGAGCCACGCACATAGGTGTGAAGTGGCTGTTGGCAAAGGCCGGCCATTTGGGTGGCAAGTAGCCATATGCTGGCATGGCCACAGTGCATATTTGCCCCATATAAGCAGAACTGCTGAGGCAGCCCTGCAGAAAGAACACTCCGCTCGGTGGGCATCTGGATTCTGTGCTCGCAGATCCATCTTTTTGTTTGCCCAGATCCCACCTACCACTGTAAAAGGTACATTTGGGCAAGCACAGGACATGGCCATCTGCAAGTCGTGGAATAGAATAACATAGAAGGTGGCATGGGTCTGGAAGGAAACTGCCATCAGGCACAGTAGTGCTCACCAGGTCCCAGTCACATTGACCTGGGAGCTCACGCTGGGGTCACCCTTTGAGCAAAGAAAGGCAACTTCTAGTCCCTGGCCCAAGTGCCCAAAAGTACAGAACTAAGAAAACACTGCCCACCTGCTTGTTGGGGAATACCCATAATACTAAGCTATGTTTTTATTAGTATTATGTTTAATAAAAAGCCATAGCCTTTTTATTTCCAACACAAAAAAAGTTGCTGCGTATTGTTTCATGTATTTACTGTATAGAGTGTATGTCCCAAAGAGCTAGCGGTTCCACAGCGTACACACCTTTGCACAGCCGATGTATCCCCTAGCAACACGGGGTGAGGCTTTCCTGGCGTTCGCTTGGCGAAATTGCTACATCTTGCCTGATGTGTTCCTGCAAGCACACCACACCTATTTGAACCTAGCAAACAGGGAAAGTCGCTGAAGCCTCTTACCTGCTAACTTATGTGTGAATCACTCAGCTGTCTATGTATCCTTAACATCACCATGTGACTTGTACCCTACAACTGCACCTCATCTTGCCTGATGTGTACCCTCATGCACACCGTGCATACTGGAACTTAGTGAGCGGGTAATGTCGTTAAAGCCTCTCATCTGTTAGCTTAGGTTAGAATCACGCAATTCACTCTAACTGTTTTAATCATCTACCTTTGTAGCTTCATCATAACCATGTAAAGTGTAATCTGTAACCACTTTCTTATTTCTAGCGCCTGGATGCCTGAGGGCTTTGTGCTCTGCAATAAATGAAAGCAAATGCACATTTTTTGAGGTTTTTAAACTGATGGCAGTTTCCTTCCAGACCCAGAAGATACACAATGTTAAAAGGCCTTTCCTTGTAACATACTGTATTTAAGAATGTGTACGAAATGCATTAAAGAAAACAATTATTCTGTCACTGGGGACAAAATCCTTTTGCAGTAAAAATTTACAATTGGTAATTTTAATTTAAAAGCGCGTATTATAGTTTTATTAAGCAAATGTAAAAGTGTGTCAAATCTTTAACTTTCATTGAGTCGTGTGCTGAGAAGTGTTTAAGAAATGGTGAAATCGTTCGCAGGTCCATGCATGATCTTAATGGTGACTCATTTTCGTATCAACGAAGCAATAGAGGTGCGGCTGACATGTTTGCTTGTCATGTTGCAACTGTACTAGATGTGAATCACTTACTGCAGCTTGTTCTATCCACATCTGACTAATTCGCAGTTGTCAAAACCATAGGCAGTAGGACAGCTGTTCAGTTAAGGTAGCCCCAACCACTTTAGTCATCTTGTTCCAGAAGGGAAAGGGACAACTTCAGTCTAAATGTACACTGTCCTGGGTCAAACTGCATGCATTACAACTTCGCCCATCTTCCATGTCCCAGTCCTTACTTTCTAGAATATGATTCTAGTTCCCCCAGCAATCACTTAAATTAAGCATTGTTTTATGATTTTCTTTTTGGTTTTCCCTCCCTTGCTAACATAAGGGACGTTGAGCTCACTGTGAAGGATTGCCATCTGGCTCTTGGTGTAGCTCTTTTGATGTTTATTAATAATTTATATTTTGCATTTATTAAGTGTTTTTACCAATGCGCTATACAGAAGTGAAGCAGAAAAAGGTACAAAAAAGAAACAAACTTTACAATGAACAGATGAAACCATTAAGTAGAGCAAACTGAGAGAAGAAGTGAGTATTGAGCTGGGAGCGGAAGATGTGAAGCGAGGGGGAGGGGCGGATGTCAGGAGGGCGGGGGTCCCAGAGTTTGGGGTGAGAAGGGAAACGGAACAGAACTATGAAGGGGCACAGGAAGGCTTAGGAGAGGTGAGTAGATGTAGATGCTGCGAATGGAGGGAACAGGAAGACACATATGGGGAGATCAAGGAAGAAAGATAAGAATGAACAAGGCCATTATAGCACTTACAAACAATACAGAGATAAAGGAATTGGAGGAGAGAGTCAAAGGGAAGAAGGGAGATGGAAAGAAGAGATGGAGTTATAGAAGACTGAGAAGGTAATTGAAAAAGGAGCCGAACGGCGGAGTTATAAACCGAGAGAAGGGGAGCCAGGTGTGAAGAGGGAAATCCAATAAGCAGGGCTCAGCAATAGTCTGGGCAACAACACATTAGAGGAAAGTGAAGATGAGGAGCTTGGTTGCCTGAAATGGGAGAAAAGGACGGATCATATGGATATTAAAGTGATGGGATCGACAGGTTTGAGCAGTAGAAGAGATGCGCTGTGAGAAAGTAGGTGCAGAGTCAAAGGAAATGCCCAGATTGTGCAAAGGAAATGCCCAGATTGTGGGCAGTAGAAGAGGATGGGATAAAGGAAGGGGGAAAGAAAACAGACGACAGGAGTGGTAGGGGAGAGGGAGATGATGGAGGCAAGAGGAAGATCTTGGCTTTAAATGCCATTAATAAAAATGATGCTGGTAATAGTATCTCAGAAAGAGAGAACTACCAGGTCTCGCTTTCATCAAACTCCATATCAAAAGCATAGTGTACACCTGTGCACTGCTACATCAGTATCCTGATCAGCAAGGGCTGCTCTGCAGTGGCACAGAGCCTATTCAGGCTAACCAGGCTCCGCTTTCATCAAACTCCACACCAAATATTATTATTATTATTATTATTATTATTATTATTATTATTATTATTATGCTATTTATTGAGCGTGGACCTAGCTACTAGAAGAAATGGCGCACACAGCGGTATACAACAATACAGATACAACACAGACCCCCTTACAAACAACAGAACAGATATACATCGTGGGGTAGGATACAGAAGGGCACATAGGAGGGGTACTGCTGTGCTGGGTGGTGGCAAGGAGAGGGGTGGGCAGCGTCTAGCGAGTCAGGTAGCACGAGGAGTGACGTGATGGACTAGGTGTTAAGGAGGAGAGACTCCTTGAAGAGTTAAAGCTTAGTGTACACATGTGTACTGCTACATCAATATCTTGATCGGGAATGCCTGCTCTACAGTGACACAGAGCATATTCAGAGGTCACAGGTGCCATCTTGACAGCTGCAGATATTCAACAATGTTCCCAAACTACATAATTAGAGGAATTCACCATCATGGTGGCAGTTAAAATCTTTAAAAATAAGAAATACCTAAGTTAGGGTATGGATGGTGGTATTTCTCTTCATTATTAAAGCAACATAAAATTGGTATCAAACGTATGTCAGTTTATGAGCCCAGTCATGAACAGGCTATGTGTATTCTCCCTAGTCTGGGTGTCTTGCTGCAGCAAGTAATTAAGGAGCCAGTAGAGGTTGCCTTTCTTTTGGTCTTTTGTGAGGTCGAGTAAAACCTCATTCCAGCAAGACAGCCCCTCAGCAAGAGATCATCCAGTAAAAACAGGGATCAAAGGGCATACCCTATGCAACATTCCCAGCTTCACACCAGGTGCTGCACACCAAAGGACTTTTCATGGTATGGGTATCAAAAGGGGCAGGGGTTTTGTAGACAGAGGGAGCTCCACGCAGCTGCAGAAGGTTTCAACCATCTTGTTTCAGTATACATTCTTTATAAGGAATCATTTTATATCGAATCATATTTCATCGAATATTTAATAATGAATAATATATATAAAGAATTGCTTTATGTCAAATTATTTAATGAATAATACATTTAACATTTATAAAAAATGTATATGTTTTATATTAAATAATTAATTACTATTTTATATTTAATACTTATAACATTTTAACTAAATACATTAACATTTGTTTAAAATGCAATATTTTATTTGGCCAGTAGCTGTCGCTCTGTTGTTCATTTTCACATTAAAATACACCGGAAACATTGCTGCCGTTTTGGATTTCCAGCGTTGTAGTGGATGGAGTGCCTCTCTGGAATTCCTTTTATTTTGATTTTTTCCTGCTTATTTTGATTTATTTCAAAACAATTTTTTCAACAAACAGCATTTTGCTTTCGGTGGATTTCCAGGACCATGGATTGCATGTTTTTGGGGATTTTATTTAATGATTTCACACTTTCTTCCACAATTTTGGACTATGGATATTGGTATTTGTTTCGTTATTGGATTGCTTAATCCCCTTTGGATTTACTTGCAGTATGTGTTTCTCATGGGTATTTGGTGTTTGCAGTTTTGGCGTTCCTGTGGTAAGGGACATTTCCTTATTTCAATAGTTGATATTGAATGCAATACTGTTTAGATATGGTATTTCTTCTTGCTTATTGAATGCAAGTACACATTCTTTTATTTGTTGCTGGTTGCTCCGATATTTTTTTTCTTTGAACTTTTTTTCTTTGAACTGTAGTTTTCTTCTCTTGATATGCATTGTGCAATCTGCAGTTCTTGATACGATTGTTCCTTTTTGAGTTGTTACAAAAAGCACCTTAAAGTCGGATTGCAAGTTTTGAATGACTGTTTGATGCCATTGTTAACTTGTTATTTGTTGTAGCATTTTTTCTATCACTGCTGTGTAACAATTCCACAGAATGTTTCCAAAACATGGTGTTAGTTTTGTCCGACTTCCGATTCATGTTGAATCAAAATAGTCCAATATTGGTTCTAAAAAAATGTCATTTGCCTTATAAAAGTCAGTTTGTGTCAAAAGTTCATAATGTTCTACTACATGATTCTCTGGTACAAAAGCTCATTTTACATTGAAACTCTAAATCTTCAGTGTATCTATTTTGCATTCCATTTGCCTGTATTTCACCACATAAATATTGTGTGAAATGAAAAAAAAAACCCTTGTATTTTACTGTTCGGAAAGATTTCTATGATAGCCTTGATTTGCTGTCTTTCGAAATCTAAAATTATTATGATTTGGGGACATTTTTTCTCGTACAAACCTATATATTTGCTTGTCATTGTATTCGGATTTAGAAGACATTAGTGCGAATATTAACGGTAGTAAAGTGTCTTGTATTACATTATGCAAACTGTAAAACTGTGAGAATAGTTTTGGGCAGACCTTGAAAGTTGCGTCTACCTGCCATTGTTTAGCTCATTTCAAATGTTCAACATTTTTAGTGGTTCCAGAAATTAGCAATCTTTGTTCCATGTTTTCATTATCAAACAGTAAAAAGTTCTCCTTTTTTGAAGTTAGCAACCATTCCGGTGGAATTTTCACATCATGATATTTTTGTAAACTGGTGCTTTCTTTTGTCTGTGTTTACACAACTGTCTTTGAAGTAGTTTGACATTAGGCATTTGTCCTGCCATGTGGAATGGTAAATCGTTGCATACCCTTTTCATTATTGACCCACTTGGCTCGTTTTCAATAGAATCTACAAATGCCTACATTTCCGATATTTCTTTCTCCACCATTGTGCTGTCGGGCATGTGGTTTTAGGTACCCTCATTAAGTATCGTGTCCACCTGTGTAAATGCTCTTCCTCTGCAATTGTGTATGCAGTATTGGGCACATTTCCAATATATTTTATTGTTTTTTTCATTTTCTTTGTTCATTATAAAACCTTTCATAATCAATTGTTTCTTCCCTTTTTTTGATTCCATTTGTGCCAGGCTGTCACTCAAGTCGAATTTTAAAATGAATGAAAAACCATGTTTTACTAACTGAAATGTCAATTAAGAACCCTTTTGAAATGCTGTAATGTCACTGTTATATGTTCGAATCACTAATGTGTTCCTTTACTTCCATGTTATAAATCTTACCTGATCAGTGGAAATGATTATGTTCTGTGTTTTTTTTGTTTTTCTTTCTTTACTCTCTTCAATCTATTCACTGTAGTGTTTGACTTGCACTGAACTGTTAGTGAACCGTTGCTCTTGTTTTCAAACATACTTCCTCATTAGGGTCCATTTCTCAGAGTTCATTGTTTACTATCGATATATATTGATTTTGGTACACACGTTTAGTTATAAGAACTCCTCTCATGATTTCGAACGTATTTCGGAAAATATGTTTTCATTATATAGTATTCGTTATAATATGCTGTCGATATCTGGGATTTATTATCAAGACATGTAACCGAACGCATGGATCTTGATGTGCTCCCCATCACAGAGATATGGTTCATGGACACCTCTGTCACAAGCTTTGACACACTCCTCCCTGAAGGATACAAGATCCTCCCTGTGCCCAGGCCGAGGGATCAGGAGGGGGAGTGGTGTTGATCTTCCCAGAATTGATACCTTTGTCCATCATCCCCACTCAGGCCTACTCCTCCTTCGAATGCCTAGTCTGCAGGCTCTCACTCTCTCCTAAATCTTATCTCCTTATGGGCACCTTCTATCAGCCACCGGGACAGCCTACTCTCTTCCTCTCAGAATAGGCTGACCTAGCCTCCTCTCTACTCTCCTCCTCCTCTCACCTCCTCCTGCTGGGTGACCTCAACATCCATCTGGACTCTCCTGACTCTTCAGGACCTTTCTGCAACATATGCGATTCTCTCTCCCTCTCTATCTTACCTTCTGGCTACATGCACACAGCGGGCTACACTTTGGATGCTCTCATCTCTACCGACATCCCTGTCTCTATCCCTCTCACTATCTTGGATGGAAATCTCTCTTCTCTTTTCCCACTTGAAGCTTTCCTCTCCTCTTTCATCGGCACATCCAGCGGACCACTCGTTTCAAAGTCACCAGACCCCCATGAAAACAGTGACAGCAGGTGCCTTTACCTCCACCTACTCTCCTCTTCCTACTCCTGCGGCTGACTCCCACCCTGACATAGCCATCGCTAACTTCAATCTCCAACACCCTTGATACTCTTGCCCCTGTCATGAGGGTCCGACTGAAGCCTTCCAAAAAGTGAAGTCCTGGTATGACTCTGATCTGGCTGCCTTAAACACAAGCGTAGGGCAGCTGAGCGGAAATGAAATGAGTCAGGTGGACCCTCTGACAAACTGCGTGCCACCTCCTTCAAATGCAATATAGACTCTGCATCCAGACCAAGAAAAGAGTCTTTATTCAAGCCTGCATCTCCGCAGCATTAAACACAGCCAACCGTTTCAAAGTCTGTAAGGAACTGGCCAATCCTGCAGTAGCCCACTCTTCTGTCACACCCACTCAGGACCTTTGATTGGCCCTGGCTGCACACTTCACCGCAAAAACCCAATACATCCTTCCTCTCTCACTTCTGCACCACATCATACGCCAAAACCTCTGGAGCCTCCCATGGTCCCTTTAACACTTCTCCTCTCTTCTCTCACACCCATCATACCAGATGAGGTCGCTAGACAAATCCGGTCTATGAAGGCCTCATCCAACAGGTGGACCCCTGTCCCTTGAAACTCATTAAGGACAACAGTGACTTTTCCACACCAGCCTTGGCTGATCTCTGCAATTTCTCTTTTGCCACTGGAGTTTTCCCAACTTCTCTCAAGCACTCCCTTGTGCACCTACTGCTTAAGAAACCCTCTGCCGACCCCTCCATTCCGACAAACACTTGCCCCATCTCTATCACCCCTTTCCTGGGCAAACTCCTGGAGAATTTGGCTATTTCTCAGCTCACCCTCCACACTGAATCTGCTGGTTGCATCCACAACCATCAGTCTGGCTGTAGAGCATCCAGAAAACTGCTCTTGTGAACACCTGTGAAGACCTTCTCTCAAATCTTGACACTAACACTCCCTCTGTCCTCATTCTTCTTGACCTCTCCTCTGCCTTTGACATGGTAAACCACAACATCCTGATTGCACATCTCTGTGACACTCTGGGAATCACAGGTTAGCCTCCAGCATGGTTAACATCCTTTCTTTCCAACCGCCCATCGGAGGTGGAACTTGAGTGCTTCCTCTCTACTATCACTCTCTCAACCTGTGGTGTTCCCTGGGGTACTAACCTATCCCCCTGGTTCTTCAATGCCTACATGGCTGCCCTGGCTCGTGTGATTGCCACTTTCATCTCTAAGTTCCAGTGTTATGCGGATGACACACAACTCTCCTTCCGGCTACCCTCAGCCACCTCCTCTACCTCACTCATATCTTACTGTCTGTCTGCAATGCAGTCATCTTGTGCTGCAAACAACCTCGGCCTCAACGCCAGTAAGAGTGAGCTAGTTTGCATTGGGACTCCTGCTCCCGCTTTCCCACTCTCACTCTAGCCGGCTTCCCTTGGCCCTGCGCCCGCAACCACCTGCGAGTCAAAAAACCTTGGGGTCATCTTCGACTCCACTCCCTCCTTCTCCACTCACATTTTGGACTTCTCTAAAAAGTCCAACTACCAGCTTGACCTCCTCAGGGGTACTCTTCCTTTTCTCACCTTCCCCCAGTGGCTCACTGTCTCCAGAGCCCTAGTTCTCTCAAGGCTGGACTACTGCAACAGCCTCTTTCACAACCTTCCTGTCACTCCTTTGCACCCTATGCAACTCATCCAGAACAGAACCACAAGACTTATCCTTGGCATCAAGCCTAGGGACTGCATCTCTCCAGCGCTGAAATCCCTCCACTGGCTCCTCGTGGCTGAAAGGATCAAGTTCAAGATCCTCTGCATTGTACACATAGCTTTCTGGGGCCTGGTACCTACCTATATGCAACAATGCCTACCTAAATACTGTCTCTCCCGAGCCCTCCTCTCATCTACCTCCAACCTTCTTTGAGTGAGCCGGTTCTCCAACGAGAGATTTGGAGAGAGATCCTCAGCAGGGGCCTCCCTCTGGAATAGCCTCCCTGCTGCTCTCTGTCTTGAGCCTGATCTACTTAAGTTTCAGAACTCCTTAAAACATTCCTTTTCTCCTCTTCCTTCTCTACCTTGCTTTCTTCTCTCTCTGATCTATCCCTCTCCCCCTCCTTTTTCCACACAACATGCCAAATTCACTGAAATGTTCTCTTAGTTCAGTTTGTAAAATATATATTTTTTAAAACATAAAAGTCAAAAACACAAAAAAAGTTATTTTAAGAGCCACCCTTTTTGAACGCAAAACAATTACAATGGTTTCAAATGTCCCGCCCTGGGCCTAGAATTCTTTAGATGTCCGCATATTACTGCACTGTGGACTGTAACTTTTTTCTCACTTTTATTTTTTAACTGTGAAAGGTGGCTCCTAAAGGACCCCTTTTTTGTGTTTTTTTCAATTTTGTATTTTTTGTGCTTTTTTTTAAGGAGAGGCGAGTTAGGGGAGGGCACGGGCACCAACCACAGGGACGAAGGGGCACCAACCACAGGGACGAAGGGGCAGGTGGAGAGAGAAAGATGTTGGGAGGGCCATAATCAGGTAGGTGGCAGTGTTTCACATGCTCATTGACCGCAGCCTTGAAAGCACTCCGAAACTGCTCCCCCCTACAGATTGGTCCGTCACAGTACACACATAGCACTGTGACCATCGAAAGGTAAGTTTCAACAGCGTTCTGTATGGCCTGTTAAGCCACCGCTGGGATCCTCTGCCCCAAGAGAGAATCCTTTATAGTGACAGGAGGAGGTGAAGATTATGGGGTGAAGGTAGTCAACCTCCTCTTACCTGAGAAAGGTATTGCATTTCTAAGAGCAGTCACGTGGGTCGATTTGGTGTGGCACCTCATGCAAGTAGTCCCGTAGCAATACAAGCCAGGTTTATCGCAACTGAGTACAGCTGTGCACTCAGTACATCCAACCTTGCTTGCACAAGCCTTTGGGACATTTCCAATGGTCATCAGAAATTGCCACACCCAGGACTCACTGCGAGTACTGGTGACAGGGACTTCCTCCACTTCATTCCCTTCTTCCTCTGGATCCTACTCTTCTGTATCACCGTGCCTGTTCATCTCTGCAGGCTCTCCAGATGATGATGATGGTGGTGGTGGTGGCCGGGAGGAAGCAATGGCCATAAGAGATGCCATGGGCCCCAAGAACAACTTCTGCAAAAGAAATTTGCAAAGCAGTGAAGCTCTCTTCTGGATAGCCAGATTGAGAATGAGGAAAAGTAATGGGTGGGTCCCTTCAGAGGAACCGTCCGCGGACAGTCGTACTGTCCGCAAACTACTGATTCGGAAATATCCCTTGAAAAGTTTTCAAAAGTTGCCAGATCAACATAGAATGTGTCTGGAAGCCGTGCAAGGTTAAAGCTTCTGCTTGAAACAGCCTAGATTGGCTGGAAAAGCACTTTTAAGTGGTACACAGCCACAGACACCATTCATGGACCCCGCCATCACACCACACAGGTGCGGTCACATGATGATGTCCGTGGCCGTCTGCAGACCTGTTGGCTGTCTGCAGACATCCTTTGGGCAGGAATCGCAGGGCGCATGCGCTGGGTGTCTGTAGAACAGGCACGGTGTCCGCAGAATAAATAAGAACCAGACATGAATAAAAAAAACAGACATGGCGGGCATCTTGCCGGTCCGTGGGCACCTCCATTTTGAGGGAGGTTCCCCCGGACAGTCGTAGTGTCTGGGGATTCATAGCAGGAGTTTGAAACAAATACCACACAACAATAAAAACAACATTTATAGTACAAAAATATATTTATTCAAGAAAGTAATGGGGTATCGGAATGGGAAACATAAATGGGAGAATTAGGAATTTGTGTACAATAATTATGAAGGGAGGAAGGAAATGAAGTTTCATCGAAGCGTCTTTGATTAAAATGTTCAAAATTTGATGGGGACTAGGAGGACAGGCACAAGAAGGACAGTGATAGGGAACATTTTTAATGGCATGCTTTTTCACATACTGTAAAAGTTCCTTAAAATGATTAGTCAGTTCATCCAATTTTTTAGACAAGTTCATGATTGGGGATAGGACTTCTGTTTGTGATTCTTGGGATTGTGTGTAATTAAACTGGGACGTGGTTTCTTCATGAAAAATATATACTGTAAGAAAAATTGAAATAATTATTTTAGCAAAATGTGTACAAAATAAATTTTTTGTTTACATGAAAATATGTATTGTATACCATTTTAGATGTTATCGTCGCTCATTTCTTCTTTTGGGAAGCTCTCCTCTAACCACTCAAGTGTGCTTGCCATTTCTGTGAGAAAAAAAAGTGCTCTGTTTTATAACTCATGTTTATATAATGAAAGCTAATAAGAGAGAAATGAATACAACACACTTATTGTTTAGTAAGAATTTGTTGTTCAATGAGCACCTGGTGTTTCTCAATCTGTATGCAGAGTTGTAGTGAGGAGATGATATATATATATATATATGAAGTGTACACAAAATCGTATTTTTTAACGTTTTTGTACAAAAAGGCATATTAGCATCTTGTAAACATTAGTTGTGATATTATGTACATCTGTTTGTTGGCTGATGGGTACATCCTTTTGGGGTCTCCACTATGATTCTGAGCCTTGTAAATGGACCTTCTGGTTAGGTTGCACTAACACAACCTTAACTTGCGCCTCCTCCTTGCACTGCTAAGACTAACATACAGGACATCAAAGATGACATCACAAATGTCATTAATGCCATCACCGATTTTGATCAAAAGTCTATAAAAGGGGTTGTGTTTATAATGTTAGTAACAATATGTCAGGGGTGATTGTGAGACTTGTCATGAACTACTTAATGTATTAAAGAATGTATTCATCTGAACAAAACATGATATTGGAGTGTTGTTGTTAATAGAGGAACCTAGTCATACAAACAAATAGGCAATGGCTGCAGCATGCACTATAGAAGTACAATAGTTTTAAACTGATCATTTTGGATAGTAAAATAATGAATGGCAACTTATCAGAGTTTTGAGTAATGATAAACATGTAATAAATAGCTAATATCTAACAGCTAATCATTGAAGATTGGCTACATACTTGTGTTACTACAAACAATATATATGAGGACCCACAATGCATACAAATCGGAGGCACATTCAGGGCAACTTCAGTATGGAGAAAAGAAACAACACCACCAATAAATGACAGCTCCATTAGACTTTATTATCAAGTACATGAATTGTTTGTGTGTTTGAGGATTGGTTATTTCCCCATTTATGTGCACCATGAACTGAGGCCAAATCCTAAGGAAAGTGCCTTAACCACATATAACAAGGTTAATGTCCACATATGTACACCTTTTAATTTTTAAGAATGTCTCTATCAGTGAACAAAACCACGTGGTCTAGATATGTCAGTGATCAAAAAGAAGTGTCTCAGATATGTGATGTCATCAGTGATGTCATTAATGACATTTGTGATGTCATGTTTGATGTGATGTCATGTTTGATGTCCTGGGTGTTAGTCTTAGCAGTGCACGAAGGTGGTGAGTGGATGGAGGGGATATTTTTTGGACCCCCCCTCACCTATTCCTGCACTTCCCAGGTAGGCTCAGTCAGGGTCAGGGCCCTGGCCGCGGAGCACCTGTGTGGGAATACCTCTGGGAACTGTGACCCCTCTTGTGACAACCCTCATAACAGTATAAAACCAGAGGTGGATAAGACTCCATTTTGTAAAGCACCAACTCCATTTTCTAATATTAAGACAACAGTGAGGTTCCAACACGAGCCTGCAGCTCTTCCAGTCAGGCGCACACAGCAAGTGAGTTCCTCCCCCCACCTCCTCCCCCTTTTGCCATCTCTACAGTTGTTCGGTTCCCATGAGAAGACTGGCTGCGAGAATGCAACAAAATCCACACTGTATCTTCTGTCTTCCGTCTTACTTCATTGACCCAGATACAGCCCTGAACAGGGGCCAGAGCAAAAGCTATCTGTCTCTCTAAAAACCTGCCCGACACCCCCACAGACCGTGGCCATAAAAACATAATCCCCATGCCCCGTAGAATAGAGTCACCAGTTAAGAGTGACCCTTGAGTTTGTTTTGATCATTTATACTCTAACATAGATAGAGCCAACATACCTCTTGCATACAGGATCATTTAAACCTAATGTGGGCCAATGTGTATACGAGTGAACAATATAAGATATATGTATAACCAGAAATCCTCATGTTAAACCTTAACGATGTACGTATGATGTATATTAACACGGGACATAAGAATGCTCATGGAAATAAATTGCAACAATGTAATGCATAATCAGTATAACACTGTACACACCAGCACTGAGTTACCTCATTTCCTTTAGTCTATGAGTTCAAATGTAAATATATATGTATTATTGTGTAAACATAATACAGCAGCTATTCACTCGCAGCAAGCCATAATCTCTGCTAAGGGTGCACATACAGGCCACAAGTCTGAACCGCCTCTTTTCCTTACATATGTAAAAGATTAACACTGATTTGAGTATATGTTTTATTTCTTAAATGAACTCTGTTGTTACCAGATTATGGTAGTGAACAAACGGGAGTGTGTGGCCAAGAGGGCAAATGTCACATGGTCAGGGCAACAGAAGAAACATAAGTGTTAACCCGACATATCAACTCGATGAGCACAGCTGACCGATTGACCCGGGACACCACGTCTTCTCACCACTTGCCTTCAAGCCAACCGAGTACCTCCGATCCTATGACACCTATAGGTGACCACTCTTAGTGTCCAATCCTGACTGCTCTTGTGCCCCCTAGGCCCTCCCACAGCTGATGATTTTTTTTGTATATAACTAAATTGTAACATGTTTTACAACATTACAACAGAGCGCTCTCGACGTGAGCAGAGTAGATTCTGCTTGCCCTATTTTAGATAAAAGACTTCGATACTACCAACACTTGGTCTTGGTCTCATTCCCTCCTGGGATGCGTTTTTATTGACTCCATGGGGAGATTTAACTGCATTTTTGGGGGCCTCTCACTTATATTGGTGACCCCGAAGTGATAGCGTTCTTTTCCGTCCTTCTGGCACGAGACGTCCCCCTGCTTTGACCCAGAGAGCGCTCCCTCAAGAGCTACCTGCCAACGACAACTGGTACACCTAGACGTGGGCACGCAGTAGGGTGAGAGGGTACGGGATCCCCCTTTACAAAACCCACTGTACCACTCGCCGGAGTCAGGCGTGGTCTTTCAGCGAGGAGCGGCGCACTGACCGATCGAGTCCAGAGGGTCTCAGATCAAGACGGACATGTGAGTATCAAGTGCGGGTGATATTGAAAGGTGGGTGGGAGTCAGATTAGAGAGTCTTGGGACACACAACATAATTTGGGTGAAAAAGATGAGGAAATCTAGAGCATAAGGGGAAGGGTCTAGGGGTCGGGGCCATTTTGTTTTTCTCTATATTCCATCCTACTCTGATTCTATCGCATCTGGCCATTAGGACAGCAGCGTACAAGATGAAAAGAGGTCAAAGGGATCCTATCTCCGTTGGGGGGTGAAGGCGGCGAGGCATAGTGCTATCTTGACTAGTGCAGAATATATGTGTATGGGAAAAGTGAGGCAAAACAAGATAATGTAGGGGTATCAAGGGAAGACCCGGAGTAGTATTAGAAACGCTTCTTTCCAACTTCATCTTACCTATCCCTTTCTCTCTCCTCTGTGGGTGGACTGGAACAAAGTGAAGGAAGATAATTGCAGGTGTGGAAGGGGTATTAGGGACGGTGAAGCACAATTTAGGTTGTCTATGTTTCTCGTTGTACGTGAGACTTGTTAAGTGTTTGTCTCCTTCTGGAAAACATTGTGCCTCATTACAAATCAGGCGACCGGAAATAACGGTGGCGGTAAACCCGCCGCCACCGTTGTTTCCGGACCGCCTGATCCCGACTCCTGCAGGCGGACGAGGAAACACCGGCAGCATCACGAGATGCTGCCGGTGTTTCCATGATTCCCATTCCCATTGAGTCCCACAGGACTCAATGGGAATGGGGATTAACAACATTCCGCCTCCGTGATTCCCGGAAAAATGGGGTTGTAATGCCCCGGTAATTCCGGGAATCACGGAGGCGGAATGGTAATACGAGTCCGGCAGTAACCAGGCGGTTTTACTGCCTCGGTTACCGCCGGACTCGTAATGAGGCCCATTGTCTCTTTGTGCATGAACATCTATGAAGAGATTTGACATTGCCCGAAAAGAGTTGCACTTATGTTGATGCAGTTTTAAAGTATTGAAAAATAAGTAAACAGTTAATTTCTTTTGAGAAGGATTGCATAGCGTATTAAGTCAGTCAAATGAGAAGTGAACAATTCTTAATAGGAATTGTCAGTTGAATTACATTGGTAGTAACGTACAATGGGTGCAGAGACGCCCCTTGCCCATATTTGCAGAACCCTGCCAGGATATGCAGAAAAGATTAACAAATACCATGACCAATGGGTCATGGAGCTGAAGGGAGAAGGATTACCCAAGGTCTCACGGGAGGGAGGGTACTTTGATAAAGCAGTACTAGACATGGTTGCCACCTGCCTGTCCATTAAATATACGGGGAAACAGTTGCAGAACAGGAGAGAGATATTGGACTTGTGGCACCTGTTTGAGGGAGTGCCCCCCGAACGCAGTGAGAATAATACATCTCCCCTGACAACATCTGGCAGTGAAGGGCCGATCACACAGAGCAAGAAAATGATAGAGGTCACACGTGTATAACCCGTATTGTCAAAACCAGTGCCTGCGGAAGGGTACAGTGACCCTGTATATGTAGCACAACCCACAGCACCTCCCATAGTAAAATCATGCATCACGGCACCACCCCCTTATGAAAGCAAAGGGGTAACTGGACAGGTAAGTACCCCCCACAATCGACATTGAAAAGCTCACACAGGATCTAGACTCAGGACTGACGATGGCTCAAAATGAGTTATCCCATCTAAGATCTATAGGAGAACAAGGGGGGTCACTCACCCCCCGGGCAGAACATGATGAGACACCCCAGTCAAGTGTAGGGACAGGGGAAGATGGATGGAAGAAGGGAGAGATATTATTCCGAATAAATGACACCCCCACGTGAATCATAGAAATAAACACAGCTGACAGGGAACGCGAGGTAGAAGAGGGAGGGGTGGCATCAGATCGAGAGGAAGAATATTGGAGTGACTTAGAGTAGCAGGAAGAAGAAGGAAGAAGGCTGGGAATTGCCACCGGTGGGGCTTCTTTTGGAGGGGGGTTGTCTCCCATGGAAGAATGGAGGGGGAGGTTAAGGAACAGAACAGGGCACATGGCTGTGATTGGAAAGAAACGGACGAAGGTGAGTACTAAAAAGGGGGTGAAGTTTACAGCTGCCACTAATACACAGGGGGCAGGGAGGCCACATTACATACAATGGGCTCAAATGGACAAGGCCAACTTACTCAAACAACTACTCCACTGTCAGGAGGCAGCAGCAAGTGGATATATGCACTTGAGAAACACACGACAGGAGTGCCTTTGGCGGTGGGCGATGTTAAAAGCTTGCTGGTATCTGCAGTGGGAGACCAAGCCAACAGGGTCTGGGCGAACACGGGCTTCCCCAGAATAACATTAGAATGTGACCACCATGATGGGGCCTCGTTCAACACAGTGCGAGCACGCATGTGGGATGCATTGAGATAAACATTCCCAGACACTCCAGATTTACAGTCAGTGATGCAATCTACAATGAATGATGAGGAAGATGCAATGTCTTTCATTCTCCGGGTGCAGGACATGTGGAGAGCGGAAATGGATACGGCCTGGGATCAATCAACATCCCTGTTCTACTTCATTATAAAGAGGGGTCACCCAAAGGAAGTGCAGAAGGCTCTTGATAAAATAGTTGGGATAGAGCCAAGGGGTGGCCTGAAATTCAAAGCATCATAGTGCACCACTGTAAAAGGATCAAAGAGAAGGAAAAGGAGATACCCCAGCGGCGGTTGGCAGACGAAGCTAAGTTAGTGCAAAGTAAACTGCTAAAGGTCAGTGCAGTGGCAGCAACCAGCGCAGCAGGAAGGGAGGGGGAGGAGGAAGATGGCCTGATGGGAATACCAATGCAGATGGTAACAAATTGGACAGGTAACGGCCAGGACCAATGGTCAGGGGAAAATCAATATGAGGGTCCACAGCGACCATCGAGAGTGGGGCGCGGCAATGGGGAGGGGGGTTCAGGGGATCAAGAGGAGGAGGTGCAGCGTATGGAGGGCCCGAGGAGGGATGCAAGGGCAGTGTTGGAATTGTGGGAGGTGGGGACATTTTATGAGAGAATGTCGAAGCAGGCCCAGTAACCCCTACCCAAACGTTCACCAGATCAGACACCCCCACCAAGGGAGCCCTACGGGCTACCGATGGACGAGAATAGACGAGACAGCCAGCCCGACCCAAGATAAATGAACGAGCATCCAATGCCCCCGCAAAATACGTTTTCACACCCCCAGTGCCATGACAATACTACCCTCATATGCAATAATGCTGTAACGCTCACCTGATTCCCGTAGAGGCGCCGGTCTTGACTGGGCGTATACCGTATCTTCAAAGGTGATGTGTAACACACGGCTGGCTCTTTGTGCTGGACCTCTGTGCACTGTATGCCTGACTCGAAGGGTAAGATGTCTGCAGATAGAAAATATGGGATTAAGGAACTGGGTTATTGAATGTCTCTCTCTTCTTCCCTTTCTCTTCTCCTGTAGAACCCCAAAGGTTAACGCTCTCACCTTAGGTAAGTGAACGCCGTGCTCTCCATCTGCCTCGGGGCAGGGTGCTGTAACCAGTTTCTTCACTGGATAAGGGGAGCAGGCCTCTTGACTTCAGAGGACTGCTGTCCGTCGTTTACTGCACGAACGGTAAGTTTCGAGTAATTCTAATGTCTTTAAAGTCTTTAGTAATGATGTTTCTTGTTTTGCAGTGTTCCGGCGATGGCGGATGACGGGCTGAAGTGAGTTGAAGATGGAGCCCGTGTGATGAATAGAAGCACCTGGAAGCACGTAAGTAAGCGCTTGTTGCCTGCTTCACGATGCGCTCTAACTGTCTTTTTATTTTGCAGGTACAAGTTCGGAGCAGCTGCAGGGTGCCGGAATACCCACTGGGTTAGATGTGGAAAGGAGTAATGGCACGTGAGTATTAAAGTTCCCCAATGTCTTTAAACGCACCTTGTTTTGTCTTTCAGATGCGGGATGCAGCGCCGAAGGCCTCCGGAGCGTGCGAAGAGTTGGTAAGTTTTTGTCTTTCAGATGCCGGAATGCAGTGTGAAGACCTCCGGAGCGCACAAAGAGTAGGTAAGCCTTTGTCTTTCAGATGCCGGAATGCAGCGCGAGGCGTTGGTGACAGCCGATGGACCAGGTAAGTGAAGAGCTGTCACTGAAGACCGTAATGCTAACCTGTTCTTTCTTGTCTTTATAGGTGTTTCTGAAGACTGGATTCAGGATGGTAAGCCTTTTTCCTTAGGCCCAGGATCAGATGCAGAAGACACGATGAACGTTCTGCTGCAGAGGATGCAGAATAACGCAAAGCAAGATTCATCCATCGGGTGTGGTTTAAATAGCCTCCTGTAGTGCTTAGGTGTCTCCTTCCACAGCCACGCCTAGGTAAGAAAAGAGTTCCTGCTTTCCAAAAGAGTTCCAGTGTTCTGAATCTAGGGAGTGGCTCCTGCCCCACCCAACAGGAAAAGTAGTACCAAACAGAAGAGGATCAGAGGCTCAACTGGCAGGTAAGTAAGCAGCATGGTCTGCTGCAGGTAAGTCCACCCAAGCATTATGAGCCCGGCGCTTCCAGCGCTGGGACTGGGCATATTTATGAGCCTGGTGCCACTGGCGCCAGGACTGGGTCCGAAAGGTCCCAATTGGGACTGGTTGGCACTTGGAACCTGGGTTATGGATCTGCTTCCAAGGGAGTTGGTAAAACCCTGACCTTTTGGAAGCAGAGATCATGACAGTACCTCCCCTCAAGGCCCCTCCCAAACCGGGCTTCTCCGGGGGTTTTGGCTTGTCAGGAAATGTTCGGTGAAATCTTTTGATTAGGTGAGGAGCGTGGACATATTCAGCAGGTTCCCAGGATCTCTCTTGGGGGCCGTAGCCTTTCCAGTCAATTACTTAAAATAGTTTAGATTTGGAGATCTTGAAGTCCAGAATGCTTTTGACTTCAAACTCGAGTTCTCCATCAACTAGGATAGGTTTTGGAGATTTAGTTAGTCGGGTTTGAGGTTGCACGGGTTTTAATAGAGAGACGTGGAAGACCGGATGTATCTTCATGTGCGGGGGCAAGTCCAACTTGACCGCTACTGGGTTTACTATGGTAGTGATGGAATAGGGACCAAGGTATCTTGGGTTGAATGTGCGTGGCCCTTTTAGAGGTAGATATTTGGTGGATAACCAGACTTGATCCCCTACTTGATATTGAGGGGCTTCCTTCCGATGTTGATCTGCTCCTTTCTTGTATTTTTCTTTAGCCCTTTGAAGGTGAGAAACAGCTTCCTTAAAGGCTTGGGTGATTGTAGAATGCAGGTAGTCTACTGCTGGTGTTTCAAGATCTTGGAGGGGATCCAACTCCGAGGTTCGAGGGTGACTGCCGTACAAAAGAAAAAACAGGGTTTTCCCAGTTCCCGAATGGACAGAGTTATTGTAGGCATATTCGGCTATCCAAAGGATGTCTTTCCAAGTTTTTTCAGTTTGTTGCAGCATGCAGCGTAAATACTGTTCCAGAGTTTGATTGGTCCTCTCGGTTTGTCCGTTGGTCTGAGGGTGGTGACTGGTCGATAGTCTCACATCAATTTGAGCCGACCGACAGCAACTTTGCCAAAAATGAGAAATAAATTGACTACCTCGATCCGAAATTAGAACCGAAGGAAAACCGTGCAATCGAACGATGTTTTCGAGAAATTCTCGGGCCAGAGTTGCTGCTGTTGGCAAGCCTTTGAGCGGAATGAAATGCGCCATCTTGGAGAATAAGTCCACGATTACTAGAATCGTATTGTATCCGGAGCATGGAGGTAGATCGGTGATGAAGTCCATAGAAAGCGTATGCCAAGGGCGAGGTGGGATGTCAATAGGGCGTAAGAGGCCTGCTGGTCTTTCCTTTTGACTCTTGTTTTGGGCGCATATTCCACAGGACATTATAAAGTCTCTGATATCTTTTTTCCAAGACGGCCACCAGAAGTAGCGCTTGATCTTTTCTGAGGTCTTGGCCATACCGGGATGTCCTTCCATTAAAGAATCGTGATAACAAGAGATTACTTTTTTCTGTAAATCTGTGCTGGGTAGGTATAATCGTTCTTGGAAATACAATAAGTTGTCCTTTACTGCAAAGTCCTTTCCCTGCAGATGCCAATTCTGTATGTCTGCTGGAGTTACAAGTTGCCTGGCTTTATCCTTAACTTCCTCTATGGATTCTGTGGCGATTACACCCAGAATTCTTTGTTCCGGAATGATTGGTACAGGTTTAGGGTTGATTAAGTGTTCTTCCACTTCCATCCGAGAAAGGGCATCAGCTTTACTGTTCTTTGTACCAGGTCGATAGGTAATTATGAAGTCAAACCCGGCAAAGAATAATGCCCAATGGAGTTGTCTAGAGGATTGGGCTTTTGCGGTTTTCAAATATTGCAGATTTCGGTGATCCGTAATCACAGTAACGGTGTGTCGGGCCCCCAGCAGATAATGCCGCAAAGCCTTAAAGGCAGACTTTATAGCCAGAAGTTCCTTGTCAGTAATCGTGTAATTGATTTCAGGAGGCGAGAATTTGCGGGACCAAAATGCCACGGGATCCAACTGATTGGTTACCGGGTCCTTTTGTGATAGAACTGCCCCCATGGCAAGGCTTGAAGCATCAGTTTCCATGATGTAAGGGAGTTCGGGGCGAGGGTGTTTTAAGATTGGTGCAGAGATAAATTTAGTCTTCAAATCCTGGAAAGCTTGTTCCGCCTCGGTAGACCATTCAAAACGTTTGTTTTTCTTTAACAAGGCAGTGATGGGCTGGACTATTCGAGAGAATTCGGGGATAAACCTGCAGTAAAAGTTAGCGAAGCCTAACATGCTTTGCACACCTTTTACGGAGGATGGTGATGGCCATTTGAGAACTGCATCGACCTTCTTTGAATCCATACGCACTCCGCCAGGTGATAATATGAATCCCAAGAATTCAACTTCAGTCACGTTGAAAACACATTTTTCCAATTTAGCGAAAAGTTTGTGTTGACGCAATCTTTCGAGGACCATTTTCACGTGTTTCCGATGTTCAGATTCCGATGAAGAATAAACGAGGATGTCGTCAATGTAAACAACAACACACACATCTATGAGCTCTCTGAGGACATCGTTCATAAAATATTGAAAGGCGGCCGGGGCATTGCAAAGTACGAAGGGCATGACCTGATATTCAAATAGCCCATACTTGGTGCGGAAGGCCGTCTTCCATTCATCGCCCTCTTTTACTCGTACCAAGTGGTAAGCTCCTCTGAGATCCAGCTTTGTATATATGCATGCTTTTCTGACTTGGTCCAGGAGTTCAGGGATCAAAGGTAATGGATATCTATTCTTAACGGTGATCTGGTTCAGGGAGCGATAATCTATACAAGTTCTAAGGTCTCCTTCCTTTTTTGGAACGAAGAACAAAGCTGAAGAAGAAGGGGACTTGGAAGGACGAATAAACCCATTTGACAGGTATTGATCCAGGTATTGTCGAAGGTGAAGGTTCTCAGGCTCGGTGAGGGCATAAATTCTACTACAAGGAGGAGTAGATCCAGGTATCAGGTCTATCTGGCAGTCATAAGACCTATGAGGAGGTAGAGAGTTAGCCTGATCCTTCCGGAAAACATCTTGGTATTCTAGGTATTCGGGAGGTAACTGGGGAGTCTCTGAAGAAATTGCTGCCAGTGCAACACCAGGTGGAGGGTGACAAGTAGAGACACATTCTGGAAACTGGACCGTTCTTGCTCGCCAATCGATCAGAGGATTGTGTTTCTCTAACCAAGGTATTCCTAGAATAATCTGAAACTGAGGGGCCTTGATCACATCGAACACGATATTCTCATGGTGTCCGTCTTGACTTACTAGCGTCACCTCTTGAGTGGTATGCGTTACTGGCCCGGAGGCTATCTCCGTACCATCCACCGTAGTAATGACGTCCTTTACAGCCTTGGGACAAAGAGTTAGATTCATCGTCAAAACCATTTCATGATCCACATAATTGCCGATGGCACCGCTGTCGACGTAAGCTTCAATTGCATGTAATCGATCCGGATTATCAGGGCTAATGAGGACCATAGGTATCACGAAATGCGAGGTCACGGAACTGGTTTTCACGCTCGGCAAGAGGACCTCTATTCTTGTCGGGCGAGGTCGTTTCCCTGCTCAGAGTTTGTAACTTTGGTAACTGCAGCTCCTACTGCCTTCTTGGCAGGTTTCACCGGACAGTCTCGAAGAAAGTGCCCTGAGTTTCCGCAATAGAGGCATAATTGCAACTGTTTTCTCCTTTCCCGCTCCTTTTGTGTTAGAGGACCTTTCAGACCCCCTATTTGCATGGGTTCCCTGGAGTCTACTCCTTTGGAAGGAGTTGGCGGTTTGGAAAATACTCGAGCATCAAACTTGGAACGATCGGCCTTCCTGTTCTGCAGTCTGTGATCTATTTGAACGACTAAGTCTATATAGTCCGAACAATCTTGTGGGGGATTCACTACTTGGGCTAACACATCTTTGAGCTCTCCACGTAGACCTCTATAAAACAGCGTAATCCTTTTGTCTTCAGGCCATTGAGTTTCCACTATCAGTCTGTTGAAAGACGCAATATAAGCCAAAAGGTCTTGATTACCTTGTCGCAACGAAAGAAGCTCATTGTCCAAGGCCTGCCCCTGTGAATGTCTTGCGAACAGTTTTTCCATACTGAGCTGAAAAGCTTGAAAATCATGGAGGACCGGATCATCTTGATTTACTAGAGGGATCGACCAGTCTGCCGCATTGCCACTAAGGTACGAAAGCACGAAAGCTACTTTAGCTTGATCAGTTGGAAAGGCTGCTGGCCGGCATAAGAAATGCAACCGGCACTGATTGATAAATACTGCAAACCTCTTTGGGTCACCAGAAAATCGTTCGGGCGGAGCCAGAGGTACATTCCCAGGTAGGTTGATCTGCACTGGATTCACAGAGGATGTAGAAGGAAGATCTCCCCCAGATGTGGGTAACGGGGTCTGTCCGGCTTGTGACTGTAGCAATTGTCTAGCGAGATCATCTGTTCGCTCCTTGGAAATAATCAGTTCCCTTCTTAGAGCGTTCGTTTCCTGACGGGCTGCATGCACTTCTGCCCTTAGTTCCCCAAGTAACTGGGCTAGCTGGTCGGTATCCGAGGTTTCCATAGCGCCTGGACGGGAGTTTTGTGGTAGGCTTTGCGTTCTGTAACGCTCACCTGATTCCCGTAGAGGCGCCGGTCTTGACTGGGCGTATACCGTATCTTCAAAGGTGATGTGTAACACATGGCTGGCTCTTTGGGCTGGACCTCTGTGCACTGTATGCCTGACTCGAAGGGTAAAATGTCTGCAGATAGAAAATATGGGATTAAGGAACTGGGTTATTGAATGTCTCTCTCTTCTTCCCTTTCTCTTCTCCTGTAGAACCCCAAAGGTTAACGCTCTCACCTTAGGTAAGTGAACGCCGTGCTCTCCATCTGCCTCGGGGCAGGGTGCTGTAACCAGTTTCTTCACTGGATAAGGGGAGCAGGCCTCTTGACTTCAGAGGACTGCTGTCCGTCGTTTACTGCACGAACGGTAAGTTTTGAGTAATTCTAATGTCTTTAAAGTCTTTAGTAATGATGTTTCTTGTTTTGCAGTGTTCCGGCGATGGCGGATGACGGGCTGAAGTGAGTTGAAGATGGAGCCCGTGTGATGAATAGAAGCACCTGGAAGCACGTAAGTAAGCGCTTGTTGCCTGCTTCACGATGCGCTCTAACTGTCTTTTTATTTTGCAGGTACAAGTTCGGAGCGGCTGCAGGGTGCCGGAATACCCACTGGGTTAGATGTGGAAAGGAGTAATGGCACGTGAGTATTAAAGTTCCCCAATGTCTTTAAACGCACCTTGTTTTGTCTTTCAGATGCGGGATGCAGCGCCGAAGGCCTCCGGAGCGTGCGAAGAGTTGGTAAGCTTTTGTCTTTCAGATGCCGGAATGCAGTGTGAAGACCTCCGGAGCGCACAAAGAGTAGGTAAGCCTTTGTCTTTCAGATGCCGGAATGCAGCGCGAGGCGTTGGTGACAGCCGATGGACCAGGTAAGTGAAGAGCTGTCACTGAAGACCGTAATGCTAACCTGTTCTTTCTTGTCTTTATAGGTGTTGCTGAAGACTGGATTCAGGATGGTAAGCCTTTTTCCTTAGGCCCATGATCAGATGCAGAAGACACGATGAGCGTTCTGCTGCAGAGGATGCAGAATAACGCAAAGCAAGATTCATCCATCGGGTGTGGTTTAAATAGCCTCCTGTAGTGCTTACGTGTCTCCTTCCACAGCCATGCCTAGGTAAGAAAAGAGTTCCTGCTTTCCAGAAGAGTTCCAGTGTTCTGAATCTAGGGAGTGGCTCCTGCCCCACCCAACAGGAAAAGTAGTTCCAAACAGAAGAGGATCAGAGGCTCAACTGGCAGGCAAGTAAGCAGCATGGTCTGCTGCAGGTAAGTCCACCCAAGCATTATGAGCCCGGCGCTTCCAGTGCTGGGACTGGGCATATTTATGAGCCTGGTGCCACTGGCGCCAGGACTGGGTCCAAAAGGTCCCAATTGGGACTGGTTGGCACTCGGAACCTGGGTTATGGATCTGCTTCCAAGGGAGTTGGGAAAACCCTGACCTTTAAAAGCAGAGATCATGACAAATGCTTACGCTACCACGGCAAATGGTGCGCCAACAACACAGTGTAGGGGGACAACAATGGTAACAGGAAATTTTTTTGATGTAGATGAGCTCCCATGGCACTCACCATAGGACAGCCCACAGAGAGCACTTGCATGTCCTGTACTGTCGACGACCCATAACGGAGCAGAGGAACCACTGGTGGGGGCGGTGATAGGAAACAAACAATTCATTTTTATGGTGGATTCGGGAACGGAAAATCATTCCTCAAGGAGGGCAGGTTCCCGCTTTCTAATTGGACCTTGGAAACCCAGGGGTTCTCTAGGGCGGTGGTCGAGGTTCCATACACTGAAGAGCTAGACATAACGGTGGGGGAAAAAACTGTACGGGCGCCCCTGCTGTATTACGAAGAGTCACCCATTGATTTACTGGGGAGGGATCTTCTCAGTAAACTCAACATGACCATATCCTTCACTGACAGAGGGATAGTGTGCTCTACACTAGGCATATGTGCAATCCACGCCATGCTAGTGGTACACGCTCAAGCGAACTTCCCACAAACACGTGGCATACCTGTAAACCCAGACATGTTCTTACAAGGATTGAGGATACTTGTGAGGGTAGTACCAGAATTGAAAAGTGAAAAATAGAGGGTGCCTTCAGAATTCATTTTCCGCCCAATCAGAGACCCAGAAATAGTGCCAGTGTCCTTAGTATCCCTAGACATACATGCAGTACAAGTGTCATTCCAAAGAATAACAGTAATAGCAATGGATATGCAGGGATGCCAGTGGAGAACAATGCTGTGCATCGATGCCAATACGGCCCTGCGAGACCTGACAGATTAGGAACTGTTTTGCGACACAGAGGACGAAGGGGAAATAGTGATGGAAATTGCAATCCCCTGTGATTTTATGATTCAAAGAAGAGAAGTGCCACTACCCCTCATAGCAGTGATTAAAGCTCCACCAGCATACTTTGAGGAAGATATGTGCCAAGTACCACAGCAGCTGTGGACTATAGGCCCACATGATGTAGGGTTACTGCACAAAGGGACTCTAGTGAAAATCAAGCTCAAACCCGGGGCCATTTTACCTTGAGTAACGCAATATCCCCTATCTAGGGAAGCCGAGGAAGGGATAAAAGACACAATTTATGCGCTAATGACACAAGGAATAATAGTGTCATCTAACTCACCCTGTAACATTTGCATTTAGCCAATCAAAAAAGCTAAGGGAGGGGCGTGCAGGATGATCCAGGACCTACGCACCCTCAATGATGTAGTACAGAAGGAGCTCCCTCTTGTCCCTAATCCTGCTTCAATTTTATGCAGTAGCCCAACAGAGGCCACTCATTTCACGGCAGTGGACCTAAAAATGCCTACTTCACAATTCCACTTGACCAAGGTTCATGGTACCTGACGGCATTCACGCTAGGGGGGGGAGATATGAGCGCTGCAGACTGCTACAAGGCTACTGTGAGAGCCCCTGTATTTTCAACAGAATATTGCATGAAGACCTTGGTAACATACACACAACGAGTCCCATAATTCAATATGTGGATGATTTGTTGGTCTGCGGGAGAGTTGAAAAAGAGTGCAGAGAGGATTCCATTACCCTGTTAACACATCTTGCACAGAAAGGGAACCAGGTAGACAAACATAAAATGCAATACTGCTTGACAGAAGTGCTATACTTGATATCTAAGGACGGTAAAAGAATCATACCTGACAGAGCAGGAGCAATAAAAGCAGCAAAAGAGCCCAACACAGTAAAAGAGATGCAAAAGTTTCTCGGCATGTGTAACCACTTCAGAGCTTGGATACTGGATTATGCAGCATACACAAAACCCCTTTTGCAGGCGGTCAAGGAAGCGCAGCGGGAAACACCAATTTACAGTGGACACAGGAAATGCACACAGCTTTTGACAATCTCAAAGAACTGATATCCACTGCCCCAGTTCTTGCGACCCCCAATTATGAGCAGGAGTTTTATTTATTCTGACATTGCAATGGCACACTCATGACAGCCGTGCTGACACAAAAGACATCCTTTGGTCACAAGCCCCTGGCATTCTACAGTGGAACACTAGATGCAGTAATGCAAGGACACTTTGTTTGCGAACAGGCCCTTGCAGCTGCCGCATTTGCAATAGAAAAAATCTCTATGATCGTGATGGGATGCTCTGTCACTTTATACGTAGAACACTCCCTGTTTGCCGTGCCATCCTTGAAAGATCAAAAAGTACACTAACTACTCAAAGGGCACAGCATATGATTTGATTATTTCTAGTGCTAACATTCACATTGTGCGGTGTAAAAGCATAAACTCAGCCACATTTATTACAGAAGCATGCACCGTAGAAGACTTGCAGCAGCACGACTGCGCCAGGTTCGCAGGGGATGATGATGACACGCCCAAAGCACATGAAAATACACTGTCAGAAGGGGAGAACTATTTCGTAGACGGGTCTGCCTCTATAGATTGCGCAACGGGAGAAAAGCACATAGGAGCAGCTGTAGTTCGGGTGGAGGACAGGGAATTTGAAGTAATTGTGCAAGAAAGATTACTGCCACATTTTTTCGCAGCAGAACTAGTAGCGCTCATAGAAGCATTGCACACCACAAAGGGGTGTATAGTAACCATCTATACAGACTCGGCCTACATGGCAACAACAGTACATGGAGGGTTAGCAAGATGGGTGAGAAGAGGGTTCCGAAGGGCAGACGGGTCCCCAGTACAGCATGCAGCACTACTAGGGGAATTAAGTGATGCATTGATGGAACCTACGCTTGTAGCAGTCGTGAAATGTCAGGCCCATACGCGTGGTGATGACGTCATCTCATTAGGAAATGCAGCAGCGGATGCTGCCACAAAGGATGCCTCCTATTTGCCAAAACCCCCGACAGGTGAGTACATACTACAGAAGGTAGTGGAGAACAGACAACCAGACGGTTTCAACTCATTACCAGTCTCTCAAATCATTGAGCTCCAACAAGATTCACCTAGCGAAGAAAAGGAGATGTGGGTAAAAAGAGGGTACTGACCTACCATGGAGACAGATTAACACTGGCAAGGTAGTAATGCCAGCAAAATTATTAGAGGTTGCATTTAAACAGTTACACTTCCCAGCTCACAATACAAAGCAGCACATCATTACAGACATACAGGAACATTTTTCCCCCCAGAGTACAGGAGCACATGACAAAGTTGATAATAGAATTCATCACCTGTCCAACGTACAACTCCGGCATGACATTACGAACCCTCAGAGGAACATTGCCAAAACCCGAAGGGCCCTTTAGAGAATGGCATATAGATTATGCAGACATGGGAGAGCGCTGTAACGGTGCTCGATATTTGATTGTTGTTGTATGCCCCTTTTCCCAGTGGGTGGAAGCTGGCCCCTGTGCTCATCCAGACACACGGTGTGCCGCCAAATTTTTTGTGAGAGAGGTGTTTCCCCACTGGGGCATCTGTGACATCATACGTTCCAACAACGGAACACACTTTGTGAATGGCATGTTTAAGCATATTATTGCGATGCTAGGCATAACCCACAAGCTCTGTACGATTTATCATCCACAATCGAACGCTATCGTGAAGAAAATGAACGGATTGCTCAAGAGTAGATTGTCAAAATTGTGCCATACACTCAAGAAGAACTGGGTGTATTGTTTACCCCTGGCGCTTTTTGAGATGAGAAACCAACCCAGCAAGGACCACCACCTGTCACCCCATGAGATTGTGACAGGAAGAAGGATGCACACGGCCCACTCACGCTTACGCTGGCGATCAGACACACACCAAAGCGCCACAGTTGTAGGAGGTGAATTTCATGAGTATCTCAGAAATTTGACAAGAGCAGCTCGAGCCATAGCCGAACAACTAGCACCCCCATTCACACAGGAAAATGCTACTGACACAATAACCCCAACCACAGATAGCCGAGACTGCCAGTTGATGACAAGCAATATGGTATACATGAGGAGTTTTGTGCGGAGATCGAACGGGCCAAGGTTCCATGGTCCATACAAGGTGGTATACTGCATGCCCACAGCGGTTAAGGTGCAGGGCTTGAAGTATTGGGTACATCTGACAGATGTTGGCAGAGCCCAGGGGAGTACGGACTGAGCAGACCCCGAAGGTAACAGGGACGAGTCTAGCACACAAATGTAGGAAATGGGAAGTGCAGGATTATAAGGAGCAGTGTCAGACATGAAATAAGAGCAAAAGAGAAGATCAATGAATTTATGTAAATAAATGTACAGTGCCACCAAGTAGTGGTAATTCATGAGATAAAACGAAATAACGATAAACTCTTTCTTTTTTTCTCACTCTACTCTTTTTCTTTTTTGAGTATATCATTGAAAATGTGCATAATAATAAAATATTTCTTCCTCAGCAGCAGATCCAACTAACAATGGTGTGCCTCCCTCGGTTCCCCTCTCCCAGACTTGAGGTGTGGGAGAGGAAAACGGAAGGATGCAAAAAAGAAAAAAAGTAATGATGTCAATAAAACTTGCCTATGAAAGTGAAAGAAAAGAAGATATGAACAAAAGAGCTGAATTTAAGTTACCAAATGTACGATATTTAGAATATAAAAGAGTAATATGCATGATTAGCAATTGCTCACATTTCATTTATTAGGAGCTTCAATGGGCATGGACGAGGCCCCGACCGCAGCAAGTGGTAGTGTAGATAGGAGTAGATGGAGGAGGTATGTTTATCCTAGTTATTCATATGAGTGCGTGTTGTTTGTGTGTGCGGTAGTATTCTTTTCAACACTGTTTGGCCTGTTCCTGTATTGGATTGTTGCATACATTTTGATCAATGTTGGCCAGGAGAGTGGGGGCATAGAAACCATCAAGAAAGGGACCCATCTAATTTGGGATGGTGCCAGGCTAATATGGGCCTATGGGAACCCTGAAGTTGAATATAATAGCACCACAGGTGTTACACCTATTACAATGATGCTAGCCACCCCGCAGTCCCCACATATAAAAGAATCTAACTTCAGTGTGTACACAATGAATGACAGAACTCCTTCGGAAATGACTTGGGTGCAGAATCACTTCTACCCAACAACCATGCCGGTTTCAAATGTGATAACATCAGGAAACACAGCCGCCAGAGAAGGGAGTGATAATGACAAATATATGGCCACCACTTACTACAATTTATATACGCAATGGGAAGGTAAGGAGAGTGGCAAGAAGGCCCAAGGGAATGAGGGAGGTGGGCTCAGGAGGAAGAAGAGGGAAACACAACAGGACAAATGGGAAGAGCATTATACATTTGGCTTAGACATAGTCGATGACCCCCAACAACCGCACCAGACAAATAAATGGTATGCGGACATGAGCAGCACAGCCTAACAAACAACTAATGAGAGTTGTTATGTATGTTCACTTATACCCCATGCCTCAGGCATACCTAAGGTATTGCTGCCACAAGAAATTCCATTTGCAGAGGCCCAATGTCTCCTACACCTCACGCTATGCCGTATCAAAAATACTTTTCAAGCACACACAGTTTCGTTTGAACTTTTGCAGAACGAGCGGACATGCTACTCCCAGCCGCAAGGAGTAATTTGTGTGAAAGAGCTTTTTCTGGTGATCAAGGGAACATTGCAGATGGACAATAAATGGCAAAGAGAAGAAATACTATGCAAGGCATAAGTGCTGTGAGGGATGTCTGAAGAAAAACTCTCATGGGTACAGAAAACATGCGCTCCCATATGGACTGAACATATAAGTAAACTCACTTGGGTTACCGCCATTGAGAAACCCTTCAAATTGCAAAAAGACATTAGATATGAACTATATTTTCATGGAGAAGGGAAAAGGGACATGGGGTAAAACAAAAACTGCAGTTAAACTCTCATAATACCTGACATGAAAAAGGGAACTGCCGCGATGATGGTCACGTACTGGGTTTGCGGCAACATGGCATACCTGCATCTCCCACAATCATGGAGAGGCACGTCCTCCCTGGCAACGCTGCATTCTGCATTGATGGTGATCCCGGCAAGCCACATCCATGACAGAAGCACATGTGCGGCAGCCCCAGAAGAACAATCCCCAACGCCGCCCGAAGCGGTTCCCGTGTATGCCATAGATGAGAAAGATGTACAAACTCCACTCCAAAGGAAGAAATGATCCTCAAATTACATCAGCTCTCCTGGCCCAAATCCCAGATTGATTCCGGTTGTTCAGCCTGTAGAGACATTCTTTGCATCACTTGTTCCCAGCATCCAGGCGAGAGCAAATGCCACGTGGCTCCAAATTACGAGGTGGGGGCTCATCCAGTGTGCCAATGACACTGAAGAAGGGTTTAATGTCATCAAAGTGGAACTTAGAGCCCTGCGGTTAATGATGATGCAGAACCGATATGTACTGGACCTATTAACCGCAATCGATGGAGGTGTTTGCTGAAAAATCAGGAGCGCATGTTGCACATTTGTTCCTTCTGCAGATGCTGAGAACAGATCCCTCTCACACGTGATAGCAGCGGTGCACGACCTCAGAGAATGAATGAAGGACAAAGGAGGGGCACAGGCCAGCACTTGGTTTGATAATCTTTTTTCATGGGTACCTTCCTGGCTAGGAATGACGGTAACGCTCCTCATACCACTCATCGTCTTTTTGCTCCTCATTTTTTGTGTGTGCCAATTGGGACTCCGATGCTGCGCAAATGCAGTGCAAATGGTGTGCTGAAGATGGCAACAATGGGTCGTGCAAATGGTGTGGCACAAATCAAACATGAGGCAGAGGTGCTAACGGGAGACAGTTCAGAGCCCAAATACAGAATGACGGCCATATACAACACAGGGCAGAGAGTGGATAATTTATATCACACAACCATAAAGGAACCTAGAGAGTTACAATACAATGGTACAAGGAGGTCTGGGTGGACTTGGAGGGTGAAGGAGGGTGCATTTATATGACCTGCACCACAGATGAATATGCTAGGAGGGGGGAAAGCCTCAGAGCGGTATGCAGGGTATGGATGCCAATAAAGGGGACACCTGCATGGGATGAAGCAATAGCAGATGCAGAGGAACATAAGAGATTGGGACAGTTACAGTATTTGTTACTTAAGTAACGAAAGGGAGGAATCAGTGGAAGGAGGGGATATTTTGGACCCCCCTTCCCCTTTTCCTGCACTTCCCAGGTAGGCCCAGTCGCGGCTGCTCTTGGTTCAGGGCCCCGGCCCCAGAGCACCCATGCGGGAATACCTCTGGGAACTGTGACCCCCCTTGTGATGCCCCTCATAACAGTATAAAACCAGAGGTGGATAAGACTCCATTTTCTAAAGCACCAACTCCATTTTGTAATTTTAAGACAACCGTGAGGTTCCAACACAAGCCTGCAGCTCGCCCAGTCAGGCGTACACAGCGAGCGAGTTCCTCCCCCTTTTGCCGTCCCTGCAGTTGTTCGTTTCCCATGAGAAGACTGGCTGCAAGAATGCAACATAATCCAAACTGTATCTTCTGTCTTCCATCTAACGTCATTGACCCAGATGCAGCCCTGAGCAGGGGCCAGAGCAAAAGCTATCTGTCTCTTAAACCTGCCCGACACCCCCACAGATCCTGGCCATAAAAAACATAATCCCCATGCCCCCATTGGATAGAGTCACCAGTTAAGAGTGACTCTTAAGTTTATTTTGATCAGAGTCAACATACCTCTTGCATACAGGATAATGTTAACCTAATGTGGGCCAATGTGTATACGAGTGAACAATATAAGATATATGTATAACCAGAAATCCTCATGTTAAACCTTAACGATGAACGTATGATGTATATTAACACGGGACATAAGAATGCTCATGGAAATAAATTGCAAATATGTAATGCATAATCAATATAACACTGTACACACCAGCACTGAGCTACCTCATTTCCATGTAAATATATGTGTAATATTGTGTAAACATAATACAGCAGCTAATCACTCTCAGCAAGCCATAATCTCTGCTAAGGGTGCACATACAGGCAGCAAGTCCTGAACTGTCTCTTTTCCTTACATATGTAAAAGATGAACACTGATTTGAGTATATATTTTATTTCTTAAATTAACTCTGTTGTTTCCCTTTGTTATAATAAGAATATCGAGCCAAATGGGAAATGTAGTATGTTTTAAACCAGCATGACTTGAGTGCAACACAGCAAGCCAGGTGTAAAAAGCCTGTATGTAAAATTGTGTTCTAAAAGGCCTGTTTCATTGTGCAACAAGGAACCATACTGCAAAGAAGTCTCGATTCTCCCATGCCATCATGGTGTCAAAATAGGTCAGCAGAGAGTTAATGATGTTTGGACATTCGATCACTGAACCTCCACAATGAAATGTGTACCCATAGTGATATGTGCCTTTCGCAACCTAGTTATTTCAGCCATATATTGAGAACCCCCTTTGTTGTTACCAGATGGACACCCCGGACTGTACAATGACCCCATGAGCTCTACCCCTTAGTCAGTATATTCTGAATTATCTAAAGAGGCCAAGCACAGTATTTAATGGATGAAGCTTAATCTATGACCAGTAATAAATAACCTACCTTTGACCCATGTTTTCACAAGTATTCAATATACAGGTCTCTAAGGTTACCAGACAAACAGATTATGGTAGTGAACGAACAAGGGCAAATGTCACATGGTCAGGGCAACAGAAGAAACATAAGTGTCAACCCGGCATACCAACTCGATGAGCCCAGCTGACCGATTGACCCGGGACACCACGTCATCTCACCACGTGCCTTCAAGCCAACCGAGTGCCTCCGACTCTATGGCACCTATAGGTGACCACTGTTAGTCTCCAACCCCAACTACTCTTGTGCCCCCTAGGCCCTCCCACAGCTGATGACTTTTTTTGTATATAACTAAATTGTAACATGTTTTCTGCAGAGGGCTCTCCACTTGCCCTATTTTAGATAAAAGCCTTCGATACCACCAGCACTTGGTCTTGGTCTCATTCCCTCCTGGGATGCGTTTTTATTGACTCCATTGGGAGATTTAACTGTATTTTTGGGGGCCTCTCACTTACAGTGGTGCAAGTTATGGGTGCTTAGCGTACCATAACTGGCACATTTCAAGGGTTTTTTGGTTTTACTTGTAACCATAATGTCTCTTTGCAAAGAATTTTCACTGAATTTCATGGGTTTTTGTTAGTGCAATTTACCTAAAACATCCCTTTAGCAAAGTTTTTTTCAGTGAATATATATGATGGGAGAAACACCTTAAACACTGATGGGACCAGGGGATCATTCAAACAGCCCTCACCAACCTACAGGAACTTAGAGTAAATTGGACTTCTCAGCGGGGCCCACTTTATTGTCTGTCTATAGCACGTGCTAGAAGTAGGCCAAGTGTGTAGTCACCTGTCTTGATGGCACCAGCAACGTTTCTTCAAGAGGAACAGCACACATTGTGTTTGTATGAAGTAAATGAGTTAAATTGTCTCTGGGATTAAATGTTTCTGACATATATGTATCAAGAATGTGTTTCCTGAGAAAACATATACCTCACTGTTTTACTTAGAAGTCAAACCTTTCATTATAATGCTTCAGCTTTTTCTGAAAAACAACAACATTTGTGGAAGAAAAGTCATGTTTGCCTTGCTTTGCCTCATTCTCAATTTATTACAGAGATGAGGCTTGCCTCTTTGGTTTAACTCAACATTATATAATCATCTCCGGAGAGCGTTGTAACGGCCTCCTTTTGATACAAATGATTGTTACTGGGAACACACATCCAATATATTTAAGTGCCTAGTACTACCGATAATGCCAAACATGCATATGTGTGGGAAATGCCACATAGTGAAATGAACACTGAACTGGTGTTAGTACTAGTTCAACTAGAGTTTTCTGGTTGTCAGTTCTCTCTGTAATATGTATACCACAATCTCGGCTCCACTTGAATTTGCATGACATCTGCTCTGATATGCCAATATGCTGCCCCTGTGCTCATTTATCAATTTGCACAAGGACATAGCATGTTTGTAGTCATATAAAGTCTGCAGGCTCATATAGGTATAGGTAGGTTCATTTATTAGGCGGTAGGTACACAAGGTACAAGTACAGGGGAAGGTGAAGACCCACTAGTCCCCGTATCTATCTCCAACTCGAGCTCCTGGGACCTCTTGGAAGGAACCTTCCATAATGTGCATGCATTCTATCACTCACTCATGACATCACACCCCAGGGCTGACACACACTGGGAAGGGAAAAGATCGAAGACACTACAATGTTCCAATGCCAAATATAGCATCACCATCATCATTCATTAAATTGACTCAGACGTTACATGGAAGTTACCTAAAATTAATCTCTTTTCCTTTTTCCATTGTTGCAATTTCCTGTAAAAGATGCACGCAACCTTCTATGTTTATATGCCCGGATAGAAGACCAATTGTCTCGTTGAATGCCATTTTCCCTAAAGCCGTTAAGCCAAAAGAGAAAATCATTGTGCCTCTTCACTTGCCCCACTGTGTGGCACTAGGTGGAACCTTGTTAACTATGAGCATGTTTTTGCTGAGCTGAAATAAAATGAACGGAATGTTGTGATAGCCAATGCAGCATGCAAAAATAGAGCAAGGGGAAATAGTTGACATGCTATGTTGTTTTTTAACACAACACATGGGGAGGTTTTTAGAGATTATCGTTAGCTACTTCTTTCTTTTTAGTGGCCTACATTTCTCTTTATTTCCCTCTTGGAAAGTCTAACTATCCCTATGCCAGTCTGCACTAGCCCTAGTTGGCACTGATGTTCCACCTATCTATGAAAGGAATAGAGAAGAGTCTGTCCGTAGCCTTTCTCACTGCTTTCCTACTTCTAAAATACCCTTTTGGAAGTTCAGAATTATTTATTGCTTCCTTATAAAGTATTAGTTTAAAAACGAATGTTCACATATATGTCAACAATTCTTAAATCGGTATTGATCCGCTATTTAAAAAAAAAAAAACAACAACAGTTGCTTTTACCCAAGCTCTCAATTTGTCTGAGGATCTTGGGGGTTCAGGATTCTAACCTGAACCTCTAAAAATATGGTTGACCTGTTTTGGCGGGATTGGCCTAGGTCTAGCTGCCTTCTTCAGGACAGTCTCCCAGTTTCAGGACTGGGAACACAAATATGTTCTTTACCAGGGACTTGGTCAATTTCATTGGGATTGGGCTCTTCTTCTTTGTGAATCCTGCATGGGGACATAACATAGATAGGGGGGCCGTCACTGTCTATAGTATCCTAATAGGCACACTATGGTAGATTATCATTCTCCTTATCCTTGATGTCAATGGGCTATGGTCTCTACAGTTAATCCACTTTTCATGATTTGGTTCTGCAGAAAAACATATAGGTATAGATGTCTACTCTGTACTGTATTCTGTTTTTCACTTCATATTATATGTCATATCGGTATAGTGCCACTATTTGTGTCTTACCAGTTCCTTCTGTATCTTTCTTTGAAAGTTTCTTTTCTTGTTCTGTTTGACTCCAGACGTGCCAATAAAAAGGTCCAGTCATTATAGGTTCCAGTATTGCATTTTATACCCATTAGAACTCAGGTCTTTCTTCATACCCTTCAACAGAGCTCTATCAAGTCTATTTGTTTCTTCCAATCTCAGTAATGACCATGATTCTGCACCATATAATATTAACGGCACCACTTTCGCTCTCAGCGTTCCATTGGCCTTTAATATGACACTGCCACTTAGTCTAGCATCTAAATGAATGCCCAAGTATTTGTCGGACGTTACCACCTCCAGTCGAATACCCACCAATTCCCTGCAACAGCAGCTATTTGCCCTCTTCCTCAGAGGATTAAATACCATTATTTTGGATCTAACTATATTATTATTATTATTTGTTTTCATCCTAGCTATATTGATGATGAGAGGGTTGTCATCCCTATATTGTTTTAGGTTATTCAATGAGGCTTGTAACCCTCCAGGTGTCAGATCTAATATCGCCGGGGCATCTGCTACCATAGCCACCAAAGGGGCTTAGAACCCAGTTTAGGGGGAATAGCAACTGGATTTCCCATGGCTGCCAAATAAGGGTTAAACAACAAGGGGCTAGTGTGCAGCCTTGTTTTAGGCCTTTGGTAGTGGGAATCCACTCGGTCAGGTCCCCATGTTGATCAGGTCTAATCCTCACACTAGTTTGGGAGTACAGGTAAACAATCATCCTGAGCAGGCCAGGCAGAATTTCTAGCTTCTGCAGTTTTTCCCTAAACCTATTGCGGTCCACAGTGTCAAATCCTGAGCTTAGATCTATAAAGGCTACATAAACCGGGCGTTTCCTCACCATCCAAGCTTGTTGGATGTTGGTGGTGAAAGCTAAGATTTTATTCCCGGTGCTAGATTTCTTATTAAATCCAGTTTGGCACTGCGGAATGATGTTAAACGATTCCTCCCACATCTCCAATTCCTTCAAAAGGATTTTTGTGAACATATTGGCAGGTACGTCTAACATGGCGAGCAAGCCATAGTTCCTCGGATCGTCATGTCTACCCTTCTTTATTATTGGGGCAATGATGCTATCCTGCCATGAGGCAGGAATATTCTGCAATGTTGCTATGCTGCAGAAGAGAAGGTGCAGCTCATGAGCCCACAGGGATGGTACAGCCTTGATAATGGAGCTGCAGATTCCATCGGGACCAGGAGCCCTGCATGCCTTGCTAATGCTAATAATCCTCTCATCCAGGCCCAAATCATAGACACGGGTGTCGCAGAGGGGATTCCAACCCTTAGTGTTCTCCAAGCTACCTAACAGGGTGTTCTGTATGTACGTTACCCACCCTTCATCAGGCAGCCCCTTTATATCTCTGCACATTGTCTCCTTGCCATTGACAATCCTCAAAATATCTGTGGAATTCTTATTCAATGATGCCCACATCAGCTCTCGTCATCTCCGACACTCAAGGACATATCTGGGTTTCTTTAACCATTTAATGTAAGCTAATTTAGCCCTTTTCACCATCTCACTGTATGCTACAGTTGGGGCCTCTGTCTGCGATATAGTGCATAATTCTGCCCTCAGACACCTTTTATGATCCCTGATTTCTCTATCCCATTGCCACCCTACTTGAAGAGCAATTGGATCTCATTGCACACTTTTGGATCATGGCCAACTTGGATTCAAACTGAGACATCTCCTGCCTAGCCTGCACCAAAGATGGCGGCTCAGCATCTTTTACAGAGAGCCCCAAGTTCGATCTCACAACCGTTTTGCCTTGTCCAAATTTTGACCGGCGTTAATACTAAAAAAAACTGCTCGGTTTCGTGTTGGCAGTAAATGACCGCAACCACAGGTTCGCTAGAATGGGGACATGAGCACTGGTATATAAGCACATTCTACCAAAATATATCTCAAGCAAACACTTTCATAACTAGCCATATGCTACCAACTGAATATGGCTAATTATTGTAAACACACCTCTCATAATTACAATCATACTATTAAATAAATGACTTATAAACACCAAAAAAAGTGACATCCACTTGTAATCCTAAAGCAAACTTACCTTTTTTACTAATTGAACCGGTTTTTAACCTACATTCTAAGCCAGATGTACTGATTAAAGTAATCAACCGGTTCAGATGTATAAACTATTGTCCAATAATAAATTCATGTCCCATCATCATCTCTTTAAGGTAATCATTGGTATTTGGAGCCTAAAGCATTCACGCCTCATGGTCATAACTAACTGTCCACAAAGTTGTGCGGGGCCTCCTCCAGCTCCTTCTATGGCACTTGATCAGAGCCTGGACTCATGGCTCAAGTGAACAGAGCAGGCTAACCTGGCCGCAGCCAAGCCCACATATTGCCTACTATGATCTCTCAAAGCACTTGGATTGATAGTGTGTGCACAGCTCTCCTTCGATAATGGCCACATCGGTGGGCCATGAGGCTTGTAGTGGCCTGCCCTCTGTAGTAATAGCCTGATCAAGAACTATCATTACAGAAGGTGGCAGGCTGTTATCACATCACTCTGTCTGATGAGGAGTCCGTTTTGGTTATTAGGACCCACTATTGGTGATGGAAATATGTGAGAAAAGAACAAATAAATGAGAAATACACCTTTTTATAATGCGTTTTAGCACTGTGTGAACTACAGATGGGTGTGAACAGAAGAGTGGGGCAGTCGGGGGAAGAACGTGCCAGTCATCACATTACAACTTGCTACCAATCCAAATGGTTAGGGATGAGGACATGCACATAGTAGCAGAGTGGGTGAGGAGGCAGATAGAATGATGAAGGTGGTGGTAGAATAGGGAATAGGTTGGACAGACACAAGGTGGGAAGACCATGGCAAATAGAGCTGCAGTATGCTAAATAGCATGCATAAAATGCAGGTGTTTGAGGGGCAAAGAATGTTGGCATTCTGAGTCATCCAACTGGCTGTGAAGTGCCTCTCGGGTGCTAATAGACAAACATCATTACCTCCAAATATGAGATATTCCTTGCTAACCCAGTAGACCCATGTCCCATACTCTTTGCATTTCATCTGATATTGACCATCCCCATTCCCTAAGTTTCAATTTCTAAACTTCGGAATTGTTCTTGCGTTTGAACTTTCCTTCCTCCACAAATAATTGAACTTCAGGAAAAATCCCTGTAGAGGATGTGTTTATCGACAGCTTACCATCTGTGACTGAATTACAGGGCCATGCAAAATTAGGGCTTGAAGGGGTTGCCTTGTGTTGTTAGAGGCTGTACAGTGTCCCTCTCAGCGGTTCATAAATGTTAGTACAGATGGATCAATAATGTTCCGCCAGAGGGTACTAGCATCAGGAGTGTGGTGGGAGTCACTTGGAGCACAGTGAGAGAAACAGAAGATGATGCTCCTGTCAAGATTTATGTTGATATAAATTGGTCATTTTTTATTTTTATTTTTACTTGGATATGTGTAAAAACACATCCTTATCCAACATTTTACAAACATAACTTCAGTACATAAAATTTAAAGCAATGAACAAAGTTAAGAAATACAATTTACTAAAATGGTCCCTAAAGTATAACAAAAGTGTACACTGTTACCAAACTATGTGCACAACTAGCCTATGTGCAGAAATATGCTATAACATTTCTTTGAAAAAACAACAGCAGTTAGAACTTCATAGATGCAACAGATGACATTATTAATTAAAATTCATAAAAACTGTAAGTACGATTGTCTGTGCTAAAAATACAGAGTTATTTAAACAAGAGCTCCGACAAAATAATTCCAATAGTTCAAAAAGCAACAAATGTCCAAAAACGAAGATTGGTACATGAGTTACTCCAGTGTCTTGGTAACTAAGTATGAGACAATACAATCACAATAAAAGCTATTTTTGTTGTGGTATATTGCTAGGAATAGAAAGTGATTCATTGATCCTATACAATAGCTTGGTTAATGCTAATATCTAAGAGATGTTTTCTCCCCACATGCATCAAACCCACTATAATGCCCTGGCAAAGGTAGTTAGACCAGCCTTATATTTGCCAGGTAACATAGATCTTGCATTTTCAACGTGGGCGCAATAGAGAACAAGATGTTTCAGGGTTTCTACCCCGCTAGTCCCTGAACAGAATCTGCAGGAACCATTGTGTGTTGTTCCATGGTGTTCCTGCCAATGATGTGTGCGCTCATATGTCGGAAAATTAATTGAAATTTAAACACAAAAATAAGCCACAAGCTTTGTCGCACAGGAAGCACAATATGTATGCCGCTCAGGCTTTCTTTGTTTGGGAAAATATGCATATTCTTTAAATGATGTATAGGTATTATTCGTCTCAATGGTGAGTAACTTCTTCTGAGTGCTTCTTTCTGACAGGAGGCAAGCTAAGCCCCAGATCTTCAGTACTAACATTGAGTCAAGTGAAAAGGTGTTTAATCTTCCCTTCGAAATTTGACCAAAGATCATAGATTATTATCTTTGAGCATTTTGTTCAAGTCCTGAAACAAAGAATTCCGTGGCGGATATAGCATTTTTGCATAAATAGATAGTTTATGCCATTGGAATTGGCAGATAAGGAGCTTAACCCTGGTTCATGGCATAAGATGGAATTCAGTAGTGCCTGGGCTAAACCCAACATCTGCTTCCACATCAGCCCTTGAATCCTGTCAAGTATAAGATCCAAGTTCAATAAGCAAATATCTAGCCTATACAGCAGAATGGGTTCCACTTTTAAGGTATAGAACTCAATAACAGGCATCAAGGAATATTTGCTATGCTTCCTAAAAACTATCTTCATTTGAGATGAAAGGAGTCTCATCTTATGATTTACATTGGAGGTCCACATGCTAAGAGAATTAGTGTCTGATATAGTACAGCCAAGATAGCGTAATTAATATGTGCATTCACTTTCAATGCCTATCCATGACCATTTGAAAGTTCTGACTCTCTTTCCGTTTGAGAAGATGATAATTCTAGACTTTGAATGATTGGCCTGTAAATTATGTTTGAAAGCATATTCGGAAAATAAGTTGAGCTCGGTTTGAAGACAAAAATGGGTGTTATGAAAGAAAATAAGGTTATCGCAAACCCCATCCAGTGCAGATTACGGATGCCGAGCTTTATTGCAAACATATTGTCCCCATTCCAGATATGATCCAGATCACATAAGTACCAATTGAACAACGTTGATGCAAGATTGCATACCAGTTTAACCCCTGTGAAAGTTTGAATAGGTGGGGTGAGTACTCCCTCCTGGTTGATGCGTATTTGGAAACTAGTGTCCTGATGTAACATGACTATTCAGTGAACTAAGAAGGTGGAAATTCCGAGACCAATAATTTTTTCCCACAAAAGGTTTCTAATTACGCAGTCAAAGGTTTCAGTCATGTCTAACGCAGCCATGTAAATGGGTCCAGATTCCGTTTTCTTAGCCAAAATGTGGGCAAAAATGGTGACATTGAGGGAAGTTCCCATACATTTGCGAAAGCCTATCTGGAATCTAGATAAGATATCATGTGAGCAAATGTATTCTTCAAGATGTTTGAGGATGAGTATGGCAAAAACCTTGGAAAAGGCATCCATTAGGGCAATGGGACAAAAGTTGGCAGGATCGTTTGGGTCTCCCTTCTTGTAAATGGGAATTACGTTGGCTGTAAGCCATGAAACTGGTATTTGATTATAACAAAGGATGTAATCAAACTTGCTTTGCAAAACAGTGGACCAAAAGTATGGATCTGCTTTGAGTATACAAGTATACCATCCGGTCTCGCAGCTTTAGTAAATTTGAGTTTGCCGATTGCCGATTGCCCATTGCACGTCTCCAATTGAAAACGAGCATTGTTCTAAAGATGATAACTTAGACACGTCGAACCGACAATTCATGTATTTTTGTGGTAACTGGAATTCGTGTGATATGAAAGCATTCCAGTGGTCAGCTGCTATCGATGAATTGATTGCCAAGTGCTCTAGGCGTTACACCTCTCAGTGCTACCCATACGTTCTTAATATTACCTTTGCATAGATTAGCAATCATCTTCTGATTATCTGCTATGTATAGCTGATGTTAGACTGCTTTGAGTTTGTTTGTATAACTTTGGCACATATGATTTTTAAGACCATACTACACTGAACCTCCGTGAGAATGGTCACATCTGCATTGAAGGTGTGATTGTGAGTTCGCAGTTTGTTGGATGCTAAATGTGCAATCATATTAAGATGAAATTTAATAATGGACGTGTTCCATTTCTCCATTTGTTGCGAATCCATACCGAGATGTTGGTCTTTCAATAAGTGGCAATTCCTTATCTAACATTCCCTGGTATAAAGTCCCACACCACAATTCTGGGACAATAAAAAGGCTATTTGTGATAAAAACTCAATTTACATCAATACAATTATTCAAAGAGGACCCCCTCATGTTATTCAGGGGAACTCACCACAATCAGATTCATGACTGTTGAAAAGCTGTACACACAATCTGAGTTGGCCTGCTTGTGGCAATCTCTCTATGATGTGGAACATATTTGCAGTCACAGAATACCAATGGAATATACCTGTAACATTTATAATCCTAAATAATACAATGTCACTTCTACATAGCATCCTCAATTCTGTGACAACATTGCTTCTTATCAATCAGTATATCAAAGTGTTCTCTTCAGTTCAATCATTGCATTTCACTTGGTTTTTATGACAACATATGAAGTACTTTATTTTCTTGAACATCAAAAGCAAGTTTTGGTATCAAAAAATGTTTGCATAGAAAATTGGCATTTACGTGCACATATTTACATGAATTTTTCACCTTTGTGGATGTGGGGTTGTCGGTTTCTAGCATGTGTGTGCAATTTGAATATAGACTATAATGAGTTTCATCTAATTGTGCAGGTTTGGGCTAGAAAAATGGTGCTATCAATTTAGAACGCACAGTATCTCAGTTCAACACCTCAACATAGGGAAATGTTTTTTTTTGTTTCCTAATCTAAAGATGAGTACCCCTCCCACTTCACGAATCAGATTCCACAATTGGAGAGGCCGTCCTCTATTGTTTAAAGTCAAGAGAGAGGAGAGAATGTAATTCATATTAGTATTATTTTCTTTGGAATGGAATTAGGAGGGGTCAATTTTTTATTTAGGCTATAATGTGTGGCCATTGATTCACAGCCCAAACTGTTATACTATACCTGTGAAGTATAGGGCGCATTACAATTAAACAATACATAAAATAAATAAATACAGTCTGAATGATTCCATTTGTTTTAACTGTCATTTGCAACTTGTTCCAGTGTTCGTGCTGGAAAGTGCTCCCTGTTTTACAGCGTACTCAGCACAGAAAAAACATTTTTGTTCTTAGTTCAAATTAAAATCCATCAACTTTAGTACACTGAAAGTCGGATTTAACTCTCACCAGCAAACCACAATAACCTAGTCTTATTCAGATGTATCCGTTTATCAGTCCTTGCCGTCTATGTGCGCAGAAATGCTGTTTTCTACACTCAGTCAAATCTCACTTGGCTTTAAATATAGTGAGAATGTACTGTTACATTTCACAAAAAAATTGCCATTGATTGTAGAGGAAGTTTCAAATTGCATTTGTGGGAATGTTTGTACTCATTGAGTTTTTAACGAACTCCAATTCGGTCTCTTCTAACTCTTGGAAAGCAAGACTGCTTCATGTAATATTCTTCTCATGGGTAGTGTCCAGTTCTCCAGGTAATTTCCAGGTTCAGCTGTCATCCATTTGGAACAGGTGGTATCCCCCTTGCAGCATTTGGTTTCAGAGTGACTTTCAATTCCCTGTGTGCTCCTCCTTTTATTATTGGAATTATTCCCACACTATATCATTGATGGCATCATGCTTTTTGCTTGGTCAAATCTTTCCAAACCTCACCCCACAAATTCAATAGGCTGATCCTACTTTCTGAATATGAAACGCTGGGGGCTAATTTTGCTCTGAGCATTTATAAAGTCAATACCATTTTTCTTCAAAGTTTCCTCTCAATAACATGCCACATCAATGAAACAGAGATTGTTGGGATCCCCAACACTCACACACCATGGGATGCACAGCAACATGATACTTATTCACAAAGTAATATTTAACTTTTCATTAATTTTTAGTAATAACACAAATATTGTGTTTGGATTAATTTGACTGATGAATATGTCATGATCATAACATGTTTCTGTTTCTTTCTAAGTGGTATGTTTGTGGATTTGTAAGCAAAACCATTTTCTGTATTTGAAATTGAAAACTGCAAAATATCCTGTGCCTTAAAATTATGGAAAAACATACACGATAATTAGCCTCAATCTGCTGACAGGGATTTGGTTTGTTTGGGTTTACATTAGACTGATTATCTAATTGATTTTATGGGGAGTGTGACACAATGATTGCAATAATTTGACTTTATAGCTTTGTAATAGGAGAGCATGCTTGATTCATGTAAGGTCAGCAAACCATATGTTGACCTCTAGTGGTATTTTACAATGTATTGATTAGAAATATCTCCATCAATGGAACTCACGGGGGTCGCGGGGGGGGCATCCACATTAAATTAAAGCCTGCTCCACATGGCCCCTTTGTATTTCTGTTAATGAGTTTTTATGGTAACAAACAATACACCTTTCCACTCCAGATTGATCAAGTGAAGTCTCATGGGACTCAAAATTCCACCTCCACAGAAAGATTAAGTTGAACACATAAGCAGGGTAAAAGTAGAGTTTTAACTTGTGATCAAGACAGCAAGAGAAACAACCAAAACAAGCATTGGCCCAAATATGTACTAGTCATCATATGTACACTATTGGATTTTACATCCATTTATGAAATTGGCATTTATCTTTTAAATATAGGTTGTTGAAAAAATACATTGTAACATTTGTGACACACTGGGCCTGTTATATACTACGATACATTATTTACAATTGTCCATTTATAACGCGCTTAATACCAGTACTGGTTTCTAAGCACGGGACCGGGATTACATCCTGTGTTGCACTGCGTTGTCTTGCTTTCAAGACAAACGCGCTGCCCCTGACTATCCTTCCTCCCCTCATCTCCCCTTACAACCGTCCCATTCCGCCAATGGAATTTTGAAAAAGTCCTATTAACATTCAAGGGTCAGTCCAATCAAAAAAGCCAATTACGACTATGCTCTGGTTTAACATATTCTGGAAAAAAGCTGAAAAATACAGGTGTGATGGTTTCACTTTGCCTGTGATTGGTTCAAGTTTTTCTCACTCTGCTATTGTGCAGTTTTTAGACACAAAGGCAGGTTCATGTACCTGAAATTCGGTGAAAAAATCATATTTGTTCAACATTACAGATTTTGGGTCTGTCCCGGACCCTTGCCTGTGCAGGGAAGAGTCTGGTCAGGTTGGGGTGCACAAGTTTATAGATGCAGTCCATGATTTATAATGTTAAAGTGATGATTAACGAAATAAAATATTCTCTGCCTTCACCTACATTTCTTGTTTGTAGATTTTGGTAATATATTATTTTAGTGCAACAAGGGAATTGTTTTTCATGACTGCAGAGATTTTCATTTTTAAACGATCCATGTGGTAAAAAAAGAATTCTGCAGAACCGACTTTTGTGGGCTTTTTGCCTTAAAATTCGGTATAGTTCCTCTTATGTGTGGCAAATACTGTCTCATTTGTTGGGTAAAATCTAATTTGGAAGCATGTAACTACCTGCCTCCCGCAGGTGCACCCTTTTCATGCATGTACAAGTGCCTCTGCACTTCAAATTAAGGCAGTCTCCATGTCTCTTAGAATGTTTCCCCTACACTCCTGAAATGGTGCATTGAGAAACAAGGTGCACAGCATGGCCAGGCAGTGGTGAGCGGGCCATCGAGTAGGCTGGAGGAGCATTGAGCAGGAGAAGAGTGGGGCTGGCAGCCGGGCATGGTGCGAGAGGTGACGAACGAGGCAAGAGATGGTGTGCTGCGAGGAGAGTGAATGACAGGCTGGGGAGTTACTGGTGGCAATGTCCAGACAGGTATGCATATCACACAAAAGAGTTGCAACAAGGAGACAGGACAGATATAGCCTGGGCACTAATAAAACAGCAATCTTTCACTCAGCGCTCTTATGCAATATCTCACCTCTATTACAGATTGCAAAGAAGTCATCTTTCCTGCGCTCGCAATTGTCACTTCCATCTCAACAACTGTAGTCGCATCAACATGGAGATTTGAGTTCTAGTCTTTCACATAAGACAGTGAGCATAGATGTACACTCCACATCTCATCCACAGTTTGATGCACACACACACACCACATTTATACCACATTGTTGTCTGGCCATTGGTGGCCAATGAAGTACAGACTGGACCGTAAGGCCCTCGTTCTGGACGATAAAGTCTTCAATGAACCCACTGTTGTGACCCTGATCTCATACATATTTGCTATAACATTAATGATGACGCTGAGACATGGATTAGGTCTTACTTCTTTTAATGTCTCATATGAACTGCCTCCAGCTGTCCCCCAGCCTTCCATTCCACATTCCATTATCCAGGCGCCCTTGCCTACATTCTGCATTCTATTCAGCTACAACATCCCCCCTTACTTATCATCTGAGTTCATCATATACATCTGCTCAATGTGTCCACAGTTCACAGTCTACTTCTGTTCACTAATAGTCTGTTCAATAATATACATGTTGTGCTTTGCGAATAAAATACTCCATCACAGTGTGGCCCATCACCTCCTGTGTCCTTGGATCTCTTCTTTTCTCTGTTATTCTTTTATGGATGTTCCTTCATCGCCATGTACATTGCGATGTACAGTTAATGCCATGATAGTCAACCAACGCAGCACAGTGTCTGTCTTTCAGCATGCTTCCACTGACAGTATGCTTGCCTAGCCTGTACACTTTCACCTTGGCGTCCTTTTTGACTTGGTATCCTTTTATGATACATCATAGCCAGTATGATTTTCCAGCATGTACTATGCTGTCATACTGCTTGTTTGCAGTTCTGTTTGCATTTGATTTCCACTCATGCAGTTCAGTCATAATTTATCACACACCCTGCTCTCCATATGGTGTTGTGAGTAAACGTCCTACTGCAAACTTCAGCAGCCCTCCTGTTGCAAACTTCGCAGTGCCTGTTCCACTGAATTCTTCACTTCCTTCCCCCTTTTCTTTTTTTTTTTTTAACTTTCTTTGTTGAGCTCTTGCAGGCGGCCCTTTTTGCTTCCTTTTATTTTGTAATCTATTCCACGAATTTCAAATTACCCTGTTATTGCTGTAACTCTGAAGCAATCTCTAAAACTCAGATTTTCTTTAATCCTCCTCCTGCGAGCTATCCAATCTACATTGGCCTGCAGCCTTCTTCTTTCCATGTCCATGTCCATGTCCACCCCTCATTTTAAAATGCTCTGTGGCTAGATCCCTCTTTGATTTGGCTTTACTGCCTTGACAAAACCTCTTTCATATCATTCTTTTCTCTTCGCCCAACGGCATTTACATTTGCAGCCTTTGTATTGCTTCCATCACCACTATTGCTGACTTTAAGTTGGCAGTTTTGCCCTTTGTTGAAACACTGCAGCTTTATTGACTTCTTCTGTTGTTCAGGAGCAGGTGCCATTCTTTTTGTCATGTTTCGCACTTCGTTCCTTCCTCGTTTTCCTGCACTTACGTGGTGTGCATTTTTACATCCTCTACATTACTGCATAGCTATGCCAACCTTTCATTTCCCTTGTTATTTATTTCCTTTCATTTTATTCTCCAGTATTGTCTTTATTTTGCATTATTCCCATTGAATTCGCTTTCATTCCATTTCCATTTACATTTTGAATCAGGTGACCTTTTGCCTTCAATTACTTTGCCTTGTTTTCTTTCGTGTCACTGCATTAATAGATTCAACACGTTACCACCAAGCATGCACAACATTTACAGTACAGAGTCCATAACAGTTCACTAGCTGTGCCACATCTTCACATTGCAGTAATCTTATGTATTCAACTTGTACCTTTTCTCTATTTTATTTTTTTTTATTTTTTTTTTTTTTAGCCATTGCATGGTCTAATCACGTGATCCCTGTCATTATCATTGTTGTTCTTCACCTTCCGACTCTTGATCACTGTCATTCTGTGCTGACACAGTTTCGTTCATTTACTAGATGATCAAGTGCAGTGTACATTGTGTTGAAATGATGTCACCCTTAATGTTGCATCCCATGTACTCCAACATTATTTCCCCCTTCCCTCATGTTAACGTGTTCACCTGTAGCCTATCATGCTAATTTCCTAAGCATGGTGCTCTGCTTCACACCCCATCTCTCTCCTTTTTTTTTTTTTTTTAATCCGTTGTGTGGATGTCTTGACTTTACGAGGCCTATCTCTGGGAATTGCGCCCCATTCTCTTTATTCGCCTTTCTCTCATTAGATGCATTTCTGCGTGCTGACACTGCTTCATAAACAGCTCTCGTCTGCCTCTGAAATGCATTTGAGAACCAAGGATTGACTGGAAGCACTGATTTGCTGGGAACTCTCATATGACAGACATTGCCACCCCACAACATACAAAGCACAACAATATTTCACTTATGGGGACATTTGCAAGACTTGTGTACATTTCACATCCATTCTTTCAATAAATGTACCATTCACAACAGCAATCGTCTCCTAGTGTTACAGGGGTGACATTTCATTCCTGTTAAATCCGCAACTGGTTCCATTAAAACTAGTTAAGCCTTATTGAAAATGCGCGCAAAACAGTTCTTTTGTTTTTTTTTGTTTTTTTTCATACCAACCAGTATTTCAACATAGACCACTCTCTCATTATTTCCTCTGCGTGTTCTACGTTGTGTTTTAACGTCGTGTGTCACTCACTGAAATATATATGGAGCACACATCTCAACAACTGGACATTAATTATGGCTGGCACGCAAGTACCTGTTGTGTGTTACCATCTTCACTGAATCACTGCCATAGTTCAGACAGCACCCATGTTACCTTTGTTTGTGTTATCATTTCGTTTTAGACCACCTAAGTAGTTTCATGTGGGCAGGCCGCGGAGCCCCTCGTAGATAATGGGCCTCATTACAAGTTTGGAGGCAGTCATGCCCTTAATAAGGGCATGGCTGCTTCCAAACTTGGGTCCGGGTCTGTGGCCCTGAATGGGGAAATACTGGGCCATTCAGACTTTGGAGCACCCCATTAAGGGAACCCGGACCATCCCCACTCCCATTTGAGCCCCCATAGGGCTCAATGGGAATGGGGAGCATGCTACCAGACGTCCAGAGTGGGTCCCGTGAGGGAGCCTCGTAATGAGACGTGTCAGGGTTAATGGCGCCGGCACCTTTACCGGTGCCGTTAACCCTTTATCGCCTCACTTGTAATGAGGCTCAATGTCACCAGTTACCATAGAGACTCAGAAACAAAGATGGCCGCACGTTTTGTGGAAATACAGATGATGTTCTTTCCTCTGAGGCTCATGCGTCACGTTGCTTCTTTCATGTAGGAAAGAATCTTGGCATCTTGACCGGTTTCCAGCAAGCATTTCCTGGCGAGTAACGATGTTATTATATATTTCTTTTTAACTTTCCTATGCAAAGTGACACTTTCCATTGAGATTGGCCTCACATACTGTGCTGCTGTAACAATAATTTAACCCTCAGCTTCTTGATAGCTTTGACATACCATTTCCACCTCTGTAATCCGCTTTGTTTACATTCATTGTTGGGTTTCTATGACAACCCTTGTCATTTCCTTTGGGCAACAAATATGGCCGCACGTTTTCTTATGCCCGGAGGTCCCCTTTTCTAATTTCCAATGCTACACGACGGCTCACGGAACCTCATGCTCCGCGCTTTGGTAAGCAAAACAAGTGCGAGCTAGTATTTTCAAAAGATGTGTTCCCATATTTCATATGATGCCTTGTTATCATCAATTAATTACAATTGTCACAAAGTCAGAGCTGTACATACACATTTTGAAGTGCAGTGTAGTCACATCAATATAGCGAAATGTAACACCCATGCTTCCCTTTTGAATTTGTTTACCCTGTGAACCCAGATACACAGTGCATCTTACCATCTCCATGACTGCTGCAGTTTCTTTCTTTAACTGCAGTCTATTCCAGTTTTCCTTATGTTACCTTTGTTTTACTTGCTCCATATTTGTGTAATTTTCCTTTTTTTCACACTTCTTCTCAGATTACTCCAACCTCTTTTTTTCATTTTTCCTCGCATTTCCTCGCATTTCTGCTTACTCCATGTTCCTTGTTTGTGTTTTTTTTTTTTGTGCGACCTCCTCCTTAGGTGACTCAATCCATTTATCCTAATTTCCAGTCAGCCATCTCCTCATGCTGATTCCTTTATTATGCATGCCCCCTCCTTGGGCAACCTTTTTGCCTTTGGCCCTTCCTTGGGCAACCTCTTTTTTTTGGTCTTTCCTTGGGCAACCTTTTTTTCTTTGGCCCTTCCTTGGGCAACCCATTTTTTTTCATTTTGGCCCTTCCGTGTGCAACCTTTTTTTCTTTTTTTTCCAGCCATCTCCATAGGCTGATCAGTGTCCTTTCAGCCACCTCCATAGGCTGATCATTGGTTCCTTATTGACCAGCTCCTTCTGCCATATTTTCTTTTTTTTTTCATCAGATGCGTGGGTCGGTCATCTCCTTGTCGCCAATTGTTGGGACCCTGATCTAATACATATCTGCCGTAACATTAATGATGATGCTGAGACATGGATTAGGTCTTACTTCTTTTAATGTCTCATATTAACTGCCTCCAGCTGTCCCCCAGCCCTCCATTCCACATGCCTTTCTCCAGGCTCCCTTGCCTACATTCCCCATTCCATTCAGCTACAACACCCACATCTGAGCACCTTCCCAAAGTGTGCTCTCCCTACCATATAGTTAGATGCCTGAAATTGCCCAAACAGTCTGGCAATTACATGTACAAGCACTTTATGGCAGAACCCTGCCCCCTCAAAGATCCTCTGATTTAGCCAATCCCAATCAACTGCAGTTCTGCCAGGCCAAGCAGGCGCACCTGTTTCGAACTGGCTCTGGCTCACAACGACTTCCTCCCAGGCTGTACATCCGGTACATCACTCAGACAACGGTTTAAAAAAAATGGTCCTCTAACCTAATTTCGGGAAGGTGAGGCTAATCAGTAAGAAAAAGATAGAGAAAGAGTTTCTTCAACAGTCGCCAACTCTAGAGCATCACTACACATCACATTAACCAATCAGTGATGAATAATCAATACAAAATGATTTTATTATAATTCAATACAAGATAAACATCTCCGAGGTAGAGACTACAATACAGTAAATTACATAAAACAACCCTAAAACAAGCATATTTGAATATGCTAATGAGCAAACAGGAAAAGTAAACATGCATCAATTGTTTACGACAAAAATAATGAGGGGATAGATCCGTCTCTTAATTTTTATCAATGAAATATACATTTTCAAATTGAAAAGTACACTTGGTTACAACTCCAAATTACACACTCAACATGTTTCAGTCCTCTTGAAACCTTGAAACTTGCTTTGCAGTTTGTAAGAAAGCACAGACTAGATCTCCATGATTAGCTTGTTTTTATTTATTTTTATTTTTTAATTTGCATTTTTAAAGTGCTCACACGACCCAGGGGCATCGAGGCGCTGTTACAGGAATATGGGCCTCGTTACGAAAATAGAGGTAATGAAAAAAGGAAGGCAGAATGGTAATTCCGGCATCGTTAATGGGTCCGGGGCATTATAATGCACCGCCCGTACTGTGCCCCCTCAAACCGGCATGGGCGCGTACATGCGCCCCTTTGGGGAGTAGATACCGGCATTCCGGTAATAGGAGGACATCACAACCCACGCGGGCATGCAAATACTGGCATCCCAAAGGCGGTAATCAGGACCTGCACAATGGCGGCCATACAGGCATCGCGGAACACCCGTAAACAGCAATCAGCAATCATGCCAACTGCCACAGGTGCACACAATCACCACAGGTGGACTCAATGGAGCCTGGCCCAGTATAAAATGAGTACACCCACACACCACACCCCTTCCTACACCAAAATGATACCACTAGCTGTTGCAATCATGGCGCTGGAGGACATGCCTATACTGCTATAACTACAGCAACAACAGAAACTACAACAATTACATCAGCAGCAACAGGCAGCACATTGGAGACGCAGGAGGAGAAGGAGGGTGAGACAGGCCCAGCAATTACCACCAGTGCAGCCAGTAGTACCTCATAGGCAGCCACCAATCCCTCACATCAGACCAGTCCATTCAATCTAACCAGTCCATCCCTGACCAAATCCATACCCTGTACCGGTTGGACCGGGACACCATCACCACCATAGTGGACATGATAGGCAACAACATTGCCAGCCTCATAGAAATATGCACTGCCATCACCCCGCTACTAAAGGTGGTGTCTGTGCTCCACTTCCTGGCCACAGGCACCTACCAGCACACAGTGGGCCAGCTGCATGGCATTTCGCAACCACTATTTTCATGCATGCTGAACCAAGTGCTGGATGCCCTTCTGAAGCATGCTAGCACCCACATATCCCTACCACGGACTGCCAAGTAGATAGCCGATGGCAGGCATGCCCAATTGTGTTGGTGCCCTGGACTGCACCCATGTGGAATTGGTAGTCCCCCATGCCAAAGAGGCGGTGTACCGCAATTGCAAGCAATACCAACCCATCAATGTGCAGATGGTATGTGACTCCAGCAAGATCATCACACATTGCTGCGCCCGATTTCCCAGATTACTCATGATGCCATGGTGCTGCACAATTCCACACTACCCCGTCACATGGAGCGACATGCTGGACCACGTGCCTGGCTGCTTGGTGAGTTGCCTAACTGGCCCATGGCAGTGCTTTGGGGTAGTGATGTTTTGGGATGCATACTCCACCTAGGTGGGAAGGGGGGATGCATACTCCACCTGGGTGGGAAAGGGGGGGATGCATACTGCACCTGGGTGGGAAAGGGGGGATACATTCTCCACGTGGGTGAGAAGGGGGGATGCATACTCCACCGAGGTGGGAAAGGGGGGGATGCATACTCCACCTGGGTGGGAAGGGGAGGTGGGATGCATACTCCACCTGGGTGGGAATTGACGGTGTGTGGAGAATGCACGCAGAGCTAAACACTCCTGACCTGAACCTCCCAACCCCAACATGACACATCACTGGCACACATTTGACCAATTACGCATATCAATGACAACACGTAAGACGCACAACCTGGCCACTATGGGTATGTCAAGCAATGCATGACAGAACAGGATTGCAACTGTGCTAATGTGTCTAGTGTGACCATGCACAGTGTAGTATACACAGCAGAAACGGGAGGCAAAACAAAGTCCTACAACCACAATACATCTGCATCAGCATGCATGATTTCACCCTGCATCATCTGTACAACGCCATCCAGACTACCACACCATATTGCAGTATACAATGCATCTAAACAATATTTGTGCATACCTACAGGGACATGTGCAGGTCGACAGTAAATAGCTGCAGCCATGACTGTGTATCCTGAAGGTGGCAGCTCAGAGTGACTCACCTACACCTATCTGTATTCACTTGCAGGTGATGGATGATATCACTTGAAGAGGTGGCTACTTACCCCTGTGCGGAACCCGCGGAACAGCCATGAGGAGGAGTATAATCGGGTACATACCCGTACCTGTGTAGTGATTGAGCAGACCTTTGGCCTGTTGAAGGCGCGGTTCCGCTGCCTAAGCAGGTCTGGTGGAGCACTCCTCTATGCGCCTGAGAAGGTGGCAAAGATCACCATGGCCTGTGTCATGCTGCACAACATGTGCATCCGGCGAAATGTACCACTGCCACCTGACATTGACATGTATGCACCGGGTGAAGATAATGAGGATGAAGATGGAGGGGAAGCAGCCCCCTGCCAGTACGTGATGCACAGGATTGACGAATACTTCTGACCCACAGGGACGTTGATAGATTTGTGTCAGTGACACTTTGTACACTGTGTCCATGTGGACATGCACACAGGGAATGTGTGGAGTTGGGCACTGTACACCGTCATTAATTAAATGGATACACACGAAATTAACAATGTCCAGCCATTGGATGTTTTTTCACAAAGCGGGTGTATTGATAACAAGTGGAGAAATTGCAACCCCCCCACCCCCAACCCCCAGTAAACTCCCAAAATCCCCCAGTAAACTCCCAAAACCCCCCAGTGAACTCCCAAAGCACCCCAGTGAACTCCCAAAACACCCCAGTGTACTCCCCCTAATACTCCCATTCACCGCCAACACCATCTGACCCACTCCCATAGTTCTCGCACACTGTTTCCGGGACTTCTTGCTGACTGGGGGCAGCATTTCAGGGTGCCTCGCAATGCGCCTTGTTTGACGCACAGGGCTGGAGAGTCAAGAGGAAGGGGGAGCAGAGGAAGTGGGTGTGGTGGATGGGGAGGAAGCTGTGGTCATTTTCACGCCTGGTGCAGGTTGTGGCTGCTGCATGTGCAGAAGGATGGATGTGAGGACCTGTGTGATGGCCCCCAGACAGTCTCTCATCAACAATGCCGAGGTAGTGACGGCAGCTGTGTTGGTGGCTGTGGTGGCTGTGTTGGCGGCTATGGCGGCTGTGGTCTCCACTATGGCCTGGGCTATCCCACGCCTGGTGTCCTCCCCATCCGTGATATATTTCCGGAGCAGGTCCAACATTGAGTCCTGTCTGGCCTCCACCCTCGCCAGCCGTGCCTCAAGGCTGATGGTGGGAGCAGCAGTGGTCGAGGGTGCTGTGACGGGGCCTGCAATGGCAGTGCTGTTCTCGTGGATGCTGCTTAGGTCTGAATCGTGCAGGCAGTGATCCGCACTGCTGCAGGTGGGTGAGGGCTGAATGTGGGGTTGGGGGGTGGACACAAAGCCTGGGGAGTGTGGACATGCCACATGCATCAGTCCTTCCTGCTCAACATAATCCTCCTCTGCATCATCGGTGTTGGTCAGTGGTTCTACGGCCTCGCCTTCCACTGGTGTAGGTGTAGGAAGCTCAGTGTCCACGGTGTCAGGCGCACTGGGTGTTGTTGTGGGCTGCGAGGCTGCACCGGTGGTGGTGTTGTCACTGGCCATTTTCTTTGGCAGGGACGTGTATGCCCTTGTGCTGGGATCCTGGCTGGCATCTTCTCCATCGGTGCCTGGGGGGGTAGAAGAAATGCAGGGCATCATTGATGGTGTTACATGCTAGATGCATTATATGGTGCTGAGGAGTATTTCATTTATCATGCATTCATATCTTACAGGTGTGTCACAAAGGGTAGTATGGAGGGGGCATTTTGGCGTTTGCTGCATGGCAGGTGGCATGCCGTTGTATTGGGGTTTGTGTGATGTATTAAATGGGCACGGTCCATGTGTGTTGGCTGTGCGTTGGTAATGGGATTGGCACTCAGCATGCATTTCAGTGTGGCAGGGTTTGGCCCTCCATCTGGACAAGAATATGTTAATGTGTGTGTTGGGACATGCATTGCCTTGCCTAGACTCCACATCACTTGTGCTACGTGTTGGTTTCCCCTACAGGGATCTGCAGGGTCACTCACCTCCATCTGCAGATGTTGCCGCACCCGTCTCCATCTCCCCAAATCCCTCGATTGACTCCATCTGGATGAATGTGCTTGCCGTCTCCTCCCAGCTAGTCAGTTTGGTAGGAGAGTGGGGACCCCGCCTGTAGCCATGGCCTCCCTCCTGTTGCTTGCCAGGATATTACGAACCCTGAGGCGGAGGTCATCCCGCCTCTTTTTGCAATCCTTCACTGTCCGTGGGGTGGTTCCGACAGCCGAGACCTTGCAGGCTACCTCGTCCCAGATCTCCTTTTGCGCCTCACGCTTCAGGTTCTGCTGATTTATCTCATCAGCATGTGTGGCAAGGGTGTCTGCCAGCATATTAAGTTCTGGCGTCTGAGTAACGCTTTTTGCACAGGCGGGAGGTTGTTTTACAGGTAGCTTTCGACATGGTGAAGGGATTGCCACTGGTCTCTCCTGAATTCAACTGGTGGTTTGGGAGGATGGCAATGGATTGTGTTTTTAAAGATGGCTGCCACAGCATTTCCCATTCCGACGCGATGACGTTACTTCTGGGTCCGGTATTACAAGCTGGTATTAACATGTTGTTATTACTGGGTCGGCATTAAGGGGTGCCTCCTAGGCAGAGGCGGTATTGGCGGGTCCCGTGATGGTGCTATCAGGGGGTTGGAGGGCCTTTAGTGGCATGCCGGTATGGCCATTACCACTCGTAATCACCCGCTATTAGCGGCCTCATACGAGCACGGACCCGCTAGTACCTCCATGCCGGTAATGACCCCGTTTTTACCGCGCTCCTCGTAATGAGGCCCTATGTCTCTTAGTTGCATATTTATAAGGGATCAAACCTGTGTTGCTTCGTGTTGTCTTGTTTCCAAGGCGAGGACGTTGCCGCTGAGCTATCCTCATTACAGTCACTTTGGCCTGGGGCCTGAGCTTGGATTGAGTGCTTGTCTTGGAAAGAGCAGGACACCGTAGACCCATAGTTTGCAGAATAATTTTTTGAGATTACGTTTTGCAGCAGGTAAAACAACTTTTACAAAATCAAATATTATTATTTGTAATTATATCATTATATCACTAATGATACCTACATTTTGTTGGAGACTGAGTCCCCCAATCCATGGCAATATATGTCTGTGCCATTTATTAAGTCAGAAACCTATTTGTTGATAAGATATCTCAGCGTGTTGAGCGCTTGCTGCTGCAATCTGTGTGTGATCTGAACATCGCAGGTTCCAATCCTGGCAAGGCCAACACAGCCTTAATCCTTTATGGGTCGATAAATGAGTACCATCTTCCGTTGGGTGATATTGCATATACAGCATATGCAGCGCTTTGATGAAAGAGCTATATAAAGAAAACTACATTATCCTTTGTTATTGGTGCACAGTTTTCTATTCTCTGTGATGATAGCCAATACAGACACAAGCTCTAAAGAGAGATATAGGTGTGTACTGTTTAAGGAGAGTTTAATTCCTGGGTAGTTAGACTCAGGCTTTCATCTGTTTTAGGCTGTTACAATGAGCTGAACTCATTTGTTGAAGTCTACATGTGTAGATAAATGTTAGTCCTTCTTGTGTATTGCATCTAGCTGTATTTTTCTTCACCTTATCTACTCACAGAGGTTTTATAGGCGTGGATTTCACAACACGCCCTATTTTAGTTTTTGCCCCCTACATAGCTGCGCCACTGCCCCCACTCTCTCTGATTTTCCATTGTCAACTGTGACCTGTAGGATGTCTGATAAGCATTTTAGTAAATCCAGGGGTCTAGCGTGGGTTTGCATTGCACTTGAGTCACATGTACTCCCTAAACTGGAAGGAGTGATCCATTTGCCCTGAGCAAGCAGAGCAGAATAGTGAAAGTGTATACATATTTCAGTGAGGGTGTTTATCTTTCAAAACCCCAATTCCACCTTCATTTCTCTCCCCATAATCTCTCACCGTCTCGAGCTCTTCGCTCATCTGCCTCCGACTCCCTTATGGTCAGTCGCTTCTCCAAGAAGCAAATTGGTGGTCGATCTCTTTCTTCTGCTGGGGGCCTCCCTCTGGAATAGACTCTCTGCCTCTCTGAAACTTGAGGAGAACCATCTCTGGTTCCGGAAGCACCTCAAGACCTTCCTCTTTGCTTCTGCTTTCTCTCCTCCTCTCCCCTGTTGATCTCCTGGCTGAATGTGAAATTGCACTGGTTACTTGGCTACCCTCTGATCGTGGGTCCAGGTCCCCTCCCCACCAGTTGTAAACCTGCACTGCCCAACTGGCAACCCTTGCTCTCAGGGACTGTTTCTGTATCCCTACAGCCCCTACCAGCACTTGCCCCTTATGTCTGCACTTACCATTGCACTTGTCATTAGCTGGCCGCACTTTTATTGATTGTATTTATTGTATTTATTTTTTACTGTTATCCTATGCACTGCACTGCCCTCTGCCCCCCCACACTTTTCCCCTTCCCCCCTCCCCTGCACTTGCACGATCTCAGTGTCACCTAGACTAGTAGGATTGTTGTCTCTGTCTTCCCTTTGTTTCCTCTCCCTTGCCTCATCGCGCCTTGAAACACTTGTGTATAGGCGCGTTATAAATGCCATATCATATATCATATCATATCATATCATATCGTGTATCATATTTCTCTTCCACTATGTCACTTCTCGTTTAGAAGCCTGGCAGGTCTTTCTAGCTCTTCTTGTCTTCCCTCTCAGTAGAGACCTTTCTTGTCCAGTTTACCTCTTTATTTGTCCTCCAGACTGTCACTCCTACATATCCCACAATGGGCTAACCTTTGTTTCTCTCTCTACTCACTGTCTCACTCAGTCTATCCTCTCCCTGCTCCCTGCACCTTCCCTGTCGCTCATTCATTCCATCCTCTCACTTGTCTATCCCTTAACTGTACTGTCTTTCCCCTCACTCACCTTCCATACCTGTCCATTATTGACTCACCCTCATTGCGCTTGCATCCCTTCCTTCTCCTTCCCATATCCTCTGTCTCTTCTCTCTCCATGCCCCTGATCCCCTTCTTTGACTGCTCCTGCCTCTATGCCATTTAATTATCTTGAGTCTTTTCTTTGCCCCCCACACCCACTGTCAGTGACAGTCTCTGCTCTGCTATTTCTTGCATATTCCTACATTATCTCTGGGTGTTTACTCATTTCTTAATTCTCTAACTCACCCTTGGAATCTGTGCCCCTCTGTTATTTGCCACCTTTGACTGTCACTTCTGCTGTAGGTGCCCTCCATTGTCTTTGCCTCATTTTCACTGTTCCTTATTTTTCCCCACCCTCTGTTTGCCTCGCTCCTCCTGCGCACCTTCCTTGTATCTCTATTCTGATCCCCTGATTCACTTTCATTATCTTTAACTTCAGTTTACACTCTATATTTATTTTGCACCTCTCTCTCTCACTCTTCCTATCACTCACACTCTCTCCTTCTCTCATGCTGCTACTCACTCACACTCTCACTCCCTCTCTTTCTCTGACCCTTCTCTCACTCACACTCACACCCTTCCTTGCTCTCGCCCTTCCTGTTTGTTCCATCCTGCTCTTATTATGGGCCTCATCACGAGTCTGGCGGTAACCCTTAAATGCGGCGCTAGCGCTATTACCGCCGCAATTAAGGGTCCGCCAGATCCTGGCTTTGGCGGATTTCCCCTCAGCTCTGAGCTGGGGGGAAATGCACGGCAATTGCTGATTTTCGGCGCTATTACTGCTGGCGGGAAATCCGCCGGCGGTAATAGCACAAATTTTCCCCATTGGGCCCAATGGGGAATGAGGAATTCCCGAATGGGCCCAATGGGGAATGGGAAATAACCCTTCTGCCAAACCCGTGATCCGGCGCTAATAGCGCCAGGGGGTTTGGCGGTAGGGCTAATAGCGCCGGCGTTACCGCCCAACTCGTGATGAGGCCCCATGTCTTAACCTCCTTGCCTATCGTCCCAATCTCTGTTTATCTCTCCCTCTTTCTGCTATTGTTCCTCCCTCTCGGCTTCTTTATGATCATAACCAGTGGTGTGCCAGGGCCCTAGCAGAAAGGCTGCAATTGGGTCAATTACTTGCTCTTAGATTTCCATGCCTGACCCCAGGACAGTGTTTGCTGCTAAAAGATTTACTGGCAGGGGATAGACGGGCAAGGGGAAGCATGTGCTTATTGATAGTAAATGCCCTAGTGACATTGACTACTGAGGGAAAGATTGTCTAATAAGGTTGACTAGGGTAATGAATCTGAAGCACATTATACATGACAACAAACTACATTCCTGTGCCAAGTAATAACTACAATGAGTTGTTTTTATAAGTTGGTAATTATGTATGTTAAATGATGAGTGTGGCTTCTTTAAAAAAGCATACACTGTAAACAGAATTACTTCTATGGGCAATTTGGGCAGATATGGCTTGGTAAGAGAAAATAATTTGCCCATGGTCACATGCTTAGTTAAGTAACGATGGTGGCATTTGAGCCCAATCTGCAATTTAGACACTTAACCATACATCTTCTGGATGAAGGTCTAATTTGTAAGAATATATAGTACAACAACCTGACCAAGATATAAATCCTTATGCAACCTGACAAATATATAAATCCTTGTACTGGCTGGTTGCTTGGCTACCCTCAGAGTCTCACTGGGTACTGGGCTCTTTCTTGATCAGTCTCCCTTGCCCTGCCTCTGGGTCTACCACACACCTAGGGGCTGTAACTGTAACCCTACAGTCCTTTGTTCTCCTTGCACTACCCAGAGCTGCGCTGCCCTGGCTCCACTTACTGAGAGCATTGCTGCCCTGTTTCCCCTCCCCTCTCCCTTGCTCTTACCTCCTTCCTTTCCCCTTGCACTTCTTGTTCTTGAACTTGCACAATCTAAATGACACAAGGCCTAGTACAATTGTTTGTCTTGTCCTCCCTTTGTTTCCCCTCCCTTGTCTTGTCGCACCTAGAAACACTTGTGCACAGGCATGTAATAAATTACTTATCATATTATAGCCAAATGTTAACAAAACTTTTTTTGCAGAACCTGAAGAAAATTTGAAGTTCCTGAAGAGCAATTGGACATCACGTAAATGCACCTGACAGTTTAGAAAGGGGGCAAGGGATTGGTTTGCCTTGAGTGAAGATACAGAGTTCAGTAGCCATTTGGAGCTATGTAAGCACTTTCAGATGCAAAAGCCAGGGTGCCTCCACCACATCATGTATTATCACTCAAACATTGCTGCAGATGATAGGGGCACTAGCTGCATGTTACCACTTGGCTGAAGAGCTACTCATTCCATTAAGCAAGGGGGATGAACATGTTAAAAAAGTGTATTTGGAAGCTATAATCCTAGCTTCCAAATACACTTTTTTAACATAATCCTAATGCCAAAGTCAGTGTCAGACACACTACTACCCAAGTATCGCTACTTTATGCACTCTTGTTTCCTACAAATATGCTGAAATAGAGTTTCAAAATATGTTCTTTAATAGGCATTTTTAGCACATCATTTTGAATTTCTGTTCACCTTAAAAATACAGGATTAAAAGTACCAGAATGCAATGTGATGAGCATCTGAAAGCCAGGCCTGGTTTGTGCCACAACTAACATGAGATAATTTGCGATCTCTACAAACTGTCATATGGATTGTAGAACTTTCAAGACTAATTTCAAGACTGATTCTAGGTACTTGTGAAAACTAGCAATCACTTTATTCCAGGTCCTTGCGGAATGCAGCCAATGTATTATTTCCAGGTGAACTTTGAATGTAGCCTTTGCACTGAATTTAGGTGACCGCAGAATAGTCTTTATGGAATCTAAGCTAATTGAAGAATCTAACATAGATACTGATTGTTAGCAAAATGAAGAACTTTAGTCAAGGTTTGTATCTGGAAAAACATGAAGTACAGCCAGTTGTGGAATCTAGAAGAATGTTGAAGCTAACCTTGCACTGAACCTAGGAGCATGTAGAATGTAGCCTCTAAAGTAAGTTTAGCCATCACATGCATCCTGGGTCACTGTTTAGAATGTAGAAGATGAACATAGCCTCTCAATTGCCATACACAGGGAAACTAGCGGAAGGCACAGCCTCAGACCCGCACACATCTGCCATCATACACCACTTGAAGGCACTTCGCACAGCACCTCTGCCATAATGAATGCAGAAACCGTTCATGACAAATATTTTGATAAATTGATGCACACATATTCTCTCTCCTGCACTCATATAATCATGTAGACCACCTATCATCACCAATCCACATTCCAACTTGACATGGGTGACTTGCAGGGACTTGGCCACCCCTGATATCATCGTACTGGCCAATATACACACATACATACTAGCACCTCCCCAAATGTCTTCCTATACCTGGATGCCGAACCCCCCCTGCCCCATGGGCATTTGACCTACAGCATGCTGTGACCATACTAATGGTGACAGGCGCTATAGAAATGACGCATTACATTATATATGCAAATGAATGGGCATTGTCATGCTCTGTGATGCCATTTTCCGTATTTCCACTTACAGTGATGTCTCTACATAAATGTAAACATAATTGCAAGATAACCTATTTCAGCATTCTGTTTGCACACAGTTCTTTGCACTGTGAATATCTGTGTCACACTGTCCAACCCATTCCTGTCATTCATATTTGTTCCTTGTGAGCCTTAATTCTGCCTTAGTTCATAATAACAAGAAAACCTTCCAGACAGCATACTTTTGTCATCTTGCAGCGTTCCTATGGAACAAAATCCCTCACATGAAAACGATAATGGGTTTAATGTAGTTAGTAACCACATCATATATTATATCCTCATACTACAGGCCTCAATCCGTTCCCTCTATAGCCTTTATATTCATCACCTTTCACTGGTAGTTACATTTGCTACATAAAAAGGAAGTAAGTTATGGTGCATTCATGTTACAAGACTACGGGGACAGAAGAGGGGTATGCATATATTGCCCTTCTCCCTGGACCATTATTAGTTTCAGTAAATTAAACCTAGTTTTAGGAAAGAGTCGGTTGTGTTAATTCTGTTAAATTTGACTTGAGGCACGTAATTCATTCATTTAGTTGGTTGGGTTGGGGGGATGGAATGGGCTATGGAAGTGGCCCCAAGTCAATCTGTGCCCCGGGCCTCAAAAACGGTTAAGATAGCCTTGGTGTGGTCTCATGTATGATGTACTTCCGGGATGCTTCAGGTGATGTAGAAAAGAACCAAGTAGACACAGTGACACAGGTGAATGCTTAGGATACGTCTTCTTTATTGGCTCTAGGCACAGTCTTAGCTGTAAGATACAGACTGGGACCCAACCAATAACCAGTGCCCACCACCCAGGCTGCTCGCTCACCTCTAAATGCCACTACTGGATCACTGTATCCAGAAGATGCCCCTAGTGTTCTATATATGACATCAGCTGTGATGTAATAACTAAAATATTCCTCACTACACTCCTTCCTCCTTAAGGGACTTAATGAGGAGGAATAATGTGTGACAACGTATTAGTTGTATCTGCACACCTGCCATAACATAACTGGGAACAATCCGCTCAACACACCCCTCCCCATGTTACGGATAAAGGTGCAAAGTACAGATCACTACACAATAACCAAGCACCTCCATTTGCAGAACTACCAGACAGAAAACGTTAAGTACACTACCTCACATCACCCACAAGGGAATAAAGTACACTGCACACCACCCTCGTTATGGGAACTGATGGAGAACCAGTAACATAACAACACATACATACATAGAACGGGTGGCAACACACACATATATACACCCCTCACACATACAACCAAGTGTACATAAAATAGGGAATGTGTTGTACCTGTCGAGCTCCACAATGTGCAAAGGTCTGAAACAACATACTTATATAAAGAGAGTAGAAACAATATGAGAAAAGCAGAAGGGAAAAGAAGAACATAATGCAATAAGCCAACTGTGGGCACTCCTCCAACTTCAAACTACACTTTCCCAGGTGACAACCTGTAAAACCGAAACCCAAGACACCTTAATACATATTGAGCAAAGCCTCTATCCCTAGGGATATGACATGAAGCTCCTACACTCTGAGGAATGCTTACAAAGGTTCAGCTCCCCGCCCAGCTGTTGCTACTACCAAGCGTCCAGATAGTGTTTGCCAAATTTACAACAAATGCCTCATAACATAAACAATCTATCCCCCAAAACCAATACGACATTGTTACTTAACTTCCTCCAAATACCATAACAAGCTACTATGGCATGTACTAATCTGCGCTACTACACAGGCATGGATATTTCATCTCTTTTGTTAGTGATAACATGCTACTATGGCATGCACTCTCTCCGCTACCCTAAAGATATTCTATCCCTAAAACTAACATACTCCATTAGCATGTGCATGCTTCAAGTTACACACTGTAAGGATGCACATCAACCCAATATATTAACATTGACATCTAATTCATATACTAGACCACAAGATTTAACACAAAAATACGTTGGGGATTTTCCAAAACTACCGACATTAACCAATGTTATCACCCGCAAAAGTTGTCAACTCCTTTTAAAATATGCACCCAACAACTGAGTAATGGACCGAATAACATACTCCCACAACACTAAAATGGAACTCGAAAGCCACCATAACAGAGAAAAGAACCACGAGATTCCTTGCTCTGGACACAGAAAAGAACCCACAGGTTATTGAAAAGAACCTGCAGGTCACCCACTCACAATACATACACTCAACAGAAGTAGAAGGTCGCTCATTAATAACACATACACCCCCAAAGCATACAATCCTTCCCATATAGTCCATTTAAAGGACAGATTAATACATTTTAGTATAAATCCCAACATTTTAAAAACATTTCTCCTGGAGCTAGAATTCCCAGTAGTAATAACATTGACACTTAACATACACAACTTCCAATGGTAGTGCATATGTAATTACACCATTCACTTAGACTGCTACAATTTCTGTTATAGCACATTTAAAATCATCTAGGGTTGCTTCCACCTTTTTCAAAGAAATCACTGCTGCACATTTACTATTCACTTAATATTGCACCTGCTAACTCCTGTATGGAACATTCATAAGGTAATACACTGCAGTTGTTCACTCCTATCTATTATACTTGAAGCCAAATACTTTGCTTGTCGCCAACTTGCTGCTCTTCTTCAGATTGCTGCTGCTTCAATTCTTTAAATAGTTCCAGGAATCCTGGATCCAACACATCCAGAATAGAGAGATATACTCCCCCGGATGAGCATGGCAAATCATTTTCCCAGCGGATGTCAAATAGAGATTCGCTTTCAACACTATTAAAGTCACTGATATGGTGCCATGCACTCACCACATTTGCCACCTCAGTGAGTTTTCCTGCTACCATCACCACTGATTGTAACAACCCCTCATTTTACGGTTCTATTTAGGGGAACACTGAAGCTGTTCTCCTTCAGCTGCCTGGTGCCGTTGCCCAATACTGCTTTCCATTCTTAATGCAATGACCGTTTCCTGCAGTTTCGATTTTTCTTTTGACATCCCTTTCAGCTGCTGATCTCGCGCCCTGCCACCAACTGTCTGAGCCATACCTCATCTCACACGGTATCCTTTCCTCTAATGGGGTGCACGGGACATCTTCCTTCCCTGGTGTCATCATTCTTGCTGGATGCTGGTTGTCAAAGGACTTCTGTGCTGTAAAAACGAGCACAGGACAGTGGGCGCCATATTCAAATCTGGCAGAACAATTGTTGCCACAAATTCACCACAGACTCCGGATTTCCTGCACAAACGAGTCACACACAAGTGTTATGAACACAGAGGTAACATGTTCAGAACTCAGTGGCACTTGGTCTCGTTACAGTGCTTCACCCGCAGCTACCAAGCATGCCCTGGGTGGTGGGTCTTACCTCATCAGCAGTGGTGGTCCGGTACTTTGACTACTCAGCCCACCGCAGTTACAATGTGCAGAGATCCTAGACCTCTTGTCTCAAATGTTGCAGTCTCATGTATGCTGTACTTCAGGCATGCTTCAGGTGACGTAGTGAGGAACCATGCAGAAACAGTGACACAGGTGTATGCTTAGTATAATTCTTTATTGGCTCAAGTCACACAGTCTTAGCTGTCAGATACACATTTGGACCCAACCAGATCACCAGTGCCCACCACCCAAGCAAGTCATTTCAAACTGCAACTACTTGAATTCTGTAACCAGAAAATGCTACTAGTGTTCTATATGTGACATCAGCTGTGACATCAAACACCAAGCTACCCACTACACAATGCATCACTCCTTCTGAAGCGTCTGTGTTAAAGGTGCTAATTCAGCACCAGGCATTGGGACACACCTACCATCTGCGAGAGTAAAGAAAGTGGACAGTGGGGACAGCTACACGGGGAATGTCACAAGTATTCTAAGCCACAGACACCCTTTACAACAGGCTTCACCGGGAACGTTAGGGGGTAATTATGCATTGGATGTACACACAGTCCAATATACTGTCCTATGATTAGCTGAAGAAGGGAAAGGACACAAATACTGCCATCATAAACACACGTGGAGGGAAATCCCTCAGGGTGGTCTGGACCTGGGAAAGCTCAACCTGAAACATGTGATTAATACGACAGGGATCTGCAAGGGGGAGGGGGAAAGGTGCTCAAGCTGCTCATCACAAGAAAGCCAACATAGCTGGAACTGGGTGATGTAATTACAGGGTGGTCAGCCAAAGTAGCCCCCCTACACGGCAGCGGGAGGGTGGCTCTGTATTATGCTTTAATTGGTAGACCCCTAACTACACTTCAGTGACATCAGAAATTATCAGAACGCTGTTGACTCAGCTTACACACTATCAGAAATGCACAGAGGGAACCCATCTTCACCTTGTGTACATGAAATGAACTAGAGTAGGAATACTTCTTTAAATAAAGCATTTGATTTTATAACTATGGGATATGCCATTGTAGCTAATACGTACAGGTTGGCTTTGGGTATGCAGGGAAAAAAAACACAATCATCGTCATATACAACCCCCTGGTGAAATGTATTTCAAACTTTAGATTGTTCTAAATAGCAGTAACATATGAATTGTGGTGTGAACCTTTGCTGCCATACTGCACTCGGGCGTAAGCACACAGTGCCAGAAGTAAGCCCCAGCAGAGGAAAGAATGCAGCAACAGGGCACCACCCCCCCCCCCCCCCCCCCTCCCCCCAAGTAAGTGTTTTAAAACCTCTTTACTTCGGTCGTTCGGTACAAACAGAAAAACGGGAAAGAAAAAAGTTAATTTTGAATCATTCTGAAGTGGCCTTAAAGAAAAGTCACATCCAATTGGGCTGGCTCATCAGAAAATCTGTGTAGCATCTAGACCAAGGTGAATTCTGTCTCTATGAAACTTCATACCACTCATGACTTGAAAAAGTGATGCTTGGTAGTTTGATGAGTATACACTGCACCTTCAAATAAACTGAAAGGAGACTCATGCCCTTTTAGTTAGGGCTATTGGGTGCTGCCTAAATAACTGCCTATACACCAGAACTATTGTCATGGAAAGTGAACCTAGGAGAAAGGAGATGACATATGAAGAGGAACAACCATCCTTTGGGTGTTGGTTGGTTATGTAGCAACCAATTGACTGCCCCTGGCCATGCTAAAAATTGTGCCCATTTCAACCCATTGCCTACCCCTCCATGCCAATAACACAGCCCCCTTGGGTTTTTCTTTGAGTAGCTTTATCAAGCAGTAGCATAAGACTTTGTTCTGTGAAGGCCTCTCAGAGTTGATGGTTTAATTGCAGCTGATAATAGCTGCTGGTGACTAATGGTGTAATAAAAATACAAGATTCGTATAGTTGCAAGATAGCTCCTCTCTAAAACTCGTGTAAAGGTGTGCCCAAGATCACACAATTAGTCAGACTAATACTCAATGATGGAGGACGCAGGTGCACATCAAAACCCAGCTTGCTTTATTTATTTATTTATTTATTTATTTATTTATTTATTGTGCTATAACCTCATTTGGTTTTTTTACACATTCTTCATAAAATTACTCAAAGTCCATTACAACATATTGATACAAATTCATACAATTTTCAATTCATAAAAGAAGGAAAGGAAATAAAATAATTGAACAGCAACAGTCAAGAATAAAATATCATACAGACACATCTCCCATCCACTACACCAATTAAGTTACCAATATTTTTGTGGGATAAAACCTGTGTATTGCAATACTCTTATTACATTTAGTGTCAATTTGGTTTCGTGGCCGGCAATCATTCTTTCCCAAAAGGCACTTGATGACAACCGAGTGACCTGACTGAATAACCCGGTATTTGACCCTTATGTCCCAGGTACCCTTACAGAATCTCAATATGGTGCTCAAGCATTTGTTTACTTGGGTCTTAGCATTCCATACATAGGCTCCTAGTTGCTTCTGTAAGTCCCCATTTAGTCAATACTTCACCCGTCTTGATCTAATTCAAGCGCACTCGCAAGAAATTCTGCCTTCCTTTCACATCTGGGGACTTCGTCAAATACCTAGGAACAAAACCCTGCTTTTTCCCATACTTAAAAAAAGATGTGGGGATGGAAGAAGACCTCACCGTATCTATTGTGTTGGTCCAATCTCAGGGCTTTCTTGACCTTCAATGGGTTTGTGATCAATGTGTGTTTGTTTTGTTCGCAGTAGATCATTAGATTTTCTGCCACCTGTCTAAGTTCTCTCAAAGTTAGGGAGATGTCTGAGTTCAAGTTATCTAGAAGATCTTCGTACAGTGTATTAGGCATAGGCGCCACAATAGACCTATATAAAGAGAGTCATTTCTACTCAGCTGCGATCTTAAGAGATTTTAAACCTAATTCGTATCTAAGAGTGGCAGTCTGTAGGCCTCTGGGCAAACCTAATACCTGCTTCCAGATATAACTCTCAAGTTTTTGCCAATCTATTGACCATAATAAAGGTTTTGCCTCGATTCCATACAATAGCACAGGAATAATTTTTGCCACATAAAACTTATAAGCCGATTCATGGAATAATTAGCGCGGCGCAAGTGGCCAAAAACGTGGGATTCGCAGTGGAATAGCGAAAATTGCAGTGCAAGTGCGAAATTCGCACGAAAAGCAGCGCACATCGATTCATGGAAGGCCGTGCGCGAGAAAACCATCGGATGTGTGCTAAAAAAGTGCGCGGCGCATATTGGCGCACAGGCCATCTAACGGCGTGCGCCAGGTCACAGCGAAAATCGCACAGGCCACAGCGAAAATCGCACATAGCGCGGCGCACACAACAAAAGTAGGCGGAACACGGGGCGTAACACTCGGAATGGGGAACAACTTGCCAAAATGTGGGCGTCACGGGGGAAGTACAGGGTGCAAGTGCGCGGAACGCCCACACGCTCGCCTACAACACGTATTCATGGAATCGAATAGGGCAAAACAGCGCACGGTCAAAACAGCGTACAGGCACAAACACGACCGCCACAAGAAAGCAGGCGGTAGCGTCCCTGCGCCTGTAATAAATGTGCGCCAAAAGGTGCGCCAACAAATAGCACCTATATACAGCTATGATGAATGTCCCATACTGTGGCCCTCCAGGACAAATGACGTGCAAAGGGGTACCCACAAACACGGACACCCGCTGACTGAAAAATAACGTGTGCGTGTCTTTCGAGGTGCGCGGGAAGTTTCACACGCGATTTGGCTGGGTACGTGGATTCCAGGGGTGCGCGGGAAGTTCCACACGCAATTTGGCCGGGTATGTGGATTTCAGGGGTGCGCGGGAAGTTCCACACGCGATTTGGCCGGGTACGTGGATTTCAGGGGTGCGCAGGAAGTTTAACACGCGATTTGGCCGGGTACGTGGATTTCAGGGGTGCGCGCGAAGTTTCACACGAGATTTGGCCGGGTACGTGGATTTCAGGGGTGCGCGGGAAGTTCCACACGCGATTTGGCCGGGTACGTGGATTTCAGGGGTGCGCGGGAAGTTTAACATGCGATTTGGCTGGGTACGTGGATTTCAGGGGTGCGCGCGAAGTTTCACACGCAATTTGGCAGGGTACGTGGATTTCAGGGGTGCTCGTGAAGTTCCACACGCGATTGGCCTGGCTAGGTGTACTACGGGGTGCGCGGGAAGTTCCACACGCGATTGGCCTCGGTACGTGTACTATGGGGTGTGCGGGAGGTTCCACATGCGATTGGCCTGGCTAGGTGGGGGTGCGCGGGAAGTTCCACACGCGATTTGCCTGGGTACGTGTATTCCGATGTGCGCGGAAGATTCACACGCGATTTCTGCAGAGTAAGTGTATTTCGGTGGTGCCGGGGAATGCTGCACGTGATTTGGCCATGTGGGTCCCCCAGGTGTTCCCTCTACACCCTCCACGGCCCCTGCAGGCAGCCCACACCACAGGGTACTACCCTGCACCCCTGCTCATGTCCCACAGGCAACCCATCCACCTTGGCCATGCCCACCAGCCAACCCACATGTCACCTTGCACCACTGGTCACCAACACATGTCTCCCACCAGCCCCTACCCCCCAGCAGTCAGGGGCACCCTCCACCAGGCCCCCACCCATGTCTACCACCACCCCCACCCCCAGCCACCAGGGGCAGCCTCCACCAGGCCCCCACCCATGTCTACCAGCACCCCCACCCCCAAGCCACCAGGGGCAGCCTCCACCAGGCCCCCACTCATGTCACCCACCACCCCCACCCCCCAGCAGTGCAGGGGCAGCCTCCACCAGGCCCCCACTCATGTCTCCCACCACCCCCACCCCCCAGCCACCAGGGGCAGCCTCCACCAGGCTCCCACTCATGTCTCCCACGACCCCCACCCCCCAGCATTGCAGGGGCAGCCTCCACCAGGCCCCCACTCATGTCTCCCACCACCCCCACCCCCCAGCCACCAGGGGCAGCCTCCACCAGGCCCCCACTCATGTCTCCCACCACCCCTACCCCCAGCCACCAGGGGCAGCCTCCACCAGGCCCCCACTCATGTCTCCAACCACCCCCACCCCACAGCCACCAGGGGCAGCCTCCACCAGGCCCCCACTCATGTCTCCAACCACCCCCACCCCCCAGCAGTCCAGGGGCAGCCTCCACCAGGCCCCCACTCATGTCTCCCACCACCCCCACCCCCCAGCCACCAGGGGCAGCCTCCACCAGGCCCCCACTCATGTCTCCCACCACCCCCAGCCACCAGGGGCAGCCTCCACCAGGCTCCCACTCATGTCTCCCACCACCCCCATCCCCCAGCAGTGCAGGGGCAGCCTCCCCCAGGCCCCCACTCATGTCACCCACCACCCCCACCCCCCAGCCACCAGGGGCAGCCTCCACCAGGCCCCCACTCATGTCTCCCACCACCCCCATCTGACAGCAGTGCAGGGGCAGCCTCCACCAGGCCCCCACTCATGTCTCCCACCACCCCCACCCCCCAGCCACCAGGGGCAGCCTCCACCAGGCCCCCACTCATGTCTCCCACCACCCCCACCCCACAGCCACCAGAGGCAGCCTCCACCAGGCCCCCACTCATGTCTCCCACCACCCCCATCCCACAGCCACTAGGGGCAGCCTCCACCAGGCCCCCACTCATGTCTCCCACCACCCCCACCCCCCAGCAGTGCAGGGGCAGCCTCCACCAGGCCCCCACTCATGTCTCCCACCACCCCCACGCCCCAGCCACCAGGGGCAGCCTCCACCAGGCCCCCACTCATGTCTCCCACCACCCCCACCCCCCAGCCACCAGGGGCAGCCTCCACCAGGCCCCCACTCATGTCTCCCACCACCCCCACCCCCCAGCCACCAGGGGCAGCCTCCACCAGGCCCCCACTCATGTCTCCCACCACCCCCATCCCCCAGCCACCAGGGGCAGCCTCCACCAGGCCCCCACTCATGTCTCCCACCACCCCCACCCCACAGCCACCAGGGGCAGCCTCCACCAGGCCCCCACTCATGTCTCCCACCACCCCCATCCCCCAGCACCAGGGGCAGCCTCCACCAGGCCCCCACTCATGTCTCCCACCACCCCACCCCCAGCCACCAGGGGCAGCCTCCACCAGGCCCCCACTCATGTCTCCCACCACCCCCATCCCACAGCCAGCAGGGGCAGCCCCCACCAGGCCCCCACTCATGTCCCCTATTACCCCCACCCCCCGCAGTGCAGGGGCAGCCTCCACCAGGCCCCCACTCATGTCTCCCACCAGCCCCACCCCCCAGCCACCAGGGGCAGCCTCCAACAGGCCCTCACTCATGTCACCCACCACCCCCACCCCCCAGCAGTGCAGGGGCAGCCTCCACCAGGCCCCCACTCATGTCAAACACCACCCCCACCCCCCAGCCACCAGGGGCAGCCTCCACCAGGTCCCCACTCATGTCTCCCACCACCCCCACCCCCCAGCCACCAGGGGCAGCCTCCACCATGCCCCCACTCATGTCTCCCACCACCCCCACCCCCCAGCCACCAGGGGCAGCCTCCACCAGGCCCCCACTCATGTCTCCCACCACCCCCACCCCCCAGCCACCAGGGGCAGCCTCCACCAGGCCCCCACTCATGTCTCCCACCACCCCCACCCCCCAGCCACCAGGGGCAGCCTCCACCAGGCCCCCACTCATGTCTCCCACCACCCCCACCCCACAGCCACCAGGGGCAGCCTCCACCAGGCCCCCACTCATGTCTCCCACCACCCAATCCCACAGCCACCAGGGGCAGCCTCCACCATGCCCCCACTCAAGTCTCCCACCACCCCCACCCCCCAGCCACCAGGGGCAGCCTCCACCAGGCCCCCACTCATGTCTCCCACCACCCCCATCCGACAGCCACCAGGGGCAGCCACCACCAGGCCCCCACTCATGTCCCCTATTACCCCCACCCACTGCAGTGCAGGGGCAGCCTCCACCAGGCCCCCACTCATGTCTCCCACCACCCCCACCCCCCAGCCACCAGGGGCAGCCTCCACCAGGCCCCCACTCATGTCTCCCACCACCCCCATCCCACAGCCACCAGGGGCAGCCCCCACCAGGCCCCCACTCATGTCCCCTATTACCCCCACCCCCCGCAGTGCAGGGGCAGCCTCCACCAGGCCCCCACTCATGTTTCCCACCACCCCCACCCCCCAGCCACCAGGGGCAGCCTCCACCAGGACCCCACTCATGTGTCCCACCACCCCCACCCCCCAGCCACCAGGGGCAGCCTCCACCAGGCCCCCACTCATGTCTCCCACCACCCACACCCCCCAGCAGTGCAGGGGCAGCCTCCACCAGGCCCCCACTCATGTCTCCCACCACCCCCACCCCCCAGCCACCAGGGGCAGCCTCCACCAGGCCCCCACTCATGCCTCCCACCACCCCCACCCCCCAGCCACCAGGGGCAGCCTCTACCAGGCCCCCACTCATGTCACCCACCACCCCCACCCCCCAGCAGTGCAGGGGCAGTCTCCACCAGGCCCCCACTCATGTCTCCCACCACCCGCACCGTCCAGCCACCAGGGGTAGCCTCCACCAGGCCCCCACTCATGTCTCCCACCACCCCCACCCCCCAGCAGTGCAGGGGCACCCTCCACCAGGCCCCCACTCATGTCTACCACCACCCCCACCCCCAGCCACCAGGGGCAGCCTCCACCAGGCCCCCACTCACGTCTCCCACCACCCCCATCCCACAGCCACCAGGGGCAGCCTCCACCAGGCCCCCACTCATGTCCCCTATTACCCCCACCCCCCCGCAGTGCAGGGGCAGTCTCCACCAGGCCCCCACTCATGCCTCCCACCACCCCCACCCCCCAGCCACCAGGGGCAGCCTCTACCAGGCCCCCACTCATGTCCCCCAGCACCCCCACCCCACAGCAGTGCAGGGGCAGTCTCCACCAGGCCCCCACTCATGTCTCCCACCACCCGCACCCTCCAGCCACCAGGGGCAGCCTCCACCAGGCCCCCACTCATGTCTCCCACCACCCCCACCCCCCAGCAGTGCAGGGGCACCCTCCACCAGGCCCCCACTCATTTCTACCACCACCCCCACCACCCCCATCCCCCAGCCACCAGGGGCAGCCTCCACCAGGCCCCCACTCATGTCCCCTATTACCCCCACCGCCCCGCAGTGTAGGGGCAGCCTCCACCAGGCCCCCACTCATGTCCCCCGGCACTCCCACCCCCCAGCAGTGCAGGGGCAGCCTCCACCAGGCCCCCTCTCATGTCCAACTCATGTACCCCTGCACCCCCACCCCCCAGCACTGTGGGGCACCTGCCAGCAGGCCCCCATTCATGTCCAACTCATGTCCCCCTGCACCCCCAACCCCCAGCACTGTGGGGCACCTGCCAGCAGGCCCCCACCCATGTCCAACTCATGTTCCCCAGCCAACATGTCATCACAATCTAGATCCCTGGTCCCTATGGTCAGCCTCCAAATGCAAAACACCCACCCGAGTATTGCATCCACCCACTCATAATTGGCAATTACATGACAGAACACCAATTGCAAGTTCCGAAACAAACACATTTCCCTCACATACACCCAATGGGTGTCAGTGAATCTCAAAAGCCATATCATGATATGCATTAAACCAATGAGATGATACTACATATTGAAGTTTGATAAAAAAACATGTATTGAAGGAAACATGAATAGAATCAAAAATAAAGAAACAGAAATGGGAATGTACAAAAATGAAAAGAAGCATGTCCGTGAAAAAAAGCAAAACATAAAAATCAAAATCCAAAGTAATGGTGTCCAAAGTCACTGTCCAGAAAACAAAATCCAATGGGAAATAAAATAGAAAGCCATTGCTCCATGGTTAAAATGTGAAACAAAAATACAATCCAACAGTGAACTATGTACATACGAACAAGCCAGGGTCCATTATCCCAACAAAAGAAAGCAAACCTATCTAACTACACTAACTAATAAAATAAACTATATACAAAAATGTGGCCAATGTCCGAAAGGTCCAAAATAAATCCCAAAAAAAATGAAACCTAACACTACCTACATAACTATGTACAAGGGCAGCGGGCCAGTTTGACGGCTCACTTGTGGATGTCCCGGGCCAGGGCATCATCGAACTCCTGCTCAATGTCCCGGAGGCGGTCCTCCTTCATGGCCCCGAGGGTCCGCAGGGCCGTCGACGTGTCCACCTCCAAACCCCTGCGGATTGCCTCGAGGCCCTCGGCCCGCCTCAGGGCCCTCCGCATGGAGTTCTCCGCCCTGACCATTGTGAGCCGTGCCTCTTCCACCCGCTGCCGCTCCGCATCTATGGCATGGCCCAACCGCTGCCACATGGAAGACACTCTCTGTCCTGGGTCCTCCTGCCCTCTGGCCGATGCCTGCCCCTCTGATGTTGAAGGCCCCGAGCCTTCATGGCTCCCACCACGTTGCTGCTGCTGCTGTGCCTCTGCCCGTGCACTGCCTCCTGCTGCCTGCACATCCTCCGCCGGCTGGGGTGCAGTCGTTGATGTGGCCACCCCTGCTGGACGTCCGACTCCCGACTGTGGCAGGGATGCCTCCTCCACCAGCCTGGCCGCACCGTCAGAGGCAGCTCCACAGGGCACCCAGGTGACTGATGGGTGGGAAGATGGCACGGAGGACGACTGGCGCGTCGGGGGTTCAGTTGAGGAGGGGGTCGTAGCAAGCCCCATCATATGGAGGAATCCGGCCTGGGTGACCTGTCCCAGCAGGCTGACGTGGTCAACGAGCCATTCGAGATGACGTGCAGTCTCCTCATGAAAAGACTGCAGGTCACCTCGCATGGCCTGTTGACGCAATGCCACACCACTCAGAACAGGCTCAACCCGGACCCGGATAGCCACGTCCGCAGGCAGAGGAAGGCCAGTTGTCGTGAGCTCATCCCCTGCCTGAAAACGGGTCTGGACGTAGGCATCCCTGCTGGTGCAAGATGATGCAGGGACAGGATCAGGGACAGGATTGCACACAGGCACCTCGGCGGCGGCCTGTGCTGCCTCCTGTCCCTGGTCCTGCACTGCACCACTAGCACAAGTGGGATCCCCACCTCCAGACCACGTCTCTGTTGCTTGCATGGCCTCCTCCTCCACTAAACCCCCCACCAACCTGGATGTCTCCGTGCCATCTTCCCCCGTTGGGCCCTGTGGGGTCCCAGCTGCCCCTTCTGCTGCTGAGGAGTCCAACTCCAACCTCCGCCTCTTGGACCTCCCCCCGGCAGCTGCGGCCTGGGACGCGGCACCGGACTCCTCACTCCCCGACGAGATGACAACATGGGAGGGGAGCCGGGCCTTGCGTCTCCAGCTGGCGGTGGGATCCCCGCCGCTGTGCTCCACAGCACCTTCTCCGCCCTCTTCATCAGTTGACGCTGCAGACAGGGAGAAATAAAACACAGGCATCAGGGCACTGTACAATGGACACATACACACTTGACAGTTGTACATGAGTGGCATTGGCAAACCTCAGACATGACATCACAATCCCCAACACACATGTCATTTCAACTCGCACACATGAGCCATACCACAGCCATATCGCAACTGCCAGCACCATCCATACACATACAACAGCATGAGCAGGCAAAGCTGAGCCAGACATCACATGCAACACAGGAAGTGCACCACACATGTACACACACCACCACACTTGCATGCATGTGTACACCTCTGCCAAGTGTCGCAGTGTTCAGATGGGCATCCATGTCACATCTGCCCATCAGGCTTCCACATACCGCTGTCACATGCATCCATGTTGCATCACTGTTGCACCCTTGTCAAATACACACAGATGCACATGTACACAGTGCTGATACATGCAGCTGAAAACAACATATATGCGTGACATCACGGACATGTCTACTTACATACACATTCATCCAAACATGTGTGCCCACACAACTGCATTTGGTATGCAAGCCTACACACACAAGCACCATCCATGTCTCACACATTCCAGCCCTTGCATGTGTTAGCCCCACGGCCCTGTACACCCCCACCCATACTCGACCCCATACAAACAGATGTGCAACCTGCACACTACTGAAAAATCACCACACGCACAGCTCGCAGTCAGGATGCATGTACACTTACCGCTCGACTCCAGACGGGTCAGCCTCTCAAGGACCTGGACGTGGAGCGCTGGGGATATGCGTTCCAGGACGCTCATCTGTTCTTCCGACAAGTGGCCCCGGCGCCCCTTGGCATCCGCTGCCTTCAAGAGGCGCCGGGCCTTGTTCAGGGTCCTGGACCTGAAGTCCTCCCAGCGCTTCTTGACATGTTGGAAGTTGCGGACTGCCACCCCCTCCGCGTTGATGGCAGTCACAATGTCAGTCCAGATCCGAGTCCGTCCTTCCTTGTCGGCGCGGGAACTTCCGAAGAGGGCATCATACTGCCCCAGGACTTGCTCCACCAGGACACCAACTTCGGTGGCACTGAAGCTGGTGCCCCTCTGCCTCTCTGGCCGGGGGTTGTCAGTGGTCTCAGATGGTGTTTGCCCCGACATGACAACCACAGAGGCAGGAGTGGGTGGGCAACTGGGTCCTGGGGCTGGGCTGTGGAGTGATGGAATCCCAGTCGGGAGTCTTCGGTTCCAGCAGGGGTGGTCACAGCAACAGCACCCCTGGCTGATGTGCAGGCAGCAAATGGCAGGGCACGTGGGCAACAGGCAGTCAGGCAGCAGCAGATGGCAGGTGGGAGCGTGCTCGGGGCTCTGGGGGGCAGTAGTTCGGCCTTCTGGGCAGGAGCGTGGTCTTCCATGTGCTTACGCGTGGCCAGCTTGATACGGAGTGATTTGACACGTGAAAATCCTGCACGTCAGCGTGTAATTCGAGGAAAGGCCCTTAGCGCGTATGTGGAGCTGCCTCTGACGGTGTGGCCAGGCTGGTGGAGGAGGCATCCCTGCCACAGTCGGGAGTCGGACGTCCAGCAGGGGTGGCCACTTCAACGACTGCACCCCAGCCGGCGGAGGATGTGCAGGCAGCAGGAGGCAGTGCACGGGCAGAGGCACAGCATCAGCAGCAACGTGGTGGGAGCCATGAAGGCTCGGAGCCTTCAACATCGGAGGGGCAGGCATCGGCCGGAGGGCAGGAGGACCCAGGACAGAGAGTGTCTTCCGTGTGGCAGTGGGTGGGCCACGCCATAGATGCGGAGCGGCAGCGGGCGGAAGAGGCACGGCTCACAATGGTCAGGGCGGAGAACTCCATGCGGAGGGCCCTGAGGTGGACCGAGTGCCTCGAGGCAATCCGCAGGGGTTTGGAGGTGGACACGTCGACGGCCCTACGGACCCTCCGGGCCATGGAGGAGGACCGCCTCCGGGACATTGAGCAGGAGTTCGATGATGCCCTGGCTCGGGACATCCACAAGTGAGCCGTCAAACTAGCCCGCTGCCCTTGTACATAGTTATGTAGGTAGTGTTAGGTTTCATTTTTTTTGGGATTTATTTTGGACCTTTCGGACATTGGCCACATTTTTGTATATAGTTTATTTTATTAGTTAGTGTAGTTAGATAGGTTTGCTTTCTTTTGTTGGGATGATGGACCCTGGCTTGTTCGTATGTACATAGTTCACTGTTGGATTGTATTTTTGTTTCACATTTTAACCATGGAGCAATGGCTTTCAATTTTATTTCCTATTGGATTTTGTTTTCTGGACAGTGACTTTGGACACCATTACTTTGGATTTTGATTTTTGGTTTTGCTTTTTTTCACGGACATGCTTCTTTTCATTTATTTACATTCCCATTTCTGTTTCTTTATTTTTGATTCTATTTATGTTTCCTTTAATACATGTTTTTTTTTTTATCAAACTTCAATGTGTAGTATCATCTCATTGGTTTCATGCATATCATGATATGGGTTTTGAGATTCACTGACACCCATTCGGTGTATGTGAGGGAAATGTGTTTGTTTCGGAACTTGCAATTGGTGTTCTGTCATGTAATTGCCAATTATGAGTGGGTGGATGCAATACTCGGGTGGGTGTTTTGCATTTGGAGGCTGACCATAGGGACCAGGGATCTAGATTGTGATGACATGTTGGCTGGGGAACATGAGTTGGACATGGGTGGGGGCCTGCTGGCAGGTGCCCCACAGTGCTGGGGGGTGGGGGGTGGGAGACATGGGTGGGGGCCTGGTGGAGGGTGACCCTGCACTGCTGGGGGGTGGGGGTGGTGGGAGACATGAGTTGGACATGGTGGGGGCCTGGTAGAGGCTGCCCCTGCACTGCTGGGGGGTGGGAGTAATAGGGGACATGAGTGGGGGCCTGGTGGAGGCTGCCCCTGGTGGCTGGGGAGTGGGGGTGGTGGGAGACATGAGTTGGACATGGGTGGGGGCCTGGTGGAGGCTGCCCCTGCACTGCTGGGGGGTGGGGGTAATAGGGGACATGAGTGGGGGCCTGTTGGAGGCTGCCCCTGGTGGCTGGGGGGTGGGGGTGGTGGGAGACATCGGTGGGGGCCTGGTGGAGGCTGCCCCTGCTGGCTGGGGGGTGGGGGTGCAGGGGGACATGAGTGGGGGCCTGGTGGAGGCTGCCCCTGCACTGCTGGGGGTGGGGGTGGTGGTCGAGATGAGTGGGGGCCTGGTGGAGGCTGCCACTTCACTGCTGGGGGGTGGGGGTGATAGGGGACATGAGTGGGGGCCTGGTGGAGGCTGCCACTGCACTGCTGGGGGGTGGGGGTGATAGGGGACATGAGTGGGGGCCTGGCGGAGGCTGCCCCTGGTGGCTGGGGGTTGGGGGTGGTGGTAGACATGGGTGGGGGCCTGGTGGAGGCTGCCCCTGGTGGCTGGGGGGTGGGGGTGGTGGGAGACATGAGTGGGGGCCTGGTGGAGGCTGCCCCTGCACTGCTGGGGGTGGGGGTGGTGGTCGAGATGAGTGGGGGCCTGGTGGAGGCTGCCCCTGCACTGCTGGGGGGCGGGGGTAATAGGGGACATGAGTGGGGGCCTGGTGGAGGCTGCCCCTGGTGGCTGGGGGGTGGGGGTGGTGGGAGACATGGGTGGGGGCCTGGTGGAGGCTGCCCCTGCTGGCTGGGGGGTGGGGGTGCAGGGGGACATGAGTGGGGGCCTGGTGGAGTAATAGGGAACATGAGTGGGGGCCTGGTGGAGGCTGCCCCTGCACTGCTGGGGGGTGGGGGTAATAGGGGACATGGTGGGGGCCTGGTGGAGGCTGCCCCTGGTGGCTGGGGGGTGGGGGTGGTGGGAGACATGAGTGGGGGCCTGGTGGAGGCTGCCCCTGGTGGCTGGGGGGTGGGGGTGGTGGTAGACATGGGTGGGGGCCTGGTGGAGGCTGCCTCTGCACTGCTGGCAGGTGCCCCACAGTGCTAGGGGGTGGGGGTGCAGGGGTACATGAGTTAGACATGGGTGGGGGCCTGCTGGCAGGTGCCCCACAGTGCTGGGGGGTGGGGGTGGTGGGAGACATGGGTGGGGGCCTGCTGGCAGGTGCCCCACAGTGCTGGAGGGTGGGGGTGCAGGGGTACATGAGTTGGACATGGGTGGGGGCCTGCTGGCAGGTGCCCCACAGTGCTGGGGGGTGGGGGGGTGGGAGACATGGGTGGGGGCCTGGTGGAGGGTGACCCTGCACTGCTGGGGGGTGGGGGTGGTGGGAGACATGAGTTGGACATGGTGGGGACCTGGTGGAGGCTGCCCCTGCACTGCTGGGGGTGGGAGTAATAGGGGACATGAGTGGGGGCCTGGTGGAGGCTGCCCCTGGTGGCTGGGGAGTGGGGGTGGTGGGAGACATGAGTTGGACATGGGTGGGGCCCTTGTGGAGGCTGCCCCTGCACTGCTGGGGGTGGGGGTAATAGGGGACATGAGTGGGGGCCTGGTGGAGGCTGCCCCTGGTGGCTGGAGGGTGGGGGTGGTGGGAGACATGGGTGGGGGCCTGGTGGAGGCTGCCCCTGCTGGCTGGGGGGTGGGGGTGCAGGGGGACATAAGTGGGGGCCTGGTGGAGTAATAGGGGACATGAGTGGGGGCCTGGTGGAGGCTGCCCCTGCACTGCTGGGGGGTGGGGGTGATAGGGGACATGAGTGGGGGCCTGGTGGAGGCTGCCCCTGGTGGCTGGGGGTTGGGGGTGGTGGTAGACATGGGTGGGGACCTGGTGGAGGCTGCCCCTGGTGGCTGGGGGTTGGGGGTGGTGGGAGACATGAGTGGGGGCCTGGTGGAGGCTGCCCCTGCACTGCTGGGGGGTGGGGGTGGTGGGAGAGATGAGTGGGGGCCTGGTGGAGGCTGCCCCTGGTGGCTGGGGGTTGGGGGTGGTGGGAGACATGGGTTGGGGCCTGGTGGAGGCTGCCCCTGCTGGCTGGGGGGTGGGGGTGCAGGGGGACATGAGTGGGGGCCTGGTGGAGTAATAGGGAACATGAGTGGGGGCCTGGTGGAGGCTGCCTCTGCACTGCTGGGGGGTGGGGGTGATAGGGGACATGAGTGGGGGCCTGGTGGAGGCTGCCCCTGGTGGCTGGGGGGTGTGGGTGGTGGTAGACATGGGTGGGGGCCTGGTGGAGGCTGCCCCTGGTGGCTGGGGGGTGGGGGTGGTGGGAGACATGTGTGGGGGCCTGGTGGAGGCTGCCCCTGCACTGCTGGGGGGTGGGGGTGGTGGGAGACATGAGTGGGGGCCTGGTGGAGGTTGCCCCTGCACTGCTGGGGGGTGGGGGTAATAGGGGACATGAGTGGGGGCCTGGTGGAGGCTGCCCCCGGTGGCTGGGGGGTGGGGGTGGTGGGAGACATGAGTGGGGGCCTGGTGGAGGCTGCCCCTGGTGGCTGGGGGGTGGGGGTGGTGGTAGACATGGGTGGGGGCCTGGTGGAGGCTGCCTCTGCACTGCTGGGGGGTGGGGGTGGTGGGAGACATGGGTGGGGGCCTGCTGGCAGGTGCTCCACAGTGCTGGGGGGTGGGGGTGCAGGGGTACATGAGTTAGACATGGGTGGGGGCCTGCTGGCAGGTGCCCCACAGTGCTGGGGGGTGGGGGTGGTGGGAGACATGGGTGGGGGCCTGCTGGCAGGTGCCCCACAGTGCTGGAGGGTGGGGGTGCAGGGGTACATGAGTTGGACATGAGTGGGGGCCTTCTGGCATGTGCCCCACAGTGCTGGGGGCTGGGGGTGGTGGGAGACATTGGTGGGGGCCTGCTGGCAGGTGCCCCACAGTGCTGGGGGGAGTCGGTGGTGGGAGACATGGGTGGGGGCCTGGTGGAGGCTGCCCCTGCACTGCTGGGGGGTGGGGGTGATCGGGGACATGAGTGGGGGCCTGGTGGAGGCTGCCCCTGGTGGCTGGGGGGTGGGGGTGGTGGGAGACATGAGTTGGACATGGGTGGGGGCCTGGTGGAGGCTGCCCCTGATGGCTGGGGGGTGGGGGTGGTGGGAGACATGAGTTGGACATGGGTGGGGGCCTGGTGGAGGCTGCCCCTGCACTGCTGGGGGGTGGGGGTGGTGGGAGACATGAGTGGGGGCCTGGTGGAATCTGCCCCTGGTGGCTGGGGGGTGCGGGTGGTGGGTGACATGGGTGGGGGCCTGGTGGAGGCTGCCCCTGCTGGCTGGGGGGTGGGGGTGCAGGGGGACTTGAGTGGGGGCCTGGTGGAGGGTGCCCCTGACTGCTGGGGGGTTGGGGGTGGTGGTAGACATGGGTGGGGGCCTGGTGGACGCTGTACCTGGTGGCTGCGGGTGGTTGTGGTGGGAGACATGAGTTGGACATGGGTGGGGGCCTGGTGGAGGCTGCCCCTGCACTGCTGGGGGGTGGGGGTAATAGGGGACATGAGTGGGGGCCTGGTGGAGGCTGCCCCTGGTGGCTGGGGGGTGGGGGTGGTGGGTGACATGGGTGGGGGCCTGGTGGAGGCTGCCCCTGCTGGCTGGGGGGTGGGGGTCCAGGGGGACTTGAGTGGGGGCCTGGTGGAGGCTGCCCCTGCACTGCTGGGGGGTGGGGGTAATAGGGGACATGAGTGGGGGCCTGGTGGGGGCTGCCCCTGCACTGCTGGGGGGTGGGGGTAATAGGGGACATGAGTGGGGGCCTGGTGGAGGCTGCCCCTGGTGGCTGGGGGGTGGGGGTGGTGGGAGACATGAGTGGGGGCCTGGTGGAGGCTGCCCCTGGTGGCTGGGGGGTGGGGGTGGTGGTAGACATGGGTGGGGGCCTGGTGGAGGCTGCCCCTGGTGGCTGGGGGGTGGGGGTGGTGGGAGACATAAGTGGGGGCCTGGTGGAGGCTGCCCCTGCACTGCTGGGGGTGGGGGTGGTGGGAGACATGAGTGGGGGCCTGGTGGAGGCTGCCCCTGCACTGCTGGGGGGTGGGGGTAATAGCGGACATGAGTGGGGGCCTGGTGGAGGCTGCCCCTGGTGGCTGGGGGGTGGGGGTGGTGGGAGACATGAGTGGGGGCCTGGTGGAGGCTGCCCCTGGTGGCTGGGGGGTGGGGGTGGTGGTAGACATGGGTGGGGGCCTGGTGGAGGCTGCCCCTGCACTGCTTGGGGGTGGGGGTGGTGGGAGACATGCATTGTTGATCAGTAGTGCAAGGTGACATGTGGGTTGGCTGGGGTGCATGCCCATGGTGGATGGGCTGCCTGCGGGACATGAGCAGGGGTGCAGGGTAGTCCCCCGTGGTGTGGGCTGCCTGCAGGGGCCGTGGAGGTTGTAGAGCGAACACCTGGGAGGACCCACACGGCCAATTCACGTGTAGTACTCCCCAGAACCCCTGAAATACACGTACCCTGCTGAAATCGTGAGTGGAACTTCCCGCGCACCCCTGAAATACACGTACCCTGATAGAATTGCGTGTGGAACTTCCCGCGCACCCCTGAAATACACGTACCCTGCTGAAATCGCGTGTGGAGCTTCCTGCGCACCCCTGAAATACAGGTACCCTGATGGAATCGCGTGTGGAACTTCCCGCGCACCCCTGAAATACATGTACCTTGCTGAAATCGCGTGTGGAACTTCCCGCGCACCCCTGAAATACAGGTACCCTGATGGAATCGCGTGTGGAACTTCCCGCGCACCCCTGAAATACACGTACCCTGCTGAAATCGCGTGTGGAACTTCCCGCGCACCCCTGAAATACACGTACCCTGCTCGCACGGGGCCAATCGCGTGTGGAACTTCCCGCGCACCCCTGAAATACACATACCCTGCTGAAATCGCGTGCAGAACTTCCCGCGCACCCCTGAAATACACGTACCCAGCTGATATTTCGTTTGATACTTCCCACGCACCCCTGATGCACACGTACACAGGACAATCGCGTGTGGAACTTCCCCCGAACTACTGAAATACACGTTCCCTGCTTGGCGTTTGCTGTTTGCCAGCCCTGTGAACTGGTCCAGGGTTGGCGCAGCCCTTTGCGATTATTTGGGGATTTTGAAAGCTTTTCCTTGCGCGAGGGCGTTCTTGGGGGGGTAACTGGCGCTGCTGCAGGGTCGCTGCGCCACGCTGCGCCACGGCTGGTTTTGGATGCGAAAATCCATGAATATGCTGTGCGCAGAAATCGATTTTAGCGCACGCGGCTGGCGCAGACATTCCCATGGGCATGCTGTGCGTCAGTCGCGTGCGCCACTTTTGTGCGAATTTCTATGAATTACCCTGATAATCTTTTAGTATTTCAATTGTTTTCTGTGAACCTCTGTGGCCTGCAGTTATAGCATCATGTGAATGGTGTAGCATTAACCCTCTGAATGAAAGGGGTACCACCCACTGTATCTGTCCTGTTATGGACTCTCTAATCATGAGTCCATCTTGCAGTCTTATTCGTTTTTTATTCTTTAATAGCACCCTCAACTCTTCTTTTCCCATACAATCATTTTCTGTTAAAGGGTTTTGTTCAGGATCTATCAAATGATTGTAATAGATTCCCAAAATTCGATCATTCTTTTGTGCCTCAATCAGATCTTGGTCTGGTGTATCATAATTCCACTGTACCACTGGTTGATCTGTCTCCTTTGGTGCTTTAGAACGTGTTACTGCATCAATTTGTATTTCACCCAGTAAATGTTCAATAGGTAGCAATCCTCCCATCACAGCCCCAATTTTAGCCAGGTGATCTGCCGTATCATGTCCCTCCTTATCCTCTCCTGGAGTTTTTAAATGCCCACGAATTTTCCTCCAGTATATTGTTAAATCATTTTCTGACACCAATTTGTTTATGGCTTGTATCATTTTTCCATGTTTAAGTGGCTTTTTGTTGTATGTAATCATGCCTCTCGCTTTCCAGCCAGGTAATTATTCCACATAGCTATTTCGTGCGTAATCAGAATCAGTCACCAGGACAATTTCACTGAATTTACTATCAACTGCAGTAGCAATTGCTTTATAAATGGCTGCCAATTCCGCTACCTGACTGCTTCTAGCACCGATTCTCATCCCTATACTCGGGATACATTCACACTTCAACCAGACATTTCCTATTCCTGACACTAATTGTTTATCACTGTCATTTTCATTGTGAAAGGCACAACCATCAACATATACAGTTGGCAAGTCCTTGCATGTTTTTTCATCAAAAGCTTTGTGTGGTGATTGTTCAAATTCCTGCAAATTAGGTTCCACTTCTATTTCGTTCGATACTGGTTCAGCTGCACAGTCATGTAAATCTGCTAAACCTTGAGCAATTGGGCTTTTTTTATTTTGGCCATATCTCACTTCTACAGGAAAACCCTGTAATGCTAGCATCCATGAAGTGATTCTGGACTGCGCTAAATTACCTGACCTAATTCTTTTACTCTCTAAAAATTGCAAAGGTTGATGATTTGTCTCAATAATCACCTTTTCTCCCTGAACAATGGGGCGGAAATGTTGTAATGCCCACACAGTGGTTAATAGGGCCTTTTCACATTCATTGAATTTAATTTCAACTTGGGAAAATGCCTTGCTTGCATATGCAATGGTTTTGTGATTCAAATCATGTTTTTGTGACAACACTGCTGACATACAATGTTCAGAGAAACCTATTTCTATAAAGAAATCCCTATCCTTTATAGGGTATGCTAAACATGGTGCCTTTACAAGACATTCCTTTAATTTAGCCACTGCCTCAGACTGCTCTTTTTCCCATTTCCAGGGTGTATTCAGTTTTAGTAGTTTAGTCAATGGTTGAGTGATTTCAGCATAATTTGCAATGAACTTTCTGTTATAGCCTGTCATCCCTAATAAAATGTTTACCCCTTTCACATTTTTAGGATCTTTTAGTTTCTGTATGGCCTCTATTTTCTTCTTTTGTGGATTTAGCCCATGTTCAGTCACTTCATGGCCTAGAAAATTCACCTTTTTCTTGCACCATTGTGCTTTTTGTAAAGATACTTTGGCACCCGCTTTCTGCAATTCTCCAAGAACATGTCTTATTTCATCAAAATGGCTTTTCAAGCTATCATTTTTTATCAGGACATCATCCAAATAAATTATGGTTCCTCTTTCTGCTGCATCAGGCATAGCCTTCCTCAAAAATATGCCAAGTTCACTCCCACTATTGACGTACCCGAATGGAGTTCTAACCCATGCGTATTGAGTCTTATCAAATGAAAAGGAAAATAAATTCTGTATCTCCTCTGCCAATGGCACACACCAATATCCAGAGGTGAGATCTAATGTGGTGAACACTTTTGAACCATGTACCTGAGCTAATCCCTGATCAATGAATGGCAGTGGCCATCTGGATACTGGCACTCTTTTATTTAACTCTCTCAAATCTGCACACAGTCGCCATTGACCGTTTGGTTTTGACACACCTAAAATAGGTGCATTAGATGTGCTATGAATGGGCCTGATGATTCCCCGCGACTCCGAATTTTTAATAATCTCTGCCAATGATTCTTAACATGCCAGCAGTAGTCTATACTGACGTACAAATACTGGGCTTCTGCTACACCCTTCTGGAAGTGTGGCCACATGTAAATTAGTTAGCCCGCAATCATAAGCATCTTTTGCAAATACATCTTTAAACTCCATAAATATCTTCCTCAATTAATTTCTATCCTCCTCGTTGTCACATGCATCCGCTAACAAAATCTGCTCCTCTACCATTTTGGAGAATTCTGGAAAATGTTCTGGCATGGGAATCTCGGCGCTTTCCTCTAATTGTGTGGCTGTGTCTCTTTGTAAAGCTGCCACTTTTAAATGTTTTGGCATATCAGCTTCCACTTCAGTGGGCTGATTTTCTATTTCATTTTCATTTAAGTTAAATGTTATATAATCCTCTTGATGAGAGCACACTGTCTCGCTTGAATCATAAGGGTACGCAGAATGAATTTTAAACATTCCTTTGGGCTGCGAGTCCAGGTATTCTGGCAACTCACCCTTGGCATCTACATACCTTTCAGGGATATTTCCAATCACCATGTCATTTAGATCTGCTGTGTAATGTGATTTTTGTATGGCCATTCCTACTTGGGAGTTTTCCTCTAAATGAATATTCTGACAACCTTTATTATTCACCATAATTTTTGCAGACCCTTCACCCACATCTACCAATGGAATGTATTCATAATTCAGGCCTTGCTGTTTTATGGATTTATTCAGACACACAAATGCATCAGAATCTTTCATCTGCTGTCTATTTTTGCATTTCAGTGTTATTGCAAACTGCTTTGTGAATGCAGGGATAACAGTATATTTCCTCATTTGTAATTCAATTGCATAAGGGACCAGCTGTGCGCAATGATAAGCCCTTCTTTTGTATTCAAATTCATGTGCCGGCCCACCTATGCGTGACCATATCTTTTGATTAAGGAAATCTAGCACCATACACATTCTGTGCATGATGTCATTGCCCATGTAAAAGTCATTTTGTGTTCCACACACTATCCAAACCAATGATAATTTTCAGCATGCATCTACCTGCAATTCGGTTTTCAAAGTCTGGACCGTCCAAACCAGAGACATACTGGTTTTTACTCCTAAATTTCGGGATCTCCTCCCTTTCCATTATTTTTTGCAACAATCTCTCATTAATGAAGCTCCTTTCCTGTTCAAGCGCTAAAGTGGCTTTTATTGTTTTAGAATAGTCATTTATCCCAACATGAACCGAGGGTTGTTCATCTTCCATGTGTATTTCAGCAAGAGTGGTAAAGTGTTTTTCTGAACCTGCTCTAGGAGCAGTATTCTGTTTGCATGTCTTCTCTTTTAAATAAAAACGTAAGGTGTGCTCATCTATGTTTGCCATTCTTTCCTTGGGTCTAAGTATATTTGTACAGGTAATTTTTCATTTCCACTCTGCATTTTGTCTTGACACATTAATATAACAGTGACGCTAGGTATACAACTATTCTGGAGATACACCTCCACTGCATCATTTGTTTTTGCAACGGTGTGACATTCATTTATATTGTTGTTTTGTGATTTTAGTTTCTTAGGTCTCAATGGTTTTTTAGTTAAGGACCACAGTACTCCATTCACCCCATCTATGAGCGGAGATAATCTTTTCAGGCAATCTGTTCCCATCAGAAATGGAATATCACAAATGGATGTGACCAATACCTCCTGTTTCATTCTGTGTTTACCTATCTTTATGTCAACCTCGGTGACGCCTATAATAGGCACCTCCTCCCCGTTAAAATTATGCACTGGACCTTGATTTTCCTTCACTGTGATCTGATTCTGCGGGGATCTCCCTTCATTGATAGTCTTTACCAGTTCTATAGACATAATTTTGGCCTGTGCGCCAGTGTCAGTCATTGCAAATGTTTGGCATTTTTCTTCTACAGTGATGGGAGCATAATACCTCTCTTCAACTTCCTCTAACACACATAAGAAGTGTGAATTCCTACTGATTTCGGGGCTCACCTTTCTCAGGCCTTTTTCACTTTTGGCTAAGCACATTGGTAAATGGAAATACATTTTTCCCTCCTTTTTGCTCATTCCTGTGTGAGAGACTTTATTCATTTCCCCAAGTTCAGAGGTTTTTTGAAGTGTGGCCACCGTTCGCCCATCTGTCCAGGTATCATCAGAGGTCACACTACAACCCTCCAACTGAACATGTGTAACAACATCACTTGGCAATTTGTGCATTTGTGATTATTCAGTATGATACCAGCCCTTTTAACCTCTTCAAAAATATGTGGTTCAAAGAATTCTGCAGGTAATTGACCTGTACCCTTCTTTTGAGTTATAGCATCGCCACTTACTCCTGGTTCACTGGTATTCCCCATGCATGAATCATTTTTCTTAAACCTGTCTCTTTGTTCTTTTGGATTTTCAGGTTTTCCTATTTCATTTGTACATATCGCCAATGTTTGATTTAGTTCTAGGTTAAACCGTACCTCTCTTTTAGAAGTATTTGCAATTACTGTTACATGTTCATGTACTGGTATTTTCACTTTTAAATCATTAGGCATCTCAGAGTCATTATGCAAAATGACATCAGAGCAAACTGTCTTTTTGGCGCTGCAGGTATCATAAGTACTTAGTCACTTTTCAGAAGCCCCCCGATCATTGCTATGGCCTTCTCCCCCTCCTTTGATGATTGTTTTTGTATTGTACAGAGCTTTCCTATTTGCTCAGCCAACATTTTCACTTGTGCCTCGAGGCACTGGAATCTTTCCATCTCTCTAGAATCCTCTCTCTGTGGCCTAGATCGATATTGGTTGTTTTCTCCCTGATTGGATCTATTCTGAAACCTCTCAGGGGAATGATTTCTATTGGGATGGTTCCTGAACTCTTGATTCATTTGCGGAGGGGAGCGGGGTGCACCCATCCTTTGGTTGTAGTCCCCTGGTGGGGAATCATTGTACTGACGTGAAGTGTAGTTCATGTTCTGCCTCATGTCTTGTCTCTCAGGTTGTGGGTACTGGCCCCTATGTTGATTCCCATTATCAGCAAATCGATCCACATATCGGGGTCTATCCTGATTACCATATATCATGGTATTGGGATCAAATCTGCTTTGTGTCCCCAATGTCTGATAAGGACCATCATTTCTTTGATCCTGGTTTTGTCTCTGGTTATTGTTCATACCTGAAAAATCAGGTCGATAGCCGGCCCGGGGCCTATCTCCTAAGTACCTGGGGCTGATGTAGCTCTCCCTATTACTAGGATCATGCGATTGGAACATTGGTGCAGTGTGTGATGACCTTTGTTGATTACCCCTCTGTTCAGGTGCCAAATTATTTTTACTTGGATTTTCAGCAGACTCAAGGGACATTTTGGCTGCCCTGATTTCCATCACTGTTGCTGAGGGTTCTTTAGATTTAGATCTAGTATCTTTCATTTTATCACTTTCTCTACCCTGACAATAGAGTACCTCATATAGTTTTGTGCTTTGGTGTACAATCCATTCCAGGGACTTCTCATGGTCAAATTCACGGACCAATTGGGATATGATGTCTTTCTGCAGCCCATAGAAGTAGGCAGTTTTAAACTCATTGGAATTGGGGTCAAAAGATATATCAAAGCGTGAAAATGCTCTTTTTAAGTCTTGTAAACTGGCGAGGGGATGTATTAGGCCCAGCAGTGATTGTATAAGCGACTTTCTTTGCCTCCTGCAATGACTGGAAAGCAGAAAAATGACGCCTAATCTCTTTTTCGAACTCCGCCCATGTCATATTCTGCTGTTCATTCAATCCTCTTATAATACTGGCCATCGGGGCATCTAAAGTTAAATGAAAATATTGCCTGTACTGTTCCTTAGGTATCTGAGGGCTTTAAAAATGTCATGAACCACTTCTAAGTGATCCTCTATGCAGCATTCCCCTCCTTTTTTAAATGGTTTGATCAGGGCTTTAATGGATTTCATTATCTTTATGGGGCTAATTGTTGCAATGCATGGAATTGCACTACTTGGTGACTCAACCCTGGTTCCAGGTGTATGGGATTGGTGACGGCCCCCAATGGGAGTATCAAATCCTCCAAGGGCGCTGCAACCAAGTTCAGTCACAGGCCCAGTCACTGGGACACTAGCCCTTTGGGTAGAAATAGAATTCACCTCAACTCCATTGAATGTGGTACCCTGCCGCCTCTCCTGGGACATGGGAATGCACATTTGCTGTTCTAAGTCCTTACACTTTTTAAGGAGCCTGTTTGCTTTGTTTTGCAAATGGTTGTTTTCATCACTCATTTCATTAATTACCTTCTGCATGTCACACATTTGCATTTGGCACTCATTAAATTCTTTATTCCTCTTGTCTCTTTCTTGAAGCATTTTAACCATTTCTTGTTCCGCATTTTGGAGGTCACTTTCTTTCTCATAATGTTCTTTTTGTAAAATCTGCATCTCTGACACAACACAACCTCATCTTTATCTTGTCTAATGTGGTCCACCAATCCTTTTAAGTGTACCAATTCTTGTTCACTGTCCTCAAACTGTCTCTTGCTTTTGGACAATTGAACATCAAAATCTCTGCATTTTAACTGCATGTCTTTTTGGCATACATCCAATTCTGCTCTTAACATTTCCTCTTTTTTACTTGCCCCATCTAAGTCAGTCTTTAACTTGTTAATTAACTGGGTGTCATTTTCTTGCATTCGCAGGGACCTATTCAAAATAAACCAGATTTTGGCGCATAGCCGTATCAAACAGTCTTTCTCTGCATTTTTATCAGCTGCATTCAATAACCTTAGAAGGCAGACCTGAATTATGCTGCCTTCTGCAAAAATATTGTCTAGTTTTTCTTTCTGCACCTCACCCTGAATGCGGTCATGCCATTCTGAGGTACTGTTTGACGACCACGTCCCATGTGCGAATAACTTTGCCTCTAAATATTGCACTAGGTCTGAGAATGTGGTTTCCCTTTGAGACATTCTGAAATTCGTTTTTAGTGACGCACTGCTATTATGAAATGGGTTACCTTTAATGTACAGATGGCGGTGTGAGACACACTTGCCACGCCCAGTAGGTGCTCTATGATCACTTTTCCGGCCTGCAACACACCATAAATATGTAGGGTATTTTGTATAGATTTGGGGCCTAGCGGAATTTTCTTACCATCAAAATAAAAGTAATTTAGCAATAATCACTCCTTGCATTCAGAGTGGGTTTGGTATTATAGTGGTATTGTGGCTATGCATTATTTCAGTACACAGATACATTTAGTTGGTTTGCATTTTGTTGTGGTATAGTGATGAGCATAATTTCTTTGTTTTATTTGTGGCCCCAACATACAAAACCCCTTTCTTTTGTTTAGATTCTTCTTGTGATCTCTAGAGGCCTCAGGCTTCTACATTATTCAATAACACCACATTTTCACATGGAGTGCCACTTATGGCTGTTATCACTGATGTATCTACACCAGTGAGCTATGCTTCCATAAAGTATTCACAATAACATGTGGTATAATCACTAATTTATTTACATTAGTGAAACTATTTCCAGAGGCCTCTCTCTCTGCTGACTCATGTACGTCCAGCAGACTATCAGATTGTGTTCCACTCAGAAGTCACACACACATATACACTGAGTGGAACCACGCACACAGCTATTTATAATTACTCATAACATAACTTTTTCCACATGGGATGCTTGGCATATATTACCTAATAACCTCCCCTTTTATCAGGTGATATGGGCTAACTGCACCAGAGAAAAACAGAAGCAAATAGACGCCTTTTGCACAGATTGTGATTTACATCAGTTTCATTTCAAAAATCATACATTACCAGTTTTGCGAGGCAGTCTTTTCTAGAATAAACATAAGAGAAACAATTGCAAAATACATGGCATTTCATTATATTCTTTGCAACAATAAAAAGAACAGTGCATCAGTTGACTTGCATTTCTGAATGGCAACAATAGAATGCAGCTATCGCTACGCTGCCTGACTGAAATAGATTTCATTCACACACTGCACTCTCACTTTGTGTAAGATAATTACAAGCAAATTGTAGCTGTACAGCACGCAAACTCTCTTGGTCTCTCTCTTTCTTTAAATGGCTCAAGGCTTCCTTTTAGATCACCCGGCGAGGACATGCAGTTCCAATCTGTACTCTTTGGTCCTCAAGCCGGTGCTAATTGACTGGAATCTCCAGCCTGTGAAGGTCAGCAGTGCACTGGAACGACGCCCCTCAATCAGGCAACCCCACAGCAACTCCCACCAAGTCCTCACCGAAGCTGTGCAAAATGTTCACTGCCTTTCTTCCTCCCCGAGATGCACCAAGAGACCTCTGTTACAGCCCCTAACGCGACGTGCATCCAATAAAAGTCTATCATGTCATACCCTCCTTCTTCAAACAATAGCTCACTTTTCAGTAAGAAACTGTATCCACTAATTTCCTGCTTATTCGAGTTTTGTTTCCTTAGCAAGGACCGTGAAAAGCACAGAGAAAGCGAAAGGAAAAAAAAATTCTGAATGTCCGTTTAAAATGAGTTTCAGCCTGCCTCATTTTGCACTTGGAGAACACATTATGATATTAATAAGTTAGAATCATGTTAGTACAGTTAATTATATTAGTTCATTAATCCTCTAATGTGTCTCCTGCAACAGAGGCATTTCAGGTGAGAAAAAAAATGGTGCGTTTTTTCACAAAAAAAAAATGATGTGTTTTTGACTGAGTAGCCTGTCTTCATTTACTTCCACATGTTACACCGGCAACACATGGCTTGCTGTACCGCATTATAGCAATACATTGATCCCATGCAGTGGTGCTTCACTCCAAAAACACGCTATATATTGATCCCATGTAGTGGCGCTGCACTCCAAAAACACGCTAAATAATCCTACAAGTCCTATCTAGTAGGACGATGTCATCTGCGTACATAAGCCATTTAATGGCTAATGAGCCCACCTTAGGGCTTGCCAATGCTGAGGACTCTATAAACTCAAAGTCTCCCAGATAAAACTTGAAGAGGAATGGTGCCACCATACACGCTTGTCTTACTCCCATATTTATACTTATGTTATTGTGACAGGTGTCCCTATAGATTTAGTCTTACTCTAGCTGAATTTCCTTCGTGGAGGTTTAATAGAATGTTTAACAGAGTTTTCGGAGCACCTTTCTGCTCCATCTTGACCCAGAGCTTATCCCGATTCACCATGTCAAAGTCGCTTGATAGGTCAACAAACACACCATAAAGTCTACCTACGTTTTTTTTATCTTTATGGTTTGTTAGGGAGGCTAGTGTAATGGCCTGTAACTTGTTGGATTTCTATGATCTCCCTTCTTGAAAATGGGGACTATAATCGCCGACCTCCAGGAGGGGAGAATCGATCTATTGTCTATCACTCCCCTAAATAATGTATACAGAATTTCTGCCCACAACGTCCCGTTTCCTTTGAAAACTTGATAGGTGAGGCCATTGGGGCCCACAGATCTAGACGCAGAGGATTTATTGATCAAGTTCAAGACATCCTCTCTATCAAAGTTCAACCCCCAATTTCTACCTCCACCCCTGAAGATCGGCACTCCCTGTGGTTTGTGATGTGTGTCACAAAAATGGGTCAACCAGCTCAATTCGGGTACATTATTCGTTTGAGCTATGTCTCGATCAATTTTGAGTGGGTTGATAAGAGACCAAAAGTTACGTGACAAGTTGTTTTGCAGAGCACGCAACATTTCTTCTCCATCGTTTTGCCACAGCTCTTCTCTATGAGGTCTGGACCAACTCCTAAAGTTTTAAATTTTTTTATCTCCCCTACAAGGTCTAATTTACTCCTTGCCGTCTTTCTTGCTAATCTTAGTTGTCTCTGTGTCTCACATTTTCTTTCCCATATAGCTTCATCAAAATGATGTTTATGGGTTTGCTGATGACCCTTCTGGATACTCTTTGGGAAATCAATTGACCATATAAAGTCGTGGAAAGTAAGCGGCATGCAGTTTTGATATAAAACTTCGAGGCAATCCCAGTTATGGAGTCTGTTCAGAACATCATTTAGACGAGCACCTTCACTCTGGTATTTAACCCGGCGATTTTTCTTGGCATTTACGACTACTCGATTGTCCCACACCTCTATTGTGTCCCTACAGCTCCAACTTATTTGTGTTACCAATCGCTTATGGTCACTTGTACCCCTGTCTTTAACGGCAAAGTGTGTACATTTCCCGAACCAGTTTGTGGATAAGAAGACATAGTCCAATGTAGACTCTGTGTCCCCGCTCCCCCAAGTGGTGGCGGGCAGTACGTCCCCTTCTACCGATCCATTTAAAAGTTTTAGATCCCATTCGTCAAAAAAATCTAACCACTTTCTGCCATTGGTTGTTATTTCTTTCATTCTTCCCTTGCCAGATTTATGTTTAATTTTAAAGCATTGTGAATTTAAGTCTCCTGCAACTACTATAAAGGCCCCGGGGAAGGTAATCCTATTGTCACTAAGGACTACTGAGATTGATTTTAGAAATTCTGGTAATTTTTCCCTGGCCGGGTTCCAATATAAATTGATAATTATTATCTCCTTAAATGATGCATTACCGGGGAGAGTGGCTGCTCTTACTACGAGAATTCCTTCTTGTTTATATGGTATAGCTGTTATTTCATTAAATAAAGCCCTTCTGCAAGCAATCAATAAACCCCCCATAGGTCGACCCTTGGCTTTACTATATGCTGGTTAAATTGCCAGGTTGAAACCCTCCATTTCTGGTGTATTGACTAACTAGGTTTCTTGTAGTAGAATCAAGTACCTCTCCCCGAATAACAAGGCTCTCATTTCATTGTTTCTAAATGAGCTAGAGCCTCGTGTATTCCAACTAGTTATTTTTAGGTTTTTGCTACTAAAGAGATGCCTGCACTACCCCCCAGCTTCTGACATACTTACATGATTATTTCTGGTAGCATTGGCCAGGATAGTGGTTGGGGCCCCTCTTTGGATTGGCCATCTTTCGTTTTATGCTGTCTGACTTGTACAAAAGGGGCTTTTTCCTGGGCAGCTCCATTTTCCTCGGCTCCTTCAACAACTGTGTCATAAGACGGCAATTTATCATACACTTCGAGACCTAAACAGCGCAACCTTTCTCTCACATTTAGAAAAGCCTTAACCCCCATTTTGGAACCAAATCCAACTTCAGCTAAACTGGTGTGGCCCGATTCTGGAAAGCAAACAAAATCAATATCTTTTGTTGAAAATAGACATAATTCGGGAAGTTCTTTTACTAATAACAAAATTGCTCCCCTATTCAAAAGTTTACCAGACTGTCTATTTTCTTCATTAGTAAACCAAAGTCTCGGGACCGCATAAGGTGTTAGCTCTTCTTCGGAGTTCATAGTATTTTCAATCATAACTTCAGAAGATTGTGTTGTCAATGATGGATTCCCGCTCCCTTCATTTCCAGTTCCTACGCATTGATCTGGTTTCTTAGTCTCCAATTTGGGTAAAGATTCTTTGGTCTCGCCCTGTGAATAGTCTGTCTGAGGTTCCGGTGTGTCAACTAGACTTCTCAATTTTGCTCTTGTCATGTTGAATATTGGGGCAATCCTCAAACCGGTCTCTCTCAGTATTAGGGCTTTAGAAACAATTTTCTGTTTAGGTAAGAATATTGGTGCAAGTTTTAGCAGTTTCCCTGTTGTCTTTGATCTGACGGCGTCCTGCTGATGTGGATTTTTGTCTACATTTGTAGATTTTACTTCTGTCTGAGTGCCCGTTGATTTTTTGTCCATTTCTACTTCTTTTACTTTTTCAAGAACAATATTAGCAGGATTTTTTTTCTTTTGTTGTTTTTTTTTGCTTTTTTGATACTGTTCTGCCCTGATCCAGATTCTGTTAGTTCTTTTCCAGTTCGATATGATTTTCTGGGTTATCCCCCGGTACCAAGATCCCCTTTACAAAGCTATTTACGTTTGATCTCCTTATTTTTGAACCCTTCATATTTTTTGTTTTCTTGTCCTGTCTACATCTAAACTTAGAGGACATGTGATTTGGTTTTTGGTTTTTCCGCCTTTCCCTTCTCCGTCTCTTATATGATTGCTGTGTACTCCTCTTCCATGGAGTTTCATTTGCAATTACTTCTTGTACTGATATCTCAATTATTTCATCTTGGTTTTCTGGAGACTCCTCGAATAATAAATCTGCGACCTGTGCCAGGCGGCAGAATTCTTCCATCACAGACTCTGATAGAGGAGTATCATCAGCAGGTATGTTCAACCCTGACTGAATGTCATCTTTTTTCTTGACCGTTTCCTGCGGTTTTAAAGGATTTATTTGTCTAGAATTGATTTTTGATGGCAAATCCTTAATCTCAGAGTCCTCTGTTAGCAAAGAAGTTAGTTGTTTTTTAATTTCACTTAGATCTTCACTTTGTTTAGAAAAGCCGTCTTCCATCCTTGTCAGTGTGGGCAATACTGAGCAGTTTATTACATTGCTTTGCCCTACCACTGTAAATTCAAATTGTTCAATATCTTTTGTCATTTCCATTAGGATTCCTGTGTGTGTCTGCACATCCCTTTTAAGAATTTCAAAAACTTTCACCAATGAATTCAGAACATAATTCAATGCTGGTAAGGTTGGATCCCCTTCCTTAGGATCTTGATTCTTGCCCCCACGGGCTTCCGTGGATCTATGGACGAGATGGTCTATTTTTAGTTCATCAAATGCAGCTGACTCTCTTCGAAAAGCTTCTGTTGAGTTCAATCTCTCTCGTTGATATGATGGATTTTGGGTTAAACTCAAAAGGTGATTAGGAGTCCTTGAAAGATCTATTACTGAGATTGGTAGTTCTGGTTGTCTATTCTCAGTCGTTGAGTTGGGATCCTGGTTTAAGAGACTCGGGGAGTTTGAAGTGAGGGCACTCAGGCTATTATGTCTATGTTTCTGGAAATAATGATCGATAGTCCCTTTTATATTTGTTGATGTCAGAGTGAAATCCCTTAGTAAAGTGGATGGAATGTTTTTAATTCTATCTCTCAAAATTTCTTCTGCTGGTGTCTTATCAGCTTGAGGTTCTTGATGAATTTGAACCTCCACTAGGTTGGTATAATTTATCGGGGTAGTAGGAATATCTGGACCTGGAATGTTTTCTTCAGCCTGCGGAGATTTTTCCATGTACGAACCATCCCACTGAGGAGATCTTAAATCATCGGCAAAGGGACCACTCCTCAGATTGTAACGGGAGGACATTTCTCAGTTTTGCAGAGCTCTTTATTGAGTATCGTAATGGATGCTCAATACGAATTATTGTTATTCGTTTTGTATGAAATTATTGTTATTATTCAAGTGCAGTTCCACACTTTATCTTAGGAGATAAGATGGTATAAAAAGGGATCAAAGGAGTACTATCTCCAACAGTCTCTCTTTTTTCACACCTTTGTTTCTTCAACCTTTTGCCTGCAGTTGAATTGCATTAGGTCTGTTGTTGCAGTAGATTCAGGAAATAAACCGACACACAACACGCAAATGCCGCTGTCTTGTGTTTATTACGGTGGGTATAATCGGATTGTAAACACAATTCTTTTACAAATCTATAACGGTGCAAAGAGCCCACAGAAAACTACCACTCTGCGGAGCTCTGCACGCGTATTACCACCTCTGATACCCAGTCAGTGGGATCAAAGAGACCCAGTCTCCACAGTCTCCCACTGAACGCCGGCGCCTGACAGCACACAACACACAGCGCAGAACAAAACACGCTACGCCCTCAAATTGAGTGCCAGTAGTTTCTTTTACAACTTAGTCAGCAGGTATAATGATCAACGGATAAATAGGCCAACTTCAAGTTACCTTCCAACCCTGCTGACCGCTACTGCCCTGATCCTTTGCAGGCACTTATTTATCCGAGTTCAGGAAAAACGTACTCAGGTTCACTCATCTCGACTTTTGCTGGCTTTTGCTTGTTTTACAGGCGGCCACAAGCTGCTTAGCTGCTCGCTGACGCTTCCCCTTCACCGGCACTTCACCTGCGTCCGTGTCTGCGTAGCGGTCAGCTCGCCAGGCTCACCAGGCTCAGGCTTAGCCGTCCTTAGTTGCCCTTAGTCACCAGCCAGAAGCCACCGAAAACCGCAGATAATCGCTAACTGGTTCGCGTTCACGGGGTTCACAGCGTTCCCGAACGCGTGCAGCAAACGCCCCCAATGGACTTCCCGTTGGAAAAAAGGACCTTGCGCACGTCACGTTTACTGTCAAGCCGCACTGGGACCTGGAAACAAACACAAAACCAGCCGCTTCCGACAGTACGCAGGCATCTGCAAATTCTCCCTCGAAATCTTTTGAATTACTTTATTCAAACAACAAATTCTAACTGGGGCAGCATACAAGCAACTCATTCTCATAGCTCTCAACTTTTACGCCGATTATATGCAAGTTCTGTGCATCAGCAATGAAGTCACATTACAATATCAGTTTACAAAACCTACAGGGATGTTGCGTTGTGTCAGTTCAGGCTTTCGCTGCCACTTTCTCTCCCCCTCCTCCTCCTCCTCTGGCTGACTCACATCCTGACACAGCCCTTTCCATGCTTTACTCTTCTATCTCTGATACTCTCAATGTTTTTTCCCGGTCATGAGGATCCACTTGAAACCCAGAGTCAAGTGCAACTCTTGGTATGACTCCGGCTTAGCTACCCTGAAACGCGAGTGTAGGGTGGCTGAGAGGAAACGGCATGCTTCTTGTACATCCTCTGACAAAATGGCCTACTGCCTGCTCCAGAGGCAATACCGGCTCCTTGTTCGAACTAAGAAGAGACCCCACATCCAAGCCTGCATCTCTGCCGCATCTAACAACTAGGCCAAACTCTTTTAAATATGCAAGGAGCTGGACAACCCTGCTGCAGTCTCTACCTCTCCTGTCGCCTCCCAGGCCCTTTGACCAGCCCTTGCCTCTCATTTTATCTCAAAAACCCTGGACATCCTGTCCACCCTCTCATCCTCTGCTCCTGTTTCCCCTTCTCTCGCCACTTCCTCTGGCCCTCATGCAGCTGCCCCCTCCCTCTTTCTCTTCGTTTCCTCTGTTCTCCCCTGACGAGATTTCCAGACAAGTCTGATCGATGAAAGTCTCATCAAAATTGGTTCTTCCTGTTCATCCAAAACCCTCAAGGACCCCATTGACACCCTTGCTCCTGCTCTGGTCAACTTCTGCAACCTCTCCTTCACCTCTGGAGCCTTCCCCTCCCCTCTGAAGCACTCTCTTGTGCACCCTCTTCTCAAGAAACCCACAGCCGACGCCTCATGCGCAGCAAACTATCACCCGATCTCCATCACACCTTTCCTGGGCAAACTCCTGGAAAGGCTGGCCATCTCCCAGCTTAATTTTCACACTGAGTCTGTTGGTTGTCTCCATGACCATCAGTCTGGCTTCAGAGGCACCAGGAGCATGGAACCTGCTCTCCTGAACATCCGCGAAGACCTGCTCTCCAACCTCGACTCTAACATCCCTTCTGTCCACATCCCACTTGATCTCCTCTGCCTTTGACATGGTCAACCATGCCATCCTGCTCAACCGACTCCATGATAACCTGAGTATCACCGATCAGGCCCTGGCCTGACCGACCTCGTTCCTCTCTGATCGACCCTCCCAGGTTCAACTTGGGTCCATCCTTTCCTCTATCTCACTCTCTACCTGTGGTGTTCCCCAGGGGCCTAACCTTGCTCCCTGGCTTTCAACCAATACCTGGCACCCCTCGCCCACTGCCTTGCCGCTCTCTGCTCCAACTTTCAGTGCTATGTGGATGACACTCAGCTTGTTTTCAGGCCTCCCTCTGCCACATCTTCCACTTCTCTGATCTCTGATTGTCTGTCTGCTATCCGGGAGTGGTGTGCCGCCGATGATCTCTGCCTTAATGACAGTAAAACAGAGATTCTCCTTATCGGCACACCTGCACCCTCCTTTCCTGAAATCTACGGCCTGCCTCCCTTGCCCTCTTCCTGCTCCCACCTGTGAGGCTAAGAACTTCGGGGTCATCTTCGACTTCAGACTCTCATTTTCTCCTCACATCTCTGACATATCTAAGAAGTCAAACTACCAGGTGCACCTCCTCAGAGGTATTCTTCCTTTCTTCTCCTTCTCCCAGGATCTCACTGTCTCTAGAAATCTGGTTCTCTCTACTGCAACAACCTCTTTCTAAATCTGCCTGCTTCTACTCCCCACCCTCTGCAAATCATCCAGAACAGGACTGTGAGATTTGTCCTTGGCCTCTGGCCCTGCCATTGTATCTCTCCAGCTATGAAATCTCTTCATTGGCTCCCAGTGGCTGCAAGCATTAAATTCAAGACCCTTTCCATTGCCCACAAGGCTTTCTGGGGCCTGGGTCCACAATACCTTCAACTCTTCCTCCGTAAACATCTTCCTACTCGAGCTCTTCGCTCGTCCACCTCCAACTCCCTCAGGGTCAGTCGCATCTTCAAGCAATGAGTTGGGGGTAGATCTCTTTTCTCGGCTGGAGGTAGCTTCCCCCTGGAACAGCCCCCCTGCCTCTCTGAAACTTGAGGAGAACCATCTTCAGTTCCCGAAGCACCTCAAGACCTTCCTCTTTGCTTCTGCCTTTGCTCTTCCTCACCCATGCTGATCTGTCTGTTTTAGCACCAGGCACCTGGTTACCCACTGATTTATGGGCCCAAGTCCCAGCCCACGCAGCCACACACCCGCAATGCCTCCTGGCAACTCTTGCACTAGGGTCTATATCTGCAACCCTACAGTCCCCTTACCCGCACTTATTAGACACGCCTTGTCTGTGCATTAACCTTGCACTTGCCACCTTGATGGCTGCACTACCAGTAGTTCTGGTTTTATCCCTTTCTAAGCACTTTACACTCCTCCCCTCTCCCTTGCACTTCCCCCTTCCCTCTGCCCTGCACTTGCACATTCTCAATGTCACTGGGCCTAGTATGATCGTTGTGTTGTCCTCCCTTGTTGTCCTCCCTTGCCTTGTCGTGCTCTGAAACACTTGTGTGTGTGAGTGTGATACAAATAAAATATCATATCATATATCTGATGGCTCTGCCTAGACCCATCCTACTAGTGATACTATTTCTAATACATCATTATAGAGAGAGCTAATTGGTTGGCATTGTCCATCATAGGTGGTGTGACGAAGAGACGTCTGATTGGTTGACATCTTGCATCCCAAGCTTGGACATTTTGACAAGGTGTCAAGAAAAGTGTGAGACACCAGTAGGGGGATTGAACTCCATTGTCAGCCAGAATTGCTATTAGAGAATACCCCTGACCATCCCAAGTCAATGAGACCTTCGTTGCCATTGAACTTAGCCTTGTGTGCTGTGTGGTATCTGCAGGTGATTTGAGGGAGTTCTGCAGGTGTCTTATCAGTGCTTGGATTGCAGTGAATAGCCAGTGTTTTCATGTCTGGATAGTGTGTTATGGAACCGAGTTTGATAGTGGATTTCCTTCTATTTATTAAGATTTTAGCTAATTCTAGTGTACATGTTGTGTTCTCCGTGACCACTTGGGACACCATTTATCTAATCTCTGTGGAGTACCTTGGAATGGTACTCTTATGCACCTGGACATCAAGGGCTTGTTGTTTCTATAAATTAATTTAACTTACTGCTTCATCTCCTGGGAACTGTTATCTCGTCTTTGGGCTCGCGCTGCATGCACACTACTCCCATATGTGCCTAATAATGACGCGAGCAAAACAGAAAGGTGATGGCTGGAAGGTTTTGAATTAATCATAACCACGGGCAAAGCTCTGGGCAACCCACCAGACCTTCGTTTCTCAGCCTGCCAAGCCATTACAGAAGGGGAAAAACCATATGCAAATCAGGCTTGGTCCTACCCCAAAATGAGCAGTACAGCCCGAACTGCAAGGTCACATCCCTTCTGCACGAGACCACAAGCATCCCCAGACATGTTTCAGCCTTGTTGGGCGTCATCAGTGAGGAGTAGCTTGGGTCTCTAGGCACGGCAGACTCGGGACCCACATCTGGGCATACCCGTCCCACTCGGGGTGACTTTAGCAAAACAGAAAGGTGATGGCTGGACGGTTTTGAATTAATCATAACCACGGGCAAAGCTCTGGGCAACCCTCCAGACCATCGTTTCTCAGCCTGCCATTGCATATGGCTGGACCCCTTTTTGACGGGCTAAAAAACGGTGGTGTGGAAGGTTGCCCAGAACAACGCCAGTGGTTCAGATTAATTCAAAACCTTCCACCCATCACTTTTTTGGTTTCAGTTTGTCTCCCTATGTGATAGAGGGTATGCCCAGACGTGGGTCCCTTGCTCGCTGCGCAATAGGGAACCAAGCTGCACCTCACTGAGGAGGCCCAGCAAGGCCGAAACATGTCTGGGGTTGCTTGTGATTCCGTGCAGAGGGGACCTGGCCTAGCAGTTCAGGCAGGGCTGCTCCCATTGGTGGCAGTACCTGACTGAATTGCATATGGCTGGACCCCTTTTGCAATGGCGCAGATGGGCTAAAAAACAGTGGTGTGGAAGGTTGCCCAGGGCAACGCCAGTGGTTCAGATTAATTCAAAACCTTCCACCCATCACTTTTTTGGTTTCAGTTAATGATGACGCTTGCAATGGTTGCTGTTCTAGGGAGCTTCACAGTGTCTAAATTAAATGCACTTTTGTATCTTCAGCATCTTTCAGAGGCCTTGCTACTGCTAGGCCCACTGCAGCCTCATTGCTAGAAAAATGGATGTGCCATGGTTCATTCTCTGTCACGTTGTGCTTTGCATCTCTTTCATATGAATGCTGCTAGGGGCTATTTAAATACATGTATTTGTTCTTCATGTCTACGTGTAAGTATTCTTCATGTATGCGTGCATAGCTTGTCATGTCTATGGGCGTAAATTATTCGTGACTATGCCTATGTTTACTCCTATTTGAGACATGTACTTTGTGTTTATGCATGTAGCCACCTAGACATTCTCTATAAATGTACATACTAACAACTACCTGTTGCTCTACTTATCACACCATCTATTCTAAATCCTTAATGTCACCTTCATGGTCTTAGTTTGTTTAATCTTTTACGCTTGTGATGGTAGGGCTGTCTCTCAGTTTGTATAATTTCTCACCATACTTGCATACTCATCTGAGTGGGGGCATTAGGTGCTACCTGAATATGTGCCTGACTCATTACATTAGGGTATGTTTTTGATTAGTTCAGGTATGCTTTTTTCAGTTTGTGAATATTAAAGTGGTATGAAAATGATAAGCAGTTTATTGCCCTTTGTAGTGACTGGATTAGAGTTTATGGGGGTTGTTTGGTTATTTACCTACTCATTGAGTCCCTATGGCCATATTAGTCACTATGGTCAGTCCCAATCATTAGCTGCCCCTGCCCTAACAGACCCAAAACAAGTCCACCTGGCATCTCTTTGAGTCCAGGTGTTTGCTTTATCAGCAGTCTTCTGAGAGGTCGTGGCTCAATTACAGAAATGCACCAGCTTTTAATGTTTTAAAACTGTTTTAACTAAGTGGCCCTTCAGTCACATGATTTATAAATAGTATTCTCCTGGCATCTGTTCCTTGCACTGCTTTTCTGATGAAAAGAAGCACTGGCCAACCCAACACTTTGACTCTTCCATAGGCATTAGACAGTCATTTTCTGGACACTGTCATAATTTATTCAGGTTCTTGTACCATTTCCCAACGGTTCCACCACAAAAGTGAGAACTAGTAGATTTTTTCCACTGCTTGTTGCTGTTGAGGACTGCATTTTGTTTATTTCATTCTTCTAATATAGGCAAATCTCCCTGCTTTGCCACCCTTCTTCTTTCTTCACTGGATGGCGTAATGCTACCAACTCAATCACCCATGCCCCATATTACCTTCCGATGCACTCACTTCATAAACACCAACACACAAGACACTGTTATCATTCCCAGTAGGTTCATTAATTTGTCCTGACACAAGCAATTCCAGGGTCCTTACCCCCGCCGCCACCACTCACATTGCTTCCATTGACTGTGCAGGTGAAATGTGCTATGCAATGAGACACAGCTCTTCAGAATCTCTGTTCTCTGTCCTCCTTGACAAGACTGATGGCATGGCTAATGACAGTCACAATGATATAGGAGCGTGCATGGCAAAACTGGAAAAGCCGTACAGTACAGTAATCTCAAAGATGATTTAGTACAAACGGACACTTTTTGTAGATTTGCAAAAAGACTGATGTCCATTAACCATCCTCCAACATATCATCCATCTTTCTATAGGTTCAAAATAGCGCTCATTAGCCTTTATGCTTATGCAAACTACTGAAGGACATCCTACTGACAGGGATGCAACAGATGTAGTAGAAGCTAACTCACACACACTCTCAACCTTCACATCGTCAGACCGCTTCGAATGGGTTGGATTTTCCATGTTTCCACAAGCTGTACAAATGTACACCTCTCATCAGTAGTACACATTTCATCGTATTGCTAAAGCTCGGCTTGTCTCTGCTTAGACCACAACCAAAATATATCAATTTAGTTCCCAATATTACATTCTACCAAAATATTTCTCAAGCAAACACTGTCACAACTAACCATATGCTAAAAACTGAATATGAATACTTATTGTAAATACCTCTCAAAATTAAAATCAATTATCAAATAAAAGCCATATCAATAAACACCAACAGCCACTTCCACTCCTAAAGCAAAATGATCTTTATTAATAATTGAACCTATTTCTAACCTACATTCTAAGCCACAAGTACTGATTAAAGTAATTAACCCATTCAAATGTATGAACAATTGACCAATAATATATACATGGCCCATCATCATCTCTTTACGTTAATCGTGGTTATTTGAAGCCTAGAAAGTTCTAGCACCATGATCATGGCTGACTGTCCACCTTGTTGCACCGGGCATCCACCAGCTCCTCCAATGGCACCTGATCAGAGCCTGGACTCATGGCGCACCTGAACAGAGCTGGCAGACCTGGCCCCTCCCAATCCCATCTGTTACCTACTGTGATCTGTCAAAGCACTTGGATTGATAGTGTGCGTAAAGCTCTCCTCTTTGACTATAGTGATAATGCCTAAATCGGTGGGCCATGTTGCTGGTTATGGCCTCCCCCAGTAGTAATGGCCCGAGCAAGAAAAAAGTGTTACAGAAGGTGGCAGGCAGTAATGACGTCAGTCTGCCTGATGAGGAGGGCATTAGGGTTAGTAGCACCCGCTAATGGTGATGGAAATGTATGGGAAGAGAAAACATAAATGAGAAATACACCTTTTTGTAATGAGTGTTGGTGCTGTGTGCACTACAGATGGGTGTGGATGGAGGAGCTGTGCAGTCTGGGAGAGAGCATGTCAGCCATCTCATTGCTGCTCGCTACTAATGAAAATAGTTGGACATAGGGACCTGCACATAGTAGCAGAGGGGCAAGGAGACAAATAGGAGGATGAAGGTGGTGGTAGAATATGGACTAGGTGGGACAGACAGAAGGGCGGCAGACCATGGCAAATAAAGCTGCAGTGATCTGAATAGCATGCATGAAATGCAGGTGATTGAGGGGCAAAGAATGCTGGCATTTTCAGTCACCTGAATGACTGTGAAGCACCTCTCAGGTGCTAGCAAACAAAACACATTACCTCCAAATATGGGATATCCATTGCTAACCCAATACACCCATGCCACATATACTTTGCATGGCATCTGATATTCAGTCAACACCATTGCCCAAGTCCCAATTTCTCAACTTTGGAATTTCTCTTGAATGTGAACTTTCCTTCCCCCATAAATAATTGAACTTATGCAAAAAGTCCTCTAGAGGGTCAGTGCATCGACTGGTCACCATATGTGGCTCAAGTTACAGGGCTATGGAAAATGAGGGCCTGAAGGGGTGGCTTTGTGCTGTTACAGACTGTAAAGCCTCCCTCTGAGTGGTGTATAACTGTTAGTACAGATGGATCAACAATGTTGTGACATAGGGTCCTAACATCAGGAGTGTGTTGTGAGCCACATGCTGCACAGTGAGGGAAACAGAAGATGATGCTCCTGTTGAGGTACTTATTGAAATAAATTAGTCTTTTCAATAAGTGGCAATTCATTATCTAACACTCCCTTGTATGAAGTCCAACACCACAATTCTGCGACAATAAATAGGCTATTTGTGATCAAAACTAAAATGTATTTACGTACAATTAATCAAAGGTGACCCCCTTATGTTAAGCAGGTAAAGTCAGCACAATGTTGAAAACTTGTAAACTCAATTTGAGTTGGCCTGCATGTCACAATCTCACTGTAATGTGGCACACATTTGCAGCCACAGGATACCAATGAAATATACCTGTATTATGTTTAATCCAAAATTATACAACATAGCTTCCTTAATTCTGTTTCAACCTTGTAGCTTATCGAACAGTATATCCAAAGCTTTCTCTTCTATTCAAGAATTGCATTTCACTTGTTTTTAATGACAACATATTATGCACTTTGTTTTCTCCAATATCAAAAACAACTATTGATATCAGAGAATGTTTGCATAGAAAATCAACATTTATGCACTCATATTTACATATTTACATATATTTTCCAAATTTTTGAATATAGGGTAGTGGGTTTCTAGCATGCACGACTAGCCGGTACCATCCAGAAAGGGAACTAAGATCCAGCAACAACCTACAAATTGAGGCAAGACACTACAGAAAAAGTAAATTCGGCGGAACAGCATTCTCACGTCTAAATGCTAACATCTGGAACACCATGTCCAAATAAATTAGAACCACAGAAGACCACATCACCTTCAGGAAATGGCTCAAAGCATGCCTATTCATCAGTCAATGACAACCTCGAAGGGACACCGGCAATACCAACACCACATTCAAACCACTAGAGAGGAGGCCAGATGGACCAAAGAACCACAACTAAGCACATGGTTAGGTACTGCCAAGTGGCAACCAAAGTGCTGCGGCAGTGGCGCCAACAATACCAACCGATTTACTAATCCATATTCCCCTTCCGGCTCCTCTAACATTACTGACACCACTACACCAGACTTTGGGCTAGCCACACTATACATAAACAAACCAAGAATCAATACTATGTTCACACCCAGCGTTTCCAAATACTGAAGCACCTACAGAGCGAACCAACCACATAGTCCTTAAAACCATCAATAACGCAACTATACACCAAGTTACCGGATTATTTTACAACTACGGCCATCCGTGGCTCTGGAACCCCTTACGGACACTATCTAACCAGTGCGCACTACCAAACCTACCACAACCTGACACAACACACTAACACCAACATAAACACTTCCACACACCCAAGGCACTGAAACTTACCCATACGGTTATAATGCAAGAGGCCTCTCACATGAAAACACCCTTACAAAACAACTCTCACAGACGCCAGTTCCTCCTGGTTCTGAACCTATCCTCTCACCTAACCTCACAAACCACCCTACCTCCCTCTCTTACAGAGCCAAGCGAGCGCGTAGAGACTGCCCCTGGGCATAGCAGTGCACGGTATAAGCCAACATAAGATAACATGTTTGTGTAATTTGAATGTAGACTATAATGAGTTTCATCTATTTATGCAGGTTTGGGCTAGAAAAACTGTGCAATCAATATAGAACGCACAGGATCTCAGTTCACCACCTCAATATAGGAAAATGTGTTTTCTTTCTAATATAAGGATAAGTACCACTCCCACTTCACTACACAAATCAGATTCCACAGGTGGAGTGGCCTTCCTCTATTGTACAATGTCAAGAGAGAGGAGAGAATGTGATTTATATTAGTATGATTTACTTTGGAAATGGAATTAGGATGGGTAAAACCCCTTTCATTTCTCCATTCACTTTTTGTGTATCTATGACTTTCAAAGGCTACAAAATATCAAGCATTTTCTATTTAGGCTATAAAATGTGGCCATCAATTCACAAGCCCAAGTGTTATACTATACCTATAAATACTGCATGATTCAATTTAATTTTAGCTATCATATTCAACATGTTCCAATATTACAATTTACACAACATACGCAGAACAGAAAAATCATTGTTGTGCTTATTGTGAAGGCATCATGGAGTAAAACACAGACAACAGATTCAAAGAGCAAACACAATTGCTTTATTAACACAAATGTCAGGATGGATGAATGCATAACTTGCCCTAAACTAAGGTGGGATTTCCCTACCTGAATGAAACTAAGGAAAGTCTGAGGCATACATTTTAACTTAAAAATCTGTCTGTGTCTGAAAAACGTATCTTTGCCCTCACAACCAAAGCTAAACAATGTGTATTGGTGTCAGCAATGAAAGAAATGGTGATTGAAATAAAGTTCTGAGCTTCTTGCAGCTCCTAGCTTGCTTTTCAGCTCCCCTTTTCCAAGTTCAAGAAAGTTCCACAAAAGTCTTGGAATTATCTTTCCAAAGTTAAAAATAAAGACAGGTCCACACATCCTCAGGGTTCATTTCTCCAAGTTCAAAATAATACAGTTCCAAAGAAAATGGGTCTTGAGGTTCCTGTCCTTAAGACAGCACCAATGTTCAGTAAGTCTCAGGTTTCCCTTCCCCCAAGACAGCTTGTACTTAGCCTCAGTCTCTCAATGCTCAAAACAATGTCAGATCAACTTCACACTCCTTCTGGATTCGATTAACAGTTTAATCAAATTACGCCTTCTTGTTTTACTTTCACAATGTCTTTGGCTTTCACAATTGAGGGTTCCCTGGTCTAGGTGCAGTTGTTAAACCACACGGTCCATCCATTACAGGTCATGCATACCAGGAATCCTAGGCTCTTTAGCCCACACAGGGTCTGTATCTTCCCCTGTGTGAATGTTCACGCTCACTTGGCTTCTCCTTGTCAGGCCCTTGGCTTTGCTACCATTTGTCACATATCCTTTGCCAGTCTTTGGCCTTGCCACACTGTATTCATGCATAAAGTTCACTTTGCAGTGATTTATGACCTTTTGGTCATACTCTTTAGGCTCTTTCACACTTGCTTTCTTATTTCATACATTCCTTTTAAATGGGCAATTTCATATTCATCTGTTATCGGGTCGTAGCTCTGCCCATAAAGTGTTCATCCATTTCAATATTCAGTATTAGTAATCGGTCACTTTTGCCGGTTCACTTATCTCCCAAACCGTGGTTTTGGGTTTGTTTCATTGTGCACATATTATTCTTTGCATTCAGCATTTGCCTTGCATTCACACAGCCCTCACAAGGAATGCCCAGGTTTCGAGGGACTTTCCCATTAATTCACCCAGTGTTCCCTCCGGGCAGTTGCGCAGTTCCGTTTCTGCTCTGCTTGCTGGCTTTCCTTCCACCGCAAGCCCTGCTCGCAGCTCGGATGCTCTTCTGATTCTGCCAGCAGCTCTGATTTTCTCCTGCAGATGCTGGTGTCTACTTTATTTTCTCTTCTTTGCCCGCAGCTCCAGCTGCTGTCTTCGACGATGCAAGCTCCTACACCTGTGAATTTATTACAGCCTGCCTGCTCCTGGGCACCACAGTTCCTTGGGGTCGTCTGCCTGCATCATAGCACTCCTGCAGGGCCCACCACATCTGCCTCATCGCAAATAGGATCCCCTGCTGGTCCCCTTGCTGCTGGTCTCCTCCCTTGTAATGCACTTGTAACTACTTAACAGGTTGCAGGTGTGAGTTTCAAATTGAAATTGCCTGACTGCAATTAGAGTAGAACTTGAGACATGCCTGAACTTTACAATACTCTGCAGGCCTCTTCTTCATTTCAGTGCTAGAGTGGTGAAATGACTTACTAGTGTTCACTTCTAGTCGCCTCTTCCTCGTCCCAGTACTATATTAGGTGGAATGAGGGAAAATTGGTGGAGATGTTTTACAATAGCTCATATAGGCCGGGAGGGTTAGATTGGTTCTCGTAAGGGAAGGGAGGATACCATGGCTCACCTGTGGATACCCTCTTTCCAATCCCGCAGGTGATCTTCTGTCGCTTCTCCACCCCAAGGGTCGGGATCTAAAAGTGAAGGACTTGAGGATCCAGGGGGAGTAGGAGGGAGGATACCCTTAGGTTTCTCACATTATTTAAAAGTAAAATCCATCAACGTTGGAACAATAAATGTAGGATATGACTCTCACTAGAAAACTACAATTCCCTATTCTTATTCTAATTGATCAGTTTATCAGCCCCTGCACTATTTGTGTAGAGAAATGTCATGTGTGCTACAATCAGTCAAATCTCACTTCGGTTTAAATATAGGGCGAAAATACTTTTCCAATTTCTACAAAAATATCAAAATACCTGGTTTGGAATGGCATTGATTCTTAGGGAAGTTTTGAATTTCATTTGTCGGAATCTTTATACTCACTGTGTTTTCAAAGAACTCCCAGTCAGTCTTTCATAACTCTTAGAAAGCAAGACTGTTTCATGTAATTTTCTTCTTGTACCAGGGCCAATTCACCAGGTAATGTCCAGGTTTAGCTGTCATCCATTTGGAATAGGTGGTATCCCTCCCTGCAGCTTTTGGTTCCAGAGTGACTTTCAATTCCCTCTGTGTTCACCCTTTTATGATTGGAATTATTCCCACACTATATCATTCATGACATCATTGATGAAATCATGCCTTTTGTTTTGTCAAATCTTTCCAAGACTCCCACCTAATTTACTGCTCAATTTCAATAGGCTGATCCTACTTTGTGTATACAAAACGGTGGGGGATCATTTTGCTCTGAGCACCTATCAAGTCAGAATTATTTTCTTCCATATTTCATCTCAGCAACATGCCACATCAATGAAATAGAGAATGTTGAGATCCCCAGCACTCACATACGATGGGACACACAGCAGCACTATGTATGATAATTATTCAAAAAGTAATCATTCTCTTATCATAAATTTGAAATAATCTTACAAATATTTTGTTTGGATACAATTTGATAGATGCAAATGTCATAATCATAACACGTGTTTCTATTTCTTTCTAAGTGGTATGTTTGTAGATTTACAAGCAAAATCATTTTCTGTATTTGAAATTCAAAACTGCAATATATCATGCACTTTTAAATTAAGGAAAAACATACATAATAATGAGCCTGAATCTGCTAACCAGGACTTTGTTTGTGTGGGTTTCCATTAGGCTGAATATCTAGTTGATTTTATGGGGAGAAGAGGTACAAAGGTGACAAGGTAGGTGCCTGATTCTTATAAGGTCAGCACACCATTTGTTGACCTCTAGCGGTATTTTATAATGTATGTATTAGAAATATCTTCTTGGAAGGAACTCACAAGGGTGGGGGCTCCTCATTAACTCAAAGCCTGGTCCACATGGCCCCTTTGTATTCCTGTTAACCTAATGGGTAGCAAACAATACATCTTTCCACTCCAGATGGCCCAAGTCAAGTCTCATGAGACATGTAATTCAAAATCCACAGAAAGTCTAAGTTGAACATGTAAGCAGGGTCAAAAGCCATTATTAGACACAAGTTGTGTCTGGTTTCCTTAAAGGCTAGGTATGTGTGGAGACAGTTGTCTCTATTTAGAAGAATTATTGCTCCGCCCAAAAACTCCCTCTATGAGAGTCTTAAGGCTGCCATGTTTGAAGGATCTGTACCATCTCTAAGAGAGGTTAATGAACGGATGTGCACTGTGTTGGGCCATATTTGTTCATCTGAAGAGGACTTGATCCGCAGACAGGGTCATGTCAAAAAGATCTTGTTCAGGTCCGATTGGGCCGAGACGGTTGACTGCATTGACTCATGCACAGGATTTGTGGAATATTCAAGGTTTATACATACTAAGGAATGTCTACCACTATATATTCAAAAGTTTCCTTGCCCTATCATACGCATGAATTACATGCGTTTCAGGCTAAATCAACTACCTGTCTTTGAGAAAATTAAAAGCTGGAAAACCATGAATGTGAATGAGGGGCCAAGCGTAATGGATATGGTGTGTAGGTTTTATAGGGTAAGCAATACCTGCGAGACTCTGAAACACTTGGTAGTAGAGTGTACATTTTTTGGTGCAGAAAGACTTAGGATTTTCAGGGACTTTACAACTGACTGTTCAGATGTATCTAGAAATTTGTTTTGTTGTCGCTGTATGTGGGGTTCTGCTATTTCCTTGGTTTCATCTTTGAATCGTTTTCTTATATTGCTTATTTCTAGTTGAATAAGAACAATTTTGTTTTGGAAGGGAAACATTCTTTGTAAACTGAATTTTTTTTTCTTGCTTTACTTATTTTTTTCCTTGTTTCCCTTCCTTCTGATTTTTTATAAAATGAACCTTGATGAATTGTTTTTATATTTTTGTTATATGTATTCTGTTTTATATGTTTTTTTGTAAACTGTAAATGCAACAATAAAAAAAAAACCAATGGCCGAATGCTGACCCCCTCTACCTAGAGGCAGTTCTGAGTCATGACCCCCCCCCCCACCTGGGCAACATTTAATAAAGAGCATTGACAATCCCAGTCCACATATGTTTAAATAGTCTTGTTTCCTAGTCAAAATGTTCAACTACCCCAATTTTCCTGAGTGAGAAGAGATTCTTCCATAGTTCGTCGACAGATCTCTTAAGAGTGGACTCCCTTTAAAGCAGGACCCACAGGGCATCGAGATTCCTTTGAAGAAATGTGAACACTGTCGACGAGACAGCAGATTCGACCTTCGCAGTGTTCTTCAACGATCTAGCATGGGTGTCGTGCGAAGACGAGGCCTGCGGTGCACCTCGATGTAAAGAGTTTGGTGCCACAAAGAAGACTTGGTGAAGAACGTAGGCCCGGCAGCGGGCATCAGGTGTCAGCGTCGACGATCGGGACTCGACCTTGGCTGGATTTCGGATCTTCACTTGTCATTGTCTTTGCTGACTTCAGGTGGTGGAAAACCCACCGGCGGACTTTTCTTCGGTTGTAGATGACAAGCATTGCGGCTCCAATCATCGAGCAGCACAGCGTCAAGCTGTCCCCGTTTCTGGGCAACATGACTCCACTGGCTTCCAACGGTTACAGTAATCCTCCAAACCCCGGTTGATGACAATGGACTCAATGTCCTGGTGTTTTGCTTCAAGATTGATCGGTGGACCACATCTCCGGTTGACAGCCTTTTGGGACTGGCTTCCAGGGTGACTCAAAGAAGATCAGCTTCTGCACGATGTTCCCTCGTAGCTTGGGGAGTGGTCTCCTTGCCAGGTCCTCTCTTGGATCAGTCCTTTTCAGACTCAACAACTTTTAGATTTCATTGACGGAAAGCAGCAGCAAACCTTGTTCTTCTACCTGGGCCTCAAGGATAAGCAATTTCAAGTTTCAACTTCAGCTTCTGAACCAATTGGGAAGTGAGAAAACCCCGTATATACACATCTGTCCCTCATTCACACTGCTGAGCCAAGCTCAGTGAGCCAATCAGACAGAAGGGCATTCATGCAGGCAGCCAATCATGCTCACAGTGCAGTCAGGCCATTCACTTCCACCCAGACACTCATAACAAGGAATGTGCATTGGGGCAAGCACCCAGCCTTTCAGCACACCACTCTGCATTCATGTCAGTTTTAGGCTGTCTCATTTATTGTGTCATATACACATAACCCAGACACCCACAACATGGAATACATATTGGTCACACACTCCATTCACCCAGGATCCAACCCAAGGGTGTACCCACAACATACAGTCACTGGGAAGACTCCAGCCAGTCTGGCCTAGACTTCCCCACAATACCATATATGGTTCTTCCACCCAACAGCCAGTCAGGGGAAGGGACAGAGTCAGGGCTTCCGAAGACTTTGGGAAAAACAAGATAACTGTTAATAGAAACCAAGAGGCCACAGAGGCCATCTTTCCTTCTATCAGGAATCTATTGATTCCTATGGCAGGGCCTGGATATCCCAAAATGGGGGATACTCAGAGCACCTGTCAAATTCAGCATGGAGCTGCCACCAGCCCACGCCCTGCTCTGTGGGCCACACGCAGGTGCCAAAAAACCTACACTAGGAGTACAGGGCACAACCAAAAAGAGGAAGAGCTGCACCGCTAGGAGTCTCAACTGGACTCCTGTGAAGAAAACAACACAGAACACACCTGATAAGGGAGTACAAGACAAGGACATGGAGGCCCTATCCCTCCAGTGCATTTCCAGTATCACAGGGGTCCACTTACGAATGGAACACAGCACTTGTGAAAAACACCTACATTTGAGAAAAAGCAATACTGGGTGACACACCTAGAAATGCAACACAGCACTAGTGAAACGGCAAAATGTATCCCATGAAGTGCAAGGTAAGCTGATTAACACAGGGGGATTTTTACAGTAAGTAGTAAGGGTGGTGGGCATTCAGGAATACAGAAATGGCTGTACTCCCGACCCAGACCACACTTAACTTTTCAGTCGATGTTGGTTGACTGTAGCAGCCTTCCCAGGTGAACACAGGCAAACACGGGCTGGAGCTGCTTCTTTGGGAGCTGCCCTTTGCCTTGGAGCCCTTAGCAGAGGGCTTCCCTGCAGGATGGATGCTCTGGGTGCTTTCCTTAAAAATGGCCCTGGGCTCAATCAGCAGTCGGGGGCAGTGTGGAGGCAGGAGGAGGGAAAGGGAACCTGGAAGAGTACTATGGGATGTAAGGTGAGCGCAGATACCTGCCGCAGAGCAGCAGGATCACAAAAAGTGCACAATTAAACCAAAGTTAAAGGTAGATTTAAACTGCCCAGAAGGCACCTGCAGGAGCACTCAACCGATCGGTTTTGCTGCTGTGAAATGCTGTGAGGATCAAACCAAGCAGGTTTACACCCTTGAAAAGTTGCTATTAGGGCCCCAGGCTGAATCAGCAGTCAAGGGTGTTGTGGTAGGTGGGAGGGTGGAAGGTAACCAGCAAGAGGGCTACGGGAGGTCAGGAGAACACAGGTACATGCCACAGAATGACAAGATCACACAAATTGCACAATTAAACAAAAGTTAATGGCAGATTTAAACTGCACAGGAGGCGCCTGCAGGGATACTCACCTATCAGTGTGGCTGATGTGAAATTCCACAAGGACCAAAACAAGGAGGTTTACACCCTTGTGGTGTTCCTACAAGGGCCCTAGGCCCAATCAGCGATCAGGGCGGTGTGGAAGGTAGGAGGAGCTTGTCTGTCTCCCTTGTCTTCACCTCTTAATTGCACTATTAAAACTGCAGAATCACTGCCAGGCCTATTTGCTGTCTCCCAAACTGTTAAATATTTTTCACGCAGTTACTCTGCCTGGCAGATTATTATTGTCTTCGAATTTCAAGGGCTCTGAGCGACTGTTTGTTTTTTTGACATGTTCCCACCCTCCTGGAGCACTTTGAACCACTTCCCTGTGTATAGGCCGTATAAACAATACCATACCATACCAGCAAGGGGAAAGGTGACTAGGAAGAGGGCTATAGGAGGTGGGGAGAGCATGACAAACGTCATCAAAAACTAATTAGAACAATGAGGTAATCTCTGATTAAAGAATTTCTCCAAAAAAGGGCTCCTTTGTTAGTTGAACTCTGTGTTATAATACAGTGTCCGCCTTTCTTTTAAGCCTTTAGAAAAATAAAAAAGAGACATTTAGAAGAAATACTTGAAGTCGGCTTTGGGTGATGCCAATTTATTATACAAACTGAGAAAGGACGAAAATGGTGTATGATGCAATGATTTCAAGGATACTGCTATGAGCCTATCCAACAAACCAAACAAGGATGCACAGTAATAGATGAATGTATGATCGAATTTAGTGATCCCACAATTATCATCTGCGGTGACCTAAATTATTCTTGGTTTGACGTAAATAGGCAACCAAGAATAGTTAACAGAAATCAGCTAAACCAAAAATCTGATCGAGGGCAATGGTGGAAATCTGAATTGAATAGTAGAAATTGCTCAATGTTAAATGGCACTACTACGGGAGACATCCCTGCTGCCTATACATGGCACCGGAATCAAAGTCACAAAACCCTGAATTATATCTGGTCGTCAAGACATTTTCGGTGCAGGATAGTCCAGTTAACAATAATAAAATCAACCATTAGTGATCATGATGTGATGAAGTTAACTTGGCACATAAACATTGGCAAATCTCCATCAAGATACTTAGAGAATTTAGACATAAACCGAGGACCAAGCAGATTGCGGATCAGCAGCAATCAAATTGTAGCTTTAAGCGCAAACATGTTCACGAATGGAGCGTTCTCTACTCAAGTAAATTACGCCCCACTCCTAGTACAGTTTAAAACCAGGCAAAATGGATGCAAAAGAGATCTTCAAACTAATAAATATCCGTTTAGTTTGAAGGTGAGTCAAGCAAAAAAGATTCTTCACAAAGACATAAAACTGTTGAAACAAACCTGCTTGGGCAGTCTAGGTGAGGCGATTAAGAAAAGGCGTCAGAGATACCGAAATTGGTTGAAGTCATTTTCCCAAATATGTGATCAAGAAAGAGCTGAAAATATACTGCAATTGATTGCAAAAAATAACAGTAGACACATCTGGACAATAATAAATGAGGGTGCAGTAAATCAAATCGGAATGAGGTCCAATGGTGTAAACGCAAACGAATGGATAACCCACTTCTATGAAGTATTTGAATCCATAGCAGTTGAACCAGTAAAATGCTCTCGTGCTAGTGGATCTCCGTCCATTTGGAATGTCTGTGAGTCAACTGATGTCATACTAGCTGCAATCCAAGAACTCAAGGGCAGCTGGCCCGAATGGTTTAACAAATATCATGTTAAAGTTGAACAAAATCCAGTGGGCCCCATTCATAGAGGCATTATTTCATAGAATTGGTGCAATGAAGGAACTCCCGGACTCTTAGCGTACCACAGTGATAGTACCAATCTTTAAAAAGGGCAAGCGGGACGATCTGGCCAACTATCACGCGATTGTCCTACTTGACACAATTGGGAAGATTTTTGTGGCATTCCTTCAGAAAAAACTCACACAGTGGGCCACAGACGCAGGGATTATAGACGATCGCCAAACTGGATTTAAAAGGGCATAGGTTCTGAATTAGATCTAATTCTTCTCAACATTCTGAAATTGAAAGCTGTAAAAGAGGGGAGAAAAGCTTTTCCTCACCTTTGTAGATCTTAGGCAAGCGTTCAACAACATAAATAGAGAGCTGCTGTGGAAAAAAACTGCAAAAGTGGTCCTGTCCAAGTGATCTTCTCCAACCATAGATGGTCCTGCACAAAACACCACAATTCGAGTTCAAATTAATGCACAAGGTGAACTGACAGATGAAATCCCAACAAGAAAGGGAGTAAAGCAAGGCTGTCCCTCTGCTTTTCAAACTATTCATTGCTGATTTACCGATAGCCTTGAAAGAAACAAAGTCATTTCCCCTGTGAATAAACGGGCAACATATCAGTTGGGCCATTTACGCAGACAATCTTGTGCTAATGGACTCTACTTAAATTGGGCTGCAAAGGCTCCTTTTCAATCTTCAAGCATATTTACAGCAAAATGATCTTGAAATAAATGTAAAAAAATCTAAAAACGGGATAACAATTTTAAATGGATGGTGGCAGGAGAACAGCTTGAGACTACTTGCTGTATACGCTACCTAGGAGTTATGTTTAATAAATCTATCTGTGAATGGAATTGGGTGCAAAATCTGTTAACTCGAATGCGAATGATATCCTTACAAGGAGCAAAACTACACGCCGCCTATGGAAAATTCACTTTAAAACCCATGCTATGGTTTTATGATCAAAAAGTGGTACCAACTATTATGTTTGGAAGTGAAGCTGGGTGGAACATAAGTGAAGATATGTGGTGCCAATTGGAAGGTCGTTTTTGGCGGAAATTGCTTAAACTGCCTTCAAACGTTTCAATGACTGCCATCCATTATAAATTGTGCCTGGAATCTCTTCATGGACCTGTGATTTGGAAATCTGTTGCTGCCTTGAGTAAAATGCGATTGACACCAACACCTTTACCTTACTGTATCTTGAGTCAGACAAATAAGACCTCTTATACTGGATTATTAAAAGTGTGGGCAGGGAAAATCAATAACATTTTAAAGCAAGTTGATGTCATTATGGAAACAGTCCTGTCAAATCCTCAAGCCGCAAAGCAAATGTTAATGAGGTGGAACTGGATCCCAAACACTGAGAAACAGAATAAATGAGTGTCTTCACTATACAATGGTCCTGTTTCTCGCGGTATTGATCAGACACCAAACTATTTAATAAAATTCCCTTCAGGCTATCACAGAGACCAGTTTCTGAGGCTGTGTCTACATTTGTATAAAACAAAGGAGATGCTGTCCTTGAAACATGACAAAGTTGTTTTGAATAACCTATGTAGGTTTTGTAATAGTGCAGTTGAATCATTAAAGCGTTTGATCATTGAATGCTTGGAGTTAATTCCACAATGGTATATGTTTATAGAGAAATGTGCCCCCCTAAATGGAAATATGGAGGAGTGGTGGTTTATGTTGCTTGCAGGCAATAATGTTAAACTAACATGTGTGGTAATTGATTATATGGATACCATCTTGAGAGCGGTGTAAACTGAAACAGGCTATGTTATTAAGGGGGGGTAGTGTATGTGTAAAAAAAAAGGTATGGAACTAAGGAAGTTCACTGTAATAAAAGTTTGTTATAATCTAAATTTTACTATAAAAAAAAACAAGAATATAGAATACAATTCAACTACAAATATACATTCTGAGGATAATATAAGCCTCAAAGTAGTTCTGTGCTATTTCTTAAGCATTGGTTGCAGGCTAGGTGCTTCATGCAGGCATACAATTTCATGGTGGTTTATTTTCCCATTGTTAAAATACATCTTTCCTATGCAATAATAAAGAGGTGCTTCTGCGTTTGAAAGACTTCTGAAGTGAAGTTCTACCCTGAAAGCTCTGGTACCTGTGATTGCCAGAAAGCTTGGGCAATGTAATGGAGCTGGCTATGTGGTAGGGAGAGAAACCTTTGGAAAGGTGATCAGATGTGGGTTCATTAAAGAATTTTGGGCCAGACCGAGTGTCTTGAAGTGTAATCTGTACTTCATTGGCAACTGATGGCGAGACAACAAAGTGGCATAAATGTGGTGTGTGTGCATCAGATTGTGGATGAGATGTGGAGTGTAGACCTGCGCTCAATGTCTTTGTGAAAAACCAGAACTCAAATCTTCATGTTGATCCCACTACTGTTGGGTAGATGGGAATGATAACTGCAAGTTAAGGATATATTTATTCAATGCAGTCTGTAAGAGAGGTGGTTCAAAGGAGCTGTGAGTGAACGATTGCTGTCCTGTTTCATTGTTCCAACTCTTTTCTCTGACGTGCTCTCATTACATGTTTGGACATTGGGCCTCATTTTGAGTGTGGCGGTAAGGGGTTAATAGCACCGGTAAGGATGCTGGTGCCGTTAACCCCCTAAAGCCGCATTCCGAGGTCCCTTAGCGGGTCCCACTAAGGCCAGCTGGTTTTACCAGCCGCCTTTAGCGGGAGCCGCTAAGGGACCAGGGAGCTAATAACGGGCCCGCTATTTGCGGGCCCGTTGTTAGCTCCTTCCCCATTCCCATTGAGCCCTATGGGGGCTCAAATGGGAATGGGGAAGAGTTTTCAGAATGGGGACTTACCAGGTCCTCCAAGTTTGGAATGACCCGGTAAGTCCCCATTCCGACAGCCTGGAACCGGACACGAGTTTGGAGGCTGCCTCCAAACTCGTAATGACCCCCATTTTCACCAGCCTGTCATTCACTCTCCTTGCAGCACACCATCTCCTGCCTGGTTTGTCACCTCCTTCACCATGCCGGGCTGCCAGTCCTACTCTTCTACTGCTAAATGATGCTCCATCCTACGCGATGGCACCACTGCCCGGCCATGCTGTACACCTCTTTTTTCAATTCACTATTTCAGAAGTGCAGGGGAACAATTCTAAGAGACGTGGATACTGCCTTAATTTGAAGTGCAGAGGCAGTCGAACAATGCATTGATTCATTCATAAATATTCCTTTCAATTATCATGAAACTTACAGGAGGAAGGTAGTTACATGCTTCCAAATGAGATTGCACCCAACAAATGACACAGACGATGTCACACATAAGAGGAACTTTACAGAATTGGGAGGCAAAAATCCCACAAACATGGCTCTGCAGTATTATAAATTTACCACACGAAATGCTAAAGACCTTAATTTAAAAATTAACTCTCTGCAGTCATGGAAAACAGTACACTTGTTGCACTAAAATAATATATTACCGAAAGGGCAGAGAGTAGTTTATTTCATTAATAATCATGTTATTCCTTATAAATCATGGATTGCATCTTGGAACTTATGAAAAGGCTCAGTTTGTCGGAAAATGTTTCAATAAACAAAATCTATCTCAGTACAAGTTTGGAGGTAGCCTTGCCGGTAAAACTGGAAGACTGCCGCCAAACTTGCAATTGTTTCCATAATTGCCCATTCGCGGGCACCGGAAGGGAATGCTCCCCATTCCCATTTGAGCCGTAGGGCCATAGGGCTCAATGGGAATGGGGAGGTCATATGCATTTAGAATGGTGCCGGTGCATCCAACATGCTCTGCTCACCGGTGCCGGTAAGGCCGCCAGGTCAGACCTGGCAGCCGTAATGGCACCCATGAGCAGAACTCGTAGTTTTCCAGTCCGGGAACTATGGTACCGGGAAGCTTAACAGTACTGTAGTTTCCAGACCGGCAAACTTGGTTTATTCTTTCAATAATCAATATTTATAACATGTAGGAACATTTTATAAATGCATGCAAAATCCTACAGTGTATATAGGAGGATTTGTGTTTGCAGTATTCTAAAATACGGAATGCATTAATGTGAACATACATGAGATATCAATGGTCTAGTAAATAGGTGCTTACCCAATGCTTGTTTTGCTTGTTTCTCTTGCTAACTTGATCACACATTAAAACTCCATTCAAAGACCAAGTACGTTCTATCAAAGAACTCCCTGAACAGTATTCAGAAGGTCACCCATGTACTGAGAGCAAAGGTCAAGACCGTAGAGGATAATAGCTTCAAATTTGGCTAAATAGTATCGTTTCAGCGGAATAAGTGAGAATTTACAAACTTTCTGCATTATAAATTTCATATGAGCAGTAAGTTTCTTGGCTTTTCGATACTGACCCTATTAGCCAAGTAATATCCCAAGTAAACTATGGTCTTGACTTCCTTCACCGTATCCGTTCCCATAGTCCATGTATATTGGATATCCTTTTTCCTTTTGGTTAAAAACAGAACTTTCTATTTGGAGGCATTAGGAAACACGTTATTTGCCACTGCATATTCATAGAAAAGCTGCATCCTAGCCTTAAGTGCTCGCAGAGTTTTATCGAACAGTATGAAATCATCTGAATAGGCCATCCATTCCAGCCCTACACTACCCAATCTCGCAGGTGCAATGGAGGGGCCCTGCCACAGTCCCTCAGCATCGCACTAATAGAGATTGAAGAGTATAGGGGCCAGAGTGCATCCCTGTTTAACCCCTGTAAATGTGGGTATTTCATGGGAGAGAACACCATCTTCAGATAGACGTACACAGATGGATGTATTAGAGTGCAACAATGCAATTAAGTGGACCATATTTCGGGGAATGCCCAGAATAATCATTTTGTGCCAGAGCCTAGATCTAATCACCCCATCGAAGGCACCAGACATATCCAGTGATGCCAAATACACGTGCCCAACATGCCAGTGGTGAACATAATGTCTAAAATGGGAAAGAATAGCCACATTTAAAGAGGTAACAAGCTCAGTACGAAACCCCACCTGGAAACTACCCAGAGCGTTATGTTCCCTGATAACAAGATTGAGGTCCCTTAATAACAGAAAAGAAAACCTCCGTTAGAGCTATGGGTCTGTAATTGGACAAAATCCAAATGTATCACCCCTTTTAAAAATGGGAACAATAATGGAATTAGACCAGGAAACAGGCACTGTGTGAGTCAGAAAGATGTGGTCGAACATAGGTTTTAACAGTTCGACCCAAATCTCAGGGTCCTCTTTAAGAACAAGGGGGGAATCCCATCAGGGCCAGGGGCCTTAGATGGCTTCAATTGGGCAATAGTCCATGCTATATCCTCCTTGTTCCATTTGCAGATACCCTTCTCAGATGAACCCAAATCAAAATCCTTCAGTACTCCAAAGGCATCAGGCAAGGCATATTTCTTAGTATAAAATGATACCCAAGAAGCTGATCTATGGGGCAGTCGGCACACCCTTTAACATTCCCCAAAAGCATGTTAACCTTTGACCAGACGTGGCCATCTTTCCCCTTACATAAAAGCTCCAGCATATTTTGATGGCAGAGATAGTAGGCATCCACCTTGAGGGATTCGACATAATTCTTGTGCCTCAGAATAATAGAACGTTTGAGTTTTCCATAATCAGCGGGTTTAAAACCACCCTTCTTCAAGGCAGCCACCCCTTTTCTTTTGCGGGCCTTCCAAGAAAGAATTCTGTCATCTTTTATGACACATTTCTTATGGGGATTCACAGAGCCGATAGAGTCCCTAATTTTACGAATACAGGCCAAGATGATATTATAAGAGGCGGTATGTATATAGTGTACGTGCACCACCAACACTTGTTGTGTAATACTTATAGTAAATCCAACTTAAATGGAATTAAAGGCGGTGTGCAAACCCGCTGGAAAGGTGCCTCCGTGGAATGGCACACGTCGAAACAGGGGGTATGGACCAAAGCAGTTAAGCCAGCGGTGCGGGCTGCACTCCCAATCACCACAACGTGGTGTGTCAATTCTATGTTATTTGATCAAAAGAAATAGCCAGTTTTAATCAAATCAAGTATGGCTATTTATTCTTAGTTTAATATATAGCATTTAGCAATTGTACATCTTAGTGAAAGCAGATGTGCAGGGTTAGCTCAAAAAATGGCCAATGCATTTCGGAAAATGAATTCCTTCGTCAGGGCCAGCTCTTACTCAAAGTGCTATGATTCGATTGTCAGAAATAAACCAACAAACAAATCTGTTACACACAATTATTTACGTGTAAACAACAATAGTTGAGAAAAAGCAACATTCATCACGTTAATTCATAAACAAATACATGGAGAAGCAGGTAAACAAAGCAGTCAGCAAGTCCATTATCATGGTTGCAGTGTTCCAATATGCCGGGAGTAAGTCCCCGTTTTCAACGAGTATACATGTTCCAAATTGGTGACCAAAAATGCAAACAATTATATGTGTGTAAAGACATAAACACGTGCCCAGACCGTGATTGATAGTGTGTATGTGAGACATAAACACGTCCCAACATTGTATCGCATGGAGAAAAGAAACAATACATACGTGCAAAGCTGTAATGTTTGTGTTGTTGCATATTGTCAAATCCCCATGATGGTGAAGTATCAAGACGAATAGTAATTAAAGAAAAGACAGCAAAAGACACAAAGAATGAACACTGAGCTATTTCTTTCTTGATTTAGTGAAATCGTATAGATAACGATACACTAACGATACACTAACCTTGCCGTAAAACCCAGCATAAATGCAAATCTTGAAGTAGTCGTCTACGCGATGCTGACCACGTGCAGACTCGGTCTGAAGAGACATGCACCATGGTGTTTAACTCATTGATACGTGATAAGCTAGCAGAGCCCAAGTGTATCCAAATGCTAATGTGCAGATTCCAGAAAGAGAAAGTATCTTACCCAGCAATGACAGGCGAGTGAATCCGAGGTGAATGCCACAGGAGCGCACCCTTACTTGTTTACCCTCTGTTGCTAAGGAAACGCCAGAAAGCCGTAGTAAATGCAGCAGCCATAGTGAAGAGGCTGCTGATGGGCAGTATATTATTATGATAGAACGTTATGGTGCGCGCTATTAGCTTGAATATTGTAGTACCCCTACTCAAACCGAAAAAATATATATTAAAAATGTTCAATCAGTAATATCAACAGCTCAAAATAAGGCGCTACTCAATTTGCTCGTGTGATGTAAAAACCAATACTTAACTGATTGAGAATGGTAAAAAAGTGCTAAAACCAGGTAAGTGGGGCCGGTGATAGACAGAAAATGTCTTCCGCTCAAACTCAATAGTAACCTCAACTTGAGGTGAAAAAGAGGGGGAGCAAACCGTGAACGGCAGAAGTTCTAGATGTTGATCTAGGAATACCCTCAGAAAAACTCACCTGAAAAAAGAAAACAAAATGAAACAGATTAAAATTACCTAAAAAAAGGAAAGGAGTGAGAATGGGACAAAATTGGAAACTCATTACAATTACCCTAAATAGAAGATAAGTAAAAAATAAAATAAAATTGAAAACAAAAGACTGACAGGACAGATCATGTAAGATATATGTGAGATTCTTTACACACAACGTTGGTTTATACAGCTCATCACAAACGTGAGTAGAGAGAATACATTAAGGTTAAGGTTGATCTTCGGTATGGTCACTGTGTTGCTGCACTTTCTGAAGCATATTGCATACTCAATCGTGATAATTCATGATGTAACCACTCATGCATCAAAGGAAACAGCTGAGGTCAAGTTCCTCGTTCATCCCATTCGGTGATAGTGAATCGAGCTTGTCAATCCAATAAGCTTCTTTCTGTGCTCGCCATTGTTTAATGTCCCGAGATTGGCTTTTCTGAGGCATTACTGCAAGTACCAAAAATCTCAGTTGGCTCACAGTATGTCCATTATCGTTAAAATGCCTAGCCATGGCTGACATTCTGTTCTTGTTTCTGATGTTAGACTTATGTTCATTAATTCTAATGCGGATCTTACGTGAGGTCTCTCCAACATAGTATTTCCCGCAGGGACATCTGATTGCATAAATTACATTCTCTGAAAGACATGTAGCATGTTGTCTCAACATAAGTTTTTTGCCTGTTCGTGGGTGTGTAACTGTGTTCCCTTTTATAATATTGCTACAGTTCCCGCAACTCATGCATGGATGCGTTCCAGGGAATTTATCAGGTCTCGTTGTGGGTATCTTGTCTTTGGTGTTAACTAACAGGTTCCGTAAATTACTGCTCTTTTGATATGCAAATGTAGGTGGAGTAGGAAACAAATTTGCAGTTCGTTCGTCACTGGTAAGAACATTCCATCTATTGTGAATTATCGCTTTGATTTGCTTGCTTTGTATAGAATATTTAGTGACAAAAATCAATTCAGGACTGTCTTTCACAGGTTTTTTCACTAATAATTGCTGACATTCTTGTGTGTCGGTCTTGTTACGAGCAGTGATCAAATCCGTTTCTAGATACCCTCTTATTTGCAATCTTTCTTGTAACTTCTGCAATTGTAGGTGACAATCCTCAGGATCACTAACTATTCTTTTAATCCTTAACATCTGTCCGTAAGGTAAATTTTGCAGAGTCTTGGCAGGATGAAAACTAAGTCGATGTAATAAATTATTCCGATCTGTAGGTTTTGTATAGAGTGTAGTGGTTATTCTATTTGCTTTAATGACCGTTTGTACGTCAAGGTAATGAACATTAGGGTTGCCTATATCTAATGTGAATTGGATGCATTGGTCTACACTATTGAGGAAAATGAGAAAGTCTTGAAGATCGTGCTTGCTCCAAAATTATCGTCTATATATCTGATCCATGTTTTCAGCTGATGCTTCCATCTTGGATTAGACAATACATGTGTTGTTTCAAACTGATGCATGAAGCAATTGGCGTACGCGGGTGCCATAGTAGCTCCCATCGCCTTTCCTGATACTTGGTTGTAGTATTTGCCATCATATTTAAAGAAAGAATTCTTGGAAATGAAATCAAGCAGAATGATAAGGAATTCTTTATTGGCTCAGATCTCAGTTGTTCTAAGTAAGAGGGCTTCTACTCCTTGTTGTCCCAGGTCGTGCGGAATGCTGGTATAAAGGCTGACCACATCAATCGTGAATAGAATGTCTTCTGAAGTAAGGGAAATAGTGTCTAGTATTTGGAGAAAATGTGTCATGTCTTTAACGTACGTACTTGTAGTTTGAATAATTGGTTGGAGAAAAAAGTCTATGTACGTTCCAAGTGGTTGCAACAAACTCCTCGTGGCTGCCACTATTGGTCTTCCTGGCGGGTTAGTCATGCTTTTGTGGATTTTCGGCAGAGTGTACAAATGAGGCATTACTGGATATGGAGTAAAAAGATATGCTCTCGTTTTGGTGATAATCCATTCGTCTTCCACTGCTTTGTCTAGGATTTCTGCTAGCTTTCTTTTGGTCTCTGATGTAGGATCTTGCAGTAATAGTCTATATTGTCAGCGGGACGGATGACTATTGAGTCATCGCTAAACAGATTGCGTATTTGTGATAGTTCGCCTCTGCTCAAATTAGGTGCTTGAAATTGCATTTTCTTCAGATCACTGAGTACCATTTTTTGAAAAATGTCTATTTCCGGTACCTGTATTGGTGGACAAAAAGTACTGCACGGTTTAAATTCAATGTACTCTGATGTTGTAACTGTAGCTGGGGGGTATTCTCTGCAAAAAATGTCTTTAGTTTTAATTTGCGAACAAGTTTGAATAATTCAATTTCCGTTTGGAACTTATTAGTACTGTCGGTAGGTACAAATTTGAGTCCTTTCTCAAGGGTTTGTATCTCACGAGTAGATAGAGTTCGTTTGGAAAAGTTAACCACTAACTGCGATTCGTTTGCAACCTTGTTTCTATAAGAGGCGGTACCATCACTGACCTCAGTATCATGGCCAAAAAGAACGCAACCAGACATTTAGAGCAAAACGGAGAGAAGTTGATTGAATTTAAATACAATTTTCCTGTTCCACTTAACTCTCATGCCCCTGTTACTACACTCCAAGCCTGCCAAATCCGGCCTGATACAAGGGACAGTCATGAGAATACACAAGGTAAAGGAAGCTGGAACATGGTCACCCAAAGAAAGGTCAAGATGACTAAGATAACCACACTGTTTCCTAATGCCATCTGAGACATAGAAGTAATCAATACGAGAGATTGCGACTCCTCTATGCCAAGTATGTTTGAAGGCAGTAGAAGAGAATGAATGATCCATTAAAGACAAGTCCCACTTTTTAAGGAAAAGATCCCACCCAATACCTCGACTAAGGTTCACATGCTGAGCCGAGGGGAGAGCCCTCAGTGAATTCCAAGAGGCACCTTCTGCACAGAAAGAATTAAAATCCCCTCCCAAAATCACTTGAAAACCACAGCCCCTCTGGACCCAGTCAAACTAAATCTCTCCTATCCCCTCCTCAACGGTTTCACAATACACTCGGATAGGATTCCAGTAATGATTAAGTATCAATATCGGAGAGAAACCGACACCCAAGTTTAACTCAAAAGCCAAGAGCCATTCCAGGCAGCACCATATTTCCCAAGAAAACCGCAGACTGCAATCTATGGCAATGGTAAGACATCCTCTCGGATGCCCTTCATCCCCTCTAACCGCAGGACAGGAAACAGTATTATACCCTGCTAGAGAAGGTTCAACAATCAGCATAGTCTCCTGTAGTAAGTATATTTTAGGTATACTAGTACAGGACAAATTATGAAATAGTTTATACAGGTTAGAACAGCCACAAGTATTCCAAGATATGACATCAATAGTTATCCTGTCATGCATGTAACATACCTAGCCCTAGACTCTGTAAAGATCTAAGTGCAGGTTGTATCCATGACCAATCCTGGCCATTACCCAAGAGATTAGAAATAAGAGATGCAACATTTCCAGGATCAACCTTAGGCACAGGAATAACCCTCACACCTATTTCAGGGGTAGTCACCACAAATTGTACAAAGGAGAGACATATTTTTGCTTCCGCAGAATCATGCAATTCCACCAGATCAAATCCCATGGATTTAATATTGCACTGTTGGTCGCAAATCATGAAAGCAACCATACCTGAATGGAAAAAGCTAACCATTCTGCCATTAACATCTTAGGGAGAGATATGGCATCTATGTCATCAGTAGTTATTGATCTGCGAAGTGGAATTGGTTAAAGAAAAGCCAGTAACTTGACTCTATTAAGGCTGTTCCCCTTTATTCCATTCTCAGTAGGTATCCAACCTATGATTTTGCTGCTAGGACACCGTGCAGCCCCAGTATCACCCTGACAGGACTCCACACTAACATGTGAGTCCAAATCTGGCATAGAAAGCACTGGTACTGCTACAACCCAAATTTGGGCAGGGGCCACTCCATCAACATGTTGTGTCAAAGCAGCAGGGGCAGTACCACCCGCCAGAGGCACTAGCAGACCTCTCATAGTTTGTTACTCTTGTATATTTTCCTGAGCAGACACAGAAAGACCTGTAGCCGCCACCTGACTGATAACATTGGTAGGCGCAGTAGGTTGTAAATGACCAATAAATGTAACATTAGTAGGTGCAGTAGGTTGTGAATGACCAATAGACATAACATTGGTAGGTGCTGCAGATTGTAAATGGCCAGTGGACGGACGAGCATGCATAGTACTAATTACTTTACCAAAAGGTGTCATTTTTGTCTATTTAGTTTGCACCCATTCTACCACATTTTCACCCTGGACCCCCTTTTTAGGTCCCCTAAAGATACCTGGAGTCTCCAGCGGAGATCCATCTCCTTTAGTAGCATCCTGGACCTGTCCGGTGGAGTTGTCCAATACTTCAGCCACTGATGCTTCATTAGCTTGTTCAGCACAACCCACTTTATCCGCTATCCCGTGATGGTTGAATTTACGGATAGCCTTGAGGTTGGAATTACTCCCCCTCGTTTTCACAGAGGGCATATTCTTGGATTTTTTTTTTCGCTGCTTTCTTCCTACGCCTTTTACCCCTAATAAGATTAGTGGGGAGTGACTGTATATCCAAATCATTTTCAATAATCGAAGGATTGGAATCATCCACAAGAATGGCCTCCTGTTCTGCAATACTATCATGCAGATTACCCATTGCTTCTATCAGGGCTGAGGGACTGTCTGAGCATTCCACAGCCCTTTTATCCAATGGCACTGGATTAACACTTCTTTCAGCTTGATCACATATTCCAACATTGGGGCAATTCTCTACAGGGTCTCCGTGGAGTCTGACTGAGAGTGCCTCCAAAATAATAGACATTTTCTCATCCAACCTCTCAAACCTAGAATTAAAATCATCATAAGAGTTGGTTCTCAAAACAACAGACCTATTCATTAAATTCACATTATTGAGTAGATTCTCATATCCAGTCATACGTAACGTAAGATCATTAAATGCCTTCTGCTGAGTAGCCATAGTCCCCCCAGATTTTCCTGAGTATCATATAAAACCTTAAGTGACAAATTTAAACTAATGTGTAGATTAGACAAAGGTGGGGAAACTTATTCGCAAATCCCCTTTCCAGACACTCCCATAGGGACCTCCTGCAAAGGCTGAGATTAAGAGGGTACCCCTATTTCTGGGACACAAGGGCCAATCTGGGAATTTATTGCTACAGACAAACTGGGGAAGACTTTCCCATGAGAAGACATGGGAGGTGATGAGTCCAAATCAATATTATCACGTATCAACTCCCTAGTAGCATTTGCCACCCTATGAAAAGAATACTCTAAGCAGCTTTCCTGAGTTGAGTCCTGTTGTGGCATAACAAAAGAGCCTCCCACAGGGCCATGTTGGTTTAGATGACCGCCATCGCTTACAGGCAAAAGATGATGCACATTACTAGGGGATACACCCTTGGTAGACTTTCCAAAAACAAACACATTAGATCCAGAGTATTTAGATGAATTTTTGAAAGCGCCCCAACCCGAAAATGATCCCCCCATCCCACCAGACATTCCACAATTGTCAATAAGGGCACTATACTTCTTAAAAGACCCAATGGGTTGAGGAGTAGAGGCATGAAATCTAACAATTTTCCTCATTGCCAAAGGGGCTACCATCTTATCAGTTTCTTGAAGGCACTCTGCATCAGTTAAATCCAAAAGGCCAGCATCTGGAGGAGCATTAACTGAAATATCCAGAGTCCCATCATGTGAAGGCAATATATTTAAAGGAAGTTCAGCCATAGGCACATCCGCCTGTACAAGGTTGATTTTGGCACCAGTTGGAGATACATTGCCCCCGGCAGGTATCTTTTTAGCAACATCCAGGGTCCTTGTACTATCATTGGCCACAGATAAAAGTACATGCAAAGCCCCATGTGTTATTTCAACATTAAGGTGAAGAATATGTTCCAAATTCTGCACTCGTTCGGATTCCATATTGCAAGTACTGACCCCGAAACCACTTCGCAGGGTAACCATAACAATAAAATAATAATAATTAAAAAAAAGAAATCAATATTAAAAGCAACAAATTTCAAACTAAAGACATAGCTCAAAGGCAAAAAGCCCACAGGCACTGTGTCCCTAAAAGATTAAAAATAAATCAAGCACCTAATCCAAAGCCAACTTGGGTCAAAAGGAAGTGCCACAAATCGGTCTCCCACAGCCCCCAAGTACAGAATGCGGGATCAAAGAAGACAAACTTCCAACAGTCTACTGCACGGGCCAAGGAGCTACTAGCAAACAGAAGCAGCTGCCTCCTTGCAGGCCAAGACCTCTATAGGAACAGCCTTATCTTGTGTGTAACTAGTGTGACATATAGATACACAGTTCTCCTTTTCCCTTGTATATTCAGAGGAACTATCCAAAGGCTATCCACACACCAACTACGAGATATTCGTCGCCTCTATAGAGTTACAAGAAGAGGCAGGGTGTAATTAAGGTAAGAATGGTTGAAATAAGGCGGTAGACTAGCAAATTGATAATTAATCTGCTCAGCCTCTACCAAAAAAAAGCCTATGGCACTTACAGGGGAGAAGCAGGTTAGCCGAGGAGAAACAGCACTTCTGCAGCAGCTGGAAAAACGGCAGCAGGAATAATATGCACCCCACTCACACTCGCTCACTATCCCCGCTCACCGCTCACCGTCTGTGAACCACGATGAGAGCCGGCATGGGAAAGTGCCCTGAACAGAGTTATTAATGTTGCACAGAAATGGCAGGAAATAGCCACAGTCTCACTATCCGCGGCTACCCGCAGCACAAGTCAGGACCAAGTCAGGACCTGCAGCCCAAGTCAGGACCTCTTTCCACGTTCTTCTACACTCGCCTGCAGCACTCCAAGAGGATAGAGGAAAGGACCTCAGACGTACACACGTACGATATGATCGGTCATCAAGCTGCACTGGTAGGAGAGCACAAAGTAAACCAGTCACTTCCGACAACACAGCTCAGCCATTGTTTAACCCAACTTCCTTCCAATGATCTTTGCTGATACACATTGTTATGTGATTTGTATGCCATCATAACTGTCAGCAGTTCCTTCATTTTAAAGGAGTCAATAGCTAAGTGTGGTACCATATATGCATTGTATATATTTGCCATATTAGAATTGCCAGAGTATAAAGTGTGTTATTAATTGATGTATACATCTTGAACCTTGTTTATATAAAGAACTGTTTTAGCACATAACATAGTGTGTGGACATTCCTTTGTGGGGTTGGGGGCTTGGGGACTACACTGCACTTAAGAACCAGCCTGCATCCCCTCCTGAGAGCTTAAGCCTTGGTTGCTCGTCCATTCTACCATATAGAGAATCTTGGCGGGATATTCTGGGCTTCTACTCTACAATATAGAGGGTACGGAGTACATATACCCCCTCCAGTATTTACAGCCCCGATTATGGCTGATTTAAAAATCTAGGTGTTTTTACACATGTGCTGTGTTCCATTTCTAGGTTGTCCCCATTACTGCTCTTTTTCAAACCTAGGTGTTTTTCCCACTAGTGTTGTGTTCCATTTGTAGGTGTGTCCCCATTACTGTTGTTTTTCAAATCTAGGTGTTATTTCACAAGTGCCATGCTCCATTTCTAGGTGTATCCCCCATTACTGCTGCATTTCAAATAGGTATTTTCCACTAGTGCTCTGTTCCATTTCTGGGTGTGTCCCTGGTTACTGCTGTTTTTTGAGTCTAGGTTTTTTGTCCACAGATGCTGGGATCCATTTCTTGGTGTGTCCCCCATTACTGCTGTTTTACAAATGTAGCTGTTTTTCACTAGTGTTGTGTTGCATTTCTAGGTGTGTCACCCCATGACTGCTGTTTTCAAATCTAGTTGTTTTTCACCAGTCTTGTGTTCCATTTTTCAAATCTAGGCATTATTCCACTAGTGCTGTGTTATAATTCTAGGTATGTCCTCCATTGCTGCTGCTTTCAAATCTAGGTGTTTCTACTACTAGTATCGCATTCCAATTTGAGGGGTTCTCCCACCACTGATGTTGTCTCCAATTTAGGTGTTTGCCCACTAATACTTTGTTCCAATTCTAGGTGTTTCCTCACAACTTCTGTGTTCGAATCTGAGTGTCTCTAGCCCTGCAATGCATAGTTATCCACAGAGTCCAAACCTCCCTACCCACAGCCAACCTGTGTTCCTGAATTAAAAAGCATTACACTTAACTACACCCCATTGCCACCCCCTAAGGCCTCCACCCAAGGTTGCCCCAGTTGGAGGTGCTGAATCGTGTTTCACCCTAACCAACCCAAGGTTAGCCAGAGCAGCACAGTGCAAGTCACCAACCGAAAAGCCTAGGAAAAGGACAGACCGGGAAAACACACCCGGACCACCCTAATCCCCAAAAAGACACCAAAACCTCTCAGAGCCATGAAGGAAAACTGGTAAATGACAGAACCAGTAGGGCTTACGGCCCCTGGTTCCGCAACCACAACATCATCAACTACAAGTAACAATTAATCACAAATTGAACTACAAACACTGAAGAATCAATCCTAGGAACCAATCCAAAGAGGACTCCCGCTCCAAGAAATTCAACCCACAACACAAAAATACCATGCCTTGCCACAAAAAAGACAAAGAAGCAGACACAGTACCACTTTCCAGCAACCATTCAAGCCAAATACTCCTCCCACCCCCCTCACGCACAACCCTACCAAACCTAATGTATACCATACCACTCCTGTCACCAAAAATACTCACCTGAACTGTGCTATAATCAACGCACGCACAATATCAGCACATACGCTAGACATCAAAGACCCCCTCACCTCCCAGGACCTGGACGTCTTGGCCATATCTGAAACATGGTTGCATGAAACATCTGGCCCGTCCATTTCCCTGGTTTTTGTTGGGAAGGAAATGAGTCTTTACCACCTCCCTAAGCGCTCGAGTCCCATAGACAGATGTACAATGTATGTGGGGGAAGAGGGCCGTGCTAAGAAACCCGGCACAAATACAATATTGCAGGAATTATGGATGCATAGACTTAGTGCACGCATATAAAGAGACGCCATTTTATAGTTATGGTAGACATATTCAGTCCTACATGGCTGCGCGGTAAACGAAGGCCCGGCCGAGAAACCTGAACAGGCCCAAACACTGAGGGCAGATGCACCCGCGCTGCTAATTCTCATAGAAACTTCCCTTTGTTCCTTAACCGTTGCAATGACTTATTATCTGAGAGAGAAATGCACCCTGAAAGGCCATGAGACAGCACCAAGCTCCTTGCGGCGCACATTCATCACAGCAAGCCCAAAAGCAGGCCAACCCCCACCCAGCCCACCAGGAGTAATGGTGCCCACCACTGACCCAGTCCAAGAACCCCTGCATTCCACAATAGTGGGCGACCTCAGACCACCAACAATACCACCAATGGCCATAAAAGATCTAACCAGACATGACTATTTCATCACATCCCATAAATACACACTTTGTAGTATGAGGTACAGGGAGGAATACATTATAGATCAAAATGAGGGTGGAAGCCTTTGGTGCATAGAGTGCGATATGAACCGAGCAGAGAATGCGTGGGTCATCATGACCGTGTTTCTCCCCCTTTACCAGTCCTCAAGTTTCCCAGGTGCATGCTATAATGATGTAGTAGTGTTATCATACAATAGTAACTATGAAATTGCAACATTTGAAAAGCCTGACCTTCAGTCCCTGGAGAGACAAGCCCAGCTGACCCCATGTGAGAAGAGACGAGAGGACGAGACTGACAAAACCTCATAGCGAGTTTTGACCATATACAATGATGTCACTGAGGATGCTGTGTACCCTTATAATATGTTTTTCATGCAGACTCTGGCAGAACATTCTTGAGCAGCAGAGTACTTTGCTTGCACTGTTACCTTTTGAACGATTAAAACTTGTTATTCTTGCAAGCAATCTCTTGTCCTTTTTCCCCTGGCGAGTTGTATTCTTTCTGTTGTGAGCATACAGGGGCTGGCCTTCACTATTCCCCCCGGCTACACTATCCTCCACAAAGACGGTATCAATGCTAGAGAAGGAGGGGTAGCTATTAGAGCTAAAGACTCAATCCTTATTATACCTAGAAAATCTTCCTTTGAAGGGAACAGATATCCTCTCTATCAAAATATCTACAGCACCTTTGTGCACCATCACTATCCACCCGATCTACCGCCCTCCTTTCCCAGTTCTGAACTTTGAAGACAATCTTCTCCATGTCCTTGGTGACAACATCAAGGCCTCCTCCAAAGTCATCCTCCTGGGACACCTGAACCTAAGCCTTTATGACCCAGAAGACCTACAGGCTTTGTCTGTCGCTAACTCACTCAAAGCACTAGGGTTGAGAAAAAGCATTAAAGACCTGACGCATGCCAAGGGCTGTACGCTGGACTGGATCACAGAGCTCCATTGCTCAATCTCTATCAGCTCCAACTTCCAATGTCCCTGGTCTGACCACATTATCATCAACTTTGCCATCCCACACTTGAAAAAAGAGAAGCCTAATTCCATACCCTTACAACCTGCTTGGGCGCATAGCTCCTGGAAGCTCTCGAAAGAAAGCATCTGCCCCTTCTTGACTCACCAACTTAAAGGCGCCCTTCTCTAAAAAAAAACCTACAATGCTGGCAGTCATTTATGCCTCAACCCTTGCTGCAGCAGTAAACACCACAGCCCCTCTAGCTCTCCGCAAAGCCAAACTCATTAGGCATTCCAAGTCATGATTCAGCCCGAACATCCTTGAACTCAGAAGTAAAAAACAGCTGCCGGAATCCGCATGGAAAAAAAAAACTTCCACATCCTTGCAGTCACAGTTCACTAAGGCTTCTAAGCAATATAAACAAGCTTTCATTTATGGAAATTCTTCTTCTTACAAACCAGAATTGCTAATGCAAAATCTGACACTAGAGAGATGTTTCCTATCCTTAAGGAACTGGAAACTCCCACTGCCCCACTCCCCCCTGCTTTGAATAAGGATGAAGCTTGGAGAACCAACATTCAAACGACCATCCTTACGAAAATTGACACCCTCAAAAGAGAAATCCTCACTAATCAAACTAGACTACACAGATCGCCTAACCGAACTACATCCGCCCGCACCTCCTTGAGGCCCGCACCGATTCAAAGAGATTGCAGAACTGGAAGTCCTTGCCATACTAAAAAGTATAAAACCATCCAATTGCAAAGGGGATGTGTATCCTGCCACCATCATCAAAGATCGCTCTGAATTCATAGCATCGCTGATCACTGCCTTCATAAATACCACCTTTGCAGCCTCAAAGAAGTTTGGGTACTTCTGCTACTAAAGAAAAACAATTATAGATCCTGAATGCCCAAATAATGATATGCCCATCACAACTGTACCATTTCTAATACAAATTGTAGATAGAAACATATACTTACAAGCAAAGCACTACTTAGAAACCAACCACATCTTGGGTATCAACCAGCTAATAGGACCTCCAGCAGTACTTCAAAGACTAAATACTTAATATTCAGCCTTCTTAATCAACAATATCCAGGTCTCTGTATCTGCACACGTGAAAACATTAGGGGTATACCTTGAAGCCACCCTCTCATTGACCCACCAGCTGAATGCCATTGTGTCCTCTTCAGCCTGTATCTCCAAATTACTAAATGCCTCAAGACCCTTCCTTACAACCGATAAGTGCCTTACCATTGCACAAGCAGTTATCAGTGCCTTGCTTGATTACTATAATGTCCTTTTCACGGTCACCTCCATAAAATACCTTCAGAAAATGCATGTCATTCAAAATAACGCTCTCAGAGCAGCCCTGGATATCACCAAAGGGGAGCCCACATCAGCAGCCAAGAGAGCAGTCTAGTCTAGGACGGATTATTTTCAAAATCATGTCCAACACACACAGGTGTCTGTCTAACATGGCGCCTGTGATGCTGGAAATGCATCGGAGGGACAGGGCCTCTGTATCCTTGTCCTTTACTGTTTTTTATCATGTTCTGTCATATTTTCCGCACAGAAGTTCGCGTGGGACTCCTGGCAGTGCAGCTCTCTCTCTTGATTTGGTGAACAGACCCATGGGATACCCTTATGGCACCCATGGGTAGGGTTGCAACTCTGCCCCCCTAGTGTATGTTTTTGGGCACCTGTGGGTGGCCCACAGAGCAGGGTACGGGCTGGTGGCAGCTCCGTGCTGTAATGACTGGTGCCCTGAGCATCCTCCATTTTGGGATGCCCAGCCCCTGTCATTGGAATCAGTAGATTCCTGATGGAGACAAAATGGCCCCCATGGCCTCTTGCCTTCCATCGCCTGTTACCTTGATCTTCCCAAAGTCCCTGGAAGCTCTGACTCTGTCCCTTCCCCCTGACTGGCTGTTGGGTGGAAGTTCCATATACGGTAGTGTGGGGAAGTGCTGACCAGACTGGCTGCAGCCTTCCCAACGACCGTATGTTGTGGGTACGCCTGTGGGTGGGACCTGAGTGAATGGAGTGTGTTACGAATACGCATTCTGTGTTGTGGGTGTCTAGTATCTGGTGGCTGACACAATGACTGAGACAGGCCTGCCCGAAACCAGTATGAATGCAGTATGAAGTGTTGAATGGCTCGGTACTTGTCCCAATACACATAACTTGTTGTGAGTGTCTGGAGAAAAGTGAATGGCCTGAATGCACTGTGTGCCTGATTGGTTGCCTGCCTGCATGAATGCCCTTCGTAGTGATTGGATGCTTCAGCGTGACCCAGCGGAATGAATGGGACCTCTCACTGCTAGGAAGTGTGTTCAGAAGTGTTCAGAGCTGAAGTCCAAACTACAAAGAGTAACTGGAGTGAAACTGACGCTTAACCTTGAAGCCCTGCTGGAAGAGAAGAATTGCTGTTGCTCTCCTTCACAATCTGAAAGCTGCTGTGTCTCCAAGGACTGACCTAGAGAGGACCTGGTAAGGTGACCTCTTCCCGAGCTACGAGGGACCATCGTGCATCAGCTGACCTTTGTCAAAGCTCCCTGGTAGACAGACCTTTGACAGGCTGCCGACCCGATACAGGGACTGCTGCGGAACTCCAAAGAGAAGCACCCGGACTGTTGTCTGCCACTGTCGACAACCACAGTCGCCGACCGAAGCCACTGTGCTCCCGTTTGCCTAAGAACTTCATTGATCCAAGGCCGCTCTCGTCCACATCGTCGCCGCTGTATCCTGCTGGAGAAGGCCTGACCATCTACGCACCGGGGAGCATCCGCCGGTGAGTTTCCCGCCACCCGAAGACCACAGAGATGCCGATGACTCGATGCCCTTGCTGGGCCACAGTTCTTCAATCTCTTTGCGGTCCAGAACTCTCGAAACTGCGGTGCGCCGTACGCCTCTTCCTTGCAGGATGTTTACACTTCTCCATCAACGAGCACCACTAGGAACGATGCAGCCACTTCAACATCGTAGCTCGACCTGCTCTCCGTCGGACGTTCGACAACCCGTGACTCCTGCCTTAAAGGGAGGGCACTCAAGAAGGGCCGTCAATTCCCCGACAAGGAACGCTACAACGCCAGGTACTTTGGGGTTGCAGAACTATTGGGAAGTCTAGTGTGAACAATATATGGACTGGGCTTGTATCTTTATTCTACAGGTTGCCCAGGTGGGGGAATATCCACACAGAGCTGTGTTTAACGGTAGTGACCAGTATTCTGCCAATTGTTCAACCATCTTGCTTTCCTTCCTCTCTCTACTGCTGGTTTCCTCTTTATTGATCTGTGTGACATTATGACCGTATAGTTGATATACTTTAATGAGATCTAATAATCGTTGTGGTACCACTTTAGAACTGTATATATTTACCATTGTTGATTTTCGGAGCACAAAGTGCGTTATCGTGATATTGTATATGACCTTGAATATTAATTATATAAAGACTGTGTTTTAACCGATACAGTGTGCGGACATTCCTTTGTGGGTGCTTGGGGACTACACTGTACTTAAGAACCAGCCTGCATCAACTCCCGAGAAGCTAGGCCTTGATTCCTCGACCATAGCTACCAAATAGAGAATCTTGGCTGGGGTCCTCTGTGCCTCTCCTCTACCATATAGAGAGCGGAAGTACAGACCTCCCCCCACCGGCGTCTTTACAGCGCCCACCTAAGTCTCTAAGAAAATAACCAGTTCCCAATCTTCTAAGCTGACCAGGTCCCCATATGTGCTCCGCCTCATCCAGCCAAAAGTCAGACAAACCAAAGCAGGTGGCCAGAGTTTCCCTTTCATTGCAGCCAAACAATGGAACTCCCTGACTCCTACCTTAACAGCTAGGTCCTTTTAATGGGTATTCCGGAAAGCTCTTAAAACTTGGTTGTTTGCATAATCATGCCCCTCTGTACAGTGAATGTGAACTTGATATGTGACTATGTTATACATCCTCTCTTCAAATGCAAGAAACTGGTTATGTAGCAGCGCCTCGATGCCCAAAGGCGGTTTGCACGCTTTATAAAAGAACTAATAAAATAAATAAATAAAAATAAAGCTAGAATAGCAAACAGAAATAAGAAGGAAATATTAGCCACAGAAGAAGGTGCTGATCAGCAAGATTTCACAACCCCAAAAAGCGTGGTGAAGAGATTGCCAAACGGACTAAGGACACCGAAAAATAACAACATAGACAGATGACATATCTTGCTACCTCTCTTCACATGACTCTTTTTCAAGTGAAAACAGACAGTCAGCAACTAACCCACATACAAGAAGAAAAATTAATGAAGATGCCATTGGGATGACAACTCAGCACATCAAAAAATGAACCGCCCCAACCCGGAGAACTCCATGGACGATACACCAAGAAGGATCAGGGACAAACTTGAATCCATTGCCTTCAATACATCCTACATCACCAAAGACTGGAGCAGAGGGCGGACACCAACTCAACCCACCAACCAGCACAATACAAATTCAAAGAACCCTGCCATCAATCTAAACAGACCACTCGACAAAGAGATAGACTACCCAGGAACAACTCCTCCCAACAAGCACAGCCAGGAGTGAACTGCCAGCAACGGGAACCCGATGGAAACCACACCAACCCGACTGATAAAAGAACAAACAACAACCCACAAGCGCAATTTCACAAACTACACTGCAGCCTGCTCAATCTTAGATTAATGGCAAAATACTCATCTGAAATCCATGACCTCTTAAGGAAGGGAAGCACATACGTGTTCTTTCTTACAGAAAATTGGTTATCTGACAACTACAAACCCACGGCACACAAAGCTCAATTCCAAATTGATATACACCAAAAGAAAAAAACGAAAAGGAGGCAGATTCGCAATGATACATAAAGTACACATTCGAGCAGCACTACTCCCCTCAAACGACATCGCAGATTGTGGATCCATCCTCATCAAGATTGAACTCAAATTTATGCCAACATAGTGTTCCTCCTGATCTACAGACCATCATCCTACAACCCAAACCTAGCGATGAAGCTAGCAGACTACATCGCCATTTTATCAACCTATCATGACAACCTAGTCATACTGGGACACTTTAATATCTGGTTCGAAAAACAAAATGAAACCTCAGCGAATTCACTCTGTGCACTCGTGGAAACATGGCACTTCAAGCAAATACTTAATGGATCTACCCACAATCTACCTTCGATGCAATATTCTGCAGAGAAGGACTATGTGTATCTGCATCACCTACACCGATGGTATGGAGCACGCACTACCTGATACCATTCTACATCAAACTACTAACCCGCTTACCGGCCACGAAGGATATACTCCATGCCACCAAGAAAGGAAACTGGAAGAGCCTAGACCTGGAGCCCTTAACAGATCTTCTAGAATTAACCCAACCTAACAACACAGAGCCAACAAAAACAACCCCAGACGTAGCGGAAAATAGTCTCACCACCTGGATACTGAGGCCCTAGATTGCCTGGTACCAACAAAACCATTCAAAGCCACTCCACAAACAACCACAGAATGGAATAAATATGTAGAGAACAGTACAACCGACAGGAGAAAATAAAATACCAAAGACAACTGAGACTATACAAATCAACAGTACTCAAAGCAAAGAAAAAATACTATGCTACGGGAATTGAATCGGCAACCAACCCACAAGAAATCCCGACACAAGCATTACCTATGTGACAGCATCCCCAAAACTAAAGATCAAAAATAGAAACTATCCAACAGAGGATGCAATCTTGTGCACCCTCTTCTCAAGAAAACCTCAGCCGACTCCTCCTGCCCAGCTAACTATCGCCCGATCTTCATCACTCCTTTCCTGGGCAAACTCCTGGAAAAGCTGGCCATCTCCCAGCTTCATCTTCACACTGAATCCATTGGTTGTCTCCATGACCATCAGTCTGGCTTCAAAGAAGCCAGAAGCACAGAAACTGCTCTCCTGAACATCTGTGAAGACCTGCTCTCTAACTTTGATTCTAGTCTCCCCTCTGTCCTCATCTTACTTGCTCTCTCTTCTGCCTTTGACACAGTCAACCATGCCATCCTGCTCAATTGTCTCTGTGATAACCTGGGTATCACCGATCAGGAAATGGCCTGGCTGAACTCATTCCTCTTTGATCAACCCTCCCAAGTCCAACTTGGGTTCTTCATTTCCTCTATGTCACTCTCTACCTGTGGTGTTCCCTAGGGGTCTAACCTCTCTCCCTGGTTGTTCCACCAATACCTGGCACCTCTCGCCCACCGCATTGCCACTCTCTGCTCCATCAGTGCTATGCAGATGACACTCAGCTTATTTTCAGGCTCCCCTCTGCCACCTCTTCTCTCATCTCTGGCTGTCTGTCTGCTTTCCAGGAGTGGTGTGCCAACAACAATCTCTACCTCAATGCCAGTAAGACAGAGATTCTCATCATTGGCGCACCTGCAACAGCCTTTCCTGTCACTCTCTGGCCATCCTCCCTTGGCCCTCTTCCTGCTCCCACCTGTGAGGCTAAGAACCTCTGGGTCGACTCCACACTCTCCTTTCCTCCTCACATCTATGACGTCTCTAAGAAATCAAACTACCAACTGCACCTCCTCATAGGTATTCTTCCTTTCCTCTCCTTCTCCCAAAAGCTCACTGTCTTTAGAGCTGTGGTTCTCTCTAGGCTGGACTACTGCAACAACCTCTTTCTAAATCTGCCTGCTTCTACTCTCCACCCTCTGCAACTCATCCAGAACAGGACTGCGAGACTTGTCCTAGGCCTCAAGCCCATGGATCCTATCTCTCAAGCACTGAAATCTCTGCATTGGCTCCCTGTGGCTACAAGGATTAAATTCAAGGCCCTCTGCATTGTCCACAAGGCCTTCTGGGCCCTGGGTCCTCAATACCTCCAACCCTCTCTTCGTAAATACCTTCCTACTCAAGCTCTTCACTCCTCCACCTCCAACTCCCTCAGGGTCAGTTGCTTCTCCAAGCAACAAGTTGGTGGTAGATCTCTTTCTTTACTGGAGCCTCCCTCTGGAACAGCCTCTCTGCCTCTCTGAAACTTGAGGAGAACCATCTCCAGTTCTGGAAGCACCTCAAGACCTTCCTCTTTGCTTCTGCATTCTCTCTTCCTCTCCCGTGCTGATTTCCAATCTGATACTGCACTTTATACCTGGCTACACTCTGATTTCGGGCCCAGGTCTCTACCAGCCCAGTTGCACACCTGCACTGCCTCCTGGCAACCCTTGCACTTTGGTCTCTGTCCATAACCCTACAGTCCCCCTACCTGCACTTTTGGACACCTGCTGTCTGCACTTACTCTTGCACCTGCCACCTGCTGGCCACTCTTCTTGTTATTGTTTTGATCCCATGTACAGCACTGCCCTCTCCCCTTTCTCCTGGCACTTTTCCTCCTCCTCCTCCCCTGCACTTGTGCGATTTCAATGTCACTTGTCCTTATAAGTTCATTGTCTCTGTCCTCCCAGTGTTCCCCCTTCCTTACCCCGTCGCGCCTTGAAACATTTATGAATAGGCACATTACGAATGCCATATCATATCATATCATACCATCAACACAAACCACACTAATACAACCATAACTGTTGAAACACAGTCAATAGACAAAACACTGACTACTGCAAGACTCACAATTAGCCATGCAACACTAATAAAAACACTGCGGAAATGTGGCATACAGGAATCTGCACTACAAATGCTTCCCTTATTCCTCACAAATCGAACAGAAAGAACCTGCTTACCACCTTTCAAATCAACCACCAAAAACAACCTCAACAATTGTCTCACAGACATCTACAACTGGATGACAACGAACAATCTCAAAATGAACCCGACCAAAATGGAAATGATGATCTCACATGCAGAAAGCAATGTAACCAACCAACAACTGGACTGGCCAACTGACTTGGGAACAGAACCGGCGACTTCAAACATGGTAAATAACCTGGGCATACTTCTGGACAATGAACTATGCCTGAAACTGCAAGTCGACACAACCCCAAAAAAGTGCTTCTATCTCCGAAGACTAGTCAGGGGGCTGCTTCCATACCTCTCCTTTGCACACAGAACCTTCACAATAATAACCCTGATACTAACAAGAATTGACTACTCAACCAACCTCTAGCTAGGAATGCCAAAAAGACTCACTAAGAAACTCCAACAGGTCCAAAACGTGGCAGCCAGGATTCTCATAAGATTAATCAAAACAGACGACATCACTCCAGCATCGAGAAGACCTCACTGGCTACCAGTAAAGAAATGCATCAAATTCAAAACTTTCTGCATTAACCATAAATCCCTACACAGACAAGGAGCTGAATTCTTACAGGACAAGATCTGCCGCTTCCAGTCAAAAAGGAACCCAATGTGGCGATACAAAAATAAAATAATAAGAAAAGAGGAAATTCAGAGGAACCACATTCTTGTACCTGATTGCTAACCTATGGAACACCAGGCCCAAAGAAATCAGAACCACAAAAGACCACATCACCTTTATTCAAAAGTCAATGACAAGCGTTAAAGGACAAGGAAAGCCACAAAACAATGGTAAAGCCAAGGAGGACCAGAATACCCCACCGCCCACCTTCCCAGCCCCCCGTTTTGCTCCACAACTAGAGAGATCTTCGATGAGTAGCCTGCCCATGTAACAGATAGAGCCAGGGAAAGACACCCCACGTGCAATTCATGCACTCTGGAAAGTCGAGACATGTAACGCATTAAATCGAAACATCACCCCTACAATTGCTCACCCACATAACTTGTGCCACCCAGTAGATCACCACTTCCTCAAATGTATTATAATACCAGCTGCAACCAATTTAACACCCAACTGCACAACAGGCCAAAAGGCAACTGCCCTGACTAATCCCTGCCGAGAAACTAGGAACGCACTGTGTACATCCGACCCCTGCCATCAAACCATTGGGGAAGTCAGCCTTCATGCTTGGAGAGGAGGTGGGGCTGGCTGACGCACCACAACAAAGAACATGGGAAAGTACCATTTAGCAAAAACCAAAGACGCACATTAGAGGCACTGTCAAACTAATCGATTTACTAATCAATTCCTCCTCCTGCTCCTCCAACATAACCAATGCCACCATAAATTACTAGGAGCTAGCCACACTACACATAGACATACCAAGGACTAATAGAATACTCGTACTAAACCAACTCTCTGAGACTCTGGAAGTAACCGTAGAGGAACATACCCTTGCACATAGTCCATAAATCCACCAACACTACACATATGAATGAACACCAACACAATAGAATAAAACACTGTACAGTCATCCACAACTCTGGACCCCTTGTGGATATAACTAACCAGTGTGCATGACTACAACTCCACTCTAACCTCATATGACCCACACACCCAACACAAACCCTAGCACATATCTGAGGCACTGAGTCATACCCGTACGGTTACAACAAGCGGCGGCTCTCGAATCGAACCAACTCCCACATGCAAGACAACGCACTGAGATACCAGTTTGTCCTGGCTGTGAACCTATCCCTTCATCCTATCCTCGCTAACAAGGCCTCTCCTCTTCTCTTGCAGAGCCGCGTGAGTGCCTGGAGATTGCCCTCAGGGGGTAGCGGTGTGCGGTATAAATCAACATAACATAACATAACATGACACATTATTTCTGCTGCTCAGCACTGCCATAATAAATGTTACTGTTACCCAATGCAATGATAGTCAATAGTTTCACTAATCCTGCAATATTCCCATCATGCCAAGCTCTTTGACCTTCAGCCATAAACTGCATATTCTGATGCCATATTTGGTTCTTATGTTAATATACCCATAATATTAACAGTGAGGCACAGCAGAGAATTAGCTTTATCTATTCCAGTATTGAACACCTGGGCACCCATCATTGTTTGCAGTTTTGCACTTCCCTTTTATCTCACCTCCATCCTTTAAATTAATCTCTTGTCCTAAACATTTGCTTTTCATGAAACATCTGCTCCCCTGCCAAAGCAAAAGAACAAGGTATGGCACATACATATTCTTTAGGCATATATTCTTTGCACAGACATATCAGAAGCGGCTTCGGATTAGCTGTGGTACAGCTTCATATGCTTGTTGTTAAACACTGATAGGTGCTTTCCTCTAGCTCGCTCCTGCAGTTTCAGATGCATTGGAAGTGCTGGAAGCGTTAAAGAGTGTTGCGGTTGAGGCGTGTGGGAGCAGGAGCTTGCTGATGGCGCACACATGAGGAGATGAGGTGTGGGGGAATGCAGTGGGGTTGGGGGCCGGTCTCACTCGCTTAGTGAGTGCTGACTGCTGATCAATTGCACATGACAGTGAGTATGGCACCGAACGCTCATTGAGCTGAATCACCCCATCCCTGTTTTCCTTGGTGATCTGAAGAGGCGGCCATAGTTGCAACCACCACGTTAGCTGCCAGAGTTGTGGCTGCAGTGGTAGCCGGCCAGGTCCTGACCGGAGCAGTGTGTGCATTTGGCACCCTGCAGAATGAAGGGTCCTGAGTTGGTCGGCGATAAGGGTTGTGGCCGGGACAACGGGAGTGAGCTCATAGCTCTCAGGGTTTCGGTGCAATAACATAGCACCCAGCCCGTTCTGTGAGCAAGCTTTTATTTTAGTTTTCTGTGGAAGTGGGATATGGTGAGGTGACTTTGTGGAGTGGAAGGTTTCCCACCTTCTGCCCCCCCCTTCCCTCTCTCCTCCCCCTCATTTTTCCTCCCCCCCGACACTTGTATGGTTAAAATATTGTGGGTGTTAGTGGAGAGATGAGGCAGTGCCGATATGCCCTCCGTAGTGGACCTACGGGCCCTCGGGTGGGAGGGGCAAATGTATGAACGGTGGTCAGTCAAAATTTTGAAAAAAAAGTCGAATGACAAAAATGTCGAAAACAAAATATCGAGAAAAAAAAAAGTCGAATGTATTATTTTTTTATTTATATGTTTTTTTTGGGTTCGGTAAATTAAAAAAAGGGGTAAAATGAAAAAAATAGAAAAAAAGGGGGGTTGGGTGGGCAACATTTTTTTTTCGGCATTTTGACTTTCGACATTTTTGTTTTCGACCAAATCACTATAAACCTATGAACTAGGAGTGGCAGCAGATGCCAGGAGGCTGGCAAAGACATTCCGTTCTCAAAAAGGGGAAAAAAGGACGTGATGATTAATATGATAAATCCAGTAATACAACCATAAATTGCGGGGATCCTTGTGCCTTCCGGGCACCGTAGCATGACAGATAAAAATGTTTAAAACAGTGAATATGTCCAGCACCATGATGATAATGATGGCTCACTTCTAAACTTGGTAATGGACCTTAAGCGGATGTCTTTGGGCCACAGTTTATTCCAGCTGGTGGAAATTCTGGGCCAAAATGATGATGACATTTTGGAGACTTACCTAGCTGTCACTCTGGATTTAGAGGCACTGATGTCAAGCTCTGCGATTTCAGATGAAGGTAAAACCTCTACCGAAGAAAGAGTAGACTCAACAGCGGAGGGCACTGAAATGGAAGCCAGTGGTACCTTGCATAAGCATACTATTGACGTGATATAGGCGCGTTATAAATGTCATATCATATATAATATCCCTGCAAAAACGGAGGCTCTTCTTACATCATGCTCCAGACTCGCAGCGGAACAACAAGAGATGAAGGCCTTGGTGGCTAAAATTGTGAATGTGATCTTAGACAATAGTGCACTTCTAATGGTGAATCAGGAGAGCTCCTCCCCAGGGGTTGTTGTAACAGTGCACCCCCAGAAAGGGATGAGGGAACAGATACAAAGAACAAATAAGGAGATTGTACGTCTGGAGCCAGAGGTGGACCAGGCAACCTCCCGGGCAAAGATAGATCTAACCCCAGCCTTAAGGAATGATTCACTTACCATCACAGCAACAACAGAGCAAGATGCTATTGATGTGCTATGCAAAGAGATCACCATGTTGAGAGATCGACAGGCTTCAAAAAATGAAGGAGCTACCCACCAGCCAGGAAACCTGCTCATCTGCTTAAACGTCTGCAGATTTGGAGTCTGGTTGTCCAGGACCGGTGGTCTTGGCATCTAAAGTAAGAAGAGCAGTGGTAACCTGAGACATAGGTAATGGTATCTATAGGCATGCAGACATTTGTCTAAAATCTAAAAGTGGTGGCTCTTTCATGGGCTATGATGCAAATGGCAACCCTATAGGACCTGAAATGGGTGAACCAGCACCCCATGACCTTAGCCTTTTCAGAATGTTGGGAAATGTAGCCCCGGGGGTTGATAGCCCATTCTTGAATCGTACCAACCTATTATCCCTTTTGAAGAAAGTTCCGGGGTTGTCAGCAATTAGTAGCAGAGATTTGCTAAAGATTGAGCTCCCTAAGTGGCATAGTGCCTCGAATTGGGCACTTATTGAACTAAGCTCACCAGCAATCACTTCTCTCTTATGTACTTGGGCAGGAACATTACAAGAGTTGAGATTCAAGCTAACTGTGTCACACATCCCTACCCCGAATCTGTGCGGAGGTCATTTAGATACACAAGATAGGTCTCTGCTCTAATCCAGCTTATACAGACCATGAATGTTAGGTTGGTAAATTGGAACTCCCGGGGATTTTATAGCTTTATGGGGAACCCAGATAGACAAAAAAATCTTCCTGGAAAGCCAAATAATTTTCCTGTTAGAAACCTGTCCTTGTGTACCAATGGTGGTGGATGGATTTAGAGCTTTTCAACAAAGGGTGATAAAACACTCTACAGGGAGACCTTCTGGGGGTCTAGCTATATTGATTCAAAACTCCATGTTGATAGAAACAAAACTTCTGAGCATGGACACCTATGGTTTATTAGTAGTAGAAGTAAAACAGAGGGCATATGTTACTGGAAGCCAATACTGCTAGTTAATATATACAGTAATGCAGCTCGTATAGAGGTGGGTCTCCTGGCTGAAAAGTTTTTGAAACATTTCTGTGTGATCGAAAGGGTTCCCATATGATTATCGCTGGTGATTTCAATATGGTTCTTCATGGGGCAAAAGCATTGAGGGAGATTGTGTACCCCAGAGAAATAAAAGAGGGGAGGGGGAAGGATCAATCGGGTCAGATTTACTAACTACATGGAATTTATGAACCTTGAACCGGGCAATAGAGGGGGATATTCCCTCAAGATCAACTTGGTAGCTAGGGGAGAGGACAGCATACTTGGACTATGTAGCAGTAACATTAGATCTCTCTGAGATATGTGAGGAATCGAGAGTGGTGGAATCGAATTGGAGTGATCATGCACAGTTAAGATTAAGTTTGAAGGTCCCCTTTGGTGCGCCTTCTCAGCGTATGATGAAGGGGGTGACAGTTAATCAGACACAAAATAGGCTCTCAGGATATTTAGGGAACCTGGCAGGTTCTAATAATCGTGTACAGAATTTCCTGGCATGCTCTTCCGACGGGCAAAGGAACATGTGGATTACTTCAAACCACTTTGAAGCTTTCTTGGAAAGTTTTAAAAACACCTCACGGGATATCCGAGGGAGGGGAATGAGAGATCTCATAATTATGATACAGTGGTACATGAGAAGAAGAGAATGCTGAGAAGAAAGATTCACTTAGTGAGAGAATCCGCCCAGCCTCGGGATATAGGTTTGGTGCCCATCAAAAGTATGAAGCAAAAGTTAAAAAATTGGATGAAGAGCTATACATTCGCACTGATACAGAACGATGGAATTAAAATGCTGGAGACCCTAGTAAAAAAAAGATACAAGGAATGTTTGGCAAATAATTAACTCCATGCATAATACCCAAAGCCAACTGCAAAGTTATGTGATTGCAGAGGGTGAGTGGATAAAGCACTTTCAGTATGCATATAGGAAATCAGACCTTGTGGTTGCTTGTCCATTAGTTAAGCCAGTTTGGAAATGTAATCTGTCAGCTGATTTAATAGAGATGATGATAAAAAAAACATCAAAATCGAGGGCAGCCGGTCAAAATGGCCTTTCGAATGCCCTACTAAAGTTGGATCTGGCGCTATGGTGTAGGGTGTTATTCAGGTTGTTTGGATCCATTCTGCAAGAGGGGGCGGTCCCGAGTTATTGGTGCACAGCCATTATAGTGCCCATATATAAGAAGGGACACAGGCGAATTCGGGAGTTATCGTCCGATCTCCCTCCTTGATGCAGAGAGCAAGATTTTCTCAGGTCTAGTCCTGAGGGACCTTGAGTGTTGGATAAATGAAAGGGGCATTCTAGGAAAGTACCAGACTGGGTTTCGCAAGGGGATAGGAACTGACCTGAACGGCTTGGTAGTTGGATGGTTGGTTGAGAGAGGAATCTCTCAGAGCGGGCAGTTTACCACTATTTTTGGCTGCTGTTGACTTCTCTCAGGCTTTTGACTGTGTGAATCATAACCTACCCTAGCTCAAATTGAGAGATCGGCAGATTCCGGGACCCCTGTTGGCAATCCTGAATCATATACATGATTATAATCTGCTGTGCGTGAGGCTGAATGGACAGGGAGAATTTGTGGAGGCCTTCTCTGCTCAGAGAAGACTTCAGCAAGGTTGCGGTTTGGCTCCCTGTTCATTCAACCTCTATGTAGCTGACATGATAAACACACTGATGAAGTCCTCCTTTGTACCCCCAAAGCTGCTGTCATTAAGCATGCCTCTATTAGTGTATGCTGATGACGTAATCCTGATGCATAGCACCCAGCGGGGACTCCAAATATTATTGGATGCCATTAAAGTATATGCTGTGGGAAATGAGTTGGGGATTAATGACAAGAAAACAACTATAATTAGGTTAACGACAAAAAAAGATAAGAGGGCACTTAGTTGGCATATGGACACTCAGTCAATTAAACCATCAGCCTCTATCACCTATTTGGGGTTCAACCTGGTTGTAATTGACAATAAAGATGTTGCCCTATTATGTATGCTTGCCAAGGCCACTCAGGCCTAAGCTTTGATGAGGAAAATCAGATCTAGGTATTGCACATTCTCTATGTGTCCTTTATTGGTATACTATAGGATGAAGGTGGTGCCGGCTATGCCATATGGAACAGAGATCAGTCACACACTATGCTCCCTACTTTATGAGAAGGTTAAGGCAAGGATTTGAAACACACAGGTACAGCACACGTTCATTTATATATCTTTGCTTTCAATTGATTTGAACAGTTCCCACTAGCAATAGACACCTAGTGACCACTTTTCCCGGTAGTGTTCCATTTCTCCATTATAGGTTCACCCAACCCATGGTGATCCTCGGAACATTCTGCCAAAGACTCGTTGGCTACAGAAGGAATATTGCCAGCAGTCTAGCAGGATCAAACCTACAAGTGTATTACTAAAGAATACAGGACACCACCTCCTCGCAGTGTTGCCAGGTGGCGTTTTCCCTACAGGTTGGCCTTTACGCAGCCCCCTTTTATTACCAATCCTAGACCATGGTTGACATGGTTTATGTTACATTAGAAGTATCTTTTATTATGTTTACACAATAGGCAGCTATGCCTCACCCATTTCCTACAAGTACATAGCTTGTTTTTAATAGTACTTGAGACCTCTTCAAGATCTCACCTACACTTCTTTTCTTCTTTGTATTTCATTTCACAGAGATTCCCAATATGGATTCCCAGACGAAGGCGTTCCAACAACAAGCCGAAATGCCATAGGATTAAGCACACATTGTGCTTATTTTGCCTTTTCCAACTAGATAGGGGGCTTCTTCCCCTGGCGTAGACCGATGGTTTTGGTCCTCTGTTTATAGAATTCAAAAGCTACCCAGGCTTGATCTTCACGGACCTCAGAGCATAGCTAGGCAGAGTGTGCCTTGCTCTACCTGAGACCAGACGAGCCACGTTTCCCTCTTAAATCCTACCCAACCCAAGTCAACAACAAGAAATTGCACTAAGGGATCAACTTACTTGGCCAGCCTAGATCTAACACAGTTTTAGTATGCCAAAATACATTTCTATTCACGTAAAGGCAAACCAGGTCATTAAATAACCTGAGCTAGCATTCAGGGACCTAATTTTCGGTGCCTTTACCTCTCTAATCATGATGTGCAAACGTTGAACAATCATTTCCATATAGTGCTTTTTCTTTTACATGCTTATTTCTATGTTATACAATGTAATCTGTATCACACAAATGATACTAAACCACCAAACATGTGATTTTTAGACAATTGTTTCTTTCTTTGTGATTTTGCTTTTATTTTTTGTGATTTCTTCTTTTTTCGGATAAATATTCTGCTATTGTGTATGAGTTAACAATACAGACCAAGAATAAATTGAACTAAATAATTATTTCTACACGAATAGGGTATTTGTGCCTTATTTGCCAGATTAGGGGATACAATTGTGTATTCACAAAGATACTAGGTTTACTAATTGAAGCCTTAATTTGTAAATAACTTGAACATAATCATTAAGCCACCAAAAGATAGTGTCTAGCAATCTATCTGTGGTTGGAATTCTTCTTTCGTTCCCTATTTGTACAACAGCCCTTCCAGCCTTCCACAGTAGGGGCTATCCCTTCCGTTACCCAGAATTTGAAAGAGGGCATTGGGGATTCCAGTTTGTATACTCATGCCTTCCTTACGATTCAAATTGGATCTCACAGCACTGAGCACGGTGTTGGACTGGAGGATTCTGTCATTATATAAAAAAAATCTTTCTTCCTCTGAAGTATTCCCTATATGAGGATTTGGCAGATATAGATATCCTACAGTTGAACATCAGCCAATGAGTAACTTCATGGAGAGATCTAATTGAATCCTAGCTAGGTTGGAAGTATCAGTGGAAGACTTGAAGGTTTATCCCAATGTGGTCAAAAGGGTGTTATTAAGGGGAGACTGGATAGCTACAATTGCAAGTACAATGCAATCTAAAATGTATTATAGACTATCTTTTTTGGATAAACCACTGGGGTGCATCCCAAAATACCTGGATCGCTTCCAAAATGCTTATTGGGCTCTACAATTGTTAATATACAGGCTGCACTTGCTCCCTACAGGAGACATTATACAAATAAGATCTCGAAATAGAGTAGTGGGGGCAGGTTGCACACTGTGTGGTGATATGAGTGTGCTTCAGAATAGAGAATGTGTGGTTCTGCATTGCCAGGCACTCTCAACCTTTAGATCATTCTCGTCTTGTAAAATGTGGCTTCAGATGTTACAGCATTTTTTGCCCGTCTATCCAGTGGAGAAGAAACAAAAGCCACAATAACAGACATAAAAATTCTTGAATAGAGCCGGTCTGATAAAGCTGAAATTGTAAACTTAGTGCTGTAATTCGTATCTAATTATCTCCTCCTTAGGTTTGATGCAGGGTATCTCCATATTCTTCCTTTTAATTTTGCTGTATTTCTACTCATGATTGTGTCTATGTTCTAATGTATTTATAAGTCTTTCCTTTTTCCTTTTAAGTTTTGTGTAAGGTTGACTTAGAGCAACAGGGATCACAATAAATAAAATAATAAAAAAAGAACAAGGTTTTTATTTATTTAAGTATTTTACGTTACAATTTTTTTTCCAGGGTTGCAAATAAACATCATTATGATTTAATGGCATCCCTCTATGGCAAATATTCTGATTGAATCAATCCTTTCTAGAATATCAAGAAGTGTCATTTTAAACTTCCTGTAGGTCTCTTAGTTCCATACACACATATCTTGTATGAAGAAAGTTTGCTTACGGCTATTACCGGCAAAATTCGGCAAGATGATTGTAGAATAACTTGAGTCAAAGCGGTGTTGCCGCTCACTCCAATAAATTACACTAGTAAAAGAAAAAAAAATAGTGAACATGTCAATTCCTGGCAATGGAAAATGTGGGCAAATGTTTGAACATGAACGAGGGCACGTCGAAGAGATTATTACTAATGCAGGCAGTGTTGCCAACAAATAGTTTCCATAACGACTAGCGCTTGTGTGCGTATGTCATGTTATCCTTTCAGGAGAAGTTGACTGCACAGGCATGTGAAAGGGATGCGTTTGGAATCTAAGGTAAAACTGCAGTCACTGAGCCTGGTTCCCATTTGCTGTGGTGTTGTATACACATTTACAGGAGATTGCATTTTCATTCACAAAGGGATGTAACACATGCATAATAAAAGATGCGAGGACTGCAGCAATGTTATGCATGCTGTGACTTCTAGCTCCAAGTTTGAAAAATGACTAGTCTTTTTATTTATGAAATACTAAAATTACAAACTCTGTATTCCTATAGTTAATATTAAATATGTGCATTTCCTTATCTCTGTTTGTCTACAGCCAATGCAGCTTTGTCCTTATACCTGCGAGTATCTTTCAATGTGCATTATGAAAGATAGAAATGGGAAATTCAACCACCAATTTGTTAACTGAAGCGCAGTGTTGCGGTCTCATGTATTCTGTACTTCAGGGATGCTTTAGGCGATGTAGAAAAGAACGAAGTAGACACAGTGACACAGGTGAATGCTTAGGATAAGTCTTCTTTATTGGCTCTAGGCACAGTTTTAGCTGTCAGATACAGACTGGGACCCAACCAATAACCAGTGCCTACCACCCAGACTTCTCACCTCTAAATGCCACTACTGGATAACTGTATCCAGAAGATGCCACTAGTTTTCTATATATGACATCCGCTGTGACGTAATAACCAAGCTACTTCCCACTACACTCCTTCCTCCTTAAGGGACTTAATGAGGAGGAAAAATGTGTGATAACTTATTACAGGTATCTGCACACTTTCCATTACAGAACTAGGAACAATCCGCTCACCACACCCCTCGCCCTTTTACGGATATAGGTGCAAAGTACAGATCACCACACAATCACCAAGCACCTCCATTTCCAGAACTACCAGGCAGAAAACCTTAAGTACACTACCTCACATCACACACAAGGGAATAAAGTACACTGCACACCTCCCTCTTTATGGGACTGATAGAGAACCAACATAACAACACATACATACATATAACTGGTGGCAACACACACATATATACACCCCTCACACATACAACCAAGTGTACATAAAACAGAGAATGTGTCACAACTGTCGGGCCGTACAATGTGCAAAGAACATACTCAGATAAAGAGAGGAGAAACAATGGGCCGGATTTACAGATTTGTTTGCATGCTGAAAAGTGACTTTGAGCACTTTTCAGCGTGCAAAACACCTTTCAGTGATTTATGAATGGACTTTGCATGCCTTTCCGTGGCTTTGTGTGGGCCCATCACGTCTTTTTGTGCAGTCGAGCCCTGTGCGTGACAGTCCACACAAAGTGTGGATCAGGCTATGTGACAAAATAGTGGGCGGAACATGCATATTCCCCATTCTCCCAGTGAAATGAGAAAGAACAAGGAAAAACGCGGGTGTGTTGAGGGACGGGCTACACAAATAAACTACATGCCCATCCAAGCGCAAACATAACCGGATGTATAATAATAATAATCTTTATTGTAATATAGATCGATGAGCTTTACACAAATAAGTAAAAAATAAATAATAACATTACATTAAAATCAAACTTCGACATCAATGCACACATTTGCTAATTATTCAAAAATACATATGCAGTCACACCAGTAATCAATACAAGCAATCAACAAGTAAGTGTACAAATTAATTCACAGCAGTGGTCAGTAAATATTCAGATACTGAGATCAATAAGACAGTCCATTGATTGCAAATGGCAAGTAATGTCATCATTTGTATTGAGACATGAATATTTCCCACATACACGGCCTCATTATAAGTTTGCCGGCACCCTTGTTTCCGGACTGGCAAACTACATGTCTGCCTGCCGTGGCTGACACCCATGCAGCTGGACCCACTCTCTGCAGGCCAATGCAATTAAAACACCCCAGACAGTAACCTCTTTCACACCCACAACACCTACACCACCTGCCCCCCTTAGTGCCAATCAGTAAAGGACCAGGTCCCATGTTAAGAAGAAAGTTCAGTTTAGTGTTCAATTCCTCTCACCTTAGAGACCCCCAACTTTTTTACTGAACTTTGGGACTTTGTACTTTTAATTCTATGTGTTTTCTGTGTTTCTTTTGGTTGTGGAGTCTGACACACTCCATAGGCATCATCTTTTACATTGTGTCACACAGCACCTTCAGTGCAGTGGCATAGGAAAGTTTTCCAGATTTCCCCAAGGTTTAAACTACTGTTTCTGAGAGCAGTGAAGTGAAATTGACTTTTCTTACACTTTTAACTTTCGAGACCCAGCACACACTATCTTACAATAGGGTTCTGGAGGGGTTACTTAGTATCCCCTGTGTCTAGCTTCTCATGTAACAATGTTATGTTACCCTTTCCTCGATGAATGGCTGGTGGAAGTGGTTTACCTTTAACTACTGTTGTGTGCTTTTACCATGGGCTGGTTCTTGAAATTAAAACATATTAAATATAACTATTATATAATACTAACAACATACATTAAAACTGGAAACTTGAAGACACAATAAACATAAAAATTACAAACAAAAGAACTATTTAAATTAGTCAGCAGCCGAGCCCTACTTAATCTCAAACAAACCTGCAGCCAGGTTTTTGTATTTGCCTCCATGAACCTCACTTCAACATCATCAGAAGCCCTTCAAGAATCCTCCAAGATTGCTGCCTCATGATTTGGAGCAGGGAAGACACCATGCAGTAAATCCACTGCCTTGTCTCCTGCCTTTCCCAGACGATATTCTACGCCAGTTGCCTCCTCCTTGCCATTTGCCTATGGTATGCCTATCTTCTCTGGTGCAAAGACGCCCACTGCCTTGCAATGCACCTTGGCGCTGGTACTCCCTCTGATATGAAGCATTAATTCTGGAGTCGAGTACTGCACTATCACTTGCTTGGTGTGCCATGTTGTCCACGCCCTGTTCTTCAGTATGTTGCATGGCAGACTCCAGGGCCACTTAAATGGCATCTGTCAGGACATCAACCTCTACCATGGCTAAAGGCATATCCAGAAATTCGGATGGCAAGACTGGGGCAGAGGAGCCTGTGTTGTTTGGCACAATGGAGGCAACACTTGTGGTTGCTAGGAGCACAGATGTAGAGTAGGAGCAGGGGGCAAGTGTAGTGGCCTGACCTAAGAGGTCACCGCTGAGCAGTGCTGTTGCCAGGTGTGCAAATAGGTGGCAGACTTGCCTGTGATGCAGTTCGAGCTGGCCATGAATGACCTCAACTGCATCATGGGCAGCTTCTTGATGCCGCAAATTCAACCACCAGCAACTACAGCTCTGCATTGCGGGGGCCTCATGGGTGGAGGCACCACAGAAGGTGGGTAGTTCTGCAGCAGATCTACAGAGGATAGAACAATGAGCTGCCTCCTCCCAAGTGTCCTGCTCCTTTTCCTATGACATAAATCTTTGAAACAGTTGGGGCTGGACATCCTAACGTGTTGGCAAAACCTTTGCCAGCACACGCCTGAGATAATGCCACTTGGATGTGCCTGTAGAGCAGGAGAACCCTGCTTTGCTGACACGGTCAGAACCAACATAGGGTAGCATGGGCCCAGCCACAGAATGAGCATCAGGCAATGGTGGACACATAGGGGAGGCAAGCCACACAGCAGTGGATCAGCGCAGATTAGTTCAAAGCAGCACCAAGGTTTTGAAGGAGCATAAGTTAAGTGTAGGCTGAAGTGGTGATGTGCAAGGGTACAGGTAAGCAAGAGGTGGCGAGGGAGTTATGAAAGCTTTGTGTCATGGTCCACTCCGAAGAGGGGGGGCACTATGGGTGCAGTCAGATTCGGCAAGCATGAAGGAAGGGTGTAGTAGAAGGTAGACAACAGCACGAGGCAGTAGTGTGCATTGAGCTGGACCATGCAGGGGGACAAGGGTGCCTCACATTGTGCCAAAGAGAGAGCCCCATCTATAGGCACAGGATCTGAGGCAGAGGTTGCCCATTCCAAGGTTTAGGAGGAGAGGGGGGCCAGACTCAATCTTTACTTTTCCTAGGGAGAAGGTCAAGGATACACTGCTGCACCCTGTGCTTAGTAGGGAGAGCCAAAGGAGGCCTGACAGGAGCTAGAGAGGGGTGCAAAGGCAGTGAGCAAGGGTGATATCACTTCACCCCCATGGGTGAAAATGTGGTGTATGTGAAGTTTTTTTTTTTATAATGGTGGGTCATCTGCCTCCGTGTGGCCTGAGTGGGCCTTTGCAGGGAGGTGGCAGACCTTGAGGGCCTGGATGCACTGTACCAGAAAGGCCTGCAACATCATCTTCCTCCTCTGATGCCTCTGGGGATGTGTGAGTGCCTGTAGGGGACTTAGGAAATGTAGTCAGGCCTGGTTCCCCCATGTGTGTTGGCATGCATGTCACAATTACTATGGAACAGAGTGGACCCCACACATATGGACAAATGGACATGATTGGTCAGGGGAGATTGAATGTGGGCACAGCATCATGGGGTTGCTTGTAGCAATGAGTGTGTGACACATGACCATCTGGTCTTTGGCCTGTGTATGGGGAGAGCAGAGTGTCCATTCTGGGGCAGCATACGTCTGGTATGCATGCTTGTGGTCCTTCATGCCCCCACATCCCCTCCCAAGGTGGCACTCCGGCGATAGGGGTGGGGGTGGTGGCTTAGTCCATGGCACTGTCATGGCTCTGTGGGGCACTGCTCTGCAGCCAGCAAGGCTGCACTGTGGTGCATAGTGATTGGCAGGCTGGGCACCTGTCAATGTGGGGGATGTGTACTTTCCTGTGGCTTGTCTGGCATGCCAACATGGGGCAGGCCAACAGAGCCCACAACATGCCGGTGTGAATGCTGCACGGTGTTGTGATCACTCACGCACTTCCATCCCGCTGACACAGGGTGCACCAGTAGGGGTGTGGTGCACATGGCATTTGATTGGTTCACTTGCCACTCCTTGCCGCTGCTGTCACTCTTAGGGGTGCTCTTGGTGCCCTGCCCCATGGCTGCTGTGGAGGTTGGCTGATGTGCCACCCCGTCAATCTTCCCTGTTGGCAGGCCCAGCTTCTGGGTCTGCTGACATGTGTCCCTGTCCACTGGGGCATTTTATGCTGGCTTTCATTTGTGCATGCACTTGTATTGTGCGGGTTGACTCACTTCTTGCATCCTAACTACTGGCATCTGCCTACGCACTGTGACTTCCCCTATCCCACTAATGTCCAGCACTGTTCTACATTTCTCCTCCCTGTCAGTGAGGACCAGTGACTCCACAGTGCTTCCTCTAGTTGCCAGGGACTCCTGGGAGCCTTCTTACCATGTTGTGATGTGGTGCTAATTCTGCCACATGACCCAGCGGTAACGCTATTTCCGCTTGGCGGAAATTGCGCCGGATTACCACCAGCCTTGTGATGAAGCTGTATGTCTTCAAACGTCTGCATTGGAAATTGAGGTCTAAGAAGTGTTTGTAGTAGGATGATAGTAAATTGGGGAGTAGGCCAGGGGTGGCAGTGACAATAGAGTTTTTGACTTCGTAATTCATCATTTATGATAGAGTGTACAGTGAAATCATTACTCAGAAGTACATGGAGGTAATGGAGTAAGCTTTTATGAACTGTGGAGGGCTGTATCCTGTCTCCTGCCATGCAAACCATGAGCCGTATACTACTGCCAGTTCTGCATTTTCTTGACCCCGTTCCACAGAGGATGTGGGCTCAGGGGTGAGAGGGCTGCAGTAAACAGCTTGCTTGGCATTTTACAACAAAACTGATTTACAGCTGGTGTGTATGTAGAAAAAAAAGTGCAGCATGTGCACAGGACTGGACCCAGCAACGCAGTGCTTAGCAGGAACAAATCAGGAGGCAGGCAACGGGGGAAGGGGAGCGCTTACATGATGAAGGAAATCACATTTTTGATGGTGGAGTAGGGGATTCGTCAATGCTGCTACCATGAAAGGAGGTGGAGTCAATCCAGGAATGTTCATGAATAGATGTGCCTTTTGCTGTTTTAATGCAAGTTGCTTTGTCAGGGGGCACACTATTGCAATGAGTATTATAATAATCAGAAGGATGAAAGGCTGAGTTTGGCCCTGCCGGGATTCGAACCTGTGTTAGCAGTCTCAGCATGGATCTTGAAGCTCTACTCTGCGCCACTTGATCAGTACAATGACCTGTATTGACAGATCAATGAGAGGGGCAAGGTTACCACAGCATAGGGAGCACAGGAGGTCTTGACGGTGTGTTTGACATTTCTGCAGGGGTTCAACATGGGGTTGAAGTGGCTGGAAGGGGACAGCAATATTTAGTAGGCACAGATATTTAGTGGTGCATCTGGAGCAGCTCATTTGAGTGTATAACAGAAGGGCCATCATGATGCTGAGAAATGTCCAGGTGACTAGTGGACTGAGGGGCATTGCATGGCATTTCGTAAATTATTTCCATTTGTGCTAGGATTAACCTTAGGTGGGGTAAAGAGGACAAATAGGGAGTTAACTTCAGTGTAGACTACTAAGGTTGATGACGTCAATGTGATCAACATGGACAACTGACTGAGGCTTTCAGCAGCACTGCATAGCTTAGTCGGGCCACGCAATAAAGTTACATTTTTATTTATTAAAATATAGTAGTGGCCATGTAGTTATGGTTAAGTTGCTGTTTCCATAGGAAGAGCACTTTTTGGGTGGCTTATAACTTCACTCTCCCTTGACGGATCCTCACCAAACTTTGCAAAAAAAAAGTATTTGGGTCACTCTGAATGTTTTTGCAAAGTTTGGTGAGGATTCGTCCAGGGGGGGCAAAGTTATAGGGGGGGTCCCAAAACTTTTTTTTCCCATAGACTGAATGGGAAAAAAATACAAACCGCTGGACGGATTTCCACCAAATTTGGACCAGGAGCAGCGGCTTGGTTCCGAAAGCGTGCTTTTGCAAATTTGGTGAAAATCCATCCAGTAGTTTTTTTTAAAATGACCAAAAAGTAGGTAAAAACAAATTAGTGATATCTGTGTTCGGTTCGCAGACACACTTCCCTGTTCGCTCCGCGGACAGTGTCCTGATTGGCCAATCGTCTTGCGTGATGTTCGCCGACATGCAACGTGTTCGCTGATTGGACGGCATGGAGCGTGAAGCGCGTCAGATTTTTCGGTAGCGCCCGCCATCTTGGATTCGCGGACGTCCGCGGACAGCGCGGTGAAACTTTGTTCAAAATGTGTATTTTGTAGAGTGTGTTGGTGTGTAGGAGTGTTTGGGGAGAGTGGGAGTGTATGAGATAGGATGAAAGTTGTGTTTTTTATGTGTTAGACGTTCTTTTTGTGTTTGATTTGTTTGCGGACATCACGGGTATTCTGAAATGTTCTAAATAAACTGACTGGGGGTGTTCTAAGGACTAAATATGTGTCCGTTTTGTTCGCAAGCAAAGTGAAACTGTTCTAAGAACACTCGCGGTGTCCGGGGAGTGTTCGTAGGGGGTGCCCTGAGGACGCTGTCCGTATTGTTCTCTGTCAAGTTGAATGTGTTCTAAGAACACCCGCAGTGTCCTGAAATGTTCGCAAATAAACAAAATGGGGGTGTTCTGAAGATGTTTTTGAGAACACTCCCGGTGTCCTGAAATGTTCGTAGGGGGTGTCCTGAGGACGCTGTCTGTATTGTTCTCTGTCAAGTTGAATGTGTTCTAAGAACACCCGCGGTGTCCTGAAATGTTCGCAAATAAACAAAATGGGGGTGTTCTAAAGACGCTTCTAAGAACACTCGCGGTGTCCAGGGAGTGTTCGTAGGGGGTGTCCTGAGGACGCTGTCCGTATTGTTCTCTGTCAAGTTGAATGTGTCCTAAGAACACTTGCGGTGTCCTGAAATGTTCGCAAATAAACAAAATGGGGGTGTTCTGAAGACGCTTCTAAGAACACTCGCGGTGTCCGGGGAGTGTTCGTAGGAGGTGTCCTCAGGACGCTGTCCGTATTGTTCTCTGTCAAGTTGAATGTGTCCTAAGAACACTTGCGGTGTCCTGAAATGTTCGCAAATAAACAAGATGGTGGTGTTCTGAAGACGCTTCTAAGAACACTCCCGGTGTCCTGGAATGTTCGTAGGGGGTGTCCTGAGGACACTTCCGTATTGTTCTCTGTCAAGTTGAATGTGTACTAAGAACACCCGCGGTGTCCTGAAATGTTCGCAAATAAACAAAATGGGGGTGTTCTGAAGACGCTTCTAAGAACACTCGCGGTGTCTGGGGAGTGTTCATAGGGGGTGTCCTGAGGACGCTGTCCGTATTGTTCTCTGTCAAGTTGAATGTGTCCTAAGAACACTCGCGGTGTCCTGAAATGTTCACAAATAAACAAGATGGTGGTGTTCTGAAGACGCTTCTAAGAACACTCGCGGTGTCCGGGGAGTGTTCGTAGGGGGTGTCCTGAGGACGCTGTCCGTATTGTTCTCTGTCAAGTTGAATGTGTCCTAAGAACACTCGCGGTGTCCTGAAATGTTCGCAAATAAACAACATGGTGGTGTTCTGAAGAAGCTTCTAAGAACACTCCCGGTGTCCTGGAATGTTCGTAGGGGGTGTCCTGAGGACGCTGTCCGTATTGTTCTCTGTCAAGTTGAATGTGTCCTAAGAACACTCGCGGTGTCCTGAAATGTTCGCAAATAAACAAGATGGTGGTGTTCTGAAGATGCTTCTAAGAACACTCGCGGTGTCCGGGGAGTGTTCGTAGGGGGTGTCCTGAGGACGCTGTCCATATTGTTCTCTGTCAAGTTGAATGTGTTCTAAGAACACCCGCGGTGTCCTGAATTGTTCGCAAATAAACAAAATGGGGGTGTTCTGAAGACGTTTTTGAGAACACTCCCGGTGTCCTGGAATGTTCGTAGGGGGTGTCCTTAAAACGGTGTCCGTATTGTTCGCTGGTAAGTTCAAAGTGTTCTAAGAACACTCACATTGTTCGCGGACATTAAAAGTTTCCCATAGATCATAGTTGAAATGTTTGACTCTATGGATGTGATATGTGGGTGGTTGTTGCCAGGGCATAGAGTCTTGGGTGCATGGCCATTTGGCCATGCACCCAAGACTCTATGCCCTGGCAACAACCACCGCAGCATATCACATTCATATTTGCTTATAACTTTGGGTGAAAAACAAATGTATAAGGAACAAAGGTATTAGATACTATGGATGTGATATGCTGCTATGGTTGTCCTTATTATTGTATACTTACTGTTTGGTCTAGTAATGGGAGTCCATGTTTTCCTTCTTCATTTTGTGATAAAAGAAAATAGCATGTTAGTATTAGTATTTTGTAATGACTTATTACATTGTATAAGCAATATACTTTTATTTTTTTTCGACCCTCATATCTAGTAGAGTACAAATCAGAGTACTGTGCAATTTGCTCAGTTTCTGTATTTGTTGCTAAAACCATTGGGTCTGTGGGAGAAAAAAAAATCCATGTTGGATTAAAAAAAAACCTTTTTCTGTTATGCTACAGTTTATTTGTTTGTTTGTTTTCAGTGTTAACTTGTTGTTTCTGGCTAATGCTTTATACTTTGCTTTGTTGTATTTTTTTTCGAGCAGTAACAGATTCTTCATTTGTTTTGATATTATAAAATTTTGGAGCAGTTAGATACCAATTGGCGTATTCTAACTGTCTATTTTTTTAATATATTTTAGTGGTTTTGATTTATCTATTTGGATATTGTTAAATTTTGGGACAGTTAGATACCAATTGGCGTATTCTAACTGTGTATTTTTTGGCCTAATTTAGTGGTATTCATTTATCTGATTAGTTGTTGTAGAATCTTTGAGCTGTTAGATAGCTTTTGGAGTATTCTAACAGTTTATATTATTTTAACACAAATTTATAATTTTGGGACAGTTAGATACCAATTGGCATATTCTAACTGTGTATTTTTTGGTCTAATTTAGTAGTATTCATTTATCTGATTAGTTGTTGTAGAATCTTTGAGCAGTTAGATAGCTTTTGGAGTATTCCAACAGTTTATATTTTTTTAACACAAATTTACTTAAAGGTTTAAATACAGTTTATTTATCAAATTTTGGTTTTAAGAATATCAAATAAGCGTTTGTAAGATTTGCTGGTAATCTCTGCTTTAGAGTAATGGTACTATCATTACATTCAAACCATCCACATTTCTTTTTTATATATGCATTGTAGTGCCCTGAATTGGTTGTGGCTCCTGCGTGGTAGATTATACCTATTGTTGTGAAGGTTTTCTTACCAAGTGATATTTGACTATGTGTGAATCCAGTCAGCTTGCAGTTGTTTTTGGTACCATCTGCATTGTAACGTAGAAGCATTAGTAGTCCAATTGTCGTCTTATTCCAAAAACACTATGAGGCCGATTCATGGAATAATTAGCGCGGCGCAAGTGGGCAAAAACGTGCGAATCGCAGTGGAATAGCGAAAATCGCAGTGCAAGTGCGAAAATCGCACGAAAAGCAGCGCACATCGATTCATGGAAGGCCGTGCGCGAGAAAACCAGCGGATGTGCAAAAAAAATGTGCGCGGCGCACGTTGGCGCACAGGCCATCTAACTGCGTGCGCCAGGTCACAGCGAAAATCGCACAGGCCACAGCGAAAATCGCACATAGCGCGGCGCACGCAACAAAAGTAGGCGGAACACGGGCGTAACACTCGGAATGGGGAACAACTTGCCAAAACGTGGGCGTCACGGGGGAAGTACAGGGCAAAAGTGCGCGGAACGCCCACACGCTCGCCTACAACACGTATTCATGGAATAGAATAGGGCAAAAAAGCGCACGCTCAAACCAGCGCACAGGCACAAACACGACCGCCACAAGAAAGCAGGCGGTAGCGTCTCTGCGGCTGTAAGAAATGTGCGCCAAAAGGTGCGCCAACAAATAGCACCTATATACTGCCATGATGAATGTCCTATACTGTGGCCCTCCAGGACAAATGACGTGCAAAGGGGTACCCACAAACACAGACACCCGCTGACCAAAAATATGTGTTTGTGTATACCGGGGTGCGCGGGAAGTCTCACACGCGATTTGGCCGGGTACGTGGATTTCAGGGGTGCGCGGGAAGTTCCACACGCGATTACATCAGGGTACGTGTATTTCAGGGGTGCGCGGGAAGTTCCACACGCGATTTCAGCAGGGTACGTCTATTTCAGGGGTGCGCGGGAAGTTCCACACGCGATTTCATCAGGGTACGTGTATTTCAGGGGTGCACGGGAAGTTCCACACGCGATTGGGCCAGTGTGAGCAGGGTACGTGTATTTCAGGGGTGCGTGGGAATTCCCACACGCGATTTCAGCAGGGTACATCTATTTCAGGGGTGCGCCGGAAGTTCCACACGCGATTGGGCCAGTGCAAGCAGGGTACGTGTATTTCAGGGGTGCGCGGGAAGTTCCACACGCGATTTCAGCAGGGTACGTCTATTTCAGGGGTGCGCGGGAAGTTCCACACGCGATTTCATCAGGGTACGTGTATTTCAGGGGTGCCCGGGAAGTTCCACACGAGATTGGGCCAGTGCGAGCAGGGTACGTGTATTTCAGGGGTGCGCGGGAATTCCCACACGCGATTTCAGCAGGGTACGTCTATTTCAGGGGTGCGCTGGAAGTTCCACACGCGATTTGCCCAGTGCGAGCATGGTACGTGTATTTCAGGGGTGCGCGGGAAGTTCCACACGCGATTTCAGCAGGGTAGGTCTATTTCAGGGGTGCGCGGGAAGTTCCACACGCGATTTCATCAGGGTACGTGTATTTCAGGGGTGCGCGGGAAGTGCCACACGCAATTGGGCCTGTGCGAGCAGGGTACGTGTATTTCAGGGGTGCGCGGGAATTTCCACACGCGATTTCAGCAGGGTACGTCTATTTCAGGGGTGCGCGGGAAGTTCCACACGCGATTGGGCCAGTGCGAGTAGGGTACGTGTATTTCAGGGGTGCGCGGGAAGTTCCACACGCGATTTCAGCAGGGTACGTCTATTTCAGGGGTGCGCGGGAAGTTCCACACGCGATTTCATCAGGGTACGTGTATTTCAGGGGTGCGCGGGAAGTTCCACACGCGATTGGGCCAGTGCGAGCAGGGTACGTGTATTTCAGGGGTGCGCGGGAATTTCCACACGCGATTTCAGCAGGGTACGTCTATTTCAGGGGTGCGCGGGAAGTTCCACACGCGATTGGGCCAGTGCGAGCAGGGTACGTGTATTTCAGGGGTGCGCGGGAAGTTCCACACGCGATTTCAGCAGGGTACGTCTATTTCAGGGGTGCGCAGGAAGTTCCACACGCGATTTCATCAGGGTACGTGTATTTCAGGGGTGTGCGGGAAGTTCCACACGCGATTGGGCCAGTGTGAGCAGGGTACGTGTATTTCAGGGGTGCGTGGGAATTCCCACACACGATTTCAGCAGGGTACGTCTATTTCAGGGGTGCGCCGGAAGTTCCACACGCGATTGGGCCAGTGCGAGCAGGATACGTGTATTTCAGGGGTGCGCGGGAAGTTCCCCACACGATTTCAGCAGGGTACGTCTATTTCAGGGGTGCGCGGGAAGTTCCACACGCGATTTCATCAGGGTACGTGTATTTCAGGGGTGCGCGGGAAGTTCCACACGCGATTGGGCCAGTGCGAGCAGGGTACGTGTATTTCAGGGGTGCGCGGGAAGTTCCACACGCGATTTCATCAGGGTACCTGTATTGCAGGGGTGCGCGGGAAGTTCACATGCGATTGGGCCAGTGCGAGCAGGGTACGTGTATTTCAGGGGTGCGCGGGAAGTTCCACACACGATTTCAGCAGGGTATGTGTATTTCAGGGGTTCTGGGGAGTACCACACGTGAATTGGCCGTGTGGGTCCTCCCAGGTGTACGCTCCACAACCTCCACGGACCCTGCAGGCAGCCCACACCACGGGGGACTACCCTGCACCCCTGCACATGTCCCGCAGGCAGCCCATCCACCATGGGCATGCCCCCCAGCCAACCCACATGTCACCTTGCACTACTGATCAACAATGCATGTCTCCCACCACCCCCACCCCCCAGCACTGTGGGGCACCTGCCAGCAGGCCCCCACTCATGTCCAACTCATGTCTCCCACCACCCCCACCCCCCTGCCACCATGGGCAGCCTCCACCAGGCCCCCACCCATGTCTCCCACCACCCCCACCCCCCTGCCACCATGGGCAGCCTCCACCAGGCCCCCACTCATGTCTCCCACCACCCCACCCCCCTGCCACCATGGGCAGCCTCCAGCAGGCCCCCACTCATGTCTCCCACCACCCCCACCCCCTGCCACCATGGGCAGCCTCCACCAGGCCCGCACTCATGTCTCCCACCACCCCACCCCCCTGCCACCATGGGCAGCCTCCAGCAGGCCCCCACTCATTTCTCCCACCACCCCCACCCCCCTGCCACCATGGGCAGCCTCCACCAGGCCCCCACTCATGTCTCCCACCACCCCCACCCCCCTGCCACCATGGGCAGCCTCCACCAGGCCCGCACTCATGTCTCCCACCACCCCACCCCCCTGCCACCATGGGCAGCCTCCAGCAGGCCCCCACTCATTTCTCCTACCACCCCCACCCCCTGCCACCATGGGCAGCCTCCACCAGGCCCCCACTCATGTCTCCCACCACCCCCACCCCCCAGCAGTGCAGGGGCAGCCTCCACCAGGCCCCCACTTATGTCTCCCACCACCCCCACCCCCCAGCAGTGCAGGGGCAGCCTCCAGCAGGCCCCCACTTATGTCTCCCACCACCCCCACCCCCCAGCAGTGCAGGGGCATCCTCCACCAGGCCCCCACCCATATCTCCCACCACCCCCAACCCCCAGCCACCAGGGGCAGCCTCCACCAGGCCCCCACTCATGTCTCCCACCACCCCCACCCTCCTGCCACCATGGGCAGCCTCCACCAGGCCCCCACTCATGGGCAGCCTCCACCAGGCCCCCACTCATGTCTCCCACCACCCCCACCCCCCAGCAGTGCAGGGGCATCCTCCACCAGGCCCCCACCCATGTCTCCCACCACCCCCACCCCCCAGCCACCAGGGGCAGCCTCCACCAGGCCCCCACTCATGTCTCCCACCACCCCCACCCCCCTGCCACCGTGGGCAGCCTCCACCAGGCCCCCACTCATGTCTCCCACCACCCCCACCCCCCAGCAGTGCAGGGGCATCCTCCACCAGGCCCCCACCCATGTCTCCCACCACCCCCACCCCCTGCCACCATGGGCAGCCTCCAGCAGGCCCCCACTCATGTCTCCCACCACCCCCACCCCGAAGCAGTGCAGGGGCATCCTCCACCAGGCCCCCACACATGTCTCCCACCACCCCCACCCCCCAGCCACCAGGGGCAGCCTCCACCAGGCCCCCACTCATGTCTCCCACCACCCCCACCCCCAGCCACCAGGGGCAGCCTCCAGCAGGCCCCCACTCATGTCTCCCACCACCCCACCCCCTGCCACCATGGGCAGCCTCCAGCAGGCCCCCACTCATGTCTCCCACCACCCCCACCCCCCTGCCACCATGGGCAGCCTCCACCAGGCCCCCACTCATGTCTCCCACCACCCCCACCCCCCAGCAGTGCAGGGGCAGCCTCCACCAGGCCCCCACTCATGTCTCCCACCACCCCCACCCCCCAGCAGTGCAGGGGCAGCCTCCACCAGGCCCCCACTCATGTCTCCCACCACCCCCACCCCCCAGCAGTGCAGGGGCATCCTCCACCAGGCCCCCACCCATGTCTCCCACCACCCCCACCCCCCAGCCACCAGGGGCAGCCTCCACCAGGCCCCCACTCATGTCTCCCACCACCCCCACCCCTCTGCCACCATGGGCAGCCTCCACCAGGCCCCCACTCATGTCTCCCACCACCCCCGCCCCCCTGCAGTGCAGGGGCATCCTCCACCAGGCCCCCACCCATGTCTCCCACCACCCCCACCCCCCAGCCACCAGGGGCAGCCTCCACCAGGCCCCCACTCATGTCTCCCACCACCCCCACCCCTCTGCCACCATGGGCAGCCTCCACCAGGCCCCCACCCATGTCTCCCACCACCCCCACCCCCCAGCAGTGAAGGGGCACCCTCCACCAGGTCCTCACAATCCCCAATCATGTGCGTAATGGTCAGCCTCCACAGCCAAAAAGCCCTACCAAGTAACCCATTCACCCACATGGAAATGGAAATTACATGTTACACCCCCAATGTTCATGAAGCTAATGAACCCATGTCCGTCACACACAATGGTTGCAATTGAATGGGAAAACACCCAACATGACATGCATGAAACCAATGAGATGATACCACACAGTGAAGTATGGAAACAAAATTGTATTGAAACAAATAAAGAATGCTAAAGAAAGAAAAACAAGCTACAATGTGAATGAGAAAAAATAAGCTTGCTGTCAGTATAAAAACCAAAAAATGCAAATCAGAATCCAAAAAAATTTTGTCCAAAGTCAAATGTAAAAAAATCTCCATGCAACAAAGAACTATGTAAAAAACTACCAAGGGTCCATGAGCCCAACTGAACAAAGGAAACCTACTAAAAAACCTACCTAAAAATCAACTATATACAAAAAGTGGAGCAGTGTCCGTCGACTCCAAATCATAATAAGAAAGAAAGGAAACCTAAAACTAAAGAACTATATACAAAGGCGGCGGGCAAGTCCAGCAGCTCACTCCGTGGTGTCCCGGGCCAGGGCATCATCGAACTCCTGTTCGATGTCCCGGAGGCGGTCCAGTTCCATGGCCCCGAGGATCCGCAGGGACGACGCCGTGTCCTCCTCCAACCCCCTGCGGATTGCCTCGAGGCACTCGGCCCGCCTCAGGGCCCTCCGCATGGAGTTTTCCGCCCTGACCATTGTGAGCCGTGCCTCTTCCGCCCGCCGCCGCTCCGCACCTATGGCGTGGCCCAACCGCTGCCACACGGAAGACACTCTCTGTCCTGGGTCCCCCTGCCCTCCGGCCGATGCCTGCCCCTCCGATGTCGAAAGCCCCGAGCCTTCATGTCTCCCACCATGTTGCTGCTGCTGCTGCTCTGCCTCTGTCCGTGCACTGCCTCCTGCTGCCTGCACATCCTCCGCCGGCTGGGGTGCAGTTGTTGATGTGGCCACCCCTGCTGGACCTCCGACTCCCGACTGTGGCAGGGATGCCTCCTCCACCAGCCTGGCTGCACCGCCAGAGGCAGCTCCACAGGGCACCCAGGTGACTGATGGGTGGGAAGATGGCACAGAGGACGACTGGCGTGTAGGGGGTCCAGTTGAGGAGGGGGTCGGCGCAAGCCCCATCAGACGGAGGAATCCGGCCTGGGTGACCTGTCCCAGCAGGCTGACGTGGTCAACGAGCCATTCGAGATGACGTGCAGTCTCTCCATGAAAAGACTGCAGGTCACCTCGCATGGCCCGTTGACGCAACGCCACACCAGCCAGGACAGGCTCAACCTGGACCTGGATGGCCACGTCCGCAGGCAGAGGAAGGCCAGTTGACGTCAGCTCATCCCCTGCCTGAAAACAGGTCTGGACGTAGGCATCCCTGCTGGTGCAAGATGATGCAGGGACAGGATCGGGGACAGGATTGCACACAGGCACCTCCGCGGCGGCCTGTGCTGCCTCCTGTCCCTGGTCCTGCACTGCACCACTAGCACCAGTGGGATCCCCACCTCCAGACCCCGTCTCTGGTGCTTGCACGGCCTCCTCCTCCACCAAACCCCCCACCAACCTGGATGACTCCGTGCCATCTTCCCCTGTTGGGCCCTGTGGGGTCCCAGCTGCCCCTTCTGCTGCCGAGGAGTCCAACTGCAACCTCCGCCTCTTGGACCTCCCCCCGGCAGCTGCGGCCTGGGACGCGGCACCGGACTCCTCACTCCCCGACGAGATGACAACATGGGAGGGGAGCCGGGCCTTGCGTCTCCGGCGGCGGTCGGATCCCCGCCGCTGTGCTCCACAGCACCTTCTCCGCCCTCTTCATCAGTTGACGCTGCAGACAGGGAGAAACAAAACACAGGCATCAGGGCACTGTACAATGGACACATACACACATGACAGTTGCACATGAGTGGCATTGGCAAACCTCAGACATGTCATCACAATCCCCAACACACATGTCATTGCAACTCGCACACATGAGCCATACCACAGCCATATCGCAACTGCCACCACCATCCCTACACATACAACAGCATCAGCAGCCAAAGGGGAGCCAGACATCACATGCAACACAGGAAGTGCACCACACATGTACACACACCACCACACTTGCATGCATGTCTACACCTCTGCCAAGTGTCGCACTGTCCAGACGGGCATCCATGTCACATCTGCCAATCAGGCTTCCACATACCGCTGTCACATGCATCCATGTTGCATCACTGTTGCACCCTTGTCAACTACACACACATGCACATGTACACAGTGCTCGTACATGCAGCCGAAAACAACATACATGCCTGACATGACGGACATGTCTACTTACATACACATTCATCCAAACATGTGTGCACGCACAACTGCATTTGCTATGCAAGCCTACACACACAAGCACCATCCATATCTCACACATTACAGCCCTCGCATGTGTCAGCCCCACGGCCCTGTACATCCCCACCCATACTCGACCCCATACAAAAAGATGTGCAACCTGCACAATACCGAATAATCACCACACGCACTGCTCACAATCAGGATGCATGTACACTCACCGCTCGACTCCAGACGGGTCTGCTTCTCTAGGACCTGGACGTGGAGCGCTGGGGATATGCGTTCCAGGACCCCCATCTGTTCTTCCGACAAGTGGCCCCGGCGCCCCTTGGCATCCGCTGCCTTCAAGAGGCGCCGGGCCTTGTTCAGGGTCCTGGACCTGAAGTCCTCCCAGCGCTTCCTGACATGTTGTAAGTCCTGGACTGCCACCCCCTCCGCGTTGATGGCAGTCACGATGTCAGTCCAGATCCGAGTCCGTCCTTCCTTGTCGGCGCGGGAACTTCCGAAGAGGGCATCATACTGCCCCAGGACTTGCTCCACCAGGACACCAACTTTGGTGGCACTGAAGCTGGTGCCCCTCTGCCTCTCTGGCCGGGGGTTGTCAGTGGTCACAGATGGTGTTTGCCCCGACATGACAACCCCAGAGGCAGGAGTGGGTGGGCAACTGGGTCCTGGGGCTGGGCTGTGGAGCGATGGAATTCCAGTCGGGAGTCTTCGGTTCCAGCAGGGGTGGTCACAGCAACAGCACCCCTGGCTGATGTGCAGGCAGCAAATGGCAGTGCACGTGGGCAGCAGGCAGTCAGGCAGCAGCAGATGGCAGGTGGCAGCGTGCTCGGGGCTCTGGGGGGCAGTAGTTCGGCCTTCTGGGCAGGAGCGTGGTCTTCCGTGTGCTTACGCATGGCCAGCTTGGTACGGAGTGATTTGGCACGTGAAAATTCTGCACGTCAGCGTGAAAATCGAGGAAAGGCCCTTAGCGCGTAAGCGCATCAGCACGCATACGTGATTCTATTGGACCAAAGGCCCTCAGCGTCAGCACGCATACGCGATTCTATTGGACCAAAGGCCCTCAGCGCGTAAACGCGTCTGTGACGTGACCCGCACGGTTGTTTCCCACACAGCACGTGATGACAGAGCACACGTGGAAAGACTGCACGTCAGAGTGTCATCGCGTGTAATTGGACAGCACGTCAGAGTGTCATCGCGTGTAATTGGACAAAAGTGCACGTACACGCGATTGGCCTATGTACGTGTATATCAGGGGTGCGCGGACACTTACACACGCAAGTACGTCAGCGCACCTGTATCCCGGGGTGCGCGGGAATTTCCACACGCTATTGGACTGGGTACTGGATTTCAGGGGTGCGCGGGTCACACGCTCACCTACAACAGGCGCAACGCATAAATTTGCGTGCTAACAAAATAACAAGCTCAGACCCAGGATGAACATACCGTTCCTAGCAGCAGTGGGCATGGGCTACCAAAGGAGGAGGAGGAGGATAGTCAGGGCCAGAATATTCACACCCAGAACCAGCCTTTTCGGGATGCCTGATGACCAGGTGCATGGGAGGTACAGGTTTCCACCACACAATTTACTGGACCTGGTGAGTGAGTGGGAGGATGACCTCACATCACCCACCCTGTGCTCCCAAGCACTCAGCCCCCTGGAGAAGGTCCTCAATGTACTGCACTTCTTAGCCACTGGATTATTTCAGCTGACAAGTGCCATTGTGGGTGGTGTATCACAGGCCACCCAGTCACGCTGTCTACACCAGGTCTTGAACATCATCACTGCACGGCCATCAGTCCGCAGGCACATATACCTGCCCAGAACACCTGCAGAAAGGCATGCTGCCGCCCTGGATTTTTACGGTGTGGCACGATTCCCCAAAGTGCTAGGTGCCATCGACTGCACCCATGTGGCTCTACGTCCCCCCAGGGCATCAGAGCACATCTATAGGAACCGCAAGCTCTGGCATTCCATCAACGTGCAGGTAGTATGTAATGCCAAGGGAATCATCACTTCAGTATATGCCAACTATCCCGGGTCAACCCACGACAGCTTCATTTACCGAATGTCCACCCTAAGCCGGGACCTAGAAGCTGGGCGGCATGGCGATACATGGCTGCTTGGTGAGTATGAATGCCACTGCACATGCATGCATGTCAGATACTGAGCAAGGTCACAACCCCACCAATGATACCAATCACCACCTCCACAGGGGACAGTGCCTACCCTCTCAGCCCCCACATGATGACGCCAATTCGGAACCCCACCACGCCACCCGAGGTAAGATATAACACAGCCCACATTACAACCCGGGGCATAGTGGAGCGCACATTCGGAGTGCTAAAGTCACGGTTTCGCTCCCTTGACCGTTCTGGCGGCCAGCTGTTGTACGCTCCCCCAGTAGTGTGCAGGATCCTAGTGGCAGCATGTGTCCTGCACAACGTTGCAACACGCCGGGGCCTGGCCGTGGACATGGTGGTGGCACCACATCCCCAACCACATGCACAGACGCTGGGCATGGGAGGGGAAAGGGCACGGGGGAGGCAGCCCGTACACAGCTAGTGGCTAATTACTTCACATAGAAATCACACCCCTGTGGAGTGCACACTGCCCTGGCACATTCCATCTGACAATCAATGATGACTCAACCTGACACTGATCCTGAATGTCTGGAGAATGAACCGTGAAAACCATATCAGCCTGAGATTGTTCACCTGGAAGTGTCACAATGTGTGCATCCCTACCCACACAGACACCACCAATGCAGTTTTGTGAAGTTTGATGTTAATGTGCGTATGGGAGTGGCTGTAAAATATTGTCCTGGGCAATTGGGGGTCAAAGAGGTTGGGTACCAGATGGTAATTGTACCCTAGTGCTCTTGCAAGGCTGATTGTAACCCCTGGGGAAAGATGACGGGTCACGCTACGCACAGGAGCCCCAAAAAAGGGAGATGACGTGCACGCAACCCCTCCTAGACCACGTGTGCAGAAAGAAAAACCTGCACTACGCTGTGGCACCCAGTAACACAAGAATGAACGTATGCGTGTCACACGCAGCCTAGAATGACCTCTGAAGGGGTAGGCTACACACGGGGCAAGCACAGATGTTCGATATGTGCGTGACTCACCGTCTGCCAGGTAAAAGAGCGTGAAAAAGGAGGAAGGAAGCGCTGGGAGGACTTCAGGTCCAGGACCCTGAACAAGGCCCGGCGCCTCTTGAAGGCAGCGGATGCCAAGGCGCGCCGGGGCCACTTGTCGGAAGAACAGATGGGGGTCCTGGAACGCATATCCCCAGCGCTCCACGTCCAGGTCCTAGAGAAGCAGACCCGTCTGGAGTCGAGCGGTGAGTGTACATGCATCCTGATTGTGAGCAGTGCGTGTGGTGATTATTCGGTATTGTGCAGGTTGCACATCTGTTTGTATGGGGTCGAGTATGGGTGGGGGTGTACAGGGCCGTGGGGCTGACACATGCGAGGGCTGTAATGTGTGAGACATGGATGGTGCTTGTGTGTGTAGGCTTGCATAGCAAATGCAGTTGTGCGTGCACACATGTTTGGATGAATGTGTATGTAAGTAGACATGTCCGGCATGTCAGGCATGTATGTTGTTTTCGGCTGCATGTACGAGCATTGTGTACATGTGCATGTGTGTGTATTTTACAAGGGTGCAACAGTGATGCAACATGGATGCATGTGACAGCGGTATGTGGAAGCCTGATTGGCAGATGTGACATGGATGCCCGTCTGAACAGTGCGACACTTGGCAGAGGTGTAGACATGCATGCAAGTGTGGTGGTGTGTGTACATGTGTGGTGCACTTCCTGTGTTGCATGTGATGTCTGGCTCCCCTTTGGCTGCTGATGCTGTTGTATGTGTAGGGATGGTGGTGGCAGTTGCGATATGGCTGTGGTATGGCTCATGTGTGCGAGTTGCAATGACATGTGTGTTGGGGATTGTGATGACATGTCTGAGGTTTGCCAATGCCACTCATGTGCAACTGTCATGTGTGTATGTGTCCATTGTACAGTGCCCTGATGCCTGTGTTTTGTTTCTCCCTGTCTGCAGCGTCAACTGATGAAGAGGGCGGAGAAGGTGCTGTGGAGCACAGCGGCGGGGATCCGACCGCCAGCCGGAGACGCAAGGCCCGGCTCCCCTCCCGTGTTGTCATCTTGTCGGGGAGTGAGGAGTCCGGTGCCGCGTCCCAGGCCGCAGCTGCCGGGGGGAGGTCCAAGAGGCGGAGGTTGCAGTTGGACTCCTCGGCAGCAGAAGGGGCAGCTGGGACCCGACAGGGCCCAACAGGGGAAGATGGCACGGAGTCATCCAGGTTGGTGGGGGGTTTGGTGGAGGAGGAGGCCGTGCAAGCACCAGAGACGGGGTCTGGAGGTGGGGATCCCACTGGTGCTAGTGGTGCAGTGCAGGACCAGGGACAGGAGGCAGCACAGGCCACTGCGGAGGTTCCTGTGTGCAATCCTGTCCCCGATCCTGTCCCTGCATCATCTTGCACCAGCAGGGATGCCTACGTCCAGACCCGTTTTCAGGCAGGGGATGAGCTGACGTCAACTGGCCTTCCTCTGCCTGCGGACGTGGCCATCCAGGTCCGGGTTGAGCCTGTCCTGGCTGGTGTGGCGTTGCGTCAACGGGCCATGCGAGGTGACCTGCAGTCTTTTCATGGAGAGACTGCACGTCATCTCGAATGGCTCGTTGACCACGTCAGCCTGCTGGGACAGGTCACCCAGGCTGGATTCCTCCGTCTGATGGGGCTTGCTCCGACCCCCTCCTCAACTGGACCCCCTACACGCCAGTCGGCCTCTGTGCCATCTTCCCACCCATCAGTCACCTGGGTGCCTTGTGGAGCTGCCTCTGACGGTGCGGCCAGGCTGGTGGAGGAGGCATCCCTGCCACAGTCAGGAGTCGGAGGTCCAGCAGGGGTGGCCACATCAACAACTGCACCCCAGCCGGCGGAGGATGTGCAGGCAGCAGGAGGCAGTGCACGGGCAGAGGCAGAGCAGCAGCAGCAGCAACATGGTGGGAGACATGAAGGCTCGGGGCTTTCGACATCGGAGGGGCAGGCATCGGCCGGAGGGCAGGGGGACCCAGGACAGAGAGTGTCTTCCGTGTGGCAGCGGTTGGGCCACGCCATAGGTGCTGAGCGGCGGCGGGCGGAAGAGGCGCGGCTCACAATGGTCAGGGCGGAGAACTCCATGCGGAGGGCCCTGAGGCGGGCCGAGTGCCTCGATGCAATCCGCAGGGGGTTGGAGGAGGACACGGCGTCGTCCCTGCGGACCCTCGGGGCCATGGAACTGGACCGGCTACAGGACATCGAACAGGAGTTCGATGATGCCCTGGCTCGGGACACCACGGAGTGAGCCGCTGGACTTGCCCACCGCCTTTGTATATAGTTCTTTAGTTTTAGGTTTCCTTTGTTTCTTATTATGATTTGGAGTCGACGGACACTGCTCCACTTTTTGTATATAGTTGATTTTTAGGTAGGTTTTTTAGTAGGTTTCCTTTGTTCAGTTGGGCTCATGGACCCTTGGTAGTTTTTTACATAGTTCTTTGTTGCATGGAGATTTTTTTACATTTGACTTTGGTCAAAATTTTTTTGGATTCTGATTTGCATTTTTTGGTTTTTATACGGACAGCAAGCTTATTTTTTCTCATTCACATTGTAGCTTGTTTCCTTTCTTTAGCATTCTTTATTTTTTTCAATACAATTTTGTTTCCATACTTCACTGTGTGGTATCATCTCATTGGTTTCATGCATGTCATGTTGGGTGTTTTCCCATTCAATTGCAACCATTGTGTTTGACGGACATGGGTTCATTAGCTTCATGAACATTGTGGGTGTAACATGTAATTTCCATTTCCATGTGGGTGAATGGGTTACTTGGTAGGGCTTTTTGGCTGTGGAGGCTGACCATTACGCACATGATTGGGGATTGTGAGGACCTGGTGGAGGGTGCCCCTGCACTGCTGGGGCGTGGGGGTGGTGGGAGACATGGGTGGGGGCCTGGTGGAGGCTGCCCCTGCACTGCTGGGGGGTGGGGGTGGTGGGAGACATGAGTGGGGGCCTGGTGGAGGCTGCCCCTGCACTGCTGGGGGGTGGGGGTGGTGGGAGACATGAGTGGGGACCTGGTGGAGGCTGCCCCTGCACTGCTGGGGGGTGGGGGTGGTGGTAGACATGAGTGGGGGCCTGGTGGAGGCTGCCCCTGCACTGCTGGGGGGTGGGGGTGGTGGGAGACATGAGTGGGGGCCTGGTGGAGGCTGCCCCTGGTGGCTGGGGGGTGGGGGTGGTGGGAGACATGGGTGGGGGCCTGGTGGAGGATGCCCCTGCACTGCTGGGGGGTGGGGGTGGTGGGAGACATGAGTGGGGGCCTGGTGGAGGCTGCCCATGGTGGCAGGGGGGTGGGGGTGGTGGTAGACATGAGTGGGGGCATGGTGGAGGCTGCCCCTGGTGGCTGGGGGGTGGGGGTGGTGGGAGACATGGGTGGGGGCCTGGTGGAGGATGCCCCTGCACTGTTGGGGGGTGGGGGTGGTGGGAGACATGAGTGGGGGCCTGGTGGAGGCTGCCCCTGCACTGCTGGGGGTGGGGGTGGTGGGAGACATGAGTGGGGGCCTGGTGGGGGATGCCCATGGTGGCAGGGGGGTGGGGGTGGTGGGAGACATGAGTGGGGGCCTGGTGGAGGCTGCCCCTGCACTGCTGGTGGGTGGGGTGGTGGGAGACATGAGTGGGGGCCTGGTGGAGGCTGCCCCTGCACTGCTGGGGGGTGTGGGTGGTGGGAGACATGGGTGGGGGCCTGGTGGAGGATGCCCCTGCACTGCTGGGGGGTGGGGGTGGTGGGAGACATGAGTGGGGGCCTGGTGGAGGCTGCCCATGGTGGCAGGGGGGTGGGGTGGTGGGAGACATGAGTGGGGGCCTGGTGGAGGCTGCCCCTGCACTGCTGGGGGGTGGGGGTGGTGGGAGACATGAGTGGGGGCCTGGTGGAGGGTGCCCCTGGTGGCTGGGGGGTGGGGGTGGTGGGAGACATGAGTGGGGGCGTGGTGGAGGGTGCCACTGCACTGCTGGGGGGTGGGGTGGTGGGAGACATGAGTGGGGGCCTGGTGGAGGCTGCCCCTGCACTGCTGGGGGGTGGGGTGGTGGTAGACATGGGTGGGGGCCTGGTGGAGGCTGCCCCTGCACTGCTGGGGGGTGGGGGTGGTGGGAGACATGAGTGGGGGCCTGGTGGAGGCTGCCCCTGCACTGCTGGGGAGTGGGGGTGGTGGGAGACATGAGTGGGGGCCTGGTGGTGGCTGCCCCTGCAATGCTGGGGGGTGGGGGTGGTGGGAGACATGAGTGGGGGCCTGGTGGAGGCTGCCCATGGTGGCAGGGGGTGGGGGTGGTGGGAGACATGAGTGGGGGCCTGGTGGAGGCTGCCCCTGCACTGCTGGGGGGTGGGGGTGGTGGGAGACATGAGTGGGGGCCTGGTGGAGGCTGCCCATGGTGGCAGGGGGGTGGGGGTGGTGGGAGACATGAGTGGGGGCCTGGTGGAGGCTGCCCCTGGTGGCTGGGGGGTGAGGGTGGTGGGAGACATGGGTGGGGGCCTGGTGGAGGATGCCCCTGAACTGCTGGGGGGTGGGGGTGGTGGGAGACATGGGTGGGGGCCTGGTGGAGGCTGCCCCTGCACTGCTGGGGGGTGGGGGTGGTGGGAGACATGAGTGGGGGCCTGGTGGAGGCTGCCCCTGCACTGCTGGGGGGTGGGGGTGGTGGGAGACATGAGTGGGGGCCTGGTGGAGGCTGCCCCTGCACTGCTGGGGGGTGTGGGTGGTGGGAGACATGAGTGGGGGCCTGGTGGAGGGTGGCCATGGTGGCAGGGGGGTGGGGGTGGTGGGAGACATGAGTGGGGGCCTGCTGGAGGCTGCCCCTGGTGGCTGGGGGGTGGGGGTGGTGGGAGACATGAGTGGGGGCCTGGTGGAGGCTGTCCCTGCACTGCTGAGGGGTGGAGTGGTGGGAGACATGAGTGGGGGCCTGGTGGAGGCTGCCCATGGTAGCACGGGGGTGGGGGTGGTGGTAGACATGAGTGGGGGCCTGGTGGAGGCTGCCCCTGCACTGCTGGGGGGTGGGGGTGGTGGGAGACATGAGTGGGGGCCTGGTGGAGGCTGCCCCTGCACTGCTGGGGGGTGGGGGTGGTGGGAGACATGGGTGGGGGCCTGGTGGAGGCTGCCCCTGCACTGCTGGGGGGTGGGGGTGGTGGGAGACATGAGTGGGGGCCTGGTGGAGGGTGGCCATGGAGGCAGGAGGGTGGGGGTGGTGGGAGACATGAGTGGGGGCCTGCTGGAGGCTGCCCCTGGTGGCAGGGGGTGGGGTGGTGGGAGACATGAGTGGGGGCCTGGTGGAGGCTGCCCCTGGTGGCTGGGGGGTGGGGGTGGTGGGAGACATGGGTGGGGGCCTGGTGGAGGATGCCCCTGCACTGCTGGGGGATGGGGGTGGTGGGAGACATGAGTGGGGGCCTGATGGAGGCTGCCCATGGTGGCAGGGGGGTGGGGGTGGTGGGAGACATGAGTGGGGGCCTGGTGGAGGCTGCAACTGGTGGCTGGGGGGTGGGGGTGGTGGGAGACATGGGTGGGGTCCTGGTGGAGGATGCCCCTGCACTGCTGGGGGGTGGGGGTGGAGGGAGACATGAGTGGGGGCCTGGTGGAGGCTGCCCCTGCACTGCTGGGGGGTGGGGGTGGTGGGAGACATGAGTGAGGGCCTGGTGGGGGCTGCCCATGGTGGCAGGGGGGTGGGGGTGGTGGGAGACATGAGTGGGGGCCTGGTGGAGGCTGCCCCTGCACTGCTGGGGGGTGGTGGGAGACATGAGTGGGGGCCTGGTGGAGGCTGCCCCTGCACTGCTGGGGGGTGGGGGTGGTGGGAGACATGGGTGGGGGCCTGGTGGAGGATGCCCCTGCACTGCTGGGGGGTGGGGGTGGTGGGAGACATGAGTGGGGGCCTGGTGGAGGCTGCCCATGGTGGCAGGGGGGTGGGGTGGTGGGAGGCATCAGTGGGGGCCTGGTGGAGGCTGCCCCTGCACTGCTGGGGGGTGGGGGTGGTGGGAGACATCAGTGGGGGCCTGGTGGAGGGTGCCCCTGGTGGCTGGGGGGTGGGGGTGGTGGCAGACATGAGTGGGGGCCTGGTGGAGGGTGCCCCTGCACTGCTGGGGGGTGGGGTGGTGGGAGACATGATTGGGGGCCTGATGGAGGCTGCCCATGGTGGCAGGGGGGTGGGGGTGGTGGGAGACATGAGTGGGGGCCTGGTGGAGGCTGCCCCTGCACTGCTGGGGGGTGGTGGGAGACATGAGTGGGGGCCTGGTGGCGGCTGCCCCTGCACTGCTGGGGGGTGGGGGTGGTGGGAGACATGGGTGGGGGCCTGGTGGAGGATGCCCCTGGTGGCAGGGGGTGGGGTGGTGGGAGACATGAGTGGGGGCCTGGTGGAGGCTGCCCCTGGTGGCTGGGGGGTGGGGGTGGTGGGAGACATGGGTGGGGGCCTGGTGGAGGATGCCCCTGCACTGCTGGGGGATGGGGGTGGTGGGAGATATGAGTGGGGGCCTGATAGAGGCTGCCCATGGTGGCAGGGGGGTGGGGGTGGTGGGAGACATGAGTGGGGGCCTGGTGGAGGCTGCCCCTGGTGGCTGGGGGGTGGGGGTGGTGGGAGACATGGGTGGGGTCCTGGTGGAGGATGCCCCTGAACTGCTGGGGGGTGGGGGTGGTGGGAGACATGAGTGGGGGCCTGGTGGAAGCTGCCCCTGCACTGCTGGGGGGTGGGGGTGGTGGGAGACATGAGTTGGGGCCTGGTGGGGGCTGCCCATGGTGGCAGGGGGGTGGGGGTGGTGGGAGACATGAGTGGGGGCCTGGTGGAGGCTGCCCCTGCACTGCTGGGGGGTGGTGGGAGACATGAGTGGGGGCCTGGTGGAGGCTGCCCCTGCACTGCTGGGGGGTGGGGGTGGTGGGAGACATGGGTGGGGGCCTGGTGGAGGATGCCCCTGCACTGCTGGGGGATGGGGGTGGTGGGAGACATGAGTGGGGGCCTGATAGAGGCTGCCCATGGTGGCAGGGGGGTGGGGGTGGTAGGAGACATGAGTGGGGGCCTGGTGGAGGCTGCCCCTGGTGGCTGGGGGGTGGGGGTGGTGGGAGACATGGGTGGGGTCCTGGTGGAGGATGCCCCTGCACTGCTGGGGGGTGGGGGTGGTGGGAGACATGAGTGGGGGCCTGGTGGAAGCTGCCCCTGCACTGCTGGGGGGTGGGGGGGGTGGGAGACATGAGTGGGGGCCTGGTGGGGGCTGCCCATGGTGGCAGGGGGGTGGGGGTGGTGGGAGACATGAGTGGGGGCCTGGTGGAGGCTGCCCCTGCACTGCTGGGGGGTGGTGGGAGACATGAGTGGGGGCCTGGTGGAGGCTGCCCCTGCACTGCTGGGGGGTGGGGGTGGTGGGAGACATGGGTGGGGGCCTGGTGGAGGATGCCCCTGCACTGCTGGGGGGTGGGGGTGGTGGGAGACATGAGTGGGGGCCTGGTGGAGGCTGCCCATGGTGGCAGGGGGGTGGGGTGGTGGGAGACTTCAGTGGGGGCCTGGTGGAGGCTGCCCCTGCACTGCTGGGGGGTGGGGGTGGTGGGAGACATGAGTGGGGGCCTGGTGGAGGGTGCCCCTGGTGGCTGGGGGGTGGGGTTGGTGGGAGACATGAGTGGGGGCCTGGTGGAGGCTGCCCCTGCACTGCTGGGGGGTGGTGGGAGACATGAGTGGGGGCCTGGTGGAGGGTGCCCCTGGTGGCTGGGGGGTGGGGTGGTGGGAGACATGAGTGGGGGCCTGGTGGAGGCTGCCCCTGCACTGCTGGGGGGTGGGGGTGGTGGGAGACATGAGTGGGGGCCTGGTGGAGGGTGCCCCTGGTGGCTGGGGGGTGGGGGTGGTGGGAGACATGAGTGGGGGCCTGGTGGAGGGTGCCCCTGCACTGCTGGGGGGTGGGGTGGTGGGAGACATGAGTGGGGGCCTGGTGGAGGCTGCCCCTGCACTGCTGGGGGGTGGGGGTGGTGGGAGACATGAGTGGGGGCCTGGTGGAGGGTGCCCCTGCACTGCTGGGGGGTGGGGTGGTGGGAGACATGAGTGGGGGCCTGGTGGAGGCTGCCCCTGCACTGCTGGGGGGTGGGGGTGGTGGGAGACATGGGTGGGGGCCTGGTGGAGGCTGCCCCTGCACTGCTGGGGGATGGGGGTGGTGGGAGACATGAGTGGAGGCCTGGTGGAGGCTGCCCCTGCACTGCTGGGGGGGTGGGGTGGTGGGAGACATGAGTGGGGGCCTGGTGGAGGCTGCCCCTGCACTGCTGGGGGGTGGGGGTGGTGGGAGACATGAGTGGGGGCCTGGTGGAGGCTGCCCATGGTGGCAGGGGGGTGGGGGTGGTGGGAGACATGAGTGGGGGCCTGGTGGAGGCTGCCCATGGTGGCAGGGGGGTGGGGTGGTGGGAGACATGAGTGGGGGCCTGGTGGAGGCTGCCCCTGCACTGCTGGGGGGTGGGGGTGGTGGGAGACATGAGTGGGGGCCTGGTGGAGGGTGCCCCTGGTGGCTGGGGGGTGGGGGTGGTGGGAGACATGAGTGGGGGCCTGGTGGAGGGTGCCCCTGCACTGCTGGGGGGTGGGGTGGTGGGAGACATGAGTGAGGGCCTGGTGGAGGCTGCCCCTGCACTGCTGGGGGGTGGGGGTGGTGGGAGACATGAGTGGGGGCCTGGTGGAGGCTGCCCATGGTGGCAGGGGGGTTGGGGTGGTGGGAGACATGAGTGGGGGCCTGCTGGAGGCTGCCCATGGTGGCAGGGGGGTGGGGTGGTGGGAGACATGAGTGGGGGCCTGGTGGAGGCTGCCCATGGTGGCAGGGGGGTGGGGGTGGTGGGAGACATGAGTGGGGGCCTGCTGGAGGCTGCCCATGGTGGCAGGGGGGTGGGGTGGTGGGAGACATGAGTGGGGGCCTGGTGGAGGCTGCCCATGGTGGCAGGGGGGTGGGGGTGGTGGGAGACATGGGTGGGGGCCTGGTGGAGGATGCCCCTGCACTGCTGGGGGGTGGGGGTGGTGGGAGACATGAGTGGGGGCCTGGTGGAGGGTGGCCATGGTGGCAGGGGGGTGGGGGTGGTGGGAGACATGAGTGGGGGCCTGCTGGAGGCTGCCCCTGGTGGCTGGGGGGTGGGGGTGGTGGGAGACATGAGTGGGGGCCTGGTGGAGGCTGCCCCTGCACTGCTGGGGGTGGGGGTGGTGGGAGACATGAGTGGGGGCCTGGTGGAGGCTGCCCCTGCACTGCTGGGGGGTGGGGGTGGTGGGAGACATGAGTGGGGGCCTGATGGAGGCTGCCCATGGTGGCAGGGGGGTGGGGGTGGTGGGAGACATGAGTGGGGGCCTGGTGGAGGCTGCCCCTGGTGGCTTGGGGGTGGGGGTGGTGGGAGACATGGGTGGGGTCCTGGTGGAGGATGCCCCTGCACTGCTGGGGGGTGGGGGTGGTGGGAGACATGAGTGGGGGCCTGGTGGAAGCTGCCCCTGCACTGCTGGGGGGTGGGGGTGGTGGGAGACATGAGTGGGGGCCTGGTGGGGGCTGCCCATGGTGGCAGGGGGGTGGGGGTGGTGGGAGACATGGGTGGGGTCCTGGTGGAGGATGCCCCTGCACTGCTGGGGGGTGGGGGTGGTGGGAGACATGAGTGGGGGCCTGGTGGAAGCTGCCCCTGCACTGCTGGGGGGTGGGGGTGGTGGGAGACATGAGTGGGGGCCTGGTGGGGGCTGCCCATGGTGGCAGGGGGTGGGGGTGGTGGGAGACATGAGTGGGGGCCTGGTGGAGGCTGCCCCTGCACTGCTGGGGGGTGGTGGGAGACATGAGTGGGGGCCTGGTGGAGGCTGCCCCTGCACTGCTGGGGGGTGGGGTGGTGGGAGACATGGGTGGGGGCCTGGTGGAGGATGCCCCTGCACTGCTGGGGGGTGGGGGTGGTGGGAGACATGAGTGGGGGCCTGGTGGAGGCTGCCCATGGTGGCAGGGGGGTGGGGTGGTGGGAGACATCAGTGGGGGCCTGGTGGAGGCTGCCCCTGCACTGCTGGGGGGTGGGGGTGGTGGGAGACATGAGTGGGGGCCTGGTGGAGGGTGCCCCTGGTGGCTGGGGGGTGGGGGTGGTGGGAGACATGAGTGGGGGCCTGGTGGAGGGTGCCCCTGCACTGCTGGGGGGTGGGGTGGTGGGAGACATGAGTGGGGGCCTGATGGAGGCTGCCCATGGTGGCAGGGGGGTGGGGGTGGTGGGAGACATGAGTGGGGGCCTGGTGGAGGCTGCCCCTGCACTGCTGGGGGGTGGTGGGAGACATGAGTGGGGGCCTGGTGGAGGCTGCCCCTGCACTGCTGGGGGGTGGGGGTGGTGGGAGACATGGGTGGGGGCCTGGTGGAGGATGCCCCTGCACTGCTGGTGGGTGGGGGTGGTGGGAGACATGAGTGGGGGCCTGGTGGAGGCTGCCCCTGCACTGCTGGGGGTGGGGGTGGTGGGAGACATGAGTGGGGGCCTGGTGGAGGCTGCCCCTGCACTGCTGGGGGGTGTGGGTGGTGGGAGACATGAGTGGGGGCCTGGTGGAGGGTGGCCATGGTGGCAGGGGGGTGGGGGTGGTGGGAGACATGAGTGGGGGCCTGCTGGAGGCTGCCCCTGGTGGCTGGGGGGTGGGGGTGGTGGGAGACATGAGTGGGGGCCTGGTGGAGGCTGTCCCTGCACTGCTGAGGGGTGGAGTGGTGGGAGACATGAGTGGGGGCCTGGTGGAGGCTGCCCATGGTAGCACGGGGGTGGGGGTGGTGGTAGACATGAGTGGGGGCCTGGTGGAGGCTGCCCCTGCACTGCTGGGGGGTGGGGGTGGTGGGAGACATGAGTGGGGGCCTGGTGGAGGCTGCCCCTGCACTGCTGGGGGGTGGGGGTGGTGGGAGACATGGGTGGGGGCCTGGTGGAGGCTGCCCCTGCACTGCTGGGGGGTGGGGGTGGTGGGAGACATGAGTGGGGGCCTGGTGGAGGGTGGCCATGGAGGCAGGAGGGTGGGGGTGGTGGGAGACATGAGTGGGGGCCTGCTGGAGGCTGCCCCTGGTGGCAGGGGGTGGGGTGGTGGGAGACATGAGTGGGGGCCTGGTGGAGGCTGCCCCTGGTGGCTGGGGGGTGGGGGTGGTGGGAGACATGGGTGGGGGCCTGGTGGAGGATGCCCCTGCACTGCTGGGGGATGGGGGTGGTGGGAGACATGAGTGGGGGCCTGATGGAGGCTGCCCATGGTGGCAGGGGGGTGGGGGTGGTGGGAGACATGAGTGGGGGCCTGGTGGAGGCTGCAACTGGTGGCTGGGGGGTGGGGGTGGTGGGAGACATGGGTGGGGTCCTGGTGGAGGATGCCCCTGCACTGCTGGGGGGTGGGGGTGGAGGGAGACATGAGTGGGGGCCTGGTGGAGGCTGCCCCTGCACTGCTGGGGGGTGGGGGTGGTGGGAGACATGAGTGGGGGCCTGGTGGGGGCTGCCCATGGTGGCAGGGGGGTGGGGGTGGTGGGAGACATGAGTGGGGGCCTGGTGGAGGCTGCCCCTGCACTGCTGGGGAGTGGTGGGAGACATGAGTGGGGGCCTGGTGGAGGCTGCCCCTGCACTGCTGGGGGGTGGGGGTGGTGGGAGACATGGGTGGGGGCCTGGTGGAGGATGCCCCTGCACTGCTGGGGGGTGGGGTGGTGGGAGACATGAGTGGGGGCCTGGTGGAGGCTGCCCATGGTGGCAGGGGGGTGGGGTGGTGGGTGGCATCAGTGGGGGCCTGGTGGAGGCTGCCCCTGCACTGCTGGGGGGTGGGGGTGGTGGGAGACATCAGTGGGGGCCTGGTGGAGGGTGCCCCTGGTGGCTGGGGGGTGGGGGTGGTGGCAGACATGAGTGGGGGCCTGGTGGAGGGTGCCCCTGCACTGCTGGGGGGTGGGGTGGTGGGAGACATGATTGGGGGCCTGATGGAGGCTGCCCATGGTGGCAGGGGGGTGGGGGTGGTGGGAGACATGAGTGGGGGCCTGGTGGAGGCTGCCCCTGCACTGCTGGGGGGTGGTGGGAGACATGAGTGGGGGCCTGGTGGAGGCTGCCCCTGCACTGCTGGGGGGTGGGGGTGGTGGGAGACATGGGTGGGGGCCTGGTGGAGGATGCCCCTGGTGGCAGGGGGTGGGGTGGTGGGAGACATGAGTGGGGGCCTGGTGGAGGCTGCCCCTGGTGGCTGGGGGGTGGGGGTGGTGGGAGACATGGGTGGGGGCCTGGTGGAGGATGCCCCTGCACTGCTGGGGGATGGGGGTCGTGGGAGATATGAGTGGGGGCCTGATAGAGGCTGCCCATGGTGGCAGGGGGGTGGGGGTGGTGGGAGACATGAGTGGGGGCCTGGTGGAGGCTGCCCCTGGTGGCTGGGGGGTGGGGGTGGTGGGAGACATGGGTGGGGTCCTGGTGGAGGATGCCCCTGAACTGCTGGGGGGTGGGGGTGGTGGGAGACATGAGTGGGGGCCTGGTGGAAGCTGCCCCTGCACTGCTGGGGGGTGGGGGTGGTGGGAGACATGAGTTGGGGCCTGGTGGGGGCTGCCCATGGTGGCAGGGGGGTGGGGGTGGTGGGAGACATGAGTGGGGGCCTGGTGGAGGCTGCCCCTGCACTGCTGGGGGGTGGTGGGAGACATGAGTGGGGGCCTGGTGGAGGCTGCCCCTGCACTGCTGGGGGGTGGGGGTGGTGGGAGACATGGGTGGGGGCCTGGTGGAGGATGCCCCTGCACTGCTGGGGGATGGGGGTGGTGGGAGACATGAGTGGGGGCCTGATAGAGGCTGCCCATGGTGGCAGGGGGGTGGGGGTGGTGGGAGACATGAGTGGGGGCCTGGTGGAGGCTGCCCCTGGTGGCTGGGGGGTGGGGGTGGTGGGAGACATGGGTGGGGTCCTGGTGGAGGATGCCCCTGCACTGCTGGGGGGTGGGGGTGGTGGGAGACATGAGTGGGGGCCTGGTGGAAGCTGCCCCTGCACTGCTGGGGGTGGGGGTGGTGGGAGACATGAGTGGGGGCCTGGTGGGGGCTGCCCATGGTGGCAGGGGGGTGGGGGTGGTGGGAGACATGAGTGGGGGCCTGGTGGAGGCTGCCCCTGCACTGCTGGGGGGTGGTGGGAGACATGAGTGGGGGCCTGGTGGAGGCTGCCCCTGCACTGCTGGGGGGTGGGGGTGGTGGGAGACATGGGTGGGGGCCTGGTGGAGGATGCCCCTGCACTGCTGGGGGGTGGGGGTGGTGGGAGACATGAGTGGGGGCCTGGTGGAGGCTGCCCATGGTGGCAGGGGGTTGGGGTGGTGGGAGACTTCAGTGGGGGCCTGGTGGAGGCTGCCCCTGCACTGCTGGGGGGTGGGGGTGGTGGGAGACATGAGTGGGGGCCTGGTGGAGGGTGCCCCTGGTGGCTGGGGGGTGGGGTTGGTGGGAGACATGAGTGGGGGCCTGGTGGAGGGTGCCCCTGCACTGCTGGGGGTTGGGGTGGTGGGAGACATGAGTGGGGGCCTGATGGAGGCTGCCCATGGTGGCAGGGGGGTGGGGGTGGTGGGAGATATGAGTGGGGGCCTGGTGGAGGCTGCCCCTGCACTGCTGGGGGGTGGTGGGAGACATGAGTGGGGGCCTGGTGGAGGGTGCCCCTGGTGGCTGGGGGGTGGGGTGGTGGGAGACATGAGTGGGGGCCTGGTGGAGGCTGCCCCTGCACTGCTGGGGGGTGGGGGTGGTGGGAGACATGAGTGGGGGCCTGGTGGAGGGTGCCCCTGGTGGCTGGGGGGTGGGGGTGGTGGGAGACATGAGTGGGGGCCTGGTGGAGGGTGCCCCTGCACTGCTGGGGGGTGGGGTGGTGGGAGACATGAGTGGGGGCCTGGTGGAGGCTGCCCCTGCACTGCTGGGGGGTGGGGGTGGTGGGAGACATGGGTGGGGGCCTGGTGGAGGCTGCCCCTGCACTGCTGGGGGATGGGGGTGGTGGGAGACATGAGTGGGGGCCTGGTGGAGGCTGCCCCTGCACTGCTGGGGGGTGGGGGTGGTGGGAGACATGGGTGGGGGCCTGGTGGAGGCTGCCCCTGCACTGCTGGGGGGGTGGGGTGGTGGGAGACATGAGTGGGGGCCTGGTGGAGGCTGCCCCTGCACTGCTGGGGGGTGGGGGTGGTGGGAGACATGAGTGGGGGCCTGGTGGAGGCTGCCCATGGTGGCAGGGGGGTGGGGGTGGTGGGAGACATGAGTGGGGGCCTGGTGGAGGCTGCCCATGGTGGCAGGGGGGTGGGGTGGTGGGAGACATGAGTGGGGGCCTGGTGGAGGCTGCCCCTGCACTGCTGGGGGGTGGGGGTGGTGGGAGACATGAGTGGGGGCCTGGTGGAGGGTGCCCCTGGTGGCTGGGGGGTGGGGGTGGTGGGAGACATGAGTGGGGGCCTGGTGGAGGGTGCCCCTGCACTGCTGGGGGGTGGGGTGGTGGGAGACATGAGTGGGGGCCTGGTGGAGGCTGCCCCTGCACTGCTGGGGGTGGGGGTGGTGGGAGACATGAGTGGGGGCCTGGTGGAGGCTGCCCATGGTGGCAGGGGGGTTGGGGTGGTGGGAGACATGAGTGGGGGCCTGCTGGAGGCTGCCCATGGTGGCAGGGGGGTGGGGTGGTGGGAGACATGAGTGGGGGCCTGGTGGAGGCTGCCCATGGTGGCAGGGGGGTGGGGGTGGTGGGAGACATGAGTGGGGGCCTGATGGAGGCTGCCCATGGTGGCAGGGGGGTGGGGTGGTGGGAGACATGAGTGGGGGCCTGGTGGAGGCTGCCCATGGTGGCAGGGGGGTGGGGGTGGTGGGAGACATGGGTGGGGGCCTGGTGGAGGATGCCCCTGCACTGCTGGGGGGTGGGGGTGGTGGGAGACATGAGTGGGGGCCTGGTGGAGGGTGGCCATGGTGGCAGGGGGGTGGGGGTGGTGGGAGACATGAGTGGGGGCCTGCTGGAGGCTGCCCCTGGTGGCTGGGGGGTGGGGGTGGTGGGAGACATGAGTGGGGGCCTGGTGGAGGCTGCCCCTGCACTGCTGGGGGTGGGGGTGGTGGGAGACATGAGTGGGGGCCTGGTGGAGGCTGCCCCTGCACTGCTGGGGGGTGGGGGTGGTGGGAGACATGAGTGGGGGCCTGGTGGAGGCTGCCCCTGGTGGCTTGGGGGTGGGGGTGGTGGGAGACATGGGTGGGGTCCTGGTGGAGGATGCCCCTGCACTGCTGGGGGGTGGGGGTGGTGGGAGACATGAGTGGGGGCCTGGTGGAAGCTGCCCCTGCACTGCTGGGGGGTGGGGGTGGTGGGAGACATGAGTGGGGGCCTGGTGGGGGCTGCCCATGGTGGCAGGGGGGTGGGGGTGGTGGGAGACATGGGTGGGGTCCTGGTGGAGGATGCCCCTGCACTGCTGGGGGTGGGGGTGGTGGGAGACATGAGTGGGGGCCTGGTGGAAGCTGCCCCTGCACTGCTGGGGGGTGGGGGTGGTGGGAGACATGAGTGGGGGCCTGGTGGGGGCTGCCCATGGTGGCAGGGGGTGGGGGTGGTGGGAGACATGAGTGGGGGCCTGGTGGAGGCTGCCCCTGCACTGCTGGGGGGTGGTGGGAGACATGAGTGGGGGCCTGGTGGAGGCTGCCCCTGCACTGCTGGGGGGTGGGGTGGTGGGAGACATGGGTGGGGGCCTGGTGGAGGATGCCCCTGCACTGCTGGGGGGTGGGGGTGGTGGGAGACATGAGTGGGGGCCTGGTGGAGGCTGCCCATGGTGGCAGGGGGGTGGGGTGGTGGGAGACATCAGTGGGGGCCTGGTGGAGGCTGCCCCTGCACTGCTGGGGGGTGGGGGTGGTGGGAGACATGAGTGGGGGCCTGGTGGAGGGTGCCCCTGGTGGCTGGGGGGTGGGGGTGGTGGGAGACATGAGTGGGGGCCTGGTGGAGGGTGCCCCTGCACTGCTGGGGGGTGGGGTGGTGGGAGACATGAGTGGGGGCCTGATGGAGGCTGCCCATGGTGGCAGGGGGGTGGGGGTGGTGGGAGACATGAGTGGGGGCCTGCTGGAGGCTGCCCCTGCACTGCTGGGGGGTGGTGGGAGACATGAGTGGGGGCCTGGTGGAGGCTGCCCCTGCACTGCTGGGGGGTGGGGGTGGTGGGAGACATGGGTGGGGGCCTGGTGGAGGATGCCCCTGCACTGCTGGTGGGTGGGGGTGGTGGGAGACATGAGTGGGGGCCTGGTGGAGGCTGCCCATGGTGGCAGGGGGGTGGGGTGGTGGGAGACATGAGTGGGGGCCTGGTGGAGGCTGCCCCTGCACTGCTGGGGGGTGGGGGTGGTGGGAGACATGAGTGGGGGCCTGGTGGAGGGTGCCCCTGGTGGCTGGGGGATGGGGGTGGTGGGAGACATGAGTGGGGGCCTGGTGGAGGGTGCCCCTGCACTGCTGGGGGGTGGGGTGGTGGGAGACATGAGTGGGGGCCTGGTGGAGGCTGCCCCTGCACTGCTGGGGGGTGGGGGTGGTGGGAGACATGGGTGGGGGCCTGGTGGAGGCTGCCCCTGCACTGCTGGGGGGTGGGGGTGGTGGGAGACATGAGTGGGGGCCTGGTGGAGGCTGCCCATGGTGGCAGGGGGGTTGGGGTGGTGGGAGACATGAGTGGGGGCCTGCTGGAGGCTGCCCATGGTGGCAGGGGGGTGGGGTGGTGGGAGACATGAGTGGGGGCCTGGTGGAGGCTGCCCATGGTGGCAGGGGGGTGGGGGTGGTGGGAGACATGAGTGGGGGCCTGCTGGAGGCTGCCCATGGTGGCAGGGGGGTGGGGTGGTGGGAGACATGAGTGGGGGCCTGGTGGAAGCTGCCCATGGTGGCAGGGGGGTGGGGGTGGTGGGAGACATGGGTGGGGGCCTGGTGGAGGATGCCCCTGCACTGCTGGGGGGTGGGGGTGGTGGGAGACATGAGTGGGGGCCTGGTGGAGGGTGGCCATGGTGGCAGGGGGGTGGGGGTGGTGGGAGACATGAGTGGGGGCCTGCTGGAGGCTGCCCCTGGTGGCTGGGGGGTGGGGGTGGTGGGAGACATGAGTGGGGGCCTGGTGGAGGCTGCCCCTGCACTGCTGGGGGTGGGGGTGGTGGGAGACATGAGTGGGGGCCTGGTGGAGGCTGCCCCTGCACTGCTGGGGGGTGGGGGTGGTGGTCGACATGAGTGGGGGCCTGGTGGAGGCTCCCCTTGCACTGCTGGGGGGTGGGGGTGGTGGGAGACATGAGTGGGGCCCTGGTGGAGGGTGGCCATGGTGGCAGGGGGGTGGGGGTGGTGGGAGACATGAGTGGGGGCCTGCTGGAGGCTGCCCCTGGTGGCTGGGGGGTGGGGGTGGTGGGAGACATGAGTGGGGGCCTGGTGGAGGCTGCCCCTGCACTGCTGGGGGGTGGGGGTGGTGGGAGACATGAGTGGGGGCCTGGTGGAGGCTGCCCATGGTGGCAGGGGGGTGGGGGTGGTGGGAGACATGAGTGGGGGCCTGGTGGAGGCTGCCCCTGCACTGCTGGGGGGTGGGGGTGGTGGGAGACATGAGTGGGGGCCTGGTGGAGGCTGCCCCTGCACTGCTGGGGGGTGGGGGTGGTGGGAGACATGAGTGGGGGCCTGCTGGAGGCTGCCCCTGGTGGCTGGGGGGTGGGGATGGTGGGAGACATGAGTGGGGGCCTGGTGGAGGCTGCCCCTGCACTGCTGGGCGGTGGGGGTGGTGGGAGACATGAGTGGGGGCCTGCTGGAGGCTGCCCCTGGTGGCTGGGGGGTGGGGGTGGTGGGAGACATGGGTGGGGGCCTGGTGGAGGATGCCCCTGCACTGCTGGAGGGTGGGAGACATGAGTGGGGGCCTGGTGGAGGCTGCCCCTGCACTCCTCGGGGGTGGGGGTGGTGGGAGACATGAGTGGGGGCCTGGTGGAGGCTGCCCCTGCACTGCTGGGGGGTGGGGGTGGTGGGAGACATGAGTGGGGGCCTGGTGGAGGCTGCCCCTGCACTGCTGGGGGGTGGGGGTGGTGGGAGACATGAGTAGGGGCCTGGTGGAGGCTGCCCCTGCACTGCTGGGGGGTGGGGGTGGTGGGAGACATGAGTGGGGGTCTGGTGGAGGCTGCCCCTGCACTGCTGGGGGGTGGGGGTGGTGGGAGACATGAGTGGGGGCCTGATGGAGGCTGCCCATGGTGGCAGGGGGGTGGGGGTGGTGGGAGACATGAGTGGGGGCCTGGTGGAGGCTGCCCCTGGTGGCTGGGGGGTGGGGGTGGTGGGAGACATGGGTGGGGTCCTGGTGGAGGATGCCCCTGCACTGCTGGGGGGTGGGGGTGGTGGGAGACATGAGTGGGGGCCTGGTGGAAGCTGCCCCTGCACTGCTGGGGGTGGGGGTGGTGGGAGACATGAGTGGGGGCCTGGTGGGGGCTGCCCATGGTGGCAGGGGGGTGAGGGTGGTGGGAGACATGAGTGGGGGCCTGGTGGAGGCTGCCCCTGCACTGCTGGGGGGTGGTGGGAGACATGAGTGGGGGCCTGGTGGAGGCTGCCCCTGCACTGCTGGGGGGTGGGGGTGGTGGGAGACATGGGTGGGGGCCTGGTGGAGGATGCCCCTGCACTGCTGGGGGGTGGGGGTGGTGGGAGACATGAGTGGGGGCCTGGTGGAGGCTGCCCATGGTGGCAGGGGGGTGGGGTGGTGGGAGACATCAGTGGGGGCCTGGTGGAGGCTGCCCCTGCACTGCTGGGGGGTGGGGGTGGTGGGAGACATGAGTGGGGGCCTGGTGGAGGGTGTCCCTGGTGGCTGGGGGGTGGGGGTGGTGGGAGACATGAGTGGGGGCCTGGTGGAGGGTGCCCCTGCACTGCTGGGGGGTGGGGTGGTGGGAGACATGAGTGGGGGCCTGGTGGAGGCTGCCCCTGCACTGCTGGGGGGTGGGGGTGGTGGGAGACATGAGTGGGGGCCTGGTGGAGGCTGCCCCTGCACTGCTGGGGGGTGGGGGTGGTGGGAGACATGAGTGGGGGCCTGCTGGAGGCTGCCCCTGGTGGCTGGGGGTGGGGATGGTGGGAGACATGAGTGGGGGCCTGGTGGAGGCTGCCCCTGCACTGCTGGGCGGTGGGGGTGGTGGGAGACATGAGTGGGGGCCTGCTGGAGGCTGCCCCTGGTGGCTGGGGGGTGGGGGTGGTGGGAGACATGGGTGGGTGCCTGGTGGAGGATGCCCCTGCACTGCTGGGGGGTGGGAGACATGAGTGGGGGCCTGGTGGAGGCTGCCCCTGCACTCCTCGGGGGTGGGGGTGGTGGGAGACATGAGTGGGGGCCTGGTGGAGGCTGCCCCTGCACTGCTGGGGGGTGGGGGTGGTGGGAGACATGAGTGGGGGCCTGGTGGAGGCTGCCCCTGCACTGCTGGGGGGTGGGGGTGGTGGGAGACATGAGTAGGGGCCTGGTGGAGGCTGCCCCTGCACTGCTGGGGGGTGGGGGTGGTGGGAGACATGAGTGGGGGTCTGGTGGAGGCTGCCCCTGCACTGCTGGGGGGTGGGGGTTGTGGGAGACATGAGTGGGGGCCTGGTGGAGGCTGCCCATGGTGGCAGGGGGGTGGGGGTGGTGGGAGACATGAGTGGGGGCCTGGTGGAGGCTGCCCCTGCACTGCTGTGGGGTGGGGGTGGTAGGAGACATGAGTGGGGGCCTGGTGGATGCTGCCCCTGTACTGCTGGGGGGTGGGGGTGGTGGGAGACATGAGTGGGGGCCTGGTGGAGGCTGCCCATGGTGGCAGGGGGTGGGGGGGTGGGAGACATGAGTGGGGGCCTGCTGGAGGCTGCCCCTGGTGGCTGGGGGGTGGGGGTGGTGGGAGACATGAGTGGGGGCCTGGTGGAGGCTGCCCCTGCACTGCTGGGGGGTGGGGGTGGTGGGAGACATGAGTGGGGGCCTGGTGGAGGCTGCCCCTGCACTGCTGGGGGGTGGGGGTGGTGGGAGACATGAGTGGGGGCCTGGTGGAGGCTGCCCCTGCACTGCTGGGGGGTGGGGGTGGTGGGAGACATGGGTGGGGGCCTGGTGGAGGATGCCCCTGCATTGCTGGGGGGTGGGGGTGGTGGGAGACATGAGTGGGGGCCTGGTGGGGGCTGCCCATGGTGGCAGGGGGGTGGGGGTGGTGGGAGACATGAGTGGGGGCCTGGTGGAGGCTGCCCCTTGACTGCTGGGGGGTGGGGGTGGTGGGAGACATGAGTGGGGGACTGCTGGAGGCTGCCCCTGGTGGCTGGGGGGTGGGGGTGGTGGGAGACATGAGTGGGGGCCTGGTGGAGGCTGCCCATGGTGGCAGGGGGGTGGGGGTGGTGGGAGACATGAGTGGGGGCCTGCTGGAGGCTGCCCCTGGTGGCTCGGGGGTGGGGGTGGTGGGAGACATGAGTGGGGGCCTGGTGGAGGCTGCCCCTGCACTGCTGGGGGGTGGGGGTGGTGGGAGACATGCATTGTTGATCAGTAGTGCAAGGTGACATGTGGGTTGGCTGGGGGGCATGCCCCTGGTGGATGGGCTGCCTGCGGGACATGAGCAGGGGTGCAGGGTAGTCCCCCGTGGTGTGGGCTGCCTGCAGGGGCCGTGGAGGTTGTGGAGCGTACACCTGGGAGGACCCACACGGCCAATTCACGTGGAGTACTCCCCAGAACCCCTGAAATACACATTCCCTGCTGCACTGGCCCATTCGCGTGTGTAACTTCCCGCGCATCCCTGAAATACACGTACCCTGATGGAATCGCGTGTGGAACTTCCCGCGCACCCATGTAATACACGTACCCTGCTCGCACTGGCCCATTCGCGTGTGGAACTTCCCGCGCACCCCTGAAATGCACGTACCCTGCAGAAATCGCGTGTGGAACTTCCCGCGCACCCCTGAAATTCACGTACCCTGCTGAAATCGCGTGTGGAACTTCCCGTGCACCCCTGAAATACACGTACCCTGCTTGCACGGGGCCAGTCGCGTGTGGAACTTCCCGCGCACCCCTGCAATACACGTTCCCCGCTTGGCGTTTGCTGTTTGCCAGCCCGGTGAACTGGTCCAGGGTTAGCGCAGCCCTTTGCGATGATTTAGCGATTTTGATGGCTTTTCCTTGCGCGAGGGCGTTCTTAGGGGCGTTACTGGCGCTGCTGCAGGGTCGCTGCGATTCTCTTCGCCACAGCTGGTTTGGAAGCCTAAAATCCATGAATACGCTGTGCGCGGAAATCGGTTTTAGCGCACGTGCCTGGCGCAGTCAATCGCATGCGGACACTCTGCGCCAGCCGCTTGCGACACTTTTCTGCGAAATTCTATGAATTACCCTGTATATGTGTTGTCAGGATTGTTTGCTGCATTTCTGTGAAGTACTAACATTTGCAAACATAAAGGGTCTGTACTGTGTTGGTAAATGTTGTCAACAATTGGTGGTATTTGAAATAGAATATTCATTGCTACATTTGCATAGCAACTTACACCAACTATATTTGAGAATTTAAATGGTCCAGGTAGTTCTGTATCTAACTGCTTTTTTTGGAGTTTGTCTTCCTTCTTTAAAGAAGTACCTGGTTTACTTTCTCTAATTGATTCTTTTTTGTTTGTGGTACTTGATGAAGTATTAGTTTCTTTTACTCTCTTTGGAGGATTTGCAGTGACATCCTGTTGCATTTCTGTTTGATTTAGTTTTCTTTTACAACGTTTTAGTTTTTGTGGAACAGAATATGTGTTTAGATGGGGAGTGTATAGTGAGCGAAGTCCATTGTATTCTAAAATGCAAGGAATATCAGCGTTTACTTTACTTGCATCAAAGTTGATTAGAAATAGACCGTCAAGTGTACGTAAGCGTGATAGTGCTACGTAGCTCATGCCTTCTTTAAAGACTGTGTTACCAATATCTATCATTGCTTTGTCTAGGGTAAGACCTTGTGATTTATGAATCGTGACTGCGTATGCAAGAGTTAGAGAAAATTGTTCTCTGCGTACATACATATCTTTGAAGAGAAGGAATCTAGCTGTTGAGCGTCGTATCCGTTTTACTTCTGAAAGTTTGTCAAAGAGTATATTGAGAAACTGAATTTTGTTGTCACGTGGGTATGTTTGAAAGCCAACAACTGTACCCAGTGCTCCATTAACTAGTCCTTGGTCCATGTCAAGGTTACGTTTAAGCATTACTCTGCAATTTAAGGATAATTTTAACATCTTTTCTAAGCCTGCTGTGTTTGAGATTGATTTTTCTAAATTATTTAGTCTTGTTGTGGCTTGGTCACACATGGGTAGTGTCATACCATGTACATCTAGTTTGTCTGTGGCGCTAATTTCCATTATTGGTTGCATTTCTTTACTTAACATTATTTCATTGAATTTGAGACAGCTTGGAAGAGTTGGCATTAAGGCCATACAATTGACATTTTTGTGGGCTAAGTGTTCCATAACATCTGTAGCACATGCATTATCTCCATAAAGTGCATTAATGTGCTGGGTTTTCAATGTTGCTTCTGCTTCTTTAGAAAGTATACCAACTCTCAAACTTTTTAAAATGTTGGCATAAGTTAGATCTGCAGATTGGCGCATGTTTTCTGTTAATTCTCTGTATTGGAAATGTTGCCAAAGGTTGACATTTCCAATGCTGCCAACAGTTTTTTACGGCAGAGTTTGTGCCCTAATGTTTTAAAAATAGGTTCACCTTTTACTGGTGTTAATTGAAGCAGATCTCCAAAAACAATAATGTGTTTTCCTGCAAAGAGCTCTTCATAGTCTGTTTTGAGTACTTCTTGTAATCTGAGGTAAATCAAAGCTAACATCAGGTTGGAGACCATGCTCACTTCATCTATTAGTAGCATTTTCATTTGTTTCAATACTCTGGGTAATTCCATTGCAGCTTCTGCAGAAAGTTTGTAATAGTCTAATTTGTTCTGGTGTTCTACTGGTAATAGTAGTAATCGGTGTAATGTAACACCACCTATGTTGTAGGCAGCTAAACCTGTGGGGGCAGTGACAACAGCTGACAGTTTGTTGTTTGTCAATTGTTGAAGGAACTTACTAATGATTTTGATTAGGAATGTTTTGCCAGAACCAGCTTCACCACTGACGTACAGTAGTATAGTTTTATAATTATGGCAGGAACATTCTTTATTTTCATGTTTTACACCATGTGCAATTTGTTTTGTTACTTCTTGAAAAATGCTACTTTGCTCATTGTTTAGTTTTGATTGTAGTATAGTTAAGTCTTCCTTATCTTCATACTGACACATGGTGTTTTCTACTTCTATCATAGCTAATTCTGCCTCATTTGTTATTAGTGGTTCTCCCAGTGGTTCTTGGCTTCCTGTTACAGAAGGTTGACTACTGTCAGGAGTATCCTTATCTAGTTGGGCTTGGAGTTCTTCTTCATGTTGCTGTTCATTGTGCAACATTGTTTTGTACTGTGTAAAGTTTACATCAGTTATAGTGCTTTCATTTGCTTTGAAAGCATCCTCATATGAGTCATAGTTATCTAGTAATTGTTCTTCTTTTCTCCATGGTTTGAAGAGTTGTAGCTGGGACATGTAATATACTTCTTTATGTTGAGGAGTCTTCAATGACAATTTGATATGATTTATTAAATTTGGTTTAGTGAGTTTAACTAAGCTGCCTTCACAGTCTGTCACTATATATTTACCTTTTTTTCATCAGGTTTCGTATTATTTTTGTATGTGTAGTTTTGGGATATTTGGTATAGACACATGTTTTCCAAAGTATTACTTCTGTTTGGGTAGTATGTGTCCAATAAATTGTTTTTTAAAATGTCTTGGCTGTTGGGATCATGTTTGGCTATTGTTTCTATATCTTCATATGATTTTAGAACTCTTTTTCTAGATTTAGCTGGACCAAGACTTAGCCATACTATATTTTCAGATTTACCATACAATGAAGTACCAGTTAAACGATCAGCTGCTTCATAAGATCCACATTCTCTATGGGTGAGCATTTATATGCCCAAGCTGTATAATTTCTGAGATACTGTTTTATCTGATGACAGGTCATTCCAGAGGTCTTGGAGCTCTGTCTTTTCTGCTTTAGTTAAGTATGCTGTGACATATCGTGCAACTGCAGTAGAATTGTCTGCAATGTACTGCACATCTATGTTTGCATTCCATAAGTGGGCAATGATTGCATTATAATCATTGATATATTTTTCTTCTTCTTTTCTTTTTATGTAATATGTATTTTTAGGTGACTTACCTTTAACACTATGGCCCTCATTACGACCCTGGCGGAGAGGGGTTTACGCCAGCGTAATGCATAGCGTACCTCTCCGCCAGATTAGGACTTTCCGTAGCGCAATGGCGATTTTTACGCCCGGATTTTCCGGGCGGAAAAATCCATGGCGCTACGGGTCCCCTCGTTAATTACGCCACCGTATTCTACGGTGGCGTAATTAACGCCTTCCCCACTCCCATTATACCCTATGGGGCAAAAATGGGAATGGGGAAGGGTAAATGGGGATTGGGGACTTACCGCCCCTCCAAAGTCGGAATGGGGCGGTAAGTCCGCCAACCCCCATGGCGGAGTTGGCAGCTCTGCGCCATGGTCCATGGTGCAAATTGCACCATGGACCTCCGCCAGGGTCGTAATGAGGGCCTATGTCTAACTGGAGACATGAGGTTGTTTACTTGACCTGTATTTGTAACTGGTCTAGGGAAACCAAATCGGCATTTGGTGTAGTATTTGCCTTTGTTTTTGTATTTGCGACGCAATATTTTCCACATTTGTGTCTTTGAAATTGTAAAATTTGTGCATGAAGATCACTATTTGTGGCTTCTGATGGAATTTCACAAGTGACATATTTTTCAATAAACTGTAAAACAGTGGCATCCCTGTCTTGACCAAATTTAGGAGCATCTTTAATCCATAAAAGCATGTGGATATGTGGTGCTCCTCTGGCTTGGTATTCTTTTCTCCAAAAGAAGTGTTGCACTTCTCCAAGGGGAGGAACAGTTTTATTACAAATAAAATGTAGCATAGCAATGAAGCGATGGTGAAAATATCTTGAAACATTAACAGGATCCAAAGAACAAAGTTCTCCAGGTGTTAGAATACCTATGTTTGTTTTGTTTTTATTTGATATGCGTAGGAAATCATGTAAATCTTCCCATGCATATTCTGCACAACTTAATGTAACAAACCAAGTGGGTGGGCCAAGGTTTCTGATCATACAACGTACATCTCCATGACGTCGAAACCAGTACTCTTTAGTACCACGCATATTTGCTAATAGATTTGTAATATTTGATTGTAAAACCTCATCCTTTTGTTGTACTTTCTCTAATAATTGTGTAGCTGTCATATTTTGAAAGTGTGATCCTGATTTTAATATGTGTGCAACTCCGTAACATAAAGTTGCTAGTTCACTTTCAAAGAGTAGGTGGAATATGTATTCCACATTTTGTCTAAATCTGGGATCTTCAGAATACATCCGTAATGAGCGGTATTCTGAAGCTGATATTTGAATAGGTCTATCATCATACATTCCTCCTTTGCCAGTAGGAAAGAGTAGAGGAAAAGCACGTGCTTCTATACTTTTTTCCCATATACTGATTGGCGATCCTTTTGTTTGACACATTTGGTAAGTTTCCAGTACATCTTGTACGGTGTCATTACAGTGCAAAGGATGAATTGTATAATGGTCTAAAGTATTTGATATTGTAGCAGGATCTAGTAGCTCAAATTGACCAGCTTCTTGTGTTTCTTGAATTATTTCAGTTGTATCTTTCAAGTTTTCTTCAATATTAATTGCTTTGTAATATTCATTATTCTCTTTAAGATATTTTAAGGCTTGTCTAACTTTATATAAATCTACCAGCTGTTGCCATATTTTTTTGTCTTTTGTAGGTACTCCATTTACTAATATAATTAAAGATTGCTGCATTGGACATTGCACTCCTAGAGTATGAACATTTTCTTTTAGATTTAATGGTAAATAAACTACTTTTCCACAAATGCCTTTTACCAATTCAGAGGGAGGTAATTTTGCTGTTTTTGGTTGAAGGCGTATTATTGCTTGAAATGGGTGTACTGTTTGAATTATGATGCTCTCATATAAATTAAGTTGTATTAGAGGTTTTGGTACTGGGTATAATTCCAAATTATTTGTGATAGAACGTGAAGGAGTTTGGTTGTTGTCAAGTTTTGTAGTGCAATAACTGCAAAGTATTAAGGGCTCAGTTATTTCATATTTGTTTTCTGCTACAAGGTAGAGAGCTAATTCAAACCATTTAGAATTTTCATTGTCTTCTATTTTGTATGATAGGTTTACAGTTTTTGTGTTACTTTTATAAAAAATTCTATAGCAACATACACATACATGGTTTGGTACTTCAGCTGATGTATTTTTAAATTTTAGTATTTCTTTTTTGTATGTGTTTAGCAAAAGGTTGCCATGTGTAGAATTGTTGCTTAATTGGTTTAAAGCTATTTCATTCTGTAAATGGCTTTCACTTCCAAAATATTTTTTCTGGATATAGTGAATTTCTTCAAGTAGGTCTTTTGCTTTACCATGTAGAAGGATGTTATATAACTTTGCTAGTGCTAAAGCAGGACTTTTAGCATAGTACAGTTTATAGACTAGATTTCTTATAGTTGAATGATGTGTTGATATCATTGTGATATCATGGAAAGTGGTTTTACAAGTAGGTCCTGTAATGCAGGCCAATTAATGTCCTTGTAGTCCTGTGTACTTGCGCACTGGACAGGTATCTATGTTTTGCAGTAATTTAATTTTGATTTTGTCTTTGCTTTTTACATATTTATTGAGGAATTGGCGTAAAGATTTGAAACATTGTTTGGGAATGTTACACATTGACGTGCATGGCCATTTGTACACTAGACGTTCTGATTCAGTTGAATGGAGAGGTAATTCTAAGTTTTCAGGGCATATTTTGGTAAGAAGTACTTCTTGTTCCATTATGGTTTATTCACTTTTTCATAACCTCGACCACTGCTATGTATGGCAATTGTATTCGTTTGCTTTTGTTTGTACGCTTCTTCATTAAAATATGGTTCTGTGTTTGTAGTGTGATTCCATTCACCTCCGCTGATACTTAAGCAGTTCTTTCTGTTGATATTTCGCTTATTGAGAAGTCTTTTTTGTAATTTAGTTATTAGTTTTGTTAGTGGTTTCATTTTGTTTAACAGTAAAATAAATACATTTCTTTTGAGAAGAATTGCACTGTCCATCAATGCTTCTAAGATTAATTTCCTTTGATAGTTTTTAAGTTTTGAACCTGATTTCTCTCGTGTTTTTATAAGATTTTGAAGGACTTTGTGACATTATATTTTGGCTAAAATAATTTTCTTGGTATGCTTACTTTGCACTATATTAAAATTTGAAGAAGTAGTTTTATCTGTACTGATAGCTGATTTTCTGTTAATTGTTTTTTGGTTTGTTTTATATTTTGATAGAGGAAGCGAAGTTGTTGTACTTGAAACTTCTTGTGTTTCACTAAATGATTGTATTAGCTGTTTTGTTTCAACTTTTTTATAAATTCTGCTAGAGATGGATGCTTATGTTGGACACCTTTATTTTCATTTGCTCTACTTTTGCGTTGCTTTCTACGGACTTGACTTTTGGTAGGCATTCTTTAGGGTCTGTTGAAAAAAATAAAGAAGATATGGGTTGGGGTGTTCTGGAATGTATGTGTGCTGTGTGCATGAGTGTTTGAGTACGATGATAAAGATGTATGTAATGGTATGTGATTGTGCATTGGGAACTAAAACTAGTAGGGATAGGTATTCTTGAATTTATGTGTTACTAAACTGGGGTTCAGATGACAAAAAAAAAGTAAGCTATTGGTGTGGAAAAGTACAAATAGTAAATCTAATGTATACAATTAAAACAGTTGCTTGTTCTATAATAAGAACATTGTAGTGGTTCAGTTGGGTAATTTGTGTGTCCAAAAATAGAAATTTGTGGGCCATTCTGGCTATAAATCGCTGTTTAAGACATGGAGATTTTTGGACAAAATGGTACAAAATCTCTATTTTTAGAAACCGAAATAGCTCGTATTAACGTTATAGTATATTTGATTAATAATACAAATATTATGGTGATATTTTACTTACTTTTCTTTTAAATTAACAGGTAACTTCTTAGTTTTTCTTTCTTCTTCGAATTCGGCTGCTTCTTTTCAGGAAACTGGTCTTCACTGCAATTGTAAAAGCTTCAAATTAGTAACTTTGTTTGTATATAGGACTGTTTTTAATTTAGATATTGATTTTTTTAATTGAAATCCTCAGTGCCTTCTGTAAAACCATTAAACTAATTTATTTACATAAGATACATTGCATCAGTTCAGTACATATGATATGTTCTTAATGAACAAATTGTATTGAATGACTAACTGTAGCAAAAAAAAATATCTTTACTATGTCTTGTGAAATTTATAATATATTAGTGAATACCACTATTTCTGTAAGTAAACTGTTCTAGGTAATAGCGCCTCAATGTCATGTCTATTTTAAAGTAATTAAGTAAATAAATAAATAAAAACAAAAAATATGAAATTGTATAAGTATTTTATATAAAGGTTTAAACATAGATTGTGTTTGCATGCAATTTTGTTTGAATATATGTAGTCTATATATTTCATTTAAAAAATGTTAGTTTAACATGATTTGAGTGTGTGTGTATAAAGAAAGTAAATAGTATAAAGGTTTATAAGTGATAGTTGATTTTAGGAAATTGAAAAAAGTACAGTAAATTCATTTTACAGATTTTATAAGGTAAAAGTCTGTTTGAAAATGTGTTCATCTACTATACAGAAAATATGCATACCTGAAGTTTGTGTTCATACATATGGATATGCATGGAGCTTCAAGTAGAAATCTTGAAGACTTGTACAGTATTTCTGGTAGATGCTGCTTGCCAATGATATGACACTTGTACTCAGAGAGATTCAGAGTACATTTGCAGTGCTGATCTATGATGATGCAGTTAGATGTAGAGGTCTTGAATGTGATTGGTGCATGGTCATGTGATTTTTGAGGTACATCCAATGAGGGAATGGCAGAGAGAGTGTAGTGGAAATGGTAGAAGGGCTGTTCATGTTACGATATGTCCACGGACTTGGCGGTAGTTCACGGACATCGGGAGTTACATCCGGGGATTTTTGGGTTCAGAAGTCATGCAAACGAGAATAAGCACTGAAAGGGATTGGTCAGGAAAGTTTGGTGGGTGTGTTGTGCCAGGAGAGATTTTCTCAGATACTCTTTTTGCTGAGAGAACAAAAGATAGCTATAGCTGTGTGTTTCAGAAAACAGATTGTTTGGATTTTAGGAGATTCGTGGATACATTGGTTGAAGGTGCATGCAGAAAGCTGTGGAGTAGCTGTAGATCTTGGATTCCCACATGTGGAAGTACACTGGCATGGAGTACGTGGAATGAAGTGGTTGGACTTGTTACCTCTCTGTGCTACTTTGGAGACAGAGCAACATCCAGACATAATTGTAATTCATTGTGGAGGTAACAGTTTAGGACATGTGACTGGAATTTCTTTGCAATTTGCTATGAAAGAAGGACTTAGGAAGGTTATGGACATGTTTCCTAATTCTCAAGTGATATTTTCACGGATTGCGCAGAGACAAATGTGGCTTCGTTCTTCTTCATTTGGTCCACAAATGGAAAAAGCAAGGCGCAATGTTAATAGGGCTGTTTGTGCCTTTCTAAAAGATTTTGGCATGTCTTCTTTTCACAATGAAAATATTATGTTTTGTAGTACATACATTTTTCGCAGAGATGGAGTCCATCTTACTTATGCTGGCAATCAGATTTTTCTGAGAAATGTACAAAATGCATTGCAACCTTTTTCGGAATTACAACAACGATTTTGAAGTAGATGTTAAGCATTTACAATTTTTGACTTACAAACACCACCCAAAGGCTCTTTTAAGAGCCACCACTTCTTTCCAGAGAAAATTGCAATGTTTGTGATGGAGTAGCAGCCCAATTGTTTTAATTTTCGCGAACTGTCAGCGGACTTCTAAAAAATACAAAGAGCCCTGCTTCATTTATTTCCACTTCTATTTTTTAACTGGGAAAGGCGGCTCTGAAAAGAGCCTTATTTTTTTTTGATTTTTGTAATTTTGTATTTTTTTTGGTTTTTCAGACACGACACACTAAGAGAGGAGGGTAAAGGAGGGTAAAGGGGGGGACACCAACCACAGGGATAAGAAAGGGCGAGCTGAGAGAGGAAGATGTAGAGTCAGTTTTATTTGGGTAGTGAGCAGGTCTTCTTGTGCTCTGAGACGATAGTCTCAAAAGCCCTCCGAAGTCGCTCCCCCCTGCAGAGTACTGTGTCACAGTACATACTTACAACTGTGACCCTCGAAAGCTAAGAGTCATCAGCATTCTGTATGGCTTGTGAGGCAGCTTGAGGAAGACGCTGTCCCACAGAGGTGGTCGTTGTGGTGACAGGATCAGAAACAGAGGATGAAGTAGAGGAAATCAACCTGCTACGTTCTTCGCAAGGTACAACCCTGCGAATAGCCCCAGAGTGAAATGACCTCAGGAGTCACTTCATAGTAGTGGTCCCAAAGCTGTACTTACCGTGCTTCCCGCGACTGAGTATAATTTTGCACTCATTGCAGGTAACACGGTTCGCACGAGCCTTAGGAACATTACCATGAATGGTAAATAACCGCCACACCCAAGACTCACGCCTAGTGCGGGTAGTAGGGTTTTCCTCTACCTCATTCTCATCATCCTCTTCTTCCTCCTCCGCATCCTCACTCCTGTTCCCCTCTTCAGGCCCTTGGGGAGGTGGTGGTGGTGGAGGGGGTGGGGGTGGTGCTGAAGCAGGTGCAGCACCAAGTGGCAGTTCAGCAGCCAAGGATGCCATCTCGATGATGGTGTAGTCTGCAGGTGGCAGCAAAAATCACTGTGTTCTGAAGAATAGCCAGAAACACAATGGGAATAAGCTCTTGGGCGTGGTCTTTTATAGGGGTGCTTGTGCGCGGTTGGCGGACATGCGCACTGTCCGCGGACAGATCGAACACAAAAAAAGGATCGGAAAGTTTCAAAAGGTATATAGAAACTCAAGATTGCTATGTGGGACTTGTGCCATGGTGAGATTTTATTGAAAAATATTATGGATTAACTGAAAATGTACTTTTAAATTGTTCGGGGACACGAACAGTGTCCGCATTTCAGGACACACGATGAGCGTGGGCGCGGTCATATGATCTGTTCGCGAACTAGTCCGCGAAGGAAGAGCCTGTCCGCAGGACACCAAGTGCACGGAGATTGGTTAGCGCATGCGCATTGATGTCCTACGGACACTGTTCGGGTTCTGAAGTAATTAACAGTGCGTCACACGTGAAACGAACATTTCAGGACACAGCGTGTGTTCTTAGAACAGTTTAAACTTGGTAGCGAACAGTAAGGACAGATATAGTGTTCTTCAGGACACGTGTAATTTCGTTTATGTACGAACATTTCAGGACACCAATTGTGTTCTTAGAACAGTTTCAATTGGGTCGCGAACACTACAAACAGGTATAGTGTTCTTCAGGACACCTCCATTTTCGTTTACGTACGAACATTTCAGGACACCAATAGCGTTCCTAGAACAGTTTGAACTTGCTAGCGAACAGTACCGGACAGGTATAGTGTTCTTTAGGACACTTTAATTTTTGTTTGTTTACAAACAATTCAGGACACCGCGTGTGTTCTTAGTACAGTTTCATGTTGCTAGCGAACACTACGAACAGTTGTGCTGTTGTTCAGGACACATCATTTTCGTTTATTTACGAACATTTCAGGACACCAATTGTGTTCTTAGGACAGTTTTAAGTTGATAGCGAACATTACGGACAGATATAGTGTTCTTTAGAACACTTTAATTTTTGTTTCTTTACGAACATTTCAGGACACCACGTGTGTTCTTAGAACAGTTTCAACTTGCTAGCGAACAGTACGAACAGGTGTGGTGTTCTTCAGGACACCTCCATTTTCGTTTATGTACGAACATTTCAGAACACTCGGACTGTCCGTGGACACTTTTATTGTTTTTTTTTTTAAAAAAAGGAAACTATTCACAATACAATATAAAAATTAAACTTTATTTAACATATATTTAGAATTTATGACAGAGAAGGTGAGGCAGAAACAGAAACAAAAATAGGAGAATTTGGGGTTTCACCATGATTGGTATTAGGTGAAGAAGGGATGGAAGTCTCATCAAAACGTTTTGGATTATGGAGAGGGTTTGGGGATAATTGACTGGGATATGGTGAGGAGGGACAAGTACATGTGGGGCAATGGTAGGAGGTTTTTGGTGATGTCATCTTTGATGTCCTGGGTGTTAGTCTTAGCAGTGCACGGTGGTGGCGCGAGTTATGGTTGCTTAGCTTACCATAATTGGCGAATTTCAAGGGTATTTCGGTTTTACTTGGAACCATAACGTCCCTTTAACAAAGTTTTTTCACTGAATTTCATAGGTCTTTAGTAGCGCAACTTAACCATAACGTCCCTTTAACAAAGGTTTTTTCACTGAATTTCATAGGTTTTTAGTAGCGCAACTTAACCATAACGTCCCTTTAACAAAGTTTTTTCACTGAATGTATATATATATATATTACATGGCCACAGTAGTGGCCATGTAGTTATGGTTAAGTTGCTGTTTCCAAAGGAAGAGCACTTTTTGGGCAGCTTATAATTTCGCTCTCCCTGGACGGATCCTCACCAAACTTTGCAAAAAAAGTATTTGGGTCACTCTGAATTTCTCTGTTTGGTGAGGATTCTTCCAGGGGGGGCAAAGTTATAGGAGGGGTCCCAAAACTTTTTTTTTTCCCATAGACTGAATGGGAATTTTTTTTTGCTCGCGTCTACAGCCCAAACCGCTGGACGGATTTTCACCAAATTTGGACCAGGAGCAGCGGCTTGATCCCGAAAGCGTGCTTTTGCAAATTTGGTGAAAATCCGTCCAGTAGTTTTTTTAAAAATGACCAAAAAGTAGGTCAAAAAAAAAATTAGTGATATCTGTGTTCGGTCCGGGGACACACTTCCCTGTTCGCTCCGCGGACAGTGTCCTGATTGGCCAATCGGCTTGCGTGATGTTCGTGGACATGCAACGTGTTTGCTGATTGGAAGGCGTGGAGCGTGAAGCGCGTCAGATTTTCGGTAGCGCCCGCCATCTTGGATTCGCGGTGGTCCGCGGACAGCGCGGTGAAATTTTGTTCAAAATTTGTATTTAGTAGAGTGCGTTGGTGTGTAGAAGTGTTTGGGGAGGGTGGGAGTGTATGAGATAGGATGAAAGTTGTGTTTTTTATGTGTTAGACGTTCTTTTTGTGTTCGATTTGTCTGCGGACATCACGGGTGTTCTGAAATGTTCTAAATAAACTGAATGGGGGGTGTTCTGAGGACTCATTATGTGTCCGTTTTGTTTGCAAGCAAACTGAAACTGTTCTAAGAACACTCGCAGTGTCCTGAAATGTTTGCAAATAAACAAAATGGGGGTGTCCTGAGGACGCTGTCCGTATTGTTCGTTGTCAAGTTGAACATGTTCTAAGAACACTCCCGGTGTCCTGGAATTTTCGTAGGGGGTGTCCTGAAGGCGTAGTCCGTATTGTTTGCTGGCAAGTTGAATATGTTCTAAGAACTCTCGCAGTGTCCTAAAATGTTTGCAAATAAACAAAATGTGGTTGTCCTGAGGATGCTGTTTCTGTCAAGTTGAATGTGTTCTTAGAACACTCATGGTGTCCTGAAATGTTCGCAAATAAATGAAATGGGGGTGTTCTGAGGACACTGTCCGTATTGTTCGTTGTCAAGTTGAATGTGTTCTAAGAACACTCGCGGTGTCCTGAAATGTTCGCAAATAAACAAGATGGTGGTGTTCTGAAGATGCTTCTAAGAACACTCGTGGTGCCCGGGGAATGTTCGTAGGGGGTGTCCTGAGGACGCTGTCCTTATTGTTCTCTGTCAAGTTGAATGTGTTCTAAGAAAACTCGCGGTGTCCTGAAATGTTCGCAAATAAACAAGATGGTGGTGTTCTGAAGACGCTTCTAAGAACACTCCCGGTGTCCTGGAATGTTCATAGGGGGTGTCCTGAGGACACTTCCGTATTGTTCTCTGTCAAGTTGAATGTGTTCTAAGAACACTCGCGGTGTCCTGAAATGTTCGCAAATAAACAAAATGGGGGTGTCCTGAAGACATTTCTCAAGAACACTCGCGGAACCTGGAATGTTCGTAGGGGGTGTCCTGAAGGCGTAGTCAGTATTGTTCGCTGGCAAGCTGAATGTGTTTCTAAGAACACTCGCAGTGTCCTGAAATGTTCGCAAATGAACAAAATGGGGGTGTTCTGAGGACACTGTCCGTATTGTTCGTTGTCAAATTGAAAGTATTCTAAGAACTATCGCGTTGTTCTGAAATGTTCGTAGGGGGTGTCCTGAAAACGCTGTCCGTATTGTTCGCTGCCAAGTGGAAAGTGTTCTAAGAACACTCATAATGTCCGCGGACATTAAAAGTTTCCGTAGACCATAGTTGAAATGTTTGACTCTATGGATGTGATATGCTGCGGTGGTTGTTGCCAGGGCATAGAGTCTATGGCCATGCACCCAAGACTGTATGCCCTGGCAACAACCACCACAGCATATCACATTCATATTTGCTTATAACTTTGGGTGAAAAACAAATGTATAAGGAACAAAGGTATTAGATACTATGGATGTGATATGCTGCTATGGTTCTCCTTATTATTGTATACTTACTGTTTGGTCTAGTAACGGGAGTCCATGTTTTTCTTGTTCATTTCTGTGATAAAAGAAAATAGCATTTTAGTATTAGTATTTTATAATGACTTATTACATTGCATAATAAATATACTTTTTTTTTGGACCCTCATATTTAGTAGATTACAAACCAGAGTACTGTGCAATTTGCTCAGTTTCTGTATTTGTTGCTAAAATCATTGGGTCTGTGGGAGAAAAAAAAATCCATCTTGGATTAAAAAAACCTTTTTCTGTTATGCTACAGTTTATTTGTTTGTTTGTTTTCAGTGTTCACTTGTTGTTTCTGGCTAATGCTTTATACTTTGGGTTGTATTTTTTTGGAGCAGTAACATATTATTTATTTGTTTTGATATTATACAATTTTGGAGCAGTTAGATACCAATTGGCGTATTCTAAATGTCAATTCTTTTGATATATTTTAGTGGTATTGTTTTATCTATTTGGATATTGTTAAATTTTGGGACAGTTAGATACTAATTGGCGTATTCTAACTGTGTATTTTTTTGTCTAATTTAGTGGTATTCATTTATCTGATTAGTTGTTGTAGAATCTTTGAGCAGTTAGATAGCTTTTGGAGTATTCTAACAATTTATATGTTTTTAACACAAGTTTACTTAGCGTTTAAATACAGTTTAGTTATCAAATTTTGGTTTTAAGAACATCAAATAAGCGTTTGTAAGATTTCCTGGTAATCTCTGCTTTAGAGTAATAGTACTATCATTACATTCAAACCATCCACATTTCTTTTTTATATATGCAGTGTAGTGCCCTGAATTGGTTGTGGCTCCTGCATGGTAGATTATACCTATTGTTGTGAAGGTTGTCTTACCAATTGATATTTGACCATGTGTGAATCCAGTCAGCTTGCAGTTGTTTTTGGTACCATCTGCATTGTAACGTAGAAGCATTAGTATTATGTATTTACTATGTGTTTGTATTACTAACGTGGAGCGATTATCTGAATTGCAGGTAGAGCATAATCTACCATGGTTTGCATTTTGTACAAGTCGCTGAAATGGAATGGATTCACAATTTGGTATTGATATATATATGAAGCGTTCATTGGGGATTTCTTCTTGTGTCACATTATTGCAGAGAGTGCATGTGTGTTTCCACATGTATGACATCTGAAAGATTTCATTTGTAGGTATGTTTTGTTTTCCAGTACTTGTACTAAGTACATTAGAAATTCTTGTGGATCTTCCTGTGAATTTATAGTGAATTTCAGCATTCCAGCACAGTAGTCCAATTGTTGTCGTATTCCAAAAACACTATACGTGTTGTCAGGATTGTTTGCTGCATTTCTCTGAAGTACTAACATTTGCAAACACAATGGGTTTGTACTGTGTAAGTAAATGTTGTCAACAATTGGTGGTAATTGAAATAGAATATTAATTGCTACATTTGCGTAGCAACTTACACCAACTATATTTGAGAATTTAAATGGTCCACGTAGTTCTGTATCTAACTGCTTTTTTTGGAGTTTGTCTTCCTTCTTTAAAGAAGTACTTGGTTTACTTTCCCTAATTGATTCTTTTTTGCTGTGGTACTTGATGAAGTATAAGTTTCTTTTACTCTCTTTGTAGGATTTGCAGTGACTTCCTGTTGCATTTCTGTTTGATTTATTTTTCTTTTATAACGTTTTACTTTTTGTGGAACAGAATATGTGTTTAGGTGGGGGGTGTATAGTGAGCGAAGTCTATTGTATTCTAAAATGCAAGGAATATCAGCGTTTATTTTACTTGCATCAAAGTTGATTATAAATAGACCGTCAAGTGTACGTAAGCGTGATAGTGCTACATAGCTCATGCCTTCTTTAAAGACTGTGTTACCAATATCTATCATTGCTTTGTCTAGGGTAAGACCTTGTGATTTATGAATCGTGACTGCGTATGCAAGAGTTAGAGAAAATTGTTCTCTGCGTACATACATATCTTTGAAGAGAAGGAATCTAGCTGTTGAGCATCCTATCCTTTTTACTTCTGAAAGTTTGTCAAAGTGTATATTGTCAAACTGAATTTTGTTGTCGCGTGGGTATATTTGAAAGCCAACAACTGTACCCAGTGCTCCATTAACTAGTCCTTGGTCCACGTCAAGGTTACGTTTAAGCATTACTCTGCAATTTAAGGATAATTTTAATATCTTTTCTAAGCCTGCTGTGTTTGAGATTGATTTTTCTAAACTATTTAGTCTTGTTGTGGCTTGGTCACAGATGGGTAGTGTCATACCATGTACATCTAGTTTGTCTGTGGCGCTAATTTCCATGATTGGTTGCATTTCTTTACTTAGCATGATTTAATTAAATTTGAAACAGCTTGCAAGAGTTGGCATTAAGGCCATACAATTGACATTTATGTGGGCTAATTGTTCCATAACATCTGTAGCACATGCATTATCGCCATAAAGTGCATTAATGTGCCGGGTTTTCAATATTGCTTCTGCTTCTTTAGAAAGTATACCATCTCTGATACTTTTTAAAATGTTGGCATAAGTGAGATCTGCAGATTGCCGCATGTTTTCTGTTAATTCTCTGTACTGGAAATGTTGCCAAAGGTTGACATTTCCAATGCTGCCAACAGTTTTACGGCAGAGTTTGTGTCCTAATGTTTTAAAAATAGGCTCACCTTGTATTGGTGTTAATTGAAGCAGATCTCCAAAAACAATAATGTGTTTTCCTGCAAAGAGCTCTTCATAGTCGGTTTTGAGTACTTCTTGTAATCTGAGGTGAATCAAAGCTAACATCAGGTTGGAAACCATGCTCACTTCATCTATTAGTAGCATTTTCATTTGTTTCAATACTCTGCGTTATTCCATTTCAGCTTCTGCAGAAAGTTTGTAATAGTCTAATTTGTTCTGGTGTTCTACTGGTAATAGTAGTAATCGGTGTAATGTAACACCACCTATGTTGTAGGCAGCTAAACCTGTGGGGGCAGTGACAACAGATGACAGTTTGTTGTTTGTCAATTGTTGAAGGAACTTACTAATGATTTTGATAAGGAATGTTTTTCCAGAACCAGATTCACCACTGACATACAGTAGTATAGGTTTATAATTATGGCAGGAACATTCTTTATTTTCATGTTTTACACCATGTGCAATTTGTTTTGTTACTTCTTGAAAAATGCTACTTTGCTCATTGTTTAGTTTTGATTGTAATATAGTTGTCTTCCTTATCTTCATACTGACACATGGTGCTTTCTACTTCTATCATAGCTAATTCTGCCTCATTTATTATTAGTGGTTCTCCCAGTGGTTCTTGGCTTCCTGTTACAGGAGGTTGACTACTGTCAGGAGTGTCCTTATCTAGTTGGGCTTGGAGTTCTTCTTCGTGTTGCTGTTCATTGTGCAACATTTTTTGTACTGTGTAAAGTTTACATCAGTTATAGTGCTTTCATTTGCTTTGAAAGCATCCTCATATGAGTCATAGTTATCTAGTAATTGTTCTTCTTTTCTCCATGGTTTGAAGAGTTGCAGCAGCGACATGTAATATACTTCTTTATGTTGAGGAGTCTTAAATGACAATTTGATATGATTAATTAAATTTGGTTTAGTGAGTTTAACTAAGCTGCCTTCACAGTTTGTCACTCTATATTTCCCTTTTTTTCATCAGGTTTCATATTATTTTTGTATGTGTAGTTTTGGGCTATGTGGTATAGACACATGTTTTCCAAAGTATTACTTCTGTTTGGGTAGTATGTGTCCAGTACATTGTTTTTTAAAATGTCTTGGCTGTTGGGATAATGTTTGGCTATTGTTTCTATATCTTCATATGATTTTAGAACTCTTTTTCTGCATTTTTATGCCCAAGTTGTATAATTTCTGAGATACTGTTTTATCTGATGACAGGTCATTCCAGAGGTCTTGGAGCTCTATCTTTTCTGCTTTAGTTAAGTGTGCTGTGACATATCGTGCAACTGCAGTAGAATTGTCTGCAATGTACTGCACATCTATGTTTGCATTCCATAAGTGGGCAATGATTGCATTATAATCATTGATATATTTTTCTTCTTATTTTCTTTTTATGTAATATGTATTTTTAGGTGACTTACCTTTAACACTATTTCTAACTGAAGACATGAGGTTGTTCACTTGACCTGTATTTGTAACTGGTCTAGGGAAACCAAATCGGCATTTGGTGTAGTATTTCCCTTTGTTTTTGTATTTGCGACGACAATATTTTCCACATTTGTGTCTTTGAAATTGTAAAATGTGTGCATGAAGATCACTATTTGCGGCTTCTGATGGAATTTCACAAGTGACATATTTTTCAATAAACTGTAAAACAGTGGCATCACTGTCTTCACCAAATTTAGGAGCATCTTTAATCCATAAAAGCATGTGGATATGTGGTGCTCCTCTGGCTTGGTATTCTTTTCTCCAAAAGAAGTGTTGCACTTCTCCAAGGGGAGGAACATTTTTATTACAAATAAAATGTAGCATAGCAATGAAGCGATGGTGAAAATATCTTGAAACATTAACAGGATCCAAAGAACAAAGTTCTCCAGGTGTTCGTATATCTATGTTTGTTTTGTTTTTATTTGATATGCGTAGGAAATCATGTAAATCTTCCCATGCATATTCTTACTTAATGTAACAAACCAAGTGGGTGGGCAAAGGTTTCTGATCATACAACGCACATCTCCATGACGTCGAAACCAGTACTCTTTAGTACCACGGATATTTGCTAATAGATTTGTAATATTTGATTGTAGAACCTCATCCTTTTGTTGCACTTTTTCTAATAATTGTGTAGCTGTCATATTTTGAAAGTGTGATCCTGATTTTAATATGTGTGCAACTCCGTAACATAAAGTTGCTAGTTCACTTTCAAAGAGTAGGTGGAAAATGTATTCCACATTTTGTCTAAATCTGGGATCTTCAGAATACATCCGTAATGAGCGGTATTCTGAAGCTGATATTTGAATAGGTCTATCATCATACCTTCCTCCTTTGCCAGTAGGAAAGAGTAGAGGAAAAGCACATGCTTCTATACTCTTTTCCCATATGCTGATTGGCGATCCTTTTGTTTGACGCATTTGGTAAGTTTCCAGTACATCTTCTACGGTGTCATTACAGTGCAAAGGATGAATTGTATAATGGTCTAAAGTATTTGATATTGTAGCAGGATCTAGTAGCTCAAATTGACCAGCTTCTTGTGTTTCTTGAATTATTTCAGTTGTATCTTTCAAGTTTTCTTCAATATTAATTTCTTTGTAATATTCATTATTCTCTTTAAGATATTGGAAGGCTTGTCTAACTTTATACACATCTACCAGCTGTTGCCATATTTTTTTGTCTTTTGTAGTTACTCCATTTACTAAGATAATTAAAGATTACTGCATTAACGTTGCACTCCTAGAGTATGCACATTTTCTTTTAGATCTAATGTTAAATAAACTACTTTTCCACAAATGCCTTTTACCAATTCAGAGGGAGGTAATTTTGCTGTTTTTGGTTGAAGGTGTATTATTGCTTGAAATGGGTGTACTGTTTGAATTATGATTCTCTCATGTAAATTAAGTTGTTGTAGGGGTTTTGGTACTGGGTATAATTCCAAATTATTTGTGATATCACATGAAGGAGTTTGGTTGTTGTTAAGTTTTGTAGTGCAGTAACTGCAAAGTATTAAGGGCTCAGTTATTTCGTATTTGTTTTCTGCTACAAGGTAGAGAGCTAATTCAAACCATTTAGAATCTTCAATGTCTTCTATTTTGTAAGATAGGTCTACAGTTTTTGTGTTACTTTTATAATAAGTTCTACGGCAACATACACATACATGGTTTGGTACTTCAGCTGATGTACTTTTAAATTTTAGTATTTCTTTTTTGTATGTGTTTAGCAAAAGGTTGCCATATGTAGAATTGTTGCTTAATTGGTTTAAAGCTATTTCATTCTGTAAATGGCTTTCACTTCCAAAATATTTTTTCTGGATATAGTGAATTTCGTCAAGTAGGTCTTTTGCTGTACCATGTAGAAGGATGTTATTTAACTTTGCTAGTGCTAAAGCAGGACTTTTAGCATAGAACAGTTTATGGACTAGATTTCTTATAGTTGAATGATGTGTTGGTATCCTTTTGATATCATCGAAAGTGGTTTTACAAGTAGGTCCTGTAATGCAGGCCAATGAATGTCCTTGTAGTCCTGTGTACTTGCGCACTAGACAGGTATCCATATTTTACAGTAATTTAATTTTGATTTTGTCTTTGCTTTTTACATATTTATTGAGGAATTGGCGTAAAGATTTGAAACATTGTTTGGGAATGTTACACATTGACGTGCATGGCCATTTGTACACTAGACGTTCTGATTCAGTTGAATGGAGGGGTAATTCTAAGTTTTCAGGGCATATTTCTGTAAGGAGTACTTCTTGTTCCATTATGGTATTATTCACTTTTTCATAACCTCGACCACTGCTATGTATGGCAATTGTATTTGTTTGCTTTTGTTTGTACGCTTCTTCATTAAAATATGGTTCTGTGCTCGTAGTGTGATTCCATTCACCTCCGCAGATACTTAAGAAGTTCTTTCTGTTGACATTTCACTTATTGAGAAGTTTTTTTGTAATTTAGTTATTAGTTTTGTTAGTGGTTTCAACAGTAAAATAAATAACTTTCTTTTCAGAAGAATTGCACTGTCCATCAACGCTTCTAAGATTAATTTCCTACGATAGGTTTTAAGCATTGAACCTGATTTCTCTCCTGTTTTTATAACATTTTGAAGGACTTTGTGACGGTACATTTTGGCTAAAATACTTTTCTTGGTATGCTTACTTTGCACTATATTAAAATTTGAAGAAGTTGTTTTATCTGTAGTGATAGCTGATTTTCTGTTAATTGTTTTTTGGTTTGTTTTACATTTTGATAGAGGAGGCAAAGTTTTTGTACTTGAAACTTCTTGTGTTTCACTAAATGACTGTATTAGCTGTTTTGTTTCAACTTTTTGTACAAATTCTGCTAGAGATGGATGCTTATGTTGGACACTTTTATTTTCATTTGCTCTACTTTTGCGTTGCTTTCTAAGGACTTGACTTTTGTTAGGCATTCTTTAAGGTCTGTTGAAAAAAATAAAGAAGATATGGGTTGGGGTGTTCTGGAATGTATGTGTGCTGTGTGCATGAGTGTTTGAGTAAGATGATAAAGATGTATGTAATGGTGTGTGATTGTGCATTGGGAACTACAACTAGTAGGGATAGGTATTCTTGAATTTATGTGTTACTAAACTGGGGTTCAGATGACTAAAAAAAAGTAAGCTAGTGGTGTGGAAAAGTACAAATAGTAAATCTAATGTATACAATTAAAACAGTTGTTTGTTCTATAATATGAAAATTGTAGCGGTTCAGTTGGGTAATTTGTGTGTCCTAAAATAGGAATTTGTGGGCCATTCTGGCTGTAAATCGATGTTTAAGACATGGAGATTTTTGGACAAAATGGTACACAATCTCTATTTTTAGGCACCAAAATAGCTTGTATTAATGTTATAGTATGTTTGATTAATAATACAAATATTATGGTGATATTCTACTTACTTTTTTTCTTAAATTAACAGGTAACTTCTTAGTTCTTCTTTGTTCTTCGAATTCGGCTGCTTCTTTTCAGGAGACTGGTCTTCACTGCAATTGTAAAAGCTTCAAATTAGTGTTTGTATCTAGCGCTGTTTTTAATTTAGATATTGATTTTTTTAATTGAAATCCTCAGTGCCTTCTTTAAAACCATTAAACTAATTTATTTACATAAGATACATTGCATCAGTTCAGTACATATGATATGTTCTTAATGAACAAATTGTATTGAATGACTAACTGTAGGAAAAAAATATATCTTTACTATGTCTTGTGAAATTTATAATATACAAGTGAATACCACTATTTCTGTAAGTAAACTGTTCTAGTTAATAGCGCCTCAATGTCATGTCTAAATTAAAGTAATTAAGTAAATAAATAAATAAAAACAAAAAATATGAAATTGTATAAGTATTTTCTTAAAGATTTAAACATAGATTGTGCTTGCATGCAGTTTTGTTTGAATATATGAAGTCTATATATTTCATTTATAAAATGTTAGTTTAACATGATTTGAGTGTGTGTGTATAAAGAAAGTAAATAGTATAAAGGTTTATAAGTGATAGTTGATTTTAGGAAATTGAAAAAAATACAGTAAATTCATTTTACAGATTACACAAGCTAAAAGTCTGTTTGAAAATGTGTTCATCTACTGTACAGAAAATATGCATACCTGAAGTTTGTGTTCATGCATATGGATATGCATGGAGCTGCAAGTAGAAATCTTGGAGACTTGTACAGTATTTCTGGTAGATGGTGCTTGCCAATGATATGACACTTGTACTCAGAGAGATTCACAGTACATTTGCAGTGCTGATCTATGATGATGCAGTTAGATCTAGAGGTATTGAATGTGATTGGTGCATGGTCATGTGATTTTTTAGCTACATCCAATGAGGGAATGGCAGAGAGAGTGAAGTGGAAATGGTAGAAGGGCTGTTCATGTTACGATATGTCCGCGGACATGGCGGTAGTTCGCGGACATCGGGAGTTACATCCGGGGATTTTTAGGTTCAGAAGTCATGCAAATGAGAATAAGCACTGAAAGGGATTGGTCAGGAAAGTTTAGTGGGTGTGTTGTGCCAGGAGAGAGTTTCTCAGATACTCTTTTTGCTGAGAGAACAAAAGATAGCTATGGATGTGTGTTTCAGAAAACAGATTGTTTGGATTTTGGGAGATTCGTGGATACATTGGTTGAAGGTGCATGCAGAAAGCTGTGGAGTAGCTGTAGATCTTGGATTCCCACATGTGGAAGTACACTGGCATGGAGTACGTGGAATGAAGTGGTTGGACTTACTACCTCTCTGTGCTACTTTGGAGACAGAGCAACATCCAGACATAATTGTAATTCATTGTGGAGGGAACAGTTTAGGACATGTGACTGGAATTTATTTGCAATTTGCTATGAAAGAAGGACTTGGGAAGGTTATGGACATGTTTCCTAATTCTCAAGTGATATTTTCACGGATTGCGCAGAGACAAATGTGGCTTCGTTCTTCTTCATTTGGTCCACAAATGGAAAAAGCAAGGCGCAATGTTAATAAGGCTGTTTGTGCCTTTCTAAGAGATTTTGGCATGTCATCTTTTCATAATGAAAATATTATGTTTCGTAGTACATACATTTTTCGCAGAGATGGAGTCCATCTTACTTATGCTGGCAATCAGATTTTTCTGAGAAATGTACAAAATGCATTGCAACCTTTTTCAGAATTACAACAACCATTTTGAAGTAGGTGCTAAGCATTTATAATTTTTGAATTACAAATGCCACCCAAAGGCTCTTTTCAGAGCCACCACTTCTTCCCAGAGAAAATTGCAATGTTTGTGATGGGGTAGCAACCCAATTTTGTAAATATTCGCGAACTGTCCGCGGACTTCTAAAAAATACAAAGGACCCTGCTTCATTTATTTTCACTTCTATTTTTTTAACTGTGAAAGGCGGCTCTGAAAAGAGCCTTATTTTTTTTTGATTTTTGATATGTTGTATTTTTTTTGTTTTTTTTATACACGACACACTAGGAGAGGAGGGGAAAGGAAGGTAAAGGGGGGGACACCAACCAGAGGGATAAGAAAGGGCGAGCTGATAGAGGAAGATGTAGAGTGGGTTTTATTTGGGTAGTGAGCAGATCTTCTCGTGCACTACGAAGTCGCTCCCCCCAGCAGAGTACTGTGTCACAGTACATACATAAAACTGTGACCCTCGAAAGGTAAGGGTCATCAGCATTCTGTATGGCCTGTGAGGCAGCTTGAGGAAGACGCTGTCCCACAGAGATGGTCCTTGTGGTGACAGGATCAGAAACAGAGGATGAAGCAGAGGAAATCAACCTGCTACGTTGTTCGCAAGGTACAACCCTGCGAATAGCCCCAGAGTGAAATGACCTCAGGTGTCGCTTCATAGTAGTGGTCCCAAAGCTGTACTTACCGTGCTTCCCGCGACTGTGTATCATTTTGCACTCATTGCAGGTAACACGGTTCGCACGAGCCTTAGGAACATTACCATGAATGGTAAATAACCGCTACACCCAAGACTCACGCCTAGTGCGGGTAGTAGGGTTTTCCTCTACCTCATTCTCATCATCCTCTTCTTCCTCCTCTGCATCCTCACTCCTGTTCCCCTCTTCAGGCCCTTGGGGAGGTGGTGGTGGTGGAGGGGGTGGGGGTGGTGCTGAAGCAGGTGCAGCACTAGGTGGCAGTTCTGCAGCCAGGGATGCCATCTCGATGGTGTAATCAGCAAGTTGCTGGAGAAATAGCTGTGCTCTGAAGAATAGCCAGAAACACAATGAGAATAAGCTCTAGGGCGTGGTCTTTTATAGGGGTGCCTGTGCGCGGTTCGCAGACATGCGCGCTGTCCGCGGAAAGATCGAACACAAAAAAAGTTTGAAAAGTTTCAAAAGGTATGTAGAAACTCAGGATTACTATGTGGGACTTGTGCCATGGTGAGATTTTATTGAAAAATATTATGGATTAATTCGGTCATATGATCTGTTCGCGAACAAGTCCGCGAAGGAAGCGCATGTCCGCAGGACACCAAATGCACGGAGATTGGCTAGCGCATGCGCGTTGATGTTCTACCGACACTGTTCGGGTCCTGAACTAATTAAAAATGCATCACACGTGAAACGAACATTTCAGGACACTGCGTGTGTTCTTAGAACAGTTTAAATTTGCTACTGAACAGTAAGGACAGATATAGTGTTCTTCAGGACACGTTCAATTTCGTTTATGTACGAACATTTCAGGACACCAATTGTGTTCTTAGAACATTTTCAACTTGCTAGCGAACACTAAAGACAGATATAGTGTTCTTTAGGACACTTTAATTTTTTTTTTTTTTACGAACATTTCAGGACACCGCGTGTGTTCTTAGAATAGTTTCATCTTGCTAGCGAACAGTATGAACAGGTATAGTGTTCTTCAGGACACCTCCATTTTCGTTTATTTACGAACATTTCAGAACACCTGCACTGTCCGTGGACACCTACATTGTTTTTTTAAAAAAAAAACGAAACTATTTACAACACAATATAAAAATTAAACTTTATTTAACATATATTAATAATTTATGCCAGAGAAGGTGAGGCAGAAACAGAAACAAAAACAGGAGAATTAGGGGTTTCATCATGATTGCTATTAGGTGAAGAAGGGATGGAAGTCTCATCAAAACGTTTTGGGTTATGGAGAGGGTTTGGGGATAATTGACTGGGATATGGTGAGGAGGGACAAGTACATGTGGGGCAATGGCACAAGGTTTTTGGTTTAAAATGATCTTCCACAAAGGTTTTCAAATTATTAAAATTAGTCAGCAATAAATCCATTTTTTCTTCTATACTGTGAAAAGTGTTATCCATAACAGGTTTTTCTAAAGTATTTTCTATTTTGGTATGCTCTGTACAAAATATATATATATATATATATATTTTAAATGTATACAAAATAATAATAATTAAATGGTTTATATTATAAAGTGTTTACCATTAGTTTCACTATCTTGTGACATTTCTTCATGTGGGAAATGTTCCTCTAGCCATTCCAGAGTACTAGACATTTCTGTGAGAGAAAAAAAAAGATAATATATTTTTTTTATCTAATACAGAATGTTTATAAATATATGAATAACATTAAGTACACTTACTATTTCAGGTAAGATATGTCCTATGTACTCAGTGGGTCTGCTCTTGTTCTCAGTTCTGTTGTGTTTGTGAGGTAATTATGTTGGAAGCCAATATATTTTCTTGTGGTATATTCCATTTTAGAACTTAGTGCATTTAAATGAATGGTTAGTGTGTTGTACATATGGGTTACATTTCTTATGTATTAGTACATATAATGTGTTTGTGTGCTTTTTTTAAAATTTGTTAAATGTTCCTATGTTATGATATAACAATCAAACATACCCCCCCCAGAGTTTTTTAGGTAGTGGTACTGTTCTTCGAACATGTCCGCGAACATTAAATGAGTTCGCGGACATCAAGTACAGTAGAAGAGATTCAGTCAGTTCCATATGATATGTATATAAAGTGAAAGTTATTGTTAAGTTGCACTACTAAAAACCTACGAAATTCAATGAAAAAACTTTGTTAAAGTGACGTTATGTTTAAGTTGCGCTACTAAAAACCTATGAAAGTCAGTGAAAAAACTTTGTTAAAGGGTAGTTATGGTTATATATATTTGCACCCGTTTAGTGAACTACATGGGTGCTAATGGAGATATGCTCCTTGGTGGCAGGCCGACCCTTTTGGTAATGGAACTGCTACCCTCATTAAGGGACCCTCACTGCACTCAACCCTTAACTTTTTTGATAGGCTCCTCCTTTGGCCCTTAATGTTTTTTGACAGGCTCCTCCCTCGCCTCATTAACCTTCCACCTTCCTCCTCACTGGCTCCCTTGCCAACTGTACCTATTGCTTCCCTGTCTCCCCCGCTGGCTAGTCACACCTTGCCTTCCTTGCCCACACTCTGCACTGTCATCGTCGGCATCCTCTCCTACGGTGGTGCCCTTATCAACCACTGCCAACTCATCTGGGACTCCCTTGCCCCGCAGCCCCTCTTTAACTGGCTCCCTTGCCATCTAGTACTGTCCCGGCTCCCTTGCATGCAGTCCCTTCAGTCCCTCTGCTCACTCTTGCCTCTATATCTCAGGTACCCACGCAACTTACAAGGGTTACCTCTGTCCCCTACACTCACCCCTGTAAGTCCTTCTAAAATGGCAAACGACTCCATGTTACCACGCTCAACTCTCACTCTGCAGTCAAGCACTCCTCTGACATCTGTCACTTCCTTGAACCCCTGGAACTAGATGTTCTTGCTCTCACTGAGACCTGGTTTAAGGACAGCTCTGTCATGTGTTTTGACACACTGCTCCCCGAAGGGAACGCTACAAGATCCTCTCTGAGCCCAGGCTCAACAGCCCAGGAGGGGAAGTTGCCCTGATCTTGCCTTGTTGGATTCCTCCTTCGAATGCCTGGTCTGCAGTCTCTCTCTCCCTCCTGTCTCATCTCTTACTCTGGCCACCTTCTATAGGCTGCCAGGACCAGTCCATCCTCTTTCTCTCGGAATGGGCTGACCTGGCACCTTCTCTCATTCCCTCCTCCTCCCAGCTCCTCCTGCTGCTGGGTGATCTCAACATCCATCTTTACTCTCCTGACTGTTCTGGAGCTTTCTGCAACCTATGAGACTCACTCTCTCTCTCTCCATTCTACCCGACGCACACTGCTGGCTACTCCTTCAATGCTCTCATCTCCACAGACTTTCTCTCTCTCTATCCCTCTCACTACCTCACTCTCATGGACAGATCACTCTGTTCTCTCCTCTCAGTTGAAGCTTTATTCTCCTTTACCAATGGCACACCTTGCACTGCCTCCCACCTACAAGGTCTTCCAACCCATGAAAAAAGTGTCAGTGGCTGCCTTTGCTGCCACCTACTCCCCTCCTATTCTTGTGGCTGACTCCCAACCTGACACAGCCCTCTCTAACCTTCACCTTTCCAACTCCAATACCCTCGACATCCTTGTCCAGTCATAAGGGTCCCCTGAAGCCTGCTAAAAAGTGCAACTCTTGGTACGACTCTGATTTGGCTGAGCTTTAACATAATTGCAGGGCAGCGGAATGGAAATGGGGTTCTTCACGTGCACCCTCTGATAAGCTGTCCTGCTGCCTTCTGCAAAGGCAATAAGAAAAGAGTCCATATTCAAGCCTGCACAACACAGCCAAACTTTTCAAAGTCTGTAAGGAAATGGCCAACCCTAGTGCAGCCTTGTCCTCTATTGTACCCACCCTGGCCCTTTGCAGGGCCCTGGCTGCAGCCTTCACTGCCAAAACACAGGACATTCTGTCCTCTCTCTCCTCTGCACCCATTCGTGGACCTTCATCTCTTGCCCCCCTCCCCCTTGACAACCCCCACCATGCCCCTCTTCTCTCCCCCCTCTGCCCTGTTACACTTGAGGAGGTTTCTAGACAAGTCTGGTCTATGAAAGCATCTTCCAAACAGGTGGAGCCTTGCTCCTCCAAAACGAACAATTCAATTTAATTACGAACAATTCAGGACACCTCCAAAACGAACAATTCAATTAAATTACGAACAATTCAGGACACCGCGTGTGTTCTTAGAACAGTTTGAACTTGCTAGCGAACACTAAAGACAGATATAGTGTTCTTTAGGATACTTTAATTTTTTTTTTTTTTACGAACATTTCAGGACACCGCGTGTGTTCTTAAAATAGTTTCATCTTGCTAGCGAACAGTATGAACAGGTATAGTGTTCTTCAGGACACCTCCATTTTCGTTTATTTACGAACATTTCAGAACACCTGCACTGTCCGTGGACACCTACATTGTTTTTTTTTAAAAAAAACGAAACTATTTACAACACAATATAAAAATTAAACTTTATTTAACATATATTAATAATTTATGCCAGAGAAGGTGAGGCAGAAACAGAAACAAAAACAGGAGAATTAGGGGTTTCATCATGATTGCTATTAGGTGAAGAAGGGATGGAAGTCTCATCAAAACGTTTTGGGTTATGGAGAGGGTTTGGGGATAATTGACTGGGATATGGTGAGGAGGGACAAGTACATGTGGGGCAATGGCACGAGGTTTTTGGTTTAAAATGATCTTCCACAAAGGTTTTCAAATTATTAAAATTAGTCAGCAATAAATCCATTTTTTCTTCTATACTGTGAAAAGTGTTATCCATAACAGGTTTTTCTAAAGTATTTTCTATTTTGGTATGCTCTGTACAAAATATATATATATATATATATATTTTAAATGTATACAAAATAATAATAATTAAATGGTTTATATTATAAAGTGTTTACCATTAGTTTCACTATCTTGTGACATTTCTTCATGTGGGAAATGTTCCTCTAGCCATTCCAGAGTACTAGACATTTCTGTGAGAGAAAAAAAAAGATAATATATTTTTTTTATCTAATACAGAATGTTTATAAATATATGAATAACATTAAGTACACTTACTATTTCAGGTAAGATATGTCCTATGTACTCAGTGGGTCTGCTCTTGTTCTCAGTTCTGTTGTGTTTGTGAGGTAATTATGTTGGAAGCCAATATATTTTCTTGTGGTATATTCCATTTTAGAACTTAGTGCATTTAAATGAATGGTTAGTGTGTTGTACATATGGGTTACATTTCTTATGTATTAGTACATATAATGTGTTTGTGTGCTTTTTTTTAAATTTGTTAAATGTTCCTATGTTATGATATAACAATCAAACATACCCCCCCCCAGAGTTTTTTAGGTAGTGGTACTGTTCTTCGAACATGTCCGCGAACATTAAATGAGTTCGCGGACATCAAGTACAGTAGAAGAGATTCAGTCAGTTCCATATGATATGTATATAAAGTGAAAGTTATTGTTAAGTTGCACTACTAAAAACCTACGAAATTCAATGAAAAAACTTTGTTAAAGTGACGTTATGTTTAAGTTGCGCTACTAAAAACCTATGAAAGTCAGTGAAAAAACTTTGTTAAAGGGTAGTTATGGTTATATATATTTGCACCCGTTTAGTGAACTACATGGGTGCTAATGGAGATATGCTCCTTGGTGGCAGGCCGACCCTTTTGGTAATGGAACTGCTACCCTCATTAAGGGACCCTCACTGCACTCAACCCTTAACTTTTTTGATAGGCTCCTCCTTTGGCCCTTAATGTTTTTTGACAGGCTCCTCCCTCGCCTCATTAACCTTCCACCTTCCTCCTCACTGGCTCCCTTGCCAACTGTACCTATTGCTTCCCTGTCTCCCCCGCTGGCTAGTCACACCTTGCCTTCCTTGCCCACACTCTGCACTGTCATCGTCGGCATCCTCTCCTACGGTGGTGCCCTTATCAACCACTGCCAACTCATCTGGGACTCCCTTGCCCCGCAGCCCCTCTTTAACTGGCTCCCTTGCCATCTAGTACTGTCCCGGCTCCCTTGCATGCAGTCCCTTCAGTCCCTCTGCTCACTCTTGCCTCTATATCTCAGGTACCCACGCAACTTACAAGGGTTACCTCTGTCCCCTACACTCACCCCTGTAAGTCCTTCTAAAATGGCAAACGACTCCATGTTACCACGCTCAACTCTCACTCTGCAGTCAAGCACTCCTCTGACATCTGTCACTTCCTTGAACCCCTGGAACTAGATGTTCTTGCTCTCACTGAGACCTGGTTTAAGGACAGCTCTGTCATGTGTTTTGACACACTGCTCCCCGAAGGGAACGCTACAAGATCCTCTCTGAGCCCAGGCTCAACAGCCCAGGAGGGGAAGTTGCCCTGATCTTGCCTTGTTGGATTCCTCCTTCGAATGCCTGGTCTGCAGTCTCTCTCTCCCTCCTGTCTCATCTCTTACTCTGGCCACCTTCTATAGGCTGCCAGGACCAGTCCATCCTCTTTCTCTCGGAATGGGCTGACCTGGCACCTTCTCTCATTCCCTCCTCCTCCCAGCTCCTCCTGCTGCTGGGTGATCTCAACATCCATTTTTACTCTCCTGACTGTTCTGGAGCTTTCTGCAACCTATGAGACTCACTCTCTCTCTCTCCATTCTACCCGACGCACACTGCTGGCTACTCCTTCAATGCTCTCATCTCCACAGACTTTCTCTCTCTCTATCCCTCTCACTACCTCACTCTCATGGACAGATCACTCTGTTCTCTCCTCTCAGTTGAAGCTTTATTCTCCTTTACCAATGGCACACCTTGCACTGCCTCCCACCTACAAGGTCTTCCAACCCATGAAAAAAGTGTCAGTGGCTGCCTTTGCTGCCACCTACTCCCCTCCTATTCTTGTGGCTGACTCCCAACCTGACACAGCCCTCTCTAACCTTCACCTTTCCAACTCCAATACCCTCGACATCCTTGTCCAGTCATAAGGGTCCCCTGAAGCCTGCTAAAAAGTGCAACTCTTGTTACGACTCTGATTTGGCTGAGCTTTAACATAATTGCAGGGCAGCGGAATGGAAATGGGGTTCTTCACGTGCACCCTCTGATAAGCTGTCCTGCTGCCTTCTGCAAAGGCAATAAGAAAAGAGTCCATATTCAAGCCTGCACAACACAGCCAAACTTTTCAAAGTCTGTAAGGAAATGGCCAACCCTAGTGCAGCCTTGTCCTCTATTGTACCCACCCTGGCCCTTTGCAGGGCCCTGGCTGCAGCCTTCACTGCCAAAACACAGGACATTCTGTCCTCTCTCTCCTCTGCACCCATTCGTGGACCTTCATCTCTTGCCCCCCTCCCCCTTGACAACCCCCACCATGCCCCTCTTCTCTCCCCCCTCTGCCCTGTTACACTTGAGGAGGTTTCTAGACAAGTCTGGTCTATGAAAGCATCTTCCAAACAGGTGGAGCCTTGCTCCTCCAAAACGAACAATTCAATTAAATTACGAACAATTCAGGACACCTCCAAAACGAACAATTCAATTAAATTACGAACAATTCAGGACACCGCGTGTGTTCTTAGAACAGTTTGAACTTGCTAGCGAACACTAAAGACAGATATAGTGTTCTTTAGGACACTTTAATTTTTTTTTTTTTTACGAACATTTCAGGACACCGCGTGTGTTCTTAAAATAGTTTCATCTTGCTAGCGAACAGTATGAACAGGTATAGTGTTCTTCAGGACACCTCCATTTTCGTTTATTTACGAACATTTCAGAACACCTGCACTGTCCGTGGACACCTACATTGTTTTTTTTAAAAAAAAACGAAACTATTTACAACACAATATAAAAATTAAACTTTATTTAACATATATTAATAATTTATGCCAGAGAAGGTGAGGCAGAAACAGAAACAAAAACAGGAGAATTAGGGGTTTCATCATGATTGCTATTAGGTGAAGAAGGGATGGAAGTCTCATCAAAACGTTTTGGGTTATGGAGAGGGTTTGGGGATAATTGACTGGGATATGGTGAGGAGGGACAAGTACATGTGGGGCAATGGCACGAGATTTTTGGTTTAAAATGATCTTCCACAAAGGTTTTCAAATTATTAAAATTAGTCAGCAATAAATCCATTTTTTCTTCTATACTGTGAAAAGTGTTATCCATAACAGGTTTTTCTAAAGTATTTTCTATTTTGGTATGCTCTGTACAAAATATATATATATATATATATATATTTTAAATGTATACAAAATAATAATAATTAAATGGTTTATATTATAAAGTGTTTACCATTAGTTTCACTATCTTGTGACATTTCTTCATGTGGGAAATGTTCCTCTAGCCATTCCAGAGTACTAGACATTTCTGTGAGAGAAAAAAAAAGATAATATATTTTTTTTATCTAATACAGAATGTTTATAAATATATGAATAACATTAAGTACACTTACTATTTCAGGTAAGATATGTCCTATGTACTCAGTGGGTCTGCTCTTGTTCTCAGTTCTGTTGTGTTTGTGAGGTAATTATGTTGGAAGCCAATATATTTTCTTGTGGTATATTCCATTTTAGAACTTAGTGCATTTAAATGAATGGTTAGTGTGTTGTACATATGGGTTACATTTCTTATGTATTAGTACATATAATGTGTTTGTGTGCTTTTTTTTTAATTTGTTAAATGTTCCTATGTTATGATATAACAATCAAACATACCCCCCCCCAGAGTTTTTTAGGTAGTGGTACTGTTCTTCGAACATGTCCGCGAACATTAAATGAGTTCGCGGACATCAAGTACAGTAGAAGAGATTCAGTCAGTTCCATATGATATGTATATAAAGTGAAAGTTATTGTTAAGTTGCACTACTAAAAACCTACGAAATTCAATGAAAAAACTTTGTTAAAGTGACGTTATGTTTAAGTTGCGCTACTAAAAACCTATGAAAGTCAGTGAAAAAACTTTGTTAAAGGGTAGTTATGGTTATATATATTTGCACCCGTTTAGTGAACTACATGGGTGCTAATGGAGATATGCTCCTTGGTGGCAGGCCGACCCTTTTGGTAATGGAACTGCTACCCTCATTAAGGGACCCTCACTGCACTCAACCCTTAACTTTTTTGATAGGCTCCTCCTTTGGCCCTTAATGTTTTTTGACAGGCTCCTCCCTCGCCTCATTAACCTTCCACCTTCCTCCTCACTGGCTCCCTTGCCAACTGTACCTATTGCTTCCCTGTCTCCCCCGCTGGCTAGTCACACCTTGCCTTCCTTGCCCACACTCTGCACTGTCATCGTCGGCATCCTCTCCTACGGTGGTGCCCTTATCAACCACTGCCAACTCATCTGGGACTCCCTTGCCCCGCAGCCCCTCTTTAACTGGCTCCCTTGCCATCTAGTACTGTCCCGGCTCCCTTGCATGCAGTCCCTTCAGTCCCTCTGCTCACTCTTGCCTCTATATCTCAGGTACCCACGCAACTTACAAGGGTTACCTCTGTCCCCTACACTCACCCCTGTAAGTCCTTCTAAAATGGCAAACGACTCCATGTTACCACGCTCAACTCTCACTCTGCAGTCAAGCACTCCTCTGACATCTGTCACTTCCTTGAACCCCTGGAACTAGATGTTCTTGCTCTCACTGAGACCTGGTTTAAGGACAGCTCTGTCATGTGTTTTGACACACTGCTCCCCGAAGGGAACGCTACAAGATCCTCTCTGAGCCCAGGCTCAATAGCCCAGGAGGGGAAGTTGCCCTGATCTTGCCTTGTTGGATTCCTCCTTCGAATGCCTGGTCTGCAGTCTCTCTCTCCCTCCTGTCTCATCTCTTACTCTGGCCACCTTCTATAGGCTGCCAGGACCAGTCCATCCTCTTTCTCTCGGAATGGGCTGACCTGGCACCTTCTCTCATTCCCTCCTCCTCCCAGCTCCTCCTGCTGCTGGGTGATCTCAACATCCATCTTTACTCTCCTGACTGTTCTGGAGCTTTCTGCAACCTATGAGACTCACTCTCTCTCTCTCCATTCTACCCGACGCACACTGCTGGCTACTCCTTCAATGCTCTCATCTCCACAGACTTTCTCTCTCTCTATCCCTCTCACTACCTCACTCTCATGGACAGATCACTCTGTTCTCTCCTCTCAGTTGAAGCTTTATTCTCCTTTACCAATGGCACACCTTGCACTGCCTCCCACCTACAAGGTCTTCCAACCCATGAAAAAAGTGTCAGTGGCTGCCTTTGCTGCCACCTACTCCCCTCCTATTCTTGTGGCTGACTCCCAACCTGACACAGCCCTCTCTAACCTTCACCTTTCCAACTCCAATACCCTCGACATCCTTGTCCAGTCATAAGGGTCCCCTGAAGCCTGCTAAAAAGTGCAACTCTTGGTACGACTCTGATTTGGCTGAGCTTTAACATAATTGCAGGGCAGCGGAATGGAAATAGGGTTCTTCACGTGCACCCTCTGATAAGCTGTCCTGCTGCCTTCTGCAAAGGCAATAAGAAAAGAGTCCATATTCAAGCCTGCACAACACAGCCAAACTTTTCAAAGTCTGTAAGGAAATGGCCAACCCTAGTGCAGCCTTGTCCTCTATTGTACCCACCCTGGCCCTTTGCAGGGCCCTGGCTGCAGCCTTCACTGCCAAAACACAGGACATTCTGTCCTCTCTCTCCTCTGCACCCATTCGTGGACCTTCATCTCTTGCCCCCCTCCCCCTTGACAACCCCCACCATGCCCCTCTTCTCTCCCCCCTCTGCCCTGTTACACTTGAGGAGGTTTCTAGACAAGTCTGGTCTATGAAAGCATCTTCCAAACAGGTGGAGCCTTGCTCCTCCAAAACGAACAATTCAATTAAATTACGAACAATTCAGGACACCTCCAAAACGAACAATTCAATTAAATTACGAACAATTCAGGACACCGCGTGTGTTCTTAGAACAGTTTGAACTTGCTAGCGAACACTAAAGACAGATATAGTGTTCTTTAGGACACTTTAATTTTTTTTTTTTTTTACGAACATTTCAGGACACCGCGTGTGTTCTTAAAATAGTTTCATCTTGCTAGCGAACAGTATGAACAGGTATAGTGTTCTTCAGGACACCTCCATTTTCGTTTATTTACGAACATTTCAGAACACCTGCACTGTCCGTGGACACCTACATTGTTTTTTTTAAAAAAAAACGAAACTATTTACAACACAATATAAAAATTAAACTTTATTTAACATATATTAATAATTTATGCCAGAGAAGGTGAGGCAGAAACAGAAACAAAAACAGGAGAATTAGGGGTTTCATCATGATTGCTATTAGGTGAAGAAGGGATGGAAGTCTCATCAAAACGTTTTGGGTTATGGAGAGGGTTTGGGGATAATTGACTGGGATATGGTGAGGAGGGACAAGTACATGTGGGGCAATGGCACGAGGTTTTTGGTTTAAAATGATCTTCCACAAAGGTTTTCAAATTATTAAAATTAGTCAGCAATAAATCCATTTTTTCTTCTATACTGTGAAAAGTGTTATCCATAACAGGTTTTTCTAAAGTATTTTCTATTTTGGTATGCTCTGTACAAAATATATATATATATATATATTTTAAATGTATACAAAATAATAATAATTAAATGGTTTATATTATAAAGTGTTTACCATTAGTTTCACTATCTTGTGACATTTCTTCATGTGGGAAATGTTCCTCTAGCCATTCCAGAGTACTAGACATTTCTGTGAGAGAAAAAAAAGATAATATATTTTTTTTATCTAATACAGAATGTTTATAAATATATGAATAACATTAAGTACACTTACTATTTCAGGTAAGATATGTCCTATGTACTCAGTGGGTCTGCTCTTGTTCTCAGTTCTGTTGTGTTTGTGAGGTAATTATGTTGGAAGCCAATATATTTTCTTGTGGTATATTCCATTTTAGAACTTAGTGCATTTAAATGAATGGTTAGTGTGTTGTACACATGGGTTACATTTCTTATGTATTAGTACATATAATGTGTTTGTGTGCTTTTTTTTAAATTTGTTAAATGTTCCTATGTTATGATATAACAATCAAACATACCCCCCCCAGAGTTTTTTAGGTAGTGGTACTGTTCTTCGAACATGTCCGCGAACATTAAATGAGTTCGCGGACATCAAGTACAGTAGAAGAGATTCAGTCAGTTCCATATGATATGTATATAAAGTGAAAGTTATTGTTAAGTTGCACTACTAAAAACCTACGAAATTCAATGAAAAAACTTTGTTAAAGTGACGTTATGTTTAAGTTGCGCTACTAAAAACCTATGAAAGTCAGTGAAAAAACTTTGTTAAAGGGTAGTTATGGTTATATATATTTGCACCCGTTTAGTGAACTACATGGGTGCTAATGGAGATATGCTCCTTGGTGGCAGGCCGACCCTTTTGGTAATGGAACTGCTACCCTCATTAAGGGACCCTCACTGCACTCAACCCTTAACTTTTTTGATAGGCTCCTCCTTTGGCCCTTAATGTTTTTTGACAGGCTCCTCCCTCGCCTCATTAACCTTCCACCTTCCTCCTCACTGGCTCCCTTGCCAACTGTACCTATTGCTTCCCTGTCTCCCCCGCTGGCTAGTCACACCTTGCCTTCCTTGCCCACACTCTGCACTGTCATCGTCGGCATCCTCTCCTACGGTGGTGCCCTTATCAACCACTGCCAACTCATCTGGGACTCCCTTGCCCCGCAGCCCCTCTTTAACTGGCTCCCTTGCCATCTAGTACTGTCCCGGCTCCCTTGCATGCAGTCCCTTCAGTCCCTCTGCTCACTCTTGCCTCTATATCTCAGGTACCCACGCAACTTACAAGGGTTACCTCTGTCCCCTACACTCACCCCTGTAAGTCCTTCTAAAATGGCAAACGACTCCATGTTACCACGCTCAACTCTCACTCTGCAGTCAAGCACTCCTCTGACATCTGTCACTTCCTTGAACCCCTGGAACTAGATGTTCTTGCTCTCACTGAGACCTGGTTTAAGGACAGCTCTGTCATGTGTTTTGACACACTGCTCCCCGAAGGGAACGCTACAAGATCCTCTCTGAGCCCAGGCTCAACAGCCCAGGAGGGGAAGTTGCCCTGATCTTGCCTTGTTGGATTCCTCCTTCGAATGCCTGGTCTGCAGTCTCTCTCTCCCTCCTGTCTCATCTCTTACTCTGGCCACCTTCTATAGGCTGCCAGGACCAGTCCATCCTCTTTCTCTCGGAATGGGCTGACCTGGCACCTTCTCTCATTCCCTCCTCCTCCCAGCTCCTCCTGCTGCTGGGTGATCTCAACATCCATCTTTACTCTCCTGACTGTTCTGGAGCTTTCTGCAACCTATGAGACTCACTCTCTCTCTCTCCATTCTACCCGACGCACACTGCTGGCTACTCCTTCAATGCTCTCATCTCCACAGACTTTCTCTCTCTCTATCCCTCTCACTACCTCACTCTCATGGACAGATCACTCTGTTCTCTCCTCTCAGTTGAAGCTTTATTCTCCTTTACCAATGGCACACCTTGCACTGCCTCCCACCTACAAGGTCTTCCAACCCATGAAGAAAGTGTCAGTGGCTGCCTTTGCTGCCACCTACTCCCCTCCTATTCTTGTGGCTGACTCCCAACCTGACACAGCCCTCTCTAACCTTCACCTTTCCAACTCCAATACCCTCAACATCCTTGTCCAGTCATAAGGGTCCCCTGAAGCCTGCTAAAAAGTGCAACTCTTGGTACGACTCTGATTTGGCTGAGCTTTAACATAATTGCAGGGCAGCGGAATGGAAATGGGGTTCTTCACGTACACCCTCTGATAAGCTGTCCTGCTGCCTTCTGCAAAGGCAACAAGAAAAGAGTCCATATTCAAGCCTGCACAACACAGCCAAACTTTTCAAAGTCTGTAAGGAAATGGCCAACCCTAGTGCAGCCTTGTCCTCTATTGTACCCACCCTGGCCCTTTGCAGGGCCCTGGCTGCAGCCTTCACTGCCAAAACACAGGACATTCTGTCCTCTCTCTCCTCTGCACCCATTCGTGGACCTTCATCTCTTGCCCACCTCCCCCTTGAGAACCCCCACCATGCCCCTCTTCTCTCCCCCCTCTGCCCTGTTACACTTGAGGAGGTTTCTAGACAAGTCTGGTCTATGAAAGCATCTTCCAAACAGGTGGAGCCTTGCTCCTCCAAAACGAACAATTCAATTTAATTACGAACAATTCAGGACACCTCCAAAACGAACAATTCAATTAAATTACGAACAATTCAGGACACCGCGTGTGTTCTTAGAACAGTTTGAACTTGCTAGCGAACACTAAAGACAGATATAGTGTTCTTTAGGACACTTTAATTTTTTTTTTTTTTTACGAACATTTCAGGACACCGCGTGTGTTCTTAAAATAGTTTCATCTTGCTAGCGAACAGTATGAACAGGTATAGTGTTCTTCAGGACACCTCCATTTTCGTTTATTTACGAACATTTCAGAACACCTGCACTGTCCGTGGACACCTACATTGTTTTTTTTAAAAAAAAACGAAACTATTTACAACACAATATAAAAATTAAACTTTATTTAACATATATTAATAATTTATGCCAGAGAAGGTGAGGCAGAAACAGAAACAAAAACAGGAGAATTAGGGGTTTCATCATGATTGCTATTAGGTGAAGAAGGGATGGAAGTCTCATCAAAACGTTTTGGGTTATGGAGAGGGTTTGGGGATAATTGACTGGGATATGGTGAGGAGGGACAAGTACATGTGGGGCAATGGCACGAGGTTTTTGGTTTAAAATGATCTTCCACAAAGGTTTTCAAATTATTAAAATTAGTCAGCAATAAATCCATTTTTTCTTCTATACTGTGAAAAGTGTTATCCATAACAGGTTTTTCTAAAGTATTTTCTATTTTGGTATGCTCTGTACAAAATATATATATATATATATTTTAAATGTATACAAAATAATAATAATTAAATGGTTTATATTATAAAGTGTTTACCATTAGTTTCACTATCTTGTGACATTTCTTCATGTGGGAAATGTTCCTCTAGCCATTCCAGAGTACTAGACATTTCTGTGAGAGAAAAAAAAAGATAATATATTTTTTTTATCTAATACAGAATGTTTATAAATATATGAATAACATTAAGTACACTTACTATTTCAGGTAAGATATGTCCTATGTACTCAGTGGGTCTGCTCTTGTTCTCAGTTCTGTTGTGTTTGTGAGGTAATTATGTTGGAAGCCAATATATTTTCTTGTGGTATATTCCATTTTAGAACTTAGTGCATTTAAATGAATGGTTAGTGTGTTGTACATATGGGTTACATTTCTTATGTATTAGTACATATAATGTGTTTGTGTGCTTTTTTTTTAATTTGTTAAATGTTCCTATGTTATGATATAACAATCAAACATACCCCCCCCCCAGAGTTTTTTAGGTAGTGGTACTGTTCTTCGAACATGTCCGCGAACATTAAATGAGTTCGCGGACATCAAGTACAGTAGAAGAGATTCAGTCAGTTCCATATGATATGTATATAAAGTGAAAGTTATTGTTAAGTTGCACTACTAAAAACCTACGAAATTCAATGAAAAAACTTTGTTAAAGTGACGTTATGTTTAAGTTGCGCTACTAAAAACCTATGAAAGTCAGTGAAAAAACTTTGTTAAAGGGTAGTTATGGTTATATATATTTGCACCCGTTTAGTGAACTACATGGGTGCTAATGGAGATATGCTCCTTGGTGGCAGGCCGACCCTTTTGGTAATGGAACTGCTACCCTCATTAAGGGACCCTCACTGCACTCAACCCTTAACTTTTTTGATAGGCTCCTCCTTTGGCCCTTAATGTTTTTTGACAGGCTCCTCCCTCGCCTCATTAACCTTCCACCTTCCTCCTCACTGGCTCCCTTGCCAACTGTACCTATTGCTTCCCTGTCTCCCCCGCTGGCTAGTCACACCTTGCCTTCCTTGCCCACACTCTGCACTGTCATCGTCGGCATCCTCTCCTACGGTGGTGCCCTTATCAACCACTGCCAACTCATCTGGGACTCCCTTGCCCCGCAGCCCCTCTTTAACTGGCTCCCTTGCCATCTAGTACTGTCCCGGCTCCCTTGCATGCAGTCCCTTCAGTCCCTCTGCTCACTCTTGCCTCTATATCTCAGGTACCCACGCAACTTACAAGGGTTACCTCTTCCCCTACACTCCCCTACACTCACCCCTGTAAGTCCTTCTAAAATGGCAAACGACTCCATGTTACCACGCTCAACTCTCACTCTGCAGTCAAGCACTCCTCTGACATCTGTCACTTCCTTGAACCCCTGGAACTAGATGTTCTTGCTCTCACTGAGACCTGGTTTAAGGACAGCTCTGTCATGGGTTTTGACACACTGCTCCCCGAAGGGAACGCTACAAGATCCTCTCTGAGCCCAGGCTCAACAGCCCAGGAGGGGAAGTTGCCCTGATCTTGCCTTGTTGGATTCCTCCTTCGAATGCCTGGTCTGCAGTCTCTCTCTCCCTCCTGTCTCATCTCTTACTCTGGCCACCTTCTATAGGCTGCCAGGACCAGTCCATCCTCTTTCTCTCGGAATGGGCTGACCTGGCACCTTCTCTCATTCCCTCCTCCTCCCAGCTCCTCCTGCTGCTGGGTGATCTCAACATCCATCTTTACTCTCCTGACTGTTCTGGAGCTTTCTGCAACCTATGAGACTCACTCTCTCTCTCTCCATTCTACCCGACGCACACTGCTGGCTACTCCTTCAATGCTCTCATCTCCACAGACTTTCTCTCTCTCTATCCCTCTCACTACCTCACTCTCATGGACAGATCACTCTGTTCTCTCCTCTCAGTTGAAGCTTTATTCTCCTTTACCAATGGCACACCTTGCACTGCCTCCCACCTACAAGGTCTTCCAACCCATGAAAAAAGTGTCAGTGGCTGCCTTTGCTGCCACCTACTCCCCTCCTATTCTTGTGGCTGACTCCCAACCTGACACAGCCCTCTCTAACCTTCACCTTTCCAACTCCAATACCCTCGACATCCTTGTCCAGTCATAAGGGTCCCCTGAAGCCTGCTAAAAAGTGCAACTCTTGGTACGACTCTGATTTGGCTGAGCTTTAACATAATTGCAGGGCAGCGGAATGGAAATGGGGTTCTTCACGTGCACCCTCTGATAAGCTGTCCTGCTGCCTTCTGCAAAGGCAATAAGAAAAGAGTCCATATTCAAGCCTGCACAACACAGCCAAACTTTTCAAAGTCTGTAAGGAAATGGCCAACCCTAGTGCAGCCTTGTCCTCTATTGTACCCACCCTGGCCCTTTGCAGGGCCCTGGCTGCAGCCTTCACTGCCAAAACACAGGACATTCTGTCCTCTCTCTCCTCTGCACCCATTCGTGGACCTTCATCTCTTGCCCCCCTCCCCCTTGATAACCCCCACCATGCCCCTCTTCTCTCCCCCCTCTGCCCTGTTACACTTGAGGAGGTTTCTAGACAAGTCTGGTCTATGAAAGCATCTTCCAAACAGGTGGAGCCTTGCTCCTCCAAAACCATCAAGGACAACATTGACTTTCTAGCTCCATCCCTGGCAGACCTCTGCAACCTCTCCTTCGCCACTGGAGTATTCTCCACTTCTCTCAAGCATTCTCTTGTGCACCCTCTGCTCAAAAAACCCTGCCGCCAACCCTTCTATTCCAGCAAACTATCACTCGATCACCATACCTCCTTGGCAAACTCCTGGAGAAGTTGGCTATCTCTCAGCTTACCCTCCACACTGAATCCGGTGGTTGTCTCCATGATCATCAGTCTGGTTTGAGAGCATTAGAGAAACAAAAGTAGAGTCAAGAGCTACCTCTCCCTGAGAGCGCATAAAGCGGTTGAAGACAAGAAATGTAAAGCCTAGTGTAACATAATTAGATCACAACAGTAGTGCACACATAGAGGAAATAAAATACTTTTATTCATAAGAATATGTTCAAGGACAAAATTGGACAACATTAAAGACAATTGTGGTTAAATTAAACATCGACCACCCTAACTAATTAACAAGGGTCTGAGAAACATACAATTGGATGTTGGCATTTGTTAGACAGTGCTAAAGAGCATCAAACTGTTGTGGTGTTGTTTAAAGAGCTATAATCCAATGTATAGCTCCTCTCAGGGGCTTGTCGACACTCTCTTAGGTGTTTCAAGTTCGGAAAGGTTTTTGGGGCTATGCTGTGGGAGGCAGATAGCGTAGTTCACAGAATAGTGCCGAACACTCATCAGGACTTGACATCTTTATAGTCTTGGAGAAGTATTGAGTATTAGGTCGATGGATCAAAACATCATCTAAAAACAATGCAAACAAAGAGGTGTCTGAAAGATAAATATATGTGCCGCCAAGGAATGGCGGTGCTCTAGAAAATAGTGCAGAAAGAAGAGACTTGTCAAAAAAACATACCACTAGTCGGTTCAGGATTGCTCTCAGTGTGTAGACCGCAGTCCAAAGTTCGGACGTGTGAGGTTTATAAATCCATTAGAGACCTGAAAAAAATCAGGTATGGTATTTTGGTGAGAAATCAATTACAGAATTGAAAGGATCATAATATGTGTATTATTTTTAAAAAACATAGTACCTGCAAGGGTATTTTGCAGATGAAATCCGCTGGGCAACACACAAGGTTGTTGAGAGAATCAAAAGTTTGTTTCAATGGTGCGGTGGTGTGCAACAAGAGAGTTACCTGCAATGGTCAGAAAATAAGCATAGTACACGTCACTAGCTACACAGAAGGACTGCTTGTGTAATCGGGTAAGGAGAAATTGGTGAAAGTATCTGGCAGCCAGGAGGAGGAGAAGAATGGTCGCTTCAAAAGGCGTGCACCGCTTATAATGTCGTAGAAGATGTCATGCACTGAAAATGGCCAGCTGGAGCTCTCTCCTTGTCCTAAAAAGGTAGGGCGAACGTACGGATGAGAACATGTGTGTCAAATATAGATTTCTATAGAAAGTGGCGGTAAGTCACTAGAGACACAGTGTTAGGTCAAAGTTGGGTTTACACAAATGTGCCAGGTGATAGGCAAATTGGCCGTGGGGAGGAGAGGGGTAGGTTCGGGGGTGTATGGGACATTGGACGGGGGAAGGAGGTGGTGATTACCTGTTAGCTGTGTGCTGTTGATTATCAGGAGAAGTGGAGGAGAGCTGCACATCGGAACAATTCCTGCTGCTGTTAGCCGAAATGGACAAGTATTCCTCGCAAGAGCATGTGTGTTGGGAACTAAAAAATGCCTACGTGTGTTCTTACAAAGGTTCTCATTGTTATAGCAACCGGACACGTAGAGGCGTTGTTGGGACTGAACCAACAGCTCCACAAGATTGCTAGAGGATATGATTAGCGTTCCTGCTCACATCTATGTATGTAAAAGAAAAAACCATCATGCACGGGAGTTGTGTGGTAATACACGAGGAGGCCCGTTGGAAGGGGTAAAGTGGTGTATTAACCCAGGGCAGCTTAAAAAGATGGCAGAGCTGTCACGCAAGGGTGCCCACGTATATTGATGTCTCAAAAACATAGAGAGTGTGTACTAGGTGTCATAAGAGTCGGTCAGCACTAATGAACAGATATACCAACGCAAATATATTAGCATACCTCCATGTATGCTCCATGTATGTACCAAAAAGAGGTGTATATGTGGATTGGAGCAAGTGTCAAGCACATGAGAATTAAATCCATGATGCAGACTCGTGCAAAGCTCAGTGGTATGAGGGAATATGAAAACATTTTGCAAGTTTTTAAATGTTACACAATTGTTTCAGAATAGATGTGACAACATCAATAATTTCACAATTATCAAAATGAATATATCAAGAAAAATATATATACACATGTACCAAACGATTAACAGTTTCGGTCAGAAATAGATATATACATATGCTGGTATAGTATATTCTTTGGCGTATTATCAAAACCGCGTCATTGGTTTGGAATGAATTCAAAAGTGGTTCAGAGCCAGTTGCAAGACTATTATAAGCAGACTCTAAACAAACTACACGGAACAAGTCAAGCTACATCATTAGATTTGAATAAATCACAATGTGATTCAGAACAAATTGCACGAGTATTGTAAACAGATTGTAAACAGACAACATGGAAGAATGTAATAGATACACTGTGAAAAGGAGAAAAGGTGATGGTCTTGATGGTAGTAGACCTAACCGGGTGCTTGACAGAGGTCAAAAAAGGGGGGGAAACATAATGTACTGCTATAGATGGAGAGAAACCACAAAAGAACATCAATGAGGCCAAAATGGGTGAAAAAGGGTTAATGACAAAAGAGACTCCATTCTATTGAAATATTGAGACCTTTCTTTACTGAATCAAGGCGATGTATTCATTTTTGTTCAAGTTTTTTCAAAAGTAGGTTGTGATCGCCACCTTGCACATTATTTTTTTACTGTTTGAATTACAACCCACAGTAGATCAGTGTGTTTATGGTTGAAGGTTTTAAAATGTGCCACCATAGGTTTATCTTCGATCCCATTTTTTAGACGGGACCGGTGTTCACTGATCCTCTGGCGGACCTCTCATTTGCATTTACCTACATAAATCAGACCACATGAGCATTTGATTCCATAGACAGACCACTTTGTTTTGCAATTTGAAAAATGCTGAAACTGCCAATTCAGTCCATATAGGTCAATGTGCTTCAGGTCCTTGGTAAGGGAGCAGACTGAACACGAGCCACACCAGAAATGTACAGTGACTGGGGGCATATGCCAAAGAGTAGTTTGAGAACTCGTGGAGCTTTAGGTTCTTCAAAAGTATGGACGAGTCTGTCTTTTAAATTCTTGCATATTTTAAAGGCAAACTAAGGTTTGTCCGGTTTGAAAGACTCAGTATGTCAAATTTTTTAGTGTTTTAGCACAGTTTTATTCAAAAGATTGCTGATGGGTGTATATGTGGTGACGCAAGTCATTTTGTTTGATTGCTCGTCTCTGGGACGTGGAGAGAGAGAGTCGTCTCTGTTAGCATGTTTGACCCTCTTAAAAGCTCTCCAAATAATATGTGGAGGGTAACCACGATCTTTGAGACAAATGGTTAGGTCTTTACTGGTAGTGACAAAGTCAGCTAGGGTGGAGCAGTTGCATCTCAAGCAGAGAAATTGTCCATATGGTAGATTCTCTTTTAAGCTTGCAGGATGGAAGCTAGAGAAGGACAGTAAGGTATTCTTTGACATAGGTTTGAGGTACAAAGTTGTGCCTATGGAGTTATCTGTATTTCTATAAATCTCTAGGTCTAGAAAAGGTATATTGGTTTTACTTGAATGGGTGGTGAAATTGATTGATGTATCGCATGAATTTAACCATATTAGGAATTCTCCAAGAGTTTCTTTAGATCCTCACCAGATGAGATAAACGTCATCAATATAACAATCCCAACTAACAATTTTGTCTGCAAAAGTATTATCACTACTATAGGTGTTGGTTGTTTCAGAATGGTCCATATAAATGTTTGCTACATCAGGTGCGAATGTCGCACCCATGCTGGTGACTTGGCATTGCTTGAAATAGGTGTCTTTATAGATGAAAAAGCTTTCAGTGAGAGCAAGTCTAGTGCACTCCAACAGAAAGGATGTTGATACTCTTGTGGAAGATCTTCTATCTAGATAGGTTTTTAAGATATCTAGACATTCAAATTGAGGGATGCTGTTGTATAATGATTCAACATCTAAGGTAAGCAATATGTCATTTGGACCAATGGAGAGGTGTAGTAGAATTTTAATTACAGCGGTTGTGTCTTGGATGTAAGATTTCATTATCTTTACAAAAGGACGTAGAAAAAAACTCAACGTAGATGGACAGAGGCTCACGAATAAAGTTAATGCCTGAAACAATTGGTCGTCCGGGAGGTGTGGTTTCGTTTTTATGGATCTTGGACAGCAAATAGAAAGCAGGCGTTGTGGGATGTTTTTTAGTTAGAAAAAGTTTCTCATCATCATCGATCCATTATTCAAAATGAGCGCGACACATCAGGCTGTCTATTTCAGTTAAGAGTTGTGTCGTGGGATTGACATCAATTTTCTTACAGAACAGGGCATTTTGTAGATGTTTTTTAATTTCTTCTTCATATAGATAGCAGGACCACAGCACAATACCTCCGCCTTTGTCTGCGAGTTTGATAAGAAAATCCTGGTGTTCGGATTTGAGAGCTTTAAGAGCTGTTCTTTGTGCTTAGTTAAGTTGTCACAGGAGCGAAATTCTTAGCTGAACATTTCGTTCATATCAAAAAGGATTTTGCTTTCGAAAGGCAGAATCTCTGGGCAAATCATTGAACCAAGGGGGGTGAAGGTAGAACGGGGTTTTAAACCGGTGGACGGTGTGTGCTCTTTTTCAGCTTTATCACAGAAGAAATATTTGAGACGTATAGTTCTAAAAAAAATTCTCAATTCTACTTCGGTAGTAAATCTGCATTCATTCTTGGTATAAAGCTGAGTCCTTTACTTAGCACTTCTGTTTCGTCTGTGATTAAAATGTGGTTGCACAGATTGAAAATAGGGATCACCACATTTGGGGTGGTGGTACCCATTGGGGTGGTGGTACCCATTGGTGCGTCTGCGTTCCGTGCGATCCTGGTGGTCGGGTTTTTCCTCTCCTGCCTCTCCCCTGAAAAAACTGTGGTCCTTGTTGTGGTCCACTGGACATAGAAAGTCCAGTGTTCATGGAGTCAGAATCGCTACTATTTGAACTGTTGGAGAAAGTGACGAAATTGTGTTTGGGGCGGCGTTGATTGTATCCTCCTGTTGTTAGATTTATTTTAAATTGTTGATAGAAACCGTCGGCTAGATAAGGATAGGTTTTTTCTTCCTTGTAATTATATATGTCGTTTTTCAGTTTCCATATTATTTTGTCGATGGTAAATTTCTTGAGTTTGCAATTTCTTCAGCCATTTTCTCCAAAAGTTGTTGTATGTCTGGAATTACAGAATCTTTTTTTATTTGGTCTTCTAGGTCTTTTAATTCTATTTTTTGTAGATCTGCTTCTTCTCGTGCCGTTTCAATTATTAGAATAATCCAGTCGCGCCAGCATTTGTTTCCTACACCGCAAAACTTTGTTTTAAATCTTGGATTATCTAAAAAGACCCGAGGTATGTTTTTGACCTGTAAGCCTTTGGGTATGATTTCGGCCTTGAGATATTCAAGCTTAAGCTGTCCATGTCACTCCGTACATACAAGTTTCTTTTGCTTGTAGTTGAGCGTATCAAGGTCAATATTGGCAGGGGTAGAAGATGCAGGAATTGATGTTGGGGCTGGACCGAGTAAAGACGGTGCTTCCAGTAGTTTTTTAAAAAGTTCATCAGTAAAACTGATGATGTTAACGGAATCCATTTCAGCAATGGATCAGTGAAGCCTAACAGCCAATTGGCTGTCCAATATAGACAAAAAAACAAGGCTACAGTACCCTCTTTTCTGGTAATGGGGGGCCCAACTCATGAGGGTTATGACAGTATTAGAGAAACAAAAGTAGAGTCAAGGGATACCTCTCCCTGAGAGCACATAAAGCGGTTGAAGACAAGAAACTTAAAGCCTAGTGTAACATAATTAGATTACACCAGTAGTGCACACATAGAGGAAATAAAATACTTGTATTCATAAAAATATGTTCAAAGACAAAATTGGACAACATTAAAGACAATTGTGGTTAAATTAAAAATCAACCACCCTAACTAATTAACAAGGGTCTGAGAAACGTACAATTGGATGTTGGCATTTTTTAGACAGTGCTAAAGAGCATCAAACTGTTGTGGTGTTGTTTAAAGGGCTATAATCCAATGTATAACTCCTCTCAGGTGCTTGTCGACACTCTGTTAGGTGTTTCAAGTTCAGAAAGGTTTTTGGGGCTATGCTGTGGGAGGCAGATAGCGTAGTTCACAGAATAGTGCTGAACTCTCATCAGGACTTGACATCTTTGTAGTCTTGGAGAAGGATTGAGTATTAAGTCGTAGGATCAAAACATCATCTAAAAACAATGCAAACAAAGAGGTGTCAAAAAGATAAATATATGTGCCACCAAGGAATGGCGGTGATCTAAAAAATAGTGCAGAAAGAAGAGACTTGTCAAAAAAAATACCACTAGTCGGTTCAGGATTGCTATCGGGCTGTAGACCGCAGTCCAAAGTTCAGACGTGTGAGGTTTATAAATCCATCAGAGACCTGCAAAAATCAGGTATGGTATTTTGTTGAGAAATCAATTACAGAATTGAAAGGATCATAATTTGTGTATTATTTAAAAAAACATAGTACCTGAAAGAGTAATTTGCAGATTAAATCTGCTGGGCAACACAGAAGGCTGTTGAGAGAATCAAAAGTCTGTTTCAATGGTGCAGTGGTGTGCAACCCGAGAGTTACCTGCAATGGTCAGAAAATAAGCATAGTACACGTCACTAGCTATACAGAAGGACTGCTTGTGTAATTGGGTAAGGAGATATTGGTGAAAGTACCTGGCAGCTACGATGAGGAGAAGAATAGTCGCTTCAAAAGGCGTGCACCGCTTATAATGTCATAGAAGACATCATGCACTGAAAATGGCCAGCTGGAGGTCTCTCCTTTGTCCTAAAAAGGTAGGGCGAACGTACGGATGAGAAAATGTGTGTCAAATATAGATTTCTATAGAAAGTGGCGCTAAGTCACTAGAGACACAGTGTCAGGTCAAAATTGGGTTCACACAAATGTGCCAGGTGATAGGCAAAAGGGCCTTGGGGAGGAGAGGGGTGGGGTCGGGGCTGGGTGGTTACGGAGGACGGGGAAGGAGGTGGTGATTACCTGTTAGCTGTGTCCTGTTGATTATCAGGAGAAGCAGAGGAGAGCTGCACATCGGAACAATTCCTGCTGCCGTTAGCCGAAATGGACAATTGTGCCTCGCACGCGCATGTGTGTTGGGAACTAAAAAATGCCTACGTGTGTTCTTACAAAAGTTCTCATTGTTATGGCAACCGGACACGTAGAGGCATTGGCGGGACCGAACCAGCGGCTCCACAAGATTGCTACAGGATATGATTAGCGTTCCTGCTCACATCTATGAATGTAAAAGAAAAAACAGTCATGCACAGGAGTTGTGTGGTAATACACGAGGAGGCCCGCTGGAAGGGGTAAAGTTGTGTATTAACCCAGGGCATCTTAAAAAGACGGCAGTGCTGTCACGCAAGGGTGCCCACGTATATTGATGTCTCAAAAACATAGAGAGTGTGTACTAGGTGTCATAAGAGTCGGTTAGTACTAATGAACAGATATACTGACGTAAATATATTAGCATACCTCCATGTATGTACCAAAAAGAGGTGTATATGTGGATTGGAGCAAGTGTCAAGCACATGAGAATTAAATCCATGATGCAGACTCGGACAAAGCTCAGTGGTATGAGGGGATATGAAAACATTTGGCAAGTTTTTAAATGTTACACAATTGTTTCAAAATAGATGTGACAACATCAATAATTTCACAATTATCAAAACAAATATATAAAGAAAAATATATATACACATGTACCGAACGATGTATAAATGAACAGTTTTGGTCAGAAATAGATATATACATATGCTGGTATAGTATATTCTTTGGCATATTATCAAAAGCGTGCCATTGGATTGGAATTAATTCAAAAGTGGTTCAGAGCCAGTTGCAAGACTATTATAAGCAGACTCTAAACAAACAACACAGACCAAGTCAAGCTACATCATTAGATTTGAATAAATTACAATGTGATTCAGAACAAATTGCACAAGTATTGTAAACAGATTGTAAACGGACAACATGGACGAATTTAATAGATACACTGTGAAAAGGAGAAAAGGTGATGGTCTTGATGGTAGTAGACCAAACTGGTTGCTTGACAGATGTAAAAAAAGGGGGGAAACATAATGTACTGGTATAGATGGAGAGAAACCACGAAAGAACATCAATGAGGCCAAAATGGGTGAAAAAAGGGTTAATGAAAAAATAGGCTCCATTCTATTGAAATATTGAGACCTTTCTTTACTGAATCAAGGCGATGTATCCATTTTTGTTCAAGTTTTTTTCAAAAGTAGGTCGCGATCGCCACCTTGCACAGGATTTTTTTACTGTTTGAATAACAAACCACAGTAGATCAGTGTGTTTATGGTTGAAGGTTTTAAAATGTGCCACCATAGGTTTATCTTCGATCCAGTTTTTTAGACGGGAGTGGTGTTCACTGATTCTCTAGCAGACCTCTCATTTGCATTTACCTACGTAAATCAGACCACGTGGACATTTGATTCCGTAGACGGACCACTTTGTTTTGCCATTTGAAAAATGGCGATACTGCCAATTCAGTCCATATAGGTCGATGTGCTTCAGTTTCTTGGTAAGGGAGCAGACTGAACACGAGCCACACCAGAAATGTCCACTGACTGGGGGCATATGCCAAAGAGTAGTTTGAGAACTCGGTGGAGCGTTAGGTTCTTTAAAACTATGGACGAGTCTGTCTTTTAAATTCTTGCATCTTTTAAAGGAAAACCAAGGTCTGTCCGGTTTGAAAGACTCAGTATGTAAGTATGTAAAATGTTCCAGTGTTTTAGCACAGTGTTCTTCAAAAGATTGCTGATGGGTGTATATGTGGTGACGCAAGTCATTTTTTTTGATTGCTCTTCTCTGGGACGTGGAGAGAGAGAGTCGTCTCTGTTAGTATGTTTGGCCCTCTTAAAAGCTCTCCAAATAATATGTGCAGGGTAACCACGATCTTTGAGACAAATGGTTAGGTCTTTACTGGTAGTGACAAAGTCAGCGAGGGTGGAGCAGTTGCGTCTCAAGTGGAGAAATTGTCCGTATGGTAGATTCTCTTTTAAGCTTGCAGGATGGAAGCTAGAGAAGGACAGCAAGGTCTTCTTTGACATAGGTTTGCGTTACAAAGTTGTGCCTATGGAGTTATCTGTATTTCTATAAATCTCTAGGTCTAGAAAAGGTATATTGATTTTACTTGAATGGATGGTGAAATTGATTGATGTATCGCATGAATTTAACCATATTAGGAATTCTCCAAGAGTTTCTTTAGATCCTCGCCAGATGAGAAAAACATCATCAATATAACAATGCGAACTACCAATTTTGTCTGCAAAAGTATTATCAGTACTATAGGTGTTGGTTGTTTCGAAATGGTCCATATAAAGGTTTGCTATGTCGGGTGCTGGTTGTTTCGAAATGGTCCATATAAAGGTTTGCTACGTCGGGTGCGAATGTCGCATCCATGCTGGTGCCTTGGCATTGCTTGAAATAGGTGTCTTTATAGATGAAAAGTTTTCGGTGAGAGCAAGTCCAGTGCACTCCAACAGAAAGGATGTTGGTACTGTTGTGGTGAAAGGGGCCCTTAGGGGTCCCTCACGATATGGAAACAAGGCAATAACCATACACGAAAGGATGCGCCAGACACAAGGTTCAAATTCCCAATGTTAGGGTTTATTGCAAGCAAAATAGTCCCAATTGGCCAACTGTGGTCTCACGCCCCGCGACGTGTATTCTCTAGACCTCGAGGGACGCAAGAGCGCGAATTACGTACATCAGTTACATATATACAAAATGCATATCATACAATCAGCTATGTCATGTTTAACACCCCCTTTTATTGAGTATCTTTGAATTCGGGATGATGATGGACATTTCCGACGAGTATGACAATTATGACACTTTCGATGTCTTCTAGTAACAATGTGCAATTTAGAAAGTGCGGAGGCATCTTCTAGTTGTTGAACAGAACATGGTGCTTCTGTTCTTGGAAGCAAGCTGCACACGGGGGAAGAGTCACATTCCAAGCTTTGCTATCTATGAGGTGCTATTCGTGTCCTGGGAGCCAACATGCTCTGAAGGGTTTTGTGAAGGGGGGCCGTAAGAAGAGCATAATTCAAGCCTTTAGCTGCTTTATTCTAACATATTCTACCACAGTATGAGACTGGCTGGCAGCTGTGAAATGATTAAATGCCCTGCAGCTCTCCCTCAAGGCTACAGAGAGGGAGCGTGGGCATTCCTTTCTGGGCTGCTCATGAGGAGTTTCAACGAACTCCTCAGTCCCGCGGCCTTGCCCATTCATATTCAGACAACAATGTTAACAGTTGAGCAGAGTAAGCAGAATTTCGCAAGAATTGCAAGCTGCAAAGCAGTTTAGACAGAAAGCAATGAGCAATGGTTAACAACCAAAATGGCGATTCTAGCTACGTTTAAAATGGCCGCTTGTTGGTCAAGCATAGCAGTCTGTATTTCTATAATTCTGTGCATAAGACGGTTGGCCTTCGGCCATCAAGATACGTCTATCATCCAAATGAAGGGTATTAATTTTTCCAGATTGACAAACCCTCCTTTTGGCTGTATGCCAAACGTTGTATTCATTCATTGTATCCTCCTCTGATGAGGATAAGTCTGGGGTATCTATGTCTGAATCTTTCATGCTATCATAAGCATCATCTTCATCATTAATGTCTATAGCCATGAATTTTTTATTGTTTTTGTTTCATCAGTGTCTCTGTCATTTCGGCCATGCGTTTGTTTTCCTCTCGACACCATGTGCATACATCCCTTAGTACATTTCTCAGTCATCTCAGTGCAAACTATTGGTAGGCATTGTATGCAACAGCAACATGTTATGAATATACCAAGTACCACCACTAGTATCGAAATTAGCTTCCATCCCCAGGACCGCAATAGTCCCCAAAACCAGGATCCTATCCCCCAAGCCCCTTCTTCAGTAGAGAGTGTGGAACTTAGGACATGTAATTCCCGGATTTCTTTAAATATCGTAGGGGAGTAATCATCTATAAACACACAGCATGCAGTTTTTACGAGTTTGCAAACTCCCCCACGATCAACTAATATTATATCAAGAGCCATTCTGTTTTGTAGTGCCATTAGCCTAATTCCTTTTTCTTCCATCGTCATGTTGTATAAGATATCCGTTGTTGTATCTATTGTATTTTTTAGTATTCTGGACAGTTTCCTTATGTTATAGGAGTTTTCTATTTGGGCCAAGAATGGTATAAACGATTTGGCTACGTCCATTGCTATCATTCCATCTTCACTACTCCTTCGGGTTCTAGCTTTTAATCACCTCACTACTTCTGCAGTTTCTAAGAGGAACACTCCTGGGAATAATAGACCCAAGTAACATGTACCTCCCCAGTTCCTAGGTAACCATGGATATGGCTTTTCCCCATATATAAAGTAAACAGTGTCCCTAACGCACACAGGTTCTATTTCGTGCTTTAAAACTACTGTGTTCAGGCAGCTGCTAAACGTTCCTACTTTATAGGAACCTTTTTTCTTTAAACATAGGGGAGCAGTTTTGGGGCTGTAATCCACTGTATAGGCAGGGGGCACAGAATCTTTATTCTATTCAGCCCTTATTCGAAATGTCATTACTGATGTTTCTTCTGCTGGCGGGGTCGGTCTATTCTGCCTATGTAATCTATCTAGTCTTGTTGTCTTTCGTGTATTTTTCCTCATGGGATCTGGTGAAAACAAGCAAGCTTTGTGGAATATGGAACAACCCACAGGTTTCATGATCACTTCCTCAAATTCATTCATATTGGTCTCATCTAGCTAACCGTATTACTCTTGTTCCATTTCCCAAAGAACATTGCACTCAACGATACTTCACATGAATAAACCAATGATAACGGTTGTACAAACCAGCCTATCCCTTTCCCACCGTGCTCTGGTAAATGGGCACAAACCCAGCAATCTTTTTTCTTTAAAACCGCATGGGTCATATTCATGATGAGCAACAATGTATTGTTGCCATATCCTTCTCTATGTCTTTCTTCCATTGGGGACAAAGTACCAGTGATTACATGAACCGGGCTTTCAGTAACTGCTTTTAGCAAAAGTGTTTCTAATGGGTGCACGGACTCCAGGAACCATAGTGTAATAGCTATTATTGTTGGTACTACCATACTTAGAGAACACAGGACCAATGTCCAAATCAGTACCTTATTACTTTTACCATGCTTTTTTCCTAAATTTACAGTCTCTAAAACTATCATCTTTTCAGCAGGGGTGCAGGAGGAGGCTGAAACCGGTCTTGACTTGTTCTTCGTCGTCCTTCTTCTTGCTGGCAAAGTCCATTGCAAATCTCTCTCGTTCTTGATGCCAAAAGTTCAATGAAAATGTCACAGATCAATTCTGCCAACCCTTTCACAGCCTAGATCACTTATCCCTTCCGAGCAAGATTAGTTGTTCTTTCTCCCACTGCTCAGACGATTTCTGAACAGTTCTTTGTTGATGGAGTACTATGTGCATCCAGCTTGTCCCGCTCTGGCTTAGGACACATGGACTTTATTATAAGCGCACCGAGGAGCCGTGAGTCTTGAATTGTCCGACTTGCACAACTCTCACACTTCTCTCCTCTACGCCCCTGGTTCCTACTCCGTCCGTGAGTGGAACCAAAGGCAAAAGAAAAGCACCAAAGATCTGTGGATCACTTTGCCTGTCGAGGCCGCAAATAATACCATTTCATTCCTGGTATTGTATGATCCGTGAATAGTGCCGTTGCGCTTCCAGTATCAGGCTTAGTGTCAGCCTGCGGCACAATGATGGGTATCGATGAGCGCCATGGCAATGATGTAGTTTCTTTCTCTGGCCTTGGTGCGTTTGCAGAAGCTGGTGGGCGCCAAAGGGGTACACGCGTTGTTTCTGCTCGTGTTTGCAATGCAGAGTTTGTGCCGCTCGGCAGTGATGTTGTTTCTGCTGAGCAATGTTGGGGCACTTTTCGCCCTTTCCCCTTCCTGGCAGACTCCTCAGGCTCTGTTTCGAGTTTCACTTCTCGCTTAGGCTTTGTTTCAATTTTCACTTTTCACTCGGGCTGATGCTGTGGCAGTGGACTGGCAACAGTTTCTTTAGTTTTCGAGACTGTTTCCTTTCTCTGGTCGTCGGAAGTTGTCAGCAGTCCTGGGAATCTTTTGGCATGTGTCGCATGGATCCATGCCTTGCGACCGTCCACTCGAATGGCTGTCTGTGTCGCCAAAAGTACTTGGTAGGGGCCGCGCCACCTGGGTGCTAATGACGTGTCCCGTTTAAAGTTTTTAATCAGGACCCAGCTTCCAGGCTCCAGCACGTGCCCCGGTCCGGTGTATCGCACTGGTAACGCCTCCTGCACCTGCTGATGAATCAAACGCAACTTCTGCATTAAAAGGCCACAGTACGTGCTTAACACAGGATGCTCGACCTCACATAATCTTTTGGGCTGTGGTGCGCACCATACATTTGCCTGTCTCCCCATGATAATTTCATAGGGAGAGAGCCCAGTTTTAGCACAGATTTTAGCTATCTTTGACTTTAAGATACCGTTATGTCTCTCAACAAGTCCGGCAGAACTAGGATGCCTGGAGCTGTGTAATCGCTTGTCAATCTGCAGACCTGCACAGATCTGTAGTACTACTGTGCCCACAAAGTATGGGCCGTTATCTGACCACAGGACAAGGGGCAGCCCGAACTGGGAGAAATACTCCTTCAACATTACTTTTGCCGTTGACATGGCAGTACAGTCTTTTAAAGGATATGCCTCCACCCACTTGCTAAATGCACAAATCACCACTAACACATATTTGTAGTTCTGGCACCTTTCCATTTCTATGAAATCAAAATGGATCACCTCGAATGGCATAGAGGGTGGGCCAAAACTACCTACTGGAGTCACGGTTCCCTTCCCTACATTGTGTTGCAGGCCGGTAATACAATTCTGCCCTAGCCTTTCTGCATTCTTTTTATGTGCTCATTTTTCCATTCTGTGGATAAATGCTGTACCATCTTCTTCGCGCAAATGTGGGTAGGGCTATGCGCCATTGTAACCATTGCGGTTATGTAACAATTTGGCAACATCCAGTTCTTGGTCTCTTTGTCCACCCAACATCCTTCCAAATCTAAATCAGCAGAGCCCTCAGCCCACCCCTGAATCTCTTCGGTCGTGGCCTCAGCCTGCATTTCTTTGACTGTGGCAACTCCATTCTCTATCATACAAGGTACTTCCACAGTCTGTACTGTCATCATTTTATTTCCCAAATCAGTGGCTGTTTGTTTCGCAATCCTGTATGCAGATGCGTTTCCCTCTCCCACTTTACATGTTACTTTTTTATGCGCCTCGCATTTCACAATAATAATAATAATAATAATAATAATAATAATAATAATAATAATAATAATAATAATAATAATAATAATAATAATAACTAGGCGCTTTGGAAACGTGAGTGCAGGCAATAATCGTACACTCAAAGGCCCATGCTGAATCCTGGCCCCATGTGATGTCAAGAAACCCCTCTCAGCCCAGAGTCGACCAAAGTTGTGAACCACCCCAAATGCGTACTGACTGTCAGTATATATGTTTACATTCACATTTTCAGAGAGTTCACAGGCTCGGGTCAGTGCTATTATTTCTGCGGCTTGTGCCAAATTGTAGGGGATTCTTCTGCTTTCTACAATACTCTCTTGGGAAGTAATTGCATATGCGGCAGTTGATGTGCCATCAGGTAACGTAAAACAAGAGCCGTCACAAAACAACTCCCCATCCGGCTCTTTTTGTGGGGTGTCGCTCAAATCAACTCTTCCCTTTGTCTCTTCTTCAGTGGCCATTAAACAATCACGGGGTGGTGATTCGTTGTCACCAATTCCTGCTATGGGCATTGGCATTAATTCTGCAGGATTCAATGCGCTACACCTCATAATTTGGATTTGGGGTGCAAACAAGATGAGCTCATATCTTGTTAGTCTAGCAGAGGTGAGGTTTTGCGTCTGTGTTCTGTTTAATAGAACGTCTATGGCATGTGGCACCATCAGAATTAAAGTATGCCCCAATACCATTCCTTCTGTTTGTTTCACTGACACAGCAGCCGCTGCAACAGATCGCAAACATTGTGGTAGTGCGCGCGTTACAGGGTCCAGCACGGAAGAATAATAGCCGCACAGCCTATTTCTTCCACCTTGTTCCTGTGTCAAAACCGCCAATGCACATCCTTCACTCTTGCTCACAAATAGTCTAAATATTTTCTTGTAATTTGGTGTGCCTAAAACTGGCGCGGAACATAATGCAACTTTCAATTGTTCAAACGCTTTCTGACATTCCTCATCCCACTGTAAAGGGATCACTGCATCCTTTTTAGTTAATTTATCATCGGCTTCACAATCAACGCAAAATTACTGATCCACTGCCGACAATAAGAGGCCATGCCTATTACAGCTCTCACTCCTTTTTGAGTTTTTGGAATAGGCATACTAGAAATACTTTCTATGCGGTCTGGTGTTAATCTTCTCCCTTCTTTCGAAAGTAGGTAACCCAAATAAGACACCTCCTTTTGATTATACTGGAATTTCTTCAAACTTGCCTTGTGACCATGGGTCGCTAGGTGTGTCAATAGTAATACAGTACTTTCTTTGCAGATCTTTTTTGTGTCAGCATCTAGTAATAAGTTATCTATGTACTGCAAGAGTGCACAACCTCTTGGTAGTTCTAACATATCTAGCTGTTCCTTTAGTGCCCTGCTGTAAATGCTCGGGCTTTCTGTGTATCCTTGTGGAATGCGTGTGAATGTGAATGTTCGACCTCCTAGAGTGAACGCAATTAGATATCTACTGCTTTTATCCACTGGAATGCTAAAGAACGCGTTCTTCAAATCAACTACACTAAAGTATTCTGCAGTGGCCGGTATCATTGTCAGTATTGTTGTGACATCTGGGACCAAAGGGAATTGTGGGTCTACCACTTTGTTCAATGCGCGTAGATCAATTGTGAAACAATATGGTACTTCATTGCCTCCTTTCTTGTAAACTGGAAGAATCGGGCTGTTGCACGTGCTACCTGCAATTTCTTCAAACACCCCCATTCTCACCAGGTCAGTAACAATACTCGTTAATCCCTTCTCACCTTCAACAGAAATTCTATACTGGGGAATTCGTGGTAATGTAACACCTTCTTTCAAAGTTATTTTTGCTGGCTCTATTTTCAAGCATCCTACATCGTTATCATGCATTGCCCACAGACAGGTTGGTACTCTACTTAGCTCTTCTGGTAACGCTTTTGACATAAATTCCGACACCGGTGCATCGTGAGGCCAAATCGTGAGGAACACCCCATCTGCCGTACAATGTATAACTGCCCCCAATTTTCTCAACAAGTTTAATGCTAGCAAGTTCTCCCCACAATTTTCTGTCAGAAGAAATGGACACTGTTCTGTAAATAGTCCTATTGTAATTGGGACAGCTTCGGACACGGGATTAATTACTGGTGTACCCGCGAACCCTACAGAAACACTCTTTTGCCCCGACAGTGGGATCTCCGGAACCAAGTGGCGGTCTATCGAACACTTTTGTGCCCCTGTATCTACAAGGAAACGGTGCTCCTTATTCCAGACTCTCATTTCTACGTAGGGTCCTCTCTGATTCACGGGAATAGACATTGGTTCCGACCCCTGCAGTGGGCTGTCCTATTGCAAAAATAACACATCGTCCGATGTGTAGTCACCGCTGCTGCTATAATACGTGTTTGGCTGTGTATCAAAAATATTCCCATTTCCCCCTCGGTGTCCTCCACTCTGATCATTTCTCTGTTGGCGCTGCTCTCCCTGATTTTGGTTCGGAACACTTTGGTTCAATACCTGGTTCTGTTGAGCTTGGTTTTGACCATAGGATTGGTTTTGATTACCTCCATTGGTATATCCCTGCTGCTGCATGCTATTTCTGCTTGGGCCATTTGACCCCTGATGTCCTCTATGAGGCCTTCTCTGGCCAAACCCACCTCTATTCTGTAGGTGCGGGCATTGCGCTCGCCAGTGTCCTTCCTCTTTACAGTACGCACATTGATTTAATCCCAATGACACCCCATGCATATTATTCAAATTTCCCCTGTCTTGTGCATTTCCTCTACCTCTATTGTATCCAATTACCTGCTGCAGTAACACCCTTGTTTTACATTTACTCTATCCTTCACCTCTCTTTCTTTCGCCACATTTACCCTGTTCTCGTAATATTGGGCTATGTGTAATATCTCACTCACCGGTTTTGCTGCCCAGGCACTTGCCGACGCCATTAACATATCTTGAATTGGTAATATTAGTCCCCTCACATATTTATCAACAAATAGCCTTTTCCCCGACTCTGTGCTCACATCCTGCCCACTGAAGTCTGTGAATACTCCTTCAAATCTATTGAAATAATCCGTTACTGGCTCATCCGTGCCCTGTACACATGTAGTTAATTTGTCCCACTGAATCCTTTTTTCTGGAATTATTTCTCTCAATCTCTGCATTATCCGTTCTGGTAGATCTGCCATGCGGGTTCCTGGATTTTCACCTACTTTTTTATTTTTGTCCTCCAATAGTAACTCCGCCCATGTGGCGCCAAAAGCCCCCACGTCATCTACCATCCTTATCTGTTTCCATATATCTGCTGGCAAAATGACTGGGAAAATCAAATCTATATCGCTCAGAGGGCCTCATTACACGGATGGCGGTAGGGATTTACCGGTACCGGCAAAATACCGGTACCGGTAAATCCTTACCGCCTTACTACGAGGTCCCTTTGTGGGTTGGGGGATTTAACGCCTGCCTTTTGCAGGCGTTAAAATCCAACCCGCTAAGGGACCTCGGAGCTAATTACGGCACCGCAAAATTGCGGTGCCGTAATTAGCGCCTTCCCCATTCCCATAGAGCCCTATGGGGCAGAAATGGGAATGGGGAAGGGCAATGGTGGAAGGGGGATTTACCGCCCCTCCAACCTTGGAATGGGGTGGTAAATCCCCTTTCCGCCAAGGCGGTGCCGGTATTTTACCGGCATGAGCCATGGCACTAATAGCGCCATGGCTCACCGCCTACCGTGTAATGAGGCCCAGAGTAAGCACTGCTGATCTCAGGGGTGACTCTACTTCCTTGTAGAAACCTGCTGGATTCTTTCTTATATCGGGAATTGTCTGTTTTATAGTATTCACCTCTTGCCTGGAAAAGGGGACATGCACATACTGGGCGGTGAAATGGGCTGGTGTTACCTGCGCACCCTACTGTTCCCGTCGCAGGGACCTCTACTTTTGGTACAAACGTGGGCAGAACCTCTCTCATTGGAAATGCCCCACTCACGATCACTCCCCCTTCTCTTAGGTTCAATAGTATTCCTAAGTCCAGTGATAGGCCCGTCTCTCCTGTACTTCGCTCGAATGCTCTCTTTTATACCGCTAGTATCGCAGGTGGGCTAGCCTTATTGTTTTTTATATCCTTGTCTATTAAATGTTCAGCCATCGATTGCAGTGTCTTTCTTTTCATTGGCATGGAATATTCGTCAAATATGTCATGTATGACCATTGTTGGGATACTAGGATTCGACATCCACTTTATGGCTTCCCGTATACATACTTTCAGCTTGTTGCCCCTCTGTACAGATGACATTGAATGTCTCCGCTGTATGTATGGTTCTACCGTCCCTCTCCCATCTCTTCTAATATCCCAACCCCTGCATCGAGGTGCAGCAAACATTTCAGCATAATCATTATCCAACTCATTTTTAAGATCAAAACGTCCATTCACATGTTCCTTTACTTCTTCATCTTTTATTCTACAACATGCTAATTGGTTCAAATCTAACAATCGTTGTGGCGGTAATTTCTCAAGTAACTTTTTCCATTCTCCCACCAAAAATGTCCCCATGTATTCCAACACTACCTGTCTCTCGTTGCTTCTTCGGTACCCATATAATGAGGCCAATGCTGCCGTCCCATCATTTCCTTCTATGTACATTTCTGCCTCTTGCTGTAATTCAACCTTTCTTTCTTTGCTGATCGCGCTGCAAGTTACCCGTCCAAATCCTGTTCCTTCAGCCCCGCCTCTCGCCTCCCCGGTCTCAATTTCGACTTCGGGAGGGGCGGATGGTGCTGAATCTGTCTCTGGAGCGGGAGGTGCGCATGGGACAAGTGACACAGGTGGCATCTGTGAAGGGCCTTGCTGGGTGCTGTGAAATTGCACGTCTGCGGTCTGCACTTGTGGGAGGGCTCGAGCTGTGGGTGGGGCGTGGGTTAATGCTTGCGTGAGGGGAAGTGCTTGGGCTGCGGGAGGGGGTATGAGAGCTACTAGTTGGGCCTGCGCAGTCATTACTGGCGTGTTTGGTTTTGATCCTGGTTTTGGGCCTCGACCCGTATGGGTTAACAAATGTTCCATTAATTCGTCTGCTATGTGTAATTCCTGCTGCGGGTATATTCCTTCTATGTTCATTTGTTCACGTCTCCCTTCCCGTCTTAGACTTGCCGTCCACTCCTCCTCCAATCTTTGATAGTCTCAAAAGCTGTGGGTCGTGCTTTTTCCCTTATCAACACCCTTTCTAAGTTATCTATCCTCGCAATCCAAAAGCTACCATTAATCGGCCACTGAAGGTCCTGTTGCTTTCTAGTTTGCCTATGCCAAATTTTACAAAATATTATCGCACCCACACCATATTTTGCATACATGTCATAAGCCGGCATTCCCCCAGGCTGTGCACTTTGGCCATTTTCCAAGGACTGTCTACCGCAGCGGAAAAGCCCTGCTAAAGTGGACAGTACTCCAGGCATGTTTTTAACCTTCCCCTTGGTTAACCAACCTTACTCTGGATGTTTGAATTTGCAAAATCAACACTCTACCAATAATCAGGGTTTCGTTTGAATCGGGGAATGACTCACCTGATAAAACAAGTCGCTGTGTCCTGACGCAACCTCTCCCAACGTTGTGTCTGCGCTTCTCTGGCTTCTGCCTCGTTTCGGGACCCTCGCCTCCTTTGCCCTCTGGCCCGGTACGTCAATCAGGGATCAGATGTGTGCAGATCTGTGAAGGAATCTCTCCTCACTTCTACAGGGTGCCCCGTACACCTCTTGATCCCGGCTCGATCGTCCTGTCCTCGCCTTTCTCTGCCTTTACTCCGTTACAACGTCTACGAAGGGGCAAGTGGGGGAGGGTCCCTATTCCGGTGCCATCTTGAAAGGGGCCCTTAGGAGTCCCTCACGATATGGAAACAAGGCAATAACCATACACGAAAGGATGCGCCAGACACAAGGTTCAAATTCCCATTGCTAGGGTTTATTGCAAGCAAAATAGTCCCAATTGGCCAACTGTGGTCTCACGCCCCGCGACGTGTATTCTCTAGACCTCGAGGGATGCAAGAGCACGAATTACGTACATCAGTTACATATATACAAAATACATATCATACAATCAGCTATGTCATGTTTAACACCCCCCTTTTATTGAGTTTCTTTGAACTCGGGATGATGATGGACATTTCCGACGAGTATGACAATTATGACACTTTCGATGTCTATTCTAGTAACAATGTGCAATTTAGAAAGTGCAGAGGCATCTTCTAGTTGTTGAACAGAACATGGTGCTTCTGTTCTTGGAAGCAAGCTGCACACGTGGGAAGAGTCACATTCCAAGCTTTGCTATCTATGAGGTGCTATTCGTGTCCTGGGAGCTGACACGCTCTAAAGGGTTTTGTGAAGGGGGGCCGTAAGAAGAGCATAATTCAAGCCTTTAGCTGCTTTATTCTAACATATTCTACCACAGTACGAGACTGGCTGACAGCTGTGAAATGATTATATGCCCTGCAGCTCTCCCTCAAGGCTACAGAGAGGGAGCGTGGGCATTCCTTTCTGGGCTGCTCATGAGGAGTTTCAACGAACTCCTAAGTCCCGCGGCCTTGTCCTTTCATATTCAGACAACAATGTTAACAGTTGAGCAGAGTAAGCAGAATTTCGCAAGAATTACAAGCTGCAAAGCAGTTTAGACAGAAAGCAATGAGCAATGGTTAACAAGCAAAATGGCAATTCTTGCTATCTTTAAAATGGCTGCTTGTTGGTCAAGCATAGCAATCTGTATTTCTATAATTCTGTGCATAAGACGGTTGGCCTTCGCCCATCAAGATACGTCTATCATCCAAATGAAGGGTATTCATTTTTCCAGATTGATAGTGGAAGATCTTCTATCTAAATAAGATTTTAAGATATCTAGACATTCAAATTGAGGGATGCAGTTGTATAATGATTTGATGTCTAAGGTGACCAATATGTCATAAGGACTAATGGTGAGGTGTAGTAGAATTTCTATCATGGCGGTTGTGTCTTGGATGTAAGAATTCATTATCTTTACAAAAGGACGTACAAAAAATTCAACGTAGATGGACAGAGGCTCAAGAATAGAGTTAATGCCTGAAACAATGCCTGAAACAATTGGTCGTCCGGGAGGTGTGGTTTCATTTTTATGGATCTTGGGCAGCAAATAGAAAGCAGGTGTTGTGGGATGTTTTTTGGTCAGAAAAAGTTTCTCATCATCATCGATCCATCCTTCAAAATGAGCGTGGCACATTAGGCTGTCTATTGCAGTTAAGAGTTGTGTCGTGGGATTGACATCAATTTTCTTATAGAACAGGGCATTTTGTAGATGTTTTTTAATTTCTTCTTCATATAGATAGCAGGACCACAGCACAATACCTCCGCCTTTGTCTGCGGGTTTGATAAGAAAATCCTGATGTTCGGATTTGAGAGCTTTAAGAGCTGTTCTTTGTGCCTTGGTTAAGTTGTCACAGGAGCGAAATTCTTAGCTGAACATTTCGTTCATATCAAAAAGGATTTTGTTTTCGGAAGGCAGAATCTCTTGGCAAATCATCGAACCAAGGGGGGTGAAGGTAGAAGGGGGTTTTAAACCAGTGGACGGTGTGTGCTTTTTTTCAGCTTTATCACAGAAGAAATATTTGAGACGTATAGTTCTAAAAGAAATTCTCAATTCTACTTCGGCAGTAAAACTGTCTGCATTCGTTCTTGGTATAAAGCTGAGTCCTTTACTTTGCACTTGTGTTTTGTCTGTGGTTAAAATGTGGTTGCTCAGATAGAACATAGAGATCTCCACATTTGGGGTGGTGGTATCCATTGGGGTGGTGGTACCTATTGGTGCGTCTGCATTCCGGGTGGTCCTGGTGGTCTGGTTTTCCCTCTCGTGCCATCTCCCCTGAAAAAACTGTGGTCCTTGTTGTGGTCCACTGGACCTAGAAGGTCCAGTGTTCGTGGAGTCAGAATCACTACTATTTGAACTGTTGGAGAAAGTGACGAAATTTTGTTTGGGGCGGCGCTGATTGTATCCTCCTGTTGATATATTTTTATTTAGTTGTTGATAGAAACCGTCGACTAGATAAGGATAGTTTTTTTCTTCCTTGTAATTAAATATGTCGTTTTTCAGTTTCAATATTTTTCTCCAAAAGTTGTTGTATGTCTGGATTGATTATTAGGTCGATGGATGTATCAAGGTCTATATTGGCCGGCATAGAAGATGCAGGAATTGATGTTGGGGCTAGACCGAGTAAAGACGGTGCTTCCAGTAGTTTTTTAAAAAGTTCTTTAGAAAAACTGACAATGTTAACAGAATCCATTTCAGCAATTGATCGGTCAAGCCTAACAGCCAATTGGCTGTCCAATATAGACAAAAATTGTCACACAATTGTCTTTAATGTTGTCCAATTTTGTCTTTGAACATATTTTTATGAATAAAAGTATTTCTTTCCTCTATGTGTGCACTACTGGTGTTATCTAATTATGTTACACTAGTCTTTAAGTTTCTTGTCTTCAACCGCTTTATGCACTCTCAGGGAGAGGTAGCCCTTGACTCTACTTTTGTTTCTCTAATACTGTCATAACCCTCATGAGTAGTGCCCCCATTACCAAAAAAGATGGTACTATAGCCTGTTTTTCTTGTCTGGTTTGAGAGCATCCAGAGGCACGGAAACTGCTCTTCTGAACACCTGTGAAGACCTGCTCTCAAACCTTGATTCTAACTCTCCCTCTGTTCTCATTCTTCTTGACATCTCGTCTGCTTTCGATATGGTAAATTACAGCATCCTAATCTCCAGTCTCCGTGATAGCCTGGGCATCACATATCAGGCTCTGGCATGGCTAACATCCTTTCTCTCTAACCGTCCTTCCCAGGTGGAACTTGGTTCCTTTCTCTCCACCTCTATCACTCTCTCTACTTGTGGTGTCCCCCAGGGATCTAATCTATCCCCCTGGTTCTTCAAGGTGTACATGGCCCCTTTGGCCCACAGATCTCTGCCTTCACCTCCAACTTTCTGTATTATGCAGATGACACACAGCTCTCTTTCAGTTTACCCACGGCAACTTCCTCATCCTCGCTGATTCTCCCGACTGTCCGCAGTTCAGTCCTGGTGTGCAGCTAATTACCTCTCCCTTAATGCCAGTAAGACAGAGATTGTCCTCATTGCTCACACTTACCCACTCTCTCTCAGGCCAGCCCCCCTTGGTCCTACACTCCCACCCACCAGTGAGGCAATAAATGTCAGGGTTATTTTTGACTTCATTCTCTCCTTCTCCCAAATCTCGGACCATGTCCCACTACCAGCTGCACCTCCTCAGAGGTATTCTACATTTTCTCACCTTCTCCAAGAGGCTCACCATCCCCAGAGTCCAGGTTCTCTTCAGACTGGACTACTGCAACAGTCTCTTTCTTAATCTCCCTACCTCCACTCTCCCACCTCTTCAACTTATCCAGAACAGAACCGTCAGACTTATCCTTGTCCTCAAGCCTAGGGAGCACATCTCTCCAGCCCTGAAATCACTCCACTGGCTCCCTGTGACTGCAAAGATTAAGTTCAAGTCTCTCTGCATAGTCCACAATGCTTTCTGGGGTCGGGCCCTTCCTACCTACAATGCTCTCTTCCTAAATACTCTCCTTCAAGAGCCCTAAGCTCTGCCTCCTCCAACTCTCTGCCGGTGAGCCGTTTTAACAAACAAGGATTTGGGGGTAGATCCCTATACTTGGCAGGTGACTGCCTCTGGAACAGCTTCCCTGCCTCACTCCGTCTTGAGCCAGACCTCCTTAAGTTACAGAAACTCCTCAAGACCTTCCTCTTCTCTTTCTCTCTCTCTCTCTGTCCCCTGCTAACCTCCTTTCACTTTCTCTGTTGCTTTCAATCCTTCTTTCTCTTCCCAACCTGCTCAGTTCACTGACTGGTCGTCTGGTGCACCTCCAGAGCATCATGGGTCTGCACTTGCCTCCGGGCTCTGCACTCGGCTTGGCACTACTGCACCTGGAATATGTTCCATGAGAGAGGCAACCACTCTGCACCTAACCCAGGCACCTGCTGGACGGGGTGCACTTATTTCCCTTTCTCCCTCCTTTGAACTTCCTGTCTGTGTACTTCACTACTTAGTGTGTTGGTTTATTGTTTCTGTCTGTCCTTTTCTCTCTCCCCCCTCATGCCACTATCTGTCACACACTTACACTAGTACATATGCCTCTGGCCTAGTATGCTAGTTATTGTTGTTAGATCATTCAGAATCTTCAAGGTCTAAGAATGACAACTGTATTCCCTTGTTCCCTTTCCCTCCTTGAAACGCATTAAAGCACTTCACATGTGCACAACCGCTTCACAGATAAACAATTATAATTACAATTACAACTTGGGCAGTGGGCCATTACCAGCAGGGTCCACCCTCCACCTCGGGGCATATCGCCTCGAAATTGTGTTGATAGGAAAGCACCTGTCCAAGAAAGGTGCTGATGACTTTTCTCTATTTTGGTAGCAGATGTTCTATGGGTCATAAACAGATGCAGACATGGAAGGTTGGCATGCCCATGAAAACCTGTGGCATGCCAGAAATTGAGGGCACAAGAGTAATTGGAGGACTCCCTAGCAGGACTTTTGCAGGCCAATTACAAGAGGGGATGGATGTACAATGTTGGAGGTGTAGGACCATGTTGTGCAGGATGTCATGATGCATGTGATACAGGAAGGGATGTCATCTCATATATGCTGAGACTGCTGAATGAGAATTGGTCCAGTGTGACAATAGGACTAAAATTAGTGGGTATGACATTTTAGGAGTAATGGTTGTGGAAAGGAGGTGGTCAGAAGGAAGTTCGAATGCTGGGATCTAGAAAGGGGTCAGTGGGTCAAGAAAGGAATCACACTCCAGCCCGAATACTGGGCTGGATCTCGGAGGTGCGAGCAAGAATATGTGTGTCATCATGGGCAAGGTGATGTTAAGTAAGTCTTACATGTATGGAATTCATGGCCTTCTGATTATCAGAGCTAGTTTCTTCATAGGTTAAAGGTTGGCTGGTGTGGGAGGATGTGAGGCTAGCCAACAATGTGTTACATATTTTTGGGGTGTGATTCGAGGTGGACCATTAAGTGAAATGTGATTTAGTAAGATTGAGTCTATTAGAGTAAATGACAGGATAGAAATCTGAGACTGAAGTGCTTAATCTTGAGATTTTTCTGTGTAAAGTTCCTAAATGAATAGGAAGCAATTGAGTCTTTGTCATCGCAAGTGACAGGTTGTAGTGTCGCACAATTTCCACAAAATCTGATTGCCTCTATGCTTATCAACACGTATTGAGCGCTTAGTATGATTGACCACATTGACTCCAAAGTTAGAGTTTTGTTTGCTAAGAAGTGCTTTTGGTAGTGATCTTTCATTAGTTCAGTTAGCGCTATGCATTGTGTAGTAAGGTGTTTGAGTATTTATTCTTCATTTGGTTTATCGCAGACTCTGCATGCTATTATTTGGTTGCGTTGAAGACTTCTCTTTGAAATGCCATATATTGTTGGCCATTTGAAGTGATTTCTCATGATCAGTGATTATGGATTGGGAAATTTTGGGAGATATTTGGGTATATGATTGAATCACAGGGATAAAAATTACTTGATTATATATTTCATTTTTGCATACATTTTCTGTTTCCATCCAATCATTTAGCCATATTTTTAATTTCGCTCTCTGAGGATTCAGTATCAGCTGTTGGTCTATACTTGTTGCATACTTTTCTTAAATTAATGTATCCACAGGTTTAGCTTGTTATTGTGGTGTTGTTCTATTTCCTGGGCCAAGCAAGCTATGATAGTTTTTTCATAATCTTCTTTAATGAGGCTCTTTCTGTATAATGCTTATGTGTTCCATTCTACAATTGCCTTTAGGGATATTAGAACTAGTTTGTATCATATGATGGTGTTCAGTAAGCGTTTGGGCAACAAGAGTATTTTTTTTCCAGAAGTGACCATCCATGCATGACGATATTGGCTGATTTCCATCATATTTGGATTCCGAGCTGTATGTTATGGACGGTTTAACTTTTTGCTTGTAGAATATGATAACAGGCAATCGGGAGTATTTTCCGTATTTTCGATGGATCAGGGTTGCCTGTGAATGTAGTGTTGTCATTTTCATTTTCATTTTCATTTCTATTTTGTATTGAGCATCTGTTTTTCTGTTGTTTATGTTGACTCCCAATATTTGTATTCTTGTTTTATAAATAGGGGTATATTGTCAAACTTATCGTTTTTGTGTCTGTTCAATGTTCCGATTTTCAGTATATTGGATTTTTGGATATTGATTTTTAATTTGTTCTGGGAGGCCTATTTTATTAGAGCATTAATAGATCTTTGGTGGCTGATGAGGGTTTCATCCAGAATAATAAAATCATCGGCATGTAGTAGGTAAGATATTTCTCGCTTATTCAGTTTCGGTGGAACATTTCTGACATTTGCTCGGTTTTTTAACTAAATCTTTTATATAGAAATTGAAAAGTGTGGAGGCGAGAGTACAGCCCAGTTTTAATCCTTGTGATGTTTGGATGTGTTTAGAGAGGAGTCCTTCATTTTTTAGTTTTATGCAAATGGATGTTTCACTATAGATTTAATGTAATCATTTCATTATCTATGTGGGACTTTTTGCAGATTCAAGTTTTGTCCACAGTATTGTTCTTGAGACTGGATTAAATGCTTGTCTGAAATCGATGAAAGCTACATAAAGTGATTGTTTTTTTTAGTGCTTATTTTTTTAGCGTTGATGTAATCATCAGATTAGATGTAGTACCTATACCGCATATAAATCCGGCTTGACGAAGGTCCAGCAAGTTTTTCTCTTTAAGCTATTTTGTCAGATCCCTTAATAATAATATTGCGTATATTTTCCCTTTGGTGTCTAATAATGCCATGGGGTGACAATTAGATGGTTTCGAGCGATCGCCTTTTTTGTAGATTGGGATGAGTATAGACTGCCTCCAGGATGTAGGTATGGAGACTGTTGTGTCTACATTTTGATATATTGCCATCAGGCCCCATAGCTCTTGATGTGCTCAATTTCTTTTTTGTAGCATTATGTCCAATTTATCTATGGTCAATTTGTCATGAGTTTTTTTCCGCAGGTAATCTAGTGGTTTTATATCTGTGTTATCACTAAATAAGAGAGTATAATGGGTTATCCATTCAGGTTCTCTTACGGTGTTCAATAAGTGAGTAGTTGATCCTGTATATAGCCTCATTTTTAAGCAGCTATTTTGTCATGAGGTATTGTAGCATCTCTTCATTGTTTCTTTGAGTTTTTAATTGTTTATATTAGATTAGAAAGTTTTTGTATTTAGTACATAAGTTAGCAGCCTTTTTTTGTGTTCCATAGTCGAATTGGCTTTTATGTATTTTAAATCCCATCCTAGTTGTTTTTTCCTGTTTTTGATGATAGGATCGCATATAAAAATAGCTTTGCATATCGGGCGAGAGGTATGAGCTGTGTTTTGAGTGAAAAAGCATAGGTTGTCTGTATATGGATTTTGAGACTTCTTGAGCACCTTGCTCTGGTCAGGCAGCTTTGTTATTATGCTCAGACATGTTTTTAAGTTTGAAATAAATAAAGACAGTCTTAGCAGATTCAGGCGCTTCTCCTTGTTCAAACTAAATAGTAAAGACTTCTAGAAGCTGTGAGTAGCCTGAGACTGTACAGGAATATACACTGAGAACAACAAAAAATAGATTTTATGGGTGCTTGCGCTTCTAATTTGTAATCTGTGTGATAAAATTCACTCAAAAACTGGTGTGATTCTCCTTAGCCCTTCTTTATTTAGAGATTGATTGCAGGAATTTCAATTCTGATGTTGCATCATTGAATTATGGTCATTCAATTAATACATCTTTGATTCTCCTTAAATTCATAGCATACAAATAGTGTAGTTCTTCAATTTTAATGTTGCATCATTGAATTCTGGTCATTCAATTCATACATATTTGATTCTCCTTGAATACACGGTACAGGTCTTAGTGAGCAAATTAAATAATACAGAGGTTGATACTCAAATTATTCTTCCAAAATGAGTTTGACTCTGTTAGCCATTGAGTTGGTGGCATTCGGCACTTGTTTCATCAAAAATAACTACGTTGCCTATCCCTTTCCCTTGCATCATTGAATTCTGGCCATTCAATTCATACATCTTTGATTCTCCTTGAATACATGGTACAGTTCTTAGTGAGAAAATTAAATAATACAGAACTTGATACACAAATTATTCTTCCAAAATGAGTTTGACTCTGTTAGCCATTAAGTTGGTGGCATTCAACACTTGTTTCATCAAAAATAACTGTGTTACCTATCCCTTTCCTGACACATGTTTCCCCATCCTAGTGTTGACGGTTCCTCAGGGGTTTGGTGGCTAAATTAGTTTTGTATGTAGTTCACTTCCTGACGGAATCTAATTTGTACTCTCATTGCTATTGTAAGCTCAAATTCTGCAGTACTTACTGCGCTGTGGGAGGTAAAAATAGACAGATGCACGAATTAGGGTCTTGTTTAACTTAATACTCTGCTTTCTAAATTAGTAAAGCCAATTGAAATTACTTAGTCTTCATACTCGTAATGCAGTTTTGTTCATTTTGATATTCATTAGGGTGATAAATGGATTATAGATCTCTGTCTCTTCCGACGGTCTGTAGATCTGTATGGGGCGTAAATGGGGATGTTTGTAGCTTAATATTTATACTTAGATTGTGTTCTAATTAACCTGTCTCATTCCTCTATTGTGAGCTCAATTGAAGTGTTGTACCAATTCTAATTGTCATGGAAAAACGCTTGGATTTTAACTCTTTTTATGTAAATACTTTCTTAGTACGGACGTGTCTAACATCACCTTGTCATAGAGATTCTGTAGTGTCCTCTATGCATACAGCCGATAGGGATCCGATTTCCATTAAACCTCATACTTTACTACCATTGCATTGTCCTGAGTCCCTAACTGGCCTTCTGTCTGCTTACCTGATTCTTCCGGGTTCTGCCTCTGTTTCGTGTTAAGCCGCAGTACGATTTCTGGCATTGCTGTGTTGTGAAGGCGTCCTGCTTTCATTGTTATTTAACGTAGTTGCTTGACTCACTCGTGACGTGATGAAGTCATACGTGCTGTCAAGTGTTCACCATCTTGAATTGGGATCTGATTATTTTGGAATCTATCCGACCAGTGTTATGTGTTGATATTGATAACAAGGTCGGAACTGATTGCTTAATCGACATATGCTATCAGTACCTCATTTTTTAAAACCCTAGATGTATTTTTGTATGTTATTGACTACCAAAACCCTTAACTCGTGACTGTCTCGTTATACCAGGCTAAGGTTTTTTAAGCTTTGTTAAATTACATTAGTTGTTGCCTGATAGATAGGCTGATCAGTGTTATCTCATTTTTCACCCTTTACATTATTTCATACACTACGTATTGTTGACTCCTTCTTTAACATGTTGAACTCTGCTACATACTAGAACCTGTTTCTCATACTTACTTTCGTCTGCGTATACACATCTACATTCATATTAAATTGTAGTAATACAATATTCAAACACAATCAATCATTGGTATTAATTGTCTTACACATGAATCATTTGTTATTGTGCACAAATAGACTTGTTGCATTGGTTTATGATCATGTACTTTTCACAAATGTTTTGTTACAGAAAATGGTGCATCTCCTGGTCCAAATTCAATCCGGTATAGGTGGCATCCATAGTACATATCCAAAAGGATTCTCATTTCTGCAGTCTTTTTTCCATGTTTCCCCTCAGTTTTTAAGTTTGGGTGTTGTCCATTCGATTCTAGTTCTTCCTTCATTGGGTTATATGGTTGGTTTGTAGTAGTCTCTTTGATCTGAAGGGGGGGGGGGCATGCATGTTAATTCCAAAATGTTGTGGTCACTTTCCTCTGTTTGAATGACTTTGAGTTTTTTTAATGAAATGTATGTTTTTATTTGATATGTAGACATAATCCAGAATAGCTTGTGATTCTTTCCTTTTCCATGTGGTGCAAGGTGTAACATCTCCTTCTATGTGTCCATTTAGTCTAAATAAATTCCTGTTGGCCATAAATTTCGACCATCTTTTGGCTTTGGTATCGCACTCACTGCCTGGTTCAACTATGCATCTTGTGTTCAAATATCCTGCTAAGATTGTCATATATATTGTTGTTTCCTCAGCAATCGTGTCTAGGCAGTTTGTTATATGACAGTGGAAATCATCTTCAGTTAGTATAGCAGGGTTCCAATATACATTGTTTATTGCTGTGCCTGGGGCTAGTGGATGTTTGTCATTCTTAAATTCAAGTTTTATTAGCTGAAAAAATGGGTGGGGCCACATCCATGGGGTTAGTTTTCCTAATGTGTTTAGTATTAAGGCCACCAAGAGACTAGCCATAGGTCTTCCTTTTGTTTGTTTCATAGCTGGAATCCAGCAGACTTGATGATTAGGCCAAGTCGGCTGCTTGAATATCCATGTTTCTTGTAGTATTATCAGGTATCAGGTCATATGTTTCCAGATCATGAGTTTTGTTGGATTTCATGAGGGGGCTAATGCCTCATGTGTTCCATATGTCTATTTCCCAATGTGAACACTTGTTAGAGATTTGGCATTATTCCTTTTGAGATTGAGTACTTGTTTTTATGGTTCATTGTAGCCAGGACCATTTGGATTCATTTTGTTTTTCACTTTCCTCATTTAAATATAATTCTCTTTCACCTCGTGTTTTGGATTCTCTTTCTTTGGTGACTTTGCTTGAGCCTGGTGAGTTACATCCTCTATATTTTGATGAACAGGTCTAGTAATAATAATAATTTAGCATTTATATATCGCTACGAACCCTCAGGCATCTGAGCACTGCTTATTACCACCCACGGTGTGTGGTGCTCATTTATTGATCTTGGAAGAAAGGAAGGCGGAGGTTGGCCTTGCCAGGATTCAAACCTGTGGCAGCAGGCTCTGCACAGATGTGAAAGCAAGCGCTCTACTCACTGTGCTATCAGACCAGCATTGTGTTTTGTGTTGTAATTTAGACAGAGTTTCTTTATATGAGTATTTGATAGGGTAGTTTTCTCTTTTTTCTTCACTGCTTCTGCTAATGGATACTTCTAGACCATGTTTGGTGAGTTTTTCTCTTTCTTTCCAAATCAATTGTTTTACTATAAGCAAAGGTATTGACATTACCACCAAATTCAATTTTCTGTTTCTGATTATATACAGAGCTTCAATGTCTTTGGATCTTATTTGATTGAGGTTGCAATTGTTTCCGCATATGGCTGATAGAGTGACGCGATTTGGGTAAGGAGCTCTACTTCGTCTTTCAGTCATGGTTGCAATTACATTGTCAGATGCTTTCAGATTTGAATTAGAGCGACTTTTGGCTTTAGGAGATGATAACATCTCTCCTTCCTTTGCCTTCTAATGGGAGTTCCTATCATGCTTTCTACTCACATGTTTATCGTGGTCTTTGTTGGTTAAATTATGGACTGCCTCTGTTGTGGGTTTTGTGTAGAGTGCCGTTCGTCTCTGTTCAAGAGTTCGAAAAGGTGCATCCTTTTTATTATAATCCTTAGATAGTGCTTTCAATATATCTGTGGAGATGTCCCGCACGGATGAATCTTCATCATTCATTTCAGGGAATGATTTTATGGAATAGGTCGAGAGATTCATGATTTCATTTTCAATTTATTTATGTCTTTGTTTAACAACAGCCTTTGTGTGTGTTCTTCTTTATTAATGCCTATCTTTTTTATTTCTTGCATTGCCTTTTCATGATTTATTGGAGGTTAGCAGGATTTCTTGTTTATGATTATTGGTTTCAGTGGAGGGGGCGAGGACAATCCTTTTATGAATGTTTTTGCGCTTTTGATGTTGGCGTATTTTAGGTCCATTCGATTTTTTGTTTTCTTTTGTTTTGTGATTTTCTCTGTATTTGTTTTCTTACGTTTAAGTTTCCTCTTGTTTTTTAGGAAAACTTCAAATACAGGTGTTTGTGTCACAGTAGATTGATTCATGTGTCTGCGTCTGGTGATATAACTTCTTTGATAGGTTTTGTTTCCTCTTTTTCGTTCCATTGAAAAGGCGAGGCGATACCCACTTTGGGTTGATACATAGGGTTTAGCAGATCATTATCATCATCATATGGGATCTTTAATGAGTTTTTGTGATTGTCTTTTTGGCCTCTTTATTTCTTGCTATTTGCTCCTGGATTTTAGCCTAAGGTTTTGTTGATTTAATTCGGCAAATATTTGATCGAATTGTTTTGTAATTGTGCTTACCAAATTGGTGTTTAGATCTGTTTTTGTGTTGATGTGTTCGGAAAGTTTAGAGATGGAAAACAGCCCATTGTTCATTGCAGAAAATGTTATCTGATACGCCGGAGTTGGGAAATGCTTTAGACCAAATGAAGGTCTTGGTGTTAGTCTCACAAAGGATAAGGGAGAGGAAACAGTGGAATTGAGTTCCCTATTAGGGGAAGAGGGGCGCAGTATGGGCGACTGACACAAATTAAACTGCTGTTTGTGCTGGGTGCAAATTGAGTTTCCCGGATTATAATCGTTTGTGTTTGATTTGTTTTTGCCTCAGGGAGTAGTTTGCCATTTTAATTTACTATATCATTGTTTTCGCATAAATTATGTACCTCAGCTTCATTATTCGTGACTTCAGTGGAAACGGTGCCGGCGTTGTTTTTGAAAACATCAGCATAGGATTTCATCGTCGTCGAGAACTCTTGGGAATGTATCATTGCATTGATTTTATCCGGTTGAACAGCTGTCAGATTGTCCTTCAGTTTTCAGCATTGGGCCATAAATAGCTCTTTATTGCTTAATGTGCTTTGTGTCGGGCATAGCAATATTTACTAATCTGTTATTTGATTGTGCAGAGCATTGTGACTGTTTGTATTTGCCATATTGGGAACAGGCTTGTGGTTTTTATTTCACATATCATGATTGTTGCTCGTGGCTGGATCACATGTTTCTATGTTTCTTCTCAGGTATCGGTTTCAGATGTGTCTTTTGCCTCCGGAGACCAGAGTTTCCTAATGTCCGCAGACATGGATTTCGAGACAATAAACAGCCTTATGTTTATTTTTATTACCATTGCTTAGGCTTTCCTCGTTTGTTTCTTTAAATATGCTTATGTGTTCGAATGGATTAGGCATATTCGCTGACATTAGTTTTCAAGTTATAGTCACAACAGAGCCTTCTTTGTTTATCGCTTGTGAACTCAATAAGAAGATTATTTGAGGGTGACAGAGACGAGCGCTGTGCTGTCAGCTGGACAGTACTCGTCTGAAGCACTCTTCAGAAGTGCGCGTGCAGAAGCGCACATGCTCGTGTTTTATTGTGTGAGTAGGTAAAGGAGGCGAGGCCTCAAGCTACAAACAAATAAGCAGCGTTTTAACACCTTTTCACAGTATATTCAACACAATTTTTGATAGCTCAAAGGATACTCTTCACCTGAGCCCCAGACCTTCATGCAGCAACTCATCTCCTGCCTCAGAAAACATCACGCTCACCACGGGAGCCCTGCAGCAACGTCCCTACGTGACTGCCCAAACAAGATCACCCCACAGTGAACCTTGTTTGCACCCAGACATCGACCACCTAACCATGAGGGTCCCAACTACGCGCTGAACCTCCTCCCTCACATGCAAGGGAGTGCTGCTTTACCTGGCCCCAGAAGAAGGCTGTTTCCTTTTCACAGCCGAAACGTCTAGTGTCATCGTGCCTTGAGCCCACATCTTCCAGACTGATGACCAGAATCCTAACTACCACCTTCATGTTGACGTCACCTTATAAGCAGACCCTATTTTTAGGTTCCGTTAAAGCATAGTGCTGTGTATATGTTGTGTGTGACTAGGACAATATCCCAATAGGATGCAATACTTGGCAACTCGACAATACAACACAGCACTAGTATAGTCGTGTGTAGGTAACACACTATACTCATCTTGCAAATGTACTGCTTTTATGAATTGTTGGTACATTTCTAAAAAGTCACCTTTGAATGCTGCACTGTATGGACTAAACAGGCCCAATTGAGTGACTACCTGTCACCACTGGACATGTCTTGCTATTTAAATATGTACTTAATATTTGAAATACATGTACTCTTGTTCTAGATAACTTACCAAGTGGGTGACAAGGTTTATTTTATTTTTGTCTCATGTTTAAAAAATGATTTTCATGTTCAATTTTTGGTATGTACATTGAGTCACCAATGTTTGAAACTTGCGACCTAATTAATAAAGTTCACCGAAACTGTTTTCTCTCCAGGACTTGGATTTGTACTTTCCTCCAATGATACATACTTATATAGATGCATTTAACTTCAATATGGAGATGTGTTCAAACTGTCACTACAATAATTCAATGTAGTACAAATGTTCGAGGACAGGACAACCCCCCTTGTACAAAATATCTATCCATCCTTCATGTCCTGCCCGGCAATAGGCTATCCCTCATGTTACAATGGATATAAATGGCCATGCCATATAATGTTGTAGTGGTTTGAAACACTTGATATCAGAACCGCAGCCAAACAGCACTCACCTGAAGCACTCCTCAGAAGGATTGCGTGCAGAAGCGCGTGTGCTTGTGTTTTTGTACGTGAGCAGGAAAAGCATATCATTTTGTAGTGGTTTGAAACACTTGATATCTTTAGTGGTTCAAATGGGAAGTCAGAGTAGCTGCGTGTCACCGCAGAACCACAGCCGAACCCACTCGTCTGAAGCACTCCTCGGAAGAGCTTATATCAGGTGTATCTTGCCGATTGCGCAGGAATACTGGGAATGTCCCTCCCTTGATTACAATGCAGACGTCAGGGTGACGTTTTCTGTGGGTATTTGGTGCATACTCACATTGTAAGAGTAAGACATCTTTCTACAACACACAGACACAATGCTTTTTATGAAAATACATCTGTTTCTCTGTCTCTTTTACAAATGTTTTCTGAATGAAATAACTCAACAGAAATGAAAATACACTTATAACACACAGTAACATTTGATTAAACATTGAATGCTTTCATCCATGGTCACAGATGTGCAAGCCCTGGAAGATGGTCAAAATATATAAAGGTATGGCACTTCTATGGAAAGGCTAGGAACCCGAACAGCCAGAATCATGGATGCATAGAGCAGTAGCATGCAGTCATTAGGGAACCTCCTCATTGTGTGGGGTGAGGTGGTAACATTATCTGATCTTTTATGAAGGGTGTGATGTTGTGGCCGTGGCTGAAGTTATAGAGGAAATGTTCAAGCAAAGGGATGTTGGAGAGTGAGCGGTAGCAAGGCAATAAGGTGGATGCAATACAGGGTCCCCTGGTCCCCTAGCTTATCAAGTGTTGCAACAAATAAGTCCCACCTAACATGCATTTCTTAAGTGATGGAGAGTTGTATGTGTGTCTGTGACAATGTATGGAGGCACATAATCACAGCACACAATGCATTCAGTTCAAAACAGGGATATACATATATTTACATTTATTTTAAATGCTGCATGCAGATTTTCTGAAATGCCACATAACTTATTTTAGAAAATCTGCATCATGTGAGTGTTTATGTCATGGCGATACCGTATTAGTAACCTAGGTAGGAATGGTAATATTGGTAGATTGTCTGCCAATGTGGGGCCAGATTACACAAACTTTGCACCGGTGCAAGGGCAAAGTTGCACGGTATTAGCTCTAGGGCAAAGTTTGCCCTATTTTTAAAAACACTAGGACATATTAGAAAACTATTGCACCATGACAACTGCACCTTTGCATTGTATAAGGACCTGGGCAAAAATTGCGCTAGTGCAAGAAAGATACATTTTCAATGCGTTTTTTCACCAGGACAAAGTTTGCCATAGTGCTAATACCATTCCGTATTAGCACTAGGGCAAACTTTGCCCTCTTGCAATAATGCAGTGAAAATCTATCTTTTTTGGCCAAGAGAAATTTTTGCCCTGATGCCTATACCATGCCAAATTGCACTTGTCAAGGTGCAATAGTTTTCTAATATGTCCCAGTGTTTTGAAAAATAGGGCAAACTTTGCCCTAGTGCTAATACCATGCAAATTTTCACTTGCACCGGTGCAAAGTTTCTGTAATCTGGCCCATCGTATCCACTGTACTGCCAGTATCTCTAAGGATTGGCCTCTGGTGGTGAAGCAAGGAGCAGGGGGCAGGCAGGATGTGCCATTATTTTTAACCGTACGAGTGCCTACTTTTCCACCTTCAGCCATTCCTCCACAGATGTTCTTCCTGGTCGGCATGCCGCATGCATGGTATGGTAGCAAGACTTGACGTCAACGCAATCACCATGGAGACAGAGGTGGCAGGGCGACATATATGCTTCTATCGTGTGGTGGCTACTGTCTGCCACCTCAGCCTGTCCTTCCAAAGAAAGGGTACATCAGGTTGCCTCCCTAATCAGTAGGTGCCATGGGGGCACAAGGTAATCCCGTAAAATACATACAAACAGACAAGAAAGATGGCCGTCCGGTAAAATTCAGGCATCACTTAACCCTTTAAAATACATTCAAGCACACAAGAAAGGCCGCCTTCAGTAAATCGAAAAACTATTTCAGATCCAATTCACCCTTGTAGAGTGCTGACTAAAAAGCAAATCCTCTTATGGCGCTGGAACACAACTAATCTACTCCTGCCGCTGGCTGCAAAAGCGCCAAGAAATAAATCAAAGCTAACACGTGCAGGAATTAACACATGTAGAAAACGAATTGACAATTGCTGCTTTCCATAAAGTCATTCTTTAATAACACTGCAATAAAAATAACCCGGGCAGTAGAACTATAGGAATATATAAAAACCAAACCACCTCAGGAAAATGCACAACATGTCCGCATAATAAAAATAAAAGTAATGACAGCAGGTAATATAATACCCGGAGTGGGAACAAACCTCTGCTTCCGAGACCATTAGCGCTTTCAGAGATATTATTTCCCTGGACGTTCGTGCAGCGTTTCTTTGTCAATTAAAGCTGCTGAAGCAAGCATGCAGTATTTATTGCAAAGGTGGTCGCATGCCACTGCCACCGAAGAAAAGGAGAAGTGTCTCTTGGGTGGGCCTGACACTAGTCTTAATTAGCGTGCCTTTCCACCTTCTCGTGAGTGTGAAGCAGGGGTGGACTGGGAACTAAAAGAGGCCCTGGAAATAATTACTGGGGACCAAACGAGGCCCTGGAAATAATGTTCAAAGTGGCCCCTTATGACTCATTTTCAGTAAACCCAATGCTTTTCCTATGAGAAAATTTAAAAACACCACACAAAAGAGGACCAGGTTGCAGAGGCCCACCGGGAAATCTCCAGAGTTCCCCATAGGCCAGTCCACCCCTGGTGTGAAGTACCGAGCTTGCTGGTGACGATACTTCATTTGAATGATGCGTCCTCTAACGTGCAGAGCAACTTGAAAAACCGACGCCGGAACAAAAAGCCTGTCAGAGATGGCAGCAGATGAGTGTACAGAATGGCCCAATTTCCCGTTTGATGTCACGTGAGAATCTGGCACATATTGCGCAAATGCGATAATGCAGCATTGTCTCCAGACACCACCAGGCCCCCTGCAGGACAGGAACAGAAAGAGTGGGTGCGAGAACACAGAGCCAGCAGACCTATGCGAAGCTAGTCCGAAAGGGGAGCAATACATTGAAACAGTGTTTCCTTTAGTTATACATAATTGCAACAAGTCCTTGAAAAACCATCAAATGAAATAAAACATACAATTCACAAATTAATTGTGTTAAGACCAGGCAATTGTTGACTTATAGGAATACAGTATAACTAATATCATAACAGTATCCAATGTATTGCAACCTCAATAATTTCTTGAACAAATTATGTAATGCATACATTGATTAATAATGGCTTTACTGTTTACCATACAACTCCATTCATAAAAGTTACTATTCAGTCAAAAACTTTGGATGCATCTCCATTAAGAAGGTGCACAGCAAAATCCTCATACTAGAACATGTGTCCATTCAGACTGAGAGGGTGACAATCCCAGATTGGCTGTACCATACATACATTAAGTCAAACTAGGGCCATGACTCCAATAAGGTGCATGAAGCTACATTTCAATTAAAAATCAGATGTCATCATGAGCATGCTGATAATAACAGGAAGCATACATCAATTGGTCATCCTGATACTATGTTATACATGGGATGAAGTCCACCTTACCGTATGTCATAAAGATATTTTGTAAGCCACCAGGGAGTTTTGTGACCAACTAGAGCAGTGCTCTTCAAACTTTTTTGGCCTGGGCCCCCCCTGAGTAAAGTTTGGGAAGGACGCCCCCCCCAAAAAAGTGGCAGATGGACAGTATGTAGAAATCGCTATGAACTTTTGCGTGCCGTCACCGCCCCACACTCCCAGTACAGACCCTGGGCTCTCCCCACCCTACTCCCACCACTATCCCAGTGCTGCCGCCCATCCTGCTCCCACCACAGTTGCATAAAACAAGCATACACGCATCCATACACATATAAATAAAAAAAAAATCGCCATAAACGTACCTTCTGCAGGGGTCTGCGCGTGGTTGTTAAAATGCCCCCTCGCACATACATACATGCAGTGTCCCAGCCAGTATTTCCAATGAGCTATGCAAGGCTGACAAAGCAAAACACCTGCAGCGTTGCATGGCTCAGTGATCATGTGTGGCTAGGGAAATAAACTGTCAAAGGCAAACAGGGTTTACGGCCTACTCTGAATTTTGCAAAGTTTGGTGAGGTTTGGTCCAGGGGGGACAAAGTTATAGGGGGGTCCCAAAACTTTTGTTTTTCCCATAGACATAATGGGAAAAAATTTTGCTCATGCCTACAGCCCAAACCGCTGGACGGATTTACACCAAATTTGCAGCAGGAGCGGCGGCTTGGTCCTAAAAGCGTGTTTTTTGTTATTTGGTGTAAATCCGTCCAGTAGTTTTTTAAAAAAAAGACAAAAATGTAAGTGAACAAAATTAGTGATATCTGTGTCCGCTTCATGGACAGACTTCCCTGTTCGCTCCGTGGACAGGACAGGGATTGGGCAAGCGACTTGCATGATGTCCGCGGACCTCTGACGTGCTCTCCCATTGGCTGTAGTAAAGCGTGCAGTGCATCTTATTTTCAGAGACACCCGCCATCTTAGTTTATTGTTCGTATATTGGCATCTGTGGCAAGCTCTGGTGACTTCAGACTTCACAAGTGATTATCACAATGTAACAAGCGAAAATTCAGATGTGATAAGATCATAGGACAGCAGGGCCTCCAATGGGGCTGTGTGAGGCTCATGTGGATTACACTTCCTGAACGTCCCAGGCTGCTGCAGACTTTCAGAAGACACACCATCGGTACACGGTGGCCTGCGGAGGACCGAGGAGCGGATATCCCGTTCCCCCCACCCCTGCTCATTACCCGTGTCTCCCTCCTGTATCCCCCCATCCCCGCTCATTACCCGTGTCTCCCTCCTGTACCCCCTACCCTCGCTCATGCCCGAGTCTCCATCATGTTCCCCCCACCCCCAATCATTACCCGTGTCTCCCTCCTGTATCCCCCACCCCCGCTCATTACCCGTATCTCCCTCCTGTACCCCCCCACCCCCGCTCATGCCGTGTCTCCCTCGTGTTCCCCCCACCCCCCGCTCATTACCCGTGTCTCTCTCTCTTGTTTCCCCCCACCCCCGCTCATTACCGTGTCTCTCCCTTGTTTCCCCCCACCCCCCACTTATTACCGTGTCTCCCTCCTGTACCCCCCCACCCCCGCTCATGCCTGTGTCTCTCTCCTGTTTCCCCCCACCCCCCGCTCATGCCCCGTGTCTCTCTCCTGTATCCCCCCCACCCCCTGCTCATGCCCCGTGTCTGGCTCCTGTATCCCCCCACCCCCCGCTCATGCCCCGTGTCTCCCTCCTGTATCCCCCCACCCCGCTCATGCCCTGTGTCTCCCTCCTGTATCCCCCCACCCCCACTCATTCCCCGTGTCTCCCTCCTGTATCCCCCCACCCCCGCTCATGCCCATATCTCTCTCTTGTTTCCCCTCACCCCCCGCTCATGCCCCGTGTCTCCCCTGTTCCCCCTGCTCATGCCCCGTGTCTCCCTCCTGTACCCCCCCAACCCCGCTCATGCCCGTGTCTCCCTCGTGTTCCCCCTACCCCCCGCTCATTACCCGTGTCTCTCTCTTGTTTCCCCCAACCCCCACTCATTACCGTGTCTCTCTCTTGTTTCCCCCACCCCCCCTCATTACTGTGTCTCCCTCCTGTACCCCCCACCCCCGCTCATGCCCGTGTCTCTCTCCTGTTTCCCCCCACCCCCGCTCATGCCCCGTGTCTCCCTCGTGTTCCCCCCACCCCCCGCTCATGCCCCGTGTCTCGCTCCTGTATCTCCCCACCCCCCGCTCATGCCCCGTGTCTCCCTCCTGTATCCCCCCACCCCACTCATGCCCTGTGTCTCCCTCCTGTATCCCCCACCCCCCGCTCATGCCCCATGTCTCCCTCCTGTATCCCCCACCCCCCGCTCATGCCCGTGTCTCTCTCTTGTTTCCCCCCACGCCCCGCTTATGCCCTATGTCTCCCCTGTTCCCCCGCTCATGCCCGTGTCTCTCTCCTGTTTCCCCCCACCCCCGCTCATGCCCCGTGTCTCCCTCGTGTTCCCCCCACCCCCCGCTCATGCCCCGTGTCTCCCTCCTGTATCCCCCCACCCCCTGCTCATGCCCCGTGTCTCGCTCCTGTATCCCCCCACCCCCCGCTCATGCCCCGTGTCTCCCTCCTGTATCCCCCCACCCCACTCATGCCCTGTGTCTCCCTCCTGTATCCCCCCACCCCCCGCTCATGCCCCATGTCTCCCTCCTGTATCCCCCACCCCCCGCTCATGCCTGTGTCTCTCTCCAGTTTCCCCCCACCCCCCGCTCATGCCCCGTGTCTCTCTCCTGTATCCCCCCACCCCCTGCTCATGCCCCGTGTCTGGCTCCTGTATCCCCCCACCCCCCGCTCATGCCCCGTGTCTCCCTCCTGTATCCCCCACCCCGCTCATGCCCTGTGTCTCCCTCCTGTATCCCCCCACCCCCACTCATTCCCCGTGTCTCCCTCCTGTATCCCCCCACCCCCCGCTCATGCCCATATCTCTCTCTTGTTTCCCCTCACCCCCGCTCATGCCCCGTGTCTCCCCTGTTCCCCCTGCTCATGCCCCGTGTCTCCCTCCTGTACCCCCCCAACCCCGCTCATGCCCGAGTCTCCCTCGTGTTCCCCCTACCCCCCGCTCATTACCCGTGTCTCTCTCTTGTTTCCCCCGACCCCCACTCATTACCGTGTCTCTCTCTTGTTTCCCCCACCCCCCCTCATTACTGTGTCTCCCTCCTGTACCCCCCACCCCCGCTCATGCCCGTGTCTCTCTCCTGTTTCCCCCCACCCCCGCTCATGCCCCGTGTCTCCCTCGTGTTCCCCCCACCCCCCGATCATGCCCCGTGTCTCCCTCCTGTATCCCCCCACCCCCTGCTCATGCCCCGTGTCTCGCTCCTGTATCCCCCCACCCCCCGCTCATGCCCCGTGTCTCCCTCCTGTATCCCCCCACCCCACTCATGCCCTGTGTCTCCCTCCTGTATCCCCCCACCCCCCGCTCATGCCCCATGTCTCCCTCCTGTATCCCCCACCCCCCGCTCATGCCCGTGTCTCTCTCTTGTTTCCCCCCACGCCCCGCTTATGCCCTATGTCTCCCCTGTTCCCCCGCTCATGCCCCGTGTCTCCCTCCTGTTCCCCCACCCCCGCTCATGCCTCGTGTCTCCCTCCTGTTCCCACCACAACCCGCTCATGCCCCGTGTCTCCCTGCTGATGCACCCCACCCCTTGCTCATGCCCCGTGTCTCCCTTGTGTTCCCCCCACCCCCCGCTCATGCCCCGTGTCTCCCTCCTGTTGCCCCCCTCCCCCTGCTCATGCCCCGTGTCTCTCTCCTGTTACCCCCACCCCCCGCTCATGCCCCGAGTCTCCCTCTTGTTGCCCCCATCCCTCGCTAATGCCCCGTGTCTCCCTTGTGTTCCCCTACCCCCCGCTCATGCCCTGTGTCTCCCTCTTGTTCCCCCCGCTCATGCCCCGTGTCTCCCTGCTGTTGCCTCCCAACCCCGCTCATGCCCCATGTCTCTCTCCTGTTACCCCCCGCCCCCTGCTCATGCCCGTGTCTCTCTCCTGTTACCCCCACCCCCCTCTCATGCCCGTGTCTCTCTCCTGTTGCCCCCACCCTCCGGTCATGCCCCGTGTCTCCCTGCTGTTGCCCCCACCCCCTGCTCATGCCCCGTGTCTCTCTCCTGTTACCCCCACCACCCTTTCATCCTTTCATGCCCCGTGTCACTCTCCTGTTACCCCCCACCCCCTCTCAAGCCCCGTGTCTCTTCTGTTGCCCCCCACCCCCCAGTCAAGCCCCGTGACTCCCTTCTGTTGCCCCCCACCACCCGGTCATGCCCCGTGTATCCCTGCTGTTGCCCTAGACCCCCCGGTTATGCCCCGTGTCTCCCTGCTGTTGCCCCCCACTCCCTGCTCATGCCCCGTGTCTCCCTGCTGTTGCCACACACCCCCTGCTCATGCCCCGTGTCCCTCTCCTGTTACCCCCCACCCCCTTCTAATGTCCCGTGTCTCCCTCGTGTTTTCTCGTTAATCTCTAACATACCACCGGTTTACTTATCTTAAATAAGTCTATCGGATGGTATTTTCTGCCAGAACTCAGTTTGTAAAATGGCGTCTGTGTTCGTCTCTGTGACTCCTAAACCAAAGGTTGAGCCCTTTGTTCCACTTTTGGCGAGCTTCTGTACAGAGACCCTCCAAAGTGGTGCCATTCTGTCTGGGTTACCACAGGGGTGTGGGAGGGGGTTTAGGCACCCTGGACCGAGTTGCCTAGCCAACTCTGGTCGCACTCTAGTGTGATTGGCCCAAGTGGTGAGCCACCCCGCTCACCACTTAGCGTGTTTTGATTGACAGCTAGGCTGAATGAATGGGGGTTTTCTGCATAAAAGCAGGGCTTTTGGGACTGGATCTTCAGAAGTCGCCACAGGACCTAAGAATCCGACGAGGGTAAAGCTGAGCCGACCTGCAACGACGACACCTCCGGTGGAGCCCTGCGGAACCGACTCACCACCTCCCGACGACAGAGGAGATCTCCCTGCCGGAGAGTCTCTTCCCCTGACTGGTGGGGACAACCAGTCCCCTTTGCTTTTTCTTTGCTCCAGGACGCAGTGGTCGAATTGCCCGTGCAGAGCACCTCGGCAACCGTATAGCCACTACCCCTGTACCGCGACCAAAAGGTGGTGCCTTGTGACGGAGCACCCCGCGGCTGGTCTCTTCCCTGGTGGTGCACCGGACTTCACTTTTCTTCGACGACGAGATCATCTCTACTCTTGGCAAAGACCCGACGTGCATTCACCACCAGGAACAACTGCCCCCGCCGGAGCTGTCTCTTCACAAACAAGGTACCGTGTCCGCCTGGCTTCCCTTTCTGCCGGATAGAGTGAGGTGTCTTAATCCTCGCCTTTCCATTGGGTCGCCTCCAAGATTTTTTAACTTGTTGTTCTGAACTGGTCCAATCTTTCCATAACAATTTGCGATAAAGACTCGAAGCGCATTTCCACTGAGACACTTTTTGGGACATATCGCCTTGCCTCTCTCTGAGTGGGCCTGGCCTCTGAACTTTGTGATCTGCAGTAGACCCTGCCTTACTTGCCTTGCATTTGTCCGTAAAGTATTGGTACCGAGTTGACTTCATAACCAGCCTTATTTTTCTCTCCCGTCCTAACGAATACTAGAGTGCCATCTAGGTTAAAGCATACACCTGTGTCTGCAAATAAGTGATGCCGTTGAACCTAGACTTGTCGAACTATTGTTAGGGGGATTGATATTTTCTTCGTTTAGTAATTGTGATTGAAATCGTTTGACGTATTAGTGCCAGAGTGTTTTCTATAGATGTGTTCTTATAAATAAATAACTATATATCTTTCCACCGAAGCCTTGTTGCGTGTTTGCTTGTCTTACCGTGTAGATTGCCCTATCTTGTATACTCCACATACTGCCTAACTCTTCTTGAGGGAAGTCTGACTGCTCAGCCACAGCTACCAAGTGAATCTGTGTGGTACAGACTGCTACCAAGTGGGTTTACTGCCAAACACCTGTAGTCCTAAATCTTTTGCAGTGGTCCCAGAGGGAACTGCACAGGTTTCCGCCTAACACCGTGTCTCCCTCCTGTTCCCCCCACCCCCCGCTCATGCCCCGTGTCTCCCTCCTGTTCCCCCCAACCCCCGCTCATGCCCCGTGTCTCCCTGCTGTTGCCCCCCACTCCCTGCTCATGCCCTGTGTCTCTCTGCTGTTGCCAGCCACCCCCTGCTCATGCCCCGTGTCTCTCTCCTGTTGCCCCCCACCCCCCTCTAATGCCCCGTGTCTACCTCGTGTTCCCCCCACCCCCCGCTCATGCCCCGTGTCATTCTCCTGTTGCCCTCCAACCCCGGTCATGACCCATGTCTCCCTGCTGTTGGCCCCACCCCCGCTCATGCCCCGTGTCTCTCTCCTGTTACCCCCCACCCCCGCTCATGCCCTGTGTCTCTCTGATGTTGCCCCCCACCCCCTGCTCATGCCCTGTGTCTCCCTGCTGTTGCCCCCCAACTCTCGCTCATGCCCCGTGTCTCTCTCCTGTTGCCCCACCCCCGCTCATGCCCCGTGTCTCCCTGCTGTAGCCCCCACCCCTCGCTCATGCCCCGTGTCTCTCTCCTGTTAACCCCCACCCCCCGCTTATACTCTGTGTCTTCCTCGTGTTCCCCCACCCCCTGCTCATGCCCCGTGTCTCCCTGCTGTTGCCCCCACCCCGCTCATGCCCTGTGTCTCTCTCCTGTTACCCCCCCACCCCCCTCTCATGCCCCGCGTCTCTCTCCTGTTACCCCCACCCCCCTCTCATGCCCCATGTTTCTCTCCTGTTGCCCCCACCCGCCGCTTATGCCCCGTGTCTCTCTCCTGTTACCCCCCCACCCCCCTCTCATGCCCCGCGTCTCTCTCCTGTTACCCCCCACACCCTGCTCATGCCCCGTGTCTCCCTGCTGTTGCCCCCACCCCCCGCTTATGCCCCGTGTCTCTCTCCTGTTAACCCCCACCCCCTGCTCATGCCCGTGTCTCTCTCCTGTTACCCCCACCCCCCTCTCATGCCCGTGTCTCTCTCCTGTTGCCCCCACCCTCCGGTCATGCCCCGTGTCTCCCTGCTGTTGCCCCCACCCCCTGCTCATGCCCCGTGTCTCTCTCCTGTTACCCCCCTTTCATCCTATCATGCCCCGTGTTGCTCTCCTGTTACCCCCCACCCCCCTCTCAAGCCCCATGTCTCTTCTGTTGCCCCCCACCCCCCAGTCAAGCCCCGTGTCTCCCTTCTGTTGCCCCCCACCACCCGGTCATGCCCGGTGTCTCTCTTCTGTTACCCCCCACACCCCTCTCATGCCCTGTGTCTCCCTCGTGTTCCCCCATCTCCCGCTCATGCACCGTGTCTCCCTGCTGTTGCCCACCCTCCGCTCATGCCCCGTGACTCCCTGCTGTTGCCCCCACCCCCCGCTCATGCCCGTGTCTCTCTCCTGTTACCCCCACCCCCCGCTCATGCCCCGTGTCTCCCTCATGTTCCCCCCGCTCATGCCCTGTGTCTCCCTGCTGTTGCCCCCCACCCATCGCTCATGCCCCGTGTCTCTCTCCTGTTACCCCCCACACCCCGCTCATGCCCCGTGTCTCCCTGCTGTTGCCCCCACCCCCGCTCATGCCCCGTGTCTCTCTCCTGTTACCCCCCACCCCCCACTCATGACCCGTGTCTCTCTCTTGTTTCCGCCCACCCCCCGCTCATGTCCTGTGTCTCCCCTCTTTCCCCCCACCCCCCACTCATGCCCCGTGTCTCCCTCCTGTTCCCCCCACCCCCCGCTCATGCCCTGTGTCTCCCTCCTGTTCCCCCCACCCACTGCTTATGAACCGTGTCTCCCTGCTGTTGCCCTAGACCCCCCGGTTATGCCCCGTGTCTCCTTGCTGTTGCCCCCACTCCCTGCTCATGCCCCGTGTCTCCCTGCTGTTGCCACCCACCCCCTGCTCATGCCCCGTGTCTCTCTCCTGTTACCCCCCACCCCACTCTAATGCCCCGTGTCTCCCTCGTGTTCCCCCATCCCCCGCTCATGCCCCTTGTCTCCCTGCTGTTGCCCCCCACCCCCCGCTCATTCCCCGTGTCTCCCTCCTGTTGCCCCCCACCCCCTGCTCATGCCCGTGTCGCTCTCCTGTTACCCCCCACCCCCGCTCATGTCCCGTGTTTCTCTCGTGTTCCCCCACCCCCCGCTCATGCCCCGTGTCTCCCTGCTGTTGCCCCACAACCCCCGCTCATGCCCCCTGTCTCCCTCGTGTTCCCCCATTCCCCGCTCATGCCCCGTGTCTCCCTCCTGTTGCCCCCCACACCCTGCTCATGCCCCGTGTCACTCTCCTGTTACCCCCAACCCCCGCTCATTTCCCGTGTCTCCTCTTGTTGCCCCCACACCCCGCTCATGCCCCGTGTCTCCCTCATGTTCCCCCCACCCCCGCTCATGCCCCGTGTCTCCCTGCTGTTGCCCCCACCCCCTGCTTATGCCCCGTGTCTCTGTGCTGTTGCCCCCACCCTCCGCTCATGCCACGTGTCTCTCTCCTGTTACCCCCCACCCCCGCTCATGACCCGTGTCTCTCTCTTGTTTCCGCCCACTCCCCGCTCATGCCCCGTGTCTCCCTCCTGTTCCCCCCACCCCCCTCTCATGCCCCGTGTGTTAGGGAGAATTCTCTGTTTAGGCTGAATTTCCTAACCTAGTGAGTCCCCCAGCAGCCTTGCTGGATTTCTGGAGTTTGTTTTTTTCCATCCTGCCAAGAGTGAGACTCTTTGTCTCCCACTCTTGGACATGAATGTGTGTAATTCCTTTGAATGTCAATGTGTTCTAGGGGCTATGGGGCCTTTTATTCCATAGGGTCTCATATGTTTTGCTATGTGTGTTACACCGCACCCTCCGTGCCGTAGCACTGGGGCGTCCTAGCGGACCTCCATCATAGACTCCATACCCGGGGACTGACTACTGTCTCCCTGGGCATGTAAAGTCACCATTGGCTTTACTAGACCTAAATTTACTAACAGAACTAATACAAACCATCCTATTGTGGACGTACTGGTAGGGGTAATTCGATTACTCCTGGGTCTGTTATTCGAGGGGGCACTGTCCCGTCCCCCCTCGTCAAGTTTTGGCTGGTGGCAGTGGAAACTACTTGCTATATTGGACCCCGAATGTAACCCTATGGGATTCTTCCCATTGTTGGAGATTGATACTTTTTCTCGTTAATCTCTAACATACCACCGGTTTACTTATCTTAAATAAGTCTATCGGATGGTATTTTCTGCCAGAACTCGGTTTGTAAAATGGCGTCTGTGTTCGTCTCTGTGACTCCTAAACCAAAGGTTGAGCCCTTTGTTCCACTTTTGGCGGGCTTCTGTACAGAGACCCTCCAAAGTGGTGCCATTCTGTCTGGGTTACCACAGGGGTGTGGGAGGGGGTTTAGGCACCCTGGACCGAGTTGCCTTGCCAACTCTGGTCGCACTCTAGTGTGATTGGCCCAAGTGGTGAGCCACCCCGCTCACCATTTAGCGTGTTTTGATTGACAGCTAGGCTGAATGAATGGGGGTTTTCTGCATAAAAGCAGGGCTTTTGGGACTGGATCTTCAGAAGTCGCCACAGGACCTAAGAATCCGACGAGGGTAAAGCTGAGCCGACCTGCAACGACGACACCTCCGGTGGAGCCCTGCGGAACTGACTCACCACCTCCCGATGACAGAGGAGATCTCCCTGCCGGAGAGTCTCTTCCCCTGACTGGTGGGAACAACCAGTCCCCTTTGCTTTTTCTTCGCTCCAGGACGCAGTGGTCGAATTGCCCGTGCAGAGCACCTCGGCAACCGTATAGCCACTACCCCTGTACCGCGACCAAAAGGTGGTGCCTTGTGACGGAGCACCCCGTGGCTGGTCTCTTCCCTGGTGGTGCACCGGACTTCACTTTTCTTCGACGACGAGATCATCTCTACTCTTGACAAAGACCCAACGTGCATCCACCACCAGGAACAACTGCCCCCGCCAGAGCTGTCTCTCCACAAACAAGGTACCGTGTCCACCTGGCTTCCCTTTCTGCCGGATAGAGTGAGGTGTCTTAATCCTCGCCTTTCCATTGGGTCGCCTCCAAGATTTTTTAACTTGTTGTTCTGAACTGGTCCAATCTTTCCATAACAATTTGCGATAAAGACTCGAAGCGCATTTCCACTGAGACACTTTTTGGGACATATCGCCTTGCCTCTCTCCGAGTGGGCCTGGCCTCTGAACTTTGTGATCTGCAGTAGACCCTGCCTTACTTGCCTTGCATTTGTCCGTAAAGTATTGGTACCGAGTTGACTTCATAACCAGCCTTATTTTTCTCTCCCGTCCTAACGAATACTAGAGTGCCATCTAGGTTAAAGCATACACCTCTGTCTGCAAATAAGTGATGCCGTTGAACCTAGACTTGTCGAACTATTGTTAGGGGGATTGATATTTTCTTCGTTTGGTAATTGTGATTGAAATTGTTTGCCGTATTAGTGCCAGAGTGTTTTCTATAGATGTGTTCTTATAAATAAATAACTATATATCTTTACACCGAAGCCTTGTTGCGTGTTTGCTTGTCTTACTGTGTAGATTGCCCTATCTTGTATACTCCACATACTGCCTAACTCTTCTTGAGGGAAGTCTGACTGCTCAGCCACAGCTACCAAGTGAATCTGTGTGGTACAGACTGCTACCAAGTGGGTTTACTGCCAAACACCTGTAGTCCTAAATCTTTTGCAGTGGTCCCAGAGGGAACTGCACAGGTTTCCACCTAACACCATGTCTCCCTCCCGTTCCGCCCACCCCCCGCTCATGCCCGTGTCTCCCTCCTGTTCCCCCCAACCCCCGCTCATGCCCCGTGTCTCCCTGCTGTTGCCCCCCACTCCCTGCTCATGCCCTGTATCTCTCTGCTGTTGCCCGCCACCCCCTGCTCATGCCCCGTGTCTCTCTCCTGTTACCCCCCACCCCCCTCTAATGCCCCGTGTCTACCTCGTGTTCCCCCCACCCCCCGCTCATGCCCCGTGTCATTCTCCTGTTGCCCCCCAACCCCCGGTCATGACCCATGTCTCCCTGCTGTTGGCCCCACCCCCGCTCATGCCCTGTGTCTCTCTCCTGTTACCCCCCACCCCCGCGCATGCCCCGTGTCTCCCTCGTGTTTCCCCCACCCCCCGCTCATGCCCCGTGTCTCTCTGATGTTGCCCCCCACGCCCCGCTCATGCCATGTGTCTCCCTGCTGTTGCCCCCCAACCCCCGCTCATGCCCCGTGTCTCTCTCCTGTTGCCCCCACCCCCGCTCATGCCGTGTGTCTCCCTGCTGTAGCCCCCACCCCTCGCTCATGCCCCGTGTCTCTCTCCTGTTAACCCCCACCCCCCGCTTATGCTCCGTGTCTTCCTCGTGTTCCCCCCACCCCCTGCTCATGCCCCGTGTCTCCCTGCTGTTGCCCCCACCCCGCTCATGCCCCGTGTCTCTCTCCTGTTACCCCCCACCCCCCTCTCATGCCCCGCATCTCTCTCCTGTTACCCCCCACCCCCCTCTCATGCCCCATGTTTCTCTCCTGTTGCCCCCACCCGCCGCTTATGCCCCGTGTCTCTCTCCTGTTACCCCCCCACCCCCATCTCATGCCCCGCGTCTCTCTCCTGTTACCCCCCACACCCCGCTCATGCCCCGTGTCTCCCTGCTGTTGCCCCACCCCCCGCTTATGCCCCGTGTCTCTCTCCTGTTAACCCCCACCCCCTGCTTATGCCCCGTGTCTCCCTCGTGTTCCCCCCACCCCCCGCTCATGCCCCGTGTCTCCCTGCTGTTGCCCCCACCCCCGCTCATGCCCGTGTCTCTCTCCTGTTACCCCCCCACCCCCCTCTCATGCCCCGCGTCTCTCTCCTGTTACCCCCCACCCCCCTCTCATGCCCCGTGTCTCTCTCCTGTTGCCCCCACCCCCCGCTTATGCCCCGTGTCTCTCTCCTGTTACCCCCCCACCCCCCTCTCATGCCCCGCGTCTCAATCCTGTTACCCCCTACCCCCCGCTCATGCCCCGTGTCTCCCTGCTGTTGCCCCCACCCCCGCTTATGCCCCGTGTCTCTCTGCTGTTGCCCCCAACCCCCATTCATGCCCTGTGTCTCTCTCCTGTTACCCCCCACCCCCCTCTAATGCCCCGTGTCTACCTCGTGTTCCCCCACCCCCGCTCATGCCCTGTGTCATTCTCCTGTTGCCCCCCAACCCCCGGTCATGCCCCATGTCTCCCTGCTGTTGCCCCCACCCCCGCTCATGCCCCGTGTCTCTCTCCTGTTACCCCCCAACCCCGCTCATGCCCCGTGTCTCCCTCGTGTTCCCCCCACCCCCGCTCATGCCCGTGTCTCCCTGCTGTAGCCCCCACCCCTCGCTCATGCCCCGTGTCTCTCTCCTGTTAACCCCCACCCCCCGCTTATGCCCCGTGTCTCCCACGTGTTCCCCCCCGCTCATGCCCCGTGTCTCCCTGTTGTTGCCTCCACCCCGCTCATGCCCGTGTCTCTCTCCTGTTACCCCCCCACCCCCCTCTCATGCCCCGTGTCTCTCTCCTGTTGCCCCCCACCCCCTGGTCATGCCCCGTGTCTCCCTGCCTTTGCCCCCCACCCCCGCTCATGCCCTGAGTCTCTCTCCTGTTAACCCCGCCCCCTCCTCATGCCCCGTTTCTCTCTCCTGTTGCCCCCCACCCCCCGCTCATGCCCTGTGTCTCCCTGCTGTTGGCCCCCAAACCTCTCTCATGCCCCATGTCTCTCTCCTGTTACCCCCACCCCCGGTCATGCCCCGTGTCTCCCTGCTGTTGCCTCCCACCCCCCGCTCATGCCCCGTGTCTCTCTCCTGTTACCCCCCTCCCCCTCTCATGCCCCGTGTCTCCCTGCTGTTGCCCCCCACCCTCCGCTCATGCCCCGTGTCTCCCTGCTGTTGCCTCCCATCCCCGCTCATGCCTCGTGTCTCTCTCCTGTTACCCCATCACCCCCTCTCATGCCCGGTGTCTCTCTCATGTTACCCCCCGCCCCCCTCTCATGCCCTGTGTCTCTCTCCTGTTACCCCCCACCACCCTCTCATGCCCCGTGTCTCCCTCCTGTTGCCCCCCACCCCCTGGTCATGCCCCATGTCTCCCTGCTGTTGCCCCCCACCCCCCGCTCATTCCCTGTGTCTCTCCCCTGTTACCCCACCCCCCGCTCATACCCCGTGTCTCCCTTCTGTTTCCCCCCACCCCCCCGGTCATGCCCCGTGTCTCCCTGCTGTTGCCCCCCACCCCACTCATGCCCCGTGTCTCCCTGCTGGTGCCCCCCACCCCCCGCTCATGCCCCGTGTCTCTCTCCTGTTACCCCCCACCCCCTCTCATGCCCTGTGTCTCCCTCGTGTTCCGCACCACCCCCCTCTCATGCCCTGTGTCTCTCTCCTGTTCCCCCCACCCCCCGGTCATGCCCCGTGTCTCCCTGCTGTTGCCCCTCACCCCCCGCTCATGCCCCGTGTCTCCCTGTTGTTGCCCCCACCCCCGCTCATGCCTGTGTCTCTCTCCTGTTACCCCCCCCAACCCCCTCTCATGCCCCGCGTATCTCTCCTGTTACCCCCCACCCCCTGGTCATGCCCCGTGTCTCCCTGCCGTTGCCCCCCACCCCCCGCTCATGCCCTGAGTCTCTCTCCTGTTAACCCCACCCCCTCCTCATGCCCCGTTTCTCTCTCCTGTTGGCCCCCACCCCCCGCTCATGCCCTGTGTCTCCCTGCTGTTGGCCCCCAAACCTCGCTCATGCCCCATGTCTCTCTCCTGTTACCCCCACCCCCGCTCATGCCCTGTGTCTCTCTCCTGTTGCCCCACCCCCTGCTCATGCCCCGTGTCTCTCTCCTGTTATCCCCCTCCCCCTCTCATGCCCCTTGTCTCCCTGTTGTTGCCCCCCACCCTCCGCTCATGCCCCGTGTCTCCCTGCTGTTACCTCCCAACCCCGCTCATGCCCCGTGTCTCTCTCCTGTTACTCCCTCACCCCCCTCTCATGCCCTGTGTATCTCTCCTGTTACCCCCCCCTCTCATGCCCCTTGTCTCTCTCCTGTTACCCCCCACCACCCTCTCATGCCCCGTGTCTCCCTCCTGTTGCCCCCCACCGCCTGGTTGTGCCCCGTGTCTCCCTGATGTTGCCCCCCACCACCCGCTCATGCCCCGTGTCTCTCCCCTGTTACCTCCACACCCCGCTCATGCCCCGTGTCTCCCTTCTTTTGCCCCACACCCCCCGGTCATGCCCCGTGTCTCCCTGCTGTTGCCCCCCACCCCCGCTCATGCCCCATGTCTCCCTTCTGTTGCCCCCCACCCCCCGCTCATGCCCCGTGTCTCTCTCCTGTTATCCCCCACCCCCTCTCATGCCCCGTGTCTCCCTCGTGTTCCGCCCCACCCCCCTCTCATGCCTCATGTCTCTCTCCTGTTGCCCCCCCACCCCCTGGTCATGCCCCATGTCTACCTGCTGTTGCCCCCCATCCGCCGCTCATGCCCCGTGTCTCTCTCTTTTGTTACCCCCCACCCCCAGTCATGCCCTGTGTCTCCCTGCTGTTGTCCCCCAACCCCCGCTCATGCCCCGTGTCTCCCTCCTGTTACCCCCCACCCCCTCTCATGCCCCGTGTCTCTCTCCTGTTGCCCCCCACCCCCCAGTCATGCCCCGTGTCTTCCTGCTGGTGCCCCCCACCCCCCGTTCATGCCCCGTGTCTCTCTCCTGTTCCCCCCACTTCCCGCTCATGCCCCGTGTCTCCCTACTGTTGCCCCCACCCTCCGGTTATGCCCCATGTCTCCCTGCTGTTGCCCCCCACCCCCCGCTCATGCCCCGTGTCTCCCTGCTGTTGCCCCCCACCCCCCGCTCATGCCCCGTGTCTCGCTCCTATTACCCCCCACCCCCCTCTCATGCCCTGTGTCTCCCTCGTGTTCCCCGCTCCCCCCTCTCATGCCCCGTGTCTCTCTCCTGTTGCCCCCCACCCCGGTCATGCCTTGTGTCTCCCTGCTGTTGCCCCCCACCCCCGCTCATTCCCTGTGTCTCTCTCCTGTTACCCCCCACCCCCGGTCATGCCCTGTGTCTCCCTGCTGTTGCCCCCAACCCCCACTCATGCCTCGTGTCTCTCTCCTGTCTCCTGTTACCCCCCCACCCACCTCTCATGCCCCGTGTCTCTCTCCTGTTGCCCCCCACCCCCCGGTCATGCCCCATGTCTCCCTGCTGTTGCCCCCCACCCCCCGCTCATGCCCTGTGTCTCTCTCCTGTTACCCCCAACCCCCCGGTCATGCCCCGTGTCTCCCTGCTGTTGCCCCCTACCCCGCTCATGCCCTGTGTCTCTCTCCTGTTCCCCCCACCCCGCGCGCATGCCCCGTGTCACCCCTGTTCCCCCAACCCTCGCTCTTGCCCCATGTCTCTCTCCTGTTACCCCTCACCCCCGGTCATGCCCCGTGTGTCCCTGCTGTTGTCTCCACCCCCGCTCATGCCCGTGTCGCTCTCCTGTTACCCCCCACCCCCGCTCATGCCCCGTGTTTCTCTCGTGTTCCCCCACACCCCGCTCATGCCCCGTGTCTCCCTGCTGTTGCCCCACACCCCCGCTCATGCCCCGTGTCTCCCTCGTGTTCCCCCCACCCCCCGCTCATGCCCGTGCCTCCCTGCTGTTGCCCCCACCCCTGCTCATGCCCCGTGTCTCTCTCCTGTTACCCCCACCCCCCTCTCATGCCCTGCATCTCTCTCCTGTTAACCCCCACCGCCCTCTCATGCCCCGTGTCTCTCTCCTGTTGCCCCCCACCCCCCGGTCATGCCTTGTGTCTCCCTGCTGTTGCCCCCCACCCCCCGCTCATGCCCTGTGTCTCTCTCCTGTTACCCCCCACACCCGGTCATGCCCTGTGTCTCCCTGCTGTTGTCCCCAACCCCCACTCATGCCTCGTGTCTATCTCCTGTTACCCCCCCACCCACCTCTCATGCCCCGTGTCTTTCTCCTGTTGTCCCCCACCCCCTGGTCATGCCCCATGTCTCCCTGCTGTTGCCCCCCACCCCCCGCTCATGCCCTGTGTCTCTCTCCTGTTACCCCCAACCCCCCGGTCATGCCCCGTGTCTCCCTCCTGTTGCCCCCTACCCCCCGCTCATGCCCTTTGTCTCTCTCCTGTTCCCCCCACCCCGCGCGCATGCCCCGTGTCACCCCTGTTCCCCCCACCCCTCGCTCATGCCCCGTGTCTCTCTCCTTTTAACCCCCCATCCCCCGCTTATGCCCGGGTCTCCCTCCTGTTCCCCCCACCCCCCGCTCATGCCCTGTGTCTCCCTGCCGTTGCCCCCCACACCCGCTCATGCCCTGAGTCTCTCTCCTGTTACCCCCTCTCATGCCCTGTGTCTCTCTCCTGTTGCCCCCCACCCCCCACTCATGCCCTGTGTCTCCCTGCTGTTGGCCCCCAACCCTCGCTCTTGCCCCATGTGTCTCTCCTTTTACCCCTCACCCCCGGTCATGCACCGTGTCTCCCTGCTGTTGCACCCACCCTCCGCTCATGCCCGTGTCGCTCTCCTGTTACCCCCCACCCCCCTCTCATGCCCCGCATCTCTCTCCTGTTACCCCCACCCCCCTCTCATGCCCCGTGTCTCTCTCCTGTTGCCCCCCACCCCCGGTAATGAGCCGTGTCTCCCTGCCGTTGCCTCACCCCCCGCTCATGCCCTGAGTCTCTCTCCTGTTGCCCCCACCCCCGCACATGCCCTGTGTCTCCCTGCTGTTGGCCCCCAACCCTCGCTCATGCCCCATGTCTCTCTCCTTTTACCCCCCACCCCCGGTCATGCCCCGTGTCTCCCTGCTGTTGCCCCCACCCTCCGCTCATGCCCGTGTCGCTCTCCTGTTACCCCCCACCCCCCTCTCATGCCCCGCATCTCTCTCCTGTTACCCCCACCCCCGCTCATGCCCTGTGTTTCTCTCGTGTTCCCCCACACCCCGCTCATGCCCCGTGTCTCCCTGCTGTTGCCCCACCCCCCGCTCAAGCCCGTGCCTCCCTGCTGTTGCCCCCACCCCGGCTCATGCCCCGTGTCTCTCTCCTGTTACCCCCCACCCCCCTCTCATGCCCCGCATCTCTCTCCTGTTACCCCCACCCCCCTCTCATGCCCCGTGTCTCTCTCCTGTTGCCCCCCACCCCCGGTAATGAGGCGTGTCTCCCTGCCGTTGCCCCACCCCCCGCTCATGCCCTGAGTCTCTCTCCTGTTGCCCCCACCCCCCGCACATGCCCTGTGTCTCCCTGCTGTTGGCCCCCAACCCTCGCTCATGCCCCATGTCTCTCTCCTTTTACCCCCCACCCCCGGTCATGCCCCGTGTCTCCCTGCTGTTGCCCCCACCCCCCGCTCATGCCCCGTGTCTCTCTTCTGTTACCCCTCACACCCCCCTCATGCCCCGTGTCATTCTCCTGTTGCCCCCCACCCCGGGTCATGCCCCTTGTCTCCCTGCTGTTGCCCCTCCACCCCCCGCTCAAGCCCCGTGTCTTTCTCCTGTTCCCCCCGGTCATGCCCCGTGTCTCCCTGCTGTTGCCCCTCACCCCCCGCTCATGCCTCATGTCTCCCTGCTGTTGCCCCCCACCCCCCGCTCATGCCCCGTGTCTCTCTCTGGTTACCCCCCACCCCCGCTCATGCCCTGTGTCTCTCTCCTGTTGCCCCCCACCCCCGCTCATGCCACATGTCTCTCCAGTTGCCCCCACCCCCAGCTCATGCCCCGTGTCTCTCTCCTGTTACCCCCCTCCCCCTCTCATGCCCCGTGTCTCCCTGCTGTTGCCCACCACCCTCCGCTCATGCCCCGTGTCTCCCTGCTGTTGCCTCCCACACCCGCTCATGCCCTGTGTCTCTCTCCTGTTACCACCCACCCCCCTCTCATGCCCCGTGTCTCTCTCCTGTTACCCCCTACCACTCCCATGCCCCGTGTCTCTCTTCTGTTGCCCCCACCCCCGATCATGCCCTGTGTCTCCCTGCTGTTTCCCCCCACCCCCCGCTCATGCCCCGTGTCTCTCCCTGGTACCCCCACCCCCCTCTCATGCCCCGTGTCTCCCTGCTGTTGCCCCTCACCCCCCGCTCATGCCCCATGTCTCCCTGCTGTTGCCCCCCACCCCCCGCTCATGCCCCGTGTCTCTCTCTCTGGTTACCCCTCACCCCCCGCTCATGCCCTTTGTCTCTCCCATGTTGCCCCCAACCCCCCGCTCATGCACCATGTCTCTCCTGTTGCCCACTCCCCCCGCTCATTCCCCGTGTCTCCCTCTTGTTACCCCCACCCCCTCTCATGCCCCGTGTCTCCCTGCTTTTGCCCCCCACCCTCCGCTCATGCCCCGTGTCTCCCTGCTGTTGCCCCCCACCCCCGCTCATGCCCCATGTCTCTCTCCTGTTACCCCCCCACACCCCTCTCATGCCCTGTGTCTCTCTCCTGTTACCCCCCACCCCCTCTCATGCCCTGTGTCTCTCTCCTGTTACCCCAACCACCCTCTCATGCCCCGTGTCTCCCTCCTGTTGCCCCCACCCCCTGGTCATGACCCGTGTCTCCCTGCTGTTGTCCCCCAACCCCCGCTCATGCCCCGTGTCTCTACCCTGTTACCCCCACCCCCCGCTCATGCCCCGTGTCTCCCTTCTGTTGCCCCCCACCCCCCGGACATGCCCCGTGTCTCCCTGCTGTTGCCCCCCACCCCTGCTCATGCCCCTTGTCTCCCTGCTGTTGCCCCCCACCCCCGCTCATGCCCTGTGTCTCTCTCCTGTTACCCCCCACCCCCCTCTCATGCCCTGTGTCTCCCTCATGTTCCACCCCAACCCCCTCTCATGCCCCATGTCTCTCTCCTGTTGCCCCCGACCCCCCGGTCATGCCCTGTGTCTCCCTGCTGTTACCCCCCACCCCCCGCTCATGCCCCGTGTCTCTCTCCCGTTACCCCACCCCCCAGTCATGCCCCGTGTCTCCCTGCTGTTGCCCCCCAACCCCCGCTCATGCCCCGTGTTTCCCTCCTGTTACCCCCACCCCCCTCTCATGACCCGTGTCTCCCTTCTGTTGCCCCCCACCCCCCGGACATGCCCCGTGTCTCCCTGCTGTTGCCCCCCACCCCTGCTCATGCCCCTTGTCTCCCTGCTGTTGCCCCCCACCCCCGCTCATGCCCCGTGTCTCTCTCCTGTTACCCCCCACCCCCCTCTCATGCCCTGTGTCTCCCTCATGTTCCACCCCAACCCCCTCTCATGCCCCATGTCTCTCTCCTGTTGCCCCCGACCCCCCGGTCATGCCCTGTGTCTCCCTGCTGTTACCCCCCACCCCCCGCTCATGCCCCGTGTCTCTCTCCCGTTACCCCACCCCCCAGTCATGCCCCGTGTCTCCCTGCTGTTGCCCCCCAACCCCCGCTCATGCCCCGTGTTTCCCTCCTGTTACCCCCACCCCCCTCTCATGACCCGTGTCTCTCTCTTGTTGCCCCCCCCATCCCCCGGTCATGCCCCGTGTCTTCCTGCTGTTGCCCCCCACCCCCCGCTCATGCCCTGTGTCTCTCTCCTGTTACCCTCAACCCCCGATCATGCCCCGTGTCTCCCTGCTGTTGCCCCCCACCCCCCGCTCATGCCCCATGTCTCTCTCCTGTTCCCCCGACTTCCCGCTCATGCCCCGTGTCTCCCTGCTGTTGCCCCCCACCCCCGGTCATGCCCCGTGTCTCCCTGCTGTTGCCCCCCACCCCCCGCTCATGCCCCGTATCTCCCTGCTGTTTCCCCCACCCCCCGCTCATGCCCCGTGTCTCTCTCCTATTACCCCCCACCCCCCTCTCATGCCCCGTGTTTCCCTCGTGTTCCCCCAACCCCCTCTCATGCCCCGTGTCTCTCTCCTGTTGCCCCCCACCCCGGTCATGCCCCGTGTCTCCCTGCTGTTGCCCCCACCCCCGCTTATGCCCCGTGTCTTTCTCTTGTTACCCCCCACCCCCAGTCATGCCCAGTGTCTCCCTGCTGTTGCCCCCAACCCCCGCTCATGCCCCGTGTCTCTCTCCTATTCCCCCCACCCCCCGCTCATGCCCCGTGTCTCCCCTTTTCCCCCCACCCACCGCTCATGCACCGTGTCTCCCTGCTGTTGCCCCCCACCCCCGCTCATTCCCCGTGTCTCTCTCCTGTTACCCCCCATCCCCTCTCATGCCCCGTGTCTCTCTCCTGTTACCCCTCACCCCCCTCTCATGCACCGTGTGTCTCTCCTGTTACCCCCAAGCCCCCTCTCATGCCCCGTGTCTCTCTCCTGTTGCCCCCCCACCCCTCGTCATGCCCTGCATCTCCCTGCTGTTGCCCCCCATCCCCCACTCATGCCCCGTTTCTCCCTGCTGTTGCCCCCCACCCCCAGTCATTCCCCGTGTCTCCCTGCTGTTGCTCCCCACTCCCCGCTCATGCCCCGTGTCTCTCTCCTGTTACCCCCCAGCCCCCCTCTCATGCCCCGTGTCTTCCTGCTGTTGCCCCCCACCCCCTGCTCAAGCCCTGATTCTCTCTCATGTTCCCCCACTTCCCGCTCATGCCCCGTGTCTCCCTGCTGTTGCCCCCACCCACCGGTCATGCCCCGTGTCTCCCTGCTGTTGCCACCACCCCCCGCTCATGCCCCGTGTCTCCCTGCTGTTTCCCCCCACCGCCCTCTCATGCCCCATGTCTCTCTCCTGTTGCCCCCCACCCCCCGGTCATGCCCTGTGTCTCCCTGCTGTTGCCCCCCACCCCCCGCTCATGCCCCGTGTCTCTCTCCTGTTACCCCCCACCCCCGGTCATGCCCCGTGTCTCCCTGCTGTTGCCCCCAACCCCCGCTCATGCCCCGTGTCTCTCTCCGGTTACCCCCATCCCCCTCTCATGCCCCGTGTCTCTCTCCTGTTGCCCCCCACCCCCGGTCATGCTCCATGTCTCCCTGCTGTTACCTCCAGCCCCTTCTCATGCCACGTGTCTCTCTCCTGTTACCCCCCACCCCCCGGTCATGCCCCATTTCTCCCTGCTGTTGCCCCCCACCCCCTGCTCATGCCCTGCGTCTCTCTCCTGTTACCCCCAACCCCCCGCTCATGCCCCGTGTCTCCCTGCTGTTGCCCCCCACTCCCCGCTCATTCCCTGTGTCTCTCTCCTGTTACCCCCACCCCCTCTCATGCCCTGTGTCTCTCTCCTGTTACCCCCCACCCCCCTCTCATGCCCCGCGTGTCTCTCCTGTTATCCCCCACCCCCCTCTCATGCCCCGTGTCTCTCTCCTGTTGCCCTCCACCCCCGTCATGCCCTGTCTCTCCCTGCTGTTGCCCCCCAGCCCCCACTCATGCCCCGTTTCTCTACCCTGTTAACCCCCACCCCCGGCTCATGCCCCGTGTCTCCCTGCTGTTGCCCCCCACTCCCCGCTTATGCCCGTGTCTCTCTCCTGTTACCCCCAGCCCCCCTCTCATGCCCCGTTTCTCCTTGCTGTTGCCCCCCACCCCCCGCGTCACTCTCCTGTTACCCCCCACCCCCCGCTCATGCCCCGTGTCTCTATCCTGTTACCCCCACCCCCTCTCATGCCCCGTGTCTCCCTCGTGTTCCCCCCACCCCCCACTCATGCCCATGTCTCCCTGCTGTTGCCCCCCACACCCCTCTCATGCCCCGTGTCTCTCTCCTGTTACCCCCACCCCCCTCTCATGCCCCGTGTCTCCCTGCTGTTGCCCCCACACCTGCTCATGCCCTGTGTCTCTCTCCTATTACCCCTCACCCCCCGGTCATGCCCCGTGTCTCCCTGCTGTTGCCCTCCACCACCTCCTCATGCCCCGTGTCTCTCTCCTGTTACCCCCCACCCCTCTCTCATGCCCAGTGTTTCTCTCCTGTTGCCCCCCACCCCCGGTCATGTCCTGTGTCTCCCTGCTGTTGCCCCCCACCCCCTGCTCATGCCCAGTGTCTCTCTCCTGTTAACCCCCACCCCCGGTCATGCACCGTGTCTCCCTGCTGTTGCCCCCCACTCCCCGCTCATGCCCCGTGTCTCTCTCCTGTTCCCCCACCCCATGCTCATGCCTCGTGTCTCCCCTGTTCCCTCCCACCCCTGCTCATGCCCCGTGTCTCACCTGTTCTCCCCCACCCCCCGCTCATGCCCCGAGTCTCGCTGCTGTTGCCCCCCTTCCCCCTCTCATGCCCTGTGTCTCCCTACTGTTGCCCCCCCACCACCCGCTCATGCCCCGGGTCTTTCTCCTGTTACCCCCCACCCCCTGTCATTCTCCGTATCTCCCTGCTGTTGCCCCCCCAACCCCCGCTCATGCCCCGTGTCTCCCTGCTGTTGCCCCCGCTCATGCTCCGTGTCTCTCTCCTGTTGCCCCCACCCCCTGCTCATGCCCTGTGTCTCTCTCCTGTTACCCCCACCCCCCTCTCATGCCCTGTGTCTCTCTCATGTTGTCCCCCACCCCCGCTCATGCCTCGTGTCTCTCTCCTGTTACCCCCAATCCCCCTCTCATGCCCTGTGTCTCTCTCCTGTTGCCCCCACCCCCAGGTCATGCCGCGTGTCTCCCTGTTGCCCCCCACCCCCCGGTCATGCCCCGTGTCTCTCTCCTGTTGCCCCCCACAACCGCTCATGTCCCGTGTCTCTCTTCTGTTACCCTCCACCAACCTCTCATGCCCCGTGTCTCCCTCGTTTTCCCCCCACCCCCCCACTCATGCCCCGTGTCTCCCTGATGTTGCCCCCGCTCATGCCCCGTGTCTGTCTCCTGTTACCCCCCACCCCCCGCTCATGCCCTCTGTCTCTCTCCTGTTACCCCCACCCCCTCTCATGCCCCGTGTCTCTCTCCTGTTGGCCCCCACCCCCCGGTCATGCCCCGTGTCTCCTTTCTGTTTCCCCCCACCCCGTCATGCCCGTGTCTCCCTGCTGTTGCCCCACCCCCTGCTCATGCCCCATGTCTCTCTCCTGTTACCCCCCTCTCATGCCCCGTGTCTGCCTCGTGTTCCCCCCACCCCCCGCTCATGCCCTGTGTCTCTCTCATGTTGCCCCCACCCCCGCTCATGCCCCGTGTTTCTCTCATGTTACCCCCCACCCCCCTCTCATGCCCCGTGTCTCTCGCCTGTTGCCCCCCACCCCCTGGTCATGCCCCGTGTCTCCCTGCTGTTGCCCCTCAACCCCCTCTCATGCCCCGTGTCTCTCTTCTGTTACCCCTGCTCATGCCCCATGTCTCCCTGCTGTTGCCCCACCCCCCTGCTCATGCCCTGTGTCTCCCTCCTGTTCCCCCCACCCCCCGCTTATGCCTTGTGTCTCTGCTGTTACCCCCCACCCCCCGCTCATGCCTCATGTCTTTCTCCTGTTGCCCCCCGCTCATGCCCAGTGTCTCCCTGCTGTTGCCCCTCACCCCTGCTCATGCCCCGTGTCTCTCTCATGTTACCCCACCCCCTCTCATGCCCTGTGTCTCTCTCCTGTTGCCCCCCACCCCCTGATCATGCCCCGTGTCTCCCTGCTGTTTCCCACACCCCCCGCTCATGCCCCGTGTCTCTCTCCTGTTATCCCCACCCCCCTCTCATGCCCCGTGTCTCTCTCCTTTTACCCCCCACCCCTCTCTCATGCCCCGTGTCTCCTGTTGCCCCCCAGACCCCATTCATGCCCCGTGTCTCCCTTCTGTTGCCCCCCACCCCCCGGTCATGCCCCGTGTCTCTCTGCTGTTGTCCCCCACCCTCCCCTCATGCCCCGTGTCTCTCTCCTGTTACCCCCACCCCTCTCTCATGCCCCGTGTCTCCCTCGTGTTCCCCCCACCCCCGCTCATGCCTCGTGTCTTCCTGTTGTTGCTCCCCACTCATGACCCGTGTGTCTCTCATGTTGCCCCCCACCCCCCGCTCATGCCCCGTGTCTCTCTCCTGTTGCCCCCCACCCCCCGGTCATGCCCCGTGTCTCTCTCCTGTTGCCCCTCACCGCCCGGTCATGCCCTGTGTCTCCCTGTTGCCCCCCACCCTCTGGTCATGCCCCGTGTCTCCCTCCTGTTGCCCCCCAGCACCCGCTCATGTCCCCTGTCTTACTTCTGTTACCCCCCACCCCCCTCTCATGCACCATGTCTCCCTTGTTTTCCCCAACCCCCGCTCATGCCCCGTGTCTCCTTGCTTTTGCCCCCCACCCCCCGCTCATGCCCCATGTCTCTCTCCTGTTGCCCCCTACCCCCTGCTCATGCCCTGTGTATCTCTCCTATTGCCCCGCAACCCCTGGTCATGCCCCTTGTCTCCCTCCTGTTGCACCCCAACCCAGGCTCATGCTTCGTGTCTCTCTTCTGTTAACCCCCACCCCCCTCTCATGCCCTGTGTCTTCCTGCTGTTGGGCCCCACCCCCGCTCATGCCCTGTGTCTCTCTCCTGTTACCTCCACACCCCTCTCATGCCCCGTGTCTCTCTCCTTTTACCCCCCACCCCCCTCTCATGCCCCGTGTCTCTCTCCTGTTGCCCCCCAGACCCCGTTCATGCCCGTGCCTCCCTTCTGTTGCGCCCCACCCCAGGTCATGCCCCGTGTCTCTCTGTTGTTGCCCCCCACCCTCTGCTCATGCCCTGTGTCTCTCTCCCGTTACCCCCACCCCTCTCTCATGCCCTGTTTCTCCCTCGTGTTCCCCCCACCCCCACTCATGCCCCGTGTCTTCCTGTTGTTGCTCCCCACTCATGACCCGTGTGTCTCTCATGTTGCCCCCCAGCCCCCGCTCATGCCCCGTGTCTCTCTCCTGTTGCCCCCCACCCCCCGGTCATGCCCCGTGTCTCTCTCCTGTTCCCCCTCACCCCCCGGTCATGCCCTGTGTCTCCCTGTTGCCCCCCACCCTCTGGTCATGCCCCGTGTCTCCCTCCTGTTGCCCCCCAGCACCCGCTCATGTCCCCTGTCTTACTTCTGTTACCCCCCACCCCCCTCTCAAGCCCCGTGTCTCCCTTGTTTTCCACCCACCCCAGCTCATGCCCCGTGTCTCCCTGCTATTGCCCCCCACCCCCTGCTCATGCCCCGTGTCTCTCTCATGTTACCCCACCCCCTCTCATGCCCTGTGTCTCTCTCCTGTTGCCCCCCACCCCCTGATCATTCCCCGTGTCTCCGTGCTGTTTCCCACACCCCCCGCTCATGCCCCGTGCCTCTCTCCTGTTATCCCCACCCCCCTCTCATGCCCCGTTTCTCTCTCCTGTTACCTCCACACCCCTCTCATGCCCCGTGTCTCTCTCCTTTTACCCCCACCCACCTCTCATGCCCCGTGTCTCTCTCCTGTTGCCCCCCAGACCCCGTTCATGCCTGTGTCTCCCTTCTGTTGCCCCCCACCCCCCGGTCATGCCCCGTGTCTCTCTGCTGTTGCCCCCCACCCTCCCCTCATGCCCCGTGTCTCTCTCCTGTTACCCCCACCCCTCTCTCATGCCCCGTGTCTCCCTCGTGTTCCCCCCACCCCCGCTCATGCCTCGTGTCTTCCTGTTGTTGCTCCCCACTCATGACCCGTGTGTCTCTCATGTTGCCCCCCACCCCCCGCTCATGCCCCCGCTCATGCCCCGTGTCTCTCTCCTGTTGCCCCCTACCCCCCGCTCATGCCCTGTGTCTCTCATGTTGCCCCCCACCCCCCGCTCATGCCCCGTGTCTCTCTCCTGTTGCCCCCCACCCCCCGGTCATGCCCCGTGTCTCTCTCCTGTTGCCCCTTAACGCCTGGTCATGCCCTGTGTCTCCCTGTTGCCCCCCACCCTCTGGTCATGCCCCGTGTCTCCCTCCTGTTGCCCCCCACCCCCCGCTTACTTCTGTTACCCCCCACCCCCCTCTCATGCCCCATGTCTCCCTTGTTTTCCCCCACCCCCGCTCATGCCCCATGTCTCCTTGCTTTTGCCCCCCATCCCCCGCTCATGCCCCGTGTCTCTCTCCTGTTGCCCCCTACCCCCCGCTCATGCCCTGTGTATCTCTCCTATTGCCCTGCAACCCCTGGTCATGCCCTGTGTCTCCCTCCTGTTGCACCCCAACCCAGGCTCATGCTTCGTGTCTCTCTTCTGTTAACCCCCACCCCCCTCTCATGCCCTGTGTCTTCCTGCTGTTGGGCCCCACCCCCACTCATGCCCTGTGTCTCTCTCCTGTTACCTCCACACCCCTCTCATGCCCCGTGTCTCTCTCCTTTTACCCCCCAGACCCCGTTCATGCCCGTGTCTCCCTTCTGTTGCGCCCCACCCAGGTCATGCCCCATGTCTCTCTGTTGTTGCCCCCCACCCTCTGCTCATGCCCCGTGTCTCTCTCCCGTTACCCCTCCCCTCTCTCATGCCCTGTTTCTCCCTCGTGTTCCCCCCACCCCCACTCATGCCCCGTGTCTTCCTGTTGTTGCTCCCCACTCATGACCCGTGTGTCTCTCATGTTGCCCCCCAGCCCCCGCTCATGCCCCGTGTCTCTCTCCTGTTGCCCCCCACCCCCCGGTCATGCCCCGTGTCTCTCTCCTGTTGCACCTCACCCCCCGGTCATGCCCTGTGTCTCCCTGTTGCCCCCCACCCTCTGGTCATGCCCCGTGTCTCCCTCCTGTTGCCCCCCAGCACCCGCTCATGTCCCCTGTCTTACTTCTGTTACCCCCCACCCCCCTCTCAAGCCCCGTGTCTCCCTTGTTTTCCACCCACCTCCGCTCATGCCCCGTGTCTCCCTGCTGTTGCCCCCCACCCCCTGCTCATGCCCCGTGTCTCTCTCCTGTTACCCCGCCACCCCCGTTCATGCCCCGTGTCTCCCTGCTGTTGCCTGCCATCCCCTGCTAATTCCCCGTGTCTCTCTCCTGTTACCCCCCAGCCCCCTCGCATGCCCTCTATCTCCCTGCTGTTGGCCCCCACCCCCGCTCATGCCCTGTGTCTCTCTCCTGTTACCCCCACCCCCCTCTCATGCCCCGTGTCTCTCTCCTTTTACCCCCCACCCCCCTCTCATGCCCTGTGTCTCTCTCCTGTTGCCCCCCAGACCCCGTTCGTGCCCCGTGTCTCACTTCTGTTGCCCCCCACCCCAGGTCATGCCCCGTGTCTCTCTGCTGTTGCCCCCCACTCTCCGCTCATGCCCTGTGTCTCTCTCCTGTTACCCCCACCCCTCTCTCATGCCCTGTTTCTCCCTCGTGTTCCCCCACCCCCGCTCATGCCCCGTGTCTTCCTGTTGTTGCTCCCCACTCATGACCAGTGTGTCCCTCATGTTGCCCCCCAGCCCCTGCTCATGCCCCGTGTCTCTCTCCTGTTGCCCCCCACCCCCCGGTCATGCCCTGTGTCTCCCTGTTGCCCCCCACCCTAGGGTCATGCCCCGTGTCTCCCTCCTGTTGCCCCCCACCCCCCGCTCATGTTCCCTGTCTTACTTCTGTTACCCCCCACCCCCTCTCATGCCCCGTGTCTCCCTTGTCTTCCCCCCACCCCCGCTCATGCCCCGTGCCTCCCTGCTGTTGCCCCCCACCCCCTGCTCATGCCCCATTTCTCTCTCCTGTTACCCCTCACCCCCGTTCATGCCCCGTGTCTCCCTGCTGTTGCCTCCCACCCCCTGCTAATTCCCTGTGTCTCTCTCCTGTTACCCCCCGCTCATGCCCTGTGCCTCTCTCCTGTTACCCCCCACCCCACTCTCATGCCCGTGTCTCTCTCCTGTTACCCCCCACCCCCCTCACCTGCCCCGTGTGTCTCTCCTGTTACCCCCCACCCCACTCTCATGCCCCATGTCTCTCTCCTGTTGCCCCCATCCCCCGTCATGCCCTGTGTCTCCCTGCTGTTGCCCCCCATCCCCCACTCATGCCCCGTGTCTCTCCCCTGTTATCCCCCACCCACGGCTCATGCCCCGTGTCTCCCTGTTGTTGCCCCCCACCCCCCACTCATGCCCTGGGTCTCTCTCCTATTACCCCCTCCCCCGCTCATGCCCCGTGTCTCTCTCCTGTTACCCCCCACCCCCCTCTCATGCCTCGTGTCTCTCTCATGTTACCCCCACCCCCTCTCATGCCCCCTGTCTTTCTCCTGTTGCCCCCTTCCCCGATCATGCCCTGTGTCTCCCTGCTGTTTCCCCCCACCCCCCGCTCATGCCCTGTGTCTCTCTCCTGTTACCCCCAACCCCCCGCTCATGCCCTGTGTCTCTCTCCTGTTACCCCCCACCCCCCTCTCATGCCCTGTGTCTCCCTCGTGTTCCCCCCACTCCCTGCTCATGCCCCGTGTCTCCCTGCTGTTGCCCTCCACCCCCCCTCTCATGCCCCATGTCTCTCTCATGTTGTCCCCCACCCCCGCTCATGCCTCGTGTCTCTCTCCTGTTACCCCCAACCCCCCTCTCATCCCCTGTGTCTCTCTCCTGTTGCCCCCACCCCCAGGTCATGCCGCGTGTCTCCCTGTTGCCCCCCACCCCCCGGTCATGCCCCGTGTCTCTCTCCTGTTGCCCCCCACAACCGCTCATGTCCCGTGTCTCTCTTCTGTTACCCTCCACCACCCTCTCATGCCCCGTGTCTCCCTCGTTTTCCCCCCACCCCCCCACTCATGCCCCGTGTCTCCCTGATGTTGCCCCCGCTCATGCCCCGTGTCTGTCTCCTGTTACCCCCCACCCCCCGCTCATGCCCTGTGTCTCTCTCCTGTTACCCCCACCCCCTCTCATGCCCCGTGTCTCTCTCCTGTTGGCCCCCACCCCCCGGTCATGCCCCGTGTCTCCTTTCTGTTTCCCCCCACCCCCGTCATGCCCGTGTCTCCCTGCTGTTGCCCCACCCCCTGCTCATGCCCCATGTCTCTCTCCTGTTACCCCCCTCTCATGCCCCGTGTCTGCCTCGTGTTCCCCCCACCCCCCGCTCATGCCCTGTGTCTCTCTCATGTTGCCCCCACCCCCGCTCATGCCCCGTGTTTCTCTCATGTTACCCCCAACCCCCCTCTCATGCCCCGTGTCTCTCGCCTGTTGCCCCCCACCCCCTGGTCATGCCCCGTGTCTCCCTGCTGTTGCCCCCCAACCCCCGCTCATGCCCCGTGTCTCTCTTCTGTTACCCCTGCTCATGCCCCATGTCTCCCTGCTGTTGCCCCACCCCCCTGCTCATGCCCCGTGTCTCCCTCCTGTTCCCCCCACCCCCCGCTTATGCCTTGTGTCTCTGCTGTTACCCCCCACCCCCCGCTCATGCCTCATGTCTTTCTCCTGTTGCCCCCCGCTCATGCCCGGTGTCTCCTTGCTGTTGCCCCTCACCCCTGCTCATGCCCCGTGTCTCTCTCATGTTACCCCACCCCCTCTCATGCCCTGTGTCTCTCTCCTGTTGCCCCCCACCCCCTGATCATGCCCCGTGTCTCCCTGCTGTTTCCCACACCCCCCGCTCATGCCCCGTGTCTCTCTCCTGTTATCCCCACCCCCCTCTCATGCCCCGTGTCTCTCTCCTTTTACCCCCCACCCCTCTCTCATGCCCCGTGTCTCCTGTTGCCCCCCAGACCCCATTCATGCCCCGTGTCTCCCTTCTGTTGCCCCCCACCCCCCGGTCATGCCCCGTGTCTCTCTGCTGTTGCCCCCCACCCTCCCTTCATGCCCCGTGTCTCTCTCCTGTTACCCCCACCCCTCTCTCATGCCCCGTGTCTCCCTCGTGTTCCCCCCACCCCCGCTCATGCCTCGTGTCTTCCTGTTGTTGCTCCCCACTCATGACCCGTGTGTCTCTCATGTTGCCCCCAACCCCCCGCTCATGCCCCGTGTCTCTCTCCTGTTGCCCCCCACCCCCCGGTCATGCCCCGTGTCTCTCTCCTGTTGCCCCTCACCGCCCGGTCATGCCCTGTGTCTCCCTGTTGCCCCCCACCCTCTGGTCATGCCCCGTGTCTCCCTCCTGTTGCCCCCCACCCCCGCTCATGTCCCCTGTCTTACTTCTGTTACCCCCCACCCCCCTCTCATGCCCCATGTCTCCCTTGTTTTCCCCCACCCCCGCTCATGCCCCGTGTCTCCTTGCTTTTGCCCCCCACCCCCCGCTCATGTCCCGTGTCTCTCTCCTGTTGCCCCCTACCCCCCGCTCATGCCCTGTGTATCTCTCCTATTGCCCCGCAACCCCTGGTCATGCCCCGTGTCTCCCTCCTGTTGCACCCCAACCCAGGCTCATGCTTCGTGTCTCTCTTCTGTTAACCCCCACCCCCCTCTCATGCCCTGTGTCTTCCTGCTGTTGGGCCCCACCCCCGCTCATGCCCTGTGTCTCTCTCCTGTTACCTCCACACCCCTCTCATGCCCCGTGTCTCTCTCCTTTTACCCCCCACCCCCCTCTCATGCCCCTTGTCTCTCTCCTGTTGCACCCCAGACCCCGTTCATGCCCATGCCTCCCTTCTGTTGCGCCCCACCCCAGGTCATGCCCCGTGTCTCTCTCCTGTTACCCCGCCACCCCCCGTTCATGCCCCGTGTCTCCCTGCTGTTGCCTGCCATCCCCTGCTAATTCCCCGTGTCTCTCTCCTGTTACCCCCCAGCCCCCTCGCATGCCCTCTATCTCCCTGCTGTTGGCCCCCACCCCCGCTCATGCCCTGTGTCTCTCTCCTGTTACCCCCACCCCCCTCTCATGCCCCGTGTCTCTCTCCTTTTACCCCCCACCCCCCTCTCATGCCCTGTGTCTCTCTCCTGTTGCCCCCCAGACCCGGTTCGTGCCCCGTGTCTCACTTCTGTTGCCCCCCACCCCAGGTCATGCCCCGTGTCTCTCTGCTGTTGCCCCCCACTCTCCGCTCATGCCCTGTGTCTCTCTCCTGTTACCCCCACCCCTCTCTCATGCCCTGTTTCTCCCTCGTGTTCCCCCACCCCCGCTCATGCCCCGTGTCTTCCTGTTGTTGCTCCCCACTCATGACCCGTGTGTCCCTCATGTTGCCCCCCAGCCCCTGCTCATGCCCCGTGTCTCTCTCCTGTTGCCCCCCACCCCCCGGTCATGCCCTGTGTCTCCCTGTTGCCCCCCACCCTAGGGTCATGCCCCGTGTCTCCCTCCTGTTGCCCCCCACCCCCCGCTCATGTTCCCTGTCTTACTTCTGTTACCCCCCACCCCCTCTCATGCCCCGTGTCTCCCTTGTCTTCCCCCCACCCCCGCTCATGCCCCGTGCCTCCCTGCTGTTGCCCCCCACCCCCTGCTCATGCCCCATTTCTCTCTCCTGTTACCCCTCACCCCCGTTCATGCCCCGTGTCTCCCTGCTGTTGCCTCCCACCCCCTGCTAATTCCCTGTGTCTCTCTCCTGTTACCCCCCGCTCATGCCCTGTGCCTCTCTCCTGTTACCCCCCACCCCACTCTCATGCCCGTGTCTCTCTCCTGTTACCCCCCACCCCCCCTCACCTGCCCCGTGTGTCTCTCCTGTTATCCCCCACCCACGGCTCATGCCCCGTGTCTCCCTGTTGTTGCCCCCCACCCCCCACTCATGCCCTGGGTCTCTCTCCTATTACCCCCTCCCCCGCTCATGCCCCGTGTCTCTCTCCTGTTACCCCCCACCCCCCTCTCATGCCTCGTGTCTCTCTCATGTTACCCCCACCCCCTCTCATGCCCCCTGTCTTTCTCCTGTTGCCCCCTTCCCCGATCATGCCCTGTGTCTCCCTGCTGTTTCCCCCCACCCCCCGCTCATGCCCCGTGTCTCTCTCCTGTTACCCCCAACCCCCCGCTCATGCCCTGTGTCTCTCTCCTGTTACCCCCCACCCCCCTCTCATGCCCTGTGTCTCCCTCGTGTTCCCCCCACTCCCTGCTCATGCCCCGTGTCTCCCTGCTGTTGCCCTCCACCCCCCCTCTCATGCCCCATGTCTCTCTCATGTTGTCCCCCACCCCCGCTCATGCCTCGTGTCTCTCTCCTGTTACCCCCAACCCCCCTCTCATGCCCTGTGTCTCTCTCCTGTTGCCCCCACCCCCAGGTCATGCCGCGTGTCTCCCTGTTGCCCCCCACCCCCCGGTCATGCCCCGTGTCTCTCTCCTGTTGCCCCCCACAACCGCTCATGTCCCGTGTCTCTCTTCTGTTACCCTCCACCACCCTCTCATGCCCCGTGTCTCCCTCGTTTTCCCCCCACCCCCCCACTCATGCCCCGTGTCTCCCTGATGTTGCCCCCGCTCATGCCCCGTGTCTGTCTCCTGTTACCCCCCACCCCCCGCTCATGCCCTGTGTCTCTCTCCTGTTACCCCCACCCCCTCTCATGCCCCGTGTCTCTCTCCTGTTGGCCCCCACCCCCCGGTCATGCCCCGTGTCTCCTTTCTGTTTCCCCCCACCCCCGTCATGCCCGTGTCTCCCTGCTGTTGCCCCACCCCCTGCTCATGCCCCATGTCTCTCTCCTGTTACCCCCCTCTCATGCCCCGTGTCTGCCTCGTGTTCCCCCCACCCCCCGCTCATGCCCTGTGTCTCTCTCATGTTGCCCCCACCCCCGCTCATGCCCCGTGTTTCTCTCATGTTACCCCCCACCCCCCTCTCATGCCCCGTGTCTCTCGCCTGTTGCCCCCCACCCCCTGGTCATGCCCCGTGTCTCCCTGCTGTTGCCCCCCAACCCCCGCTCATGCCCCGTGTCTCTCTTCTGTTACCCCTGCTCATGCCCCATGTCTCCCTGCTGTTGCCCCACCCCCCTGCTCATGCCCCGTGTCTCCCTCCTGTTCCCCCCACCCCCCGCTTATGCCTTGTGTCTCTGCTGTTACCCCCCACCCCCGCTCATGCCTCATGTCTTTCTCCTGTTGCCCCCCGCTCATGCCCGGTGTCTCCTTGCTGTTGCCCCTCACCCCTGCTCATGCCCCGTGTCTCTCTCATGTTACCCCACCCCCTCTCATGCCCTGTGTCTCTCTCCTGTTGCCCCCCACCCCCTGATCATGCCCCGTGTCTCCCTGCTGTTTCCCACAACCCCCGCTCATGCCCCGTGTCTCTCTCCTGTTATCCCCACCCCCCTCTCATGCCCCGTGTCTCTCTCCTTTTACCCCCCACCCCTCTCTCATGCCCCGTGTCTCCTGTTGCCCCCCAGACCCCATTCATGCCCCGTGTCTCCCTTCTGTTGCCCCCCACCCCCCGGTCATGCCCCGTGTCTCTCTGCTGTTGCCCCCCACCCTCCCTTCATGCCCCGTGTCTCTCTCCTGTTACCCCCACCCCTCTCTCATGCCCCGTGTCTCCCTCGTGTTCCCCCCACCCCCGCTCATGCCTCGTGTCTTCCTGTTGTTGCTCCCCACTCATGACCCGTGTGTCTCTCATGTTGCCCCCAACCCCCCGCTCATGCCCCGTGTCTCTCTCCTGTTGCCCCCCACCCCCCGGTCATGCCCCGTGTCTCTCTCCTGTTGCCCCTCACCGCCCGGTCATGCCCTGTGTCTCCCTGTTGCCCCCCACCCTCTGGTCATGCCCCGTGTCTCCCTCCTGTTGCCCCCCACCCCCGCTCATGTCCCCTGTCTTACTTCTGTTACCCCCCACCCCCCTCTCATGCCCCATGTCTCCCTTGTTTTCCCCCACCCCCGCTCATGCCCCGTGTCTCCTTGCTTTTGCCCCCCACCCCCCGCTCATGTCCCGTGTCTCTCTCCTGTTGCCCCCTACCCCCCGCTCATGCCCTGTGTATCTCTCCTATTGCCCCGCAACCCCTGGTCATGCCCCGTTTCTCCCTCCTGTTGCACCCCAACCCAGGCTCATGCTTCGTGTCTCTCTTCTGTTAACCCCCACCCCCCTCTCATGCCCTGTGTCTTCCTGCTGTTGGGCCCCACCCCCGCTCATGCCCTGTGTCTCTCTCCTGTTACCTCCACACCCCTCTCATGCCCCGTGTCTCTCTCCTTTTACCCCCCACCCCCCTCTCATGCCCCTTGTCTCTCTCCTGTTGCACCCCAGACCCCGTTCATGCCCATGCCTCCCTTCTGTTGCGCCCCACCCCAGGTCATGCCCCGTGTCTCTCTGTTGTTGCCCCCCACCCTCTGCTCATGCCCCGTGTCTCTCTCTCGTTACCCCCACCCTCTCTCATGCCCTGTTTCTCCCTCGTGTTCCCCCCACCCCCACTCATGCCCCGTGTCTTCCTGTTGTTGCTCCCCACTCATGACCCGTGTGTCTCTCATGTTGCCCCCCAGCCCCCGCTCATGCCCCGTGTCTCTCTCCTGTTGCTCCCCACCCCCCGGTCATGCCCCGTGTCTCTCTCCTGTTGCCCCTCACCCCCCGGTCATGCCCTGTGTCTCCCTGTTGCCCCCCACCCTCTGGTCATGCCCCGTGTCTCCCTCCTGTTGCCCCCCAGCACCCGCTCATGTCCCCTGTCTTACTTCTGTTACCCCCCACCCCCCTCTCAAGCCCCGTGTCTCCCTTGTTTTCCACCCACCCCAGCTCATGCCCCGTGTCTCCCTGCTGTTGCCCCCCACCCCCTGCTCATGCCCCGTGTCTCTCTCATGTTACCCCACCCCCTCTCATGCCCTGTGTCTCTCTCCTGTTGCCCCCCACCCCCTGATCATGCCCCGTGTCTCCGTGCTGTTTCCCACACCCCCCGCTCATGCCCCGTGTCTCTCTCCTGTTATCCCCACCCCCCTCTCATGCTCCGTGTCTCTCTCCTGTTACCTCCACACCCCTCTCATGCCCCGTGTCTCTCTCCTTTTACCCCCCACCCCCTCTCATGCCCCTTGTCTCTCTCCTGTTGCCCCCCAGACCCCGTTCATGCCTGTGTCTCCCTTCTGTAGCCACCCACCCCCGGTCATGCCCCGTGTCTCTCTGCTGTTGCCCCCCACCCTCCCCTCATGCCCCGTGTCTCTCTCCTGTTACCCCCACCCCTCTCTCATGCCCCGTGTCTCCCTCGTGTTCCCCCCACCTCCGCTCATGCCTCGTGTCTTCCTGTTGTTGCTCCCCACTCATGACCCGTGTGTCTCTCATGTTGCCCCCCACCCCCCGCTCATGCCCCGTGTCTCTCTCCTGTTGCCCCCCACCCCCCGGTCATGCCCCGTGTCTCTCTCCTGTTGCCCCTCACCGCCCGGTCATGCCCTGTGTCTCCCTGTTGCCCCCCACCCTCTGGTCATGCCCCGTGTCTCCCTCCTGTTGCCCCCCACCCCCGCTCATGTCCCCTGTCTTACTTCTGTTACCCCCCACCCCCCTCTCATGCCCCATGTCTCCCTTGTTTTCCCCCACCCCCGCTCATGCCCCGTGTCTCCTTGCTTTTGCCCCCCACCCCCCGCTCATGCCCCGTGTCTCTCTCCTGTTGCCCCCTACCCCCCGCTCATGCCCTGTGTATCTCTCCTATTGCCCCGCAACCCCTGGTCATGCCCCTTGTCTCCATCCTGTTGCACCCCAACCCAGGCTCATGCTTCGTGTCTCTCTCCTGTTATCCCCACCCCCCTCTCATGCTCCGTGTCTCTCTCCTGTTACCTCCACACCCCTCTCATGCCCCGTGTCTCTCTCCTTTTACCCCCCACCCCCTCTCATGCCCCTTGTCTCTCTCCTGTTGCCCCCCAGACCCCGTTCATGCCTGTGTCTCCCTTCTGTTGCCACCCACCCCCGGTCATGCCCCGTGTCTCTCTGCTGTTGCCCCCCACCCTCCCCATATGCCCCGTGTCTCTCTCCTGTTACCCCCACCCCTCTCTCATGCCCCGTGTCTCCCTCGTGTTCCCCCCACCTCCGCTCATGCCTCGTGTCTTCCTGTTGTTGCTCCCCACTCATGACCCGTGTGTCTCTCATGTTGCCCCCCACCCCCCGCTCATGCCCCGTGTCTCTCTCCTGTTGCCCCCCACCCCCCGGTCATGCCCCGTGTCTCTCTCCTGTTGCCCCTCACCGCCCGGTCATGCCCTGTGTCTCCCTGTTGCCCCCCACCCTCTGGTAATGCCCCGTGTCTCCCTCCTGTTGCCCCCCACCCCCGCTCATGTCCCCTGTCTTACTTCTGTTACCCCCCAACCCCCTCTCATGCCCCATGTCTCCCTTGTTTACCCCCACCCCCGCTCATGCCCCGTGTCTCCTTGCTTTTGCCCCCCACCCCCCGCTCATGCCCCGTGTCTCTCTCCTGTTGCCCCCTACCCCCCGCTCATGCCCTGTGTATCTCTCCTATTGCCCCGCAACCCCTGGTCATGCCCCGTGTCTCCCTCCTGTTGCACCCCAACCCAGGCTCATGCTTCGTGTCTCTCTTCTGTTAACCCCCACCCCCCTCTCATGCCCTGTGTCTTCCTGCTGTTGGGCCCCACCCCCGCTCATGCCCTGTGTCTCTCTCCTGTTACCTCCACACCCCTCTCATGCCCCGTGTCTCTCTCCTTTTACCCCCCAGACCCTGTTCATGCCCGTGTCTCCCTTCTGTTGCGCCCCACCCAGGTCATGCCCCGTGTCTCTCTGTTGTTGCCCCCCACCCTCTGCTCATGCCCCGTGTATCTCTGCTGTTACCCCTCCCCTCTCTCATGCCCTGTTTCTCCCTCGTGTTCCCCCCACCCCCACTCATGCCCCGTGTCTTCCTGTTGTTGCTCCCCACTCATGACCCGTGTGTCTCTCATGTTGCCCCCCAGCCCCCGCTCATGCCCCGTGTCTCTCTCCTGTTGCCCCCCGGTCATGCCCCGTGTCTCTCTCCTGTTGCCCCTCACCCCCCGGTCATGCCCTGTGTCTCCCTGTTGCCCCCCACCCTCTGGTCATGCCCCGTGTCTCCCTCCTGTTGCCCCCCAGCACCCGCTCATGTCCCCTGTCTTACTTCTGTTACCCCCCACCCCCCTCTCAAGCCCCGTGTCTCCCTTGTTTTCCACCCACCCCGCTCATGCCCCGTGTCTCCCTGCTATTGCCCCCCACCACCTGCTCATGCCCCGTGTCTCTCTCCTGTTACCCCCCCACCCCCCGTTCATGCCCCGTGTCTCCCTGCTGTTGCCTGCCATCCCCTGCTAATTCCCCGTGTCTCTCTCCTGTTACCCCCCAGCACCCTCGCATGCCCTCTATCTCCCTGCTGTTGGCCCCCACCCCCGCTCATGCCCTGTGTCTCTCTCCTGTTACCCCCACCCCCCTCTCATGCCCTGTGTCTCTCTCCTTTTACCCCCCACCCCCCTCTCATGCCCTGTGTCTCTCTCCTGTTGCCCCCCAGACCCCGTTCATGCCCCGTGTCTCACTTCTGTTGCCCCCCACCCCAGGTCATGCCCCGTGTCTCTCTGCTGTTGCCCCCCACTCTCCGCTCATGCCCTGTGTCTCTCTCCTGTTACCCCCACCCCTCTCTCATGCCCTGTTTCTCCCTCGTGTTCCCCCACCCCCGCTCATGCCCCGTGTCTTCCTGTTGTTGCTCCCCACTCATGACCCGTGTGTCCCTCATGTTGCCCCCCAGCCCCTGCTCATGCCCCGTGTCTCTCTCCTGTTACCCCTCACCCCCGTTCATGCCCCGTGTCTCCCTGCTGTTGCCTCCCACCCCCTGCTAATTCCATGTGTCTCTCTCCTGTTACCCCCCGCTCATGCCCTGTGCCTCTCTCCTGTTACCCCCCACCCCACTCTCATGCCCGTGTCTCTCTCCTGTTACCCCCCACCCCCCTCACATGCCCCGTGTGTCTCTCCTGTTACCCCCCACCCCACTCTCATGCCCCGTGTCTCTCTCCTGTTGCCCCCATCCCCCTTCATGCCCTGTGTCTCCCTGCTGTTGCCACCCATCCCCCACTCATGCCCCGTGTCTCTCCCCTGTTATCCCCCACCCACGGCTCATGCCCCGTGTCTCCCTGCTGTTGCCCCCCACCCCCCACTCATGCCCTGGGTCTCTCTCCTATTACCCCCTCCCCCGCTCATGCCCCGTGTCTCTCTCCTGTTACCCCCACCCCCTGCTCATGCCCCGTGTCTCCCTGCTGTTGCCCCCCACCCCCCTCTCATGCCCCGTGTCTCTCTCCTGTTATCCCCCACCCCCCTCTCATGCCCCGTGTCTCCCTGCTGTTGCCCCCCACACCCGCTCATGTCCTGTGTCTCTCTCCTATTACCCCTCACCACCGGTCAAGCCCTGTGTCTCCCTGTTGTTGCCCCCCACCCCCTCCTCATGCCCCGTGTCTCTCTCCTGTTACCCCCCACCCCTCTCTCATGCCCAGTGTTTCTCTCCTGTTGCCCCCCACTCCCCGGTCATGCCCCGTGTCTCCCTGCTGTTGCCCCCCACCCCCTGCTCATGCCCCGTGTCTCTCTCCTGTTACCCCCCACCCCCCGGTTATGCCCCGTGTCACCCTGCTGTTGCCCCCCACCCCCCGCTCATGCCCCATGTCTCTCTTCTGTTCCCCCACCGCCGCTCATGCCTCGTGTCTCCCCTGTTCCCTCCCACACCCCGCTCATGCCCCGTGTCTCCCCTGTTCTCCCCACCCCCCGCTTATGCCCCGTGTCTCTCTCCTGTTTCCTCCCACCCCCTGGTCATTCCCCGTATCTCCCTGCTGTTGCCCCCCCACCCCCGCTCATGCCCCGTGTCTCCCTGCTGTTGCCCCCCGCTCATGCTCTGTGTCTCTCTCCTGTTGCCCCCACCCCCTGCTCATGCCCTGTGTCTCTCTTCTGTTCCCCCCACCCCCCGCTTATGCCTTGTGTCTCTCCTATTACCCCCATCCCCCGCTCATGCCCTGTGTCTTTCTCCTGTTGCCCCCTGCTCATGTGCCGTGTCTCCCTGCTGTTTCCCCTCACCCCCGCTAATGCCCTGTGTCTCTCTCCTGTTGCCCCCACCCCCTTCTCATGCCCCGTGTCTCCCTCGTGTTCCCCCCACCCCCGCTCATGCCCCGTGTCTCCCTGCTGTTGCCCCCCACCATCCGCTCATGCCCCGTGGCTCCCTGCTTTTGCCCCCCACCCCCTGCTCATTCCCAGTGTCTCTCTCCTGTTACCACCCACCCCCTCTCATGCCCCGTGTCTCTCTCCTGTTACCCGCTGCCACTCCCATGCCCCGTGTCTCTCTCCTGTTGCCCCCCACCCCCGATCACGCTCTGTGTCTCCCTGCTGTTTCCCCCCACCCCCCGCTCATGCCCCGTGTCTCTCCCTGGTACCCCCACCCCCTCTCAAGCCCTTTGTCTCTCTCCTGTTACCCCCCTCTCATGCCCCGTGTCTCTCTCCTTTTGCCCCCCACCCCCCGGTCATGCCCCGTGTCTCGCTTCTGTTTCCCCCACCCCCCGGTCATGCCGCGTGTCTCTCTGCTGTTGCCCCCCACGCCCCCGCTCATGCCCCGTGTCTCTCTCATGTTGTCTCCCACCCCCGCTCATGCCCTGTGTCTCTCTCCTGTTACCCCCAACCCCCTCTCATGCCCTGTGTCTCTCTCCTGTTGCCCCCCACCCCCGGTCATGCCCTGTGTCTCCCTGTTGCCCCCCCACACCCCTGCTCATGCCCCGTGTCTCTCTCATGTTGTCTCCCACCCCTGCTCATGCCCCGTGTCTCTCTCCTGTTACCCCCAACCCTCCTCTCATGCCCTGTGTCTCTCTCCTGTTGCCCCTCACCCCCGGTCATGCACTGTGTCTCCCTGTTGCCCCCCACCCCCCGGTCATGTCCCGTGTCTCTCTTCTGTTACCCTCCACCCCCCACTCATGCCCCGTGTCTCCCTCGTTTTCCCCCCACACCCCCGCTCATGCCCCGTGTCTCTCTCATGTTGTCTCCCACCCCCGCTCATGCCCCGTGTCTCTCTCCTGTTACCCCCAACCCCCCTTTCATGCCCTGTGTCTCTCTCCTGTTTCCCCCCACCCCGGTCATGCCCTGTGTCTCCCTGTTGCCCCCCAACCCCCGGTCATGCCCCGTTTCTCTCTCCTGTTGCCCACACCCTCGCTCATGTCCCGTGTCTCTCTTCTGTTACCCCTGCTCATGCCCCATGTCTCCCTGCTGTTGCCCCACCCCCCTGCTCATGCCCCGTGTCTCCCTCCTGTTCCCCCCACCCCCGCTTATGCCTTGTGTCTCTGCTGTTACCCCCCACCCCCCGCTCATGCCTCATGTCTTTCTCATGTTGCCCCCCGCTCATGCCCGGTGTCTCCCTGCTGTTTCCCACCCCCCCCGCTCATGCCCCATGTCTCTCTCCTGTTATCCCCACCCCCCTCTCATGCCCCGTGTCTCTCTCCTTTTACCCCCCACCCTTCTCTCATGCCCCGTGTCTCCTGTTGCCCCCCAGACCCCATTCATGCCCCGTGTCTTCCTTCTGTTGCCCCCCACCCCCCGGTCATGCCCCGTGTCTCTCTGCTGTTGCCCCCCACCCTCCCCTCATGCCCCGTGTCTCTCTCCTGTTACCCCCACCCCTCTCTCATGCCCCGTGTCTCCCTCGTGTTCCCCCCACCCCCGCACATGCCTCGTGTCTTCCTGTTGTTGCTCCCCACTCATGACCCGTGTGTCTCTCATGTTGCCCCCCACCCCCCGCTCATGCCCTGTGTCTCTCTCCTGTTGCCCCCACCCCCCCGGTCATGCCCCGTGTCTCTCTCCTGTTGCCCCTCACCGCCCGGTCATGCCCTGTGTCTCCCTGTTGCCCCCCACCCTCTGGTCATGCCCCGTGTCTCCCTCCTGTTGCCCCCCACCCCCGCTCATGTCCCCTGTCTTACTTCTGTTACCCCCCACCCCCCTCTCATGCCCCATGTCTCCCTTGTTTTCCCCCACCCCCGCTCATGCCCCGTGTCTCCTTGTTTTTGCCCCCCACCCCCCGCTCATGCCCCGTGTCTCTCTCCTGTTGCCCCTTACCCCCCGCTCATGCCCTGTGTATATCTCCTATTGCCCCGCAACCCCTGGTCATGCCCCGTGTCTCCCTCCTGTTGCACCCCAACCCAGGCTCATGATTCGTGTCTCTCTTCTGTTAACCCCCACCCCCCTCTCATGCCCTGTGTCTTCCTGCTGTTGGGCCCCACCCCCGCTCATGCCCTGTGTCTCTCTCCTGTTACCTCCACACCCCTCTCATGCCCCGTGTCTCTCTCCTTTTACCCCCCACCCCCCTCTCATGCCCCGTGTCTCTCTCCTGTTGCCCCCCAGACCCCGTTCATGCCTGTGCCTCCCTTCTGTTGCGCCCCACCCCAGATCATGCCCCATGTCTCTCTGTTGTTGCCCCCCACCCTCTGCTCATGCCCCGTGTCTCTCTCCCGTTACCCCCACCCCTCTCTCATGCCCTGTTTCTCCCTCGTGTTCCCCCCACCCCAACTCATGCCCCGTGTCTTCCTGTTGTTGCTCCCCACTCATGACCCGTGTGTCTCTCATGTTGCCCCCCAGCCCCCGCTCATGCCCTGTGTCTCTCTCCTGTTGCCCCCCACCCCCCGGTCATGCCTCGTGTCTCTCTCCTGTTGTCCCTCACCCCCCGGTCATGCCCTGTGTCTCCCTGTTGCCCCCCACCCTCTGGTCATGCCCCGTGTCTCCCTCCTGTTGCCCCCCAGCACCCGCTCATGTCCCCTGTCTTACTTCTGTTACCCCCCACCCCCTCTCAAGCCCCGTGTCACCCTTGTTTTCCACCCACCCCCGCTCATGCCCCGTGTCTCCCTGCTGTTGCCCCCCACCCCCTGCTCATGCCCCGTGTCTCTCTCATGTTACCCCACCCCCTCTCATGCCCTATGTCTCTCTCCTGTTGCCCCACACCCCCTGATCATGCCCCGTGTCTCCCTGCTGTTTCCCACACCCCCCGCTCATGCCCCCTGTCTCTCTCCTGTTATCCCCACCCCCCTCTCATGCCCCGTGTCTCTCTCCTTTTACCCCCCACCCCTCTCTCATGCCCTGTGTCTCCTGTTGCCCCCCAGACCCCATTCATGCCCCGTGTCTCCCTTCTGTTGCCCCCCACCCCCCGGTCATGACCTGTGTCTCTCTGCTGTTGCCCCCCACCCTCCCCTCATGCCCCAGTGTCTCTCTCCTGTTACCCCCACCCCTCTCTCATGCCCCGTGTCTCCCTCGTGTTCCCCCCACCCCCGCTCATGCCTCGTGTCTTCCTGTTGTTGCTCCCCACTCATGACACGTGTGTCTCTCATGTTGCCCCCCACCCCCCGCTCATGCCCCGTGTCTCTCTCCTGTTGCCCCCCACCCTCCGGTCATGCCCCGTGTCTCTCTCCTGTTGCCCCTAACCGCCCGGTCATGCCCTGTGTCTCCCTGTTGCCCCCCACCCTCTGATCATGCCCCGTGTCTCCCTCCTATTGCCCCCCACCCCCGCTCATGTCCCCTGTCTTACTTCTGTTACCCCCCACCCCCCTCTCATGCCCCATGTCTCCCTTGTTTTCCCCCACCCCCGCTCATGCCCCGCGTCTCCTTGCTTTTGCCCCCCACCCCCCGCTCATGCCCCGTGTCTCTCTCCTGTTGCCCCCTACCCCCCGCTCATGCCCTGTGTATCTCTCCTATTGCCCCGCAACCCCTGGTCATGCCCCGTGTCTCCCTCTTGTTGCACCCCAACCCAGGCTCATGCTTCGTGTCTCTCTTCTGTTAACCCCCACCCCCCTCTCATGCCCTGTGTCTTCCTGCTGTTGGGCCCCAACCCCGCTCATGCACTGTGTCTCTCTCCTGTTACCTCCACACCCCTCTCATGCCCCGTGTCTCTCTCCTTTTACCCCCCACCCCCTCTCATGCCCCGTGTCTCTCTCCTGTTGCCCCCCAGACCCCGTTCATGCCCATGTCTCCCTTCTGTTGCGCCCCACCCCAGGTCATGCCCGTGTCTCTCTGTTGTTGCCCCCCACCCTCTGCTCATGCCCCGTGTCTCTCTCCCGTTACCCCCACCCCTCTCTCATGCCCTGTTTCTCCCTCGTGTTCCCCCCACCCCCACTCATGCCCCGTGTCTTCCTGTTGTTGCTCCGCACTCATGACCCGTGTGTCTCTCATGTTGCCTCCCACCCCCCGGTCATGCCCCGTGTCTCTCTCCTGTTGCCCCTCACCCCCCGGTCATGCCCTGTGTCTCCCTGTTGCCCCCCACCCTCTGGTCATGCCCCGTGTCTCCCTCCTGTTGCCCCCCAGCACCCGCTCATGTCCCCTGTCTTACTTCTGTTACCCCCCACCCCCCTCTCAAGCCCCGTGTCTCCCTTGTTTTCCACCCACCCCCGCTCATGCCCCGTGTCTCCCTGCTGTTGCCCCCCACACCCTGCTCATGCCCCGTGTCTCTCTCCTGTTACCCCCCCACCCCCCGTTCATGCCCCGTGTCTCCCTGCTGTTGCCTGCCATCCCCTGCTAATTCCCTGTGTCTCTCTCCTGTTACCCCCCAGCCCCCTCTCATGCCCTCTATCTCCCTGCTGTTGGCCCCCACCCCCGCTCATGCCCTGTGTCTCTCTCCTGTTACCCCCACCCCCTCTCATGCCCCGTGTCTCTCTCCTTTTACCCCCTCACCCCCCTCTCATGCCCTGTGTCTCTCTCCTGTTGCCCCCCAGACCCCGTTCATGCCCCGTGTCTCACTTCTGTTGCCCCCCACCCCAGGTCATGCCCCGTGTCTCTCTGCTGTTGCCCCCCACTCTCCGCTCATGCCCTGTGTCTCTCTCCTGTTACCCCCACCCCTCTCTCATGCCCTGTTTCTCCCTCGTGTTCCCCCACCCCCGCTCATGCCCCGTGTCTTCCTGTTGTTGCTCCCCACTCATGACCCGTGTGTCCCTCATGTTGCCCCCCAGCCCCTGCTCATGCCCCGTGTCTCTCTCCTGTTGCCCCCCACCCCCCGGTCATGCCCTGTGTCTCCCTGTTGCCCCCCACCCTCCGGTCATGCCCCGTGTCTCCCTCCTGTTGCCCCCCAACCCCGCTCATGTTCCCTGTCTTACTTCTGTTACCCCCCCTCTCATGCCCCGTGTCTCCCTTGTCTTCCCCCCACCCCCGCTCATGCCCCGTGCCTCCCTGTTGTTGCCCCCCACCCCCTGCTCATGCCCCATGTCTCTCTCCTGTTACCCCTCACCCCCCGTTCATGCCCCGTGTCTCCCTGCTGTTGCCTCCCACCCTCTGCTAATTCCCCGTGTCTCTCTCCTGTTACCCCCCGCTCATGCCCTGTGCCTCTCTCCTGTTACCCCCACCCCACTCTCATGCCCGTGTCTCTCTCCTGTTACCCCCCACCCCCCTCACATGCCCCGTGTGTCTCTCCTGTTACCCCCCACCCCACTCTCATGCCCCGTGTCTCTCTCCTGTTGCCCCCATCCCCCATCATGCCCTGTGTCTCCCTGCTGTTGCCCCCCATCCCCCACTCATGCCCCGTGTCTCTCCCCTGTTATCCCCCACCCACGGCTCATGCCCCGTGTCTCCCTGCTGTTGCCCCCCACCTCCCACTCATGCCCTGGGTCTCTCTCCTATTACCCCCTCCCCCGCTCATGCCACGTGTCTCTCTCCTGTTACCCCCCACCCCCTGCTCATGCCCCGTGTCTCCCTGCTGTTGCCCCCCACCCCCTTCTCATGCCCCGTGTCTCTCTCCTGTTATCCCCCACCCCCTCTCATGCCCTGTGTATCCCTGCTGTTGCCCCCTACACCCGCTCATGTCCTGTGTCTCTCTCCTATTACCCCTCACCACCGGTCAAGCCCCGTGTCTCCCTGTTGTTGCCCCCCACCCCCTCCTCATGCCCCGTGTCTCTCTCCTGTTACCCCCACCCCTCTCTCATGCCCAGTGTTTCTCTCATGTTGCCCCCCACTCCCCGGTCATGCCCCGTGTCTCCCTGCTGTTGCCCCCCACCCCCTGCTCATGCCCCGTGTCTCTCTCCTGTTACCCCCCACCCCCCGTCATGCCCCGTGTCACCCTGCTGTTGCCCCCCACCCCCCGCTCATGCCCCGTGTCTCTCTCCTGTTCCCCCACCGCCGCTCATGCCTCGTGTCTCGCCTGTTCCCTCCCACACCCCGCTCATGCCCCGTGTCTTCCCTGTTCTCCCCCACCCCCCGTTCATGCCCCGTGTCTCCCTGGTGTTGCCCCCACCCCCCTCTCATGCCCCGTGTCTCCCTCCTGTTGCCCCCATCCCCCGCTCATGCCCCGGGTCTCTCTCCTGTTTCCCCCCACCCCCTGGTCATTCCCCGTATCTCCCTGCTGTTGCTCCCCCCACCCCTGCTCATGCCCGTGTCTCCCTGCTGTTGCCCCCCGCTCATGCTCTGTGTCTCTCTCCTGTTGCCCCCACCCCCTGCTCATGCCCCGTGTCTCTCTTCTGTTCCCCCCACCCCCCGCTTATGCCTTGTGTCTCTCCTATTACCCCCATCCCCCGCTCATGCCCCGTGTCTTTCTCCTGTTGCCCCCTGCTCATGTGCCGTGTCTCCCTGCTGTTTCCCCTCACCCCCGCTAATGCCCCATGTCTCTCTCCTGTTACCCCCATCCCCTTCTCATGCCCCCTGTCTCCCTCGTGTTCCCCCCATCCCCGCTCATGCCCCGTGTCTCCCTGATGTTGCCCCCCACCATCCGCTCATGCCCCGTGTCTCCCTGCTGTTGCCCCCCACCCCCTGCTCATTCCCAGTGTCTCTCTCCTGTTACCACCCACCCCCCTCTCATGCCCCGTGTCTCTCTCCTGTTACCCGCTACCACTCCCATGCCCCGTGTCTCTCTCCTGTTGCCCCCCACCCCCGATCACGCTCTGTGTCTCCCTGCTGTTTCCCCCCACCCCCCGCTCATGCCCCGTGTCTCTCCCTGGTACCCCCACCCCCCTCTCATGCCCTTTGTCTCTCTCCTCTTACCCCCCTCTCATGCCCCGTGTTTCTCTCCTTTTGCCCCCCACCCCCCGGTCATGCCCCGTGTCTCGCTTCTGTTTCCCCCACCACCCGGTCATGCCGTGTGTCTCTCTGCTGTTGCCCCCCACGCCCCCGCTCATGCCCCGTGTCTCTCTCATGTTGTCTCCCACCCCCGCTCATGCCCTGTGTCTCTCTCCTGTTACCCCCAACCCCCCTCTCATGCCCTGTGTCTCTCTCCTGTTGCCCCCCACCCCCGGTCATGCCCTGTGTCTCCCTGTTGCCCCCCCACACCCCTGCTCATGCCCTGTGTCTCTCTCATGTTGTCTCCCACCCCTGCTCATGCCCCGTGTCTCTCTCCTGTTACCCCCAACCCCCCTCTCATGCCCTGTGTCTCTCTCCTGTTGCCCCTCACCCCCGGTCATGCCCTGTGTCTCCCTGTTGCCCCCCACCCCCCGGTCATGTCCCGTGTCTCTCTTCTGTTACCCTCCACCCCCCACTCATGCCCCGTGTCTCCCTCGTTTTCCCCCCCACACCCCCGCTCATGCCCCGTGTCTCTCTCATGTTGTCTCCCACCCCCGCTCATGCCCTGTGTCTCTCTCCTGTTACCCCCAACCCCCCTCTCATGCCCTGTGTCTCTCTCCTGTTGCCCCCCACCCCCGGTCATGCCCTGTGTCTCCCTGTTGCCCCCCCACACCCCTGCTCATGCCCCGTGTCTCTCTCATGTTGTCTCCCACCCCTGCTCATGCCCCGTGTCTCTCTCCTGTTACCCCCAACCCCCCTCTCATGCCCTGTGTCTCTCTCCTGTTGCCCCTCACCCCCGGTCATGCCCTGTGTCTCACTGTTGCCCCCCACCCCCGGTCATGTCCCGTGTCTCTCTTCTGTTACCCTCCACCCCCCACTCATGCCCCGTGTCTCCCTCGTTTTCCCCCCCACACCCCCGCTCATGCCCCGTGTCTCTCTCATGTTGTCTCCCACTCCCGCTCATGCCCCGTGTCTCTCTCCTGTTACCCCCAACCCCCCTCTCATGCCCTGTGTCTCTCTACTGTTTCCCCCCACCCCGGTCATGCCCTGTGTCTCCCTGTTGCTCCCCAACCCCCGGTCATGCCCCTTTCTCTCTCCTGTTGCCCACACCCTCGCTCATGTCCCGTGTCTCTCTTCTGTTACCCTCCACCCCCTCTCATGCCCCGTGTCTCCCTCGTTTTCCCCCCCGCCCCCCACTCATGCCCCGTGTCTCCCTGCTGTTGCCCCCCACCCCCCGCTCATGCCCCGTGTCTGTCTCCTGTTACCCCCCAACCCCCACTCATGCCCTTTGTCTCTCTCCTGTTACCCCCACCCCCTCTCATGCCCGTTTCTCTCTCCTGTTGCCCCATCCCCTGGTCATGCCCCGTGTCTCCCTGATGTTGCCCCCCACCCCTGCTCATGCCCCGTGTCTCTCTCCTGTTATCCTCCACCCCCCTCTCATGCCCCGTGTCTCTCTTCTGTTACCCCTCATCCCCTCTCATGTCCCGTGTCTCTCTCCTGTTACCCCTCACCCACCTCTCATGCCCCGTGTCTCTCTCCTGTTGGCCCCCACCCCCCAGTCATGCCCCGTATCTCCTTTCTGTTGCCCCCCACCCCCGTCATGCCCGTTGTCTCCCTGCTGTTGCCCCCCTCCTCCCGCACATGCCCCGTGTCTCCCTGCTGTTTCCCCCTACTCATGCCCTGTGTCTCTCTCATTTTGCCCCCCACCCCCGCTCATGCCCCGTGGCCACCGCTCATGCCCCGTGTCTCTCTCTTTTTGCCCCCAGCCCCCAGTCATGACCTGTGTCTCTCTCCTGTTGCCCCCCACCACCCGGTCATGCCCTGTGTCTCCTTGTTGCCCCCCACCCCCCGGTCATGCCCCGTGTCTTCCTCCTGTTGCCCCCACCCCCCAGTCATGCCCCATGTCTCCCTTCTGTTGCTCCCCACCCCCAGTCATTCCCCGTGTCTCCCTGCTGTTGCCCCCCTCCCCCCACTCATGCCACGTATCTCTCTCCTGATACCCCCTACGCCCCTCTCATGCCCCGTGTCACCCTCGTGTTCCCCCCACACCCCACTCTTGCCCCGTGTCTCCCTGCTGTTGCCCCCCACCCCCCGCTCATGCCCCATGTCTCCCTGCTGTTGCCCCCCACCCCCCGCTCATGCCCCGTGTCTCTCTCCTGTTACCCCACACCCCTGGTCATGCCCCATGTCCCCCTGCTGTTGCCCCCCACCCCCCTCTCATGCCCCGTGTCTCCCTCCTGTTGCCCCCCACCCCCCGCTTATGTCCCGTGTCTCTTTTCTGTTACCCCCCACCCCCCTCATGCCCCATGTCTCCCTTGTTTTCCCCCCACCCCCCGCTCATGCCCCGTGTCTCCCTGCTGTTGCCCCCCACCCCCGCTCATGCCCCGTGTCTGTCTTCTGTAACCCCTCCTCCCCCTGCTCATGCCCCGTGTCTCTCTCCTGTTACCCCCCACCCCCCTCTCATGCCCGTGTCTCTCTTCTGTTGTCCCCCCACCCGCCTCTCATGCCCCGTGTCTCTCTCCTGTTACCCCTCACCCCCACTCATGCCCCGTGTCTCTCTCCTGTTGCCCCCCACCCCCAGTCATGCCCCATGTCTCCCTTCTGTTGCTCCCCACCCCCAGTCATTCCCTGTGTCTCCCTGCTGTTGCCCCCCTCCCCCCACTCATGCCCCGTATCTCTCTCCTGATACCCCCTACGCCCCTCTCATGTCCCGTGTATCCCTCGTGTTCCCCCCACACCCCACTCTTGCCCCGTGTCTCCCTGCTGTTGCCCCCCACCCCCCGCTCATGCCCCATGTCTCCCTGCTGTTGCCCCCCACCCCCACTCATGCCCCGTGTCTCTCTCCTGTTACCCCACACCCCCCGGTCATGCCCCATGTCCCCCTTCTGTTGCCCCCCACCCCCGGTCATGCCCCTTGTCTCCCTGCTGTTGCCCCCCACCCCCCGCTCATGCCCCGTGTCTCTCTCCTGGTACCCCCACCTCCCTCTCATGCCCCGTGTCTCCCTCGTGTTCCCCCACACCACGCTCATGCCCCGTGTCTCCCTGCTGTTGCCCCCCACCCCCCTCTCATGCCCCGTGTCTCCCTCCTGTTGCCCCCCACCCCCCGCTCATGCCCCGGGTCTCTCTCCTGTTTCCCCCCACCCCCCGGTCATTCCCCGTATCTCCCTGCTGTTGCCCCCCACCCCCTGCTCATGCCCCGTGTCTCCCTGCTGATGCCCCCGCTCATGCTCCGTGTCTCTCTCCTGTTGCCCCCACCCCCTGCTCATGCCCCATGTCTCTCATCTGTTCCCCCCACCCCCCGCTTATGCCTCGTGTCTCTGCTATTACCCCCACCCCCCGCTCATGCCCCGTGTCTTTCTCCTGTTGCCCCCTGCTCATGTGCCCTGTCTCCCTGCTGTTGCCCCTCATCCCCCGCTAATGCCCCGTGTTTCTCTCCTGTTACCCCCACCCCCTTCTCATGCCCTGTGTCTCCCTCGTGTTCCCCCCACCCCCGCTCATGCCCCGTGTCTCCCTGCTGTTGCCCCCCACCACCCGCTCATGCCCCGTGTCTCCCTGCTGTTGCCCCCTGTTAGGCGGAAACCTGTGCAGTTCCCTCTGGGACCACTGCAAAAGATTTAGGACTACAGGTGTTTGGCAGTAAACCCACTTGGTAGCAGTCTGTACCACACAGATTCACTGTTGGTAGCTGTGGCTGAGCATTCAGACTTCTCTCAAGAAGAGTTAAGCAGTATGTGGAGTATACAACATAGGGCAATTCTTCACAGTTACACAAGCAAACACGCAACGAGGCTCAGTGTAAAGATATTAAGGTATTTATTTATAACGAAACATCTATCAAAAACACTATGGCACTATCACGGCAAACAAAGCAAACACAATTACTCTACGAAGAAGAAACAATCAATCCCCCTAGCAATATTTCGACAAGTCTAGGTTTTACCGGCACCACTTATTTACAGACAGAGTGTGTATGCCTCAACCTAGATGGCACTCTAATATTAGTTAGGACGGGAGAGAAAAATAGGCAGGTTATGAAATCAACACAGTTCAATACTTCACGAGAAAAATGCAAGGCAAGAAGGCAAGAACCACAATAGATCATAAAGTTCAGAGGCCAGGCCCACTCGGAGAGAGGCAAGGCGATATGTCCCAAAAGTCTCTAGTGGAAATGCGTTCGAGTCTTTGTAGCAAATTGTTATCGGCAGATTGAACTAGTTCAGAACAATACGTGAGAAAGCTTGGAGGGGACCCAACGGAAAGGAGAGGATTAAGACACCTCACTCGAACCGATCGAAAGGGAAGCCAGGCGGACACGGTACCTTGTTGTAGAGGGCAGCTCCGGCGTTGTTCCTGGTGGTGGATGCACGTTGGGTCTTTGCCAAGAGTAGAGATGTTCTCGTCGTCGAAGAAAAGTGAAGTCCGGTGCACCACCAGGGAAGAGACCAGCCGCGTAGTGCTCCGTCACAAGGCACCACCTTTTGGTCGCGGTACAGGGGTAGTGGCTATCCGGTTGCCGAGGTGCTCTGCACGGGCAATTCGACCACTGTGTCCTGAGGCGAATAAATAGCAAAGGGGACTGGTTGTTCCCACCAGTCAGGGGAAGAGACTCTCCGGCAGGGAGATCTCCTCTGTCGTCGGGAAGTGGTGAGTCGGTTCCGCAGGGTTCCACTGGAGGTGTCGTCGTGCAGGTCGCTCAGCGTTACCCTCGTCGGATTCTTAGGTCCTGTGGCGACTTCTGACGATCCAGTCCCAAAAGCCCTGCTTTTATGCAGAAAACCCCCATTCATTCAGCCTAGCTGTCAATCAACACATGCTAAGTGGTGAGCGGGGAGGCTCACCACTTGGGCAAATCACTCCAGAGTGCGACCGGAGTTGGCAAGGCAACTCGGTCCAGGGTGCCTAAACCCCCTCCCACACCCATGTGGTAACCCAGACAGAATGGCACCACTTTGGAGGGTCTCTGTACAGAAGCCCGCCAAAAGTGGAACAAAGGGCTCAACCTTTGGTTTAGGAGTCACAGAGACGAACACAGAGGCCATTTTACATTACCGAGTTCTGGCAGAAAATACCATCCGATAAACTTATTTATGATAAGTAGACCGGTGGTACGTTAGAGATTAACGAGGAAAAGTATCAATCTCCAACAATGGGACGAATCCCATAGGGTTATGTTCGGGGTCGAACATAACAAGTAGTTTCCACTGCCACCAGCCAAAACTCGATGAGGGGGGACCGGACAGTGCCCCCTCGAGTAACAGATCCAGGAGTAATCGAATTACCCCTTTTAATACATCCACAATAAGATGGTTTGTACTAGTTCTGTTAGTAAATTCAGGTCTAGTAAAGCCAATGGTGACTTTACATGCCCGGGGAGACAGTAGTCAGTCCCCGGGTATGGAGTCTATGGTGGGTGTCCGCTAGGACGCCCCAGTGCTACGGCACGTAGGGTGCGGTGTAACACACATAGAAAAACATATGAGACCCTATGGAGTAAAAGACCCCATAGCCCATAGAACACATTGACATTCAAAGGAATTATACACATACATGTCCAAGAGCGGGAGAAAAGAGTCCCACTCTTGGCAGGATGGAAAAAAAACGAACTCCAGAAATCCAGCAAAGCTGCTGGGGGACTCACTAGGTTAGGAAATTCAGCCTAAACAGAGAATTCTCCCTAACACCGCCCACCCCCTGCTCATTCCCAGTGTCTCTCTCCTGTTACCCCCACCCCCCTCTCATGCCCTGTGTCTCTCTCCTGTTACCCCCCACCCCTCTCATGCCCTGTGTCTCCCTCCTGTTGCCCCCACCCCTGATCTTGCCCTATGTCTCCCTGCTGTTTCCCCCCACCCCCCGCTCATGCCCCGTGTCTCTCTCCTGGTACCCCTACCCCCCTCTCATGCCCTTTGTCTCTCTCCTGTTACTCCCCTCTCATGCCCCGTGTCTCCCTTCTGTTGCCCCCACCCCCGGTCATGCCCCGTGTCTCTCTGCTGTTGCCCCCCACCCCCCGCTCATGCCCCGTGTCTCTCTCATGTTGTCTCCCACCCCCTCTCCGCCCCGTGTCTCTCTCCTGTTACCCCCAACCCCCCTCTCATGCCCTGTGTCTCTCTCCTGTTGACCCCCACCTCTCGGTCAGGCCCTGTGTCTCCCTGTTGCCCCCCACCCCCGGTCATGCCCCGTTTCTCTCTCCTGTTGCCCACACCCCCGCTCATGTCCCGTGTCTCTCTTCTGTTACCCTCCACCCCCCTCTCATGCCCCATGTCTCCCTCGTTTTCCCCCCGCCCCCCACTCATTCCCTGTTTCTCCCTGCTGTTGCCCCCCACCCTCGCTCATGCCCTGTGTCTGTCTCCTGTTACCCCCCACCCCCCTCATGCCCTTTGTCTCTCTCCTGTTCCCCTCACCCCCTCTCATGCCCCATGTCTCTCTCCTGTTGCCCCCCATCCCCTGGTCATGCCCCGTGTCTACCTGCTGTTGCCCCTCACCCCTGCTCATGCCCCGTGTCTCTCTCCTGTTATCCTCCACCCCCCTCTCATGCCCTGTGTCTCTCTCCTGTTACCCCTCACCCCCCTCTCATGCCCCGTGTTTCTCTCCTGTTACCCCTCACCCCCCTCTCATGCCCCCTGTCTCTCTCCTGTTGGCCCTCACCCCACGGTCATGCCCCGTGTCTCCTTTCTGTTGCCCCCCACCCCCTCTCATGCCCCGTGTCTCTCTTCTGTTACCCTCCACCCCCCTATCATGCCCCGTGTCTCCCTCGTTTTCCCCCCGCCCTCCACTCATGCCCCGTGTCTCCCTGCTGTTGCCCCCCACCCCCCGCTCATGCCCCGTGTCTGTCTCCTGTTACCCCCCACCCCCCGCTCATGCCCTTTGTCTCTCTCCTGTTACCCCCACCCCTCTCATGCCCCGTGTCTCTCTCCTGTTGCCCCCCATCCCCTGGTCATGCCCCGTGTCTCCCTGCTGTTGCCCCCCACCCCCGCTCATTCCCCGTGTCTCCCTCCTGTTATCCTCCACCCCCCTCTCATGCCCCGTGTCTCTCTCCTGTTACCCCTCACCCCCCTCTCATGCCCCGTGTCTCTCTCCTGTTGGCCCCCACCCCCCGGTCATGCCCCGTGTCTCCTTTCTGTTGCCCCCCACCCCCGTCATGCCCCGTGTCTTCCTGCTGTTGCCCCCCTCCCCCGCCCATGCCCCGTGTCTCTCTCCTGTTACCCCCCACCCCTCTCTCATGCCCATGTCTCCCTCGTGTTCTCCCCACCCCCGCTCATGCCCCGTGTCTCCCTGCTGTTTCCCCCTACTCATGCCCCGTGTCTCTCTCATGTTGCCCCCCACACCCGCTCATGCCCCGTGCCCCCCGCTCATTCCCCGTGTCTCTCTCTTTTTGCCCCCCCAGCCCCCAGTCATGCCCCGTGTCTCTCTCCTGTTGCCCCCCACCACTCGGTCATGCCCTGTGTCTCCCTGTTGCCCCCAACACCCTGTCATGCCCCGTGTCTTCCTCCTGTTGCCCCCCACCCCCCGCTCCTGTCCCGTGTCTCTCTTCTGTTACCCCCCACCCCCCGCTCATGCCCCGTGTCTCTCTCCTGATACCCCCCACCCCCCTCTCATGCCCCGTGTCTCCCTTTTGTTCCCCCCACACCATGCCCCGTGTCTCCCTGCTGTTGCCCCCTAACCCCCACTCATGCCCTGTGTCTCTCTCATGTTGCCCCCCACCCCCTGCTCATGCACCGTGTCTCTCTCCTGTTACCCCCCACCCCCCTCTCATGCCCCATGTCTCTCTCCTGTTGCCCCCCACCCCCGGTCATGCCCCGTGTCTCTCTTCTGTTACCCCCCACCCCCCTCTCATGCCCCGTGTCTCCCTGCTGTTGCCCCCCACCCCCCGCTCATGCCCCATGTACCCCTGCTGTTGCCCCCACCCCCCGCTCATGCCCCGTGTCTCTCTCCTGTTACCCCCCGCTCATGCCCCGTGTCTCCCTGCTGTTGCCCCCCAGCCCCCGCTCATGTCCCGTGTCTCCCTCCTGTTACCCTCACCCTCCGCTCATGCCCCGTGTCCCTCTCCTGTTACCCCCCACCCCCCCTCTCATGCCCCGTGTCTCCCTCCGGTCCCCCCTACCCATGCACTGTTATGTTCTCTTTATACACCCCGTCTTCCCTTTCCATGGTGTCCATCTTGGTAAAAGATTTTCCTTCCTACACCGGGACGCCGCAGGCGTTCCGGTTTGGGAAGAAAAATCTTTTTTTTTACAACCCCGGGTTCACACTTTGAGAACCTAGGATGCTAGTGGTCTTCATCCATTGAAAAGGACGTTATGGTTACGTTGCACTAATAAAAAACTATGAAATTCGATTAAAAAAATGTGTTAAAGGGACGTTATGGTTAAGTTGCACTAATAAAAAATTCAATGAAAAAACGTTGTTAAAGGAACGTTATGGTTAAATTGCACTAATAAAAACCTATGAAAATCAATGAAAAAACGTTGTTAAAGGGACGTTATGGTAAAGTTGCACTAATAGAAACCAATGAAATTCAGTGAAAAAACTTTGTTAAAGGGAGGTTATGGTAGTTGCGCTATTAAAAACCTATGAAATTCAGTGAAAAAACTTTGGTAAAGGGACGTTATGGTTATGAAATTAAGTGAAAAAACTTTGTTAAAGGGACGTTATGGTTAAGTTGCGCTTCTAAAAACCTATGAAATTCAGTGAAACAACTTTGTTAAAGGGACGTTATGGTTCCAAGTAAAACCGAAAAACCCTTGAATTCGCCAGTTATGGTAAGCTAAGCAACCATAACTCGCGCCACCACCATGCACTGCTAAGCCTAACACCCAGGACATCAAAGATGACATCACAAATGCCATTGATGACATCACTGATGACATCACATGTGCATTTACCTTTCATGAAAAGTCTGTACAAGGGATTCTTAGTGTAATGTTAATAAAAAAAAGTGTCAAAGATTATTGGAATAAATATCAAGTGCTAATCAGTGCATTAAGCTATGCTTTGATATAAATAGCATTCTATTATTAACTTCAATCCAGTATACTAAGGTACTCATGTAGAAACATAGGCATTGTGTGCAGCATACATGATGGAGGTGCAATATTCATAAGCTTGCCATGTTGAATAATGAAATGATAACTGTTTTCATATTAGAGTTTTGCGTACAGTGAAACTTGTGATAAGTAGGTAATAAAACCCACTTACTACATAATTGCATTATTATAGACAAATCACAAAGAGACAACACCACATATAAATATGAATATATACAAGGGAATTGAAGAAAATAAACAGCAATAGTAGCAGAAAGTGTTCATAACCTAACTGATTACCTTTATGCAGAGAAATGATTGCTCTGTTTCAAAGCTGTTACTTATCCTATCTATATATATCACATGATGTGTCTGGACCCTAAGGAAAATAGTGTGAGTACAACATATAAAAATATGAGCATATACAGGGAAAGTACAGTAATAAAAAACATCAAAACTATCAGAAAGTTCTGATAACTCTACTGATAATTTTAATGCACAAAAAGGATTGCTGTCTTTCAAGGTTGTGTCTTCCTCTATGTATATGTTTCATATGATATGACTGGACCATAAGGGAATTATTGTAAGAACATACTTGAAGGATAAGTCTATAAATATAGTACATTTACAATTTTTTGTTCCTGACTGTTACTGAAGAAAATCATGTGGCCTAGATATGTCAGGAAAGGAAAAAAGGGGGTGTCAGACATGTGATGTCATCAGTGATGTCATCAATGCCATTTTTGATGTCATCTTTGATGTCCTGGGTGTTAGGCTTAGCAGTGCACGGTGGTTGCCTAGCTTACCATAACTGGCGAATTTCAAGGGTTTTTCGGTTTTACTTGGAACCATAACGTCCCTTTAACAAAGTTTTTTCACTGAATTTCATAGGTTTTTAGTAGCGCAACTTAACCATAACGTCCCTTTAACAACGTTTTTTCACTGAATATAGAATATGTTTGGATTTAATGTGTTGCAGAAAAATAGTTCAAGCAGAAAATTGTTTTTCATTTTGTGCTTTAAAATAAATAATAAAATGCAGAATACCGCTCATGTGTGTTAAACTCCAACAGTGCACCAATTAAACATTGTACCCTAAACAGTTCCTTGTCAATTTATGGCTGTTAATTGACAGAAAACTAATCCCCAACAAAGAATTTGAAATGCTTTTTGAAATGCTTTTCACAGCTTTTATTAAGTGCTATCCCAGGTATACCAGAGGTCGTCTAGGGGTCTGTCTTACTCCCAAGGGACCAACTCCCTTCCCCAGAATAAACGGAGTACTCAGCCAACGGCAAGATCGAACTGCGGTTTCTTGCAAAAAACAACAGGGATCATACAAGACAATCAAGACTCTCGAGTACTTGTCAACTTTCCATAGCGTGCTGGCCAGTTTTGTAGCAATCTTACGTCATCCCTGGGCCCTTCCCCAAAAAACCTATCACCACACATGATTGGGAATTGAGCATGGTAACCCCTATAGAAGTGCCCTATAGAGGTTACTCTACTGATCCTTGCATGTCAGGTGGCTGGCCTGTCCGTCCCCAAGAAACTATCTATTGCAAATTTGCAGAGTGGTGAGCTTACCATTGGCTCTTGCCCCTTGCCGTACACCCCTGTGTTCCTATTCTGTGATTGGCTAGAGTTGATCTCCCCAGGCCTGGGACTCAATTAGGTTCTCAGCTCTCTGTGCACCTCTTCAAGGTGATGCAAACATCTAAGTGTCTGTATTGTATCTGGTAGTGTACCACTTTTGCCTATGAGAGTGTGCTACTACGTTGCAACACTTGTTGCTTTCCTTGTCTGGGTTTGCTGGGATCGGCTCTGCTTTCCCACCGCGGGTGAATGCTGTCTGGTTTAGCTGCATCACATGCTCATAGACCACAAAATCAAGCTCTTTAGCTTGCATTTATGAGGATTTATTCGGTTTCTCTGCAGCTGGTCTCCTGTCGTCTAAATTTTGGAATGCGAGTGTGTATCTCTGATTTTGCTCTCTGTGCAGCCCGAATCAGCTCTCCTCGTCTCTTGCTCTGTGGCTTGAGGTCTTCTGTAATTTTGCTTAGACTTATAATATGATTTCTACATGCTCGTGTTATGCTAGCTAACCTATAAATTCATCACACATGGTCCTACCAGGCTCCATATGTATTCCTGTAGTTCCTTAGGGTTAATTGCTTTAAGCATCTGCAAGCTTGACCAGGATCTCTTGTTGCCTTGCGTTTCTGTGTTAATGCATTTGGCTAATGAGAAAACTAATAAAAACTTTGACAGTATGAATGTGTTTCCATCCTCTAGTTATAGAACTGTCTAAGCATGTTCTTTGTGTATGCAAATGTATATTCATGTGCTGTGGTACAGGAATGCGAGTCTGCTTCATGATCAGTGCTGCTATGTCGTGGTGTCACTAATGAAATCAGCATTATGGCTTCTTGCTTTTTAGTCGAGACTGTCCATTAAGGTATTCCCATTCATTGTTGTCTCCCCAATGCCTCAAAGAAGATGTACTGTATTGGGTTTGTATGGTTGATTGAGAGGACGTGTCAGCAAACAGTGCAATTGGGTTTCATCCAAAATAAGATGTGTGACTTTGAGCATTCCCGGCTCTACTTCCTGGGACCCTCTATTCAGCTCCTGTGACAGCTGGAAATCCCTCTGATGACTCAAGCAGCAGGTAGTATGATGTCACAACTGAAGCACAATAACTGATTACAGAGCAGTTATGAAGTCATTTTCTTATTACAGGTCAGATGTGATGTCACAACTAGCCTGTAATAAAAAAAAAAAATTCCAGGCATTTATACAGATATTGCAGTCTGCCATGTATTCATTTGTATTATTAGACATCATCTCTAGCTCTCGATCTGCCTTTCCAAAGGGATGTTATTCCCAATTGCCAGCATAATCTCATGAAATACATCAATGCCTAAGTAGAACCCGAGGTACAAGTGGATAGAATATGCACTATATTGCCTAAAATGAATGTCTCTGATGCAATAATATTTATTTCCCTTATTATCTAGTTCATTGGGTAAAAATAACCATGGGCATTGCTGTTTTAGCACAGCTATACGACAAGCAATGATAAAGCGAACAGTTTTGACTTTTGTATAAGTATTAAATAAGCAGCTGGCAGGCACTGGCGCCCTATGCCACATACACACAAGATTTTCCAGCTGTTACAATTTGATGTCCCGGTAGTACTATTAAGGCAGTGGTGGGTAAAGGCATAGGCCATGCCTACTCCAAGGACAAAACTGTTGGTTTTATACTCCAAGGACAAAACTGTTGGTTTTATAAATGCTAGCTGGTATATTTTTTAATTAAGCTATTACCTTCCATTATAACAAACCTTTAGCTGTCTGCATAACATCAATAAATTCACATCACATTTCTTAAAAATCAATTACATCAGATAACTAATATCTTTACTTAAAATACATTTTTACACATGTTATTTCTTAAAAGAGATAAATCATCAATACGGTGCTGACCACTGCATATTATTGCCCACCATGAGTCAGGTGTTAATGTTCTATAGTGTTTTATATATCTGTTTAATATCAAACCTCGCCTTTCTGGCAAAGATTTGCAGTCTACCAAAATATGTCTGGTTGTTTCCAATTCAGCAGCATTCTTACAGAAATGACAGAAACACATGTTAGATTCCCTAGCCTGCAAAACGTCTCTTGTTCATAGTAAATTTAAACACATTTTCATAAAAGTCTTTCTCGGGGACAGGTTAGGGCATTTCATTAGGTAGATGGGTAATTGATTGAATGCTTTAGAGTCACTTTAAAAATGATTACATTCTTTGTACAGTTTGCATTCGTCTAACGTTGATATCCAATTGTGTCTCCCCACGTTTTTTGCTACTTCTTGTGGATTCACAATTAGGTCATCTACATAACTGCCAACATCTTTCAAGATTTCAGAACTGGGTTTAACAAGATTGCATCTTTATCTACCCTTAAGGCCATCTCTAAGAAGGGAGTGGCCATTGGCCGTCAGGCATTTTCAGAAAAAGGCCAGTTTATTACGGTGGATCAAAGCCTTTAAGGTTAACAATCCCAAGTCGCAACAAATCAACTGGATTGGGGTATGTGAGGAATATGAGGGCATCCTCACTTCTTTCCGAAATATATCCTCCTCCCAGGTGGCCAGGAAAGTCTGTCCCTATTGGATCCTGACCCTGGGGGTGGATATGCGAGGGAGGATCACCTGGTTGGAGGAAACTTGGGGAATGGGGATGAGGCACCCTGGGGTCAGACACTGTATCCCCATTTCGCTTTTAAAAGGAGGCAAATATCCCCCAGGCATTTGTAGGGTATTACCAATCCCTTCCCTATTTTTCCTGAAGACCATCTCCCAATACACACCAATCTGGTACTGAGATGAGGAAGAGACAACCTAGATCCATACATCCTCTCTTTATTAACTCAGACATAGAAAACACCACTCTGGTAATGGGACGAGAAAGAGGGATGCTGAGTACCAATACTGTTATGCAGTAAATGGACATTGCCTGCAACTGAGCTCAGAGCGGCGATATGAATGGCCCGCTCAGGTGAGGCTAAGGAGATCACCTGTGGAGCGCTTACAGGAGAAGCCGAAGGTGAAGCCAGGGAGATGCGTGCCCGAAGCATCAAAAAGCTGCAGAGTTGTTGCAGCAGAAGTGGATTGTTCAGGTAGAATTCAAAAGACACAATCTCTGTTAACCTGAGGCGACGGAGATACTGTGAGAGAGTTGTGCTGACCCGGGAGCAGCGACAGCCACAGAGAGTGTGCTAGCACCTGGAGACAGCATACCCAGTGAGTCAAAGCAGTCTGAATGACTCCAGGATGCTGTGGTGCGAACCGTGTGGTTTCTGCTTGTCGGATGGCTAGCGAGTGAGAGAGATACCATTTAGGCCAACGGAATGCCTGCCCAGCTTTAAATACAGATGATTGATAACTACGATAGCAAGAAGGCTGAAAGAATTGAATGAAAGGATTTTTTAATACTGAACTCTAAATTAAATGAAACTGATAAGGCCAAGGAAGGGCCAGAGAAATAGTGCACTTTGAAACTGTCAATAGGCCCGTGAACAGGGTGCAAATTCACAGCAGGAGATAAACTGGGAATTTGAGGTTTCTTTATTCAATGTGACTGATTAGAATGAAATGAAACTATTTCTGAATACTGAACCGAAAGGAAGCAAGTGTGATTGAATACCAATTGCAGTGAAATCAGTTGGTGAAGTTCCCTGATACAAATGAACAGTGAACTGTTTAAACTGAAGCATTGGCAGGTGCCACAAGAATAAGAGGAACTGTGTCATTTGAAAGACTAAGCAGTGCAAAAGCTTTGAGAACATTTGATAATCTAACAAGTGAATGGTGGCAAAACAAGTATTGAGAAAACTGCAAGATTATAAGTTCAATACCCCTGTGAAGCTGAAACAGTGGCAGTGTAACTGAAGAAGGAAGTAAGGTGTGTCGGTTGCATGACGTGTAATGGGTGGACCGTGTGGTCCGACAACTGCTCCTAGACCGAGTGCACCCACCTAAAGGAAAAGTCACTTAACTCATTTATAAGTTTGTAATGTCAAGAAAGTGTGTGCATTCTGAACTAAAAGAATGGAAATCTGTCGTAGTGGTGAAATTGGTGAAAGGCACTGAAGCCTGAAAAGCTGGCAAGTGTCCTGAGGAATTGTGTGGTTTTGGAACATTGAGAGACTTGAAAGCTTGGGGAAGGGAACCCCTCTTTTTGGTAAAGTGAACTCTCCTGAATCCTGCGGAAGGGAGAAACCATTTCCTTTCAAGAGCTGAAAAAAGCTCTTAACTTTTAGTTGAACACTTCTCATTTTGACACATACATCCCTACACATTATGTACAAGTAGATGTGATCAGTTTTGGACACAGACAGGCATTTACTTTGGACATCCTGATACAGACTATCATTAGTTTCAGTTAGGAAGGGAGATCCCACCTTAGCATAGGGCAAGTTAGCCCTTTTCCCAACCCGTCTTTTGACATCAATAAAGGTTTGTAGCCAAGCTTTACTCAGTTGTCTATGCCTACTTTATTTTTTCACAGGTACTTTTAGGGAGACTCAATGCCCTTTTCCAAAAAATACCTTCTAATGGATTCCAGTTGATGAGGAAGCAAGACATGAATTTCTGACAGCTAAGTTATAACGGGAACTACTTTTAGCTTATACAACTCATGTAATGTTAATAGGGTACATTTGCAATTTTTAAAAATCAATATGTACTGGGCCGCTAGTTCCTCCACCTTCAGTAGCAAAAATTCAGTGTTTTGCCTTTCCCTAACACCATTATTAAAACCCCAAATGCTGATATAAAGCAATTCTTGATAGTACAGTATCGGCCACAGACCAATTAAATCTAAGTTCATTGTGAGAGCAACTAGATTTTGTCGCCATTATATGTGACTTATTGCCGTTAATCTCGAAATTGTTGGCTTAGTCCTGTAAGGCATTCAGTGACTATCTTAGTGAGCAGGACTAAATCATCAACATAAAATAACCAATGGATTCCCAGTTCCGATTTGTTTGAGGGGATTAGACCTGAGAGAGGACATGGTTCCACCTAAATCAGAGACACACAGATTGAATAAAGCAAGGGCCAAAATACACCCCTGCTTTAGTCCTCTGAATGTCAGGAATCTCTTTGAAAATTTCCATTGTTGATTTAATCTGACCTAAAGGGACATGTTAGTATATCATTGGATAATGATTTCTAGTAGACCCAAAGGACAGCCCCATGTCCTCATTTTGGACCATAAATGAGTTATGTCTATGCTGTCAAATGTGACAGCAACATCTATGAATTCAAGATAGATGTGTACCCTCTCCCTCAAGGCCTTGTTCTTTAAATAGTTTTTTTTTTAAACACTCGGCCATTCCCACACCTCTCACAAACCCTGACTGGTTCCCATCAAACTGCCCAGTTGTCACTATCCATTCTTTCAACTTGTCTAAGACCAGGGAAGCAAACTGTTTTCCCGGTGCATCTAATAGCGTCATTGGCCAGTATTTGGCAGATAATTATTGAGGTTTTTTACAAAGCTGGGATTAATAGGACCTCTATAATAGATCTGAAATCAAGGATAAATATTTTAAGATGGAGTTCGAAAGGCCATCCGTTCCCGGTACCTTCGAGCCACTGCCTCTAGAGATAAGTAGTGGAATATCCTACTTGTCAACTGTTAAAGGGCATTTCTCTTCTCCAGTTATCTCCTGAACTTGATCAGGTAAAGTTATTGATTTAAAGATGAGGGTAAAATGTGTGATCCATGCATCTTCTGCTGTTGGATTTAACTGCATGGCTAAGTGAGCTGTATCACACCTTATTCCATTACTCTGCCAATTTCTTAGTGGCTAAAGTTCTCAACATTGCTTCTGAATCCTTCTGAAAAAGATATGATCTATGTCCTCTAGCCCACTTCCTAAATGTAAGCCTCAGCTTCTTCCTTCGGGTAAGTAAAACCAAACCTGTATTTTTCCCTAAAGAGCAAAGGGCTGCTGTTAATTCTCTCTTTTCTTTTGTACAATGGGGCAACACTTTTTAGTATGCCTATACATACATTAATCACAATATCCCCCCTGGAGTAAAAAATAGTTTAGGACTGCTATATATCTGTCAATAAACACAGTCCCCTCCAGTGATGGGTTTGATAAGCAATCAGCCATCGTATAGTTACATTTGTTTGTTAGGGCATCTGCCCAGACAATTCTGTTCCTCTCCTCATTGATTTCAACTTTCGGATTATATATTCTTACCAGTCGTTCGTTATGGGCTGATTTCCAGGCTTCTTTCAAAATATTATGATTACTTTTGTCACTGTTTGGAAACATTTCCAGGTTTGTTACAAGTTTGAATATAGAATCTGAAACAATACCATAATCTAGGATTGATTGCTGAGATAATCTAGCCCATGTGAGCTTTGGAGGGATATCCCCAGCAAGTGCGCAATTGAGCATAGAGAGCCCTCTTGAGTCTATCAGATCATTCCATTGACTGCCCCGCTTTCGCCTACTTCCCCGACCTTTTTTACCTGTGCTGGAAATTAAATATCTAATGGGTCACAAGTGAAATTTAAGTCCCCCAAATTATGATGGCCATCACAGCAGTGTCAATTAGGATTTCATCAATTAAATCAACTACTTCATCTAAGAAACCTTCGACAGCCATACCGGCAGCTTTCCATTACAGATTTAATAGGGCAAATTGATCCAAATCCGGATACAACCTGGCCTCCCAAGTTACTTTGACCACTTGGGTAAAGGGATTAGGGGATCTCCATTCTGAAACAGAAAAGTCTTCACCAGTTCTAGAGGCTACAAGGAGGCCCGCCATCAGTCTACCTTGAACACCTTTAATAGCCGGGTTTAATAGTGTAGAGAAACTGTCCACAAAAGGACATTTCATGCACCAAGTTTCTTGCAGGATTATTAAGTCACACTGAAAAAGGGAGTCAGACCCCAAACTGAATAAATGGGAGAAGCCCCTTGCATTTCAGGAGCTGAACTGGATGACTGCCGAGCCCACCCCCCATGTTTGGTAGCTAATTTCTAGTATCTCTTCTAGCCAGTGCTCCGGCTAGCCCAGACCAATTTTGTTTTAATACAGTCATCAGACCTATAGATGTTTGATCTTGTACTGCCCTGCCTGTAGCATTATTCAGTGAGTAGGTTGTTCTCAAAGGCGGAAATGGAAGAAGTGTTAACTGTAATAGCTACCACCTGGTAATCTTGGTAAAGTGTCTTTAAATATGCATCCTTATAAGCATGGGCGTAATTTTAGGGGGGCACAGGGGTGTTTGTCCCCCCAACTTTCATGGCACACCATTTTGGTCCCCATTCATTTGGCTGGGGCACCTTTTCTTCAGATGTCATGTCCCCCCCCCAACATTTTCAGCAAAGTTACTCCACTGCTTATAAGCCTCATATAAGTGAAAACCCTTAGTTGTATCAAAGAAGTAATCTCCAATTGAGCATAGAGAGCCCTCTTGAGTCTATCAGATCATTCCATTGACTGCCCCGCTTTCGCGTACTTCCCCGACCTTTTTTACCTGTGCTGGAAATTGAATATCTAATGGGTCACAAGTGAAATTTAAGTCCCCCCAAATTATGATGGCCATCACAGCAGTGTCAATCAGGATTTCATCAATTAAATCAGCTACTTCATCTAAGATAATACATCTAATCATATTACTGGAATGTGTAGAAAAACTTCGTCAAGAACTTTGTAGCTACAGAATTCAATCTGCATGATAACTCTTGACTGGACCAAATGGCTTGCCTGGGTTCCTTTTGTCTGAGCAGCTAGCATTAGTGTATCAGGTAGGCTAGTATTCAGATCTGTATGCTGAAGATATGCAATTGTTTAAGAAAAATATGCAGTGATTTTGGTAGCTGTATTTTTAAGCGCTGATAGTTTCTCAAGAATCCTTTCTCATAGAATAAGAGTTAAGGAGACTTGCAATCCCACTTTCGCCAACTGATGAAAGAGCTGTGGTTGCCAGAGCTATGTTTGTAGAGGCCATGGCTAGTATATATAGTGCCATAGTGCAAAAATCACAACACTGTGACTTACGCCGCATTGCACAGCATAGATGGCCAGCATTGCATCATAATGCCCATTTTTAAAACAGTTTGTCACACTACCTAGATATTCAACAATTTACACTGCATCCCTTTGCACATGTATCCAATATGACATCAACATCTTAAATATGAACCATATCCATACCTCAGGTTTCTGACACCCAGCACTGTGTGTGAGTCAAGCAATTCTCCATAAGGCTGCGAAATGCTCCTGTGGGAAACAAAAACAAAAACCTCCTAAAGCTATGGACTCTTTTCAACATTTATTGCAAAGTGCTGCAAGTGATATGTTTAGTGCTGTCAAAATCATCTGAACAAGAATGGGTAGATACATCATATAAGGCAGAAATGGGTGTGAACATTTACTAAGCAGCCATGGTAAACCAGCCATAGGTAAGCCTTGGATAGTGAAGTCCTGACATCCCCTAAAGCCCCAGGGGGAATGGCAAATAGAAATACCATTGTGAACAAAACAGTAGTTTTCAAGGAACTCTTTGCGAAGACCACTAACTCTTTGAATTGATTGACAACTTTCCAATTAGTCGCTGTGGTGCATACTTGATCAATACCAAAAACATCAATCAGGATGAATTTTTGACAGCACAGATCTGAATAAGGTGAAAATCAATTTTTCAGCCCCAATGGTTACAAGAATGTTATTGGATAATATAAAAAGCTTATATATCATGGGATTTGATGCACCAATTATCCCATTCATTCCCTACAAGACTGTCTAACAGTTGAAGAAGGGAATGTTTTGGCTTACGACCTGGAGCGCCATGCACATTGATGATCAAAGTAGTATAGACATAGTCATCAGGTGAGGACCAATTCAGAGAGTTCACATAATAAACTCAGAAGGGATGTAGAGGAGGTCCCAAATAAAGTCTGCACTCCCATTGCCCAATTAGAAGTACCAGGAACGTTCACACCAAAATATGTGACGTATGATGAGCAAATAAACCAGCAGAGAGCCGCAGTAGGGCTCTGCCCAGTACCCATCAGAAAAGCAACACCTATTGAAGTAGCAATACCCAGACAACCATGGACATTACGGTATCCATTGTGAAAAATGTACCAACAAATGAGATGAAATGAAGATTGCCTAAGTACCGTCCCAGAAGAAACCAAAAAGGCCTTAATGGAAGATGAATGGTGATGTCACGAGAGCCCGGACGACTTACAGATCGAACAAATGATGAACCAAGATGACACAAAGAGACGAAATGCCCTGAGAAAAGAGATTGTGAGCTTAAAGTGATAGAAAGATATCAAAGCGTAAGAGAGTTAAGCTGTAAGCAAAATGAATACAGTCGATCAGTCTACGCCTGTACATATGCTTGGAACCACAATAGAAGGAACAAACAGTAGCTACATCTAATTGAAACTTAAGAACAGAATATGCTGTCTTTGAAAGGTCAAGATAAGGAAGCGTAGGCAGGTGGCAAGCCAAATAAGAATTAAATGCCCAAATCGAGAGAAACTGGGCAAATTCACGGTGTCTGCATCACGTGACCATCCGAGCGAGGAGAAGCATGAGTTCACACCTAAGCTTGGCATCCACCCAGGAAGAGATATCAGAACTTTCCCAGACAGAAGATGCAGTTTCGAGGCCAACCACAGTAACATAATTGCCAAATAGTTGTTGAAGTGTTGATTGATTGATTGATTGTAACCTTAATTGGAGGAAGGCCGGGTAGGTGAGGGGGTAGCTGAGGGGGCACCCTGCACCTGGCTGACCATTCTGAGTGCTGCTAAGTAAAGTGGAAATGTATGCATGGGGTTAGTGCCAACCCAATCACAATGGACCAAATAATCTAGGGTCCTATAGTTAGTAGAACCAATGGGACGTCATACTTTTAGTGACGTCTGCAGTAGTCATTTTTGAAGGAAGGGCTTAGATGCCCACCTGACAGTACTTACCAAATCCCCTCACTCCATTACCATATACAGATATAGTACTTATATTAAAGTTAAACTTTCCTAGCCAATAGAATTGCATGTTAACTTTTAAGTGTAACACGTCATTGTGCTGAGTTTTGAGTATAAATGTCACTGTTTGTATGAAGTTGGTTGGAGTTGAAGTGAGACGGACTATCGCATCACTGCTGATTGCCATGACTCCCCGTTTTTTTTACTTGTCATTAAACTGACTCACTTTGCCAAACCATTGAGTTGTGCTTATTCATTGGTGTTGGAGTAATAAATCTGCACCCCCATCCATCTCAAGGTGCAGTTATCTCGTCTTAAAGGACTTTGGAGCAAACCTCGGCTGTATGGGCCAGCCGGGGGTCTCCTGAGTACACTTGGTAGCAGAGATTTGATGGTTATCGATTATCGATTATTGATTTGAATAAGACACCTGTTGACCGTCGACATAAAGTAACTCTAGGTCTTCGGCAATATCACGAGTCCTTTTCCATTCGGCTGAGTAGACCGTGAAGCTCCCCGTAGACACTGGTAGTGTAAAGAGACTGCAGACGGGTCCTGAAGGGACCCGTGTTCCCCATGCATCTCTTCCCATTCCTACAGGCATCTGAACGGGAAAAAAATCGAAGAAGGCGGTAACAAAGGCGGTGATCCCGAGGGTCCAGAGAGGAACCATGCGAATGGTGAGTGAAAAAGACTAATGTTCTGGTAAAAGTGCATGCTCTAGAACAAGTAACGGGAAAAGTTAACGGAGGGAGGCGGGAAAAAACTAAATATAGCTAGAAGTAGAGAAAACTGTGTATATATATATATATATATATATATATATGGGGATAATGACTCAGGAATAATTAAATAAATAAAGGTTACCAGGGAGGACACCCGAGAAGAGAGAGGTTACCGGGGCAGACTCCCGAGAAGTGTGAGGATTCACCTTATTCCTACGCTTTAATATAGCGGCTAGAAGAAACGTGTACCCAGAGTCCCACATAATCGGGAATAAATAGATTACCACAACGTTTAAAGACGTCATGAAAGGGGTACGTTTACACACCATGAAGGGGTAATGATTAGAGTCAGAGATATCTGTGTCCAGCTGGTGTTCGTCTAATCTGTCCAGAGTCTGTCTTACAGGTTTTTGTTGTGACGTCATATGTAAAAATAAATTGGAGAAAATGTTATGCGATTGAAGAGCTGAGATAGAATCGCATATGAATTGATGTTTTTTGAGTAAATTAGAAGGTATAACACTTTGTGAAAAAATTTGGATTGGAGCCTGCAGTGTTTAGTGCTCGCTCATATTGTTAGAAGTTGTTTAAGCCACACGAAAGCGTTCACAAGTGTTATATAAGAGGAAAGGGAACAGATTTAAGCCTGGAAGATATGACTCCATTGGCACACTTATGCAAGCATTTGCCAAAACACGCAAGCTAAAGAAATACAGTACCGAGTGGGTTAAAGGTACCGCCCACAAGATGTTTATGCCATGGCCACAAATGGGTCCTTATCTAAAGCCGTTTTACAACATATGATGACATATTTGCATGCCACATACACAGGCAAAAAGCTAGAAAAACCCGTTGCTGCCCTGGAGCTTTGCAAAATGTATGAACAGGGAAAGGAGGAAGAGCCGCCAACAGATTGGATACTTAATGTATGCACAGAGGGGGGTGAGACGCCTACCGCGCCACCTGCCCACCCGAAACAAAAGTTGAAGAAAGTAAGGACGAGGGATTACACCCACTGAAAGTACTCAAAGCAGCCACGCCGTACAGCAACCCTGCATATGAGTTACTTACACATAGTAGTGATGAAAATCAAGGGAAAGATAAGGATAAGAATATTGTCTCTGTAATCCCACAGGACAAAGGGAGATGTGATGACGAAAGAAGTGATCAGGCACAGACATGTGCATCTCTCGACAATGAGAGAGAAGGGAAGAGATGGAAGGGAAACGAAGATAGAACTGATGAGATAGCATTAGCAAGAGATAAATGGATGGGAGGGCAAATTTTATTGAAACCTGATGACAAAGGCATTGATGACGTGAAACAAAAAGAGAGGTTAGATGAGTCACAGAGAAAGGGGAAGAGAAGGAGTTGAGAGACGAAAGGATAAGAAAGAAAGACATACAAAGCTGAGAACAGCTATATGGCGAAGAGCAAGAGAGACAGCTCGATCACAACCCAAGAGCAGCCAATGATCAAGACAGACAGAAACAGCAGAGGTTAGAGGAAGATCAAAGGATACATGAGAAAAGAATAAAGAAACGAAGAGATGAGGAAATTCGAAGGGCAGATTAAAGTAGAAATGAAAAGAAAAAGGAAGAGGATAGAGTCAGGGAAGAGGCGAGGAAACGCAAAGAATTTGATGACGATGTAGGACGTAAACGAAGATAGAGAGCACGCGATTTTGAATATCTGGGGAGAGAGGTTAAAAAACCTGCTCCAGTTGTAGACTGGCAAGACATTTAAGCATTCTTCCCTGAGTACGATTCAGTACCAGGCACATTTAGGGCAAATATTGATGATGACTTCGACACCAGAAGCATCAGAGAAACGATCAATAGAATATATGATAAGATGGGGCTAGAACAAATACCCCAAAGGGAGGGGGTAGACGAGCGCCTGGAGAGCACTCAGCTGTATGACACTGAGGATGTCACCCGAAGTAGTGGGAAGAGAGACCTATCCCTGGATAGATTAGAAATAAGTAGGAGTAAGGAGGACACAAGGAGAGGCACTAGTTGGGGACAGACAAGGAGCGCAAGGAAAATGAGGAAGAGGGACAGAGAGAAAGACGACTCCCAAGGGACAAAGGAATAAGGTGGAATAAGGTGGTCAGACACTAGCGAGGCTGCACCGAGAGCATCAGAGTCAGCCACGCAGTCTGACCAACATGAAGAAGTATCTCATGGTCAGAGGGCTGTGTCCTCACCGCCCTATGTAGACAGGCACAGGACATTACCAGGCAGACGGCGATGCAGGAATATTACCCCTGCAATAGACAGGAGAACAATGAGAGAAGAGAGAGAGGGCTCCACATTCCAATTTCCGTTGCTCGAGAAGGGGGGAGTAAGACCACAATATATTCCATGGCCACACATGGATCGAGAATATTTGAAAAACAAGCTGCCAATGCTGACATCCGGAAAATGGATACATGAGTTAGAAAAAAAGACCGGAGGAAACATGTTAGCTATAGGGGACATTAAGGGTTTCCTGATCGCCATACTTGGTGAGAGAGCAGACGATGTGTGGGCACGAGCAGGCTACCCTGGCGTAACCACAATTAATACTGCACACGACATAGCTCCATTGAACAACTGTAGAGCTGCAGTATGGAAAGCGCTACAAGTACTATACCCAGATACTTCAGATATGGGAGCTATAGTGACGCCAAAAATGAAGGAGTCTGAAGATCTGTTAATTTACATACAGACTTTTCAAGATGTGTGGGTACTTGAGACTCATGAATCTTGGACGGAATCTATACCTGTATTCTACCATATATTGTGCCAAGGGCTGCCAGAGCCGGTACAGAAACAATTCAAGAAATTGCTAGGAATTGAGGCTAAACCTTGGACAGAAATACAATTGACTATCACACACTATTGCAGATTACTGCAAGAAAAGAATCGCAAAAAGGAAGCAACACGAAAGGGTGAGGAAGCGAAGTCGGTGCAGAAGAAATTGTCAAAGTATGCCCTTGAGGGAGTCATGATAACTAGTGCAGCTGAATCTAGCATGCCACAGGTGACTAATCAACAGCAGAGCAGTCAGAGCAATATGGGGTTTTACCCCAGGGGAAGAGGATTTAGGGGAAGAGGATGGCAGAGTAATCAGGGAGGTTTCCAAAATAACCAAGGAGGTTCTCAAAATATGCAAAATGGTAATCAAGATATGTCAAACGGGCAAATGATCCGACCACTGCCAGTATGTTGGCTGTGGGGAATGACAGGGCATTTGGCGCACACATGCAGAAATGAAGGCATGATGCAGAACAGCCAAGCACAGGAGCAGGCATGGCAAATCCACCTGCAGTTTTATAGCAGGGTGGTGCACAGAATCACACGGTGCAACAACAAGTGCCAGGAGCGCAACAACGGGTGCAACCGCAAAGCATGGGGAATTTTCTACAAGGATAATCCCACCAGGCATCGCTACAACTATCGCAGAGGATGAGCACAGGGCAGACCATGAACCCTGGAATGGGAAGTAACAATGGGAATGGGAGAAATTCACCAGCACACAGTGGGTCAAATTTGTATATAAACTAGGACAGCTCACTGGGAACCCTGAAGTGTTCTATCCTATCAGTGACACCAGACCCTCACATGGAACCTAGGGTGGATGTTGTTAAAAGGGATAAAGAAAATTCCTTCTTAGTTGACACGGGTGCAACACGCTCGTCCATACGTGAAGGCAAGTTTTCCTTGTCCGGCGAGTCCATAGATATTCAGAGTTTTACAGGAGATACCAGTCGTGTTCCCTTCACAAATGCAGTCCCAGTCTCCATAGGAGAATGTGAGATGAATGTGTCTTTACTATATTGTCGCCAGACCCCAGTAAACATTTTGGGTCGAGATTTAATGACAAAATTAAACATGACAATCTCCTTCACGGAGGAGGGCATAGTATGTTCCACTCCAGGAATGCACTACTGAAATGTATGCGAAATGATTAGAGCATACTCAGGACACATAGCCATGAGGGCCATACCATTAGAGCCAGACATTTTCGCATATGGTATGCGTGTGCTTATGGCCGGATTGCCAGGCCTTGCAGACAAAGTCATGAGAAACCCTGATGAGCTCTTATTCAGACCCAGAATACTGATGCATGAGGAGAAGGGACAAGTATTTCCCTTGATGATACAAAGGGCTGCAGTGCGAGGGAGAGTGGCCTTGATTGATGGTTATGACAACGAGGGCCGACAATGGTGCGCAGTAATCACCATTGAAGAAGGATATCGAGTGACCGACATCACCGGTGATGATCTGTTTGAAGAGCAAACAGATATGGGAGAGATAATGGTGGAAGTGAGTCTTCACTTTTGGGTAAAGATGATTAAAAGAGAAGTACCTCAGAGAATGATGATAGCGCTAAATTGTCCTGAATACTTTGATGACGACATAGCCAAGGTGCCTGTTTTAGTATTGACTACAGGCCCCGATGACGTAGGCCTCTTTAAGGGGGATGGAGAAGTGAAGATTAAACTGAAACCAGGAGCAATTCTACCAAAAGCCTGACAATATCCCATGTCCAGAGAGGCAGATGAGGGGATTTTTAAGACAATATATGATATGATAGAGCAAGGCATCTTAGTGACTTCAGAGTCGTCATGTAACACGTCAGTGTACCCTGTGAAAAAAAGTAGAGGGGGGTCGTGGAGGCTAATTCAAAACCTAAGGCCAATAAATTATATTGTTGAGGCCGAGGTCCCTTTAGTCCCTAACCCGGCTACAATTCTATGTAATATACCTGTTGAGGCAAAATATTTCATGGTAATTGACCTGAAAAATTAATTTTTCTCAATCCCGTTGTATTGTGACTCACAAGATCTGACGTCATTCACGTTCAGACAAATGCGTCTGAAAAGCACAAGGCTGCCACAGGGGTACTGTGAGCCTCCTTCTAATTTTAACAGAGTTCTGCAGATGGATTTGAGCAATATTGCACTAGAAAGTGTCGTCCTGCAATACGTGGGTGACATCTTAATTTGTAGCACAACAGGAGAACAATGCAGGCACGATTCTGTTCAGCTATTGACTATACTGGCTGAGAAAGGATATAAGGTTTGCAAAGAAAAGTTACAATATTGTCAACAAGAAGTGCTGTACATAGGCCAGCTGATCTAACAAGAGGGAAAGAAAGTAACCCCAGAAAGGGCTGAAGCCATATTTAACATGGCTAAGCCACACACGATAAAGCAGATGCAGAGCTTTTTAGGCCTATGCAACTATGTCAGGGCATGGGTCTTCGACTACAGCTCTTACACCAAGCCTTTACTTCAGGCCCTAAAGAAGGCCCAAGTGATGAAAGGAAAGATCGAATGGTCTGAGACCATGGAGAAAGGATTTGCTGAACTCAAAAGAGCCATGTGCACAGCTCATGTTCTAGGGATCCCCAATTATGCAGAGGAATTTGACCTGTTTTCACACATAAATGGGAGCGTTATGACGGCAGTACTCACACAGAGAACCACATTGGGGTACAAGCCCCTGGCATACTACAGTGGGAATTTGGACCAAGCAATGAGAGGTCATTTCCTGTGCAAACAAAGTTAAGCTGCCGCAGCGTTCGCCATGGAGAAGTCTACAACCATTGTGATGGGTTGCTCAATGACGTAAATCGAGCACTCACTATTTGCCATTCTTGAGATACCAAAGGGCACATTGACATCTCAGAGAGCTTCTGCTTATGAAGTGATCATATCGAATCCAAAATAGTCCGATGTAAGATAGTAAACCCAGCTATGTTCATAGCAGAGCCGGTCACGGAAGGATACATGACTACAAATTATGAAGAATTCTATGATGAAATCCCCAGGGTGAATGAAAATGCCTTAGCAGAAGGAGAGATCATCTTTATTGACGGGTCTTCGAGGATCGATCAAAATGATGGGCAAAGATACACAGGCGTTGCTGTGATGAAGCACACAATGAATGGAGAGTTTTGATTGCTTCTTAGTGCATGAATACCATCTCATTGTTCAGCACAGGCTGCAGAATTATTGGCGTTAATACTCGCCATTGAGAATCACGCAGACCAGGAAGTAACGGTCTACAGTGACTCTGCCTATGTGACGTTGACAGTTCACGCAGGCTTAGCTTGTTGGAAAAGGAGGGGCTACCTCCAAGCAGACGGCACGCCAGTGCAGCACGCAGCCTTATTGGACAGGCTGATCAAGCCACTACAGCTCCCAGTGGCCATAGCAGTCGTGAAATGCACCGCCCACACGAAGGGGACAGATTTTATCTCATGCGGAAATCAAGCAGCAGACAGGGAAGCCAAGCGCATGGCATCCAAAAGCGAAACAATCATGGAAGTGGAAGTTATCCATGCCAACAAGCAAATGATGGTTACACGAACTGAAAGTTACAGTAATTTGGGGCAAACACAGCTAATGGAACTCCAATGGGAGGTGCCACAGGAAGTGAAGAACCTGTGGAAACGTTGAGGGTGTTCTTTAAACCCCTCTGACAGCTTGTGGTGATAATACAGCACTGGTAAACCAGTAACGCCAGTAGCCCTATTAAAAATAGCGCTGCAGCAGTTACATTACCTGGCGCACATGACAAAAGAGAACCTAGCAGCAACACTTGCAGAAGACTGGCTCATACCGAATTTAGTGGAGCATGTTGCATTCTTTATGGTAAACTGTATAATTTGTCAGCAATTCGTGGCTAGGCACACATTAAAAGTAATGAGACCAAATGGGCCTTTTCAACACCTGCATGATGATTACGTCGACATGATTCAAGTATGTAACGGGTGCAGATACTTAATTGTTGTTGTGTGTCGATTCTCTAGATGGATTGAGGCAGGTCCATGTACACACCCAGACTCTACCTGTGCGGCCACATTTTTAGTGAGAGAAATGTTCACCAGGTGGGGGGTGTGCAAGGTCATGAGGTCAAATAATGGCCCTCATTTTGTCAATGCACTGTTCGAGCATATTAGTTTGCTGCTTGGTATAAAGCACAAGTTCTCGTCTGTGTATCATCCACAAGGTAACGGAATCTGTGAGAATCTCAACGGCTTGTTAAAGGAAAGGATAGCCAAGTTGAAGCTTACTCTGAAGAAGGGATGGTTGCACTGCCTTCCACTGGCACTGTACGCACTTTGGAACCAACCTAGGTCTGACCATCAACTTATGCCACACTAGATAGCCACAGGAAGAAGAATGAGAACTCCTCTGACAGCCCGTGATAGAGCCAGATGTGATGCCCCAGGATTTAGGGTCTGAAATGCAAAACTATATGAACTGCATGACATCTTTCCTTACTTTGATTTCAGTCCAGCTGCAGTGATGACAAAAAGGGTGCAGTGCAGCACAGAACACAGAAGGGGATACTACAACATACCGAATTCAAGGTTTACGTGTTCCATCCGTCATCCCTGGAGACGCCGTCTTTGTGAAGAATCATACAAGGAAAAAGTGGGACGAGCCAAGATTCAACAGTCCTTTTACAGTGGAGGACTGCACTCTGCCCGCAGTGAAACTACAAGGCAGGAGAGCTTGGATTTTTCTCAGCGATATAAAACCCTACATTGGAGAAGACCCCCTGCCTGCACCCCAATGAGAGGAATCGACGAGCGACGGGGAAGAATCACAGCACATGCAGACGAGATCCATGACGCGGAAGAAGGACGCATGACCAGCCAGACAAATACAAATTACTTTTTGCAAATTGTGGCTTAAATTGAACACTTCCTCTAAGCTAAAAAGGGGAGGAGGACATAAAAAACAGACACTCTGTGCATCCTAGTTGCAGGGTGATGAGAAAAATTGCACGTGTAAGCCACAACACAGGCTATTGACTATTGAACTTTGGACTGAGGCACACTTGAGCTTTGAGATAAGAATATGCCAAATTTTGACCGAGGACACTTACATTGGAAGCAAACACAGTGTCCTGACTCGTTCCACACCGAGACCCTATTCGGAATCACTTATGGTGTCCCGCAGTAGCTACATCACCAATGATGTGGTCACCTATTTTGATTTAGTGCTAGGATCATACCCGTCATTGGTAGGGAGGCTCACCAGTGTCACTGATTTCCTACAAGATCCTGAAAACAAAAAGACAGTAAGACAACTCCTCACTGTTATTGCCGAACAATTTATCCTACTCCCTGAGTACAGTGAGAAAGAATCAAATGTTCCCAACACAGGCGGAAATAGATTAGCTTATCAACACACTGTTCTTTAGCATAATCGAAGACTGTCCAACTCTTATCGGGAGAACAACAGATACACTCACATTCCTTCGAGACCCAGCAAATACAGAACATTTAAGCCGTCTTTTAAATAAAATCATAATACTAGTTGCACTCCACGTGACCGGACAGTGCAGACATTGTTCACATTTAGGAGAAAACATATAATCCCGAACCTCAGCAAGACAGGACGAATGTCCCTGTCACCAGAAGACACCAGGTTGGCCCATAATGTCCTCTTTCACTTAGTCACTGACTTTCCAGAGCTAGTGGGGAGACCAATCGATATTGACGTCCTCACTTTCATCAGAGACCCAGCTAATATTGCACAGATGGGAATGCTCCTACACGGAATTGTGCTCCAAGTGGAACTCTCTAACCATCAGCAGAGCTATCTGAGCAGATTCTAAAAGCCTTCCTCTGAGGGACAAATCAAGGAAGCAGTGTCAAGAACTCCCCATGTCCTATTTGTTGCTATTTGTTCCCTAGTCCTCCACACTGATCAATGTACACTACGTCCTCAGGACTGAAGAAAATCCGAGGAGTGGATTGGGAGCTTACCTATTTTGAACATGCACAGTAAAGGGACTCACTATTTATTTTGATTTTTCCTATAGTCTAGCAAAGGAACCGTATCCTGGCATAAGAGACAATTTATTACTCGCGAAAGGGGGGACACTTGTGGAACACCTGACAATCTTAAACTCAGAACTCAAAAGACGATAGTGGTTAAGGGACTAATAACATTGACATTTGGCGAATGATCAAGATGGGGGTCCAGAGCAGCAATCTGGTCCTCCCACAAGAAGAGAGGCACCCCCGCATCTCTGGAAGAAAATGCTGCCACCTGATATACAGGGGCATAATGTACTGTCATATTCATTATTGTTTTACTGTAATTAACAATCAGAACTGCATTCTTTATTGATGCACAAGCGCTCCAATTTCAGTGCACCCACCTAATGATGCACGCATAAAACCCACAAAAGCACCCAGACCTTATATAGTCATTCCAGTCCCTAGAATCTGACAGTGGAGTGAATGAACTTGAAATGGATGTGATTAGCAATGATACACACACACATGTGGTCACGAACAAACAAAAAGACAAGAGACAGGGTCAGAAAGGAATGAATGAAGCAATATCACTGACAACTACACGCATGCAAACACTGAATGCACATGAAACAGGCCTGCTGTCAATGACTGCAGAACCACAAACCAAAGCAGTAGAGAAGAAAAGCCTGCTTTCATAAAAAACTCCACAGCAGATGTTGTGAGAAAACAAGAATTAAAACAAAAACCAACAGAAGCAGTTATATCAGAAACTCCTAAGAAAACAAGAGCCAACTCCGAGAAACTCTCTGCACAGACACAACTGATAGTAAACTCATTAGTTCCGCACATAGCCAGAGCAAGGGAACTGCAAGAGGAACTGAAGAACAAAACTGCAGAGACTATTACCAAGCACATATGTTCAAACGCAAGGGACAGGTACCAGCTATACAATACAACCATACACCAGACCAGTGTCAGGCTGGTTGGCATGGCATTTGTAACCAGCAGGAGAAAGATGTATGAGAAGAGGGAAAGAACTGCCAGACTCTTGTCCACTCAAATGGCGCAGATGAGGAGGCCTGCACCATGGACCAGGATACCTGAGAATCCTCCAGCAGGAAAAAGCCATACAGATGCATTCAGGGATGTAATAATAGCCAACTACAGGAAAACATTAAGAATCAAGAGAAGCATGCATGATGATGACAATGAACAAAACGACTACCTGGACAGCACAGCACATCTGGGAAACAACATTTGGTACCAGCACATGAAGGAAGTTGGAAGATAAAATTCAGAAGGGGAATGCTTTGTTTGCACTCTCCTACCATACAGCATGGGGAAGTCCAAGATCTTCGTAGCTGTAGAAATTGATGTCCAAACAGCACATTGTCACACGTAGCAATGTGCAAGACCAGAGGCCAGTTCATGGGTAGTGATGCCTTATTAATATGGGCAACTGAAACAGCCTATCCCGACAAAGATGATTATGTCCGAGACATTAAGACAAGAAACAGAGCGCATACTAGGAATTATGTGATCAGGTACAAGAAGCCTGGAGTTAAAGGAGAAGGAATAAGATGGGAAGTGAACCCGAGACTAAATGTCCAAGGAAAAACTCTGGAGGAAGCTCCAAAGTCGAATAATAGAGCCCAAATATAGATTTAGGGAACAGTGCTTTCACCAGATGGGTGGGAATCATTATTGGTGATTTGTAGAGCCTGGGTGATCACTGGACTCTACAAATAAACTGTTGACATTGTGCAGAATGGCTGCAAGCCATTATGGCTGAAACTTGCAAAACTATTGACTTGGGTCGAATACAGAGGAGGACCCTTGCAGATAGTGGCACTAGAAAGATGGGAAAGCCCTAAATTCGTCTTCAGGAATAATAGCACAAGAAATATGGGAGAGAATCAGAACTGTGGACGAGTTTTTGACGCTCCAGGAATGGTGCATGGAATTGCAGCAATTATGGATCATTATTGGGCATGCAGATCCAAGGCATACATCAGACTTCCAAGAGACTGGGGAGGTATATGCACAATAGTGAATGTCCACGTTCCATCATTGGTGATCCCGAAAAGTGACCTGAATACTGACAGTTTCCTGAAAGCAGATGCTCACCTGAGGAAGAAGTGATCTGTGGAACTGATAACTCGGATGAAGAGAGCGAATTACTTCTCTGCTAAATCAGAAGAAGCTTTTCATGCAATACCATATGAACACAGGCTGTTCAGCCTCAATTCATCAGTGTTCACAATGATTTTTATGCTAAGGATCTAAGTTGGAGTAAATACTAAATAGTGCAGATAACCAGATGGGAGTTACTACAGACCATCAACATGACTATAAAAGGATACAATGCAATCAAGGAAGGGATAAGAGCCATATGACTGATGACTCTCCAGAACAGATATGTCCTTGACATGATCAGAGCTATGGATGGAGGAGTTTGTGCAAAAATAGGAGAATCATTTTGCACATTTACACCTTCTGACGACGAGGAAAATGGAACTTTAACAGAAGCCATAGGTATGCTGATGAAGCTACAGAACCAGATGATCGATGAAACTGACGAAGTTGAGGATGACAGCTGGTTTGGATCACTATTCTCTTGGGTCCCACAATGGATGGCAGACATATTCAAGTTCCTAGGAGCCCTGCTAGTGATGATATTACTAGGATTTTGTGATATCAAGACAGTAATCTCGCAATGCCAGAAAACTGCAAAGAAAGCCATAGGGATGAAGATCATGATTGATGTCAAGCCAGGATGGAAGCCCAAAGACCTGACTGATGAAGAAATAAGAGACATTCTGAAGGCCAGCAGGCACGTGCTAGAAGGTACAAAGTTTCTCTATCCCAGGAAGCACAGACACTATGTGGGAAGATGGGTTTACTGTAGCCCAAATGGACAATGTCAACTCATGACATGGAATAAAGACAAACTTGTAAGAACAGCAGGAAGCCTGAAGGGAGTAATAAAGATATGGACTCTGAAGAGACACTTCTTCAAACCATCATGAATAGATCCAGAAGATGAAGAAGGAATGAACCCAGGTGATGGAGTGAAAATAGATATAAGAGAACCAAGTGAATTGCATCCAAAGAAGATGAATCGCCCAGAGGGGGGAGTGTAGAGGAGGTCCGAAATAAAGCCTGCACTCCCATCGCCCATTTTGAAGTACAAGGAACATTCACATCAAATTATGTGATGTATGATGAGCAAATAAACCAGCAGAGAGCCGCAGTAGGGCTCTGCCCAGTACCCATCAGAAGAGCAACACCCATTGAAGAATCAATACCCAGACAACCATGGACAGTAAGGTATCCATTGAGAAAACCCTACCAACAAATGAGACGAAATGAAGATTGCCTAAGTACCGTCCCGAAAGAAACCAAAAAGGCCTTAATGGAAGATGAATGGTGACGTCACAAGAGCCGGACGGACTCACAGATAGTACAAATGATGAACCAAGATGACACAAAGAGACGAAATGCCCTGAGAAAAGAGATTGTGAGCTTAAAGTTATAGAAAGCTATCAAAGCGTAAGAGAGTTAAGCTATAAGCAAAATTAATACAGTCGATCACTTTACGCCTGTACATATGCTTGAAACCACAAGAAAGCTAAGAAATCATTGCAGCTTGCTATGCTAAGTAGAAGAATAGCACGGCAAGTGCCATTATACATAATCTACCTCAAAACGAAGCACAGTATTATAAGTGCGATTCCACTTTGCAAGAAAGGCAGAATCAACTCAGGTTACTAGAGGCCAAACAATACAAGATTTGTATTCTAGCAAAATGAGAAGAGACGGCTGAATCGTAATTTAGCAGATGCAACTCGTGTCAGGAGAGCCAAGGTCATACCAATAGAAGGAATGAACAGTAGCTACATCTAATTGAAACTTAACAACAGAATATCCTGTCTTTGAAAGGTCAAGATAAGGAAGCATAGGCAGGTGGCAAGCCAAATAAGAATTAAATGCACAAATCGAGAGAACCTATGCAAATTCACGGTCTCTGCATCATGTGACCATCCGAGCGAGGAGAAGCACGAGTTCACACTTATGCTTGGCATCCACCCAGGAAGAGATATTGGAACTTTCCTAGACAGAAGATGCAATTTTGAGGCCAACCACAGTAACATAATTGACACATAGTTGTTGAAGTGATGATTGATTGTAACCTTAATTGGAGGAAGGCGGGGTAGCTGAGGGGGCACCCTGCACCTGGCTGACCATTCTGCGTACTGCTAAGTAAAGTGGAAATGTATGCATGGGGTTGGTGCCAACCCAATCACAATGGACCAAATAATCTAGGGTCCTATAGTTAGTAGAACCAGTGGGACGTCGTACTTTTAATGACATCTACAGTAGTCATTTTTGAAGACGCCCACCTGACAGTATTTACCCAATCCCCTCACTCCATTACCATATACAGATATAGTACCTTTATTAAAGTTACCTTTTCCTAGCCAATAGAATTGCATGTTAACTTTTAAGTGTAACACGTCATTATGACGAGTTTTGAGTATAAATGTCACTGTTTTTATGAAGTTCATTGGAGTTGAAGCGAGACGGACTATTGCATCACTGCTGATTGCCATGACTCCCCGTTGTTTGTACTTGTCATTAAACGGACTCCCTTTGCCAAACCATTGAGTTGTCCTTATTGATTGGTGTTGGAGTAATAAATCTGCGTACAGGGACATCGATCTTGGTGATATTAAATGATGGTGTAGCATTGATAAGTAGACCTCCCTTAGATTGGCCCAATGTTCTTTATTGGCCAATATTTGTAACTTCTTCTACTTTCTAAGGCCAGATCATCAGTAAATCAGGTTTCTTGTAAAACAACAATATTACATTCACTGAATTCAGTAAGAAAGCCTCCTTTGCTAACCAAGTATGTAAAGCCACAGGAGTACCAGGAAACTAAAGTAATTTGGTTAATCTGAATAATGATAATCTTTATTTGGCACTAAGTCATCAGAGGAGACCATCAAAATACACTTTAGAAACAATTTAAGACAATTTAAACAATGCACAAGGATGCATAAATATGTACAGTAGTATACATTACAAACGCTATCATAAAAAACAAATAAAAGTACATTGTTTAAAAGACGTTCATCTAGGAGCGCCAAAATAATTCCTAAAATACACACACGTAAATGAATCTAGCAGCAATCATTTTGTTCAAGAAGATAGGAGGGAGAAATGAAATAACAATCACTCGCAGCCTCCTTCACAAAATATGAGGAGGATAGACCAGGACAATGTCATCCTATATGACAGGATTTAACTTGTTACTTCTCATATAGGCTTTTTGTCCTAAGAAGTCATGTGCGTTAAATATAATTTGCAACTGTATATACTCTTTCCAGATCCTCAGTCTCTTTACACAATTCTACAGCCTCTTTCTTGCTTCAACTACCTGAGGATATTAAAAGATATTTTAAATATAATGTTCTGAGTCTACGAGTTACAGGACAGAAAAACATAAAGTGGATTAAAGTTTCCTCAAAGTAGTTACATAATGAGCAGTGGCCCAGGTTCTCCTGGGTCTGTGACAAGGGAAACCTTATCACTTTTAAGGTACCAACTCTAGAGTTCATAGACAAGCTTCGTGCAAGCGTTGGTTCAACTAAGTCCAGATGTTGCTCAAAGCCAAAGTTAGGTTCAATTCTCACATAATCTGGAGCAAACTTTAACATTCTACACGCATCCACCATTTTCTCATTAAAGTATTCTCTTTGCAATTTCCTCTTGATGCTATTGGAATTTACCTTTTTAATCAATAATGGGTTTAACCAGACGTCCTGATCATTTAGCTCATAAAAAACCCTCTTCCAACATGGACTACCCAAGGCAGATTCATAGCCCCCTCTAGGTTCAATAAATAAGCCAAGTCCTCCTTAAAGGCACCAAGTTCTCGGGTCTGCCATCGTCTAAGCAAATACCTTAGGGGCTTTGATGCTTCCATCACATCAATTGGGCATACATCTAATTCAAGATGGCAACGAGCATTTGGCATGCTCTGGGGTAGCCCTAGGATACACTTGAGGAATTTGTTCTCAGCAACACTCGGAGTATTTAAATCTGCGTATCCTCAGATTTCTGCTCCATAGAAGGCGGCAGATACAGCCTGTGATCTATATAAATCCAAGACTGGCGAGATTGCCTCTCTCCATGCTTGTTATAGAAGGAGTGTGTCCTGCCACTGTAATTTCCCATGGTGGCTATAGCCTTAGCAAGTTGGGTAACCTGGGACCCACTTTCTGTGAAACGCACACCAAGATAATCATACCACTTTACTTGGTCCAAGGGTGTATCCCCAGTACTAGCATTCACATTGCATTGTTTGTGAAATCGGAGCTTGAATACAAATGTTTTAGTCTTGTCTATATTCAAGGACAAGCCTAGTTGTTCACATTTGTTCATAAATATCAATGACATTGATCTCAAGCCCTGTGGATTCCTACACAAGATAAAATCTTATCAGCAAAGAAGAGTTCGGGGTACCTTCTCTGAGCCAGCCTTGGACGATCTTTACCTTCAGCAAGCGATGCCTCAACAACTTCCTCGATGAAGATAGAAAACAAAAGTGTCACCAAACACATCCTTGACGGACACCTTTTAATTGTTTAGTTATCTCACCCATACCCACTCTAACAGTAGGCTTGCTTTCCCTATGTAACATTTGCACTATGAATATTAATCCACAATGCAGCTTTTTCTTATCCAAGACTTACCAGAGGAGGTCCCTCAGAACATATCAAAAGCCATCCTTAGATCAACAAAAATAGCATATAATTTCATCTTTCTCTGGATAACCAGCACAAGCCGCTCCCAAAAACATCATGTACAGTTCTTGTCATGAGTGTGACATTTTTTACATATTCCCGTTGCCTAAAACCCACATACTTTCATTGTCTGTATGCCTAAAGAAATTCCAATTTCCCTTGTTATGCATTTCATGCTTAAAACCAGTATCTGGTTGACTGCTACTCTCATATTTTCATTCGAGCAATCATAACCAAGCTGTGCGAGTTCCGCATCCTGCAACATAACACATGCCAAAATGTCATCAGAATAAAATGAGTGGCAAGTTCATTATCTTCAAGGAGTTCGACAATCTCAATGTCCTCTGTAGTAATGATACAAAGTGGTAATATGCTATGGAATAAGTGAAGAAGCAATGAATGATTAAGGAGACAAATGTAACCATCTCGGGAGGATAACTCAGGGGCAACGTGCTCGTCTTGGAGGCAAGACGATGCAGAGCAACAGAGGTTCGATCCCAGGGTCCGTGCTTAGAAACCTTTGGGTATTAAGTGTGTTATAAATAACCAATTATAAATTATTATAATTATTATACTATGGCAGAAAAGGCTGTGTATTCGTAACACATATTATATACCATGCCTTGTTAGCTCCCTACTCTTTCTTTACTCGGCTTCCCTCACTGTGTTCTTGTAAAGTGCTCTGCTGCTTCCCAAAACTACGTAGGTGCTCGATAAATACCTATTAATACCGTAATAATAAAAAAGAGAATTAGGCAGTCACCCAAAACGTCTGTTTTTGTTTGGTTCGTATCCAAACAATCTGCACCATCACAACTTGGAGAATTTATATTATATAGAAGAGCCCGAAGCAACTAAAGGTGTGTTTTGTTCAATCAAAATACTCCAGTGAGGAAGTTCCTAGGTTCATACACATCATCCATTCAAGTCTTCCTATGAGAAACAAACTGATTCATTCTCGTTGGTATAATCTTCTTCCAGGGCGTATTTTGAATTGTACAAGACACACCTCTAGTCGCTTCAGGCTCTTCGAGTTAAAATAAATTCTCCAAGTTGTGATGGTGCAGATGAGACCAGTGGCCCATAAGGCCACGCCCTGCCTGTTCACAAACACACGTGAACATATAAAATAAAGAAACTAGAATAAGGTGTTATTTTATGTATGCCACCACCATCTACAATGTAATGAAAGCAGGATAAAGTTAGTTTTGCCACTTTGTAGGGAGCTAGATTTTCCACATTCAAATGGTGGAAGCAGTTCAACGCACATCTAAAGAACACATTGATAGATGGAATAAATTGAAGGCAGAAGTTCTCATACACTGTCCTCTCACTAAGATGAATAAGCTATGCATGTCATGCACATCATGACCCAATAAGATCAAACATCTGCAAGCAGCAGTAGTCATCAAAGGGAGTACAGGATGAGCTGCCAAAGGTTGAGAAAACTGTCTAGGAGAATGTGTCCCAGTGTGGGAAGATGAAATGGTAGTTCTCAAGGCACAGTTTCAACCTCTGCTTTCCAGCCTGAAGTTAATTGGGCTGTTGTGGCTAAAGTGTGACACACAGGCCACACCAGTAACAGGCACCAGTATTGTAACCATGTCAGCACAGAGATGTTTTTATGGGAGGGCAATAAGGGCCCTTGCCCATGGCTTCCACCTTGGCGGGGACCCCCACAAGGGTCCCTGATCTCAAAACGTAAGATTCCATTGGTCACCAGACTTAAATAGCACACGCCAAGAGATTTTAATACATGCTGCTGAGGCTAGGCTCTAAACCTATTGTCTGTCTCTTTTGGAAAGTACATTCTGCCTTGATCAATTAATCATGTGATGCTTTCTGTATTCACTGTGGAGTACACAATTTGTGTGTTCTGTATGGCACAATTCCTGTAGCATTCTTTCCATCCTGTGAGAATTATGTTGATCATGTGCAATAGCCAAAATTGAAATGCATATTGATAAATTGAGTGCCACAATGGTTCAGAAGTTAGCTCAGTGTGTTAAGCACTCATTGCAGAGCTATGTGTTCATATGAAAGATTAGAAGAGCACATTCCAGCAAGGCTGGCTTAAACTTTCCTACGTCTGAAGTTTATAAACCCACGTGCATATGTACTTGGTTTTGTAGCATAACAGGTGCTACTATCAGCAATGTACCTGTACCAGATAGGGGTTGATATAAAAACTAACATTTAATTCTTATGTTGAAGGTCTAGAAATTGGTTTGTTCAGATGAGGCGTTCTAACACATAGGCAATCCCCTCCAAAGATGAGCATAAACTATTAGTCCAAGAGGTGAATAAGCATCCAAATTCAAGACTGTGGAACGAAAGTGTTCATGCTTGTGTCCTGGTTTTGCCAGCAGACGATACAGTGATCCTGGTCACATCATCTAATATCTCTTGCATTACTGTGCTATCTTCTGTGAGGTTTGCCTTCTTGCATGCTGGTGGCATCGCTTAGCTCATTACTTGATCTTTCTTCTTATGTAAGCCATTTGAGTGGAAGGGATGGTAGACGGGCAAGAGTGGACCAGATGTTGTAGGCTTTGGGCAATCATATTTTAAGGTCTGCTCTTTTGACACAAAAAATGGTTTGCTTTTTGTATAAAAGTAAAAGGTTTTTCTGCACGTTTATGAATGCCAATGCACAAGCCATTGTTTTGGAAGTATTTATAGCTTAAAAGTACAAAATACACACCTATATTAAATCTGTTAAATCACATTGATTGGTATGCTGGTGCTTATATACTTCCCTTGATGATGGAGAGAATAAGCTAGAATCATTCCCATTTTGAGTAACACTCTTCTATAATATTTTGGTTTTCAAAATTGTCAGGTTTGGAAATGTGATTTGTGTACTTTGCAAGTCAGTTTTATAAAAATAAAATTGTTTTAGTACATGGTAAGATCTCGAAAATAAAGTTTTCAAAAACATAAATTGCAGAGTTGGCACAAATACCAGGTTCACCCCTTAAGCAATGTGTGATCCTGGGCATGTCATTTAATATTGTATTGCCTAACCTCTCAGAATTGCCAGTCCCTAAACCTTTCAAAATTGTCAGCCCTTCAGAGTGATTTCCTTCTCTGGGCATGATCTTCAAAAAAGCTTCACTTACGGTTTCACTGGCAATAGTGTTGCTTCCACTATAATAGTGGGCATTGATAGTGCACACCACAGGCACTTGTTCCTGTGATCTCTAATGGAAACACTATTTGAAAACCATGTCCCACTTCTAATCTCAGTCTGTCTGTAAATAGACACCATCCTGGTAGCTTCTAATCTGCATCCACTATCCATGCTAGGGTACGTGAGGCTTTCTCCTTCCTTCCAGCTAGCCTCCTCTATCCATGCTTGAGTACCTTTGCATTCTGTGAGGCCGCTGAGGTGAGTCCTCTGTCTATTCTGGGTTACATGTGCCTTTTACATACGGTCCTGCATTAATACTACACACTACCTGCCTTCCTGGATGCTATTGATAAAAAGTACCCTGTGTCTATACTAGAACAGAAGTAACCGTAGACTGCCAATGTTGGCCTGCAAATGCTACATGTTCATCATCCTATTAGAGCAAGAATAAAGAGGATAAAGGGACTTATGGGGAGTAAACAATCTTATTTTGAATGCTTCAAGGTGGCATATCAACCTATGGGTTGTGCTCGTGATGAGGGGCAACCAGATATTCTTGATCACTTAATTCCTTTGGTTTCGTGGAGGGGGGCCCCAAACAATGTCCATGCCCAAAGCCCCAAAATGCTTAAAATGGCCCTGTGTCAGCATGTTGTAGGCCAACCAATTAGAGCACGGTCCGATTATACCAGGGTCTGGATAATAAAGGTGATTTAACAACCAGTGGTCACTTATTAATACCATGTTTTCTATGCATATGACATTGTAATATAAGCCCTGGTGGACCTTCTACCGGCCGAATACCTTGATTTGCTGCCTTATTTTGGTTAGTGTGGATTATTGGGAGCGAGATCTCCAGTGTCCTCAAGAGGTGGAAGGCTCCTTGCCGCATCTGTTGGGCTGTGGTGTTGGTCCATCAAGACCGGAATATGCACGCAAAATGAGGAGGTAACAGGTGCTGAGTTCTATGAGAGTCCTGCCCACGAGGCCAGTGGAAGTGCAGGCAGTTGAGGGAGGTTCAACTTCTAGGATAGCAGAGAACTCACAATGTTAGATACCTGTCTGTATATATCTATGATTTGTTGATTGTTTGAATGTTGAGGCTAAGAAGGAGAGGAAAAATAGATATATCTGGTGAACTAGGGAGAAATATCATGTTGATGTGACCTGGCTTGACCATGTGGTTGTAGAAGTAGTAACTATAAGGAGATATTGAAGAAAATAATACATATATTGTATTAAGGGAAGATAGCATTGCATAGTTTTAGTATTGTGAAGAAAATAGGATAATCCCCAAGTGGGTAGGGCATGTTGTGTGGTGTAGGAAGATCCCATATGTGATGAGAGGACCTGGTTATAGAACAGTGGTGTAGTTGTAGGTATTGATTGTTCTCGTTTGGTAGAGTAGAAGTGTTATGTTGTGGAGAATTGAGGTCTGTGGTGATTTATTGATGTGAGTGAGAGGGTGTGAGTTTGAATGGAATTTTGTTTAAAGCGCTTTTTGGGTATATAATAAAAGAAGGGAGGTTGATTTGATTAAGGGGAAAAGGGAATAAGGTGATGAACGCTGATGGAACAGCGTTGATTAATACAATTGGTAAGTAGACTATATTATTGTGTTTGATGGATTCCACGCTGGCAAACATGTGAAAATCACTCCCCCCAATATTGGCAGACAATTGTGAAGTACCACACAGAATGGGTACAGGAAATGATAGTTAAAATGGTAAAGCTATAGCCTATGGAGGCAACATACACTAATGAAGTATTACAGCACATGTACACACATTTAACAGCCACATATGAGGCAAAGAAGTTAAAAAACAGATTAAGCATTCTCAAACTGTGGAAGATGTTTGACGAAGAGGGGCAAAGAAGTGCGACTGTAGTAACAAGAAGCACGATGAAATAGGAGTGCTGTCAACTGCTCCTCCTCCACCGCAATGCATCCCAGCGTCCACTGTGAAGGTGAAATTATGGTAAGATATTCATGAAACTGCTATGTCGGTTATGTGACCTGTAATGGGTGGACCATGTGGTCTGACAACTGCACCTAGACCAAACACATCCACCGAAGGAAAATCCACTTAGTGATTGTTGTAATTGAATAAAGGAAGAACATTCGGCTGAACTGAAATTGAGGAACTGAATGTTATATTTTGGAACATTGAAGATCACAAGGAATTGTTTTGTTGTGAATCATTGGAAGACTTGATAGCATGGGGAAGATAACCACTCTTTTGAAACATGAACAGTTTGGACCTTGGGGAATGGAGAACGCTTTTCCATTTAAGAGCTGGAAGAAGCTCTGAACTTTTATTTGAACACTTCTCATGTGATGCCGACATCTCTACACATTGTGTACAATTAGATGTAAGACAGACTACCCCTGTCTCCTGTTCATCTAACAAAATACAAGCCACACACTCTATGTCATGTAGATTGTCTTATCAAGCTTAAATTGCTTGTGAAAAACACCCTGACTCACAATGTTTGTACTGATTTCTGATAAACATATTGCATCATTTATTTCATAACAGTAATTTATTCTTGCTTTAGCATATTATATAAAAACATCAAATGACAAAACATAGCTAAATATTTCAATGGGTTATCTGTGGATGTGATCTTCTTTCATCTAGTCACAAAAATATATCTTGTCACAAAATGTGTTAAGTGCGGACAAGTTGTTTCTCAAAATGATATATCTTTGGGATGTGGTGTTGCATTGGGATAATGCGTTTTGGGCTATATCCGTAGAATAAACCCCATCCTAATAAATGTTTTTCCATAGGCCTTCATCAGGACAGATGGAGATCTTTACTTCTTATCATAGATAAGTCTTCTAGCCCTTAGTTTCTTCCTTTCTCTTAGTAGACTTGGAACAAGAACATCTTTATTTTGGGTTCCTTTAACACTGGCCTGAATCCCATATGGTTCCTTCTTTTTAGTTCAAAAGGTTGTTTTCGTCCCGTCCATGCATCGTTACTCGCACCGATTCAAACGCCGAGTGAAAATCAACTTCTCATGTGATGCCGACATCTCTACACATTTTGCACAATTAGATGTGAGGGCAAGTATAGGTTTTGGACACATGCAGAGATTTGCTTTGGACCTCCTGACACAGACTTTCTTTAGTTTCAGTTAGGTAGGGACATCCCATTTTAGCATAGGGTAAGTTAGGCCTTCTTCCAACCTTCTTTTTATTTGTATTAAAGGTTAGTAGCCCAAACCTCATTCAGTTGTCCGTGCCTACTTCATTATGGCTTCACAGGTCACAGAGTAAGAGCAACACATTTTGCACCCATATACCCTTCACAGCAGCAGACACTGTATTCTTATGATGCACCACAAGCATAGCAGATGCCATGTGCCCCAACAAATACATTTGATTATACTCAACAAGAGACCATCCTCAAGTTAAGCAACAGCAACCTAATGCTTCAGAAGCACAAGCACAGCAGACAGTACAAAAGTGTAACACAGATTTTATACCAGCAGACTTTGTGATGCACTTGGGGGAAGGGGCTCAGTTACTGGAGGGAAACCCATTTTACCTCCATTCACAAGCATGTGCCCACAATAGGACAGCCCACAGAGGGTTCTAGTGTGTCCAGTATTATCACTAACTCCAGACCCAGAAAAGGAACCGCGGGTGGGAGTGAGGATAGGAAATAAGACATTCTCTTTCTTAGTAGACACAGGGGCGACTAGTTGGAGGGGCAATTTCCAGTGTCAGACATGATTATCGATGCACAGGGATTTTCTGGGGCTATGTTAACTTTTCCATGTACACTGTCAGCACCTTTGCTATATTCACAAAGCACACCAGTGAATATTTTAGGTAGAGATTTCATACACAAACTGAACATGATCATTTTGTTTACAGAGAAGGGCATATTGTGTTCCACACCAGGTATCCATTATGTAAATGCCAAAATATGAATTCAAGAATTTTTCAGCCAGAGAGTAATGAGAGGAGTGCCACCTAATGCAGACTTGTTCTCCTGTGGAGTACAGGTGTTGTTGGGATGGGTCCCCACAATAAAGGACAAGGTGTTGCAGTGTCCCACAGAGTATTTGTTTAGACCTAAAGTAACAACAGACATTGAATGTGGGACAGATATTATGGTACATGTAGAAACAGCAGTGGTGAGGGAGGACAGAGTGATTTTGCATGCGGTAGATTAGGGAAGCATTGACTGGCAAGCAGCTTTAGCGATTTATCCAGCACTGCGATTGACAGACATTACTGATGAACAGTTGTTCCAAGATGAGGACGATGACGATGAGTTCATTTACCAGACAAGCATCCCATGCCAATTGAAAATAGAGTACAGAGAAATCCGCAGAGAATATTATTAGCTAAAAAAGTATCACCATATTGTCATGAAGATTTTTAGAAAGTGGACCAGTAATCCCCATGATGTAGGTTGCCTTAAAAGCATGGGGGCAGTTAGGATTACATGGAAGAGGGGAGACATATTTTCCCTAGTAAAGCAATATCACATGTCAAGTGAGGCAGATATGATATTATATGATATGATACTTTATTTATATAGCTCCTTTACACAATGGTCCTCATTATGATAGTGGCGGTACAGTGATAACGGTGCCGGTAGTGCTGCCGGCGCTGTTATCACTGTACCGCACATTACGAGTTCTGCTTGTGGGTGCCGCTCTGCACGTCTGGTCAGACCAGGCGTGCAGAGCGGCACCCGCGAGCAGAACTGGATGGTAGCAACGGTACCGTTTTGGACGGTACCGCTGCTACCATCCTCCCCATTCTCATTAAGCCATGTGGGGGCTCAAATGGGAATGGGGACGTACCGGCTCCGGGTCCCACGAAAGGGGAATTAACGGGCCCGCCAAGGTCAGAATGGCCCGTTAATTCCCCTTTCGCTGAACCCGAAGCCAGACCCGAGTTTGGGGGTAGCCATGGTGGTATGAACAGCATGGCTACCTCCAACCTCGTAATGAGGCCCAATGTGTTTCACAGCGCGTCAGAGCAAGGGAGGGAACAAGGGAAAAATACAATGATATTCTTACAGGCCATGAACAACAAGAATGTGAAATTAACTATCATACTCGGCCTGGCGACTTTTCAGATAGAGCAAGTGCAAAGACACAGATAGGAAGGAATGGGAAACAGACAAGCGACTAGGCCTGACAACATTTCTGGTAGAGCCAGAATTTTACAAGAGAGAGGCGAGCGAGAAGGGATGAGAAGGAGGGAGAGGAACAAAATAAGCAACAATTGTACGAGGCCTGATGAAATTTCAGATAGTGCTAGAAGGGGGAAGGAGAACAAGTATGGGGCTGGGGGAGGTAACACATGTTGTTGCTATCATACTAGGTCAAGGGAAAATTCTGATAGAATAAGTGCATACAAAAGAAAGGGAGGGTGGGAGAAGGGAGAGGAGGAGAGAACAGAGAATAAACAGTTAAAAAAAGTTCAGAGAAGCAGAGGGGAGAGTGAATACAGTTTCAGAGGTCAGTAAAACACATAACATTGCAGGGAAAAGAGAATGTAGGCAAGGAATCAAGAAGGGCAGAGCATGATTCAGTTCGAGATCCCAGGGAGGTCCAGCATGAGAGTTGAGAAGGTGAAAGTCAGTGGGCCTCATACCAAGATTGGAGGTAGCCATGGCGCTATTTGCGCCATGGCTGCCTCCAATACCGGGTCCAGAACCGGTCTGGTTCAATGGGGATTTACCGGTGCATTCCGACCCTGGAGGGACTGGTTAGTCCCCATTGAACCAACCATTCCCCATCCCCATTTGAGCCCCAATAGGGCTCAATGGGAATGGGGAGAGCGCTAATAATGGGCTCGCGAATAGCAGGCCCGTTATTAGCGCCCTGGTCCCCACAGGTCCCTTACGGGTCCCGCTGAGGGACCTCGAAATTGGACAGTAAGGGATTACCGGCACCGGTCTCCTTACAAGTGCCCGGTATCCCTTACCGCCCAACTCGTAATGACCACCAATATGTCCATAAAGTCAAATCCAAGTGCCGGTCGGTGATGGTGAGACAATAGTGAATCGAGACAACTCCCGTAGTGAAAGATGTGAGTGGGGGTGGCAGAAAACATAAGGGAGAAGGGAAGAAGAGAACTGGCCGAGCGGGGGGCATAATGAGGGGCAAGAAAGGGGTGGGGGCATCAGAGGAGGGCACAATAACATCACAGGGGACCAGGAAAGGGGTTGGGAGTATGAACAACACCACAGGGGACCAGGAAGGGGGTGGGGCATGGAGCACCTGCCCTCACCTCAGCACTGGATGTTGCTGTTGCCTGATGATGGTTGGGATGGCGCATACTTATCTGCTGTCTGAGCAGGGGTTCTGGCTCTAGGTCCTCCTGGCCCGAACAGGTCCAAATGTGGAATTGCCCTTTTCTTCTTCTTCCCTTCGCTTCGGAAGCACTTAAAATATATAAAGCCGTTCCAATACATCTGAACTTCACAACTGCAATGTTCAGCCAGTGGGTCTGCATCACTGTTCTCATCTGAGGCTGTTCATAGTATGGATGGAATCTATGATGAAGGAATCTATGAGACATTGGGCCTCATTACGTCCCAGGCAGTAGAGGGTTAACGGCGCCGGTAGAGATGCTGGCGCTGTTAACCCTGTACCGACTCATTACGAAGTCTGCTTGCGGGTCCCGCTAACGACGTCTGGTAAAACCAGGCATCCTTAGCGGGACCCGCTAGCAGACCAGGATGCTAACGTTGTTAGCATCCTCCCCATTCCCATTTGAGCCCTATAGGGCTCAAATGGGAATGGGGATGTACCGGGTCCAGCTCCCGGGAAAGGGAATTACCAGGCCCTCCAAAGTCGGAATGGCCTGGTAATTCCCCATTCCAGGAACCCAGACCCGGTACCCGGTATGGGGCTAGCCATGCCGCTAAAAGCGGCATGACTTCCTCCATACTCATAATGAGGCTCAATATCTGTGCTTCTACAGCAAGGCATACTTGTACCATCACTATTGTAAGAGGATTCAATTCAACACTACAGCTAAATCAACGCCTAGTCTATAATACTGAATGAAAACCCTTATTGATATAACTTTATGTCCAGTTCATGCGTTCTGGATGACTACCCCTATATAACACCCCTCTCTTGGAATCCTCCTGACCCCACTGAGCCAAGAAGTAGTTCTGTTTTGCAAGTTAAAAGGTTTAATTGATAATTTAAACAATATATATATATATATATCACGCTTTATAATAAATTAATAATTGAATATCACACTTAATCTGAGATGATCAAGATTAACAACGGAGAATCTGGCACTAGCACACTTCTTGATAATCACTAAGGAGTTGACATGAAATGGATAAGATAGCAACAATACTTTTATGGTTTCAAATGGATGCAATGTGGAATGAAATGCAGTAAAGAAAATAACTTGATAGGATTTCAGCAAAGACAATGTAATCACTTTCTTGTACAATTTACCCCCCCCCCCCTTTTATGCAATGCAAGGAAAGGGAAGGAAGGCACACAATTCTCAGAAATGCAATTCAAATGTAATTCAGTTCACCCAGCAACTTAGACTACAGACGTTGAAAACACAGGCCCAAATGCTTTTAAATGTGCTGGCAATGAAGAAAAAAAAAATATGCTAAATGCTTTTAATTCCCTCTAGAGGTTCAGGTGAGTGGTATCTAGTTAATATTAGCTCAGGCTCACTCTAGCAGTGATGCAGGGATAGTTTTTATGAGGCAAACGATTTTTTTCAAAGGAAAGCAAAAGCAGCTATCTTTTTGCAAGTGGAGAAATTTTCAAATCGCGGCAAAATTCGTGAATGCGTCTGGCGCGATTACAGAGAAACTACAAGGGCTAGCAATATCGTTGGGGTCGTAGGAAAGCCTAGGATCTCAGCTTCCAGATGAAAGTTACTGCAAGTCTCTAGCACAAACGGACGCGGAGATATGAGCGATTAAATAAAGGTCGTTTTTCAGATTGAAATTTTAAAGTTCAAATAGACAAGTGCAGCTTGCAACTAGAAAATGACAGGTGACAGCTTTACAAATGACAGGTGACAGTTAGGAGGCAGTTCTACTTAGATTAAAATAGCTTGGATTATATTATTTTAACTAAGAGATTGGTTCTGCACAGTTTGCTAGGTACTCACACTATATTCTTGAATTAAATGGGCCTCACCACGGATCTGGTCAGGTTTTAGACTGGACTCCGGTTCAGCTCTTTGGTTCTCCTAACATTGGCCTGGGTCAGCTCTGCTCTCTCTCTGGGTACAGCACTGCTTCTGGATTCTGGAGATTGAGGGATTTGAAGTCTCGATCTCTGGATGTTGATGGAGGTAAACTATGGAATTTTGGCAGAGCTTCCAGCTGCAAGTGGAAAATGAAACCCTATTTGGCTTGCACTATCTGCTTTTATCTGTTTAGAATGTGGGTGTGTTCTAGCATCACTGACCCTACCTCTCTCTCAGCTTCTAATTGGTCAAACTTCCATTTCTCACTTGATTGGGGAAGGAACTGTGAGTCAGAGCGATGTCATTTTATGGCTTGCAGAGAGTACACTCCCCTGTCAAATTGCACACAATCTATATTTGATATAAAAAGACATATTTGCACAGGTACACATTTGTTTAAAATTACATGCACCCCTCACATATCACAGGAGGTATCCCCTGTTCAAACTCTGCTCTTCCTGGGGGCTTGCATTCAGAAATGGCACATATTTCACTTTTTTAGTGGTTTTGCAACATCAGATTTTTCTCCAGATTTGTACACATGTACACGGCCTCTCCATACATACTCCAGTAAATTTTCATTTGTCTAACTTAAACACAGTGTCTGTAATATTAACAATTAGCGGGGTTTTGCCCCAGAACATCACACAAATTGGAGTTTGGGCTTGAATTGAAGGTACATTTTCTAAATTAAGGCTCTCAAGGTCATACATTTCTGTCATTTGATTACAAAGAGTTATCAGTGTTTTTGTAAAATATATATTTTGCTTTCAAGTCAGTTCTCAGAGTGTTGGAGTCCGCCTCCAAGACTTGGGTGGGTCAGTCACATGAGTCCTCTGGGCAGGCAGGCCTTTGTTGACAGGAAACAGTAAAAATCAACATATTCCTTTCAGAGGAGAGGGGCCATTGTGTGGCCTCTGGGAAGCTGAGATCAGGAGGCCAGGGAGCCACTTTGCATTTAATTAACAGAACCCTGTGATTTCCTCGCTTCTTGTGTTGAGTTCTGAAGTGTCAAGAGTTCTCAGGACAGGCAACCCCTTTGAACTTTTAATGAAATAAGATCCCTTTCTTTGTACTAGACAGTTTTGCAAGACAGCTCTCCTGTCAGAGTTTAGACCGCTAGCGCCACCCTCAGGATTTTGTGGTTACTGCATCCATCCTTGGGATTTTTTTTAGATTGATTCATTTCAGCAAGTGATATTACATGGAGTATATTGTCCATGTTCAGGACATGGCATTGGTGTGTTTCTGCAGTAAAGTAATTCTGTGCCCATGATTTTGCCATATTTGACATTCAAGAAAAAGGAATTCCCAACAGTTATGGGTTTGCTTTTGGCAATCAGCATTGCCTCTCTGAGCTCACAATATAGGCGAAATGGGATTTTCCTGTGCATTTTCTGGGGAGCTCTGGCCAATATGATGTTTTCAATGCCAGTAATGCACAGTTTTGGTGGTAGGGCTTGGATGCATGGATAAAAACATCCCACAAGCCCCCCTTCTTGCGGTGGCCATCTGATCCTTCACTGGTGGGACCCGCAAGATCTGGGATGTAGTTCTCATCTTCTTCCGGTAGATGGCACAGTTCAGCATCTTTTCCTCCATCCGGTACTGATCGATCGGTTCTCCTCGCCGGTCCTGATGGGAATATTGGGCGGTACCCCGGGCCCATTGCGTCTCCGCTCCCGGTCTCCGGATCGTCCTCCTTGGGCCGTCTCCAGGTTTTCTTTCTCCTAGGACGACAAAGGAAGAGCGGCAATACCTATTCATGGACATTTCTTCCCCACCATTGATATAGTGGCAGCATATACATTTCACAATAACCTAACATTACATTCTTATTTTTAAAAAAGAAAGGATAACTAAGAGACAGTTTCATGCAAATCCCAGTATTTTAGAGACTAGATGTGGTATGTTTTATGATTGGAACTGAATTAGTCTGAGACAGTACCCGCTAGGATTCCAGAGGATTCCTCCAGTTGTTGCAGAGCGTGCCTGGGATGGCAACATTTCAACTGGTTTATGTGGACCCACTTGTCTTCCCCCGCTGCCAAAGGACCTTTGGGGATGTGGATTTTGTAGGCCACAGGGGAGATCTTGTCGATGATCTCAAAGGGTCCCTTCCATGTAGGCAAAAATTTGCACTGCTTGGCCTGTTTCCTTTGGAAGTTGGATAGATAGACCCGGTCCCCCACCTGATATTCCTTTCTGGAAGTTTTCAGGTCATAGTGGGTCTTCATGCTATCAGCTGATCTTTCTAGATTCCGCTGAGCGTAAGCAAAAGCATGTTGGAGGTGTTTCCTTAAATTCTCCACATACTCATGAGTAGTGGAGGCATTTATCAGTGTCTGCTCTTGGGTCCAGTAGAGAAAATGCTGAGGAAGCACCATCTTGCGCCCAGTCATCAACTCAAATGGTGACATTTTGGTTGCAGATGAAGGGGTAGATCTGATGGCCATTAGGACCAGAGGTAATCGGATATCCCAACTTGGCCCAGAATCTGCCACAAACTTCTTTAATATGCTCACAATGGTTCGGTTATATCTCTCTACTGCCCCAGAAGAAGCTGGTCTATAAGCAATATGCAACTTCCTTTTGACCCCCAGTATCTCCCACATCTTTGTCATTACTTCACTGGTGAAGTGGCTACCCCTGTCTGACTCAATCCTTTGAGGTAGACCAAAACGGGAAAAGATGTGGTTAATCATCAAGGCAGCTGCCGTTTCTGCCTTGCAGTTTGGGGCTGGGAGACATTCCACCCACTTGGTAAACAAGCATGTCACAGTCAACATGTACTTATTCCCCCTAGCAGAGCGAATCACAGGGCCTACAAAGTCGATTTGTAAATCTGACCATGGCAGTGTCATCCCCCTTTTTTGGAGAGGCGCACGGTGCGTGAGGGATGATGGCTGAAATTGTGCACACACAAGACACCCCTTCAAGTATTGGTCGAGGTCCTGCCCCATGTGTGGCCAGTATGCAACCTCTCTTAAGATTTCCAGTGTTGTGTGAAACCCCCTATGACCGGCGGTGGCCGCATCATGGGCGTGACTTAACATTAGGCTTCGGAATGAGGTAGGAACCACCCACTGATCGTGGCCAGCTTTGGATTTCCTTACCAGCAAACCGTCTTGGATCCGGAACATTTTTGGACATTTCATCAACACTCTTAGGTCCTCTTTCCCAGTGTAATCGGTATCCGTCAGGGGAAAGTTCTCAGGGTCCTCAATGTGTTGGTAAAATTTACCAATTATTGGATCCCCCTTCTGAGCGGTAATCAAATCAGCATCAGGGGTCTCCTTACTCCATTGTGCAATTGAAAGGTCGTTGTGAGCATTTGTCTGGGACCTAGACATAGCAGTGACCTGGACTTCCCCCAACAGGGACTCAATCTCAATTAGATCCCCTTGGATGGCCCCGGTTTTGGCCAACTGATCAGCTAAGTCATTTCCAGTTTTGTCTGGTCCCTCTACTTTGGAATGACCCTTGATCTTTTTCCAATAGATGGTCATCTCATTCGAGGCGACCAGATCATCAATGTTTTGGATCAACTTCCCATGTTTCAAGGGTTTGTTGTTAGCACATAACATGCCCCTGGCTTTCCAATTAACCAGGTGCTCCACGAACCCGTTCCGTACATAATCCGAATCTGTGATTATGACCAGTTCGCGGAGTTGATGCTGGACAGCAGTGAAGATGGCTTGATGCACAGCCATCAATTCTGCCACCTGACTACTTCGGGGACCAATTTTGTATCCAGCGGAGGGTTCTGGGGACTCATTCACCCATGCATTCCCTACGCCGGCCACCAGTTCTTTCTCCCCGTTGTTGTCAACATGGTAAGAGCATCCATCCACATAGACAGTGGGCATTCCCTCACACTTGTCTTCTTCAAAGACTTTGTGTGGGGAATTAAGGTATGCCTCCATGTTGTCCTTGATTTTTAGACTTTCGTCCTCGAGACAGTTTTCTCTGGCACAATCATGCAAGTCAGCCAGACCTTGCGCGAGGGGACTCTTCTTGTTTTGGCCATATCTGACCTCCACAGGAAAGCCTTGCATTGACAGAATACAGGAAGTAATTCGGGAATTACTCACATTTCCGGCCCGGATTCTGTCACTTTGGAGATACTGCAGAGGCTGGTGTGGAGTCTCCACTATGATGTGTTCCCCCTGGATAAACGGGCGGTAATTCTTCAATGCCCACACCGTTGCCAGGAGTGCCTTCTCACAATCGTTGAATTTTTCCTCCACAGAGGATAAAGTTTTGCTCGCATAGGCGATTACTTTATTGACCTTGTCATGCTTTTGGTATAATACTGCCATCAAGCACGTATTAGAGAACCCTGTCTCCAGGAAGAACTCCTTGTTTCTGACAGGGTAAGCTAGGCAAGGCACTTGTGAGAGGCTTCTCTTGAGTTGTCTTACTGCCTCGGCTTGTTCTGGACCCCATTCCCACTTGACCCCCCCCTTCAGGAGATGAATCAGGGGTCTGGTGATCTCTGCGTAGCCCTCAATGAACTTTCTGCTGTAATTAGTCAGTCCAAGGAGGCTCCTTAGTTCCCGCAGAGTTGTGGGGTCTTTCAATTTTTGAAGTGCTTCCACTTTCTTTTCCTGGGGACAGAGACCCTGAGGAGTAATCTCATGCCCCAAGAAATTAACACGGGTTCTACACCACTGTGCTTTCTGAAAGGAAAGTTTTGCTCAGGCGGCCCTCAACTGTGTCAGAACATAACGGATCTCCGCTATGTGTTCCTCCACAGATGAACTTTTGATGAGGACATCATCTACATAAGCCAGGTTACCCCTCGCACCCAGGTCGGGCATGGCCTTATGTAGGAAAATGTTGAATTCATTGCCGGAGTTGAGGTATCCGAAGGGAGTCCGGGTCCATGTATACTGCTGGCCCCCAAAGGTAAAAGCCAGCTTGTATTGGTCCTCCCTACTGACAGGCACGGTCCAGTATCCATTGGTCAGGTCTATTGCAGTGAATACCTGTGACCCCTGGATCTGGGCCAGCCCTTGGTCAATGTAGGGCAGAGGCCATCGGGAAGTATGGACCCGTTTGTTGAGCTCCCTAAGGTCGGCGCAGAGTCTCCACTGGCCGTTTGGCTTCAATATTCCCAGCACCGGATTATTGAAGATGCTGTGGACTGGACGGATTATTACCCGGGACTCAAGGTTCTTAATTATTTCAGTAAGGGACTCCATTGATGCGAGAGGCAAGCGATATTGCTTCACAAACACAGGAGTCATGCCAGGGTCCGTGGGGATTGTTGTTGTGTGGATGTCGGTGCGGCCACAGTCATATGAGTCTACCGCAAAGAGATCTTGGAAATCCAAGAAAACTTGTTTCAACTTTTGCTTTTGTTCCAGAGTCACACAGGCGTCAGCTAGGTTGACTCTCTCTTCCACCATCTGCCTGAAGCCTGGAAAGACTTCTGGTTTGGCTATCTCCGCGGCCTCCTCCAGTTGGGTGGAGAAGTCCCTGGTCAGAGTGCTGATTTGGACTGGAGGCTTCAGGTGGGAAAGGCAGCCCTCATGGACTTGGAAAATCACCTCATCCCTCCTGAAGTCACAAGTCACATCTTCCTTACCATAAGGGCAAGAAGTGTACACCAGGAAGTTCCCCCCATGCCGGGTAAAAATCCTGTCTGGTGTTGTATTGTCGTCACTGTCACTGTCAAAGCAGTCCTTGGGAATTGGCCCTAACAGTTCATTACCTAAATCTATGGAAAAATGTCGGTCATCAACCGCCATTCCAATAATGGTGCCTGCGGCTAGAGTAATACTCTTTAAGTCGCTGTTATCCACCTCCATTGGAATGGTGTCATGTTCTATGTTGACTAATGGTGTTGGGTTTACCCCTAACCGTTGCTGTTGGAGAGAAGCATTTAGATGTATGTAAGCATCAGGGTTTTGCAAATATTGTCCTCTTTTAACTTTCACTTCCAGGGAGAATTGTCGGGTCCTTTCTGGGATGGTGACTTCCTCTTTGATCTGAATTTCAACTGCATAAGGTAGCAATTGAGCTGACCTAAATGCTTTTTCTGGATCATCAAAGCCCATGGGATTATCCGCTAATCGGGACCAAGCTTTGAAGTTTATTAGGTCCAAACTAATGGCAAAGCGATTGAGAATGTCACTGCCTAAGTAAAAGGCGGCAGGGACGTCTCGCACGACCCAACAATTGTGGACTATGCTCTTGTTGCCAATGGAGATTTTGAGCATACACCTGCTTGGCAGAAGATGTTTGGAATTAGGTGCTTCCAGGTCCATTTCCCATTTGTCTATCAGTTTGAAGGTGGGAATGGCTGGATCTTTTGGGAGTTGGCGGAACATGGCTTCGCTGATGAAGCTCTTACCGTTGTTCACACACACTCGAGCGAGAACAGAGTCCTTCCCATCATTTAACTGAACAGGGATGAACAACTGCTCTCCAATTTGCTGAATATCAGCCAGGCTCTGAGCTGATTTCACATCTTTCTGGACTATAGGAGTGGGAGTTTCTGATTGTGGATTAGTATAGAATTTCAGGGTGTTTCCTTCCAGTGTGGAATACCACCTTAAACTGGAAGGAAGGTTGATTTTCAGAAATAGAGAGGACCCTCCATCACCAGTCTGTTGTCCTACTGCTATTACTGTCACGTCTGGAATTTGGCTACTCTGGAAGTGAAATTCTACTTGGTCAGATTTTTGTTCAACCATGTGGCAGGTGCTGTTTAAACTAACATGGTTGACACTCTGTTTTAATTTTATTGGTCTGCTAGTCTGGGTCCAGAGGACCTTGTTTACGCAATCGATTAGGGGTGACAACCTTCTCAGGAGGTCATTCCCCAGTAAACAAGGGGTGCCCTCTGGAGTCACAACTATGACCGGGTGTTTCAACTTGTGTCGCCCAATTTTAATGTCCAAGTCTGCAGTCCCCTCAACGGAAATTTCCTTCCCGTCAAAGTTCTGCAGTTGTCCAGGAAGTGAGGTGAGAGGAATTTGGTAATTCTCTCCCCTTCCTGCATTCAGTTCGTCAAAGGCCCTTCTGGACAGACGGGTAGCTTGAGATCCCGTGTCCACCAGTGCCAAAATTGTACCCTGCCCCTGTACTTGTACCGGGGCATAGTATCTTCCCTCCTTCTCCTCAAGGGGGCACAGATAATGCACATTTTTGGACAACTGGTGGGCTAACTTTCTGGTTTTGGACATCGCTAGCCAAGAGATTTGGGCAGAATTCTGTGGAGAGCCTTGGAAATCTGAAAGAAAAATTTGGCAACTGGAGATCAGAGCCATTGTGGGTTCCCCTGGCTCCGGTTCCGGGCCGCCCCCCCCCCCTTTTTGGAGGCAGTCACCAGGATGGGTCTGAACCAGGGGATTTTCTTGCTGTTGGTTCTGGGATGAGATGGTGGGCGGCGGTAGCTCAGTCTCCACCTCTCCCCAGTCTGGATTTGCATCCCTAGGGACCCATTTTTCTTTGGGAGGAGTTCCCCACTCTCTGAAGGAGAAGATCCTTTTCCCAGGATCCTCTGAGGATCCCTCTCCCTCAAATTGGAAGATCTGTACCTCCTCCTCAAACTGAGTCTGTTTGGGTCTTTTGTTTCTCCTACCCCCCCTCTGCTCCTTAGGAGGCAGACTTTCAGGGGCAAGAGATTTTGTTTCCGGTTCCTGGGTTTCCAGGGGCTGTTTACAAGTGAGAAAGGAAGCTTCCTCCAAGGCTTTACACCCCCCTTCCCCTTGTGCCTCCTCCCTGGGAACCGGTGAGTTATCGGGGTGCAGCCCCCGTCATTGTTCTGGAGCACCAGGTCCAGGGTTGGGTGCGTTCTGCGCCGGCATGCCGATCTGAGGGTTCTGCTGAGCCCTCAGTATGTGACCCAGATCCCGCGCCATGTTTTGAACCTCGCGCTCTAACTGGGAAACCCGCTCAGGCTGATACAGGGCCCTGTTTTCTCCCCTGGGCTGATCCCGGGAAGGGTAGCTATTCCTTCTTTGGTAGTACCCCTGGTTGGGAAGATTTGGGTACCCCTCCACCCTTGGCCTCCCCTCTCCCGGATTCAGTGGTCTGGGCTCAGGGAATTGGGGAAAGAAGGATGGATGGTTTTTGGGCTGAAAGTCGGGTGGATATCTGGGGAAAAAGTTCTGCCCAGGGTTTGGTAAATTTCTGCCCTCCTGTGGAAAGTTTGGAGGGAAGTTCCCTGGGTTCGGTGCTCGGTTGGATCCCCCCCCCTGGGCTGGAGGAGTCCACACATAACCCAGGATGGGTCGATTTCCCTTGTAACGGGGACTTACATAATCAGGAGAGCGAGGGACCCCATTTGTGGGGCTGCCTCCTTGGCTCCCTGTCTGTGACTGACCCGAGGACCTCCTGGGCCTAGCATTATTAGGTGCAGGTAGGTTTTTAGGCCCCCCCATCTCCAAATCCAAAAAGGGGGTGACCTTTACCTCTGCAACCTTGGCAGCAGCAGGGGTGCTGTTGGCTTTGGGGTTTTTCTGGGCATTACTTTTGCTATTAACCGGTTTCTGCACCTCATAGATCCGGGTAGCCTGTTCAATGACCCAGTCTAAAGATCTTTTCTCGTGAAAATCCCTCACGAGCTGGGTCATTATGTATTTGGGCAAGGCATGAAAAAATGTATTAATGAATTCTCTACTGTCTGTGTGCACCCTTCTGGTGGTCTGCGCAAAAGCACGTTTCAGTTCTTGCACAAATTCTTGTGGGGCCTGATCCTCCCCACATTGCAAATTGTAGGCTGCCTTGCGAGCCTCTTGAGGATTTCTGTGAACAGAAAAATGTTTCAAGATGGCCGCCTTATAGGTGGACCATCTTAAATGATTTTGGTCCTCCAGCCCCGCAACGAAACTGGAGTATTCGGGGGAGAAGGTCCACTTTACATATTGAATACAGCTTTGGCTGTCCTTCAAATGGAAAGTCTCCATCATTTGCTCAAACAACTCTAAGTGCTCCCAAACAGAATACTTAGCGTTCTTATGGTAAGGTGTGATGACGCTCCTGATCGCCTTAATCTGCTTTAAGGGGTCCTTAAGCAAGGCCCTTTTTGTCTTATTGGCCCTTTTGGTTCGGGTAACCCTTGTCCATTCATCCTCTGACTCAGAGGCACTGCTCCCAGAGGTTCCTGTCTGTTCTTCCAGGTTTTCCCGGATTCTGCGAGCCTGGGAATGGCTGGCAGAATGTGGGGACCTGGTCTCCTGTTTCCTGTGGTGCTCAGAGGAGACCTCAGATCCCTCCTTGCTGCCAGGATTTTCTGGGTACCCCCCCACTGACCTAACTGGGCAGAGGTTTTCAGGATGCCCTTAAGGGGCCTACTCTCCTGGGGTTCCCCATTAAGTTGCACTGTGCTTGGGTGCCCATACCCGGATGCCCGCCCCTCCATTCCTGGGTGGTACTGGCCTATGAGCCCCATGCTTCTGGCTGGATAGTAATCTGCCATCCCTGTGGCCCTGTGCTCACGTGCCCCAGGGGACATGGGGGTGGCAGAGTCCAGGGACTGAGAGGTATGAGGGCCTCTGGTACTAGGGCTCCTGAGGTTATGCTTCGGAGTTTCCATTTCCCAGCGAACCTCATCTCTATCCGCCCCTGCTCCCTGTTGCAATGCAAGAGCCTGCATTTGTGCCTTCAGTTCCTCAGTTAAGGCCTTACTAGACTCTATCAGTCTCTCCTGCATTGCTACCTGTTGTTGGAGCCTATCATTGTGTTGACAGAGGGCCTCATTTTCCCTCTGTGCTTCCTGGTTGGTCCTGGAGAACTGGGCCAGTCTTTGCTGCAGGAGGTTTACCTCCTGAGTTGTGTCCCTATTGGCCTGCTCCTGTCTTGCCAGAGCCTCCTCCACCCTCCTGGTGTGCTCTAGCAAGTCCTGGTGTTCTTTTTGGAGGTCACCCAGTCCCTGGTGGGCCAGGTGATTTTCTTCCATTTTCCTTTTTAACTGGCAGACTTTCTGGCCTAAGGTGTCCCTTTCCTGACTAAGAGCCTGCATCTGTGCTGCCAGGTCGTCCCTCTGCCGTTGAAAGGCACCAGCTTTTTGGCGCTCCTGATCAAACTCTGCCTGGGTATCCAGGTCTTTCAAAATCAGCTTGTTGCTCTCTACCTTCACTCTATCTAGATGACTTTGCAGGGTGGCTACCTGCTCCGTGCATGCCCTGTTAAAGTCTAATTGTTGCTCCAGCTTTTTCTGGCTCTGCAGTAAGGAGTCCAAACTGTCTTGGTGATCCTTCTGCAGGGCCAGAAATCTAGTATCCTGGTCAGCCTTTTCCTGTTGCAGTATATCCATGTCCTCTTTTATTTTAATGATATACTGCCTACTGTCATTTTCTGACTCCTGGCTCCTGAGCAGCCTCTGCTCAGAAGAGTCCAGCTCAGATTGGGCCTTCTGTAATGCCAGCAGTTGCCTACTCGCCAGATCTTGGCCTTCAGCACATTTGTCCTGCATGGCTCCCATATGTAAATATAAATATGCCGCTACCCTGGCAATCTTGTTGTGCTCATCCTTGGCCTTAGAGGACATATATAGTTCACTCAGGGCCACATGTAAGGGACCCTGGTCTCTCCATATATCTGACCCTGTTTCCGTGATTTGGGGTGTGATGGCCTGCAACCAGACTGTTTGGTCCTGGTGAGTCCACTCACCTCTCACAAATAACTTATGTAAGAAGTGCTCTCTGGCTATTTTCATGTCTACTAAGGTCGTCATTCTAGAGATTGGTCTCTGTCCTGACTTACAGAAGTTTATATTTTATTTTTGCAAAACAGACCTTTTTCTTAGAGCGTTCCTTTGAGAAGTGCTTTACAGCGTAACACAGCGTGTGCTCCGACCGGATATGTGTATCTGGTCAGCTGGCACGCTGTATTAATCTGCATAAGTGATAGATCTAATCCAAACGTCCGGCACGAGCCCCCAATTTGTAAGAGGATTCAATTCAACACTACAGCTAAGTCAAGGCCTAGTCTATAATACTGAATGAAAACCCTTATTGATATAACTTTATGTCCAGTTCATGGTTCTGGATGACTACCCCTATATAACACCCCTCTCTTGGAATCCTCCTGACCCCACTGAGCCAAGAAGTAGTTCTGTTTTGCAAGTTAAAAGGTTTAATTGATAATTTAAACAATATATATATATATATATATCACGCTTTATAATAAATTAATAATTGAATATCACACTTAATCTGAGATGATCAAGATTAACAACGGAGAATCTGGCACTAGCACACTTCTTGATAATCACTAAGGAGTTGACATGAAATGGATAAGATAGCAACAATACTTTTATGGTTTCAAATGGATGCAATGTGGAATGAAATGCAGTAAAGAAAATAACTTGATAGGATTTCAGCAAAGACAATGTAATCACTTTCTTGTACAATTTACCCCCCCTTTTATGCAATGCAAGGAAAGGGAAGGAAGGCACACAATTCTCAGAAATGCAATTCAAATGTAATTCAGTTCACCCAGCAACTTAGACTACAGACGTTGAAAACACAGGCCCAAATGCTTTTAAATGTGCTGGCAATGAAGAAAAAAAAAATATGCTAAAATGCTTTTAATTCCCTCTAGAGGTTCAGGTGAGTGGTATCTAGTTAATATTAGCTCAGGCTCACTCTAGCAGTGATGCAGGGATAGTTTTTATGAGGCAAACGATTTTTTTCAAAGGAAAGCAAAAGCAGCTATCTTTTTGCAAGTGGAGAAATTTTCAAATCGCGGCAAAATTCGCGAATGCGTCTGGCGCGATTACAGAGGAACTGCAATATCGTTTCGGGGCCCTAGGAAAGCCTAGGATCTCAGCTTCTGGATGAAAGTTACTGCAAGTCTCTAGCACAAACGGTCGCGGAGATATGAGCGATTAAATAAAGGTCGTTTTTCAGATTGAAATTTTAAAGTTCAAAAAGACAAGTGCAGCTTGCAACTAGAAAATGACAGGTGACAGCTTTACAAATGACAGGTGACAGTTAGGAGGCAGTTCTACTTAGATTAAAATAGCTTGGATTATATTATTTTAACTAAGAGATTGGTTCTGCACAGTTTGCTAGGTACTCACACTATATTCTTGAATTAAATGGGCCTCGCCACGGATCTGGTCAGGTTTTAGACTGGACTCCGGTTCAGCTCTTTGGTTCTGATAACATTGGCCTGGGTCAGCTCTGCTCTCTCTCTGGGTACAGCACTGCTTCTGGATTCTGGAGATTGAGGGATTTGAAGTCTGGATCTCTGGATGTTGATGGAGGTAAAGTATGGAATTTTGGCAGAGCTTCCAGCTGCAAGTGGAAAATGAAACCCTATTTGGCTTGCACTATCTGCTTTTATCTGTTTAGAATGTGGGTGTGTTCTAGCATCACTGACCTCTCTCTCAGCTTCTAATTGGTCAAACTTCCATTTCTCACTTGATTGGGGAAGGAACTGTGAGTCAGAGCGATGTCATTTTATGGCTTGCAGAGAGTACACTCCCCTGTCAAATTGCACACAATCTATATTTGATATAAAAAGACATATTTGCACAGGTACACATTTGTTTAAAATTACATGCACCCCTCACATATCACAGGAGGTATCCCCTGTTCAAACTCTGCTCTTCCTGGGGGCTTGCATTCAGAAATGGCACATATTTCACTTTTTTAGATTTTTCTCCAGATTTGTACACATGTACACGGCCTGTCCATACATACTCCAGTAAATTTTCATTTGTCTAACTTAAACACAGTGTCTGTAATATTAACAATTAGCGGGGTTTTGCCCCAGAACATCACACAAATTGGAGTTTGGGCTTGAATTGAAGGTACATTTTCTAAATTAAGGCTCTCAAGGTCATACATTTCTGTCATTTGATTACAAAGAGTTATCAGTGTTTTTGTAAAATATATATTTTGCTTTCAAGTCAGTTCTCAGAGTGTTGGAGTCCGCCTCCAAGACTTGGGTGGGTCAGTCACATGTGTCCACTGGGCAGGCAGGCCTTTGTTGACAGGAAACAGTAAAAATCAACATATTCCTTTCAGAGGAGAGGGGCCATTGTGTGGTCTCTGGGAAGCTGAGATCAGGAGGCCAGGGAGCCACTTTGCATTTAATTAACAGAACCCTGTGATTTCCTGGCTTCTTGTGTTGAGTTCTGAAGTGTCAAGAGTTCTCAGGACAGAAAAACCCCTTTGAACTTTTAATGAAATAAGACCCCTTTCTTTGCACTAGACAGTTTTGCAAGACAGCTCTCCTGTCAGAGTTTAGACCGCTAGCGCCACCCTCAGGATTTTGTGGTTACTGCATCCATCCTTGGGATTTTTTTTAGATTGATTCATTTCAGCAAGTGATATTACATGGAGTATATTGTCCATGTTCAGGACATGGCATTGGTGTGTTTCTGCAGTAAAGTAATTCTGTGCCCATGATTTTGCCATATTTGACATTCAAGAAAAAGGAATTCCCAACAGTTATGGGTTTGCTTTTGGCAATCAGCATTGCCTCTCTGAGCTCACAATATAGGCGAAATGGGATTTTCCTGTGCATTTTCTGGGGAGCTCTGGCCATTATGATGTTTTCAATGCCAGTAATGCACAGTTTTGGTGGTAGGGCTTGGATGCATGGATAAAAACATCCCACAATATCCTCATGTAATATGGCTGTGTACCCAGTGAAAAAAGCAAAGGGAGGTTAATGGTAATTCATACAAGAGTTAAACCCTTTAAATAACGTTTTGGAGGCAGAGTTCTCAATTGTTTCCAACCCAGCAACAATTTTGTGTAACATACTCACTAGTGCCACAGTTTTTACAGTTATTCATTTTTTTTAAACGCCTTCTTTTCCATTTCACTGCATCCAGAGTCACAATACCTCACTTCGTTCACCTACAGAGGGAAAACGTTCCAGCACATAAGATTACCACAGGGGTACAGTGAATCCCCTTGTGTGTTTAACGGAGAGCTACAGATGGATTTGGCAAACGTACAGACACAGAGCACAGTGATACAATATGTTGACGATCTGTTGGTGTGTAGCACCGCAGAACAGCAATGTAGGGTAAGATTTAGTGATGCTCCTAACAATAGTGGCAGAAAAGGGATATAAAGTTGACAAGCAAAACGTGCAGTATTGTCAGAAAGAGGTGTTTTGTTTTGGACAGATAATATCAGCAGAAGGAAGGTATCACTTGAAAGAGCAAATGCTATTCACAAAACGCCCTACCCAGCCACAGTGAGAGAAATGCAACCATTTTTGGGATTGTGCAACTATTGCCGATTATGGGTTTTTGACTATACTAAGTAAATCAGATCCCTGCTGCAAGGTTTAAAGAGGCCCAGAAAAAGCAAGAAGCACTTAGATGGATAGAGGAGATGGTTGAAACATTACATGAATTGGAAGATGCAATTACACATGCCTCAGTTGTAACATTACCAGATTATGCAGAGTTATTTTTCTTGTTTTCCCATTGAAATGGGTATATGATGACAACTGTCCTCACACAGCAATATTCGATTGATATGATATGATATAGCATTCATAACATGCCTATACACAAGTGTTTCAAGGCACGATGAAGCAAGGGAGGCGGAACAGCAGGAGGAAAAAAACAACGATCTTAGCAGGCCTAGGCATAGTGACATTGAGATAGCGCAACTGCATGGGAGCGGGGAGGGGAGAAGTGCCGTGGGTGGGGGAGAGGATGGGCAAGTGCAGGTCATGGAATCAATACAACAAGTAGTGCAGCCAAGAGGAGAAGCATCCGATCCAAGGCAGGCAGGAATCAGGATAGAAGTCATGGCCTGCTACCAATCAAAACATAGGCCCACTTGCTGCTTGGCTCTGAGGCTTATGCAGTTGTGCTCACTCGTTTTCCCACCACTGCAAGGAGGGGGTAGCCATCAGATAACACGAGCACCTCCATGTCAACCATGTCAATCATTGCTACTTTTTTTTAGTTTGGGCTATTAGGTGGCACTTAACCTCCACCTATACGTTGAAACTATTGCATTAGAGTATAGATAGGGAGAAATGACATATGAGGAGGGACACAATGCTCGTAGGTATTGTTTGATTATTTGCCCACCAATTGACAGCCCATGGCCATTCTAATCCCTATGGCCATTCCAAACCAGTTCCTTCCCCTCCCCACCCTAAACACCTCCTCATGGGAACTCTTTTAGCTCACATTAATCAAGTCTTACCATCAAACCCTCACCCAAAGCAACTGCCAGTGTGTTCTTAAAGCAGTCTTCTGAGTTTCAATGACTTAATTTGAGTAATAAATGCACTACTGGTGTAATAAAAATGTATTAACCAGGTCTGCCATCAGCCACTCGATTTATAAGCAGCATGCATGCCCTTCACTGAAGGCTTGTTAAAAACAAGCATTGGCAAAGCCAACAGTTGTATCTTGTGTATACGTATTAGGCATTTGCAGGCGCTGCTATTAGACGCCCAGGCACTTGCACCATTTTGCACATGCGACCATCATTAGCCAGTTGATACTACTGCAGCAGTTCCTGGCAAGCAACTTTCCTTTGCTTACACAAAAGCCCAAAACTCTTGTCACTGTCAATGCTTGTTTTAATATATTTCTAGTTCCTGGCAATCGTGTCGGAGCAGCACATGTCCAGTTAGCAAACTGATTAGTTGCCATGTGGTGGGGGCTGCGTGGTCCGGGGGGAGCAATTAGTCACCTGATTAGGTACTTGGTGGGGTTACAAACCTTTGTTAGTTGTGGGCGCTGGCTGGATTTAGTAGTCCAATTGCCGAAAGATCTGATGGTAATAGTCCAGTCCTTGAGTCATGTGCGTGGTAGTTTATTAGTGTTACAACAACATCATAGATAATATCTTTTTGGTGCCACATTTGTGAAACAGAAAAGCCGATGCTCATTTCAACCGAAGTCTTTATCAAGGCTGTGATTATAGCGAGTGGAGTGATATGATGTGTGTGAGTGAGGGGATCCGGTGTGGTGACATCACATGGGGGTTCACAATTGTTGTTATTTTAATTAATCATGTTTCGAACAGATCCAACATATTTTGAAACAATATTGTATGAGAATAAATAATATACATAGCACATGTAGCCAAACATTATAAGAGCAGTGAGGTGAGTTGTGGTGATTTGGGGATGGCATTCAGAAATTACAATCATCAATAGTGTTATGGTTAACAGACATTTTGGTGAAAGACAAGCATAGAGTTCCAATCGAGAGACAATGTAACAAGGGATGAAGGGAGGAAAGTGTAAAAGTGAGATGTAAATTAGAGCCAGTTGGTAGATTTGGGTAGGTAGCAGCAAGAATATTCTCTAAAAGCCAAGGTGGGTCAACTTACCAAAGATAAAGTGGCAGCAGACTCCTGGTAGAGCTGGTGGCTGGTGGCCCAGGTTAGGGTGCCAGGTAGAGGCTGGTCAGCCTAGTCTATAAATAACCAGTAGAGCTAGATTAGGATTGGAAAAGAGGTCCCTATGGGGTGGTTATAGTAGGTTTGTTTGACTGAATTGGCAGTTGGTAATGGGGGTGGGCGTGGGTGGGCCCTGGTCACTGGCGGTACACGTGGGAGGTGGTGATGCAAGACTAAGTATTGGTTTGCTGCTTGGTGATTGGAACCGGGCGGTGGAATGTCAGTGTGTTGGGCAGGCTTGCTTGGGGGATTGCTAGGATTGTGAGCAAGAGCAACAGATCTCTGAGTTGCTGTGCAGGAAAAAGGTGTACCTGGGCTGGGCACTTATGAGGTTGTCAGTATCTAGGTGTATGGATGGTCGCCTGAGCACTAGGGTGTAGCATAGCGCCGGAGCAATAACATAAAGGGGAGTGTTTATGAGTCTGGGGGTGCTGTGTCCTGTACAGTGTTAACTGGCCTGGTATGTAGCAACAGGTCCCCAATCACCTTGGATATGGAGGGGTCAGGGATCGGTAATGCGTAGTTGGTTGGTCGTGCTGGTAGCAGGGGCCCTATGTTGAGGAGCCTGGAGAGGAAATGGGAGTGGCGAGGAGGACTCGCCTGCCGGGTGGCTGTCCTGTTTGTGTTTCTCATGGGCTGCCGGGCTTGTACTTGGGAGTTCAGGCAAGGTTAGAAAAAATATATAGGTCAGAGACAGTTAGACTGGTCATAAGAAAACATGAAAATCATGGTCGCTGTTAAGGCCAGTAGTGACGCCTCTGTATTTGAATATTAGTCAAGCTTCTTTTTGGCATAGGTGGAGTTCTCTGTCGTCTCCTCTTGAATCTGTTGGTATTGATTCAAGACCCACAAAGGTAATGTCATCTTTGTTGTCCTCCTGCTGTTTTTCCTGCCAGTGGAGGGCCAGTGGGTATTTGGAGTCTTGGGAATGGAGTGAGCTTAGCTGTTCCCTTATTCTGATTCTGAGCTCTCTTTTGGTACTTCCAATGTATTTCTGATTACACACACATATGATGGTATAGATGACATATTTGGATTTGCAATTGATAGATTGTCTAATGGTATGTGTGTCAGTGTCATGGAAGTTGATGGTCTTAGAGTTCATAGCGAATTTGCACATTGAGCACATCCCACACTTATAAAAACCTGTGGGTTTACTGCTTTTAAGCCAGTTTTCATTGGATTTGGGAATAGGGGCCATGTATGAAGGGCTTAGGATGCTCCTGAGAGTTCTTGCCTTCATGTAGGTTAGGCATGGTTTGTCTGGTAGCCATTTGTTGATATCATCATCTATTTTTAGGATATGCCAGTGTTTCCTTAGTATTTTCTGCACTTGTTGGCTGTCACTGCAATATTGGGTGATGTATCGAATCTTGTTGTCATTAATAGCCAGTTCCCTTGGATGTTCTTTTGGTGTCAATAGGGTTACACATTCTCTTTTGATTGCCAATATTTTTGCTGATTCGACCGCCTGCTCAGGGTAACCTCTTTCAAAGAAGCGTCTGGTAAGAGTTGTGCATTCTTTTCCATAGTCTGAAAGTGAGCTGCAATTTTGTTTAGCTCGCAAGAATTCCCCCTTGGGAATATTGTTAATCGCTGATTTCTTGTGACAGCTGGATGCGTGTAGTACGCAGGTCACCTCTGTGGGTTTCCTGAATGTAGCGGTCGTGAGCTCTTTGCCAGCTGGTGTGATCGTAATGTCCAGAAAGTCAATAGATGTTGTGCTGGAGGTTCCAGAGAGTTCAATACCAAAGTTGTTATTGTTGAGGTATTCTTTGAAAGCCTCCAGTTGTTCATCTGTACCAGACCATATCATCAAGACATCGTCTATGTAGCGGAGCCATTTGAAAATAAAGATGTTGAAATCCTTGTTTGCAAATGCATGAACATGCTCGTAGTGATGCATGAACAGATTTGCCATAGTGGGGTATCTGTGGCCCCCATGGCTATGCCTTTGGTTTGTTTATAATACTGTTGTTCGAATAGGAAGATGGTGTTAGTTAGAGAAAATTCAAGGAATTCTTTCGTGAGTTCTAGGTGCGAACAGAAAGTGGCCGAAGTTTTGGCAAATGCAAAATCAATTGCTTTCAGGGCCAGTTTGTGGTCGATGGCTGTGTATAGGGCTTTCACGTTGAGTGTCACCAAGGTGTATTCATTGTTCCATGTAATGTCCTGTAGTACTAGTAGGGTATGCATGGTGTCACAAATGAAGGACAGTATTTTTGGTACTTCTAGTGCCAGGATATTGTTGATATATTGGTTCAAAGTTTCCATTATCCATCCGATTCCGCTCAGGATAGGCCGCCACTCCAGTATCTTTGAGAATTTTTCATGTACCTTGGGCAGGAAATATATGGTGGGCATGATTGGGTTGTAGATACTTCAGTTCATCATCTGTCAAAAATCCACGGTTGTGCCATTTTGTCAATAACATATTGGCTGCTAGTATCATCTCATTTGTGGGGTTTTTAGCCAAATTCTCATAGCAACCAGGAGTTGACAGGTGTGTTAGCGCCATTTTGATGTAGTCTGGTCTATCCATGATGACCACGTTGCCTCCTTTGTTGGCTTCTTTGATCATTATTTGATGGTTGTCTTGTAGGGTCTTGAGAGCATGTTTTTCTTTGCTAGTGATGTTGTCAGGTATTCTGGTGAGTTTGTTCCTCATTTGGTCCTCTAGGCGCTGTAGATCTCTTGTCACTGCCTGGCTGAAAATCTCAATGGCATTATCCCCTTGTAAATTCGGAGTGAGTTTGGATTTTGGTTTTATTTCTGGGATTTTCAGATTTGTTTCTTCAATGTCAAGTTCTTGCAATGTCTGTGGTATGGTCTGTCCAGAAGGTGGGTGGTCTCTAGATTTTCCATATTGATTTCACTAATCGGGACACAAGCTGTCCTAGGTGGTTACCAGTTAGTTCAATTGGCGAAGAACTTTTTGAGTCTGAGTTTTCTGGTATATATGAGCAGGTCTATCTGGGGATCAACGTAGTTGGTGTGGTTTGCAGGTGCAAAGGAAAGACCTTTATTCAAAATGTTAATGTCACTTGCGGTTGGGGTGTACATGGAGAGGTTTGTTACTAGGTGCGTGGTCTCTGTCTTCTCTGTTGTAGCTGCGTTTTTGATCTTGTCAGCCTGATAGCGCTTTCTTGTTCCTTGCATGTTTCTTAGTCCCCGCTCGCTTGCCTCTCTTGGGTCTAATCTCGGAGGTATGTTGCCCTGGGTGGGGTCTAAAAAACTGAACCTGTTTTTTGTGGGGGGTGCGTGTTCCTTTCTTGTAGCGTTGTATTTCATCAAGAAAGTTGTATCCAATACTTCTGCTGGCTTCGTGTTGCCTTGAAAACCTTGGTGCTGGCTCTTCCGCATCAGTGTTTGGTTCTTCTTCTTCTTCCAGGTTCAATTCGTTTGCAGCATCTGGTTCTGATTCGCTATCCACATCCAACGTGGCGGGTCAGCTGTTGGGGGTGCTTTCTTTGGAGTTTGTGCCTCATCTGATTAGTTTGGGCTATTAGGTGGCAGAGTCACCTATAAGCCAAAACTACTGCACTGGAGTGCAGATAGGGAGAAATGGCATCTGAAGAGGTACACAAAGCTTGAAGGTGTTGTTTGGCTATTTGCCCACCCAATGACTGCCCATTGTTATGCTAATCCATATGGCCATTATCTCACAGTTCCTGCCCCCCCCATCCAAAATGCCTCCTCACAGGAACTCTTTCAGTTTGCTTTAGTTAAGCTTTACCATTAAACTTTGCTCTCATAATGCCTGCCAGTGCTTTTTCAAAGCAGTCTTGTGAGAGGTAATGGGCCTCATTACGTGTCTGCCAGTCCAGAAACAAGGGCGCCAGTAGCAAAGTACAGGCACCCTTTCCAGACGTAAAACTACAACTCTGCCTGCCATTGCAGATGCACGGCAGCAGGTCTGTTACTAACGGTGTCGGTGCTTCCGAGTCCCCATTCCCGTGGAGTCCTAAGGGAATCTCGTAATAGGGCATACGGGACCAGCACCATTCATTAGGGGACAGCCAGGGTCGTAATGAGGCCCATGGAACCTTATTTATTTTACCAAGGAATACATTAAAATACACATTTCTAAAAAAAAAGTCAATTGGTATATGGGAAAACTAAACCAGTCAGCTGAGTTGCATAATAGCCAGTCAAAACTGTCTGGTGTATGGCAGCTGTTGGCAAGCCTTCACTAACTGCGTGTCTAACGGTTTCGGTGGTTACTTGCTTAATACCACCTTCTTCAGGACATTCTTCAGATAATTTTGTTTAAAATAGATGTCTTTCCTCAGTTTAGCCAAACATTACAACCGATTTGCTTTGCCAAAGCCAATCACTGACTGGCAAAGGAATTGTAATGGTCTCACCTTGGGCTTCTATGGTGAGGTATGTTGCATCATGGTGAACCAGTTTTATGGTTCAACGCAGGTCAGACAGTGGTCAGATTCTGAATATCAGAAGATCCTCACCCAACAAAAATACAATCTGAATGGAGTGTGCAGGAATATGGCATTGGTTTGTCGAATGAAGGTCGGATGAAAGCCGGAAATTTTCTATATTACTACACCTCCACCCAACATCTCCTTTCAGTGGAACGTCAGATTTATTCACTTTGTAAGGTGGTGCGGGAGCAGAGAGGAAATTCAGTTATGTTTGGTTCCAACTGATAAAGAGATTCCACCATTAAGGTAGCCAGCCCAGATATTGTGGCAGACACAGCTACCAGTGCTTAGAGCTAGCAGGACAACTCAGTGCGTTGAGACCCTTTTGTAGCGATTAGTGTGACCTGCAGGTTTGAATATTATGGGTGTCCATTTTTGCTTGTATCTTCCCATTGTTGATACATTGGTAAGCCAAAAACGTGTTAAACCCTCAATATGAAAAGCAAATGAAATCGACACAGTTGTGCTGTTAAGGATATGTACATACTACCTTTAAAAAGGGCATGGTTCTAAAAGAGAAATAAAGGTGGAGTGTGAATATTGAAGAAGGCGGATATTAAAAAGAGTGAGAAAACAGAAGCAGCCTATACCTTCCTGCCTGTATTACAAAAATAATGTTTCAAAAGGAGAAAAGAAACCTGCTTTTATGCTCTTGGTTAATTCAAAAAGGCAGTAAACTCATTTACACCCCTCTGCCCCACATGAGTGTTATCTTACCAACTCAAAGGCAGGACCCGAAATGTGAACATTTGTGACTTAGAATGCAATACAAAGGCATGCATTGGCATGGCAGAGCACACAGGCAAAGCTAACAGTTTGGGGTTTTGTGGAGGCCTGGAATAGACTTTTGCTATGCACTGCCGTAATGGTACTACCTAGCCACAAGATGTCAACAGCTGGGAAATATTGTGAGTCCTGCGGGTTTTTCATGCATTAATCTGGGAGGGCAATCAAGATCTAGCCCAGAATCGCACTGGAAGGACTTAAGGGATGGGCCGGTTTCGGGATGGATGGACTATATGGTCAAGGTCACAATTGAGAAGGTCCCGTATACATACAATATCTCAGTACATTTGCATGCAATCCACCTAGAAGAGCCTGTAAGTATAGCCCGTTGGACATTTCGCTGGCCCTTCCTACTTTGCCCTGTGCAGGAGCACTTGGCGCAATGAGCGGAAAGGCGCGGGAAGGGCCAGTGCAAAGAACTAAATGATGGAACATGCATAATCTCCATTCAAGGAGGAAAATTAGAAGAATGTGGGTTTGGGGGGTACGGCACCAGTCAAACAACCAACACTCTCCCAACAAGCGCTAAGTGAACCCATTCCACAGAAGCAATCTTACCGCCACCCTTCAGCCATTGCGAATCACATTGAAAGGCTATGTGTAAATAGCGCTATGCAGCCCCAACTGATTTAGGAATGCCACAATCCTGGATCCTGCATTGCTAGCACTGATCCTAATACATGAATGAGGAGGAGGAGGGCCAGAATCTTCCTACCACGAACAACATTATTTGGGATGCCAGATGAGGAGGTGAATGTAAGATACCGCTTCTCTCCCCGTGCCATTCTAAACTTGGTCAGATAGTGGAAAAAAGTCCCGGTATCACCCATCATGTTCTCACAGGCAGTGATAGCTCTAGTCAAAATGCTAGCATCTTTACACTTCCTGGCCACTGGATCATTCCAGCATACCACAGTCATTGTTGAGGATATATTACAGCCCACACAATCAGGGTTAGTCCACCAGGGTTTGCCCTGCATCCTAGCACATGTGCATATGCACATTTAGATACCAACACACTGCAGGAAAGGTGAAGAGTGTGCCAGGAATTCTAAGCAGGTGCAAGCTTTCCCTGGGTCCTGGGAGCCATTGATTGCTCTCATGTAGCAATGCAACCGCCACGACAGATGGAGCACAGCAATTGAAACAGGAAAAATTGGCATTTCATCAATGCACAGGTGATTTGTGATGCCAAGGGACACATCATGCTTGCAATGTCAATTTCTCTACCTTCAACTCTCTCTTCCTAAGTGCCTTCCTCCTAGAGCCCTTTGCTTGGAGAAGGGTGAGTCCCTTCTCCAAGCAGAGGTTGGGTGGTAGAACTCTCTCCTCTGCAGGTGTCTCCCTCTGAAATGGCCTCCCTGACTGTCTCTGCCTTGAGCCTTACCTTCTTAAGTTCCAGAAATCCCTCAAGACCCACCTTTTCTCCTCCTTTTTCTCTCTCCCTCTACCTGGCTAACCTCCCCTTGCCCTGCTCCAGCTGCTGACTGCCAGCCTGGTTGTCCTCTGAGTCTTACAGGACACCAGCACCCACCCCTCCTCCGACAATTCCCCCTACACTTGCCACCTGGCCCTACTTGCACTGCCTCCGGGCTAACCTTCCACTACCAGGCTGGGATTGCCCCTTGGAGTCCCTGCCTCCCAGCACTTAACACAGGGCGCTGCTGCTCTGGGTGCACTTCTCCCGGTACCCTCTCCCATACACTTCTTGTTTGTGCACTTGCACAATCCCAATGGCACATGGCCTAGTAAGATTGTTGTCTTGTTCTCCCTCAGTTCCCCCTCCCTTGCCTTGTTGCACCACTTGTGTATAGGTGCATAATAAATAACAAATCAATCAATCAATAGCCACTAGGGACATCGTGGAGTGCATTTTTGGAGTGCTCAAGTAATTCTTCCGCTCCCTTTATCACTCAGGTGGTGTATTCCTATATGCACCTCCTGTAGTATGCAAAATCATCCTGGCATTTTGTGTCCTGCATAATATTGCCACACATTGTCGCATAGCAGTGGAGCTGCAGGAGGTCTTCCACCCTCATCCACAGGAATCACCAATTCCCTTTGTAGGCCAGAGGGCATGGGAGCAGGACACACACAACCAGGTCATACTAAACTACTTCATACGAATAATAACCCCCGTGGAGCACACACAGTAAAGCAACATCACTTATGGCCTTCAATGATGCAATCGAGCTAATCCAGCATGTCCATAACAATACCCTATGAATGTGTGTCTCGGAATTGCAAACTCTAACATTCAAAGTACACAGCAACCTCATTAATATCCTTCACATAAAGTGGACAAACCATGACCACGCCAACATCAAGTTGAAAAGAAATTGTCCATGTCATACAACCACAAATCCTGACATTTCAAGTTCAGCCACTGGCATAATAGCTCAATCACATGTGCACCTCTGATCCTATGCATCAAGTGCAACAAAAATGGCTCATCTGACTGCCATTTTCATTCTGGTCCCGCCACACCATTGCTGCTGGTCCTGCTCACCACCACTCACTACTGCCATGTACGTGCTCCTGCAAATGGGAAAAGCAACAGCTGGCCACCAACCCCCTGCTCATACATGTCTCCCATACCCTCAATATGTCCCTTGTCCCATCATGAAGATGTCCTCCAAAACCACCAGAAAGCCATGAAGCCACTCACAGAATACACAAAGAAAACAAAATGACGGAAGATAACAAACCCCTTACTATCAACAGTCCTTGATCACAGCAATGGGAACACAGCAGCAGCATTACACATTACACACGAGAAAGACATGTAGGCCTCTGACACCCTCACCACCCTGCAATGCACTGCATACTTCATACACTATCCACATGCATATATGTCATCTGGATCATCACCTTATGTGGAGTCAGGTGTGTTGCATGCTCATGCCTCATGGACAGGGGTGGACTAGGTTCAAACTGAGGCCCTTGAAATAAATCTCAAAGTGACTCCATGTCACACTTATATAACAAGCCTAACCCTTTTCCCCAGAGTGCAGAGGCCTACCAGGAAATTAACAGACAACCCTGGAGGCCAGTCCCCCCTGATCATGGAGTGACTACTTGACATGACACATGTCAGTAGACAGCATTCAAGGCAGACATGAAAGGAGTGCAAATGTAATGCCCCACAAAAAAGAAGCTACTACATCAGCCCTCACCATAGAACATCCAGATGAGTCTGAATCCAAGCAGCAAGTTGTGGAGGAGTAACCAGTAACACAAAGTACATGAATATCTGATCAAGGAGACATGCACACACTGAATCATGTAGGACAACTAACATCTTAAGTGACAGTGGCTATCATCCAATTATCAACATTATCTAATGTTCATGCTGAACCCTACGTGTGCCACAGCATGCCACAACTGGGATGCATATATCACCCGCCATGAAAATGAATGACAGTGCACAACCTTACCTGGTGGTACTGATCTTGTGATGAGAATCCCTCACCACCACCACCTAACACTGGGCCTCATCATTGACGCAAGGGAGGTCAGTGACCAGCAAAGGAAATGAGGACTTGGGTGGAAATAAGGTGAACAGGGGGGGTCCTCTCAGGGAGACTAGGCACTAGATCAGGCAAAATACCTGAAATGACACTGGACATTTGTTTTGACCAGCTAAAGGAGCCTGTCTGACAAACTGCACATATACACATCAATGTTGACTGGAATGTTCAGCTATGTGTGGGAGGCTGTAGCAGTCCACAAGACCACATCAGTTGAGGTTACTGAGCATGGTCGCATGTCCTGTCCCCCAGCTTGAAAATGTGGACTCACTGCCTTCAAGAGCAAAACGACCTTGACATGAGAACAAAAATAAAATTCATATAGTTCAATTTGGCAGAGTATGTAAGAAGAAAGAAAAATAGTCCACCATTGGTGAGGACCTGAAAATAAAAAATAAAGTCCACCTTGGATGGGGGTAAAAAAAAGAATATATATTGACCACCTTGGGCGGGGTAACAAAAACAAGTATATAGTCTACTTGGAGGGGGTGAACAAACAAGATATAGGGCCTCATTACACGGTAGGCGGTAACCATGGCGCTATTAGTGCCATGGTTGCCGCCAGTATTTTACCGTGTCCGCCTTGGTGGATGGCGGAATTACCGCCCTACTCCAAGGTGAGCGGGGGCGGTAATTCCCCATTCACCAAGGCCCTTCCCCATTCCCATTTTTGCCCCCATAAGGCATAATGGGAATGGGGAAGGCGCTAATTACGGTACCGCAAATTGCGGTACAGTAATTAGCACCAAGGTCCCTTTGCGGCACCCAACGTTAAGGTCGGGTCCCGCAAAGGGAACTCGTAGTAACGCGGTAAGGGTTTACCGGTTCCGGTGCCCTTACCGGTAAACCCTTACCGCCTACCGTGTAATGAGGCCCATAGTCCACCTTTGATGGAGAAAAAAACTAAATATAGTACACATTGGATAGGGGTAAAAAAGGAGAAAATAAAACATGGGCCCTTCACACACTCATGGCAAGAGACTAGGGGTGTGTGGGTACATGGCCAATGGCATCAACTGCGAGGTTCAGTTGGTACTCCCATTCTGAGATGTAAACTCAGCCTTCATAATGGCTTTTGACATCTCTAACTGCATGTCAAGACTCTTCCGCAAGGTAGAGATCTCTTGTCAGTGGAGGTCCCTTGTGGCAAACATTTAATTGTGCAGATTTTTCTTCAACGCATCTGTCTTTACAGCGGTATACCCGAGAGGGCATCTCCACATGCAATGTTTGCTTCAAGGTGCCCTTCTCCTTCTGCTGAGAGTCCCTTAAGGCTAAGAACACATCATGCAGGGATTGTCTCAAAGCGGATCTCTCATGGCAAATCACCTGACTTAGTTGTTGATTGTCGGCAGTGTGTGCAGCATTCGAGGAGATGACATTCTCTGCCAGGCGATGGATGTCCCTGTTTGATCACCACCCAATTCATTCAAATAGATGCCCAAGGTGGCCAATGACTGAAATACAAAGGTTGGTAATAAGCCTGTTGGCAATTCTGTCCCACATCACTTATCCGGCCTCCTCTTGCCAGGTGAGCAAAAACCAAGTGTAGTGCACAACGTACATGTTTCTATTGATATTTGAACGTAAAATCATGATGTATTTATCCAAATCAAGGTAATCAGATTCAAGTTGCAGGGAAAAAAACACAGCCCTGGAACATGGGGTGTATGAAAATAGTCAAGGATTAGGTTCCCAAAGTGAAGGAACTGCCATCCCCTGCACACTTTCTAGGGGTGAAGCTGACTAAGCCAAACATTTCAATGTATAAAAGGATAGAGTATTGAAGTGAGTAGAGTGTATTCAGTGTTAATGTACTTTACAGGCCTGATTTACAGATAACGTCTTACAATAATATACTTCAAAATGGTATCCAGTGATTCCCTCAAATATAAAGCATCGAATGCAAAAGCCTAAAAAAAATGCATTGAAAAAATGCATTTTTTGTCGATAAAGTTTTTTTTTAAAATTAAAATGGGTTTTAAGGGGTACAAAAACAGGGGTGGGGGACCTCCCATTAAAAAAATGAAAAGAAATGCATTTTTTTCATGCATTTTTTTTCGAGGCTTTTGCATTCGATGCTTTGGATGCCGAGGCTATCACTAGGCACCCTTCAAAATATGAGAATGCATTTTAATAAAGAACCCAACACGTTTCAAGATGTCCATCTCTTCATCAGGGATACAATTAATTCACAGGTCTGAAAATAATTAAGACAGAAAATGTCCATGAGTGTGTTGATTTAAGACATCAAATAATCTCATACCGGTTTCAAATCTGTTTCTAGAGGTTACCGTAAGCATGGTAATGTACATCATTAATTTCATGTTTAAGTGGTCAATGGAAATAATTCCACCGCTTCTGTGAAGTGAAATAAGAGAAGGCATATGCAAATATACACACAGTGGAGATTTAGGGTTGCCTATAATGCTATAGGTAAAAGTAAGTGGTTTAACCTTATCTGCGTAATGGCTACCGTCTCCAAGAGCATGTAAAGTTAAATTGGCTTTACTAGTCTCTTTAAATTTACTGACCCAGCACACACTATCTTTGTATAGAGTGCTGGAGGGGTTGCTTAGCTTCCCCTGAGTCATAACACTCATGTAGCAGTAAAATGTTATCTTTTCCTACGTTAAATGGCTGGTGGCAGTGGTTTAGATCAACTACCGTGATTCTTCCCGACCGCTAACAAAGGTAGCTAAAAATCAGGTCAGCCATGTTTTTCAATATGGCGGCCCAGACCTGTGTGTAAAAACGGACTCCGGTCATCTTTTTTTGCCATTTCTTTTAGGAAAAGTCCTTCTTGTGTTTGTCTATATGCACCAAACCAGGTTTGGTCCCTTTGTTCGTTGGCCTTTAGCGGGCTTCAGTACTGAAGCCCTCCTCTGGCCCCTGAGTATCTGGGGTGGACAGTATGTGAGGGAGGTGCCCGAATTTCCCTGTGCTTAGTCTCCTAGGAGACATGAATGTACTCTGGCGTGATTGGCCGACTGGCTGTCCAGCAAGGACAGCCACCCTGCTGTGTGAGTGACAGCCAGGCTAGAATGAATGGGGGAGAACTGTTTAAAAGCAGGTCTCTGGGACTTGGAAAGCAGAGTCGACCACTGGGACGAAAGAACCTAAGACGAGATAAAGGAAGAGGATGCTGCAACTCCTGGATGACCGGTGAAGCTCTGCTGCAGGTCCGAATTGCCTGAAACTCCAATCGACAGAGAAGCCCTTCAAGGTTAACTTCTTCCCTTGAGTTTGGTAGAAACAACCAACTCGCAAGCCAACTGGACACAGTCCCCATCTGGTCGAATTTTCAACAGAGTGCTGTTGAAAACCGGATAGCCAGAGGGAAGGAAACAAACTTGTGGACTTTAAGGCACTCACACCTTAAACCGACGTCTTGCTACAGCTTTTGGCCTCATCCATGGGCAGTGCAGGAACTTCTCGACGTCCTCCTTCTTGTCCCCATGACTGAAGCTCAGGAACAGCGAGATCTGCTCGAATTGCCAGGAACAACTACCTCAGCTACAGCTTTCTTTATTAACAAGGTATTGTGCAAACGCGGTCCGGAACTATTTTCGGCCATCGAGAAAGTGTGTGAAACTTTCCTCAACTTCGAAGGCTAGTTCTTCCCTAAACATTCATCAAACTTTTCGCCTAGTCAAATTCTTCTAAACTCTGTGGCAAAGACTTAACCGTTATCTACCAGAACTGTGCTATCCTATACAAAGACTCTGAACCATTGACTTTGGTCCAGGCCTATGAGAAGAATTGCTGGTCGTATTTCACTGAAACCCTTTGCCCTGCCTATGAAAGTATTTGGGCTGTCTATTCTTATAACCGTGTCTTTTTACCCCTTTAATAAGTATCAGAAGTGCCATTTCGCTCCCACTTCACAGGAGCTAAAACCTTTTCATTTACTTACCGGTTGGATTTTTGTGGTGTATTAGTGTGTGATATTGAGCTGCTTATGCTAATGTAATGTTTTCGAACTGACTGAGTAAATAAATGTATATTCTTTTACCAAGAAACCTTAAGTAAGTGTTTGTTTGAATCACTGTATTAGTTGGTCCTTTGTGTAACTTGTTCTACAGCTCACTTAAACTCTTGAGATAAGTCTGGCTGCTCAGCCATCGCTACCACTTTACTGTGTAGTACGGGCTTGTAGCAAAGGTGAAATTGTGCTTACACTTGTAGTCTTAATTGCCTGTAGTGTTCCCAAAGGGTACTGCAGGTGGTTCTGCCTAACACTGGGAAGAGGGTGGACTTGTGGGTTTAGCCTTAATGTAGAGTGTTGACACATAGATTAGGTGGGATACTGGGACGAGAGCAAACTTGTGGGCTCAGCCTTATTTTAGGTTGTTGACGGGCAGATTAGTTGGGCTACAGGGACAGGGCAGACGTGTGGGTTTGGCATTATTGTAGGGTGCTGACGTGCAGATTAGTGGGGTTACTGCCGGGATGAAGGCAGGCTTGTGGGTTCAACCTTAATGCAGGGTGTTGATTTACAGATTAGTGGGGGTACTGGGACAAGGTTGAAATTGTGGGTTGAGCCTCAATGTAGGGGACTCAAGCGCAGTTTAGGAGCTACTGGGACAAGGACTTCTCGGTCGCAGGAGAGGTGTGGAAGTAATGGTGATTGCTGGTAAGTCATTTGTGATTTCTTTTTTCCAATGCGTCCGGCGCAAAAGTTGTTTGGCACTGCTCCACTGTTTGCCCTGGGGGTATTTGTTCCATTCAACGTTGTGGCTCACGCTAAATACTTAGCGCAGACTTGCCGCTGTTTTGTAAATGAGGCACATGGTTTTAAAAGTGTCAACTGCAATTGAAATGCTAAATGAGAAATGTTTCCTGTAAATTACAGGGTTCAAACCCGACACTTTCTTTAATGAGACACCTGGGAATTGCTTCTGTTGAGAGTGAAAAAACTCATATCTCGGGTGCAATTATTTATTTGCTCAACTATTTTCATTTGCAGTAACTATTATTTAATATGATATGGATTGTGAATTGTGTGGCGGTATCTGTACAGCAATCATTGCTAAACAAATAGGCATTGATTGAACTATTGAGTGAAAAGCAGACGGTGTGATTCGGTGATAATGGAATGGCCACACACAGGGTTGACCAGACATATTCTGTGAGCACGTGATAACTAGCAAATTTAAAATACTGTAGGCACTTGCTTCACTTCAAATATTTGCAGCAGCCGGCATACATCATTTAACAAGCACAAACCTGCTGTCTGCCGGAATAACATTAATAAGCCACGCAGACAGAGTGCATGGGTAATTGTGCTAGGAGATTGCAAAGACTTCTGCTGAATTATTTATTTCCCTAGTTTCGAAACGATTGTCAGCTTGAAGCTCTTTTCAAAGACTGCTTTGATTGAGTAGAGATGGAAAACATAACCTCTGATCCGCATTGGAAAAAAGTTAGCCAAAATTAGGAAATTCTGATACATAAGTAATTTTGAGCAATTTTGAGTAGCGGGACTTCAAGCTACTGTGTAGTACCTGTGTGGGAACATTGTAATATCAGCCACAATTGTTGCTTGTCGTTGTTGACAAGACCTAGCGTCATAGAGTTTGCTTGACTTTCTCCTTTTTCTCTGTAATCCACATGGCTAAGGAGAAACTAACAGCTCCTCTCTACTCTCTCCATGGAATGCCACCAGCTGTAAAAGGTTCAGCCCAAACCGAGGTCATTAGGCATGCATTGAACCTAATCTAGGTATCTCCTGTTTTTTAATCTTCATGGCGTTGCTTGGGAATCAGTGAGAGCATAAGCCTCTGGTAGCAAGAAACTGGCAGAGCTGATTTAGACTCTGCCCTTTGCTAGTGCCATTTGCAGTTGACCTTTTTGTAAAATGTATTTTACAGTGCAATCCGTTCTTTCTATACACCCCTGGACAGCCATTTCCTTTTCAAAATGCTAATAATTAGCCTTTAATGGCCTTGTTGTATTTTATTCAGTTTTATTTTTAAGGCTTAATCCACAAACCAAATCAATTGAAACAGAAACAGACATGCACAGCCATCCAACACCTCAGTGTTCCACAATGGTGTGGTCTGTATAGTACATCTTTAAATACGGCTACTTATTTCAATTCTGGATTTGGGTTGCTGTGGGGTGAACGTGACACATAGATATGCGGAAGATAACCTCCTGCAGAGTTCAGGGCACACCATTTGGCCTCTCACAAAGCGTGTGCACCTCTTCACAAGGACGATTTGTGACTAGCCATGATGAAAACTCTCATCGCCGCTAATTGTGATGCCAACCATTGTTTTCTGTACTTGAGAAGGTACAGTATACAACAATGAAAAAGACAACAGATACTTGTACATGGCCTGTACTCCTCTTCCCCCTGTAAAGAACCCCCATACTAAAAAGAACTTGCAAAGTATACTTGTCTCTGGGAATACATGGGAGTGTGGGCACTCACTATCATTGTTCTAGAACTCCAAGTTCAACTCTATTTTCAACCTTGGCTCACGTGACAGGAGACCGCGATTTGGTCCATTTTGCAGGTTTTAAATGTCTTAAATTGATAGAACTTGCCATTCTTTGTGTTCTTTCTTTGCACCTTAACAAGAGATGAGTCATCCTTCGCAGTTAATCATTGTGCATTGCACCTCCTAAACTACCTCACCTGTTGCACCTGCTACCTGTATACCTGTTGTTGCTTTGATAGCTGAGCACATAAGCGAAGAGATATGTGCCATTGAGAGGATGCTATATGGAATTGGTTATTCCATTACAGAAATCCAGCACTGGCTCTTCACTCTCGCGATTTCCTGCACGTGCTCTGTCATCTTCGGCCATACCTGTGGGAAAGTAAACCCACAACAGAGGAGAATTAAGCAGGAGGGCAAGTAACTGCTGTAGAGTAATATGTGGCGTGGTTCTGTCAGGATTTGCACTTAGTTAGTTATTTATGAGGTTTTCACTCTTTTTCTGCACCATGTTGAGTTAGGTGTGTCCATACATGGCCAACATCCATATAGTAGGGAGGGAGACTGATGATTTTCTTGAAACAATCTACGGGACATGGAGACTACCTAATTTTAAAGTAAAGAGGTATCAGAATAATGTATTGCTTTATTTGTAAATGTTTCTTTCAATTACCATGAACAGAGTGAACATGTGGGATGCAAGAAGTTACATACTTCCATGAGACACCACCTTACAAGTGGCACATATTTTGCCACCCATTTGGAAAATTACCAAATCGTAAGGCAAAAATAGAAGCTTGAACATGTTGTTGCACAAAGAAGCATAGTGAGCTGAGTGACGTGGTCATGGAGCAGTTGCATTCTTTCTCAGCGTCCTGCTTTGGAGTCTTTTCACCATGTCCAGTGCTAAAGGAGGAGGAGCCTATTTACACTCTGGCTTCAGCGAAGTCAAGCAGAGTGAGCTGAGTGTCTTGGTCATGAAGCGGCTCCATTATTTCTCAGCATCCTGCTTTGGAGTTTTTTCACCACATCCATTGCTAAAGGAGGAGGAACCTTGAGCTTAGGGCCCTTTAATAACTTGCATGCAATGGATGGGCTCACAGAATACCTCTGAGTCCAAATACCCGAACCAACTCAGGAAGGTGGCAAAGTACTGTTTTATTGACAATTATCTAAAACAGGGAGTTACAACAAACATCAATGAACGTTCGCTCCATTTCTCTCAGCGATCTTTTCACAAAAACAAGATTATATATTAAAAATATGTCAGAGGTAACGCCATCCTATGTGGCAAATAATGAAAAACCTACAAGGGATTGTGATAGGCTTAAGGGGAACATCTAAGTATACATTACATAGGACCTAGGATTGTGATTGACTGCCCACTGTCAGGTGGACAATATATACGCCAACATCTAAAACATGCAATCTTCAAAACCATTAAGAACACAGTTTTCAATTGGTCTTCAAATTATAAAGACCTTCGTTATGCGTCCCTCTACAATTGGTTTCATGCTTGTGCCATGACTGGAACATTCGGTTCACTTAGTAGCACGTAAGCCCAGAACCAGGCGCAATGAGGTGGGCCTGACATCTCCCCACCCAATTAGCCCAACATCTCTCATCGCCCATGCCTTCTGCCATGAAGGTTGTTTTTGAACTTGGCCTTGCAAAGTATACTTGTCTCTGGGAATACATGGGAGTGCGGGCACTCACTATCATTGTTCTAGAACTCCAAGTTCAACTCTATTTTCATCCTTGGCTCACGTGACAGGAGACCGCGATTTGGTCCATTTAGCAGGTTTTAATTGTCTTAAATTGATAGAACTTGCCATTTTTTTGTTCTTTCTTTGCACCTTAACAAGAGATGATTCATTCTTTGAACGTTTACTCCTTTCAAAAATAGATAACTGACCTTGGCTGCTTGATCTTGACTCCAGGCCAAACAGCCTCGCCTTGCAGCTCCACCTTTCAACTTATTCTTGCTGCAACACAATTCATCCCTCCTTCTTCATGTGTCTTGGTTTACTAAAATTTATATTACTGATGTCCATTTTATATATAGTGACGGCTGCGCCTGCATTCTATTCACTACATATAGCCAGATTCTAGTCTCGTCAGCAGCATACACCACCAAATTGATCAACGCAGCTAGACCATTCCACTCCACCGAAAGTTGCCTCACAATTGCTCACAATTGCTTGTGCAGTGGTAGGTGCCAGGCTGGAATATTGCAATGCCCTCTTTGCGGGCACCTCAACACACAACATGCGGAAACTACAGACCATCCAGAACAACTCTCTGAGAGCTGCCCTAAACATCCCTAGGCACGAACACATCTCAGCGGCCCGCAGAGTGGTCCACTGGTTCCCTATCCAAGCAAAGGATAAACTTCAAGACACTCTCGATCACGCACAAATGCATATCCAACTCATCTCCACCGTACCTATCCCAGAAATTTACCAAGGCATCCTTCTCCAAACCCACCAGTAGCATACTCCCACCGACTAATCCAACCCAGAGTGAAATGGTCTAAAGCGGGCGGATCCAGTTTCCCATCCATTGCAGCCAAACAATGGAACAGCCTGCCACATACTGAGAGCGGGAGAATCGTATTGGACATTCCGTAAAGTGCTCAAAGCCTGACTGTTCAACTAACACACCTCCTCTTCCACCCCCACCCCCACCTGCGCAGATACTCTCTACTACCACACGACCTCTGCCTACAGCCCCTGACCCCTACTACCCACACCCCTCATGCCTGCTCCTTCCCTACCCATCCATTGCTTAACAGCCAACCAAACTGATTGATGCGATTTACTGTGTTCAAAGCTCAAATGTACTGAAACTGATTTGACTTATTGTGTTCAAAACCCAAATGTACCTTGTATGTTTTTGTACGCCCGACCCTAAGCATAAGGGCCAAATATAACTGGTACCCTGTAACCGCGCCGAGATGCCTCCAGGTTTTATGCGCATTATAAATGTAAAAATAAAGAAAGAAATATGGTGACTTTGTCTACTTGCATTTCAGCATCTGTACAATTATTGAACGGTTGGTTTTCTTCAGCGCTTCGTGAATGTGTAATCATCTTTTCGCATTTAAAAGTTCACTCGATTCTTAATTTTGTCATTAGTTTCTATTAGAACCATACATCATCTTCAACCAACATTCAGAGATGTTGGTCATATACTCTTATGATGTGACAGACTTTGTTCTTTTCTCTTTTTCATATTCCTTCAGGGAGTTCCTAAAACATGGGCTGTACCCATTGCTTTTCTAAACATTTCAAATCATTCCTGCATTTCTTTAGTCCATTCTAGTTTTGTTTTGCTGACCTGCGCTTTCTTTAATGCTTGCAGAAGTGGTCTCCTGCATGTACTCTAATCAAACACCCACGCTCTAACATAGTTGCACAAACCCAAAAACTGTTGCATTTGTTTCACTGTGTTTGCTTTTGAGGTCTTCATAATTGCCTTAGCTCTCTCAAGTACCACTTTCTTTCTTTCATGCGAAATTAATTGACCTATATATAGCACCTCCTATTGGCAGTATTGTAGATTCTCCTTTTCTACTTTATATCACTTGTCTGCTAGAATAGTCATCAATTGAACAGAGTCCTGTCTGCACTCATCTTCTGTGGCTGTGGTGCTGCAAATCAAGATGTCATCTACGTATTGTATCACTGCGCTTTCGAGATCAATATTGCCTAAATCCATAAATCCATGTGTAGGACCCTATTAAGGATCGATGGGGAGTCACAGTACCCCTCAGGCAGCCTAGTATGCTTCATTCTTTTTTGGCTAAACGTAAATGAACTTAAGTCTTGTGAGTCTTTGTGCAGCGAGATTGAGAAAAATGCATTTTTCAAATGGACCACCATAAAATATCGAGCTTCCACCGGGATACTGCATAGTATTGTCACCGGATTAGGAACTAAAGGTCTGGTTAATCGGTCTCATATCCTGGATACATCTCCACGAGCCCCCTTTAAATTTCTTAATCAGATACACTCTGGTATTACACAATGATTCTGATAGCACCAGAATTCCCTGATTCATCAGCGCTGAAATAGTCTGGAATATACCCTCACCATCTTCTCAAGACATGGGGTACTTTTTTGTTCAAGTTAAAATCGCTCCTGGCTCAAGTTTTATTTCAACCTGTAGTAAAAAGGACACTTGCCACCTTTTCCAAATCTTTCTGAACAAGTGATTGTCGTTGCCGCATTATCGCCATTCGCTTTGGGACTTCCCTTTTCTCTATTCTTATCCAGTATGTAATGCTCATGAAGAACACCACATCGTCATCTGCTCGGTCCTCTCTGAACATATTGTCATCAGTTATGTCAGTCAATCTATACCCTTCCTCAAGAGCTATCACTGTTCTCCATGGTCTACCCTCATCGTCTGGTTCTATGTGATTTCGCCGAAGTATTTTTCAACGTGGGACTTTTCATCGCCACGTTTTCATCGACCAAAACTCTTATTTTTAATTTTTTTTTATTTAAGGGGGGGTTCCGCCCCCAGTTCCCCCCTTAATTAAATAATCATACCGCAACCCCAACAAAACACCCATCAAAAAATATTTTTTTAAAAACGAGTTTTGGTCGATGAAAATGTTGGCGATGAAATGTCCCACATTGAAAAATACTTCGACGAAATGCATGTATATGATATGATATGATATGATTGTTTATTTATATAGCGCCTATACACAGCAGTGTTTCATACCCATCGTCTATCCCTTTGATTATTGCCATTTGCTTTCCTTTCGTACTATGGCTGCTTCCAACTCTATAGGAATAGTCTGGTCACCTTCCTCATCCATAGGTATTTGTGGTCTAAACAGAAACTCATCAGGTATTCTCTCAATTTTTCCCACCAGACCAGGCAGCCATGTCAATAAAATGGACACTCCATATCGCAAATCTCTGGATCTACCGGAACGCTTCACAGAGCCACTTGCCCTGTGAACGGAAGTATAAACTCTCCACCATTTAAATAGTGTATTCCTGGAGCTGGCAACACTATTCCTTGATCAGTAAATGAAATTGTCATGTTAAGTTTTGTCATTAAATCTCTTCCCAAAATATTAACCAGTGTCTGTCGTGAATATAACAAGGGAACAGACATGTCACATTTTCCTATGGAGACTGGTAATTTATCAGTAAAAGGAACTTGACTCATAGCTCCAGAGAACGCTTGAGCATTCATGGCAATACCTGACATTGGATATTTTCCCTTTCGTATACACGAACAAGTTGCTCCAGTGTCTACACGAAAAGAAAAGGATTTGACTCCTATCATCACATCGACCCTTGGTTCCTCTTGGGAGTCTGGTGTCACAGATAGTAATGAACACATCAAGTCACCCCGTGAGCTGTCCTATTGTGAATACAGGCTCATCCATGTTCCTGTGAAAGGATTTCCTCCTACCACAGTGACACCTCCTATTCTGGGTGTCAATATTTGTCCTGTATTTGCATATTGCTGTGTTTGCATATGGGCTTGTTGCGATTGCCTTGTGGCAGATTCATTTGTACTTGTCCCTGCTGTGGTACCTGTTGTACTCGAGGTGCTTGTGTCTGATGAGATGTGTGATCCTGGGCAAAACCTTCTCTGGTCTGTGTACTATATGGTGGAGGATAAGCTCTCCCCCTCTTGAGAACTGTCAATTCTGTACATTCCCTTGACTCCCACATACACACGCAATTTGTCCTGTCATTCCACAATTCCAACATACTGGAAGAACTCTCCTATTAGTCCCTCCTTGGCTATATCCTCCCTGAGCATTCTGGTTCTCATTCTTTGTACCTTGAAACCCACCTTGATTATTTTGAAATCTGCCTCCTCTTCCTCTGTAATCTATACCTCTGCTTCTTGGTATAAACCCATATTCACCTAGGTCCATCGGGCGCAGATTATTCACCTGCGGTGCATCTTTTGCTTCCTGCATTCCCAATCCTTCTCCACTTGTCAATACCACCCCTTCTATGGCAAGTTTTGACAATTTAGTTTTTAACTAATTTGGCTTCCTCTATCTTTCTATTGTCATCCTTTGTGTTTTTCTCGTGTAATAACCGACAATGGTGCACTATTGTCAGCTGTATCTCAGCCCATGGCTTCTCTTCTACCCCTACTTGTTTTTCATCTGCCTCTGTACTGACTTAGGCAGACTTATCCATTTGCAGATTTCCTTCATGGGAACACGCGCTCCCTCCGTCTGCCCCAAAACCAGACTCTCTTTCCTTGTCCAACATCTCTAGTCCCCGACTAGTGTGACTATCGTCCCCTTCACCCTTATCCAGATTCACTCTGCTTAAAGACAATGCTTGATGTTCATCACTGAGCAGGCTTCCCTCTTCACTTTGTCATTGAGGCTCTGGGGATCCATCGATGTCCCCTCGAGTTCCATACTCGCTACTTCACCTTAACTGTGGATAGACCTTATGGATTCTTTCTTCAATGCTTTCTGCATCAAATCTTTCTTCTTCTACCGTTACTCTAGGTACTGCTGGCATTACTGTCATAACCACCGTGAGGGAGCCCAAGTTGTGCCACAAGCAGGCACCCACCAGAACCCAGAGGGCCTTAAGACCACTGCAAAAGGGATCCTGGGGCCAGTCCTGGCGTCTTTGGCACCAGGCTCTTATGTAGGAAGGAAGGGCTGTTCAAACTAGGTCCCATTTATGCACATGGGCCTTTAAATCCAATATGGAAGCACCCACACAGTCTAGTTCTAAGAACCAAGCCATGCAGTCTACTGTCTTGGGTGTGGCAGGCCTGGAACTACTTTCCCTGGTACTACTTTACCTGGGCTATATAAACCACACCCTGACTGCAGAACACGCTTCGAGTTATTCAGCAACCTGCAGCGTGACGCTCACCGTGTCCAGCTACTGGTCTTCAGCAATTTAATTTGTAGGGTGAGCTATCCGTCCTGCGTTTCTTGTGCAGGGGCACTTGACGTTTGTTGGCGAGCTGCCCTTGTTGCTTCACTGGTGCACCTAGTTTGAACAGCCCTTCCTTCCTACATATGAGCCTGGTGCCAAAGGCGCCAGGACTGGCTCCAGGATCCCTTTTGCAGTGGTCTTAAGGCCCTCTGGGTTCTGGTGGGAGCCTGCTTGTGGCACAACTTGGGCTCCCTCACGGTGGTTATGACAGTAATGCCAGCAGTACCTAGAGTTATTCAGCACTGGGCAACTACGCATCCAGGGTTCCAGATCTCGGAGCCTTCCAGATGCCTACGGGGATATCAGGTGAGCGTAACAGAACTCGAAGCATTTAATCCTTATCCACCTGGGCGTCATGAAGACATTTGAAAATGATCAGTTAGCCCAGCTTTTGGGACAATTACGTGCCGAGGTACACGCAGCCCGACAGAAAACCAATGCCTTAAGACGAGAGTTAATAGTCACAAAAGACCGTACTGATGAACTAAGCAAACAGCTACTACAAACACAGGCGGGGCAGGCTCCATTGCCCGGATTTGACCCATCCGTCGCTACACCATCATCAGGCAATCCAGTACGGATAACGTTGCCGGGAGCAGTAACCCTGGCACCACCAGAATGGTTTAATGGAGACCCCAGAAGGTACGCAACATTCATCAAGCAGTGCCGCCTCCATTTTCTTTGTAGGCCTGGGGCTTTCCCAAATGACCAGGCGAGCATGGCCTTCGTGTTATCATATTTGAGTGGAAGTGCTGCAGACTGGTCGGTACCTTTAGTGAGCTGGGATGACCCATTACTGCAGAACTTCAGGAGTTTTCAACGGGAGATGGAAAAGTAATTTGCTCAACACTTGCATGGACAAGCTCTTGATAACAAACTCCTGTCCCTCTGCCAAGGGAATCAAGATTTGCTGAATTATACTGCTACCTTTAATAGACTGGTTGTAGAAGTGGGGTGGCCAGAAGATAAAAGACCACAATGTTTCATCAGGGCCTACGAGGAGACCTGAAGGATGTCCTTCCACAAGTGGTAGACCCACCTAAAGACTGTGCAGAGTTTATCAACCCGGTAGTTCAGTTGGTCCACAGATTATAGGATCGAAGAACAGACCAAAGTAGACTCAAAAATCGTGCCATGTACGTACGTTCAAAAGATAATGTTCAACGTCCATCAGAAAATACCACAGAACCCATGCAGATTGGAGGAGTACGACCCCCTTTAAGCAAGGGTGAAATAGACAAGAGGAGACAGCTACAGTTATGCTTATACTGTGGTAAATCGGGTCACTACCTCAAAGAATGCCCAGTGAAACCTCCAAGGAAGGTGGTAGGCACTACAGGAAAGAAGATGGTGGAAAGGAATCGGAAAACTACCAGGTCCGGCAAGCGTAGAGGTCCACTTTGGAGCGAAAAGGATGAGTCACAGACCTTACATTTCGCCCTACCAGTAACCTTGATCAATCACCGACGACTGTCACGGATGCATGCCATAGAGGCATATATAGACAGTGGAGCAGTTGGTAATTAAATACATCAAGATCTGGCAACAGAAATGGGACTTCCCTTATGCACAAAACCAACAACTGAAAAGGTAACTACTGTTGACGGTACAGAAATTGCTTCGGGACCAGTAACCCAATGCACAACAAAATTAACTCTTCTGTGTCAGGCTGGACATCAAGAAGTAATCACGTTTGACCTCATCAAAGCTCCTCAGTTCCGGTTGATCTTAGGGATGCCATGGTTAGTAACTCATAATTCCCACATAGACTGGCGTGCAAAGAGACTGACCTTTTCTGGTGAATGTGCCCGCGCTTGCTATCCGAAATTTATACCACAGCCAAACCTGAAATCTGTTCAAGTAATAGCATCAGGGATCGCGGAACCAATGGAAACCTTACCAAAAGAATTTCAGGATTACCAAGATGTTTTTCAGAAGGAACAGCCTAACACATTACCGCCACATAGGCACTATGATTGTCAGATCGACTAGATACCTGGCGCACAGGTTCCTTGTGGTCGAATTTATGCACTTACGGAAAACAAAAATCTCCACTTGAAGTCCTATCTGGATCAATACCTGGCTAATGGTTTTATCTGCCCATCAAAGTCACCGGCAGCCTCTCCCTTATTCTTCGTACCAAAGAAGGAAGGAGATTTGAGGACTTGCATCAATTACTGCGCACTTAATCAAAGCACAGTAAAAACAACGCTACCATTTGCCCCTTAACCTGGAACTGTTGGACCAAGTCAAGGATGCCCGAATCTACACCAAACTAGACCTCAGAGGAGCATACCACCTTGTACGTGTTAAGAAAGGTGATGAAAGGAAAACCACGTTTCGCACCAAGTATGGCCTGTACAAATATCAGGTAATGCCTTTCGGGCTGTGCAACGCTCCCACAGCATTCCAATAATTCATGAGTGATGTATTATGGGAATTAAACGATGTCTGTGCCATGGTCTATCTTGACGACATCCTGGTGTCTTCCCCCTCTGAAAGAGATCATGTGGAACATGTTCGCTCAGTCCTTGCAAAACTTCGGCAACACAAACTGTACGCTAAACTCCAGAAATGTTCTTTCTATGTCACCGAAGTTGAGTTCCTCGGATTTGTTCTATCGTCAAAGGGAGTCAATATGGATTTACACAAAGTAGATGCCATCCTTAATTGGCTGTCACCTTCTTCACTTAAAGGAACCCAAAGCATGCTCGGCTTTGCACATTTTTATTGCCGATTTATTCCAGATTTCTCACAGATATTCCACCCAATCACATCGTTACTGAGATGAAAATTCCAATGGACTGAAGAGGCAGAACAGGCCTTTCAAGAACTCAAGAAAAGATTCACCTCCACGCCAATTTTACGACATCCTCGCCCTGATATCCCCTACTTAGTGGAAACTGATGCTTCCAGCGTAGCTATGGGAGCAGTTCTCTATCAAAGAGATCCAAAGACAGGCCAATTACACCCCGTGGCCTTTTGGTCACGTAAATTCTCACCACCAAAACTTAACTATGCAATAACAGGCAACGAATTGTTGGCAATAAAATCAGCCTTCAAAGCCTGGTGGCAGTATCTATTAGGTGCCAGACATACCAACACAGTAATCACAGATCACCGAAACCTTCAATACCTAAAGTCATCAAAAGCCCAATCGTCACAACAGTTGCGGTGGGCTCTATTCTTTGCAGAATATGATTACGTATTAACATACCGACCGGAAGTTTGGAATGGGAAGGCCGATGCCTTGTCTCGTATGGGTGTTGAAGAGAAAAGAAAAAGTACCCTGGACCCTGTTCCCATCATCCCAAATGATAAACTACTGGGACTCACCACCACATTGACTCTGAGTGAACTTCAAGATAAGATTCGAACCTTAATGAACCCTGAGATCTTGCAGAAATGGAATTACCAAAATGAACATCACACGGTTCTGGATGGATTACCCTACTTCAGGGAACGACTATATCTACCAAGTAAAGATCTGCAAGAATTAGTCATGCCTGGTTATCATGATTCCCTGATCGAAGGCCATCCCAGAATTGCTAAGACTCTACCCAAGGCTAAATGGAATTATTGGTGGCCAAACTGGCGTAATGACATTGCTCGATTTGTTCTATCCTGTGGGATATGTGCACAGAATAAATCACAAAAACAGAAACCAGCTGGCCTCCTACAACCACTGGATATTCCACCGGCTCCCTGGCATACTCTTTCTCTTGGTTTTATTATGGACTTGACTCCCTGTCAAGGTTTTAATACCATTCTGGTGGTTGTAGACCTGTTCTCTAAAATGGCACATTTCATTCCATTCAAAGGACTTCCTAACGCTACCGGTCTGGCAAAAGCATTTCTTGAACAGATTATAAAACTGCATGGTTTCCCCTCAGTCCTAATCTCAGATCATGGAAGCCAATTTGTATCCAACTTCTGGAGGAAATGTTGTACCATGGCAGAAATCGATGTTGGATTATCCACTAGCTATCACCCCCAAAAGGATGGACAAATAGAAAGAACAAACCAGACATTAGAACAGTATATACGTTGCATGCTGCATCAAGGGGAAGAGAATTGGAAAGACTTGTTATAGATATCGGAATACGCATACAATAACTCCATACACACCAGCATGGGACAAAGCCTGTTCTACACAATATACGGAAGACATCCATGTACCTCTGAACTAGACTCCCCCACAACCTTGGAAATGCCAGCGGTAAAGACTCTACACACAAGCATAACCCAAGCCTTCAAAAGGGCAAATGAACATTTACTGCAAGCCAAAGACAGACAAAAAAAATTCTCGGACCGGCATCGAAAGAAAGCACCCGATTACCAAGTTGGAGACGAAGTCTGGTTGGCATCAAAACATGTGCCCATAAAAGTTACCCGGACCTTTCGTCCAAGATATTTAGGACTCTATACCATTGAATCATTGATAAATCCGGTGGCCGTCAAGTTAGCTTTACCACCAAGCATGCAAATGCATCCGGTGTTCCATGTGTCACTTCTAAAACCTGTACAACCAGGAACCCGAGTCTTAACACCACCAAAACCTGTACTAATTGATGGAGAGCCTGGATTTGAAGTTAAAAACATCCTGGATTCGAAACGTACCAGATCTAAGCTATACTATTTAGTGGACTGGAAAGGGTACGGGCCTCAAGACAGAACTTGGGAAGCAAGTGAACATATTCACGCAGCACGTCTGATTAAGAAGTTTCACCTGGATAACCCCACCAAACCCGTACCCGACAGGAAGGATACCATGATAGCGGCCTTAGAGGGGAGTGCTGTCATGATTACTGTGAAGGGGCACAAGTTGTGCCACAAGCAGGCTCTCACCAGAACCCTGAGGGCCCGAAGACCACTGCAAAAGGGCTCCTGGAGCCAGTCCTGGTGCCTTTGGCACCAGGCTCATATGTAGGAAGGCAGGGATGTTCAAACTAGGTCCCATTTATGTACATGGGCCTTTAAATCCAACATGGAAGCACCCACACAGTCTAGTTCTTAGAACCAAGCCATGCGGTCTAATGTTTTGGGTGTGGCAGGCCTGGAACTACTTTCCTTGGTACTACTTTACCTGGGCTATATAAACCACACCCTGACTGCAAAATACGCTTCGAGTTATTCTGCAACCCGCAGCATGACGCTCACTGTGTCCAGCTACTGGTATTCAGCATCTTCCTGTAATCCTGCAAGAACAAGAACAAGATTATTCTGTTCTACCTGAGAAAACACCATCCAGCACTCAGCATCGCAACTGGGCTGCAATCTGTGGAAACCGAGAGAGGAATAAACATCACTCACCTGTGAGTACTAGCTTAAAGACTTCCGGCGAACTGCTACCACAGCTGCTGTTCGAACATTGCGACCTGCAATAACGATAAAGGGAAAAACAATATTAGAACGCGCTCTTCCAAAACATCGAATTCCATCAGTCTTACATGAATTCCATCACGCTATGCCACGCTTCCATCCGGAGCACCACAGCAACATCTGCAAAGGAAAAGAGACATATTCAGGTTCGCTTTCAATATTAAACAACCGCACAGCGCTGTACTTACCTTAACGGATTCCGGGGGCCTGTTTTTCATCGCACTCTCATCCACTCGCAGCACCACAGCGGCCTGTGATGAGAAGAAGAAGAAAACACAGGTTAGCTTTAAAAGACAATAAAGGCGCTGCGCTTCATGCTTTCTCTTTCCTAGAAAACGTGCCTCTTGTTCTGGCACACCAGCATCAAGACCTTCGCACTTGAAAAGAAGGAGATAAAGACATTAACGAATTCCCACCATAAACAGAACAAAGACTTACAAATAACAAACCTGCCTGCCTACCAGCAGATTCGGGGTCACAGCAGGCCTAGGCCCAAGGAAGGCAAACTGCACCAGTGAAGCAACTCGGGCGGCTCGCCAACAAACGTCAAGCGCCCCTGCACAAGAAACGCATGACGGATAGCTCACTCTACAAATAACTTCGTTTTATTGGAAGAATCTCTTCTGCTCTGTCCCTTCGTATTTCTGGGATTGGCCTCATTTGTTCTTATGAATGAGACTGGCATCGAGACCTTGCTGACTCCTTTTCCATTCTATTTCTTCTTCTACTTCCCTTTGCTTTCTCGCGTCCCTTCTAATTCTTTCTTCCTCTTGCCTTCGTTCTTCATCTCTCCGTACTCCTTCCCTTCTTAACTCTTCCTCCATTCGTCTTTGTAATCTTTTGTCCCTTAATCTTTGTGCATCTTCCTTCTCTCTTTCTTTCCTTTCTATCCCTTTCTTCTATCGCTCTCTGTCTATTGTCATACTTTATTTGCTCTTCTGCCTGTTCTTCTATTTTCTACTGCTCCTCCTGATATATTTGCTCTCGTGGTTCCCTGCTTTTCCTTTTCTGCTCATCTTTTTTCAATCTATCTCTCATTCTTTATCTCTTCTTTCTTGTTTGTCCTTAGCTTCTCTTTGCCTAACTTCTTTGATACGTTTTCCATCTATCTTATGTAATATCTGTCCTCTCATCCATTCATTCTTCACAAGCACTATCTTGTCAGTGTTATCCTTTTCTCTTTTCCATCTCTTAATCTCCCTGTCTATTTCTGTCGACAGATTTCACTGCTCACTCTTTTCTTCCTTGTCTTGTACGATCTTATAGAACTTTTCCTTTCTCTTATTCTCCTCTGGACTATCATCACTACTGTTAGCAGGGGGTTCATATATCAGATTACTATACCCTGTTGCTGCTTTCAGTTCTTTTAAAGGATACAGCCCTATTTCTTCCATGATAAAACTCTTTGCTTCAGGTGAGGTAAGGGGAGCTGAGGGCTCAGCGCCTTCCTCCTTATGGTGATTAAGCATCCATTCCACCGGTGGCAGTTCTTCTCTTTCCCCTTGATACATCTTCCAGAGCTCTAAAAGCGTACATCTTTTCTCTAATTTCTTCCGTGTGTATGCAGCGTGCAAGGATGTGGTCAGGTGTCGCAATACCATTTTTGACCATGTTCCCCCTTGTGGCCATGGCATGAACATTTTATCCGCAGTGCCTTTTACCCATTCCACACTATATTGTTTGCGCTTGGACATATGCTTTGACAGTGCCTTGGATAGGTGCATGAGCGGAGTATCCCCCACTTTTCAATGTTTTTAAAACAACAAATATGAGCAAGCACCATCAATCGCTGCTCAAGCCTCTTATTTCAATAGCCTCTTATTTCAATCTGTTGTCTTAATTGGTGTATCTATTCTTACAATTGGCGTCAATTGTTTTGCTATGCTCAATTACTGTTGTTCCTCAACCTTTTTAATTTTTTTCACAATCTCTATCGCTCTTTGATATTTTTACTCAACAAACAACATTCAGTCTAGTCAAACATGTTTTATAAACACTGTGATCACCTTATCTCTTGCCTTCATTTATACCCTATGCAGGGTTTGAGACATCACCTTATGTAATCCTGATAGCACATTTTATATTTCACTCTACCGCCACTGGGATTTGAGCTGTCTCCTTCGGACTCCTTTGAGTCAGGACTTCTAGGCGCTAACTCTTCTTCACAATATCTCCCATTACTCAAAAAATTATTGCAATCCTGTCCCCTTATTTGCCATTCCCCTTAGTCTACTCACCATTCGTTAATCAACTCGAGCCTTCGGTATCGATTCCTCCTTCAATCCAACCACTTTGCCTTCCATCCGCAGAGCGCCCGTGGAACCGGGCAGGGATTTCGTCAAAGGGGGACCAGCCAAACATCTCAGTTCTTCTTGCAAGTTTATTTCTATCAGTCGCTCACCACAGGAAACACCACAATCTACCAGCTAATGGCAGAGGATGCCCGATTGTCCGAAACACTGGCGACAATCTGGTTTTGTTGTTTAATCAATCCACACCGCTAACACATGAGCTTAGGCTCCTTAAATAACGTGCATGCAATGGATGGGTTCACAGAATAACTCAGAGTCCAAATAACCAAACAAACTCAGGAAGGTGGCAAAGTACTGTTTTATTAACAATTATCTAAAACAATCGAGTTACAATGAACATCAACGGACGTTCGCTCGATTTCTCTCAGCAATCTTATCACAAAAACAACAGACCCAGCTGCAAGAAGGTGGACCTGACTCTATCTCCCCACCCAATAAGCCCAACATCTCTCATCTCCCATGCCTTCTGCCATGAAGATTGTCTTTGAACTTTGACTCCAGGCCAAACAGCCTTGGCATGCAGCTCCACTGTTCAACTTATTCTTGCTGCAACACAATTATCCCTTCCTTTTTAATGGGTTTACTAAAATATATGATGCTGATGTCTAGCTTCTATACCATGGTGGCTCCGCCTGCATTCTATTCTCTACACATAGCCAGCTTCTACGTAGACTTAGTATAATTCCGTTTCAGCATCTGTAGAATTATTAAACAGTTGATTCTCTGCAGTGCTTCATGCACATGTAATCTTCTTTACGCATTTAAAAGTTTACTCTATTCTTTACTTCGTAATTAGTTTCTATATGATCCACACATTATCTTCAACCAACATTCTGAGACGTCGTTCATATTCTCTTACGACATCACAGACTTTGTTCTTTGCTCTTTTTCATATTCCTTTAGGGAGTTCCTCCCTCAGATTGTCATCTCTTTGAGGATACATTCGATAAGGTTGTCTCAATGGGTATCTTCTTTCGAATATACGCTGCAGTATTGGCACAACATATAGGAGGTAGGGGACAGGATTTTCTGCAGAGGCATGCAGCTGCTCCTCTACAACCTGTTTACACTCTGGCTTCAGCAAAGCAAAGGGGAGTGATTTGAGTGTCTTGGTCACGGAGCGGCTGCATTCTTTCTCACTGTCCTGCTTTGGAGTGTTTTAAAGGAGGAGGATCCCATTTACACTCCGGCTTCAGTGCAGTGAAGCAGATTGAGCTGTGTGTCTTGGTGTCTGTGTGCTGGGTGTTGGATGAGCCCCATGCGTTCCCACCTCACCCACATCATTCAATGGGTATTCAGTGACATTGTTGGTGGTAAGTGTTGCTTACCCTGATTCTATCAATTTGATTGAATTGTTGGGAAGTGGCTAAACCTTAAGGAAATCAGCCGCGGGCATAGCGTTTTATAGCTTTGGTTGTTTCTGCTGACTGTGTTACTCTGATCTTCCTGGTGCCTAAGCACGGTGCTACCTCATTCGCAGAAACCGTTGTGACTAATCGTGGAGCTGTGGGAGGGAGACGTCTGTATCTAGACCTCTCCCGGTGAAGTTTGTCTCCATTGGAGGGAGAGCGTACCACGAGGGCTGAGGAAGAGGAGTTTATTGCTACCCCCAGGGTGGGGATCTCGAAGAGTAGAATTTACCCTGTCAAGGAGGGTTCAAGGACAAGCACATGACACATTCAAACTCATGCTCACAAGTCAGTCTCAATGGGGTGCCACCAGAAAACACTGAGATTAACGATGGCCCATGAGCCAAATAAATTGACTTGTAAAATCACAGACTATCACTCAAGAGAACAATCTGCCTGCAACTAAGCGGCAGATGATCTTTGTGTAGATGGTGAAACAGTTAATGGTGGCCATCCCTTGTCTGGGCTCTAAGACCATTGAGACAGTTGTCAATGCGCTGATTACCCCAGGCACTGATTTAACGACCATAATACCTTCCAGCTCCATTATTCCATCGTAAGTTCTAAAGGCACGAAACAGGAGCTCAATTCTATTCAGAATGAAATGCGACCCAGCATTGATTGACTTGGCCCATACCTAGGATTTTAACATTCTTCATGATGCATGTGAAGAGAGCTTTAATGATGTGTTTGAACAGGATTCTTTCAACCATTCTCCAGGCCTATTGATGTCTAATCTCTCTGCAGTGGCCTTGCCGACTTAACAGCTGGAATAAGCAGCACAGTTTCACAAGATTTGTAGAACATCAGCTCGTCAGCTGCTATGTTTTCAATTTTGGAATAACTGTTGACCGATTTAATGCACAAACATGAGGCTATGGAGATTAAACTGAACGTTCTTTGTAACAACTTTGAAAAATGAGCACATCCATTTAACAAGCTCCTGAAGATTGCCTGTCTACTATCGATAGGTGTGGCCTCCACAGGGAAGGAAGTTAACATCTTCTATAATCTCCTCCATAAAGATGCTACGAACAGGGATGCACTCAAGTTGGAAATGGAGGAGTTAGTAAATTTGGAATCTACTACTTGGTGCAAACGACCTACGAAGAAAACCAAAAACAAGCACTAATGTATAAAAATCTGTCAGAAAAGAAAAGGAGGAAAACAATATTGGTTGTGGCATGGCTTCTGTGTCCTTGCCCAAGCAGGGCTGTGCAGTGGGTCCCATGAGCCTTGGGGAAAAAATGGTGAGGAGTCAACTTCAGCATCCGAAGATCTCCAATTGTGCAACTATTGTATTGGAAGAAGTGGAACAGTTGGAGAGCCGGGTCCTCAGTAGGGTTGGCAGTCATGGGGGCCAAGGGATAAAAGATGACCTTAGTAAGGCACCCTTTAAGGCACCCCCTAAGGGCACTTGGGCAGTGGTCCAAATGAAAGCTAAAGGGACAGGTGCCAATGAGCAACATGGCGTGGGTTCCTGCCCAGACTGCCCCCAAGGTGCCTAGGGCTTGGGGAGAAACTGAGGAAAATCAGAGTCACAAACTTGAGGGCATACATTCGGTCAATCAGGCCATCAGGACCGAAAGCTTGGGCTGCCCTGGGATCAGTGTCATGACTCAAGCTGACTTGAGGAAGAGGGAAGATACTTGCCAACTGGCATTCCTTGTGCCAAGGAAGCCTATACCCACAACCTAATGCAAATAAAAAGCTTGTTCTGCAGAAGTAACACCTTTTTTGAATCACTCGAGGTTTTTAGCATTGCTACATGCTATTCTACCACTTTGATCTAAGAAAAACAGAGACAATACGTTTTTTGACATATGCAAGGAAATTCACTTTGCAATGTCCCTTGTGCACTTTTTTGATGAAAGCATACTGTGGTACATTATGGAACATGGTGAGGCCATCTTCAAGCCATAATACCATCATCATCATCTAATTTTCAAAAAAGTGAGAACTCTGAAGACAAGCCTTAGCCCATCTCTACTCCCGAAACTGGTCACACAGAGACCGGAACAATGGTTACCAAGTGTACCTACAGGATTTAGGAAGTGTGGGTCATGTGGTATGTGCAAACTAGCGCACTCTAATACAGAGACTTTTTCAGATACAAGAGGGACAACTATTACCATCAAGGATACCATCAATTGCCGTAGCAAATATATTGTTTATGCCATCATATGCACATGTGGACGTATATATATTGGAAGCACCATACGAGAACTTAGGTTTAGAATACGCGAACACTTCTATGCTATGAGCAAGTCAGATTCAACATTACCACTCACACAACATTGGCAAACCAAGCACCAATTGGATGATAAAATGAACTTAATGTTCATCGGACTCAAACAGGCTTCTCTGAGTGTGAGAGGTGGAAATAGGGAAGTCCTCCTTCGCCAGATGGAAGCCAGTACCATTTGTAATTTTAGAGCAACAGAGTTTGGCCTGAATCAAGACCATGAGATGGCGCATTTCCTATGAGCATGAGACTTTATGATTTCTAACATTTTGTAAGCGACTTCAATTCAACACTACAGCTAAGTCAATGCCTAGTCTGGGATGCTGAAGGAAGCCCTTATTGATGTATTTTTATGTCCCGTTCATTCACTCTGTATGACAACCCTTATATAACACCCCTCTCTCAGAATCCCCCCGACCCCGCTGAGCCAAGAAATAGGTTTGTTTTGCAAATTTAAAAGGTTTATTTGAAAATTAAACAATATATATCTATCACACTTTTATAGTAAATTAATATTTGATATCACACTTGAGAATATGATGTTGATCAACAATGGATAATGTTATAGTGGTACACTCTTTTTAATGGCTTAGAAGTGATATAGAGAGGATGAAGTAGCTGAGAATGCTTTTGTGGCTTCAAGGACAATGCAATGATCAATGAAAATGCAGTACAGAAAATAAACTTGATATGACTTCAACAAAAGACAATGTAATCACTTTTCTTTAACAATTCACCCCCCCCCTTTATGCAAGGTAAAGAGATGGAAGGGAAGTACACAGTTCTCAGGAATGCAATCAAATATAATTCAGTTCCCCCTAGCAAGCTTAGAGGAAAACAGGTAGGAGTTTTAAACACAGGCAATATACTTTGATGTGGTATGCAAAGAAGTGAAAAATATGTGAAAAATGCTTTTAATTCCCTATAGGAGGTTCAGGGTAGGTGATAGATACTTTAAATTAATTCAGGATCACTTTAGCAATGCTCTATGAATGATTGTCAGGTTGCACACGAATTTCACAAGGAAAGCAAGGACAAATATTGTTACACGTGGCTGAATTTAAGCAAAATGTCAAATCGCGGCAAATTTAGTTGCGTGCGTCGAGCGCAATTACAGAGCCACTATAAGGAGTAGGAAGGTTCTAGGCTCGTTGGAAAGCTTAGAATCTTAGCCTTAAGATGACAGTTAAAACTCGCTCCTAGCACAAATAGTTCCGGAGATACGGCCGATTTAGTAAAGGTAGTTTTTTGGATTTGAAATTTTAAAGCTCAGAATGACAGATGACAGTTTTCAGTTTTAAAAATGACAGAATGACACGATTTTAGTAGGCAGTTCTAATAGGCTAAAATAGTTTGGATTCGATTATTTTAAACTAAGAGATTGGTTTTGTCACAGTGCTACCTGGGTACTCACACTAGATTTTGGACAGGAAAGCAACTTCGTCACCGATCGGGTCAGGATTGGCTGGACTTCTGCTAGCCGTTCTTCACAGAGATCTGGTCTCTAGTTCTCTCTGGTTCCGGATACAGCACTGCTTTCTGGATGCTGCTACAGGTTCTTGCAAAAGTTCTTGGCAAAGAATTCAAACAGCTCATCCAGCTGTTGAATAGTTTGGTTGGTTTTGAGGCCTGCTGAAGAGGATTCAGCTTGTGGATTCAGGCCTCTCTGCTACAAATTCTGGAGTTAATTTCTGGTCTCTGGAGATTGATGGATTTGAAGTCTGGATCTCTGGATGTGAAGTCTGAAGTCTTCCGGCAAAGCGTCCCGCAAGAAAGTGGAAAGTGAATGTCTCTACCTGGGTTTCAATGTTCCTTTCATGTGTTTTGAAATGGGTGTGTGCCTGGGCCTAGCTAAGCCTGCCCCTCTCACTTATCATTGGCCAAGCTTTCCTCTCTCCCTTGATTGGGGGAAAGAATTGGAGTGTCAGAGTGATGCTGTAGGTTTTATGGTCAGAGGAACCTCCCCTTGTCTAATTGCACACAGATCTATTTCTGACCCAAATACATATTTATCTATGTACCATTTTTCTCATATTATAGGTCCAGTTAACATATTTTCTGTAGCATCAAACCATCCGATCCCTGTCTTTGTACGATGTTGTGTCCACTGATGACAGAATTCTCCCCTTTTCATCCAGATAACGACCTCTAAACCTTTCCAAATTTTACACAGATGTGCACCAGGGATATGGGTTTCAGATGATAAAGTGTCAGATATTTAACATGCATACGTTTGGAGTAACAACCTTTTTTTCCGCTACTATCCCCAAGAACATACCACAGGGTCCTAACACCTCTTAAAATGTGCACAGAAAAATCGCAAGAATGATGATGTTATTTAGCACTGTGAATTATCCATCTTTTTAAAATCATGCTCTGGCCCCATAGGGGTGTGGTTTTCCAAAGCACATGGTGGAATTTCTGGTTTAACCACTTCCCCCAAGCTCAGCTGGCTCTCACAGGCACTGCCCCTCCCAGTTTCTCCCAAGAGGAAGCCATTTTACGACCCCCCAATATAACATTTGCCTGAGTCCAGGACAGGGCTTTGTTCAACTTCCTGCAGTCCCCAGGTGCTCTTCCCCTAATACAATCAGCGAGGTGTCATCTCCTTTTGGCAGGGGCAGCAGGATGCAGCTAAGCCTGGGAAGAGTGGCTGAGCAGGTTTCTCCTGTCGGGGGTAATTGTCAGGCAGAATTCAGCTAAATGTCACTTTAGTTCCCAGTTTTCTACATTCAAATCCAACTTACATTTTTTGCACATGCAGCTAGAATGCTGATTCTAAGTTCAAAACTATGACATTTAAACAATTGCAACCTAAGTAGGTCACTCATTTATTCTAAACATTTCGATTTTAGTGGCTTTAAACCCAAATTCACTTAAGCTGCTGACATCCCCAGCTATTTTTTATATATACATTAAATAATTACTTCCTTCAAGTCATTTCAGAATATAGTTTTACATTGTATCCACCTCTTAGCAAGCCTTTCCTTGGCCTGGTTTGGGTTCATTTGTTCAGTTTTACACAAAAGTCTGGTGGTTTTAAAACGCCGGCTTTCTGATAGTGGTGAGCACCAGTATTGCATCCATTTTTGACCTTAAGAAATGAATTCCCCACAGTTCTGGGTTGCTTTTGGCAATCAGCATTGCCATTTCCAATGGTTTCAGGCTACTGTGTGTGTAGCCCAATGGTGGTTTTAGGCAGTGCCCTCCTGTGCTCACAACATAGGCAAAAATGGGTGGCAGCCTATTCTTCATGTATTCCCTGTGCACTCTCTGGGGAGTTCTGGCCATCATGATGTTTTCAATGCCAGTGATGCACAGTTTTATGGTAGGGCTTGGATGCATGGGTAAAAACATCCCACAAGCCCCCCTCTTGCGATGGCCATTCTGACCTTTCACTGATGGAACTCGCAAGATCTGGGATGTTCGCCTCATCTTCTTCCAATTACGTAGATGGCACAGTTCAGCATCTTTTCCTCTCTCCAGTCGATCAATCAGTTCTCCTTGCTGGTCCTGATGGGAGGATTGGGCGGTACCCCGGGCCCCTCGGATCTTCGCTCCCGGTCCACAGGTCGCCTTCCGTGGTCAGTCTCTGGGTTTTCTTTCTGCTAGGACGACAAAGCAAAGCGGCAATACACATTCCTAGACCTTTTTCCACCACTATTAATGGTGTGGCGAACACATACATTTTATACATCCGGTTACATTTTTCAGTCTTATTTTAAAACAATAATACAACAGTGGGGGGTGTTTTGAAATACCAACCATCAGTGTCCTGCGCTAGATAAGCAAAGGTGGCAGCTGAGCAGCGGAGTGACGAAGTGATAAACCCCCTACTCCGGTAAGTAAGTATATGGGGCTCAGAAAGAACCCTACTCCACATATAGATCAAGCGCCACAAAATAAAGATAATACAGCAGACTGTTAGATTTTCATAAAATGTATTTTGCAGACAGTTGCCCTATAGAGACACGTGTTTCGGCGAATCACTCGCCTTTTTCAATCAGGGCTAATTGGTGAGAGCTATAATTCACTTGTTCAAATATGGTGATGAATTTCATGGGATCAATCCCGCCTCACAAGAGGTGGTCTATATAAACTCTAAGTCAAATGTTACATTCAAAGAAACATAAATTTCATTAAATCAAAGAAAAACTCCCATCTCATTGTCCGAGTTAAGGCCCACTCTTGTAGCTCTAAAGTGGCATATGGTACGGGCTTCCTGTTGTCTCAAGGAAAGTTCTCGATTTCCCCCTCTTCTTCCTAAACTGATTTTTTTGAGGCCAATAAATTTAATACCATTTTTGTCATCCATTTGATGGCTCAGTTGCCAATGAACTGCAAGTGGAAGTGAGGAGTCCTGGCTCCCTATTGATGAGAGGTGTTCTCTTATTCGTATCCTTAACTCACGAATGGTGCTGCCCACATATATCTTATTACAAATACAGATAATTGCGTATATTACAAATTTTGATTTGCAATTAATGTTTTCTTTAATCATGGTGGATATACCAAAACTGTCTGTAAATTTCATAGTGGGACCATGTGCATGTTTGCACATTGTACAGCACCCACATTTTCTAAACCCCAGGCTAGTTGTTTGTAGCCAGGTATGTCTTGGATGTTGATCTTCTTCCGGTAGCATAGAGGGACTGATAGTTGATTTGATCGTTTTGGCTCTTCTATAGATCATTGTTGGGTGGTCGTCAATGTATTTGCGAATGTGTTCATCTAGTTTCAAGAGATGCCAATTTTTGCGTAGTATTATTCGTAAAATTCTATTATTTGCACAGAAAGTGGTGATGAATTTTACAGTGTCTGGTCTTTTATCTACTAATCCTGAGTTTGTTGGGTTAAGAGTTTGATCTCTAGTGATCTTATGGGCTTTGTCCGAAGCTGCTTTTATGAATCTTGTCTTGTATCCTCGTGCTTTAAATCTGTCATGTAGCGTTGTACATTCATGTTCGAATATTTGTAAGTCGGTACAGTTTCGTCGAGCTCGGATGAACTCGCCTTTAGGGATGTTGTTCTTTACAGGATCAAAATGGCAACTTGTAGCAAAAAGGGTTGAGTTAACTTCTGTCTGTTTGCGATATGTTTTTGTTAGTAACTTGTTTTCTTGAACATAAATGGTAAGGTCTAAAAAATTGATTTCTGTTCTACTGGACAAACCAGTAAAGACTATTCCAAAGGGATTGCCGTTTGCTCTCTTCATGAATTCATTTAATTCTTCCGATGTTCCTTTCCATATTAGTAGTACGTCATCTATAAAACGTGACCACATCACCACATTCTCTCTGTACATTATATCCGTGTAAATATGTATATCTTCAAACATTACCATGAATAAGTTAGCGATAGCTAGAGCAAATTTAACTCCCATTGCTACTCCTCTTTTTTGTCAATAGTACTGATTATTGAAAAGAAAGATGTTGTTGGTTAGGGTTAGAGATAGCATTTCTTTTAACATTTCTACAAAATGATAATGAGAGGCAGATTCATCTCTGAATGTGTAATGTAGCGTTGTCATTGCTGCCTCATGTTTTATCGAGGTGTACAGTGCCTTGACATCCCAAGTTGCTAGTAGGTAGTCAGATTTCCATTCAAATTCACTAATTTTCCTAATTATGTCTGTAGAGTCTTTTAGGAAGGCCTGTATTTTTGGTACCCTAGGTCTGAGTGCATGGTCTAGATATTCTGCAATTCTTTCGGTGACCCAGCCAATCCCATTGACTATGGGTCTACCTTCCGGTATTGTTTGGTAAGGTTTATGAATCTTGGGCAAGAAGTAGATTATTGGTGTGATCGGCTGTTTGATCCAAATCCATGCTTTTTCTTGTTCAGTTAATAATCCTTTCCTGTACCACGATTGAATTTGCTCTTCTACTTCCAATTGTATATTTGGTTGAGGATTGGTTGTTAATAGTTCATAGCAACCCGGTGTACTAAGATGGTTAATGGCCATTATCAGGTAATCAGATCTGTTCATAATTACAATATTCCCGCCTTTGTCGGCTTCCTTAATTACAATATTTTTTCCTTGAGACAACAGGAAGCCCGTACCATATGCCACTTTAGAGCTACAAGAGTGGGCCTTAACTCGGACAATCAGATGGGAGTTTTTCTTTGATTTAATGAAATTTATGTTTCTTTGAATGTAACATTTGACTTAGAGTTTATATAGACCACCTCTTGTGAGGCGGGATTGATCCCATGAAATTCATCACCATATTTGAACAAGTGAATTATAGCTCTCACCAATTAGCCCTGATTGAAAAAGGCGAGTGATTCGCCGAAACACGTGTCTCTATAGGGCAACTGTCTGCAAAATACATTTTATGAAAATCTAACAGTCTGCTGTATTATCTTTATTTTATGGCGCTTGATCTATATGTGGAGTAGGATTCTTTCTGAGCCCCATATACTTATTTTAAAACAAGATATAACATTAAAACATTTTTTTCCAATCGTAATATTTTAGAGACTATATGTGGGATATTTTAGGATGGGAACTGAATTAATCTGGAGCGGTCCCCTCTGGTATTGCAGAGGACTCCTCCAGTTGCTGCAGAGTGTGCCTGGGATGGCAACACTTTAGCTGATTTAGATGTACCTACTTGTCTTCCCCTTCCGCCAGACTGCCTTTGGGGATGCGGATCTTGAAAGCTACAGGGGAGATTTTGTCTATAAATTCAAACGGTCCCTTCCATGTAGGCAAACATTTTCGCTGTTTGGCCTGTATCCTTTGGAAATTGTATAGATAGACCCGGTCTCCCACAGTATGTTCCTTCCTGGTGGTCTTCAGGTCGTAGTGGGTTTTCATGCTATCAGCTGATCTTTCTAGATTCCGCTGAGCATAGGCAAAAGCATGCTGAAGGTGTTTCCTTAAATTCTCCACATACTCATGAGTTGTGGAGGCATTTATCAGTGTCTGCTCTTGGGTCCTGTTAGAGCAAATGCTGGGGAAGCACCATCTTGCGTCCGGTCATCAACTCAAATGGTGACATTTTAGTAGCAGATGAAGGGGTAGATCTGATGGCCATTAGGACCAGAGGTATCGGACATCCCAACTTGGCCCAGAATCTGCCACAAACTTTTTTAAGATGCTCACAATGGTTCGGTTGTATCTCTCTATTGCTCCAGAAGAAGCTTGCCTGTAAGCAATGTGTAGCTTCCTTTTAACCCTCAGTATCTCCCACATCTTTGTCATTACCTTGCTGGTGAAATGGCTACCTTTGTCTGACTCAATCCTTTGAGGTAGACCAAAACGGGAAAAGATGTGGTTAAATATCAGGGCAGCTGCTGTTTCTGCCTTGCAATTTGGAGCCGGGAGACATTCCACCCACTTGGTAAACAAGCATGTAACGGTCAACATGTACTTGTTTCCTCTAGACAAGTGAATTACAGGGCCTACGAAGTCGATTTGCAAATCTGACCATGGCAGTGTCATCCCCCTCTTTTGGAGAGGCGCCCGGTGTGTGAGGGATGTTGGCTGAAATTGTGCACACACAAGACACCCCTTCAAGTATTGGTCGAGGTCCTGCCCCATGAGTGGCCAGTATGCAACCTCTCTTAAGATTTCCAGTGTTGTGTGAAACCCCCTATGATCGGCAGTGGCCGCATTATGGGCATGACTTAACATCAGGCTTCGGAATGAGGTAGGGACCACCCACTGATCATGGCCAGCTTGGGATTTCCTTACCAACAAACCATCTTGGATTCGGAACCTTTTTGGACATTTCATCAACACTCTTAGGTCCTCTTTCCCAATGTAATCGGTATCCATCAGGGGAAAGTTCTCAGGGTCCTCAATGTGTTGGTAAAACTTACCAATTATTGGATCCCCCTTCTGAGCTGTAATCAAATCAGAATCAGGGGTCTCCTTACTCCATTGTGCAGTTGAAAGATCATTGTGAGCACCTGTATGGGATCTAGTGATAGCAGTGACCTGGATTTCCCCCAACAGGGACTCTATTTCTATTAGATCCCCTTGGATGGCCCCGGTTTTGGCCAGCTGATCAGCTAAGTCATTTCCAGTTTTGTCTGGTCCCTCTACTTTGGAATGACCCTTGATCTTTTTCCAGTAGATGGTCATCCCATTCGAGGTGACCAGGTCATCAATGATTTGAATTAACTTCCCATGTTTCAAAGGTTTGTTATTAGCACATAACATGCCTCTGGTTTTCCAATTAACCAGGTGCTCCACGAACCCATTCCGTACATAATCCGAATCAGTGATTATGACCAGTTCGTGGAGTTGATGTTGGACGGCAGTGAGGATGGCCTGATGCACAGCCATCAATTCTGCCACCTGACTACTTCGGGGACCAATATTGTATCCAGCGGAGGGTTCTGGGGACTCATTCACCCATGCGTTCCCTACGCCGGTCACAAGTTCTTTTTCCCCGTTGTTGTCAACATGGTAAGAGCATCCATCCACATAGACAGTGGGCATTCCCTCACACTTGTCTTCTTCAATGATTTTGTGTGGGGGATTAAGGTATGCCTCCATGTAGTCCATGATTTTTAGACTTTCGTCCTCGAGACAGTTTTCTCTGGCACAATCATGCAAGTCAGCCAGACCTTGCGCGAGAGGACTCTTCTTGTTTTGGCCGTATCTGACCTCTACAGGAAAGCCTTGCATTGACAGAATCCAGGAAGTAATTCGGGAATTACTCACATTCCCGGCCCGGATTCTGTCACTTTGGAGATATTGCAGAGGCTGGTGTGGAGTCTCCACTATGATGTGTTCCCCCTGGATAAACGGGTGGTAATTCTTCAATGCCCACACCGTTGCCAGGAGTGCCTTCTCACAATCGTTGAATTTTTCCTCCACAGAGGATAAAGTTTTGCTCGCATAGGAGATTACTTTATTGACCTTGTCATGTTTTTGGTATAATACTGCCGTCAAGCACGTATTAGAGAACCCTGTCTCCAGGAAGAACTCCTTGTTTCTGACAGGGTAAGCTAGGCAAGGCACTTGTGAGAGGCTTCTTTTGAGTTGTCTTACTGCCTCGGATTGTTCTGGACCCCATTCCCACTTGACGCCCCCCTTCACAAGATGAATCAGGGGTCTGGTGATCTCTGCGTAGCCCTCAATGAACTTTCTGCTGTAATTAGTCAGTCCAAGGAGGCTCCTTAGTTCCCACAGAGTTGTGGGATCCTTCACTTTCTGGAGTGCTTCCACTTTCTTTTCTTGGGGAGAGAGACCCTGAGGAGTAATCTCATGCCCCAAGAAATTAACACGGGTTCTACACCACTGTGCTTTCTGAAAGATAAGTTTTGCTCCGGCGGCCCTCAACTGTGTCAGAACATAACAGATCTCTGCTATGTGTTCCTCCACAGATGAACTTTTGATGAGGACATCATCTACATAAGCCAGGTTACCCCTCGCACCCAGGCGGGGCATGGCCTTATGTAGGAAAATGTTGAATTCATTGCCGGAGTTGAGGTATCCGAAGGGAGTCCGGGTACATGTGTACTGCTGGCCCCCAAAGGTAAAAGCCAGTTTGTATTGGTCCTCCCTACTGACAGGCACAGTCCAGTATCCATTGGTCAGGTCTATTGCTGTGAATATCTGTGACCCCTGAATCTGGGCCAGCCCTTGGTCAATGTAGGGCAGAAGCCATCGGGAAGTATGGACCCGTTTGTTGAGCTCCCTAAGGTCGGCGCAGAGTCTCCACTGGCGGTTTGGCCTCAATATTCCCAGCACCGGATTATTGAAAGTGATGTGGACTGGACGGATTATTCCCCGGGATTCAAGGTTCTTAATTATTTCAGTAAGGGACGCCATGGATGCGAGAGGCAAACGATTTTGCTTCACCAACACTGGAGTAATTCCAGGGTCCGTGGGAATTGTTGTTGTGTGGATGTCGGTGCGACCACAGTCATATGAGTCTACCGCAAAGAGATCTTGGAAATCCAAGAAAACTTGTTTCAACTTTTGCTTCTGTTCCAGAGTCACACAGGCATCAGCTTGGTTGACTCTCTCTTCCACCATCTGCCTGAAGCCTGGAAATACTTCTGGTTTGGCTATCTCAGCGGCCTCCTCCAGCTGGGTGGAGAAGTCCCTGGCCAGAGTGCTGATTTGGACTGGAGGCTTCAGGTGGGAAAGGCAGCCCTCATGGACCTGGAAAATCACCTCATCCCTCCTGAAGTCACAAGTCACATCTTTCTTACCATAAGGGCAAGAAGTGTACACCAGGAAGTTCCCCCGATGCCGGGTGAAAATCCTGTCTGGAGTTGTATTGTCCTCACTGTGACTGTCAAAACAGTCCTTGGGGATTGGTCCTAACAGTCATTTCCTAAATCAATGGAGAAATGTCGGTCATCAACCGCCATTCCAATAATTGTGCCTGCGGCTAGAGTAATACTCTGTAAGTCGCTGTTATCCACTTCTATTGGAATGGTGTCATGTTCTATGTTGACTAATGGTGTTGGGTTTACCCCTAACCCTTGCTGTTGGAGAGAAGCATTTAGATGAATATAAGCATCAGGGTTTTTAATTTTTTTTCCTCTATTAACTATCACGTCCAGGGAGAATTGTCGGGTCCTTTCTGGGATTGTGACTTCCTCTTTAAGCTGAATTTCAACTGCATAAGGTAGCAATTGAGCTGACCTAAATGCTTTTTCTTGATCATCAAAGCCCATGGGATTATCCGCTAATCGGGACCAAGCTTTGAAGTTTATTAGGTCCAAACTAATGGCGAAGCGATTGAGAATGTCACTGCCTAAGTAAAAGGCGGCAGTGACGTCTCGCACGACCCAACAAATATGGACTATGCTCTTGTTGCCAATGGAGATTTTGAGCATACACCTGCTTGGCAGGAGATGTTTCAAATTGGGTGTTTCCAGATCCATTTCCCATTTGTCTATCAGTTTGAATGTGGGAATGGCTGGATCTTTTGGGAGTTGGCGGAACATGGCTTTGCTGATGAAGCTCTTACCATTGTTCACACACACTCGAGCGAGAACAGAGTCCTTCTCATCATTTAACTGAACAGGGATGAACAACTGATCTCCAATTTGCTGAATATCAGCCAGGCTCTGAGCTGATTTCACATCTTTCTGGACTAAAGGAGTGGGAGTGTCTGATTGTGGATTGGTAAAACATTTCAGAGTGTTTCCTTCCAGTGTGGAATACCACCTTAAACTGGAAGGAAGGTTTTTTTCAGAAATAGAGAGGACCCCCCATCACCAGTCTGTTGCCCTACTGCTATTACTGTCACGTCTGGAATTTGGTTGTTCTGGAAGTGAAATTCTACTTGGTCAGATTTTTGTTCAACCATGTGGCAGGTGCCGTTTAAACTAACATGGTTGACACTCTGTTTTAATTTTATTGGTCGGCTATTCTGGGTCCAGAGGACCTTGTTCACGCAATCTATTAGTGGTGAAAACCTTCTCAGGAGGTCATTCCCTAGTAAACAAGGGGTGCCCTCTGGAGTCACTACTATGACCGGGTGTTTCACCTTGTGTCGCCCAATTTTAATGTCCAACTCTGCAGTCCCCTCAACGGGAATTTCCTTCCCATCAAAGTTCTCAAGTTGTCCAGGAAGAGAGGTGAGGGGAATTTGGTACTTCTCCCCCCTACCTGAATTCAGTTCATCAAAGGCCCTTCTGGACAGAAGTGTGGCTTGGGATCCAGTGTCCACCAGTGCCAAAATTGTACCCTGCCCCTGTACTTGTACCGGGGCATAGTATCTTCCCTCCTTCTCCTCAAGGGGGCACAGATAATGCACATTTTTGGACAATTGGTGGGCTAATTTTCTGGTTTTGGACATTGCTAGCAAAGAGATTTGGGCAGAATTCTGTGGAGAGCCTGGGGAATCTGAAAGAAAAAGTTGGCAACTGGAAATGGTTTCGGGTTCTGGGCCGCCCCCCCTTTTTGGAGGCAGTCATCAGGATAGGTTTGACCCATGGGATTTTAGTATTGTTGGTTCTGGGATAGAATGATGGGTGGCGACAGCTTAATCCCCACATCTACCCAGTCTGTTGATTCGGTTTTAGGTTCCCCTGGTTCTGGTTCTGGGCCGCCCCTGCCTTTTGGGAGGCAGTCACCAGGATGGGTTTGAACCAGGGGTTTTTGGTATTGTTGGTTCTGGGATAGGATGATGGGCGGCGACAGCTCAATCCCCACATCTACCCAGTCTGGATTGGAATCTCTTGGGACCCATTTTTCCTCGGGAGGAGTTCCCCCATCTCTGAAGGAGGAGATCCTTTTCCCAGGATCTTCTGAGGATCCCTCTCCCTCAAATTGGAAGACCTGTACCTCCTCCACAAAGTGGGTCTGTTTGGGTCCTTTGTTTCTCCTACCCCCCCTCTGCTCCTTGGGAAGCAGGCTTTCAGGGGCAGGAGATTTTGTTTCTTGTTCCTGGTTTTCCAGGGGCTGTTTACAAGTTGGGAAGGAAGCTTCCTCCAAGGCTTTACACCCCTCTTCCCCTTGTGACTCCTCCCTGGGAACCGGTGGGTTATCGCAGTGCTGCCCCCGTCATTGTTCTGGAGCACCAGGTCCAGAGTTTGGGGCATTCTGCAGTGGCATGCTCATCTGAGGGTTCTGTTGAGCCCTCAGTATGTGACCCAGATCCTGTGCCATATTTTGGACCTGGCGCTCAAGTTGGGAAACCCGCTCAGGTTGATACGGGGTTCTGTTTTCTCCCCTGGGCTGATCCCGGGAAGGGTAGCTATCACTTCTCTGGTAATACCCCGGGTTGGGAGGATTTGGGTACCCCTCCACCCTTGGCCTCCCCTCTCCCGGATTAGGTTGTCTGGGCTCAGGGAATTTGGGAAAGAAGGATGGATGGTTTTGGGGCTGGAAACCTTGTGGATACCTGGGAAAAAAGTTCTGCCCAGTGTTTGGGGAATTTTCTGCCCTCCTGTGGGAAGTTAGGAGGGAAGTTCCCTGGGTCAGGTGCTTGGCTGGATCCCCCCCTTGGGCTGGAGGAGTCCACACATAACCCAGGATTGGTCGGTTTCCCTGGTAGCGGGGACTTACATAGTCAGGGGAGCGGGGGACCCCATTTGTGGGACTACCTCCTCGACTCCCTGTCTGTGACTGGCCCGAGGGCCTTCTGGGCTGTGAATTATTTGGTGCAGGCAGGTTTTTAGGCACCCCCATCTCCAAATCTAAAACGGGGGCAACCTTTACCTCTGCCACCTTGGCAGCAGCAGGGGTGCTGTTGGTTTTGGGGTTTTACTGCGCATTACTTTTATTTTCTATGGGCTTCTGCACCTCATAGATCTGGGTGGCTTGCTCAATGACCCAGTCTAAAGATCTTTTCTCATGAAAATCTCTCACGAGCTGGGTCATTATGTACTTGGGAAGAGCATGGAAAAATGTGTTGATGAATTCTCTGCTGTCCGTACGCACCCTTCTGGTGGTCTGCGCAAAGGCACGCTTCAATTCTTGCACAAATTCTTGTGGGGCATGATCCTCCCCACATTGCAAATTGTAGGCTGCCTTGCGAGCCTCTTGGGGATTTCTATGTACAGAAAAATGTTTCAACATGGCCGCCCTATATGTGGACCATCTTGAATGATTTTGGTCCTCCAGCCCCGCAAAGAAACTGGAGTATTCAGGGGAGAATGTCCATTTGACGTACTGGATGCAGCTACTCCTGTCCTTCAAATGGAAATTCTCCATCATTTGCTCATAGAGCTTCAAGTGTTCCCAAAAAGAATACTTGGCTTTCTTATGATAAGGCGTGATAACACTCCTGATTGCCTTAATCTGTTTTAAGGGGTCCTTAAGCAAGGCCCTTTTCACCTTATTGGCCTTTTTGGTTCGGGTAACCCTGGTCCATTCATCCTCTGATTCAGAAGCACTGCTCCCAGAGGTGCCCGTCTGATCTTCCAGGTTTTCCCGGATTCTGCGAGCCTGGGAATAGCTGGCAGAATGTGGGGACCTGGTCTCCTGTGTCCTGTGATGCTCAGAGGAGTCTTCAGATCCCTCCTTGCTACCAGGATTTAATGGGTACCCCCTCCACTGACTTAACTGGGCAGAGGTTTTCAGGATGCCCTTAGTGGGCCTACTCTCCTGGGGTTCCCCACTAAATTGCACTGTACTTAGATGCCCATACCCGGATGCCCGCCCATCCATTCCTGGGTGGTACTGGCCTATGAGCCCCATCCTTTTGGCTGGATAGTAATCTGCGATCCCTATGGCCCTGTGCTCATGTGCGCCAGGGGACATGGGGGTGGCAGAGTCCAGGGACTGGGAGAGATGAAGGCCTCTGGTACTAGGGCTCCTGAGGTTATGCTCAGGCATTTCCCTTTCCCAGCGAACCTCATCTCTATCAGCCCCTGCTCCCTGTTGCAATGCAAGAGCCTGCGCTTTCAGTTCCTCAGTTAAGGCCTTACTAGACTCTATCAGTCTCTCCTGCATGGCTACCTGTTGCTGGAGCCTATCGTTGTGCTGGCAGAGAGCCACATTCTCTCTCTGTGCCTCCAGATTGGTCCTGGAGTACTGGGCCAGTCTTTGCTGCAGGAGGGTTACCTCCTGAGTCCAATCCCTACTGGCCTGCTCCTTTCTTGCCAGAGCCTCTTCCACCCTCCTGGTGTGCTCTAACAGGTTCTGGTGCTCTTTTTTGAGGTCACCCAGCCCCTGGAGGGCCAAGTGATTTTCTTCAGTTTTTCTTTTTAAATGGCAGACTTCCTGGCCTAAGGTGTCCCTTTCCTGACTAAGAGTCTGCATCTGTGCCGCCAGGTCGTCCCTTTGCCTTTGAAGGGCACCAGCTTTCTGGCGCTCCTGATCAAACTCTGCCTGGGTATCCAGGTCTTTCAGGATCATTTTATTGCTGTCTGCCTTTTCCCTATCTAGGTGGCTTTGCAGGGTGACTACCTGCTCAGCACATGCCCTATTGAAATATAATTGTTGCTCCAGCTTTTTCTGGCTCTGCAGTAGGGAGTCCAAACCTTCTTGGTACTCCTTCTGCAAGGCCAGAAATCTGGTATCCTGGTCAGACTTTTCCTGTTGCATGATACACATGTCCTCTTTGATTTTAATGAGATACTGTCTGCTCTCATTTTCTGACTCCTGGCTTCTGTGCATCCTCTGCTCAGAAAAGACCAGGTCAGATTGGGCCTTCTCTAACGCGATATGTTGTCTATTTGCCAGATCTTGGCCTTCAGCACATTTGTCCTGCATGGCTCCCATATATAGATACAAATATGCCGCTATCCTAACCATCTTGTCGTGTTCATCTTTAGCTTTAGGAGCCATGTATAGTTCACTCAGGGCCACATGTAAGGGACCCTGATCTCTCCAGATATCTAAACCAGTTGCAGTGACCTGTTGTGTGATTGCCTGCAACACGCATCCTGGCCCTGCTCAGTCCATTCACCTCTCACAAATAGCTTATGTAAGACGTGCTCTCTGGCTATTTTGATGTCTACCAGTGTCGTCATTCTGGAATTTGAGTTCCTTCCTGACTTACAGAAGTTTGTATTTTATTTTGCAAAACAGACCGTTTCCTTAGAGCGTTCCTTTGAGGGGTGCTTTCACAGTGTAAAACAGCGTGGTGATCTAACCGGATATGTGTATCTGGTCAGTTGGCACACTATGTTAAGCTGCACAAGTGGTAAATCTAACCCAGAATATCCCGGCTCTGAGCCCCCACTATGTAAGCGACTTCAATTCAACACTACAGCTAAGTCAATGCCTAGTCTGGGATGCTGATGGAAGCCCTTGTTGATGTATTTTTATGTCCCGTTCATTTACTCTGGATGACAGCCCTTATATAACACCCCTCTCTCAGAATCCCCCCGACCCTGCTGAGCCAAGAAGTAGGTTTGTTTTGCAAATTTAAAAGGTTTATTTGAAAATTAAACAATATATATCTATCACACTTTTATAGTAAATTAATATTTGATATCACGCTACACTCTTTTTAATGGCTTAGAAGTGATATTGAGAGGATCAAGTAGCTGAGAATGCTTTTATGGCTTCAAGGACAATGCAATGATGAATGAAAATGCAGTACAGAAAATAAACTTGATATGACTTCAACAAAAGACAATGTAATCACTTTTCTTTAACAATTCACCCCTTCCCCTTTATGCAAGGTAAAGAGATGGAAGGAAAGTACACAGATCTCAGGAATGCAATCAAATATTATTCAGTTCGCCCCTAGCAAACTTAGAGGAAAACAGGTAGGAGTTTTAAACACAGGCAATATACTTTGATGTGGTATGCAATGAAGTGAAAAATATGCGAAAAATGCTTTTAATTCCCTATATGAGGTTCAGGGTAGGTGATAGATACTTTAAATTAATTCAGGATCACTTTAGCAATGCTCTATGAATGATTGTCTGGTTACACACGAATTTCAGCAAGGAAAGCAAGGACACATGGCTGAATTTAAGCAAAATGTCAAATCACTGCAAATTTAGTTGCGTGCGTCGAGCGCAATTACGGAGGCACTATAAGGAGTAGGAAGGTTCTAGGCTCGTTGGAAAGCCTAGAATCTTAGCTTTAAGATGACAGTTAAAACTCGCTCCTAGCACAAACGGTTCCAGAGATACGGCCGATTTAGTAAAGGTAGTTTTTCGGATTTGAAATTTTAAAGCTCAGAATGACAGATGACAGTTTTCAGTTTTAAAAATGACAGAATGACACGATTTTAGGAGGCAGTTCTAATAGGCTAAAATAGTTTGGATTAGATTATTTTAAACTAAGAGATTGGTTTTGGCACAGTGCTAGCTGGGTACTCACACTAGATTTTGGACAGTAATGTGACTTTGTCACCGATCGGGTCAGGATTGGCTGGACTTCTGCTAGCCGTTCTTCACAGCGATCTGGTCTCTGGTTCTATCTGGTTCCGGATACAGCACTGCTTTCTGGATGCTGCTACAGGTTCTTGCAAATGTTCTTGGCAAAGTATTCAAACAGCTCGCCCAGCTGTTGAATAGTTTGGTTGGTTTTGAGGCCTGCTGAAGAGGATTCAGCTTGTGGATTCAGGCCTCTCTGCTACAAATTCTGGAGTTAATTTCTGGTCTCTGGAGATTGATGGATTTGATTTGAAGTCTGGATCTCTGGATGTGAAGTCTGAAGTCTCCCGGCAAAGCGTCCCGCAAGAAAGTGGAAAGTGAATGTCTCTACCTGGGTTTCAATGTTCCTTTTATGTGTTTTGAAAATGGGTGTGTGCCTGGGCCTAGCTAAGCCTGCCCCTCTCACTTATCATTGGCCAAGCTTTCCTCTCTCCCTTGATTGGGGGAAAGAATTCGAGTGTCAGAGTGATGCTGTAGGTTTTATGGTCAGAGGAACCTCCCCTTGTCAAATTGCACACAGATCTATTTCTGACCCAAATACATATTTATCTATGTACCATTTTTCTCATATTATAGGTCCAGCTAACATATTTTCTGTAGCACCAAACCATCCGATCCCTGTCTTTGTACGATGTTGTGTCCACTGATGACAGAATTCTCCCCTTTTCATCCAGATAACGACCTCTAAACCTTTCCAGATTTTACACAGATGTGCACCAGGGATATGGGTTTCAGATGATAAAGTGTCAGATTTTTAACATGCATACTTTTGGAGTAACAACCTTTTTCTCCGCTACTATCCCCAAGAACATACCACAGGGTCCTAACACCTCTTAAAATGTGCACAGAAAAATTGCAAGAATGATTATGTTATTTATATAATTTTGACAAGTCTGCACTGTGAATTATCCATCTTTTTAAAATCATGCTCTGGCCCCAAAGGGGTGTGGTTTTCCAAAGCACATGGTGGAATTTCTGGTTTATCCACTTACCCCAAGCTCAGCTGGCTCTCACAGGCACTGCCCCTCCCAGTTTATCCCAAGAGGAAGCCATTTTACGACCCCCCCAATATAACATTTGCCTGGGTCCAGGACAGGGCTTTGTTCAACTTCCTGCAGTCCCCAGGTGCTCCTCCCCTAATCCAATCAGAGAGGTGTCATCTCCTTTTGGCAGGGGCAGCAGGATGCAGCTAGGCCTGGGAAGAGTGGCTGAGCAGGTTTCTCCTGTCGGGGGTAGTTGTCAGGCAGAATTCAGCTAAATGTCACTTTAGTTCCCAGTTTTCTACATTCAAATCCAACTTACAATGTTTGCACATGCAGCTAGAATGCTGATTCTAAGTTCAAAACTATGACATTTAAACAATTGCAACCTATGTGACACTCACAAGTAGGTCACTCATTTATTCTAAACATTTCAATTTTAGTGGCTTTAAACCCAAATTCACTTAAGCTTCTGACATCCCCAGCTATTTTTTACATATACATTAAATAATGACTTCCTTCAAGTCATTTCAGAATATAGTTTTACATTGTATCCACCTCTTAGCAAGTCTTTCCTTGGCCTGGTTTGGGTTCATTTGTTCAGTTTTACAGAAAAGTCTGGTGGTTTTAAAACACCGGCTTTCTGATAGTGGTGAGCACCAGTATTGCATCCATTTTTGACATTTAGAAATGAATTCCCCACAGTTCTGGGTTGCTTTTGGCAATCAGCATTGCCATTCCCAATGGTTTCAGGCTACTGTGTGTGTAGCCCAATGGTGGTTTTAGGCAGTGCCCTCCTGTGCTCACAAAATAGGCAAAAATGGGTGGCAGCCTATTCTTCATGTTTTCCCTGTTCACTCTCTGGGGAGTTCTGGCCATCATGATGTTTTCAATGCCAGTAATGCACAGTTTTATGGTAGGGCTTGGATGCATGGGTAAAAACATCCCACAATTTTAAGTGCAATATGTTTTCTACTTGATATGCCACTCCTTGCCCACTCTACATACCCAGTATTACGCCAACCCAATGCTCTTATTCCTCTCTATCATAATTGTACTACGAGCATCATCTATCAATATGAAGCCCTTGGGGGCTGACATGTGTGCATTTCCAAATAATGATCTGTAACATTTTAAGTGAAATATGTTTTCTACTCGATATGCCACTCCTTACCCACTCTACATACTCAGTATTACGCCAACCTAATGTTCTTATCGCTTTCTATCATAATTGGACCACGAGCAACATATATCAATACAAAGCCCTTGTGGGCTGATATGTGTGCTGTACACTGAACAAATGTAGTTTGATAGTGTAAAAGCTTTCCCCCGCCACCTTTTTACCTTTGATCCCTCTTTTACTTGAAGAGGAATTGAGCGGGTTAATTTAACGCTGAATAATTTATCTATTATGGGTTTTTGTAAATTCGTGAATAATCTAATAATATATATTTTCCGATATATGCTGATACAAGCGTAACTAATTAACCTGCAGCCTATAAGCCCATGGGATTTTACTTTTTGTTTCTCTCATATTTCTCCATTATAACACAACATGATTCTTGAACCTAAAACATGGCGCTCATATTTTCCTCCAACACATAGAACGGGATCCAAATTGAAACAGAAGTAGGACTTGGGTTGCCATGACAACCTCCTTGTAAACTCAGGAGGTACAGCCCGCTTCTCGGACTAGACGGCAGGACATTTTCTGAAACTTGCAGGTAAGCCCTAGCAGCCCTGCACGTTAGACCCAGCAGGCTTCACAGCCAATGAGCATTACCTCGACATTAGCGCTCGTAAGGAGTAGAATTGATTGTAACGCACCACGAGTGCTTCCCATGCACGGGTGCATGTTAACAGGTATTTGAACTAAGTTAAATGCTAAAAAAACGCCCGATTCTGGACTCATACAGAGATCACGCAGGTGCATAAAACATTCAACAAAATTCCAGAGGGGAGACCAATTGTCAGCGGTATAGGTTGGGTCACAGAGAAAATAAGTGAATTTATCGACAATATACTAAGCCCACGTGTACCAAAAATTAAGGCATTTTGCAAAGATTCCACTGATGTTATCAAGAAACTTCAAACCATCCACTGGAAGGACACATACAAACTTGTCACCTGGGATGTCCCAGCCCTATATACATCGATCAAGCATGAGGCAGCTATTGCAACCATTGAGTATATATTTCGTGGGGAAACTGCTTCACACTGCCATTACGTTACTATGGTAAAAGAAATGTTGACAACAACTCTGGAAAACAACATCTTTTTGTTCGACAACAGATATTTCAAGCAGAAACAGGGACTAGCTATGGACATAAAATACACACCTGCTCTTGCTAATCTGTTCATGAGTAAGTTCGAAGACCAACATGTTTACACGGACCTAAATGCACAAGACAAAATTGTGATGTGGACCAGATTTATCGATGACATTTTATTAATCTGGAATGGCAGTGACCAAGAACTAATCGAATTTAAAGATTGCGTAAACAATAATGATGAAGGGATATTCCTGTCAGGACCATCGAGCAACATTAGCTTAGATTTCTTAGAACTTACTATATATGTTATGGATGGCAGACTTTTGACCAAAACTTTCCGTAAACTGACAGAAGCAAACTCAACCCTATTCGCAACGAGTTGTCATCAGAAATCAGTGATAAACAACATACCAAAGGGAGAATTTGTAAGAGCCCGGAGAAATTGCACTAATTCGACTGACTTCTCACAGGAATGTGATCTACTGAAACATAGATTTGGCCAAAGGGGCTGCAACAAGAAATGTATAAATATGGCATATGAAAAAGTTAGAACAATGAATAGGGATGTAACTTTAACACCGAAAAACCCCACACCAACAGATGAATATAACAAAGTGAGTTTTGTCACAATCTTTTCTCACAATAATTTTGAAATTAGAAATATTTTGAATAGGAACCGCACCTACTTAAACTGGATGAACATCTTCATGACATTATTGATGAACGACCAAATCTAATTTTCAAAAAAGCGAGAACTCTGAAGACAAGCCTTAGCCCATCTCTACTCCCGAAACTGCTCACACAGAGACCGGAACAATGGTTACCAAGTGTACCTACATGATTTAGGAAGTGTGGGTCATGTGGTATGTGCAAACTAGCGCACTCTAATACAGAGATTTTTTCAGATACAAGAGGGACAACTATTACCATCAAGGATACCATCAATTGCCGTAGCAAATATATTGTTTATGCCATCATATGCACATGTGGACGTATATTTATTGGAAGCACCATACGAGAACTTAGGTTTAGAATACGCAAACACGTCTATGCTATAAGCAAGTCAGATTCAACATTACCACTCGCACAACATTGGCAAACCAAGCACCAATTGGATGATAAAATGAACTTATGGTTCATCGGCTTCTCTGAGTGTGAGAGGTGGAAATACGGAAGTCCTCCTTCGCCAGATGGAAGCCCGTACCATTTGTAATTTTAGAGCAACAGAGTTTGGCCTGAATCAAGACCATGAGATTGCGCATTTCCTATGAACATGAGACTTAATGATTTCTAACATTTTAAGTGCAATATGTTTTCTACCTTGCCCACTCTACATACCCAGTATTACGCCAACCCAATGCTCCTATCCCTCTCTATCATAATCGGACTACGAGCAACATCTATCAATATGAAGCCCTTGGGGGCTGACGTGTGCATTTCCAAATAATAATGTGTAACATTTTAAGTGAAATATGTTTCTACTCGATATGCCACTCCTTGCCCACTCTAAATACTCAGTATTACACCAACCTAATGCTCTTATCGCTTTCTATCATAATTGGACCATGAGCAACATGTATCAACCTTTGATCCCTCTTTTACTTGAAGAGGAATTAAGCGGGTTAATTTAACGCTGAATAATTTATCTATTATGGGTTTTTGTAAATTCATGAATAATCTAATAATATATATTTTCCGATATATGCTGATACGAGCGTAACTAATTAACCTGCAGCCTATAAGCCCATGGGATTTTACTTTTTGTTTCTCTCATATTTCTCCATTATAACACAACATGATTCTTGAACCTAAAACATGGCGCTCATATTTTCCTCCAACACATAGAACGGGATCCAAATTGAAACAGAAGTAGGACTTGGGTTGCCATGACAACCTCCTTGTAAACTCAGGAGGTGCAGCCCGCTTCTCGGACTAGACGGCAGGACATTTTCTGAAACTTGCAGGTAAGCCCTAGCAGCCCTGCACATTAGACCCAGCAGGCTTCACAGCCAATGAGCATTACCTCGACATTAGCGCTCGTAAGGAGTAGAATTTATTGTAACGCACCACAAGCGCTACCCACGCATGGGTGCATGTTAACAGGTATTTGAACTAAGTTAAATGCTAAACAACGCCCGATTCTGGACTCATACAGAGATCACGCATCGATGCATTTAAATATGTTCTGTGCTCATACAGAGTTCACGCACAGATGCATCTAAACAGGTTTTTTGAAAGCTAAACACGCTCGATTTTGTTACTCATACAATTCTTAGCCTTTTTGAACTTGACCAACTTTCATTGAACGCATTTTGAAAACACAATCTTACCACCTGAAATGACACCATCACGTATCTTGGCGCAATTGCTTTCTTAACTTGTGATTTTTGACCTAATTCTATAGGGGCATTTATCCCGTGATAATCACCTTGTTTACCCAATTGGAACTTTGAAACTTGCAACAGAGGTAAGGCTCCCATGGGTGCAACCAAATATCATTTATCAATTACACTATGTCCATATGACTTACATATCTGAACTGTGATATTCAATAACACTTTGTGTTCTTTATTTTTTCTTTTCTTATTTTTTCTCTCGCATCTATTTACCTTGAACCTCCTCCCTCTACCCCCCTCCTTATTTTTCTGTGATCAATTAATATCAACACTAATGTTCTAATGTTTATTTGCGTATTTATGTGACTGTCTATTATAATTTATGATACACATTTGCTTTGTTAATTTTCCTTTATGAATACGTTTTGTGTATATTCATTATAGTTTTGCTATCAGCCCTGATTTGAAAAGGACACTTGTGTGTCGAAACACATGTTATCCAAAAGGGCACTTTAATAAATAATATACTTTCTCACCACCAGTATCCAGTGTGGCGCAGTCCCTCAAGTGTGGAGAAACTCTCTTTTTTCTGTCTTTTCAAAGGGTTGGGGTCAAAAAATCCCCTTTTTTCTGCCCCACACAGACTGTGACATAGAAATTGCATAAATACCCAGGCGCATGGAGAAGTCTTTAGTTGGTTCTAAGCAAAACCCCGGAACTGTTCTTTTTTGATGTTGTATGGCTTTGTTGCCATTAATTGCCTCTATGATATGATATGATATATGATATGATATGGCATTTATAACAAGGCTATTCACAGGTGTTGCAAGGCGCGATGAGGCAAGGGAGGGGGAACAAAGGAAATACAGAAAACGATCCTACTAGGCCAGGGGTCATTCAGATCGTGCAAGTGCATGGGGAGGGGAAAAGGGAAAAGTGCTTGGGGAAGGGAGAGGGGAAAGTGCAGTACATGGGATAGTAGAATAAATAAGATAAATAAATACGGCCGCTGGTGGCAAGTGCAAGGTAAGTGCAGACATAAGTGTGGGTAGGGGGACTGTAGGGATGCAGAAAACAGTCCCCAGGTGCCGGGGTAGCAAGGGAGGCAGTGCAGGTGGGCAACTGGCAGGGCCTGGGCCTGAGAATCAGAAAGGATGACCAGGTAACCGGTGCCGTTTCTGCCAAGAGTTTAGCAGGAGAGAGGGGGAGAGAAAGCAGAGGCAAAGAGGAAGGTTTTGAGGTGCTTCCCGAACCGGAGATGGTTCTTCTCAAGTTTCAGGGAGGCAGGAAGGCTAAGAGAGAGATCTACCACCAACTCGCTGCTTGGAGAAGTGACTGACCCTGAGGGAGTTGGATGCGGATGAGCGAAGAGCTGGAGAAGGAAGCTATTTAGGAAAAGGGAGTTGGAGGTATTTCGGCCCGAGACCCCAGAAGGCCTTGTGGACAATGCAAAGGGTTTTGAATTTAATCCTCACAACCACTGGGAAACATTGAAGAGATTTAAGTCCTGGAGAGATACGATCCCTGGGCTTGGGGCCAAGGACAAGTCTTGCAGTCCTATTCTTGATAAGTTTCAGAGGGTGGAGAGTAGAGGCATGCAGATTTAGATAGAGGCTATTACAGTAATCCAGCCTAGAGAGAACCAGGGCTCTGGAGAAATTGAGCTTGGGAGGAAGGAGAGGAAAGGAAGGATACTTCTGAGGAGGTGCAGCTGGTAGTGAGACTTCTTAGAGACGTCGGAGATGTGAGGAGAGGAGGAGAGTGTGGAGTCGAAGATGACTCCGAGGTCAGTTGCCTTGCAAGTGGGAGCAGAAAGAGGGCCAAGAGAGGCCGGCTAGAGAGCTGCAGGGAAGGAGGGAGCGGGTGTGCCGATGAGTAGAATTTCAGTCTTACTGGCATTAAGGCACAGGTCATTGACGGCACACCACTCATGGATGGCAGAGAGACAGTCAGAGATGAGGGAAGGAGAGGAGGAGGCAGAGGGTAGCCTGAAAATGAGCCGTGTATCATCCGCATAGCACTGAAAGTTAGGGCAAGGAGCGGCTATGCGGTGGGCAAGGAGTGCCAGGTACTGGTTGAACAGCCAGAGAGAGAGGTTAGACACCTGGGGGACACCACAGGTGGATAAAAAGATATCAGAGAGGAAGGACCCAAGATGGACCTGCGAGGATTGGTCGGAGAGGAAAGAAATCAGCCACGCCAGAGCCTGACTAGTGATACCCAGGTTATTATGGAGACGATTGAGCAGGATGGCATGGTTGAAAGGCAGAAGAGAGATCAAGCAAGATGAGGATGCACAGGGTGTTAGAATCAATGTTGGAGAGCAGGTCTTCACGGATGTTCAGGAGAGTAGTTTCCATGCTTCTGGCAGCTCTGAAGCCAGACTGATGGTCATGAAGACAACCAACAGATTCAGTGTGGTGATTAAGCTGGGAGATGGCCAGCATCTCCACAAGCTTAACCAGAAAGGGAGTGATGGAGATTGGGCGATAGTTAGCTGGGCAGGAGGGTTCGGCAGAGGGTTTCTTAAGAAGAGGGTGCACAAGGGAGGGCTTCAGGGGGGTGAGAAGACTCCAGTGGCGAAGGAGTGATTGCAGAAATCAGCCAGGGCAGGAGCCAGGGTGTTGATGTGGTTTTGGAGGAACAGGGGTTAACTTGTTTCGACGAGACTTTCATAGATCGGACTTGTCTAGAAACCTCGTCTGCAGAGAAAAGGAGAAAGGCGGAGAAGGAGGGAGCGGGGGGTGGCTGCAGAAGGGACAGAGAAAGAGCAGGGAATAAAGGGAGAGATGCGATAGGAGGAGAGTGAGGACTGGATGTCCTGAGTTTTAGAAATGAAGTGAGAAGCCAGTGCCGTGCAAAGGGCCTGGGAAGGGACAGGAGAGGTAGAGACTGCAGACAGATTGGCCAGTTCCTTGCAGATTTTAAAGAGTTCAGCCGAGTTATTAGATGCTGACGAGACGCAGGCTTGGATATGAGCTCTCCTGTTGGTGAGGACGGAGAGCCGGTATTGCCTTTGCAGCAGGCGGCAGGCCAGTTTGTCAGAGGATGAACATGCAGCACGCCATTTCCTCTCGGCCACCCTTGGCTATCCTCTGTTTACCCTTCTAACTTCACCAGCGCAGGTGCAGGGGGTAGTAGTATCCTGGATTATATATTCATCGTGAACTCTGATACAATTGTGGAAGACGTGTGTTTACCAATGCCTGGAAAGTGATCACTAGCTCATATTGGCAAACCTGAGGCCGCAGCAGATACTTAAATCTAATAGTGTATGTCTACACACCTATAACTCAAAATACCTTATCTAATAAATTTTATATAACATTTAGAAAGAAAGTCTCGGGTGCAGGGGAGGAATACAGGCCCTGATACAAGGCCTATACAACCTACAATTTCTAAAAAGTGTCTGCAGAAGATACTTCCCAGTTCAAGGCCTACAGGCCTGTTAAGTGTGGGTCCAGGTTTGAACTGTGTTTCTTGCAGCGACGTGGGCCTGAACAGGGCAGTGAGGGCAGCAGCAACCCTCCTGGCTTTGCCTAAGGTGGAGGTGAAGGGCTCTTTGGCAGAGAAGCATAGGAAGATTATTTCACAGTTCCAGATCCACATGGCTATGTTCCAACATCACACCAGTAGGCTCCCTCCAACGGCAGGCAGAATGGCATTGGATATTAAGTACCCTCACAACTTTCTCTACGATCAGGAAGTCAGGGACAGCAAGAGGCGATTAATGGGGGAACTGCAGGCAATAGCGATAAATGAATTATCTCCAGCAGCCCAGAGCGAAAAGGTATACAGGGTCAAACACGTGTTTTGTAAATGGCTGAAGAGCCATAGGTATTTTCTTGACTGCCAGAAATGGCGTGAGCTGGTACAGGCAGTTATGAATAGGGACAATGTGGGTTTCTATAGAAGATTGTCAATAGCAGGGAACAGAACACCAGGAACATTAATGGATTATCTGAGGCTGCCTGGATAACTCATATTCAGCAGACCCTAGGAGGAAGTGGGTTTGATTGGCATACCCAGATTCAGGGGCTAAATACTTGAACCTATGATCTGAATTCTAGCACCAGTATTAACATCTTGCCTTTAACGACGACCATCCAACAAGCTTTGATGGTGAGGAACGTTCCGGTATACATTGCATTTATTGATTTAAGTGCTGCGTTTGACACTGTGGACCGTGAAAGGCTGTGGAAAAAACTGCAAGGCTGAACATTACGTTGGGATTGCTTAAGATGTTGGTCCTATAGTATTCCAATACTAGGGTCAAGTTCAGGGTTGATAGGCAGGGGGGTTTGATTGCCTGGTTGCCAACCGATAAGGGCTTGAAACATGGTTGTACCCTGGCCCCTATGCACTTCAATGGCTAGGCCATGCCAATGATCTGGCTATTCTTGAGCTGACCACTGGAGGGCTACAAAGCTCCCTGAACAATTTAAAGAAATACGCTGATGAAAATTCTCTGACCATCAATATCGCTAAAACAAAGATAATGGTCTTTAAACTGGCAGGGAGGAGAGTGAATGTAAGGTTAATCTGGGAATTAGCAGGAGTCAAATTGGAGGAGGTGACGTCCTATAAATACCTGGGGATCACCTTGTCTTCCAGGCTAAGTGGATCGGCCTATGTGTATTGTGTCAAACTAAAGTCTAGTGCAGTGTTAAGAGGGATCCGGGATCTCACTCTAAGGGGCATAGGCTTTTTGGTTGGCTCAGTGTTACAGCTGTACCAAGCTAAGGTTGTACCCTTAATGCTTTATGGGTCAGAATCATGCACCCCAGCTAGGATTGAGGAGATTAGAAGGGTGGAAAGACCACTACTAAAGAGCCTGCTGCGGCTACCTACTTGCAGTGCATTTGAAATGATTTTGCCGCAGATTACCTTATGGCCATTCAACATATGATGGACCTTGGCAGCATAAATCTATTCTGGTAATTGACTCATGTCCCTGAAGGATCCTTACCGAATCTTATACTGGAGGTATATAACTCTCGAGCATCCCTCATGGTGGGTAGTAATCTCATCAGAGTATGCGAAACAGCCAAGCAATGGCTAAAGTATGCACCAGCAAATACCTTGAGTGCTATGCAGCTTTTCAAACTAAGTGTGAAGCCCATATTAGAGGAGCATGGCCTAGAACAGGCATTGGTCAACTTGGGCATATACAAACAGGCTACAGAGTTTGTGCAATAGTTATAGGAAAGGATGAGTCCCCCTACATAGTTCAAATGTAACAAAGCTGAAACTTGGAAAATGTGGGAGATTGGCATCCGGTTCCCACAGTAGATAGGCAATGCCGCCTCTGCGGGGAGGGAACATTAGAATCAGTTAGACATCTTCTGTGCCAATATGAAGCCCTGGCAGGATTGAGGATGGTGGCTGGTGCAGCTGTAGGATCGAGGGAGAACAGCCCTGGGGATAGGGTGCAGGAATATTCATAGAGGGAAATACTCATGCTTGTATTGTCTTTTTTAGTTGGTTTTGGAGAAAAATTGGTAATATCCTGGAGGACTTGCCATGAGGAAGAGGGCGGGTAACTATCATTGTTTTATCTCTCCGCGTATCGTTTTTATTCATGTGCTCCATGAGTTTTTAATTGTTTTACTGTCTGTAAACTCTGAAGTGATGTTTGGAAGTAATTAATTGGTGTGTGAAAAGTTGAATAAATTAAATCACAATACAAAAATACCAAAAAATAAAAAAGAAGTATATGAGAAACACTCGTATGGCACCGAAGAAAACATAGTTTGCTTTATTGACAGGGAATACAAATGAAACTGCAAATGTAATTGCATTTATAAAGTAAACCCTCTTGTCATTTCAAAATGAAGCATCACAGTTGACTATCTTTCTATTATATGTCAGTGTTTAAATAGCAAAATGGTTCTTATTCAGGAAATGTTGAAAGCAAAGGCAGAACTTGTTTGATAAGAATGGCTTGCAATTTGTCAATACAACAGATGTGAAATTACTCCTTTCATGCATACAAATCACGGCTTAGTCGGTGTTTGTTTTGTTCTTTCTCATGCTAACTTGACCACAAATTAAAACTCAATTTTAGCCCTATTTACATGTTTGAATGGAAGGTGGTAAGACCGCTCAGAGTATAAAACAGCCCTGCCTACGTGAGCGTCATTTCACAAAGGTATTTTTAATAAAACAAACATAAAAAAGTACATATCATCATCCTGAAGAAGGCTCCATCTCTACATAATTAGATCCTGGAGCTGGAACTTAAGTTGGCAACTAAAATGCATAAGTATGCACAAAAATCTCCTACGTACTTGTGCAAACTGATTCCCCACTTCACGTTTGAATGAAGAAACAGAAAATATTGTACATAATGGATTGGCAATTCTTGGAGTATTGTGCCCCATTACGAGGTCTGCTGGCGGGTGCTACTAAGGACATATGGTAAAACCAGGCGTCCTTAGCGGGACCCGCTAGCAGACCAGGATGCTAACAACGGGCCTGTCATTCACGGGCCCTTGATAGCATCCTTCTCATTCCCATTGAGCCTTATAGGGGCTCAGATGGGAATGGGGATGTACCGGATACGGGTTCCTGGAATGGGGAAATACCGGCACCTCCAAGTTCGGAATGGCCCGGTATTTCCCATTCCAGAAATCCGGACCCGGACCCGGTACCCGGTACCCGGTATGAGGGTAGCCGTGCCGCTAAAAGCGGCATGGCTACTTCCATACTTGTAATGAGGCCCTGTATGTTTAGATTGAGTTGGTGGTATGATAAGATATGATAAGTCATTTATAATGCGCCTGTACACGTGTTTCTAGGCGCAACACTACAAGGATGGGAAAACAGAAGGAGTACAAAACAACGATCTTACTAGCCCTGGTGTTATTCAGATTGCGCAACTGCAGTAGACAAGGAGACAAGGAGGAGGAAACAGGAGTGGTGGTGTTTCAATGGAGGTGATGTGATTTATATGGCGTGTGTAAGTGTACATGAAATGAAACGTTGTTGAATGTTCTCTAGTGACACTGCTTGGTCTTCATTTTTAACAAAACATACATTTGTATATGAATATTCCAATAAATATATTTTCATACTACGGTGAAGCACATTGGGTTCTTTTAAATGCTTTATTGTTCTTCTTACATGTTTCACGCTTTACATTTTTGAATTAGTCAAGGTCTCCCTTTTTTGATGTTTGCTGTAAAGATTAGGCCTCGGGATACTTTGCCCACTTAAATGTATGGGCCATCCCTATTGTTTGGCAATATATTTTTAATACAATTCATTTTAAATTCCAGGAGAGGCTGAAATGAAGTTTCCTGAGAGGGTTCTATGTGATTTCATCGAGTAGAATTAGTCGAATATGAATTCATTTATTTCTTTTTTCTTTTAATCCATTTCCTCACGTATATATGCTAGGGGAGCCCCCTGCCCACCATTCGCCCCCCACCTTTTTTTTATTACCCTTACCCAACTCCGCGCATATTTTGGTAGTGACATTTGATTACAAATATTTGATGAATTTGTATTTGATGAATTCCCCTGCGCAGCAAACTTCCTATCCCTCCTGAGAGATAGAAATCTGTAGTGGCAGATTGTCAGACCTCTGTTTCTCAAATTCATGGGCATTTGAATAGTGCCTTTCACAATTGGTATGGTCTCAATGCTTTGAATGTTGAACGCCCTTGGGGACCGAAGTCCAAGTATGGGAAGTTTGTCAGAGAGTTATACAATGCGTGTGCGCATTTTATGATATGATGTGGCATTTATAACTCATCTGTACACGAGTGTTTCTAGGCGTGAAAAGACAAGGAGGTGGAAACAAAGGGAGGACAAAATAAGAATCTTACTAGGCCTTGTGTCATTCAGATCACGCACGTGTGGGGCAGAGGGAAGGGGAGAGGTGCCAGTATGAAGGTAGGTAGGGGTGGCCAAGTCCGTGCTAGTTGCCTGTGTTGAGCAGGCATGTGGGGAGGTGCAGATAGGTAGTCTGGAGAGTCTGTGATAGAGATTATGTGTTCAGCTAGACAGAATTTGTATTGTGGGGGACAGCTACATTCTAATGGCAAAGTTGTGCAAAGTGTAGTGTGTACCTGTGTCGTGCTGCATCAGTACCCTGATTTGCAGCAGCTGCACTACCAGTGGCACAGCAGGTTCAGAGGTTATAGGTGCCCATTTGGCAGCTGTAGTGACAACCAGATCGATTTAAGATATTCACCAATGTTCTAAAACCCTTTAATTATGGGTCTGCCTCCTGGTGGCAGAATAATCCTTAAAGATAAGCCATACCCGAGTTAGGTTATGATGGATGGTATCCTCAATTATTACAGCCACATCCAATTTGCTATCACAAATGTGTCAGCTACTGTGAACCGAGTTCAGCTTTGGAAGGTAATGTGTATTCGTCCCAGACAGGTTCAGCCTGACAGGACAGGAACCTAAATGGCCATGCCTATGAGCTTTGAGAGCAGGTAACAGGTAAAAGCTTTTGCAAGGGACAGCCACACCGCAGGCAGATGTGCCCTGGGCACAGGTATCACATGAAAAAACTCATTCATACAGAGTAGCCTCACCAGGGTGTTGAATTTCTAAAGGCCTTTGATCCTAGTGAGGGGGCAGAGTTAGAGTGGTCTGGAGCAATCTGTTCAGTGGAATGGGACCTCCAACACTGTTCCCTCTGCCTCACTCCTTCCTGTCCCCTCCATTTCCTCTAGTTCATAGCACTTTGTGTGTGATGTCAGAAAGGCAAAGCCCACTTCTTTCAAGAATAGTGAGGGAATAAAGCTAGCTTGCATTAGTGGTCCAATCACCTGCAAGCTTACTACCTCCTCACCTGCTCCCGTGGCCACAAACATTACCTCACCCCCTGTATCCAAGAATTCACCACAAACAACCCACACATATACCTCACTACACCTGTCACTCCCTAGGCTTCATCATCAACCCCCACCTATCTTTTACACACCACATAGCTGCCATATCACAAGAAACATGCAGCCTTCAACTACATCTACTCAAAAAGATAAAACATTGTCTTCCCCAATCGACTTGACTTCTGCAAAATAGTGCTCATGAATGTTCCTGAGCACAATGTAAGTGTTGTCCCTTTACACAAATGTAAAATCTGGTGTGCACTACATGTTCCATTGAGACAGAGAGCAGAGTGGTGTTTCGATTTGCTCCAATTTACATTCTACGTTGGAGTCTATATTCACTGTCATCTAAAAATCTTGGAGACAGAGTTTAAAGACTGTATCCACCGCAGAGGATGCGCTGTGCGCTGTGTGTTCCGTTGTTCAAGTTGGGTGGGGCCGGTGGGGCGGGTTTATTGGCAACCGTGTGGCTGTAATCCTGCTTTTCACCCTGCTGCCCCACCTGCTCCCTGCAAGATCTTAAAAGGTACTATGAGTTTTTTCATACTTGTTTGTCTACTTTCTACCATTGCTACCATTACACACTGTATTGTATGCATTGGGTGCAGGCAAGGTGAGGTGGAGAAGTGATCAGCAGACTGTGGGAGGCGGCTTCTGGTCTTCATGGTCCCCTCTCTCTCCGCTTTATCTTGGTTCTGTTTGGGTCCTCTGATAAGTAAATTCGCCCAATCCGCCTAAGTGGGGATAACGGGCGCAACGGTTGGCTAACCCTTAACTTGCCCACATACTGACTTGACTCTTTTTCTCCTTTACTGGCACCTCTTTTCTTTGACACTGAACTTAACATGATGGCCCGCACAGGACATAGAAATCATTGGGGAGCAATGTCTCCCAAGTCAATCATAATTACTGACCACTTTGTGAAAAATTCTGAAAATAACGCCAGCCACCCAGACTGGAAAGACCAGATTTCCCAATTGTGCATCCTATCAGGAAGATGTAATAGTCGCAGAACTATTAACCAATTTGGGCGGGGGTGCCCAGCAGATTGTTCAACCGACTCAAGGTCTAGTAAAGAGGGGGAAAGGTCAATGGAGGACAGGCCTTCCGGCCCCAATACGCCATCAGCCAAAGAGTAATAGATGTTCACCAATAGTGGAACAAAAGATTACTGATTTTCTTTAAAAGTTGGTTTCAAGCACGGAAGTCAGATCTATTGCAAAACCAAAAGAAACCACAGTAGTTGATCATTCCCACGTGAACGATGTCAGCATGATAGTTTTTGCTGAATCAATAGTATTTGAACCGGCTCCCACCCTCCCATTAAGCGTTATGCAACAATCATGTGGCGCATCGGTTATGGGCTCACCGACTGATCTTATAGATCTGATGGAAACAAGCACAGGCAATATTATACAGAGATAGGGAGCAATAACCCCACCCCAATGGAAGTGTGCGGATGCATCATGCTCTACTGGACCTCGGTGACCAAATTCGTTTAACCTCACCAACTATGTCTGCCCTAAATATGGTGCTTAGTTCTTTTGTGGCTCTGTATGATAACATCTATGAAGAGGTTCAAACTCATTCCAACTTTTTGGAGGCTATTGCATGGAAGTTGGATCTCATGGGGGACATATTAACTGAGCCTCTCCATGTTCTGCAAAGGTCTTCCGAGCTAATTGTTGTTGGGGACTCTGTGGAAGATGAAGGGCCCTTGAGTGCAGGCCCTATGGTTCAGGAACAGAGACTACAGTCTCTGGTAGAACCAGTTGAGATCCACGACAGTGCTACCAAACACAGCGATGTGGTGGAAATGTGCACCATCACTGCCCCCCCAGAAGGGAGAACGTTTGTGTGCCTCCAAGAAGAGTCTAAAAATAAAAAGCAGATAAAAGGAAAAATGTATTATCAAGGAAGTTCTTGGGTCCCCTTACAATTGTGAAATCAATGTTAGAAAGCTCCAGTCAGAACCAATTTATGAACACGGAGACGGTAAGTGGACCGGGCCAATCCCGGGAGGCGCAGCCGCAATTAGCATCTGTGTCTGATGATGTTAATGCCACAGAAAAGGAGGAGGCTTTCCCACAGATGGGTGCCTATCACCTTGAAGGAAGAATGGCTGTAGGTGCACAAACTACCACTACCTACTCACCCACTGCCCACATTTGCATTTTCCATGATCACGGACTAAGGACATTTCCACTTGGTCAACACTTGAGCTGTACTGATGGAGCTGTGAGGTTACAGGCAGAAGCGATTGCACAAACTGACAGTCTGATCGGGCCTGCCTGTGTAAATCCTTCCCCTTCATGTATGGAATTTGCTGTAAACTCTAACAAGGATCAACATCCTGGGTTGGGGATTCCAGGAGGCAATTTACTTTATTTATCCAAAACAGCAAGTAGCCTCACATTTGCAGGGGACGGCGAGCAAAGTAACTATAACAGTGCCTCAAAGGTGGATATAAATGTGGAGCTGGATGGACTCCTGGGAAGACTTTCTGGGCCGGAGTCTTGAGAGAGACATGGAAGCTTGTCGTGCCGTCAGTTTCACCTGCTAACAACTATGGAAATGCTTGGAGTGAAGTCATCAATATGCCAGTCAGGCTCCCCAGAGGCCCATCAGCGCCCTATGATCAGGTTTCCACTGTCCAAAGTGTGCGGCATGCTGCCAGAGGCGATTCAGATCTTCCAACCCTGCATCTACCCATGAGCCGCCTACTAGTGACCCGCAACGGGACATTTTGCCCCGCAATTTGAATAATGAATGTAATTCTTTGTTACTGTCCTGTAGGTTAGCATGTGGTGTAGAAATTAGCTTAAACAGATCAAATGAACTAACCCTTTTTTCAAAGATTCCGAATTTGTGAGCAATCTCTTTGTTTGAAATAGAGAGAATCCATTTTCCCAAGTGACTACAGGCTGATAAGTGCGTCATTTACTTCCATTCTCACCTAGTCATGTGACGTGTCCTAGCGGAAGCACCTAAATTAAACATCTTGGGCGTCCAAATAGAGAGACAGGTTTTCCAGAATGTACATGTGAACGGGAGGAACGCTCACAGTGGTCTAAAAGTTTCATTCAATACCAGGCCTTTTGAGCAGGCAAACAGAACGCCCCAATTTGCGTTTAGCAGAGGGGCAGGACCAGATTTGTCAGCAGTAACGTCTGCCCTGTGGTCCAACGGGTTTAAATAATCCATCTAACAGCGCTGTGTTGGAGGGCTGGAATTCTCGGGGCTCTGCTCCTTTGTGCAACAACACACGCGCCTGGGTATGCCGAAAGGAACAGAGCTGCATATTTTTAGGGACATGGTTAGTCACCAGCCTGGTATTGGATGGTTAGGAGGTATTTCTAAAGGCAGCTAAAACAAATGGGACAGGTAGAGCAGCAGGTGGGTTAATCGCAGCAATCCAGACCAATCATAGCCTGAAAGCGGCTGCGATACCCAATCTCCCTTATAGGATGTTGGCTGTCGAGCTACTCAGCAATTATCCTTTGTCTGCACTGCTCTTGATTAACATGGACTGGTGTAAGGGCTTGGCTGATCTGGATGTATCATTGAATGGAAGACGGTTAACAAGAGTGGGTGGATTTTGGTTGCTGTGGATTTAAATGCTGGCTGTCCAGATACCTTCCCCGGTGAGGATTTACTGGAAGTAATCCTGGAATTCGCACCATTGAATCAAAAAGCCAGAGCAGGCCTAAAATGGGTAGCTACGATGTCATAATTGGGCTTATATATGCTTGGCCACCTGGACGTGAATCTGGGCAGACAAACTCCTACTTGGCACAGGAGAAACAGCTATTCTACACTTGGCTATGTTTTTGTAAACTTTGCTCTACAGTAAAGCAACATTGCACGTAGTGACTTAATTAATCTGCACGTGAATGGTGGGGGGGGGGGAATAGGATGAGATTGTCACCCAGGGCTGTATCCAAACTAAACAGAGACTTGTTAGACCTTTTACAAACCACCACATATAAATGGAAACTAGAGTGCTTTGACTCGTGCAATTTCAATCTAACAATTGCAAACTGCATAATATTTTTGTTTATAGTTCAGCTATAGTTCAGCTATAGGGAAGAACAGAAAAGCAACCCATTAAGTATGATGTAAATGCTGTCATTAGGAGAAGGGCCTTAAGAAGGGCGATCAGGGCCATAGAGCACAGTTCAGAAGACCAAGTGGAGAAAAATTGTAAACATAAACTACTAAAGCAAACATTTTTGGGCTACAGTAAATTCACTGAACCCCACGCAATCCCTGGTTCAACTGAATGCGGTCTCAGAGAGTGTGTGGGTGAAGCGCATTGAGGAACTGTACTCTAGTAACCCTCTCTTTCCTTTTGAGATAGTACAAGCAATAACTAAATGCGGACCAGATCCTAAAACTTGATCCCAAAGCAATCTGTGGCTTGATAAAGAAGTAGACGGCTTCGGGAGCACCCGACCCAAATGGCCTTACGAATGATGTCCCGAAGAAAGATCCTAATACCTGAGCAACAATTCTCTCTCTTCTATTTTCCAGTATGATAGATACACAGCGCTTTCCAGAGTCATGGAGATCTTTCTACTCAGTCCCAATTTTTAAGAAGAGAGGACAAGCTGGACTCCAAAAATTATAGGCCAATAGCACTCCAAGATGTGGAAAGTAAAATCTTCTCAGCAGTCCTTCCATGACAATTAGAGGACTGTGCCACATCTAGGTGGAGATTGGATAGATTCCAAACTGGTTTTCGTAGATGGCACTCAACGAACATCAGTGGTGATGTCGGCACTCAACGAACATCAGTGGAGAAGTCTTCAGAGAGTTCCAGGAGAGGTCCCATGAGGAGCGTAATTCACGCATGTGCTTGGCCTCGATAGATCTCACGGCAGCTTTTGACAGGGTTTACCGAGGCAGACTCTGGTTAAAACTAGTGAAATGGGGACTCTCGCAGGGTCCCCTTTTGCTGATCATTGCATATATGAAAATTCTGAAATCTATGTCTGTATAAACCAAGTCAGGGTTCGCACAAGCACTGACTCAGGATTAAGGCAGGGATGCGTATTAACTCCCTGCCTTTTCAATCTCTATGTTTCTGACATTTGGGTCAATGAAAACATTGTGGATGCCCTATGCTGATGACTTCCTCCTCTTGGATGGCTCAAGGATTGGAATGTAGAGGCTTCTCTGTGCTTTTTCCAACTATGCGATAGAAAATGGTATGATAATCAACCCTTCTAAAAGAAAAGTCCTGGAGATATTGCATGGGAGGAAACAAGGGTTCCATTCATGGCAGCCTGAAAATCAGTTAGTAGGCAGTACATCTAGTGTAACATTTTGGAAATACAACATTACAACATTCATTGAGAGACATGCAGGTAATGCTTACATTAACTTCTATGAGGAAAAGTTTATCAGTAAATTAATATATGGTTTGGAGCTTCGGCCCACGAAACAGCTTTCTTGGTTGGATGTGATTGAGGGCAAGATGTGGAGACGGGTATTGAAAGTTCCTAATGTGGCGCTGGTGGCTGCAATGAGATTCAAGCTCAGGCTCTTATTAACGCTGGTTTGGGGTTGAATGACCGAGGTAAAAATGTTCGAGGGAGAAAAGACCAAAGATTATTTGTTTGAAATAATCTTCAGTCTTTTCTCCCCTAAACATTTTAAACTTGGCCAAACCCCTGCCCACATCCCCACTCACACCCCCAGCACACCCTCACCTCCACCCCCCTACTTACCTTTGCTCTGACTTGCTGGTCCCTGTTAGGGAGAATTCTCAAGAATGTGCTAATTTCCCTTACCTTTTGAGACCCCCAGCAACTTTGCTGGATTTCTAGGATTTTATTTTTTACCTGGGAAGAGTTTCTCACACTCTTTCATGTATATTGATGTGTGTTTTACTTTTGTGTTCTTTGGTTATGGAGTTTTAAAACAACTCCATAGGAATCATCTTCTTCTGTGTGTCACACAGCACCCTCAGTGCAGCGGCACAGGGGTGTCTTTCAGACTCCCCAAGGTTTAAATACTTTCTCTGGGATTATTGACTTTACTAGTCTTTTTAAATGTACAGACCCAGCACATACTATCTTACTATAGAGGTGATTTGCCGGCTGGCTGTCCGGCAAGGACAGCCACCCTGCTGTGTGAGTGAAAGCCAGGCTGGAATGAATGGGGGAAAACTGTTTAAAAGCAAGCTTCTGGCACTTGGAAAGCAGAGTCGACCACTTGAACGAAAGAACCAAAGACAAGCTTAAGGATGACGACTGCTGCAACTCCTGGTCATGGACATATATACTTTGGGAAAAAAGCATTGTGAAAGAAATTGCGCCTTCCCACTTATACAATATGGTTAATAGCCTTGCCTTTAATTTGCAGTACTACAAAACTGGAAGACTCTAGCAACTAGCACGCCGTAACAAATAAAACATGTTGTTCTCTGAGTTTATCTGCATTAGAACAAAGCTGACAGAGCAATTACTATTTTTTCAGTGGCATTTTAGTGTTTTATCTCCCTCTGGCTGCCTGCCACATGAGAATAAGAGCATTCCTTTGCATTAATTCATATTTAAGTAGCATCACAAGGGTGCCACAGCCTGTGTCCGCACCCACCCCCACTGACTTGTATATCACATGCCAAACACTGCTTCTCTACAGGCATTGTTATAGATTTGTGGGACAATAGTATGAGTGAGGCTTTTTCAATCATGCCATACAGTGTGGCCCAATGTTCTGCCTATATTAAAACCACAACATTATTACTTAGCAATACAAGTAAGTTTGAATTGATTTTATTGTAATGGGCCTGTGACAACGTAGCTTTCATATGACTAAAACCTACCCAACTCTCAATAGATGGCGAATCAGAAGAAAAGAAAGATTGATGCTGAATGTCGTGTTTTCAAGGATAGTTGGGCCAAGGATTTCTTTGTGTGTGAACAAAAGGGGAACATCTTGTGTCTCATTTGCCAGGAAAAAGTAGCTGTCTACAAGGAATACAATGTCAAGCGGCATTATACCACAAAACATGCCACTGAATTTGACAACCTGATTGGCCAGATTAGGATTGATCGGGCGAACTAGCTGAAGCAGGCCCTGATCGGGCAACAGTCGTTCTTCAAAGCTGGCAGACAGAACTCTGAGGCAGCAACCAAGATAAATTACTTGATATCCGAGGCCATAGCGAGGAGAGGGAAACCATTGTCCGATGGAGAATTTGTCAAAGATTGCTTGGGAAATTGACATATGTGGCATTCCCTGACAAACAAGCAATGGTGGAGAAAATCAGTCTCTCACATCAGACAATTGCTAGACGAGTAGATGACCTATCATCAAACATTGCAGACTCACTGACGAAAAGATTGGGTGCCTGTCCGTTTTACAGCTTGGGGGTGGATGAAAGCACAGATGTGAGTGATACCGCCCAACTGGCAATCTTTGTACGAGGAGTGACCAAAGAATTCCAAATTGTTGAGGAGCTACTTGACCTATGTTCAATGAAAGGCAAAACAACAGGACAAGACATTTTCAATGAAGTGAAACGTGTCTTGTTGAAATTCAATCTGCCAGAGGACAAACTCTGTGGTCTGACAACTGATGGGGCCCCTGCTATGATCGGCAAACACAATGGATTTGTCAGTTTAATGGCAAAGTCAGTTCCCCAGAATGTCATCACGCACCACTGCATCATTCACCAGGAACAACTGTGCGCAAAGGCCTTGGAGATGACGCATGTGATGGAAAAGGTTGTTTCTACAGTGAATTTCATAAGGGCAAAAGGTCTCAACCATAGACAGTTCCAAGCATTTCTTGCGGAGATGGGAGCAGACCATGATGATGTGATCTACTTTTGCCAAGTTCGTTGGCTTAGCAGGGCAGCCACACTATCCAGATTCTGGTCACTGCTTAATGAAATTAAAACATTCATGACGAACAAAGGGAAAGATGTCACCTTCTTGGACGATGCGAGCTGGTTGAATGACTTGGCATTCCTTGTTGACATAACAAAATATCTTTCAGACCTGAATATAAAACTGCAAGGGAAGGAACAGTTTGTGAACAAGCTGTATGAGCACATCCAATCCTTTGTTCATAAGCTGGAATTGTTTCAGAAACAGCTGAATGAAAAAATTGCTACTCATTTCACAGTACTGATGACCAGATCTGCTCACAGCATCAACCATGACAAGTATTCGGCACTGGTTGGGAATCTTTTGAATGAATTTAAAAACCGATTTTCAGATTTCAGGGAGCACAGTGATGAGCTGAAGATTTTTGCAGATCCGTTTGGTACTAATGTCACCAATGCTCCTGACATGTTTCAAATGGAATTAATTGACATGCAAAGTAATGGTGACCTCAAGAGAGCCTTTTCTGAACATACCCTACATACATTTTATAGTAAATACATTACATGGGACTCTTTCCCAAATCTGTCTAATCATGCACTTCGGTTCATTGCACTTTTTGGCAGCACATATTGCTGTGAACAGCTTTTCTCAAGATTGAAGAGCATAAAAACTAAATCAAGATCACTTTTGACAGATGGACACCTATCTGGAATACTCCGCATTGCCACATCAAGTGTGCCAGCGGATATTGAGCATTTGTGCAAGCAAAAACAATGCCAAGTGTCACACTGAAAATATGTTCAGTGTTAGAATTATTCTTAACTGTGCTGAATGCTTTACAAGTTGCAACTTTACAGGTGACTAATCATGCAATAAAAAAAGTCCTTCATACTTTTAGATTGGGCTCGCATCGCGTTTCTTCAATTGGGTTCACCTTTGGATGATCAATTTTTAACAGTTTATCTTTTGAATGGGATTATGCTTCTTTCATTACCACAGAAGTAATGAACGTTTATTACAGAGATAAGCTGCCATATGTATTGGGCACACTGCACATGCTCAGGCAGCATCAATCATGCTTTGTACAGGACAATGCTGTCCTAAATTTGGAAAAACTAGCATAGACATGTTTCTACAGAGGCATATTTTGGCCACAACCAGCATGCCAATGTGTTACATCAGTGACAGTGCTGTCTTACACTGAGGACACATTGATCATTAAAATGTGATGTTCTACAATGTTCTTGTCTGCTGTTGGTTGGTGACATGGAATGTACATGTTCCCCTTTAGAACTGATTGTAAACTTATGGCTTTTTGGTCACTTTTCCTGCTGTAAAATGCACCATTTCATCCCCATATTTGGAAAAAAATCTTGGGGGGGAACCCCCCTAAACCCTCCCTAGATCGTTATATCTCCCTCGCTACGCTCGGTCGCCCCCACCGTTTCAGTAGAATATCACAAACTGGTGGAAGAAATCACAACAAACTAACCTTTGATCACTGTCCCTGACACATCGTTGGGACTGCATGGCTATCACTGCCTGTGATGCAATTGTGTCAAAGGTCACACACCATCGATTTTGAATATACTGCTTTGGGTGAGGGTGTTGACTTTTGGCTCGCCGGCCATCCGGCCCTCCGGGTGACAAAAAGTTCATGCTTCGGCCCCACATTCAAAAAGGTTGGACAAGCCTGCTCTAAACCATTGACTTTGGCCCAGGCTTATTGAATTGAATTGCTGGTTGTAGTGAATTGAAACCCTTTGCTCTGCCTATGAAACTATTTGCACTGTTGATTCTTATAACCTTGTCTTCTTACCCCTTTTTAAAGTATCTGAAGTCCCATTTTGCTCCTACTTCAGGGGAGCTGAACTTGTTCAGAAACTGATTGGTTGTGTATTTTAGTATATTAGATTGTGATATTGAGTTGCTCTTACTAGTGGAATGTTTTCCAAATGACTGTGTAAATAAATGTATATTCTTTTACCAAGAAACCTTGAGTAAGTGTTTGTTTGAATCACTGTATTTGTTGGTCCTTTGTGTAACCTGTTCTACTGCTGACTTTACTCTTGAGATAAGTCTGGCTGTTCAGCCACTGCTACCACAATACTGTGTAGTACAGGATTGTACCAAAGGTGGATTTTGTACTGACACTTGCAGTCTTAATTATGTGTAGTGTTCCCAAAGGGTACTGCATATGATTCTCCCTAACAGTGCCTGCAACGCTAGTTCCCTTTCACTCCCGTGATTGGGAACCAGCGCTGCAGGGTCCTTTCCTTTTTTTAAAATGTTTTCTTTCTTTGGGTCAGCTGCGAGGGTATCCCCCGCAACCCCTGCTCACTGTACTGTATAGTATAGTGAGCAGGGGGTTGCCGGGAACACCGCTGCAGCCTTTTCTTTTTTGGGACAGCTGCAGGGGTGTCACCCGCAACCCCTGCTCACTGTACTGTATAGTATAGCGAGGGGGGAGTTGCAGGGGACACCCCCGCAGCTGTTGCAGTCCTTTTTTGGGGGGGACTGCGGAACAGCTCTGGGGGACACCTCTGCAACCACCGCTCACAGTAAAGTAAGCAGGGCTTGGGGGGACACCCTCATAGCCCCCATATCCCTAGACCGAATTGAAAAGATGCACCCAACCAAAAGTATAACTTTTAGAAGGTAGAACATTTGATATTACCTTATTTCAGACTTTTGGTTGGGAAGGTCGTTTCAACTTAGTCTTTTTGGACAAAACCCTTAACGCTCGGGCCCAGTGGTAGATTTTGTCTCTATATCAAAAGATTGTTACCTCTGGCCCAACACTGTGTATTCTGAGGCAAACTTCGTCCTACAAGACAAAGCCCAAACCGGCCAACTCTCTTTTAATTTTTTAGGAAAACTGAGAATTTACAGTGAATTTATACTAAGAGATTTTTAAATAGATATGGATTCATTGGTATTAAGCCCGACGAACGTCAAAGAAGCGCTATACGAACAGGACTGCAAGGAAAGCACTGACACAATGGATACAATGTGTAAACCCTATATTGAACATTTTGGGGTCAGAGAAACTCCTAATCTGCCCTATAACTAAGATGGGAGTAGTCTTGACCATTAAACGATAAACAAAACAGTCTTAGTGACATCAGTCAAATCAAAATGGCCTATGCTACAACCTAATGCCTGCCCTATCTCTTATACAAAAAGTGTAAAAGAAGAAATGTATGCAAAAGAAAAAATCAGTGTTCAAAAGAATAAAGGTAGTTGAACCAGCTCTCCTCCTCACGTTACACCTCACTGAGTAAGGCTGTCCCTGTAGACAGGGTGACGCACTCTGGCTTGGTTTCTAACACTATAAGCAGTTCCAAACCGTGGATTGAGGTCTGCCTGGCCTTCTATGTTAAAGTATTTTTCTTGACTTTCCAAAATTGTATTTCCAACGTAAAGTTCACAAAGGTCCCCCTCTGCCGGGCTCAGACCTTACAGCACACAGTTCACAAAGGTCCCCCTCTGCTGTGCTCAAACCTTACAGCACACCGTTCATGAAGGTCCCCCTCTGTTCCCCAAGTTTACTGTACTTCAGGTCTCCCTCAATCGGGCTCGAACCCCTTTCAAAGACTTTCAAATGTGCGTAGTGCTTTTGCCAGACCACGGCAGGACCACTTCGACTCAAAGGTCACGGTTACTTCATCTAATTTACTTTCGCTGTCTGTTTGTTTTATAACTTCAAAGCAATTTACCTTTCACAGAGACTTTCCAATGGGCGACTTCCTTTTGCCGGACCACTCTGTTATTTAGTATAGCTGATCTCATAGCTGCTGTTTACTTCAAAGTTCATTCACAGGTTTGCCTTTCTTCACGTCTCATCCACATGCGTACAGCCTTCACTTGTGATATAATGTTGGTACTTCATTCGCTTTAACACACATAGGTCTTTCAGGTCACTTGCCAGCTCACTGGCTCTGTGCGCATCTTTCTTGTTTTGCTTTTTTTCAATTCACGAGTCAAGGTTAGTACCACAGACCTGGCCTCACCTCCCTGACTCTGCCGTTCACCTGGGAGGGTCACTGGCATCCTTGGAACACAATGCAATCTACAACTATGAGATCTGGCCTTCTCTATTTGTATTTCATGGTCTCTCGGAGGCAACAGCCTCCAGTAGGGAACCCTTGGGGTTTTCGGCCCACTGCTCTCGTCCATTGGCCCTTTGCTCTGTTCCAGTCGGTGTGCCCTAGTCCGAGACGTTGCGCTTGTGCTCATGTTCTGCCTTGTTCAGAATGTGTCTTTAGGTGTTGCCTCTCATTAGTGTGAGTAGAGATAACTGGTGAAGGGTGTATGCACTTAGGTTAAAGTGCCTGACTGTGCCTGACCCGTTTAATGGGGTATGTCCAGTATGATGTGAGAGAGTTACACTGGTTGCTCTCAGTCATACTCTTATATACTCCACCCAGTGTTTGTAAAAAAAGGGAGGGAGAGTTGGGACTTTGGAAACTCCTATAAAATAGGAATGGGTAGATGAACAAAAAAGGGGGGAATACTGCATCTCAACATCGGCTGCCTCAATCCCACTCCCCAAAGACCCCTCACCCAGGTGATCCTCCCACACTGGTTCACCCCCACAAACTGGATCCAAAAGTGATGGCCATGTCCTGGCTACCTGGACGACAAGTGCCCGAGAACTAGCAGGTGAGCCACCCTTTGGTTTCTCACACTACCCATATCGCCAGCATCTTTCCCATGAGTAGAAACCTAAGGACAAGATTGCACCTTATTTAGTATTGTTTCCAAACTTCAAATCCGATAGATGCTTGTTTATGGATTGCCCAACCTCCACTTCAAAAGAGTATCATACTTTTAAAAAGTATTAGGTGTACTTAGTTGGTTGGACGTGAAGGAACACTGGAAACATATATCCTGTTTTGGCTTCTGAAGGTAAAGCTGTGGCAACTTTTATAAAATTATGGGGACTTGCCAATTGTCACAGTAAAAGGCTTCCTACTTGTTGAACTTTGTATTTGCAGTGTCTGTCTTTATTCTATAGTTGTAAATGGTTTGAATAAACCACATAAAATGAAATAAAAATTCTGCAATGCTAATATGTTAGGGAATGTGTGCATTTTGTGCACTCGGTACACCTTGGCTTGATTTGAAAGATTTGCACCTGAGAAGAAATCGTTGGCCTTCCTTTGGTAAAGTTGCACTTTCCAGAGCTCTCAGCCTGAGGTGAAGGAGCCATCCAAGGCTACTCCCAGGGCACACTGTGGGGACCCTTTGCTGTGGCCAAGGGCCTGCCACTTTGCACCAGAATCTCCTAAAGATGGGAGAGCAAACCCTGAAAAGAACCCTCCTGTCCTAGAGTCTCTGAGTGAGACTCACAGCAGCCAGAGGATTATGCTAGCTGCAGTGAACTAGTCGCTCAATGTTCACTGCACCTTGAACAAGAGGGAAGCCACAGGGGCTGGTTTTTCACTACTCACCCAATTCGATCTCTTTGCTTGCACTTCAACCTGCTCAACACTACATCATACCCTAGATGTGCCTGTCCCTTGCTAGGCCAGAAGCTGCTGCTCAACAATGGCAGTACCCAACCTGAATCACTAGCGAGCACACACGCTCACTCTGACTAGGGGTACAGCATGGCTCGGCCCATCTGACCTCGAACAGCCACCTCACCATCCTGCACATGGACGCACCCAACAGCACCACCTCTGAAAACCGTCGCCCGCCAACTGGAACCTTTGGTGCGTCACACATTGACCCCTTCCAGAAGCAACCGGGCTCACTGCAAAGATCCTGGGTCCGCCCCACCTGCCTAGCTGACAGCCCTTTCAACCACACAGAGCAACCGCATTCACCCCTAGTCGGCCCCACACAATCCACCATGCCTGAACTAAGCCTGATCCGCTCGCATCTACTTTAGACACCAAGCTCGAAATTCGTCAACCAACCGATAACCGACACCAAGTACTGTCCACCCCAAACTGCCCCCTTCAGTCCGCCGAGACTCTAGAGACTAGTTAGGTTACCTGTTGGCGAACTGGAACCTTGTTAATATATCGCCTGGAGTAAAAAATCATGCCACTTCATTGGTCTGCAGACTAGGGTGTCTGTAGAAGATGATTCAAGCTTAAGAGATTTCGGAACTCCTGATGTCTGAATATCAAGGTGTAGACCATCCTTAGAAATATCCACTTACTTGGGCAGTTTCCTTCGAAGATCCCTTATCGATAGGTTTCAGAGAACCCCTTTTTAGTTCCAATAGGCATAGGTTCAACCCCTTCCTTACTGATACATACTAAGTGCAGGTTTGTTACAACCATTCTAAGTGTGTAATTGCTCAGCCTAATAGTGGAGAGGTCTCTCACATGCAAAGAAACATTACTGAATTTAAAGTGTAACATTTGACATCAGTTACAACTCTGAACAAGAACAGATAGTCAGGCTAAGGCAAACTCAAATCAAGAAGCGCTTCTCAGAAAATTCAGTCTAATCATTAACTGTAGGTATGTCTGGAATGAATGCCTTTCCTTAATTTAAACATTACAAAAAATATGGTGTCACATGAGGATCAATGGAAACACCTCACTTTAGTATATATACCAGGAGAACCATTAATCTAACCCCTCTCCTACAATGAGCCAATCCAATGTCAATGGTGTCAACAGTGTCCTGTGCTTTACATTTTGTCTTCTGTCTGTGTGTGCACCCTGATGCCTGCAGGCTCTGGCCCTTTACAAATAAATATATAAATAAAATAAATACATAAATCATTTATTAAACAGGTATTCATCAAATACCACGTTGAAGCATAGACAAATACTCATAATATATCGTAGAAAATATTTTGATTATTAAACATACTCAAATGTATATGTATACATCATCTCACCTGACTCGTATGTCCATTCGTCCACAAAACACACTAACAAACACCCCCAATTGTAAACATAATCACACATATAAAGTTCTAGTGCTACAATGCCCTCAATGAGGGGTAATGTGAATAGTTCCTTAAATCATCAAATCTAAAAAGTAAACAATATCGGCCGACTCGTATCTTGAGTGAAGCATAATCACATCAAGGCATAGAATAGTCTCCTTAAGACATATACTGGTCTACTAGCAGAGTCCAAGATTGTCCTTTTTAAATTCCAAATTCCATCTGTAGATGGCCTTCCTGTGCTAGTTTCGACTTCAGAGTGAATCAATTACTATTTTCTTCGGTCTTCATCAGTACCATGTCAGTTATAATTAATCTTTCATCACAAACAACAACAAAACCCATGTCAATGTAAATAAACCATAAAAATGCTCCATGTCTGAGAACAGCTCATGTAAGGCGGTAAGGGTCACATACCTCTGCAAATGAATCCTGAGGTTTATTCCCACAGACTGTGAATTAAATCACTGCTAAGTATTTTATTCAAGTAATATACATGGCCTGGAAAATGTAACAACATGCATCATGCTCAATGTAAATGTGTCTTTGAACATACACTCAAACATAGTGTCGTTGAAATCATGCCTCGTTACCTTAGAATCTTTGTGTTGATATGAATCCTAGAAATCACAGAAGTATAATTCAGATTTTCAACACATTTGTTCCCGAAAGTCATAATTCTATTAAGGACACAGAGGTGAAGGATTATGCTTCTCTTTCCCTTTTTCTACTTCAGCAGCAACGCACAACCAATAATATATACGATAACAAAGCTAAAAAAATAAACTAACGATTGAATTAGAGTCTTTTGTAGTGCAGATATTATTGGTCTGCAAATTGACCACATGACAAACTTAACAAATCAGTACAGTCCTTGTGCATGACCACACTGTCTCTACTCCTCCACTTCCTCCTTCTTTGCTCGGTCGAAATTGCGTCCACTGATATTCACCATCTCGTTGTGTACCTGAAAAACCTTCCTCAATTCCCTGTTTGTTTGGTATCCACCACCAAACCTATTAGAAAAACCAAATATAACCGCAAGTCGAAGGAGGGTGGGATACTCATAAAACAATCACAGTTTCCATGTGCTATAGCTTTATGCACATAAAACATGTAACAATTGTGTCATATTCATCATCAGATCCACTTGAGCATTTATAAGAAACTCTAAATCAGTTCAATACATATTCATCAGATTCATTGATATTATGATTGACAGGGTGGGATGATCCTTTGCCTCCGTGTCTTTAATAGAAGTATGGCTTTCTGGAACAAATGTGCTGAAAATCTGCATTCTATGTCAAGCCCGGAGGCTCGGATTGTGCTTGTTCAAAGCTTACTCACCACTAACGATGCCATACTCTCTGTTGATTTAAAATAAAATGTCTTAAAAGTCGATTCATTCGACCAATCTGCTGATCTCAGAATGTCTTCCACTCTGACTCCTATTAAATGCTTTGATAGCCATTGCTCCCATCGCTGAGTGAGCACCATACTTTACTACATCAATGCCTGCTTGATCCATCACCCATCTAAGCCATCTGGCTATTGTCGCTGGTGTTATGCCTTGAATGGTTTATAGATCGCTATTGATAACTGTGATACTCGTAGTGGTCTCACTTCCCTCATCATCTCCTCATATGCTGACAAACCTCTGACCGGGCATAATTTAGGTTGCCCCGGAAAAGAATCATATGATATGGATTTCAAACCTGTCTTAGTCTTCCTCGGTATGAGGAAGGTCACTCTGTTTGGTGATATAATATTCCTATTTCTAGAAGGTAGAGCCATGAAAGTGTACTCTAACCAGGCCAACGCTCCCCTGACCACCATATGCTGTGGAGTCCCACAAGGGTCATGCACCTCACCAACCCTCTACAACCTCTTCACTAAACAGAGTTTTAGTTAAGGGGTTTAATTACTGGACTCTCTCGGCATAGCCTACACAAACTATACCAATGACACACAAGTCCTCCTCCCCCTCACTGGAGATTACAGCCAGGACTCAGAAGCGCTACTCAACATCTATACAAAGATACAAACATGGATGGCTATCAATGGTCTCTGCCTTAACGGCAACAAAACAGAGATCATGATCCTGGCACCCATCGAAATTCTATCCAAGCTCAGCCAAGACTACTCACACATGTCCATTGACAACATTAACATACCTGTCTCCACTGCCGTGAAGACTGTAGGAGTCTATCTAAATGCTACACTCTCTATGACGAGATAAGTCAGCGCCAACTCCTCCTCATCCAGACTGACCACTAAACATATCTACGTACCCTACCTTACCACTCCCAACTGCCTCTCCATCGCTAGAGCCACCATAGGAGCCAGACTTGATTATTGTAACGCCCTCTTGGCCGGCACATCATAAACTCCAAATAGTGCAAAACAATGCGCTGTGTGCTGCTCTACACATCCCCAAATTTGACCATGTATTGCAGGCCCAATGAAATGCCCACTGGCTCCCAGTCAAGGAAAGAATCAATTTCAAAATACTCACCCTCACACACAAATGCATTAATCATACTGCTCCTTCCTACTTATCAGAAACCATAACCAGGAAATCTTCCCTCCGGCCTATAAGAAGTCACCATGCTAACCAACTCCAAGTTCCTACCATAAGAAGAGCTAAAGCTGGAGTATTTGGCTTCCCACACATAGTACCCAAGCTCTGGAACGACCTCCCCAACTCTCTCAGAGCCGAACTCTCTCTGTACTCCTTTCGTAAATCCCTCAAATCTACTATCTTTACATAATCTTCCCCCGCCTTCCCCCTCTGACATGAACTGTACCTTAATGCTCTATGCATGCACTGTTAGCTTATGTATCTAAAATTTCTAGTGTAAATCAAAATGACTTGTAAATCATTATCTTCCTTATTTTTGTAACTTCAACCTTGTAATTTTTGTAACTTCAACCTTGTATCAACCTTTCTTTTTTGTAACCAGACAATTTGTTCTATATCTAACAGTGCCACGATGCCCACAGGCTGATTGTGCCCTTTAAAAATACGAATAAATAAATAAAATAAATAAAATATTGATCTCCAGCTTTCTAATGTCTGACTATCTTTTACATGGCAGTTGACATAGGAGCATGGATAGTTTCCCTTAAATGGCCTTCCTGGATAAATCCTGCTTATCCAGCCATGATAGAAAAAGTTTCAGTACTGTGGCCACATCCCATAATTGAGTTTATTTCTCTCTAGGTGGTCTAGACTTCTTTACTACACTTAATAGTGTGCAAATAAGGGGGTGTTCTCCTACTGCGATCCCTTCGATCCTGCAGTGCCCTTGCCCTGCTGATATCGCGGACCAGGCCGTGTTGATAGTTCTATATGCTTTCCCTTGAGCTGCCATCTGTGCTAGGAAATTGGCCACATGAACTACATCTGTTTCATCGGGATGAATGTCACTCTCCATACACAAGATACTCCCCTCGCCCATGCTGATTTGTGAGCTTTGTGTGTTCCTGGGGCCCAGGATTCATTATTGATGATTTCAGACTCATTCGATAATCCTTGCCTAACCCAAGATCTCCTGAAATCACCCATGCGATTAGACTGAGTTTGCCTAACCTTATTAAAAGATGACTGAGGCCTCTGGTGTCCTGTACAATGCGAAGAGAATGCATCATCCATGATTGGAGAAAGGCATCGGTCGCATTCACCTCTGGGTCTGGTCTCCAGCTGAAGAACCAAGGTAGTTACTTGTTCAATCTCGATGCAAATAGGTCAACCTGACATGGCCCCCATTGAGTCATCAGTTCTTGGAACGGTGTCCAGTCAAAGTTTCGACTCAAAAGGTTCGAATGACAAAAGGGTCGAGTCAATTTGACCGAAAACAAAAAGATCAAATGTTTTTTAAAATTTATATTTTTTTTGTTTGTTGCTTTAATTGGGGTTTGGGGGGACCCTTTTTTTCGGTTGAATTGACTTGACCCTTTTGTCATTCTACCCTTTTCAGTCAAAACTTTGACCTATAACCCTTGGAACACCTCCTCCTCCAGCTTCCAATAGCTGGCGTCCCTGAGGTATCTGGAGTTCCAGTCGGCCACCTTGTTCTGAACGCCCGGTAAATACTCTGCCGTCACTGATACTTTCCTCTAAAAACAGACAGAGTTCCCAGAATTATTTCGCCAATTCTGCCAATAATTTGGATCTCGTCCCTGCCAGTCTGTTTATGTACCTAACTGCCCAGACATTGTCCATCTTGAGTAAAACACAACATTGTGCCTTCTCTTGAATCCAGCATTTCACTGCGAAATACCCTGCCAGTAACTCTAGACAGTTGATGTGGAGAGTTGTCTCCTGGTCCGCCCACCTGCCCCCTGTCGACAGGTTCCCACATCGGGCTCCCCAGCCCCATCTGCTGGCGTCGGATTCAATGATCAGGTCCAGAGATGAGCCAAATATGGCTCTCCCATTCCATGCATCAATGTGGTGTAGCCATCATTCTAATTCTTCCCTTACTTTGTGGGAAATTATAACGTTTGTTTCTTAGGATGTGCCCCATCTGAGGCATCTGATCTTTAATCTCAGTAGCGCTCTGTAATGGAGTGGCCCTGGGAATATAGGCTGTATCGTTGATGCTAGTCTTCCCACTAACCTTGCAATGTCTCTCTGCGACATCTCTCTTCTCGCTAGAGTGTGTCTTATCTGTTTCTTGATATTGTTCACCTTGGTAATGGGTAGGCTGAGGGATCCCTGTGTTGAGTCCACTATAAACCCAGAAACTCCATTGTCTGTTCTGGCAATATTCTGGATTTCTCCTAATTTATTAGAAAGCCCAGATCCTGCAATAATTCTACCATTTGAAGTGTCTCTCTGTCTTGACACATCAAGCATATATTGTCTAGGTATATTATGAGTCTTATTCCCTGAATGCTGATGTGAGTCCCCACTGGCTTCCTTATATTGATATTGCTGAAGTACCAGTCCGAAGGGAAGGCATCGTAATTCCCATGTCGACTCCTTCTAGATAAATCTTAGGAATTTGCAGTCTTCCGTTGCTATGGGTATAGTTAGGTATGTGACTTTTAGATCTATTCTGGCAAGCCAATCTCCTTGAATTAATGTCTCTCTTAACAAGTGTATCCCCTCCATTTTGAAGTGTCTGTACGCGACAAATTTTTTCAAACCCTTCAGATTTATAATTGGTCTTACCTTGTGTTTCCGTTTCACAAGTAACATGTTGCTTATGAAACCTCTTGAGGAATCTGTTACCTGTCTTATGACATTTTTGCATTCCAGCCCTCTCAGTTCTTCCTCTAATAATATTCTGTCTTCTTTGTTTAGATCTAAACCCGTGGAGGGTTCCTCTGGTGTGGTATCTTGTGAAAGTCTATGTGAAAACTTTGCACATTCTCTAGTATCCATGCATCTCCAGATGTAACGTACCAATTTTGTTATAAATTCTGCTAGCCTCCCCCCTACTGCTGGGGTAACTAAGTGCAGGCTGTTCACTCTCACCTGTGGAGTTTTGTTGCCACTCTCCGTGCCGCCAGCCTCTTCCACTTCCTCTGCCCCTTGAGGGGAAGAAATGGGTATGCCTTCAGTTCTCTTGGTCTCGCCACTGCATACTATCATTGTAGGATCTATTGAATGGAAATTGGCCAGCACAGCAACCCCTGCCTCTGTTGGCCCTCCCAAAAAGCTGTCTTCCAAACACTCTCTTGAGTGATGCTTGCGCTTTATCCAGCGCTGCATAAGAGTTTGCGAACTTTGTTAGTACCTTGATAAGGAATCTCCGAAGAGCTTCCGCTTTGCTGTCGATGCTGAATCTGATGAAGCTAGTTCGCTTCGTTTTGGATCTATCTTCACTAGAAGTGATCTTTTTCTTTCTGCAGTAATCACATGATTTGCATTACCTAGCATGCAGATTGCTCTCTGGGTCCACCCGATCAAAATCATTGGGGCCACCGGTTCACCCTTCTCTCTGGCTTCTTCACCTATTTGCAATATCTTGGTTAGTAGTCCCACCATGTCCAGCATCTTGTCCTGGAATGATGCCAGGTCCTATCCGGGCCTTTCCTTTCATCTTTGATATATTTTCTCATGAAAGTGATCATCTTCTCATCAATCGCGGGTGTCTCAAAGGCACCCTCCTGGAGGTGAGGTCTCGGGCATTCTGCCCTCATCTTACTCCTAGCCTCTTTTGCTAGGGGCGCTCTCACGTGTTTTCTCAGATAGTCCGCTATCTTATTTAGTGGCTTGCATTCGGAAGAACAGGGGTGGATCAGTGCTTCTGGGTCAAAGTCGTCCCCAGCACCGTCCTCCTCCGTCTCTTCTTTCTTCTTTTTCTTTGGCGCTTTACGGCCTTCTTCGTCTGAGAATGATATTGAGTGTACCTCCTCTGAATAGTCATCTGAGGATCAGAGGATTTATCTTGCCACCTGCTAGGCCCCACCTTGGATCTCACTCTCCTTCTCTTACCACTTCTTAGGTGGTGTGCCCTGGTTGTATGAGCTTCACCTGCCCTGCGGGCTGTCTTTATGCACACTTTCATTCTCCCCTGTGCTTTCAGCCCTTTAATCTCCTCAACATCCTGTGAGAACTTGAGCCAATCCTCCATCAGGGCTATATATATATATATATGTATATATATATATATATATTCGGATAAATCACCTGGCTTTAATCTTTGTTAAACGGACGTTATGGTTAAGTTGTACTAATGAAAACCTATGAAATTCAATGAAATAACTTTGTTAAAGGGACGTTATTGTTAAGTTGCACTAATAAAAACCTATGAAATTCAGTATAAAAACGTTGTTAAAAGGATGTTATGGTTACAAGTAAAATGGAAAACCCCCTGAAATTCACCAGTTATGGTAAGCTAAGCAACCATAACTCGCGCCACCACCGTGCACTGCTAAGACTAACAGCCAGGACATCAAAGATGACATCACAAATATCAGTGGTTTGGGCTGTAGGCGTGAAAGAAAAAAAATACATTTTGGGACCCCCCTATAACTTTGCCCCCCTTGACCAAACTTCACCAAACCTTGCAAAAAGATTCAGAGTGGGCCATATAATTTTTTTTGCAAAGTTTGGTGAGGATTCGTCCAGTAGGAGCAAAGTTATAAGCCACCAAAAAAGTGCTATTCTTATGGGTTTAGCAATTTAACCATAACTACATGGCAGCTACCGCAGGCCATGTAATATAATCACAGGTTTTACCTGGGACTGTGCCCGTCAATATGAGCGCTGTGGTACCTCTCTGTGGCATGTATGTGTGCTGCGTTCGCTAATCGCGGGTCGCAATCTCATGGAATGTTGCACTCGGAAGTATCAAGCAGATTATATCCTTTGAAGTATCCGATGATGTTATATATATATGGGGATGCTCACGGGGCAATCTATTCACAGCGTTTATACTATAGTAATGGTCAGTGGAAGGCAGGGAGTGCCGGAACTACATGGTCCCGTCACGCTCCCTCTTCCATGGCTGTACTGCCCTCTGTGGGTCTCCCTTAATGGTTGCGGTCGCCAGAGCACCAGCCCTGTCGCAACCGCAACCTCAATCACCTGAAAATGCAGATAAACTCTGCCAAATCCTCGATGCTGTGCGCACGCGTGTGTGCAAGTCTGGCCCTATGTCCACACAATTCATTAGAACATCACAAACGACATTCATAAGAATAAGAATAAGGCAAAAGCACTTAACTCGCTGCCGAGCAGCAAACAAAGAGGAAGTGGAGGGCAAGAAACTGTGGTCAGTTTGAAGACCAATAATATCTGGACTACCAAAGATTGTAGTTGAATGGTTATTGTAGTTTGTGAGCTTCGTTATCATATATATTATTGGTTGTACTATGCTGCTGAAGTAGTAAAATGAAATGAAAAGCATAATCCGAGCCTCTAGTATTGACATATAATTAACATACACATACATACACTGGGCCTTTGTTCCCAATTCCATGTGCTGTAAAATAAAAACAAAGGCTGTTTTAAAACTCCATCTTTATACCTAAAAAGCACATCACTCCCTGTCAGTGAGCACTATCTTACATATGTAATCACATTACTCATAAGGCATTTCCATCCAAATACTGAGTTTTTATCAACAAGTTCACAAAAAAACAGAGCTTTATTCAAACTCTATTTTCATCATACATGCATCCACAAGCATACAACTTCCTGAGGGAGCATGCTTATCTCTGCGCTGATTTGTTATAGAGCAACCCTGAGCCTGTGTGCTCCACTGCCTGTCTCACGCGGACAATGCTAACTTATTGGAGGCACACAGCGTTTTGATAATGATCACAGAGCATCACAAGTTCATGCCCACGTCATTATGTTGGGTCGTCAACCCAAGCCAATGCCTGCAACACGTTTTGTGTAGGAGTGTCAATGAAATAAACAACAGAGTTTGGTCTTGCCGCCATAAAAAGCCCCTCTCAAATGATGCACCGCCACCAAGGAAATTGATGAAGGCTGAAACTCCAATCGCCGCCTGATTTAATTCAAAAGTTCACCATCAACATATACACGTTAATGAAGTATATAAAAACGGGCTCATGTTGAAATATGTAGAAACAATACATGGTACTCATCCCAGATTTTATATATATCTCATAATGGACCGACAGTGGAAATTTGACAGGCCTAATTCAGGCCACTCATCCAGTAAATTCAATCCATCTATATAACTCTTCAGATAGTATATCCAACCTGGCTTTGACTGCTTCTGTATTGTAATTCACCAGTTTTTCTAATGCCCACCATACAATGTCATCTGTTCTATTTCCTACAGACAAGAAATGCTCAACAAATAGTGTTCTGCGGGTTTATTTTCTAATGCGTGAGTGATGCTCCATAATGAGAATTTTAACCAGTCTACTTGTCTTGCCCACATACAAATTTGTACTGTTACACATAGTGTCAGTCTGTAACGTCCATGTTCTGGATTTTACCGAAAAATGCTTGATTTGAGTAGTATATTTGCACACATTACATCCCCTTCAAGGGAAACGGCCTTGAACTGGGTGCATGCCCCACAACTGACTAATAGTCGCAGGACATAAGTTCGCCTTCTGTTCTCCTTCGTCAGAAATTGTTTAAAGTTCTTTCCTCTCGTGAAGGCAAATAGAGGAGGAGGAGGAGGAACTACATTGTGGATTTGTAACAAATATACATTTTTAAGGATAAGTCTCCTAATAGCGTTTCCAAACCTTTTTTCGGATTTGTCCTTTAGCACAATACAACACACAATCACAATCACAATTGATAAAATCACTTCAATTAGCTTAAAAATACAATAAGTCCACAGACAATAATTCCAAGGTGGATAAAGGCCATACTCATTGTGGAAAAAATAAAATAATTTAAATAAACATTGTTAAAATTTAACTTAGTCATTGAGAGGAGAGGAAAGCTTGCAGCCTCAAAAGGTGCATTTAAAACACGTAAAAAAGTTAATTGAACTACATGGGGGCAGGCACAGATTGCAGCCTCAAGGGTAGCCTATGGTTGAGGTAAGTTAATGCCCAACAACTTTCTTAATAGAAGCCAGGCACGATGAACATACCTGGCAGAGGCTTTCCACTCCATCGTATTAATGAGGAACTGCATTGATTCCCTCGTGCTTCTCAACCCTATGCCAAGTAAAAGAGGTCATAAATACCTACCCTGTACCTCCATTAAAGGCAGGCATAGCAACGTAAAGTGGATCAGGGTCTCATCAGCTTGTTTACAGAGTGGGAAACAAGCAGTATTCTGAGCAGACCAATCACGTGTGTACAGGCAGTTTGCAGTTAACCCAGTCTGAAGCGGACATAAAAAGAACACTCATGAGGTGGGTGTATGCTATCCAGAAAGGGTTTACTACTCCCCAGCGAACTTGGCAAGAGGAATACAGGGACATTTTTCAGGGCCTGCCTTCGGGACTGCAGTATCCCAAAAGCATTGCATTTGGCAATCATCTTAAGCTCTACCTTAGGTGAAGGGCGACACTCATTGGAATTTTCTAAGGCCTAGTCTGCACAGTATCTTTATCACATGGAGGACCCAGTCCTGGCCTTTGCACCTTCCAATTGCAAAAAATCCCTCAGGGCATCTTTGTAGGGGGCCAGGCTTGTGGAAGACCCAACTCTCTCCCAATACAGGGCTGGCTTGAGGGCAACTAAGTCTTCCAGAGGCAGTACTTGCAATTCTAGATGTGCCAAAGCAGTTGAGGCATTCTTAGGCAGGAGCAGCGACTTATTTAAGAAGATGTTCTCGACAGGGGGCATCAGTTTTGCATTTGCAAAGCTCCAGATCTCTGCGCCATAAATGGCCGCAGGCGGAGCTTGCTTATCAAATAACGCTAGGGCTGGGGAAATTGCTCCACTACCACGTCCTGAGAAAAAGGACTCAATGGCCCTGCTATACTTAGTTAGGCTTACCTTGGAGTTGGTTAGTCCACCCCCCACCTCATTGAATCTAACCCCTAGGTAGTCATAATGCCCCACTTGGTCCAGTATATGGTCATCTCCCTCAATTTCCACCTGGCAAGGCTTAGAGAAGGGGGATTTAAAGATCATAACTTTGGCCAGTTTCAGCCCGGGTGGAGTAGTGGCGAGAATGGCCATGTCATCGGCATAAAATAGGGTGGGACATTTATTTGACACAGTTTTCGGGGCATCCAAGGCACTTGCTTCTAGAGCATCCACAATTTCCTGAATATATAACAGGAAAATGATCGGGCCGAGACACATCCCATGCGTACCCCATTCAGTACATCAAAGGGATTGCTTAGGTCCCCTCCCAAACCATATCTCACAGAGGCCTGGTTGTGCACATGTAACAATTTAATAGCATCGAGCACCTCAATTGGGACTTTTTGCTTTTTCAGGATTTGCCATAAGAGTGCTCTTGGCACAGAGTCGAAAGCTGTTTTCAGATTCAGAAAGATGACATACAATTTAATTTTAAGTAATTTTGTATAGAATAAAAACATTGATCCACCGTGCTCTGGTCATTTCGAAACCCAGCTTTGGCATTGCTAAAAGGCCCTGTGTCATCCTCCCATTTTTGTAATTTCCCCAGAAAGACTTTGCCGAACTTTTTGCAGCGCTGTCGAGTAGGGAAATCGGGCAGTAATTTGCGGGCTGGTCTTTGGAGCCTTTTTTGTGTATCGGTACTATTGTGGTCTTAAGAGTCTGTCTGGGTACTCATCTCCTGCTTGGTGGGAGGGAGAGCCCCCCCCTTGGTAATTTTCTTATCCAGTGGGGTAGACTATTTTCTTTTCCCTTACCCCTTTTTCTACGAGTCACTGTTTTCCAGGGGGCCTCTTGGCCATTTGCTATGCAAGAAGGCGTCAAGGCTACCCAATCTAGGGTATCTAGGGTTTCATTTAGGCAGGAAATAGCATTGAACTCATTGGAAAGATCAATGGAGGGCTTCAGGGGGTGGAGGAAGTGGAATTTGAGGCAGGACATCCTTCACAGTTGGCGTTCAATCCCTGTGTTTTATTACAAGTGGCAAGGGCCCTAATCATGTCAAGGTTTTTGCGTCCTTTTATGGGGACTGGTGGGTGAGTCTCTACAACACTAAATGGGGCTGCCCCTATTTCTTTACCTAGCTGCTTCATGCACACAGCAAATTTACAACCCCCCCTCCTGTGTGGAGGTGGGGGGTATTTCAAAGTGTGCCATATGGTCCACCCTTGAAATGTGCATATTTTGGCCAATCTCCCTTTTCTTTTTAGCAGGCAAAATGTCACAAAAGGAAATTAAATCCCTAGGGTCTTCTGCCACACAATTAGACGGTGGGTATGATGATGCCCTTGCCCCCCCTTTTTTGCTAAACCTCCCGCTCCTCCTGCGCCTCCCACACCTCCCTAAGCCCGCTCAATGTCATCTAGAAACCCCTTAATTTTGGTGATTAATACATTCACCTCGTTTATGGGTTTGAAGAGCCTAGAGATTGTATGTGGCCGCCTCCCCCTGGTATCACACCTTTAGCCTTCCTTTTACCCATAGTCCACCAGCCCAATGTTACAACTATACCGTATATCGAGAGTCTGGTACGAGTTCAGCAAATAGCAGATAATTAATAAGACAAAGTACAATATAAATATTAATAAATTCAATATGTGCAGTATGTGCAAAAGGCTCTAAAAACAACAATCTTAAAAGTGGTTCTAAAAAAGTTCTATAAAATACTAGTTCTCAAACAATCAGTTCTGACCAACGATGAGTTCGTCACACAGGAATAGCAGCAAATATCACTGCATGAAAATCAATCATTTACACATTTGGTAAACTGCATGCAAACCTATGCAAACTATAAGTTCACAAAGGTTTACAAGTGTTTGAAACCTTTTTATAAACCTTTGGTTTACATTGTGTTTACACATAAGCAAACCATGTAGTTCCAGAGATTTATAAACCCTAAGTTTGCCATTGTTTACAAATCATGAATACTAAACATAATGTACACTTAATGTTTCATGCACAATTGAACATTTCATTTACAAAGAAAACTTATTTGTAAACCTTTGCAAACCTAGTGTACACCTCAAATGTGTCAATAGTAAATACTTGGTTTACATCATTTACTATTATGAGTAAACTTAGTGCACACCTCAAAACCTTCATTATTAGTAAACATTTGGTTTACAGAATTTACGTTTGTAAACCTTTGCAATAGTGTTCAGTTTAGTTTTTTGAGTGCACATTTACTTTATTAAATAATAATTTTGCATACCCCTTAATGTTCTAAAAGTTGTGTTTTAGGAGCTAACTAATGAAACCTTGTAAATACAGACCTGGGATCTACTGCAGTAGCTGTTCTCCCCTCTCTCCAGTGACTTAGAAAAGGCACATGTGATTTGAAGAAAACAGCTTAATTGTGCATCACTGGGAGCACACCTAAAAAAAAGGTTATGCAAATATTTAAAGCCTCTCCACCATGTGATTGCATGCCAACATTACACTGCAGACATCACATAAGATGTAGATCCATACAAAAACATGCAAAACAATAGCAGGGTTCAAAATTGCCAGGAGCTAGGAGCTATTTAGCTCCTAGCCTTAGCCAACGAGAGCCTGGTTACCTCGGAACCAAGAGCAACCAGGAGCTACTTCTGACACCCCAGGCAAGTGGTGCTATACAAACATGGTTATGTCATATTAACTGGGTAGGATTAGGTATGTGTATAAAAGAGAATCATATACATTTAAGAGACATTTAAAGGATATTGGCTAATATATAAATGAACAAAAAGGTAGATTTTGTGTTTTACACAAAGGTTACCTTTGCTGTGCTCTATGCACTAGCTGCTGGTTCCCCCGCCATAGCTCCTGCCTAATTGGTGATGTCTGATATACAGGAGCTGAATTTTGCTACTGGTCAAGAAATCCTAATTTCAACCCCTACAAATCTAACCAGCAATTTTTTGTAGGACACTAGACTCTTGTTACACCACACCTACATCATCTACATGTTTTATGAATTGTTGGTTAATCCTCCAGTTATGGCTCTTTACTTGTCTTTTTTAATCTAAATTCACCAGTCGCTCAAATGTCATGAATGCCCTCAGTGTGCCAGAGTACCAACATTCACTTTCACAGGGCAAATTAATGTAAGCAAAAGATACCAATCATATTTACAGCCATGTAAACCAATAGGTTAGTGGGTTTAAAAGTTAAAGCACTGTTGAATGATGACCATTAGGCATATATGTAATACAAAAAACACTGATTAAGCCAGATGTGCTCCTACAGCACATAGAAGAGAACTATAGGAGAAGCTAATGCATGCGGTTCATAGTGATTTTTTCGACAGTCACAGTTTCGAAATACAAAAGTTTTGACACAAAAGCATCGAAAAAAACGTTTCAAATGCTTTTTTTTACTGGGGGTGTTCCCCTACCCCTGTTTTCTTTTTAATTTTTTTTTTCTATACCAAAATAAAATATAACCAAAAACATGAAAAAATGCATTCAATTTTTTTTTACTTTGTATTCGAAACTTTTGTCATTTGAAACTATGTTTTCGAAGGAATGACTGGATAGGAATGCATGCTATATTGGAAACCCACAATAAAAACATTTTGAAAAACAAGGTCCTATTTTTAGACAAGCCCAGCATATGCTTCTCTTAGCCTGCTAAAGTACTGGTGTGTACCTCAACCCTGCATTGATGTAGAGCACAAGCTCTCCCCTCCCAGAGGTTTAATCAAAATCACAATTCTAATCCCAGACAGTATCCAACATAATTTCACATCCTTTGATTGGAGTAAGGAAATCTGACTAAAATGCAAGCAACTTAAATGGCACAACAGAATAATGGCAATTACAATGTGTGTGCCTATGGTCAAGTAGTTGTACAAATTAAGCCTTCCAGGTATTGGGGCATGTTGAATGCGGTCATTAGAAATATAGAAGCAAACCTATGGCCAGGTGGACGGATCTGCTCTGCCAATTCCCTGCTGCAGCAGCAATATTATCATCTTAGCTTCTACATCAGCCACTGATTACTTGACAGAGTTAAAAAAAATAGTAATATTAAGCACTTACAAAGCAAAAATAGCTAAATATTCCATTTTGAGTCTTAAACTGTAGAGAGAATTCGATAGTTTTTCGGGAGAATATTTCCTGTTGGAAAGCAACATCAATTGGGGGATAAAAGGCATTAGAGATAGTGGTTTGGCCAAGACCAGAGTTTTGTCAAGTGGGGGACTTAAAAGTAAAGTCTGCTAAATCCCCAGTTTATTTAGGTATGTCACTTACTCCTTCAGATTTAGGTGTCCACAACAATGTGTTTCCCCTACCCATTTTGTAAAGGTTAACTCCACATTGCGAAGGTCTTACTTCTTTGTGCCCTGATCATGAAACTATGGTTCCCTTAGCCACTTTGTGAAACCCTGTATCCCCCTTGTGCATGTGTGTATGAAATCAGCATGGTGTGAATGACCACATACACATGCATAACTCAAATTCTAAAAAAGCAAAACGAGGACCATTAGCTAAGTGTGACTTACTGCTTATAATGAAAAGAAAGGAAGAAAGAGAAAGAGGGAGAAAGAGAAAAAGGGAGAAAGAAAAAAGGAGAGAGAGAGAGAAAGACAACCATTATCACAGAGTGGCAGACCGCTTATAGTGAGCACCTCCTCCATGGCAGAATGTAAGAAAGTAGGCTAACCATTAGCAGTGAGTGGCAGACCGCTTGGAGCGAGCACGTCCACTGTGCCTCTGATTCAAAGAAAGGAAGAAGATGAGCATTAGAATAGTGTGAGACTACTTAGAGACAGATATTTATTTGGGATCCAAGGGAGTGGAGGGAGGACAGAGAATCCCAAGCTGGAGATGAGAGAATTGCACAAGGAGGGCACAAACAAGACCAAGGTTGAAATTCTGGTCTAGAAATGTTCACAATTTGGGACAGTGGTGCGGTTTATCATCACTGAGCTTAAATGCCTATGCATTGTCAGGCATTAAGCAGCCTTGTGTTACAATAGCTCTTTATTTTTTGTTTGCGTGTGAAGTCTAAAAATGTCTAACCCTTCAAATAAATTCCCCTTAGCCCCTTAATTTTCAAGAAATTAAACATTCTTCAGTGAAAGATGTGTATATTGTGCTTTTAATCAACTACCAACCAACCCAAATTCGAACAGCCATTCCAAAATAAAGGATTTATTTTATTAACAATCCTGGTTAGCATTAAAATCCATCACAAACATAAATCTGTGTGGTGCTGTTGTTCCCTCAGACCTAATCAGATTTCCAGAAACCCAACTTATGCTTGTAAAACGCGGCAGGAGAAAACATTGGCTTGCAACTATATTTTTTCTTTTTCCAAGTACCCATCCTTACACTAGCAGTTGTCTAGCTCTCTTACCGGGAAGCTGGAATGGCATTGAAGTAACTCCTGGAACACAGACTGGGTTAAAGACAATCTGGCTTGTAACTCAAGTCTTTGACTATCTTCTACCTGTTATTACCAGCAATGTGTTTATGAAATTGTGAGTGGGCACACGTTCCTATTAATCAAAATAAGGATTTGATGGGCAGGGGCATCTCAGAGCAGTTCCAAGGTATCTGGTATCACCTAGCATACAGGAAACCTGTAAAGCTCACCTGATATCCACGGGGACGCCACTCAGCCCTGGTTGGACCACTCGCGCTCTCTAACCCCTCCCTTGGAATCTGTCCGGCTGAGGATTGGGCCTGCAATACAGGAATATCGGATTACCCTTACTGTTTCTTGTTGTTTTGGCTCACACCTCCCCTGAGGACCAAACCTTCCCCTGAAACATTTTCCTGACTTTGCTTTTTTGAATGATGCGCTCTCCGTCTTGCTTCTCGGTGCAAGAGTGCATTGTTGGTGTGGGCACATCGTGACCTAGTTTACTGTTTTTGCAGTTTTAGTAATCTGTCCTTCTCTCTTTCTCTTGTCCCTTGATAATGTATTTTCTTCTTCCTCTAGGTGCCCGAACGAGGTATTGGTGTTGTCGTGCTGCTCGGGGTTAGGCACAAGGTGATGCGCAATGCGCTGCACTATACGTCTTTTCATGTGCTGAGCTGCGTCTCCCCTTTTTTCTTGCAGGTCGCTGTAGTGTTCCAGAATGGATGCTGGCAGAGAGAACACTAAGCGGTGAGTGATGCACAGTACGTGGCACCTTCTTGTATTTTCATATGCTAACCTGTGTTTCCTCTCTTTCGTTGGTTGTGGTGAGGTTCCGGAGAGGATGCTGACCAAGAGCGGCTCATATCCAGGTAAGCGTCTGATTGTTGTTTTCTGAATTGGAATGTGGAAATGCTTACTAATGCTGATTTCGCTCTCTCTTCTTCCCAGGTTGAGGCGTTCCGAAGATGGAGGTGACGCCAAGATACTGTGTTCACTGGACAGGGTCGAAGATGGATTGCAAACAGGATGTTACTCACTGATAAGTGTCGTGCTAAAGATGTTCTTGTTCTTTCAGGTGCACGGCTCCAGGAAAGCAGGCGAATAACTCAGGAGACCGAACTGAGCACGGTGAACATCAAACTGCTAATCGCAGAGTAACGCGAAGCGTGTTCCTCTGTCCGGGCATGGCTTATATAGCCCCAGGTATCCCAGGTATCCCCAGGCTTGACCACACCCAAAACACTAGACCGCATAGCACAGTTCTTAGAACTGAACTATGTGGGCGCCTCCATGTTGCATAAAATTACATTACCAAGTCCAGGTTCCATGTCATCCTCACATTGTGTATGAGCCTGGTGCCAAGGAGAGTCTTTGATGAGATGGTACGGCCTTTAAGGCCATAACGGAGAATCGTGGCCTGGCTCCAGTGCCTTGCCTATGAGGGTTGGGGGCAGGGATCATGACAAAACCTATCTGGAGAACTAGCAGCTAGTAAATGGCATGCCACAAATGTAACTCATTTCATATCCGAACTATTGTCAATTATATATGCCTCATTGCAATGTGATTGGAATTGTGTTTGATAATGTTTTCCTTTTTGTTATGGTGTGATTGTGTTGTGAAGAGTTTATTTTAAGCCATACACTAGGTTTTATTATTAATATGCTGCATTTTACTTTTAAATGTCTTATATGTGTCATAATGCTCCTTTATACACATTCCAAAAATTGGTTATTTTCATATAGGTATATTTGAATGGCACTGGTTCAACTAGGGAGTCAACTGTAGCTCCTGGTATTGCTTGGTCAAGCTAACTCGGCTTTTTGAATCTACAAGCATGAGATAAATAGCTCCCAGCAATTGCACTTGCTGCATTCCATTTGAGGAGGACAAAAGAGAACAAAATGGGCAGTCTTGCACATGGTGCCAACAATTTTCATATGGCTCAAAGCTTTGCACTTTCCACAATGCAAAAAACATATTTTATTTATTGCTTATTTATATAGCGCCTATACATCAAATGGTGTTTCAAGGAACCACAAGACAAAAATGTGAGTGGGGGGAGACAAGGAAGAAAGCAATAAGGGTCCTACTAGGCCTTGTGTCATTCGGATCATGTGAGTGCAGTAACAAGGAGTGCAGGGTGGAGGAGAGCAGGGAGGAATGCAGGTACGGGGCTAAGAGAACATTCTAGGGTGGGAGGGAAGTACCGGTTAAAGTGGCGGCATACAAGTACAGGGGTGGAGGAGGGGAATAGGAGGGCCCATTGGGAGACCAGGTCGGCAAGTGCCAGGGGATGCAGGGAGTGAGGACCACATGCTAAGTGCGTGGACGGGGGTGGACCAGGCTCGGGAGGGATGCACACCCCGTCAGGCTAGTGAAGGGAAGGGGGCCCAGAAGGGCAAGTGCAGGTTAGGGAGAGCGGAGTGCTGGGCAAGCCTGGACGAGGAGGGCCTGATGCCCTGTAGGACTCAGAAGGGATCAGGCAGCCAGTTCATGAGGCAGAAGGGGGCATTAGCAGGGGAGTGGGAGTAGAGAAAAGGAGGGTCTTGAGAAGCTTCTGAAACTTACAGCACTCCTGGGAGGGTGTCTTATAAAGAGAACAGCGTGCCAATCACAGGGTGGTGGGAGGGCTAAGAGGCGGGTGAAGTGCAGAGCAAGGAAGCGGTTGGGGAAAGGGGCCCAGGAGGCACAAGAAGGCGCACAAGGGCGCTGAAATACACAATTTGCTTAAATATCACTCTCAAAGGGAGGTGGACCACCAATGGATAAAGGCAAACTTACCCAATCAGCACCTGGAGCAAATGACAGGGAGGCCTAAGGGGCAGGAGAAGTGCACAGCAAGAAATCGGCTGTTAAAAGGCATCTGTAAGGCACAAGAAGGCACATGCAAGCACCAGAATACACAATTTGCTTAAATATCACTCTCATAGGGAGGGGACCCACAGATGGATAAAGGTAAATTTACCTGTAAGCACCCAGAGCAAAAGACGGTGTGCCGGGAGTTGCTAAAGCGCCTGCACCCTTGTTAGGGTTCAGCCTGCAGTAGTGGGCCAATAACTGGTTGGTGGCATGGCTAAGAGCCGGGAGAAGTGCACAAAAGGAAGCGGCTGGGAAAAGGGGTCCGGAAGGTGCAAAAAGGCGTAAAACAGCACCAAAATACACAATTTCTCAAAGGGAGGTGGGCCACGGATGGATAAAGGCAAACTTACCCGTTGGCACCTGGAGAAGAAGACGGTGCGTGGGGAGTTGCTGAAGAGCCTAAACAATTGCCTGGAATTACCTGCAGTAGCGGGTCAATCATGGTGTGGTGGGAGGGTTAATAGGCGGGAGAAGTACACAGCAAGGAAGCGACTGAGAGAAGGAGTCCGGAAGGCACAAGAAGGCACACAAAAGCAAACAAATGCACAATTTGCTTAAATATCACTCAAAAAGGGAGATGGACCACGGATGGATAAAGGCAAACTTACCCGTCAGCATCTGGAGCGAAAGGGCAACAGCCCATTTTAGTATCCTTCATGGGTAATATTGCAGGTTATGTGCGGATCCAATCTCTGCAGTTGATACAATGACCTGCTAATAGGTTGAACTCATACCTCCTACAGGTTACACACAGAGCTCCAAAACAGGGACATTCCCCAATCAACTTCTTCTGGTGACTTTATATCCTGCAAGTTTCACCTTTTGCATATGAATGATTTCATTTAAGCATGTTCAATCTTTCTGGCAGGCATGTCGTTCACCACTAACCGTGATCCTTCTATTGTACCTCATCCCTGATATCCCTATGACCACCTCACTTCTGTGCCACTTTTCACAGATTTGCGTGTTATACTACTCTACCCTTTTATGTCTCCCCATGGTTCCGTTTTCCTGCTTCTTTCTCTCCCCGTTCCCCAACACTCCTTTTCCAAAGTCTGTCAAAAGTCTCACAATCAGTCCCACACTTTGTGTTTTTCTAAATACATACCTCCAGTTGAAGTGCCTATATCTAAGCCCCAACTATGCAACACATTTCCCTTTCTCCCTCCACCCTCAATACCTTTCATAATAAGCTCTGTGTGGTCCAATAGGACTTCCGAAAGAATCCTTAACTATCCTTGATGCTTTTTTAAAAACAAAGCTATATCCATTGATATAGATATAGAAAGTATTGATACTGATATAGAAAGTATTTTTCCAACATATAAACCAAAGACCAGTCAGCCACAAAGGACTCAAGGCATTTTATGTGGCTGGACATTTAGCACATTAACATCCTAATCTTTGCACTTCACGTTTTGATACTAGTGCCCTAGACATTTCAAGTTTTATTTTTAGAGTGACATTCAGCAACTGCATTACTCTTCTTGTCCATCAAACGTGCAAAGCAAATTGCATACGGTGGCGCTGATCAAGCAATAAAAATATAAATAGAGCGGACAGTATACTGGTGTATTTCGTTAGTCATGAAAAGAACATAAAACCTCACAAAAATAGAAGAATCAAGACCCACTATGCCTGCACACAAGGCTAATGTTAATGTTAAAGGTATTTGTACCGTGCAACGTCACCAACTGGATTGGTCCCCAAGCGCTCTGGCGGGTCTGAAAACAAGAAGGCAGGGTGGGTTAGTAGGGTGAAGAGGGAGTAGGAAAGTAAGAAGTGGTCAGTTTAGTTTTCACAGTGCGCTGAGCTTTGGTGTGAATATCAGACAGATGCAAGACCTTGGTGCTGTTAATGTGTTGTTTGTTTGCTGTTGCGGTGTGGAAGTGGATGCAGTTTGCTGAGCGAGATGATGGTTGTGTGGATTTTTTTGTGAGTTAGGTATACAGAGATTTGAACATAGTGTTAGTGAGTTATATGAGATGATAACCTTAGAGGGGTAATTTTGTTTAATCAACAGGCAAGCTTTACCCCAGTGTGGGAAGTGTCAGATAATAGCCACTGAAGCTGCACTCTTAATGTGTTATTAAGCATGTAGTGATATATTGACCGCAACCTGTAGTTAAGCGTGTGTCATTTATAAACCGCCTTCGGTCTCTCCAAGGGGAGGCCATATTCCCCACAACAGGCAACAAACATCCAGTGGCTGGCATAGATACCGCCTGCTGAGTCTGCACCTAATCGCATCAGTGCAAGAGAAGGACTCCTGCGAGCTAGTGCCGGGCCTCAGCGTGAGCCACTTGTGAGGTCCCAAAGTGTGGAAGATGGCCACCGGGCCAGCGGAAGGTCAATGTTTATACACCCAAGTAATACATAACAAATGGTATACAACATGCACATGTAAAAACGCCCCACTAAAGTGTGGGAGTAGAATAGGCTGTGTGTACCGGAGTGTATCATAGCATTTTAGAGACTTTTTAGTGCAAGTCTGCCGTGTAACTGCTGGCAAAGAATAATATCAACCCTGCCAGGAAAGAGACCTGACGATTTTAAGATGGAGCAAAACCCAGAGCAAAATCAAAAATGCATTGCCAACTGTCACAGAAAAGCCCTCCCTCTGGGCTGTGTTAACCGCAGCAGTTCTAATGTAACCCATAGGAGACTCCCAAAAAATGCATTTTGCGCAAATATTTGCAAGAAAGGATGAGGCTGTATGTACACTACAGGCCAGACCAGGCGTCTGGTCCTTTCTGTCTCATGTGAGTGGATCTTGCTATAACGTTGCTTTTGCCATTTGCGTGGTATTTTTCTGCTTTACGGCCTGCGAGTAAACAGTGGGTTCACACACATATGACTGGTGAAATTCGGCTTGCAATTAAATGTACAAGGTATAGTTTTCCAGGAGGCTTCTTTTTCTGACGGGGCTGCTTTTTATATTCTGGCACAGAGCTAACAATTAAGTTGTAACTTCTGTCCGTGGACGCCAAAGAGTAGTACCACAGGGGCGTAGGAGACAGATAAAATATGGGGGGACAGGGGACATCTTGGGGACTTTGCTTTATTTATTTATTGTGTTTCAGTCAAAGAACTCGACTTTTCACAAAATTAGAATTAAAATAGCAGTACGTATTAAATTACAAATATCACTGTATAAAACAAGAGAAAAGAAGAAAAGAAAACAGAAGGAAATTAAAGGATGCAGCAGCAAAGAACATGTCTTTGTATCTTGCATTTCTGGATTTTTCATCTGGCTATGAGCTCATGGTAAGAGAGAGGAAATAACAATTACTTCCAGTGGGCCACAGCTAGGAAGCCAGCTCGTTAAGAGGCAGATCACCTGTAAGTGGACTCCTGCCAAATAAAGGTGTTGAAGCCTTTTCTACCAACTGCAAGTTGCTACTTTTTTGTGTGGGGCAAGGAGACGTGTGTGTCTCTTGGAATGGAAAGATGGGGGTTTCAAAGGAAGAGGAAATCGTGTTTGTACCTCTGAGTAAGCCCTGTTATGGGAGTAGAGGGACCAGGTGTGTGATGTTGCTGAATTGACTGTCCTCCGGGGGGAGGGGGGATACAGCAAACAAGGAGAATTAGCAATCGTAAGCCCACCCCCTTATAAGCTCTCCCCAGGTCTGCGGACTGATGTGATTGACCCGGGGGATGCCTAGTAGGTGGGGTGTATGTGGACCCAGGGGTTGGCCAGAGGGGCAGCCCACTTTGTGGGCTGCCCCTCTAGCGCCCCTGCGAGGGCCGGGCCAGCCTCTCACGATGAGTCTGGTCCCTCTTATTCCATCTCATGCTGGCTTGAGAGCCTAGCCTTTCTTTGCCTTTGTTATTCTGAATGCAGAGCTGGACTGTTCCTTTCTCGTTTAATAATTGCTGCAAAGCCTGATCTATTTGATTCTTTCATATGTTACTAGGCCGGCAGAGCATGGGTCCTCTGCCCTGTTACATTATTCAAAGAGCCCCTCTGGCCTTTCTTTGCCTCTCCCTTGTCTCACTGCTTGCTTGTTTAATACATACCTTCTTGCTTGAACATTCAACATATTCTCCCTAACACAGCAAAGGCAGCTCCAGTCTGTCTTAACTTCTATTTGTTCTGTGTCTTGAATTGGACTCTTATTTCCGCTTTTCTGTCTGCAGGGGAAAGGCATTTGCCAGTCACTGCCATGATGGTTCTACCTGGCCATAAGAGGGCAACAGCTAGCCAATATTGGAAGAACAAGCGCATATTATGCCAGAGGCTGGCAACTGCCTTCCTAATGCCTACACAAGAGACACAACTCTTGCTTTTGTTTCTAACAGTAATTCAGTGGATGAAGAAACACAAGAGCATACATATTGCTTATAAGGGAAGGGGATGAGGTCACACTTGGTTAAGACATTTTGATCACGCCAGGAGCTAATTCCAGCTAGCTGCAATTAAGCGATTACCTTTTAGACTTCTGGCTTTAAATAATGTTAGTATCACCTGGAAAGCACAGAGGTTGCTCAACAGGGTTCCTGGAGCACGAGGGGTACCCTACTCGTGGGCATAGATGATTGGAGGGCATTCTTGCCCTGTTTTGGTAGCTTTGCCCCTACAGCCATGATGGGGAGGGGCCTATTACTTTTGGTTGTACGTACCCTTTGAAGGTGGGCAGACATTGCCTCCTGCTTTAGCCCACTAACAGCTCTGCTTTGCAACTTTATCACACATACCTGTCAGGTGGCATGTAACTCAATGCTACTAATGTTATCAGCCTCAGAAGTCTGGAATCCTTTGCCACATCAACTAGGGTACAGGCTTGCCACCTGAGACTTACCCATGTCTGAGTCTGCATCTGTCGCCCTGTGGGGAAGACACACACAAAAAGAGCAGGGCACAGTGCCCTTCTGGGTTTTTCATACTTCCTCCTCAGGGTGGGCACAGTTCACTTCGCCGAGAAAGTGGCACATGCTGGGCAACATTCTCTCACTTTGACAATGTCACCCAAAGAGCGAAATTGGCCATTTGAAATACCTCTGTTGACTTATTATTGCACAATCCACACTGATGGGTTTCAGCACCTGCTTAACGCTAGATGGCAATTAAGGGCATTTGCCAAGGCACTCAAGAAGCACAGGACACCCTCCTACCAGCGACATGTCATGCTCACTCATTCTGATCACGAATTGGCATTTATCTGGGGTCATGTTAAATGTATTTATTTATTTATTTCATGTGTAGCATCGCACAAAACCCCCAAGCATCAAGGCACAAAGTAAACTGCATGGAGTGGACCACTTCCATTGGCGCACATTTTTACTTTTCCACCACAAAATGGAAGATTTTAGCGTAAAAGGCAGGTGAAATCACATTGCTTTTCCACTTTGGAAGAGTGTAAATACCTCACGCAATTACCGATTGCTGGCGGAATTGCCAATGGCTTCCTTTGGACTCTGCCCGCTTTTACCAGGTTTCATTTCCAAGCAGATACCAGAGGAATCCCTTTCCTTATTTCCTGCATGAGAATCCATGCTGGCAGTAAGGCCGCATTTGTCTGGTGGAGCGGGAAATACAGGGGGTCCTGGTGCGTCCACTCGGCTCCTGAACTCCACCCAGAAAATGCACGAAATTCTGGCCAATTAGAAAAAGCGACAGTAATAGTGTTTTCCACCACTTTTTCTGAACCAATTGACCTGGAAAATGCATCGGAAGCTGAATGCATTCACTCTGCCTATTATCCCACCGGAAGATTAAGCCAGGAGCTGAACACAGGTGTTACATATTCCTGTGCACAATCTGCATTTGGAGAATTAACTAACTGAGCTAACTTACAAATGATATCTCCTCTGGGGGTTTACTGTCTTAACCCCTTAACTGCCATGGGTATTTCCCCCCAGTGCCAAGGCCTTTTTTGGTGATTTCGGTATGTCGCCATTCAATCCCTTGTAACTTCTTTGTTACATGAGATATCTCGGCCAAAATTGGCACCTTTTTCCCAAATGCAGGCGGTTGTAACGCCACCCATGAATCTTAGTTTGCTTTAGAGGGGTGAGAGAAAATAACCAAAAAGGAGGACATTTGGTGGTTTTTCAGAAAATACCAATAAAATGTTGTACAAATAAGCCTGTGGTGTTTTCCCTGTCTGAGCTAGGAACAAATGGTTTGCTGTGCTGGATTCGCCATTATCCAGGCTTTCAAGAACAGATTGAGTGGAAACCAACATAACAAATTTTGATATGCTAATCAACCGTTTTGTGAGAGGTAGGCGATTTTGGCGTTTTTTGTCCAATAGGACATGCGTGGACCGAATGGAAGAAAAGGGTACGAAAGCTGAATGGGAAGCCAGAAAGGCATACATTTCTGAAAAGTAGACAATATTCCAAGTCTAGTAAGGGGTGATTTGCACAGGTCAGGCAACAACTATGTAGAGAAAGATTCCATAGTTTGGGGGGAAATCGGGGAAAATGACAGAAAAAGAAACACAATTTCTGCACATTTCACTCTGGTCACCCACCAAAACTTGCAGCCAACAACACATGGCCTACCTTCCCGCGTTCCCAAAGGTTTCCCGATGAAAACAGTACCTCACATGTGTGGGTGCGCTGACCTCATGTACCCCTTCCTAGAGGCAGAAATCTGCCCACAGAGAAGGCTACATGAGGTGCCCCCATCCACTTAGGATGGGGGGTAAAGGGCCACCCCCCTTTCAAAAAAAAAATCCTGGTGGTCTAGTAGGCCCCCTCACCCCACCCAAAACAAGTTATTATATATATATATATATATATATATATATATATATATATATATATATATATTTGTTTTTCCCTTCCCTAGGGGCAGATGGCACATGTGTGTGACCATCTGCCCCCAGGGAGGTGGCAAAATGTACTGCCCCAGGCTTGGGGGGTAGGGGTGGCTCTGCCAGTATTTGCAGTGGCCTCTCCCCTCACCCCAAATGGATGGGGGCATCTCATGTACCTCTTCCTAGGGGCAGAAATCTGCCGCCAGGAAGGGCTACATAAGGTGCCCCCTCATCCACTTAGGGTGGGGGGGAGGGCCGTCCCCCTTTCAAACACAAAAAATCCTGGTGGTCTAGTGGGCCCCCCACCCAAAACAAGTTATAATACGTATATTTTTGTTTTGCCCTTCCCTAGGGCAGATGGGCACATGTGTGTGGCCATCTGCCCCCATGAGGGGGGGGTCAAAACGTACTGCCCCAGGCTTGGGACGGGTGGCTCTCCCAATATTTGCAGTGGCCTCTCACCCCCACCCCAAATGGATGGAGGGCATCTCATATACCCCTTCCTAAGGGCAGAAATCTGCCCCCAGGGAGGGCTACATAAGGTGCCCCCCATCCATTTAGGATGGGGGGGAGAGGGCCACCCCCTTGCAAAAATCCCTGGTGACTAGTGTTCCCACCCGCACCCACCCAAAAGTATGTTTTAAAAAAAATAATCTTTTTTTTTTGTTTGCCCCCATTCCCTGGGGGTAGATGATCACCCATCTGCCCCCAGGGTATTGCCCCCATGCTCTGGGGGGCCAGGGGGAAGTGGGCAGGTTACATAGTAAGCAGCCCCTCCCCCACTTCAAAAACAGATCCCTGCACATCACACCAAACACATATTCTGGGGCGGATAAATGACATTACACCCCCCCCCCCACTTAAAATAGTGGGGGGGATTTGTCCCCTCTGCCCCCATCATGTCCTACGCCCATGAGTACCCATCAAGTCTCGTGCACCTTCTAAAGATCCGAAGTGGGCACACGACAACGCTAGATCAAGGGTCAGCCACAACTGACCAAGAATGACCTTCTGACAGGAGGCTGTCACCAACTAAAAGGCCATTTACAAAAAAACTATTAATGATAACAAAAATATAGTGGCATGCAGAGGGCACTGCCACGATTTTCTCACGGGCCACATGTGTATTGACCCACTGCCCCGACACAGAGCAGAAAAGACAAACACACACACTCTCTCTCTTTCTCCACACACATACTCGTGATTTAATAATGAAAGGGTTCCAATAAATCTGTAATTTGATCCCTGGCTCGTGTTTTTACAGTGCTGTTGAATGAGCGGGCACAGGTCTTGGATATTTTCCATCTCCTCAGAGATCCCCCATTTTTCATCCAAAAAGATCATTAGGCTACACTACAGCGCATGTCTTACACGTGCACGGTACAAATACCAGGCAGCATGTAAACATAGGCAATATCTGTCTGTGAAACCATGCTCCTGTGGGTATATGAGCACACGCACTGTAGCGAGGGCTACAGCAGAGTTTCTATTGCAAATAAATGCCGTTTAGTTTCGTTCATTGTAAGCAACACTTGATCCAACTTCTAACAAAAGGCATATCAGCAAATTGCTTTCTTTATAGTTTTTGTTTGTAGATTCATTCATGTGTTAATTCTACTAAAATATATGCAATCTTTCTGACGTAAAGGCACATTTCCGACAGCACATGTTCTGTCCAGGGAGCCACTGCTAAGCAGCTTGCAATATAAAGGTACAAAATGAAGTCAGTAGATAAAGGATTGGAGAAAGGTGGAACAACAGGAAGGCTGAACCTTCCTAAGTGATGCACCTTTCCCATCATATTCAACTGCATTTATTTCATCTTACCACTAAACACATGTAATAGCAAGCATTGGCAAAGCCTACAGGTCTCGCCTTTTTTATATATGTGTTAGTACTTGTATATGGATGAATTGATGATTGAATGGGTGAGTTTGAGCAGAACAGATTGTTGGGTTGGCTAGTGTTACTTTTTAGATGGATATTTAAGGACCCTACTTGAATGAATTGGTGGATGTGTTGGTGTGTTGTTATGCAGCACATGGCAGTTCCATCACACTTTGCGAGATATAAGACATGATAGGTTATTTATAACGAGCTTAATACCCAGAGGTTAGTAAAGCGCGATCCCGAGGATCGAACCTGTGGTCCTCCATGTCGTCTTGGTTCCAAGGCGAGCACCTGCCCCTGAGCTAGCCTCCCGATACTGGTTTGCAGAGGATTGATATCCTGCACAGGTTGGATTTTGTGGGGGAGAATGAGACAAGCAGCATAGTTAGCGTGTTGGGCCCGGACAAGCCAAACAGGTTTTGCATGAAGGTGGTTGCAAAGGTTCAAGGGCACATGGCACAGGGTTTGGTGTATGTGAGAGAGTAGGTGGCTGTGTTGGGGTCAGGGGGTCATTCCATAGGTGGCTGTACATACAGGGTTTGGGCATGCTGCTTGAGTGTGTGTCTATATATGTGTGTGATTTGGCAAAAAAAGATGCTGCATTGGAAACCAGCGCAGCAGCTAGTGTTTTTACTGACTATGGGGACCATATGAACTGAACTTGGCCTCATGGTTGACCCTAACACTGATGTTTACTAGACCCTGGATGCTTGCAAATGAAGACATGGTACACTGTGTACCTACATTACACTACACATAAACATCTAGATACCTGCTTGCAATGAGATATAATTCCGATTGGGTAATAATAGTAATTGATATAAATATGCCTATGTAAAGCGCTTTAATGCTACATAAAAAACACATTATTATTATAATTTAAAAAGAGGTCAGGGTGCCCCTCTGCAAGAAAGAACACAGCATGATAACCTGTTCTGTGGGAATGTGCCCACTCAGAGTCTGCCGTCACATGTTTTAGCTCACTTTACCTTTCACAAAGAATGAATATCCATTTGCATATCATTCTTTGTCCCAGCCACTTGAGCAGTCCAGCACCGAAATGCTAAGGCAATCCTCCTTTGGACAAGAGTACCAACAGAAACCCCAGAAACGTGTTTCAGGCTAGACTGGCCTCATCAGTGAGGTGGGGCTGTGCCTCTCTGAGCACAGTGAGCAAGGGGTCCACGTCTGGATAATCCTAGGTAACTTAGGGTGACCAACCCCAAGTTCCTTTTACATAGAAAAAGAGGGCTGGGTGCCCCTCTGAAAGAAAGAACACAGCATGATAACCTGTTCTGTGGGAATGTACCCACTCAGAGTCCGAAGCCACATATTTTATCTCACTGTACCGTTCACAAAGGAGGGATATCCATTTGTATATCAGTCATCCCGCCGCCTTGAGCAGTCCAGCACTGAAATGCTATAGCAATCATCCTTTGAACAAGAGTACCAACATCAACCCCAGACACGTGTTTCAGCCTAGTCAGGGCTCATCAGTGAGGTGAAGCTGTGCCTCTCTGAGCACAGTGAGCAAGGGGTCCACGTCTGGATAACCCTCGGTAACTCAGGGTGACCAACCCCAAGTTCCTTTTACAAACATCCTTTTATTATTATAATTTACACTACCGTGCTGTCAACTTTCCCCTAATCAAATTATGAATGTGGCACCCTGTATTTCTGTCAAACCTGCTCCCCTCCCCTGGCCCTGACTTTGTGGGTAATGGTGCCAGTTTTGGATTTAAGTGGAGCTTAAATAACCCACGGCCTACCTATATAGGTAGAAAACACATGTGTCAAAAGAACTGAATGCCATGCCGTACACACAATTGTTGAATTGTGTGCTTAGGAAGGGCAGAAGGGGGGATTAGAACTTCTGACCCATGTGTTTACTATTTATGCTCTGTAGCTCAGCAGGAGCCAAGCACCATCTGATTCATGAAGTCTGGCCCTCTTACTTAAACATTACTTACCTATATATTCATATTAGGGGGCATGGAAAGCTGACAGTTACATGCCACTGCTATGATTAATGGTCAGAACATTCTAACTGCCCTCCTGTATCCAAGGAACTTTAATTGCAGGGAGAAGTACAAAGGTATCCTTTCTGTAAACTTCCCATATAGCTGACACAATCACCAACTCAGTTTTCAGGTTTCTTTATAGAAGGTATTTCAACAAAGAGAATCTATCCAAGTGATGGAAAAGATTCTAAGTTCATTTATCCCCAGTTTTTTTCACAGCTTTTTTAGCTGAAAATGTGTTCTCGAATAAAATAATTGAAATAATGTTAGTTTTGGTCCCCCCCAAACCACCCCATCCCTATTATTTATTCCCAATACACCACCCCATCCCACCATTTATATGCCCTTACCGCCCTCCATATTTGTTGCTGATTTTTTGCAGTTTAAAATGCGCGTAAAAATATGTAGCAAAAAAAAAAAAACAGGCCATGAATGAACATCGTACCCATGAAAAAGCATTTAGTCCACATTCACAAAAAAGGAAATTGCTCACTTGCATAGCAAATATATACTGAACCAATACTTTCCCACTCTCTTTACACTCTGCTCTCTTCCCCATCCCTGATATCCTACTCAGGTTATACCACAATTCTCATCCATATTCTTACCCTCTGCATATATGCAACCTTTATCAATGCAGTCCATACAACCACTATCACTTCAACCAGGCAGCTGCACTTTGTTTTTTTTTTTTATTTTCAGAACTCTGCCAAACCTCTAAGATAATACAAATTTAATTGTTTTAAACACTCAAAAACATCAAACATAACATTATTTGGAAGGTTGGTAGAATTCTGCAAAAAAAATGTTTATTTATATGTAATGCGCAACTACACAGCAAAAATTGTGTTTCAAGACGCATCAGACAGGATGGAGGGATGGGAAGAGGAACAATTTGGAACGTGCAAGTGCTATAGAAAGAGAGCAGGGAGAGGGGAGGACAGCAGTTCAGGAAGCGGAGGAAGGGTTGAAAAACAACAAAAAAATGTTCCTACTAGGCTGTAAGGTGATTTGGATTGTGCAAGTGCTGAAAAATGAAGTTGGAGAGGGGGAGGAAGGGAAGTGAATAAGGGGCAGAGAGGAGAGAGGTACAAATGCAAATGCAGTTGAAAAAAGTGCAAGTACAAGTAGGTAAGCAGCACTGTAGGAAAAAAATAGACTGCAATTATGACATTCAGGGAATGCATGCAGACTGGAAAAGCCATGTCTCATGGCATGAGGGGCTACATCAGGCAAACAGACAAGCAGATATGACTAGGCAGGCATGGCTGCATAAAACCTGGAAAAGCTGCTCCAAGTGGAGCGAGGGGCTTCATCAGGTGTAAGGTTACAAGTCACTTAGTGGTTGCAGGTAGGTGAAATGCAGGGCACAACAAGGCTCAAGTCAGTCAGTGGTGGCAGGTAGGTGAAATGCAAGGCACTGCACGGTTTCAAAGTCAAACAGTGATTGCAGGTAAAGGAATGCAAAACAGAGACACTCCAGTGTTAATGATGGACATGTGTAACACAGAGCAAGGATGCGAGGAGTGAGCTCAGTCATACAAGGGTGGGTAAAGGGAACAAAGCGGAGGGCGGGGAAAGATCAGCTAAGAGGCTGTGGGAGGCAAGGAGAACATAGGCAGTTCATTGGACGGAGGCAACTAAAGAGCAAGTAAGGGGGGAGTGGAAGAATGAACGAGGAAGCACCACAGACAAGGTATATCCCAGAGAAAAGTTAGGTCAAGAGGTAGCAAGGAAGATAATGCAACACATAGCACAGGGAAGGTTAGGCGAGAGTTGAAGAAGGTTAAGGAAAAATACAGCTTCGACTGGGAAAGACAGATCTGTAAATTACAGGCAGGAAGCAATAAGTAATGAACATATTGGCAAGCAATGTCTGAGGGTGCTGAGGAAACCATAATGTGTAGACTGTCAAGGGCAAAGTAGGTAGGTACGAAAACATGCAAGGCCTCACCAAGAGCTGGGCAGACTGGTGTGGGGGCAACGCTGGGGATCACCAGGTGGGCCGGTGAGTGGGTCTAAAGCGGCCACAGAGGGCGGCAGAGCAGAGAGCTGGAGGTCGCCAGCTGGCAGGGGCTCAACCAAAAGCGCATGGTAGCGCCAGCCACCACTGGCATAGTGAGGGAGAAACGGACATGGGCAAGAGTAATCCGAGGCAGATGCTGCGGTGGGCTGCAGGCGGCAATGCACATCAAGGAGATTGCAAGAAAATGAAGGAGACGGGGACAGGGGTACTAAGGAACAATGAGGCTGAAAGAAAGGAGATTTGAGTTTTAACTGCAAAGTCTGACGACATTGCCAGTCTCAGAGGATAGCTCGGGGGCAACGTGCTCGCCTTGGAAGCAAGAGCCCATGCTTAGAAACCTCTGGGTATTAAGCGCATTACAAATAACCTATCACATCATATCATAGTAACGAGGCAGTCACCTCCAGCGGATGACAGAGAATGGGTGCAGGGCAGTCCCAGACAGGCCCAGATAGGGAAGCAATGCTTTCCCCAGGATCCTTTACACGGGACCGGCTTGGCCTGCCGGCTCCCCGCTAAATGGATGTTTCAAGAAGTCATCCGACAATCGGATGCAGGAACACGGGCTGAAACAAGCCCAATACTTTCAGCGGACACAACATATGCCATCCGATGAAGTAGAATGGCCACTGCAGGCCCCCAATCAGGGCAGCTCCACCAGCATGGCTATGGATGATATGTAGCCACGTCGTGGTGGAGCTGCGCAGCAAAGAGTCTCAGGAGGACAGCTCCGAGACAACTTGCACGCCTTGGAAGCAAGATGACGCTGAGAAACACAGGGTTCGATCCCCGGGTCTGCACTTAGAAACCTCTGGGTATTAAGCGCATTATAAATAACCCATTACAAAGCACAGTCATGTGCAAAAGTCTTCAGGAAAATGTTCACTCAACTTTTGTGGACTTTTTTTTTTTTTAATGTTGTAGTTTATTTATAAACTTTTTCATTTGTGACGGGATATTTGAGAGAGATCAAAGCTAGAAAAGTCTCAGTCTGTTCTTTTGTTGAGTTCCAAAATAATTTGGAGAAATAAAGTAAGTGTGTAGGTGTATTTGTTGTTTTGGCCACTAAGAAACGTAGGCCATCTTTCCTCTGTGCCCATTTGTTGCGCTGAGAGTTCAAAGCAGGCACTGAATTGTTCCAGTTGAGATGAGAATGACGGGCAATCCAAGACAATGTGGAATAGGGTTTCAGGTATTGTTTGGACATTGCAAAATCGGCAATGGTGGTCTGTGAAGGGTATCTGTATAGAAATAGCGAGGTTTGATCATGTAGGTAACGTGTTCAGACGTATTCTCAGGAACGTTGTTCTGATGATCGGGTCTGGGAACAATGCGAGGTATTTGGGTAATTCATGGATTTTTTGAATGTCTGTCGTACAGTGGAGGTTCTGTTGGTAAGTGTTTTTGATTTGAATTGTTTTTATCCAGCCGTTGCGTAAGAGTTTGATTTTAGCATGTTGAGGACGTAGCGTTAAGAATTCTTCTGATATGTCCTCATTAGCCATCTCTTGTTGTAGGTTCTGTTTCCATTCTTGGTGGACTGTGTTGTTAAAGGTGTTTGGGTGAAGCCTCAGAATTTGTATGGCTGGTGTTTTCTGGTCAGTGAGTAGTTTACGAAATATGTCCGGTCGCTTCCAGAGTACAATAGGGGCGAGTAATTGAGTTGCCATCTCATATCTTATTCTTGGCATCGGATATGACGCTGGCAGATGTAGAATTTTGCGCCAGAAGATTTCATCCAATTCATTTACTTTGCATTGAGCATTGCTTCCATGCCATAAGTGATGATGGGGATGAATTTTTTTCTGTAGTAACCTATGATGGGCTTAAAAGAGAATTTTCCGTATTTGTGATGTATGAAACATCCTTGTCGTGCTAGTGTTTGTGATTTCTGTTCGATTTTGTCTAATCATTGTTCTTCTGATTTGGACTGGTTTATCTGAACACTGAGGTATTTGAAGGTGGTAACGTTTTCCAGTAGGATCCCATCAAGTATAAAGGTGGGTTGTTTTCCTTTCTTGAATGGGATCTTGGCAAGTGCCATTGTCTTGGTTTTTGCGATGTTAATAGCCAGTTAATTTGTGGTCATGTATCTGCTTAGTGATGTCAAAGTCGTTTGCAGACCTGATGTGGTCTTATCCAAGAGAATTATGTCATTGGCATATAACAGGATGGGAACTGGGATGGAATTTATCTTTGGAGGGTTTGCTAGATTACTCAATATGTGCTCTTCAATGTCAGCAGTAAAAAGGTTATATGAGTTTGCGGCAAGTGGGCATCCTTGTTTTAGGCCATTTTCTGTATCGATGGAGTTTGTGGTTTCACCTTCTTTTGATACTCCAACCTTGATTGATGTATTGAAGTATACAAGTTTGATTGGCTCCAAGATGTTTGTTTGGCATTTCCATGCTTTTAATTTGGGCCAAAGTTTTTCTCTTGATTTGGCATCAAATGCCATGTGTAGGTCTATGAAGGCAGTATGTACGATGGTATGGTTTCTGATGGCCTCACTAGATTTATCAGTATGAGGTTGATGTTGGTTGCGACGTAAGGGGTAAAGCCAGTTTGACTTGCAGAGAATCTGCCGGTCTCTGTTGCCCAGGCAGTCAGTTGTTTTAGAAGAATTGACGCAAACAATTTTCCCGGGGGATCAAGGAGAGCGATAGGGTTAAAGTTCGCTGGGTCGTCTCGGGCTCCTTGCTTGTGTATAGGAACAATTGTGGCAGTCCTCCATGAATTTGGAATTTGATTGAGGGCATTAATCAATGTTAAAAGTTTGCACATGAATGTCACCCATGCGGGGGGGGGTCTTCTTTGATGATGGCATTGGAAGTGCCACCTGGTCCTGGGGCTCTTGAGACGTTTAGGTTTTTGATCATTGGGATAAAGTCATCATAATGAAAATGTACTTTTCATTTTGTTTTGTTAGGATTACTTTTGCCGGTTTCTTGGGTTGGTCAGGCTTTGTAGATGTTTTGAGAACTGAAGAGTCCAGGTTTCCAGAGAGACATTGGCCGTCAATTTGTGTTGGTTCTGGGAATTTTCATTTAATAAATTCCATAATTCTCTCGTATTGTGGGATTTGTATGTCTTCAAGATGTGTTCAGCATCCACTTGTTGTTAGATTTTCTTTTGAGATTTTCTCCAGTTCGAGTATTTTTGCTTTAGTTGTTTTGCTGTTGCCATATTTCCTTCGGCTTTGTTTTTGTTTAGTTGACGTAGTGATTTCGCTAGGAATTTTTTCCTTTTAGCTGTTTCTTGGTTATATGCATGCTGGTGATGTTTCAAGGATCAAGTGTGACCCAATTTTTGGAATGGTAATAGGATCCATTGATAGTTAAGTTTGTCCCCAACTTTCAGAGTTGAATTTTGGAAAGCATTTGGTAATGCAGACATCGCTTGCTTTGGAATGCGTGATCTGGTTGATGTGCTAGTCACTTCAAGAGCACATTGTGGTGGAAGTTTGGATTGTCGTGTTAAGCCGCAACCATGTATAATTAATTGGTGTGATCACTTTTGGCAGAGAGCACCGTTTGTGCTTTTGAACTAATCCATGCAGATGTTGTGAAAGGAAAATATGGTTAATTATCGCACTTGAATTTCCTCTGGACCATGTCGGAATGTCTTGGTTTGAGTTGTCAGTTGCGTGGTCGAGTAGAATGAGGGTAGGGGTGGTTATTTCTTTCATCCATCTTCTGACTTGTGTAGATAGTTTTGTTTTATTTAAGAGAATACCGTCTTGAATGCATAGGTGGATATTTAGATCTCCGCAGATTATAACTTCAATTGACCGATGGTTGGCGGCGAGTCTGTCGATTGATAGGAAGACCCCATCAATAAATGTTTCATTCACAATGGCCACTGGATTCCAGTTGAGGTTCAGTATTGCATTCCATCTCTTTCAGGAGGTAGGTTTGCTTGGGTTGTTGCATGTATTCCTGTGGTTATTATTGGTGTAATTTGTATCCAAGGGTTGATATTTTCGGTGTTCAGTACAGTCCACTATGTATTGATCTTGATCAAGGTGAGAAGACCAGATGCCGGTCTACCTTGGTTTTTTACTATTGCTGGGTTAAGAAAAGTAAGAAATCCCTCACAGGCGGGTGTTGCACTAAGCCACGTTTCTTGTAAGCAAATTATTTGATAGTTATCAAATTCATGTGAGGGATTGGTGAAGAGGTGGGAATTTCCTCTGGTGTTTCACGAGCATAGAGACCATGTGACCTCTGGTTGGATTAATGGTTATGAGCCGGTGGTAAGAGTGTTTTCTGTATATGATGTTTCGGTGTCATAGTTTCTTCTGAATGGTTGCTTGTGTCTGGTGGACAGTTCAAGTTGTTGACCTTGGAACTGGCTGGATCTCGTGTTGGTTGGTATATCGAGGTATTGTGGGAACTGGATATTGTGTTTCTGGGTTGGGATGATAGCGAAGGGTAACTTTCGGATCTGCTTAATCTTGAATTTCGTGTGTTAATTGTAATGCTTTCTGTAGGAGACCAACAGTTGAAGCCCAACTTTCTGAGTTGGGTGCGCATTGATAATATCAATTCTAGGCTGGTTGGATCTGCTCGCTCTATGTAGATTTTGTCTAGGCGGAGGTCGTCTTGAAGGTTATCAAGTTGATGTCTCCTGTAGAGATCCAGGCCAGTTGCGGTATAGCTTGAAAAAGTCGTAAAACGTTTGTTCTATTTAGGATAAGTGGGTCTGGTCCATCAAAAAAAAATTCAATGCAAATTACATGAAGTTGTTTTTTTTGTAAAGGGTTAATGAAAGAAAGAAAGGTGCAGCTATCCTCCATGTAGCTTCAGGTTGGAGACTCAAGCATGTCATTTGAGACTTTATCATAAGTTACGGAGGCTTTTGGATCTGTTGTTATGTCGCTCAAGGATGCATCTGAAATTTCTTTGTAAATATCTAGTGGTGAAGGCGGAAGTTCCGAACAGTATTCATCTATGATTATGAAACTTGAGGCAATTGTAAGATTTTGAGGCAGGGGTGTCTCTGTCACTTGTGGATATTCATGGTTGGTTAAGTTGAGGAGATCATCGTTGATGGGAGTAAAATCTTGAAGCAGTGTATTCACTGCGTTCTTTCCAGGGATTGATTCTACTTGCATTTGTTGGTTTTGGATGTGAGCTGAGGCAGGCAGGTTTTGTAGGTTTCCTTGAGATTTGTGGTTTGTTATCAGATGTTTTCTTCGCTTGTGAGAAGATCTGATACGATTCTGTGGAAGCCTTGTTCGAGGGAATGGAGGTTGTTGGTTGAACAATGGAAAAGTTTTCGATAGTTTCTTTTGGAGGGCAATGTCGAATAGGTAAAATCGGGTGCCAGATCTTGTAAAAGATGTGGAATCAAGGAAGCTGGTGTGGGTTGCTCAATAGTTTGAGGGGAATGTGGTAGTATTTGATGTTGGTAATGCACCGTCAAGAGGGAGAGTACTTCAGATGTTAACTGAGATTTTTCTTGTTGTTCACCTCTTGCAATTTCAGACAGTTTTTGCTGCCAACAGTTTGATTGTTCTGCTTCTGTATTCAGGCAAGCTTCAATGGTGGTGATGACATTTTCTGTGTAGGTTTGTTTGGCATGAATCATGGCTAATAGAGTTGCTTGATCGCGAATATTATCTTTCATGTTTTCTTGCAATATACGGAATGGTATCATTGATTGCGACAATACCGAAATCAGCATGTTTTGCAGGTCCTGCATGGTAGTGGGTATCCTCAGATTGTTGTGGTCATCGCAGCAGAAGTCTTCCGGTGTTCTGTTTGCGCTTTTATCTTCTGAAGATTTTTTTAGGGCAATGTAAGTTGTTGGTATTTGGTTGTTATATCCGGAATGTGATAGGATTACTCTGAATCATAAGTGAAACGAGTCATCACTGGTTGTGTCACAGGAATGGAGTTTCGCTGCTCGGTTTTGACGTGAGAATTTAAAGGATTGTGGTGAATTATTGGCTTTATGCACGGAGTGGAGTTTAAGTTCGGTTGTTCCTTGTCAGTTGAAGTACCAAAGTGTTCCTTTCTTTTATCCACATTCGTCATGATTGATTCAATTTCAGTGATGTCCAAAGAGAGTCTTGCGACCTTTACTGCTTCTATAGTTGGTTCAATTTCCAACGTTTGTGAAATTTTGAGGGAGTTGTGGGTTTGTAACCAGGTTAGTTTCGCTAGCCTAGCCTTTTCTTTCTTTGTTATGGAGATTACTTAGAATGGTGTCTGGTGGAAACTGATGTTGGGTTTGGTTTCTTTTTGTTGAATTCCTTGCAATCTTGGTATGGCTTTTTCCAATGTTTGCATGCTGAAATCGCTTGAAGTCGGTAAAGGCAGTTCCTGAGCAACGGTACGCGGTCTGCTGTCTTTTCTGAGGGTCGAGAGGTCAGTTGGACCAGCTCTAGTTGGTCCAGGTTAGGAGCAGGTTGCACGCAGGTTGTCACAGATGATGGATCATTGTGAAGAGTTTGTTGATTTGTCTGAGGGTAAAATGCTGCTCGATGATTTAGGTCTGTGGGGATATGAATCTCGGCCTGTGTTTGAATAAGTTTGGTGCATATCTCGTCAGAATGGGGCCAGCTTTGGCCAGGAGAAGTTGTTTGTCCGGAGTCAGGTTTATCGGTCTTGTGTACTGGAGTGGGGCACGAAGATGGGGAGGGGGAAGTAAGGGTATGGGTGGATTTTGCTCGAGCTTGTCTGTGGAATATTCAGCCACATCTTTTTGTTTGGTTGGTCTCAACAGCGACTGTTCCAATGTTAGTTGTGAAGAGTCTACTTGTGATGTGACGGTGGTGCCCAGTTTGCATCGTAATCTTGTCTTTGGGCCGCCAAGGGTGGGGTGTTTAGTGAGGCGGCTTGTGGACATTATGGTGGAATCGATGTAGACTGATATGATGTGGTCTCTTTTCGCAATAAGGGGCAAACGAGAGGAGCTGGGTCTTTTTCCGGTGTTTCAAAGGTAGGTTTGCAGAACCGTGTACCGCTTTTCGGGTTTGGTCACCTTTTCCTATGGTGGTAGTATGACAGCAGGCATCAATTATTAGGAGGAATTACTTGATTGTTTGGGCAGGGTACAAAACATTTTTATTGTCCTTGTTCTAGCCCAGGTAGGCTGTAGTTCAGTTGTAGGCTGTGCAGAGGTGGGCTGTAGTTCAACTGTAGGCTGTGCAGAGGTACGAGAACTTTGGATTTCTCCTTAAGTTGGAAGAAATGTGTGTTCACTGTTGAAGAGGTGGCCGATCCAAGGGTCGGACCCTTTTGGTCTCCTGCCAGTCCTTTAGGGTAGGATTCGGTGTCAGTTAAAAGATCTGTGGGTTTTGGCACAGGTGTTGGCTGGATCCAAGGGTCAAACCCTTTCGGTCTCCTGCCAAGATGTCTAGAGGGTCCACAGCCTGACGGGGGTGGCGGGATCCAAGGGTCGAGCCCTTTTGGTCTCCTGCCAATCTTTCCAAATAGATTCAGAAAGTGTTGAGGAACTGTTAGTTGTTATATATATTGAGTAAATCCAGGGATCATACCTTTTCAGAGTTTTACTGATTTGTCGCAAAGCTGTAAGCAGTAGAGATGACTAGAAGGATCCAAGGCACATGCCCTTTCGGTCTCCTGCTAGTCGTTCCAAGGCGGTTAAGTAAATCTTGTTTGGCACAGCTCTTTGTTGAAAATGTTAGTGAGCGCTTCACGTCACGCCCTTTCCTTTGCGTGCTGGATTGTAGCGCAGCTGGAAAGAGATCGGGGAAAAAATGACTAGGAGGATCCAAGGGGCGTACCCTTTCGGTCCCCTGCTAGTCGTTCCAAGGCAGTTAAATAACTCTTATGGAGCAGGGCTCTTTGTTGGAAGTGTTGGAGAGCACCCAAAATCATGCCTTTTCTGTCTCGTGGTGGATTGTAGCACAGCTGGAAAGCAATGAAGGAAGAAGTGCCGTCCAAGTGTCCGGCTGTTTCAGTCTCGGTTCCGGATCCGGGTCTGGATCAACGGGATGCAAGCAGATGGTTGTTCAATCACTTAGATGGTCTGGGAGCGGGGTGGAGGTTAGTTGAATTTGGAGGGCAGGGTGGGGTAAGCCATCACTGGGAGGAACAGTGGTTGATGTGAGAAGCGTTCCTGCTGGGCTGTCACAGGGAAAAGAGACGAGCTGGATCGAGGCGAGCCAGCAGACGAGCAGCCGTCAGGGTCGTAGTGAATTCCTTCCACAAAGGTGTCACAGCTGGGGAGAGTGGGAGCGAAGACAAGGGGGAAGGTCGAATCAGCGTGGTCCTTGATGAGTGTGGTGGGTTGTGGGTACTAGACGACAGTGATACAAGTAGCTCGAGGATCCAGCTGGTGTGAGTCACGGATGACGGGGGTGGGCTAGGAAAGCGGGCTGGGGCAGAGGAGTCTGCGGAGGGGGATTAAAGTTGTATCTGCCGATGTCGCTGAAGCATGGCCAGGTGTCAGGTGGCTGAGGGTAGATGATTCCGATGACGCCGAGGTGGTGCAATCAGGAACAGTTCGGAGCACAGTAGCACGATGAGGGCCTCGTAAGGGTCAGAAAACAGGAAGGAACGTTGAGGGGTGCCGCGGGATGCTGGGTATTTTGAAGAGGCTGTTGATGATGATAGAAATAGGACTGGTAAAAACTCTCCGTAAACAGCAGTCCACAGCAAAAACAAAGAGAGCCTTCTCTGACAATCTCCAAAAGACTCTGCAGTTGGCTCCGCGGCCCGCTCCGCAGGATGTTGGGTATTTTGAAGAGGCTGTTGATGGTGATAGAAATAGGACTGGTAAAGGCTCTCAGTGAACAGGAGTCCACAGCAAAAACAAAGAGAACCTTCTCTGACAATCACCAAAAGACTCTGCAGCTGACTCTGCCGCCCTCTGCGCGGGATACTGGGTATTTTGAAGAGGCTGTTGATGGCGATAGAAAGAGGACCGGTAAAGGCTCTCAGTAAACAGGGGTCCACAGCAAACCTTCTCTGACAATCACCAAAAGACACTGCAGCCGACTCCGCCTTCTGTGGAAATAGAAATATTGAGTTTGCCAAACATTTTCCACATTGTACTAAAGTGTTGCGAATCATGTTTTTTTGGTTTAAAAAACTTGCAAAGAAAGTTAAACCTTATCTTTACTATGGTTTATGAATATGCAAAATATTGTAAACATAAGGTATGCTTATTGTTTGCAACCATGTAAACATTAAGTAAACACAATGTTCACTCATGGAAAATGTGTGTAAACATCAAGTAAACATCAAGTTTGCAAAGTGTTTGCAACATCATGGAAAACAGTTGTAAATCTATGATTTTGCTATGGTTTACAAATTTCGAAAAATATGTAAACCATTGTTTCATGCAGTGAATCTAGTTAAAAGAGGGCGCTGTTAGTCCAGTGTTGATCGCTGTGCCCGCAATGAGAAAGACAACAAAAGGGTGCAGGATGCGCTGGTGGCAGCAATCAGAAAATAAAGTGAGTCAGGAAGAGTTGCATGAAGCCATTGTGGTGAGAAACTCCTAATGGGGTCAGTGTGGACAGGGAACACCTGACAGTTCGGGAGGCAGCCAGAGTCCATCTCCTCCCCCATCCTCCTGTCCTTGGAGCGGTAAGCATCAGGATGGGTCCCCAGGCAGATCAATGTGGACAGGGCATGCCCGACAGTTTGAGAGCCAGCCAGAGTCTGTCTCCTCTCCCCTGTTCCACTTAGCCTCAGAGAAGCGTACAACAAGCTAGAGGTAAAGTTTTTACCCAAGGTCTTACATCAACAGCCTGTTTTAGGTAGCCAAGGGAATCGAGTCATATCTTATACCTTGTCTCCTCCAAGTCACCTGTTGGAAATTATCACCCAGTCACCCTCAAAATGCTTTGATCCACAATCCAAGATGTCCATGCTGGAATTGCCAATCAGACCCCTCTCCCCATAACACGGGGACAGCATCAGACAGCAGCGCCGTTGTTGCCAGCGGGCTTGCACCACAAGGGTGACCTGCTGGACTATATATGCTCCTTCCAGGATTTGCTGCAAAAAAAGGGGGCATGGCCTTGCCCGCAACTCACACCATGGCCTCCTCCATCAGTACCAAACAGCAGCGCCCTTACTGCCAGCAGGCTTGCGCCACAAGGGTGAGCTGCTGGAGCTTATATGTTCCTTCCTGCTCCTTCCTGGATTCATGACAAAAAAGGGTGCGTGGCCTCTCACGCAACTCGTGGCCAGACCCAAGGGCCTCCTCCAACAGCACCAGACAGCAGCATCCTTGTTGCTAATGGGCTATGAGTAGTAAAGGTGGGCGCACACACCAATCGGTCCTGCTGACTATGCCCCTCATTCCGAGTTTGGAGGTAAGTAACGTCCCTTACCGGCATGGCGCAAATAGCGTGTCCGTGCTGGTACCAGTCCGCTAATAAAGGACTATTATGACTTTGCGGGCACGAGCTTTGCGCCATGCCGGTAAGGTACCTAGTGCCATGCCGCAAAAGGCTCCCAAAAAGCCCTTACCGGCATCAAGCTAAGCGCAGATTACACTACCGACATAGTCCAATGAATCATTAGCAGTGACCGTAAATAGCGGTGACCGTAATTAGCGGACGCCGCTATTTACAGTCACCGCTAATAAGCGGAACTGGAAATAGCATCATAGCACAGGAACGGGAAGGAGCATGGCAGCCATCTTTAAAAACACAATCCATTGCCAGCCTCAGCACACAGGACCCCTGGGACACTGCTAATCGACTGAAAAGTACCTCCTACAAGACAAGAATGCTGAAAGCTCTGAAGAAGGGATCTGCCCGCCTCAGAAAGGAAAGATTTAATCAGGGTGAGCTCCAGATGCTTGTGGACACTTTGCACAAGCATGCAGGCACAGTCTTCAGCAGCAACATGAGGAGAGAGGCAGTGCTGCGTAAAAAAGAGATCTGGGCACTTGTTGCCCAGAAGGTTAGTGCAGTGGGCAACACACCCGCACAGTGAAAGACTGCCGTAAGTGGTGGGACGATCTGCACCTAAGGGTGTGCAACATATTATCGGTCAATCACACCCAGGCCATGGAAACTGAAGGAGGACCTAGTTCATCCATAAAGCTCACCCTGTGGGAGGACACATGTGCAAGCATGATTGGGTCGGAATCCATTGAAGGCGTAGGCGAGATGGAGTGTGGCACCACGACATCTGCTGATGGCTGTGAGTGTCCAAAGTAAAGACTGGGAAGCCAAATTTGATGAAGGTCAATGCCAATGTCTGTCCAAAGAGTCACGCCATGGTCGACCACACACACACTCCCTGTAAAGTAGGCCGAAGCAACTGCTGACACATGCTGATGCCTGCTGCAAGGCAATATCGTACATGACACATACCACACAAAGTAGGAAATTCCACGAGGCACACAGCGTGCATGACCGAAATAGTGAGCATGTCAGACAGCACTGTTCCTGGCCAACATGAGTGACGCCGACATATGGCTGCATTTACCACCCATGTTTGAAATGACATGCCCTTCCCAACACAAATGCCTATTACCCACAATTGTGTGGATGAGTAATTGTCCCAATGTATGTATGACGCCTATCCAAACATCACTCATGCCGTCCCTCTCTTACACCCCCACAGGCAGTGAGCATGACAGCGAAGAGCAGGACACCACCTCTGCACAGGCCTCACCCAGTAAGAGGTCCCAGGAGGACAGCAACTGTCCGTCAACCTCGAGGGGACAAGCCAGGGGGTGCCGTGTCCCAGAAACAAAGCCACTGCAGGTACACATTGAACCTGTTCCACCAAGGCCCGTGGAGGGCACAGCACCACCACCCCCCACCCCACTGTTCTGCCTGGAGACACCTGTGAGACACCCCATTCGGAGGAGTCCAGTGTGGCTGGGGAGGTGGCAGCCACGAAACCCGCACAGTGGATGACAGCCAGGAGGATATCTGGGGCAACATGGAGGATGATATAATGGATGTGGTCCATACCCCAACCCAAATTGCATCCCCCCAGGTATCTACGAGCGATACCGTGAACACCAACACCCCAGAGCAGTTTGGCCATGACCACACCCAGGGACATCTAAGTCCAGTATTCAGTGTTGGGGAGGATGAGCAGGCTGGGCATGCCAGCCATATTCCCAGCACACCCACAGGTGCAGCCGCAGGGCCACAGCGGGCAGACCTGCTCACATCACTCATCCATAAATTTGTGCAGGACAACCGTCAGGCCAGAGAGGAGTGGTGTACAGAGTTGTCAGCAGTGGGCCGGTCCTTTACAGACAACACCAACTGCCTCTGCAAGGAGGTCTCGGCCCTCCGGCAGGTGCTAGGGCGCATCGCTGATGCCTTGGAGGCAGGCCATCCTCCTGCAGTTCCACCCAAACCAGCCCGCTCCGCAGGTCAGTCCGTGCACTGCGCCGATGGGACATGCCACCCCCTGGCTCTGGGAGTGCCGAGCAAATGTTATGGCAGCCTCATGTAGGCTTCGTGGACTCAATGGGACTAGTGTGGGGGAGTTGCGGGGGGAGGGTGAGGGTGTGTGGGAGAGTTGTGGGGGGAGGGAGAGGAGGGTGAGGGTTTGTGGGGGAGTTGTAGGGGAGGGAGAGGAGGGGGAGGGTGTGTGGGGGAGTTGTGGGGAGGGGGAGGGGGAGGGGGTGAGGGTGTGTGGGGGAGTTGTGGGGGGAGGGGAAGGGGGCAAGGTTGTTGGAGGGTCTTGTCACTTACGTTCATTTTGTTACATTCAATACACTGTTTTTTTGAAAAAGAAGACCTGAGTGGACATTCATCAATGCGCATGTGTCATTTATTCATATACAGTGCATATTGTACATGTACCCCCACACCCAGTGCCCCCTGTCCAACTATCATGTCACCCTCTGCTGACCTGTGTGTCAGAAATATTGTGCAATCACTGAATGGCGCACAGCACGTCTCTCCTGTGCATCGGCACCGTGATGATGTCCTGCGACATCTTCATCTTCCCCTTCATCTTCATCAGGTGGTAGCAGTTCAATGTCAGGGGGCAGGGACACATTCCAGCGGATGCACATATTGTGCAGCATTACACATGCCACGATGATCTTGGCCACCGTCTCATGCCTGTAGAGGAGTGCCCCACCCGACCGGCTGAGGCAGCAAAATCGTTCCTTCAACAGGCCAAAGGTCTGCTCGATGACCACACGGGTACGGGTAGGGGAACGATTGTAGTCCTCCTCGTGCCTGTTCTGTGGGTTTCAGACAGGGGTGAGGAGCCACGGCTTCAAGGGATAGCCACTATCACCTGTATGAGAGGAAAATGAAGGTAAATGTCAGGGTATCAAATATCTCCTGGGGAGTCTGTGGTAGGGATATGTAGTCACTTGTGTGCTTGAGGAGGGCATCCAGCACTTGGTTCAGAATCCGGGAAAATAAGGGTCGTGATATGCCATGCATGTACCCCACTATGTGCTGGTAGGTGCCTTTGGCAAGGAAGTGGAGCACAGATACTACCTTTAGTAGAGGGGGGATGGTGGTGCGTATTTCAATTAGGCTCACTATGTCGTTGCGTATCAGGTCCACTATGGCGGTGATGGTGTCCCGGTCCAGACGGTACAGGGTGTGGATCTGTTCAGGGGTTAGGTTGAAGGGAGTGGGTCTGATGCGAGGGATTGGGGGCTGCTGGAGTGGTAACGGTGGCTTCACTGGTGGGGCATGCTGGGCCTGTCTCACCCTCCTTCTCCTCCTGCGTCTCCTCTGTGGTGGCGGTTGTTGTTGTTGTTGTTGATGTTGTGGCAATGGAAGCAAGTCCTCCAGCTCCAGTAATGCTACTACTATTGGAATCATCTTGGTGTGGGAAGGGGTGTGGTGTGTGGGTGTGCTCCTTTTGTACTGGGCCTGACTCCATTGCCTCCACCTGTGCTGATTGTGTGCACCTGTGGCAGTTGGGAACACTGCTCAGGTCTCTTTACGGCAGGTCGGCGATGCTGGTATTTACTACATGCCGGTAGGCACTTTTTCCGCCTTCATGAGGCTGTTATTTGCATGTCCGCTTCACTTGTGATCTACTCCTGTTTACGGCATGCCACTAATGCCGGCATGGTGGGTCGTGTGCGTGTGCCCAGACTGCTATTAACGGCATTGTAGTTTACGGTGCCGTTAATAGCGGTCTGGTTGGTCAGAATAGCCCGTAGCGGTAAGCGATGCCGGTAATCCTATACCGGCATCGTCTTTCCCTTACTTCCAAACTCGGAATGAGGGTCTATGTCATTTAGGGACCAATAGATTATTCCTATTCTGAAACCGGGCATGTTTGGCTGATTGCCTAAATAATCTGTTAGCATAAACTCATTTACTCAACCTTTGAGTTATAATCCTTGCTTGTTTATGGTGGTCTTCCACATTTGAGCAATTCAATCTCGCTCTCAAGTATTCTCCATACGGAATGTTGTCCCGTAATGCTTGCGGATGAAAGGAACAATAATGCAATATAGTGTTCCTATCTTTTTATTCAGTAAACATCTGCCGCCAGGACTCCTTCACATTCTTTGATGTTAAGGTCCAAAAATGAAATCTCCTGAGAATGTCTGTGAAGAGTGAATCACAAATGTTAATTAAACCTATTGATCCATGGCAAAAAATCAATTAAGTCACCCAGGTTCCCATACCAGAATATTGTCTGTTTAATGCTTAAATAATCTAATGACTGGAAAAAAGGATGCAAGGTCAAGAAAAATATACCATTGCTCAAACTTGGCATTAGCAAAATTAAGCACGAATGCCGCGCCAATGGCTGATCCCTTTATTTGCATGTAAACATTATCTTAAACTCGAAAGACATTTTTTGTTAGAGCAAGTTGTAATACATCAACCAAATATTCACTAGATATATTTTCAGGCCTCTCTCTCTCTCATCCAAGAAGGTCTCCATGATGGTTAAGGTTTCAGATTGTGAATAGTTACCAGAACATCCCAGGTAGGATTACACTCCAGCCCTTCTACTGCATTGCTCACTGCTGTGGAGTCAGCCAAATAGGTCCTCGTTTTAGATGCCAACGGTTTCCAAAAATAATCTATACATCTGCCACTGGGCTCTTACACAGATCCACACAAAAACACAATTGGTCTAGACGGTGGATTTGTTGTGTCCTTGTGTATCTTGGACAAAATATAAAATGGGTGTGTGTAGGTAGGTGGGATTCAAGACCTCTTACTCTTTCTAACTTTAGAAACCCATATCCAAGCCAATTTGAGTCATGTCAGAGAGTTATTGTCGAATCAGATTACTGGGGTAATTTCTAAGAAGTCGATAAGGATTTTCATTGCCCAGATGTCTCAAACATTCAGTATCATAGGCCTGGAAATCCCACAACACTATCCCGCACCCCTTCTGTATTGTTGATGACAATGGAATCGTCATCACTTAGAGTTCTAATTCTTTCCCTCTCCTGATTTTTAATATTATACATCTGAGAGTAACTAGAGGCGGTTCCAGAAAAGATTTATGAAAATCTTTTAATACCACCGTCCCATTTGAAACAATCTATGATGTGATTGCAAATGTTGATTTTGGTCTAAACGGGGTGGAACCCCCATTTCTGAACGAGGGGACTCAATGTTCCCCAAAACATCTTTTAGGCAAATCTTTCAAAAAAATGATCTCAATTCTATTTCGAATTGCATTTTAGATGGATTCAAAATTGGAAGAAAGGACAACCCTTTTTTTACTCAACACACTTAAATCTGAATTTATCAATAGCTGGTTTCAAAAACCATGGAGGAGGTAGAAGAGCATGCTACTGCAGCAGTAGCTGCATTTGGGGGGGGGGGGAAATTCCCCTCTCAGGCGTTTTCTCTGACCTCAGCCTCCTCTTGCTAAAAAAGCAACTATGTTATTTCTATATGGGCCTTGTCCACCATAATATTCACCATGTCCTTCCAGATCTGAGCCTGACAAAGTGTCTGAGAAGGTCACTGTTCTTCTATATGTCACTGTCTCTCACCTGAACCCCCTCAAATCCATCTACAACTCCTCTATCCATACTTTCTGTCTCCTCGGTCCTCGCAACTCTATTTCTGCCTCACTCTCTCACCTTGGCTGACTTCCCTTTCTCTCCCAACTTAAATTTCAATTCCTCTGTCTAGTTTTCAAATCTCTTCATGACCTCGCTCCCCCCTATTTCTCTTCTCTCCTCTCATTTTACACTCCCTCCCGTTCTCTCTGCTCAGCTGACCTCTTCCTCCTGACTGTACCCCCGTCCCCATGTGCCTCCTCACGCTTCTGTTCCTTTCAGCTCTTAGCCCCCTTGCATTGGAACTCCTTACCTCTCTCTATCCGCTCTATCCCCACCTACTCCTCCTTCCGCACCTCCTTGAAATCCCTTCTTCTCCACTCCTCACCCTGATTTTCCTTCCTTACTATCACTCCTCCCCAGCTCCCTTATCCCCTTCCCATTCCCTCCCCCCCTTCACCTTCCTTCTGTCACCCACTTGATTTTGAATCAGATTTCTGGAAATCATTCCTTCCTCCCTAACCCCCCCCACCCTCCCCGCCTCCTCACACTTCCCTCTTCCCCTCCATCTATCTAAATTGTTCTATATATTGTCTCACCGGTTTGTTTCATGATTGTATATATCCTTCTTTCATTATTGTACCTTGTTGTTATATTGTAAAGCGCTTTGGATTAAAGCGCTATATAAACCTAATAAACATAAACATATATGGTCGGCCATAATGTGACAATCTATGTTGCTTTTGGTTATTCCAATAGATAGGGATGTGTATTCTGCACCCTGATATGGATATGTCGTCTCCTCACTGAAATTTTGCAGGTCCTTTTTTAATTTTTCCATTTTTTTTAGTAGTAATTCTGGTGATTTCTGTCATTTGTTTCTGGATTAAGTCCATTTTATCTTGTATCCTAGTTGCAATTCCTCCTCTATTTTCTGACTCGCTTTCTGCACTGTATTAATGATCAGCAATATCCAATCCCTGATGCACTTAGTCAAGATGCATGAAAAATGTGTTTTACACTCCTCATCATCAACAGAAATACATGGTTCGTAGCGTACCTGCAATCCTTGAGGGATAATATTTTCCCTCAAATATTCCCTCATTAAGTGACTGCGCGTCTGAAGTAATTTTTAATAAATGTTAATTGAATAGAGCTTTAACATACGGACTGATGAGCGGCATGGTTGCCATAGAATTGAGAATGCTGCTAAGAGATGGCCTTCTATTATATTTATTTAGGATTAGAAATTTTTAAAATATATTCAGTTGACATTATGGTGATTGAATATGTGTATGCCACCTGCTATCAGGCTTGTCACAGGCAGGTAAATTTAAATTGTATAAACAAAGATCATACTTTATGTGGTGACTTCACCTGCATAAAGCAAGGGGACCACCGTGGATTTAGATTTAAATACATGTGAGTTTCATCCATAACATGCAAGCTGTTTCTTGTCCCAGAATTGTGGGGTGGGTGTGTACACAAGGGAATGTTAGATTAGCAATTGCTGCTTATTGAAAACAGCAATATATACACACATTTCTCATTTTCTAGACTAGCATGTTCATATTTTCCACATATTTTTTAAAGCTGTATGGCTACAGTAACATTGATTTTTGCTTGTGCATCATTTTAGGTGTCTGTGCAAGATCATAGATGAGCTCCTTCAACAAGATGATTAGGGGATCATTTGAAACAAAAGGTGATCCTGTTGTGGGATCCCATAATCAAGGTCATTTTAGGTGTAATGGACCATGCAGGTTCTGGGCTCGAAGTGGAGGATGCCAAGTCAGTAATCAGAAAGTGTTCATTTTTCATACCAATGCCTTATAGTACCACCTCTCTGTGCATCATGTTTGGGTTGTAACCAGGACAGTGTTTATTGTGTTTTTTTCACGCGTTGGCCTTCCCTCTAACCCTGTCCCCTTGTGCATCATGGGGATCACTAGAACAATGCTTATTCGTTTTATAAGAACCATGCTGTATGCTGATTTCTTGGCCTTCACTCCACCTGCATTTTGTGCATCACATATGCATGGAAATCGGAGTATACTGAAAGATTGTCCAGAGGACGTTATTTTTTAGTAAGGTATCAAATTAATTTAGCATGATACACAATTTATACAAAGTGAAACAATCATATATTACTGAGCACTTTGAATTTCATTTGCGTGGCAGGAAAGCATGAGAATACATAAAACCCATAAACGCTATTACATTTCACTCCATTCTCAGTGAGCCATTCACTCATTCAACCACATTCAGTGCCAAACATTAATCCACAAACCACTAAAAACAGATGCCAATATGGTGAAACATTATGAACATTATGTATTGAAGCATTCTAAATGTCACCACACACAATCCTATTTCATGTACATTCAATGTTGGAGAACACAATTTCATTGCTCACAAACAGATAGATTAAGCCCCCTATTACTCACTTACACAGGGACACAATACAGTAGGTGATAGCACTTGAAGAAGTAGACACGAAACAGAAAAATCTCCAAACAAGTGAGGTCAGGTAAGACATAAATGTATCAATCTACACACTGGATTGTGTTTTAACACTATGTTAAATTGTTGTTTGAAAATGAAAAGTCACACCGAATGGAAGCAATAGAAGATAGCAAAGTATTGAGAGGGGGTAGGGCGAGTCTCTTATCTATCCCCTAACCTAGATAGATATTACACCAGTGCTTACTAGGGATAGAACATCTGCTTGAGGGATATTAAGATTCTTTATAGGGATATGTAGCCAGATGCAGGTGACTTTAGATTTAGAAGTTGTAACTCAATGCATTTGCTCTGTCTATTTTGTGTTAAAGTATGGTTGGGCTCAGACAGAGTGTGCTAGTCTTGTGACTCCAATTGTTATTTACTACCTTCCGATGTAATAAGCCAATGTTAATGCTGGTTACATTTAAGCTCCTGCATTGGGGAAGGAGTTTTCTTGAACCAATCAGATTTGTTAAACAACTAGACTGCTCTCCTCTGTTTACCCGAGTGATCATCATCCTTGCAGTCCTCTCCTTTGTCTCGGTACATGGTTTCAGATGTAATAAGCCAATGATAATACTAGATAGATCTTTAGTGTGAATCAATTAATTAATTGCATTGGTTTCACAATAAAACCTGTCAGTTCTATCAGGACAGATGGAAGGGGAATTTAATGCCGGAAAGGGTGTTGAAGGAGTATCAGCGGAGTAATACCACATCTCTTGAAGATGGTCATCCCATTCCAAAAAAGGCTTCCATTCCCAGGAGATCCTCCCCTCTGCGCTGACCCAGGGGTATTATTGTGCTGTGGACATACCACTCTAGCCCCTGGGGAAAGGTTTCCTGCTAGGGAAGAAGAGACAACATCCTCAGATTAATCACAGAAGCAGCAGAGTGCTTTAAAAGTCATAGGCAGAAGTATATAGTGAGGAAAACAGATATAAATGGAATTAGGCACTAACAATGGGGGAAGGGGCAATGTAGCTTCAAGGGAGAGCATATCGCCCAGTCTCAGGTAGCTGATGAATGGAGGGTGTGTGGACCTAGTTGTTAGGAAAGAGCCATTACTTGAATAGGATGATCTCCTTCCTGAAATGCAGAAGCAAATGTGCAAGTGTTGTGCTGAAGCAGAGGTTACATAGTCTGGGGGAGCAGACAGGAAATCCTGTCATCTGGTTCTTTCCTTCCTACATCGGAAGAGATCAAGTCTGCACACGTCATTACTGCTGGTGGATCATACTCCTCTGGAGAGGCTGCGAGTCACAGCGAGGCAGCATGGGGACTTAAGGGTGACAGCCTCGTTGATGATGCAACAGGATATAAAGGTGATACATGCTTGCAGCAGGAGGCAGTGCAATTTGATGAGGGTCAGGGTGATGTGGTTGAATTCGATGAGTTATGCTATAGCATGCAGGACATATCTGAGGGGTGCCAGAGTGTTTGCTGCAAGGCCTCCCAGAAGGGCTGGACAGCAGATTGGAAGTTGCTAGCTGGGATGAAGAGCTTGATATTCCACACGTTGTACCAAGATGTGTGTGTCTTCCTTGCAATATGATCCTTGGAGGGGAGGTATCTTTTGATGTAGAACCCAAGGGACGTGGCACTGGTGGTCAACTGGGAAGTGAATCCATGGAGGTTAATTGTGGATATCCAGGTCTGAATTTCAAGGTGGTTGGTGTTGTTCATTACTAGGAATTCCACCTTGGAGGGGCTGAGTTTTAGGTAAGCATGGGGCACCCAGGACTGGATCAATTTGAGGCAGGCATTGAGCCTGTGTATATGCTCTATGGAGGATATTTGAGGTACAGCTGCATCACATCTGCATATAGGTGGATTTGAATGGTGTGTGGAGCCAGGAGGGTTCAGAGGGATTGCATTTAAAGAGTGAAGATAAAGAGGGGGAGGACTGAACAGTTGATAAGTAGAGTGGCGATGAGTGCCAGTGGTCTACTGCGTGGAATGCTGCTAAGAGGTCATTGAGAATCAGGAGAAGCAGGATGGAAATTGTCACAGATGTTAAGGGCATTGTTGATCACCTTTATGGTGGCTATTTCTGTGCTGCATCTGGGTCAGAAGCCAGAAGTGAAGGAATGAAGTAGGTTGCTGGTGTTGATGTGTTGGAGGAATTGTGTGATTACTGATTTCTCAGGGATCTTACCTAGGACGGGAAGATGGGTGATAGAGTAGTAGATGCTAAGGTTGATCGGATCCAGTGTTGGCTTTTTGATAAGCAGGAGGATTTGCCCAGTATTGAGGGTCGAAAGGAAGGTGATTTGCATGAGGTAGCTGTTGATGCTTGCCAGGTATGCATGGAGTGCTGCAATCGGAAGGTTCTTGAGTACAGAGGCATGACAGACGTTGTCCATGTACAATGTAGACTTGAGGGATGCTAGGGTGGTAGTGTGGTCATTCATGGTGAGTGTCTTGAAAATGTTCCAGGTAGTGGTGGTTTTGTAAGATGGGGTCAATGGTGTTCTGTCAGTTGTGGCATTGGTATCTCTGTGCTGGTGGATCATGCTGTGGCCGTTTGTGATCTGGTAATAGTTTGCCATTGCAGTGGTGATCCTTTTTCTGTGTGTACAAGGAGTTCCTTTACCAGGGGAAGATATTTTATTGTTTCCTGATCATTCTTTTGTTGAGGTTAAGTTCTTTAGTGTATCAAGGTGTGTAAAGTTTAAGCTTGAGGGTGCGTTGTTTCACCAGAACTTGATGGCTGATGTGAGTTGTTAGTGTGGCGTGAGGTCTTGAGGAAGTGAGTAACAGTCCTGGTGTGTCTGAGGTGGAGGTTGGCGAGGTCTCCTGTGAGCGCTTCCACTGGTAAATTCTTGAATATCCTGACTGCTTGTTTGCTAAGTTGCTGATGGGTGCACTTGACTGGTGTGCTGTGACCTAGGGCAATGGGGATTTCAAGATAGTCTGACCAGTCAAGCGGAATTGGAGAGCTGTGACAGAGTGTGGGCAGGGTGATGATGATGAGGTTCAGGATATTACCTTTCCTGTCCTTCTGATCTTGCATGTGCTGTGTGAGGTTCAGAATGTAAAGAAAGAAATAGAGATATTCCTTCATGTACTTGGTTGCTGGGTGTCTGAATCATCTGGGAACCTTAGGTAAGTCAGCCAGCATGCAGGAACAATGATGAGACAGGTAATTACAAAAAGGAAATGTACTCTATTACTTAGAGCTCAGGTAGAAAGTTACACGGGAGTAAAGGGGTTACGCATTCTTCTAGCTCAGATTCCCATCTCCAAGTCCCCACCTACAATCATCCCTCAAACCCCTAACACTCACATTCTATATTTCATCTGAGGTTCCTTAGATAGTTGACACTCACATAACAAGCACTGCATTCATTCAGTATACAAACATGCCAACCAAACACACCAGACACCACAGTTTTCCAGGGTTGTTGAAGTCACTGGGGATGATGTTGTTGACGTGTAAGGGAGAAATGGTAGTGACCAAGTCTGTGAAGCCTCCAATGATTGAAATGTTAGGCGTGTTTTGCCTGTTGGTGGTGAGATGGAAGGTGTCCATTGGGGAGAGTGGGAAGTGGCAGGAGGTATTGTCCTGTTGGGTGCATAGACATTATTCTTTCTGAGTGAAGGAGATGCCTCCATCCATCTTTTAGACATTGGGGTTGTGGGTGGAGGTGGATGTCATCCAGGTCTCAGTAATAATGACAGCATCCAAAGATATGTGTGGTGATGAGATCAGCAAGGTCTGCTGCATGGTTGATTCCTGACAAGACAATGGTGAGCATCAGTTTTCATGTAGTGCTGGATAATGGAGTTCTAATGGGAACTATGGTGACACACTGGTGAGGCTACTGCAAATGATGTTGCTTGTGAGCGGCTTCACAATGAGTGGTGATGGTGGGTATCGGCTATTGGGAGAGAAGGGTGAAACACATATTCGAGGAGCAGTGGTTTTGGTTGCTGAGTCCTTCTGGTTCGAACAGGTCCAATCAGAAATGTTCCCTTTCTTCATCCATCCTATGCTTTGGACGAATGGTCAAAAGAGGCCCTGTGATCTAACTTTTTGTTAATTGTGTATTTGGTTTAAAGTATACTTTACCCAATCATAACTACAATATTACAAATTAGAAAAAGATATGCAAATTCAATAGACATATATAAAGTCCATCAGGTTTAAAACAAACACATTCTATTATCAATTACTGTAAATCTAATCACAACATTTGATAAAAATATTAATGATCACATTTAAAAAGAAGATTTAAAAAAAACTATGGTTCCCCATAAAACTAAGGCTAGATCATTTTCAGGGTAATTCATAGAAATTCGCACAAAAATGGCGCACGCGGCTGGCGCACAGTTTCCCCGTGCGATACACTGCGCCAGCCACGTGCGAAAAAATCCTTTTCATCGCACAACGTATTCATGGATTTTAGCCTCTGAAACCAGCCGTGGCGCAGAGTGGCGCAGCGACCCTGCAGCAGCGCCAGTTACGCCCCCAAGAACGCCCTAGCGCAAGGAAAAGCCTTCAAAATCCCAAAATCATCGCAAAGGGCTGCGCTAACCCTGGACCAGTTCACAGGGCTGGCAAACAGCAAACGCCAAGCGGGGAACGTGTATTTCAGTGGTTCGCGGGAAGTTACACACGCGATTGTCCTGGGTATGTGTACATCAGGGGTGCGTGGGAAGTAACACACGCGATTCCATCAGGGCACGTGTATTCCAGGGGTGCGCGGGAAGTATCACATGCAAAAACAGCAGGGTACGTGTATTCCAGGGGTGCGCAGGAAGTATCACACGCAAAAGCAGCAGGGTACGTGTATTTCAGGGGTGCGTGGGAAGTATCACACGCAAAAGCAGCAGGGTACGTGTATTTCAGGGGTGCACGGGAAGTATCACACGCAATTCCATCAGGGTACGTGCATTCCAGGGGTGCACGGGAAGTATCACACGCAAAAGCAGCAGGGTACGTGTATTTCAGGGGTGCGCAGGAAGTATCACACGTGATTCCATCAGGGTACGTGTATTCCAGGGGTGCGCGGGGAGCACCACACGTGAATTGCACATGTGGGTCCTCCCAGGTGTTCCCTCTACACCCTCCATGGCCCCTGCAGGTGGCCCACACCACAGGGGCCTACCCTGCACATGTCCTGCAGGCACCCCATCCACCATGGCCATGCCCCCCAGCCAACCCACATGTCACCTTGCACTACTGCCCACCAACGCATGTCCCCCTGCACCCCCAGCCACCAGGGGCAGCCTCCACCAGGCCCCCACTCACGTCTCCCATCACCCCTGACCCCCAGCAGTGCAGGGGCAGCCTCTACCATGCCCCCACTCATGTCCAACTCATGTCTCCCTGCACCCCAACCCCCCAGCAGTGCAGGGGCAGCCTCCACCAGGCCCCCACTCATGTCTCCCACCACCCCCACCCCCCAGCAGTGCAGGGGCAGCATCCACCAGGCCCCCACTCATGTCCCCTATCACCCCCACCCCCCCAGCAGTGCAGGGGCAGCCTCCACCAGGCCCCCACTCATGTCTACCACCGCCCCCACCCCCCAGCCACCAGGGGCACCCTCCACCAGGCCCCCACTCATGTCCCCTATCACCCCCACCACGCAGCCGTGAAGGGGCAGCCTCCACCAGGCCCCCACTCATATCTCCCATCACCCCCACCCCCAGCAGTGCAGGGGCAGCCTCCACCAGGCCCCCACTCATGTCTCCCATCACCCCTACCCCCAGCCACCAGGGGCACCCTCCACCAGGCCCCCACTCATGTCTACCACCACCCCCACCCCCCAGCCACCAGGGGCACCCTCCACCAGGCCCCCACTCATGTTTCCCATCACCCCCACCCCCCAGCAGTGCAGGGGCACCCTCCACCAGGCCCCCACCCATGTCTACCACCACCCCCTCCCCCCAGTCACCAGGGGCACCCTCCACCAGGCCCCCACTCATGTCCCCTATCACCCCCACCCCCCAGCAGTGCAGGGGCAGCCTCCACCAGGCCTCCACTCATGTCTACCATCACCCCCACCCCCCAGCAGTGCAGGGGCAGCCTCCACCAGGCACCCACTCATGTCTACCACCATCCCCACCCCCCAGCAGTGCAGGGGCAGCCTCCACCAGACCCCCACTCATGTCTCCCACCACCCCACACCCCAGCCACCAGGGGCAGCCTCCACCAGGCCCCCACTCATGTCCAACTCATGTCTCCCTGCACCCCCACACCCCAGCAGTGCAGGGGCAGCCTCCACCAGGCCCCCACTCATGTCTCCCACCACCCCCACCCCCCAGCAGTGCAGGGGCAGCCTCCACCAGTCCCCCACACATGTCCCCTATCACTCCACCCCCCAGCAGTGCAGGGGCAGCCTCCACCAGGCCCCCACTCATGTCTACCATCACCCCCACCCCCCCAGCAGTGCAGGGGCACCCTCCACCAGGCCCCCACTCATGTCTACCACCAACCCCACCCCCCAGCCACCAGGGGCACCCTCCACCAGGCCCCCACTCATGTCTACCACCACCCCCACCGCCCAGCCACCAGGGACACCCTCCACCAGGCCCCCACTCATGTCCCCTATCACCCCCACCCCCCAGCAGTGCAGGGGCAGCCTCCACCAGGCCCCCACTCATGTCTCCCATCACCCCCCCAGCAGTGCAGGGGCAGCCTCCACCAGGCCCCCACTCATGTCTCCCCTCACTCCCACCACCCAGCAGTGCATGGGCACCCTCCACCAGGCCCCCACTCATGTCTACCACCACCCCCACCCCCAGCCACCAGGGGCACCCTCCACTAGGCCCCCACTCATGTCTACCACCACCCCCACCCCCCAGCCACCAGGGGCACCCTCCACCAGGCCCCCACTCATGTCTCTATCACCCCCACCCCCCAGCAGTGCAGGGGCAGCCCTTCACCAGGCCCCCACTCATGTCCAACTCATGTCTACCACCACCCCCACCCCCCAGCCACCAGGGGCACCCTCCACCAGGCCGCCACTCATGTCCCCTATCACCCCCACCCCCAGCAGTGCAGGGGCAGCCTCAACCAGGCCCCCACTCATGTCTCCCATCACCCCCACCCCCAGCAGTGCAGGGGCACCCTCCACCAGGCCCCCACTCATGTCTACCACCACCCCCACCCCGCAGGCCACCAGGGGAAGCCTCCACCAGGCCCCCACTCCTGTCCCCTATCATCCCCACCCCCCAGCAGTGCAGGGGCAGCCTCCACCAGGCCCCCGCTCATGTCTCCCACCACCCCCACCCCCCAGCCAAAAGGGGCAGCCTCCACCAGGCCCCCACTCATGTCCTCTATCACCCCCATCCCCCAGCAGTGCAGGGGCAGCCTCCACCAGGCCCCCACTCATGTCCAACTCATGTCTCCCTGCACCCCAAACCCCCCAGCAGTGCAGGGGCAGCCTCCACCAGGCCCCCACTCATGTCTCCCACCACCCCCATCCCCCAGCAGTGCAGGGGCAGCCTCCACCAGTCCCCCACTCATGTCCCCTATCACCCCCAACCCCCAGCAGTGCAGGGGCAGCCTCCACCAGGCCCCCACTCATGTCTACCATCACCCCCACCACCCAGCAGTGCAGGGGCACCCTCCACCAGGCCCCCACTCATGTCTACCACCACCCCCACCCCCGAGCCACCAGGGGCATCCTCCACCAGGCCCCCACTCATGTCCCCTATCACACCCACCCCCCAGCAGTGCAGGGGCAGCCTCCACCAGGCCCCCACTCATGTCTCCCATCACCCCCCAGCAGTGCAGGGGCAGCCTCCACCAGGCCCCCACTCATGTCTCCCATCACCCCCCCAGCAGTGCAGGGGCACCCTCCACCAGGCCCCCACTCATGTCTACCACCACCCCCACCCCCAGCCACCAGGGGCACCCTCCACCAGGCCCCCACTCATGTCTACCACCACCCCCACCCTCCAGCCACCAGGGGCACCCTCCACCAGGCCCAAACTCATGTCTCCCATCACCCCCACCCCCCAGCAGTGCAGGGGCACCCTCCACCAGGCCCCCACTCATGTCTACCACCACCCCCACCCCTCAGCCACCAGGGGCACCCTCCACCAGGCCCCCACTCATGTCTACCACGACCCCCACCCCCCAGCCACCAGGGGCACCCTCCACCAGGCCCCCACTCATGTCCCCTATCACACCCACCCCCCAGCAGTGCAGGGGCAGCCTCCACCAGGCCCCCACTCATGTCTACCACCACCCCCACCCCCCAGCCACCAGGGGCACCCTCCACCAGGCCCCCACTCATGTCCAACTCATGTCTCCCTGCACCCCCGCCCCCCAGCAGTGCAGGGGCAGCCTCCACCAGGCCCCCACTCATGTCTCCCACCACCTCCACCCCCCAGCAGTGCAGGGGCAGCCTCCACCAGGCCCCCACTCATGTCCCCTATCACCCCCACCCCCCAGCAGTGCAGGGGCAGCCTCCACCAGGCCCCCACTCATGTCTCCCATCATCCCCACCACCCAGCAGTGCAGGGGCACCCTCCACCAGGCCCCCACTCATGTCTACCACCACCCCCACCCCCCAGCCACCAGGGGCACCCTCCACCAGGCTCCCACTCATGTCTACCACCACCCTCACCCCCCAGCCACCAGGGGCACCCTCCACCAGGCCCCCACTCATGTCTCCCATCACCCCCACCCCCCAGCAGTGCAGGGGCACCCTCCACCAGGCCCCCACTCATGTCTACCACCACCCCCACCCCCCAGCCACCAGGGGCACCCTCCACCAGGCCCCCACTCATGTCTACCACCACCCTCACCCCCCAGCCACCAGGGGCACCCTCCACCAGGCCCCCACTCATGTCTCCCATCACCCCCACCCCCCAGCAGTGCAGGGGCACCCTCCACCAGGCCCCCACTCATGTCTACCACCACCCCCACCCCCAGCCACCAGGGGCACCCTCCACCAGGCCCCCACTCATGTCTACCACCACCCCCACCCTCCAGCCACCAGGGGCACCCTCCACCAGGCCCAAACCCATGTCTCCCATCACCCCCACCCCCCAGCAGTGCAGGGGCACCCTCCACCAGGCCCCCACTCATGTCTACCACCACCCCCACCCCTCAGCCACCAGGGGCACCCTCCACCAGGCCCCCACTCATGTCTACCACGACCCCCACCCCCCAGCCACCAGGGGTACCCTCCACCAGGCCCCCACTCATGTCCCCTATCACACCCACCCCCCAGCAGTGCAGGGGCAGCCTCCACCAGGCCCCCACTCATGTCTCCCATCACCCCCCCAGCAGTGCAGGGGCAGCCTCCACCAGGCCCCCACGCATGTCTCCCATCACCCCCACCACCCTGCAGTGCAGGGGCACCCTCCAAAAGGCCCCCACTCATGTCTACCACCACCCCCACCCCCAGCCACCAGGGGCACCCTCCACCAGGCCCCCACTCATGTCTACCACCACCCCCACCCCCGAGCCACCAGGGGCACCCTCCACCAGGCCCCCACTCATGTCTACCATCACCCCCACCCACAGCAGTGCAGGGGCACCCTCCACCAGGCCTCCACTCATGTCTCCCACCACCCCACCCCCCAGCCACCAGGGGCAGCCTCCACCAGGCCCCCACTCATGTCTACCACCACCCCCACCCCCCAGCCACCAGGGGCACCCTCCACCAGGCCCCCACTCATGTCCAACTCATGTCTCCCTGCACCCCCGCCCCCCAGCAGTGCAGGGGCAGCCTCCACCAGGCCCCCACTCATGTCTCCCACCACCTCCACCCCCCAGCAGTGCAGGGGCAGCCTCCACCAGGCCCCCACTCATGTCCCCTATCACCCCCACCCCCCAGCAGTGCAGGGGCAGCCTCCACCAGGCCCCCACTCATGTCTCCCAGCATCCCCACCACCCAGCAGTGCAGGGGCACCCTCCACCAGGCCCCCACTCATGTCTACCACCACCCCCACCCCCCAGCCACCAGGGGCACCCTCCACCAGGCTCCCACTCATGTCTACCACCACCCTCACCCCCCAGCCACCAGGGGCACCCTCCACCAGGCCCCCACTCATGTCTCCCATCACCCCCACCCCCCAGCAGTGCAGGGGCACCCTCCACCAGGCCCCCACTCATGTCTACCACCACCCCCACCCCCCAGCCACCAGGGGCACCCTCCGCCAGGCCCCCACTCATGTCTACCAGCACCCCCACCCCCAGCCACCAGGGGCACCCTCCACCAGGCCCCCACTCATGTCTACCACCACCCCCACCCCCCAGGCACCAGGGGCACCCTCCACCAGGCCCCCACTCATGTCCCCTATCACCCCCACGCCCCAGCAGTGCAGGGGCAGCCTCCACCAGGCCCCCACTCATGTCTACCATCACCCCCACCCCCCAGCCACCAGGGGCACCCTACACCAGGCCCCCACTCATGTCTACCACCACCCCCACCCCCCAGGCCACCAGGGGCAGCCTCCACCAGGCCCCCACTCATGTCCAACTCATGTCTCCCATCACCCCCACCCCCCAGCAGTGCAGGGGCAGCCTCCACCAGGCCCCCACTCATGTCCAACTCATGTCTCCCATCACCCCCCCAGCAGTGCAGGGGCAGCCTCCACCAGGCCCCCACTCATGTCTCCCATCACCCCCACCCCCCAGCAGTGCAGGGGCACCCTCCACCAGGCCCCCACTCATGTCCCCTATAACCCCCACCCCCCAGCAGTGCAGGGGCAGCCTCCACCAGGCCCCCACTCATGTCTCCCATCACCCCCACCCCCCCAGCAGTGCACGGGCACCCTCCACCAGGCCCCCACTCATGTCTACCACCATCCCCACCCCCCAGCCACCAGGGGCACCCTCAACCAGGCCCCCACTCATGTCTATCACCACCCCCACCCCCCAGCCACCAGGGGCACCCTCCACCAGGCCCCCACTCATGTCCCCTATTACCCCCACCCCTCAGCAGTGCAGGGGCAGCCTCCACCAGGCCCCCACTCATGTCTACCATCACCCCCACCCCCCAGCAGTGCAGGGGCACCCTCCACCAGGCCCGCCCTCATGTCTACCACCACCCCCACCCCCCAGCCCCAAGGGGCACCCTACACCAGGCCCCCACTCATGTCTACCACCACCCCCACCCCCCAGGCCACCAGGGGCAGCCTCCACCAGGTCCCCACTCATGTCCAACTCATGTCTCCCATCACCCCCACCCCCCAGCAGTGCAGGGGCAGCCTCCACCAGGCCCCCACCCATGTCTCCCATCACCCCCACCCCCCCAGCAGTGCAGGGGCACCCTCCACCAGGCCCCCACTCATGTCTACCACCACCCCCACCACCCAGCCACCAGGGGCACCCTCCACCAGGCCCCCACTCATGTCTACCACCACCCCCACCCCCCAGCCACCAGGGGCACCCTCCACCAGGCCCACACTCATGTCTCCCATCACCCCCACCACCCAGCAGGGCAGGGGCACCCTCCACCTGGCCCCCACTCATGTCTACCACCACCCCCACCCCCCAGCCACCAGGGGCACCCTCCACCAGGCCCCCACTCATGTCTACCACCACCCCCACCCCCCAGCCACCAGGGGCACCCTCCACCAGGCCCCCACTCATGTCCCCTATCACCCCCACCTCCCCAGCAGTGCAGGGGCAGCCTCCACCAGGCCCCCACTCATGTCTACCATCACCCCCACCCCCCAGCAGTGCAGGGGCACCCTCCACCAGGCCCGCACTCATGTCTACCACCACCCCCACCCCCCAGCCACCAGGGGCACCCTACACCAGGCCCCCACTCATGTCTACCACCACTCCCACACCCCAGGCCACCAGGGGCAGCCTCCACCAGGCCCCCACTCATGTCCAACTCATGTCTCCCATCACCCCCCCAGCAGTGCAGGGGCAGCCTCCACCAGGCCCCCACTCATGTCTCTCATCACCCCCACCCCCCAGCAGTGCAGGGGCACCCTCCACCAGGCCCCCACTCATGTCTACCACCACCCCCACCCCCCAGCCACCAGGGGCACCCTCCACCAGGCCCCCACTCATGTCTACCACCACCCCCAGCCACCAGGGGCACCCTCCACCAGGCCCCCACTCATGTCCCCTATCACGCCCACCCCCCAGCCACCAGGGGCACCCTCCACCAGGCCCCCACTCATGTCCCCTATCACCCCCACCCCCCAGCAGTGCAGGGGCAGCCTCCACCAGGCCCCCACTCATGTCTACCATCACCCCCACCCCCAGCAGTGCAGGGGCACCCTCCACCACGCCTCCACTCATGTCTCCCACCACCCCACCCCCCAGCCACCAGGGGCACCCTCCACCAGGCCCCCACTCATGTCTATCACCACCCCTACCCCCCAGGCCACCAGGGGCAGCCTCCACCAGCCCCCACTCATGTCCAACTCATGTCCCCCATCACCCCCACCCCCCAGCAGTGCAGGGGCAGCCTCCACCAGGCCCCCACTCATGTCTACCACCACCCCCACCCCCCAGCCACCAGGGGCACCCTCCACCAGGCCCCCACTCATGTCCAACTCATGTCTCCCTGCACCCCCACCCCCCAGCAGTGCAGGGGCAGCCTCCACCAGGCCCCCACTCATGTCTCGCACCACCTCCACCCCCCAGCAGTGCAGGGGCAGCCTCCACCAGGCCCCCACCATGTCCCCTATCACCCCCACCCCCCAGCAGTGCAGGGGTAGCCTCCACCAGGCCCCCACTCATGTCTCCCATCACCCCCACCCCCCAGCAGTGCAGGGGCAGCCTCCACCAGGCCCCCACTCATGTCTCCCACCACCCCCACCCCCCAGCCACCAGGGGCAGCCTCCACCAGGCCCCCACTCATGTCCTCTATCACCCCCACCCCCCAGCAGTGCAGGGGCAGCCCTTCACCAGGCCCCCACTCATGTCCAACTCATGTCTACCACCACCCCCACCCCCCAGCCACCAGGAGCACCCTCCACCAGGCCCCCACTCATGTCTACCGCCACCCCCACCCCCCAGCCACCAGGGGCACCCTCCACCAGGCCGCCACTCATGTCCCCTATAACCCCCACCCCCCAGCAGTGCAGGGGCAGCCTCCACCAGGCCCCCACTCATGTCTCCCATCACCCCCACCCCCAGCAGTGCAGGGGCACCCTCCACCAGGCCCCCACTCATGTCTACCACCACCCCCACCCCCAGGCCACCGGGGGCAGCCTCCACCAGGCCCCCACTCATGTCCCCTATCACCCCCACCCCCCAGCAGTGCAGGGGCAGCCTCCACCAGGCCCCCACTTATGTCTCCCATCACCCACACCCCCCAGCAGTGCAGGGGCAGCCTCCACCAGGCCCCAACTCATGTCTCCCACCACCCCCACCCCCCAGCCAAAAGGGGCAGCCTCCACCAGGCCCCCGCTCATGTCCTCTATCACCCCCACCCCCCAGCAGTGCAGGGGCAGCCTCCACCAGGCCCCCACTCATGTCCAACTCATGTCTACCACCACCCCCACCCCGCAGCCACCAGGGGCACCCTCCACCAGGCCCCCACTCATGTCTACCACCACCCACACAACCCAGCCACCAGGGGCACCCTCCACCAGGCCCCCACTCATGTCCCCTATCACCCCCATCCCCCAGCAGTGCAGGGGCAGCCTCCACCAGGCCTCCACTCATGTCTCCCATCACCCCCACCCCCCCAGCAGTGCAGGGGCAGCCTCCACCAGGCCCCCACTCATGTCTCCCATCATCCCCACCACCCAGCAGTGCAGGGGCACCCTCCACCAGGCCCCCACTCATGTCTACCACCACCCCCACACCCCGGCCACCAGGGGCACCCTCCACCAGGCTCCCACTCATGTCTACCACCACCCTCACCCCCCAGCCACCAGGGGCACCCTCCACCAGGCCCCCACTCATGTCTCCCATCACCCCCACCCCCCAGCAGTGCAGGGGCACCCTCCACCAGGCCCCCACTCATGTCTACCACCACCCCAACCCCCCAGCCACCAGGGGCACCCTCCACCCGGCCCCCACTCATGTCTACCAGCACCCCCACCCCCAGCCACCAGGGGCACCCTCCACCAGGCCCCCACTCATGTCTACCACCACCCCCACCCCCCAGGCACCAGGGGCACCCTCCACCAGGCCCCCACTCATGTCCCCTATCACCCCCACCCCCCAGCAGTGCAGGGGCAGCCTCCACCAGGCCCCCACTCATGTCTACCATCACCCCCACCCCCCAGCCACCAGGGGCACCCTACACCAGGCCCCCACTCATGTCTACCACCACCCCCACCCCCCAGGCCACCAGGGGCAGCCTCCACCAGGCCCCCACTCATGTCCAACTCATGTCTCCCATCACCCCCACTCCCCAGCAGTGCAGGGGCAGCCTGCACCAGGCCCCCACTCATGTCCAATTCATGTCTCCCATCACCCCCCCAGCAGTGCAGAGGCAGCCTCCACCAGGCCCCCACTCATGTCTCCTATCACCCCCACCCCTCAGCAGTGCAGGGGCAGCCTCCACCAGGCCCCCACTCATGTCTACCATCACCCCCACCCCCCAGCAGTGCAGGGGCACCCTCCACCAGGCCCGCCCTCATGTCTACCACCTCCCCGACCCCCCAGCCCCCAGGGGCACCCTACACCAGGCCCCCACTCATGTCTACCACCACCCCCACCCCCCAGGCCACCAGGGGCAGCCTCCACCAGGTCCCCACTCATGTCCAACTCATGTCTCCCATCACCCCCACCCCCCAGCAGTGCAGGGGCAGCCTCCACCAGGCCCCCACTCATGTCTCCCATCACCCCCACCCCCCCAGCAGTGCAGGGGCACCCTCTACCAGGCCCCCACTCATGTCTACCACCACCCCCACCCCCCAGCCACCAGGGGCACGCTCCACCAGGCCCCCACTCATGTCTACCACCACCCCCACACCCCAGCCACCAGGGGCACCCTCCACCAGGCCCCCACTCATGTCTACCACCACCCCGACCCCCCAGCCACCAGGGGCACCCTCCACCAGGCCCCCACTCATGTCCCCTATCACCCCCACCTCCCCAGCAGTGCAGGGGCAGCCTCCACCAGGCCCCCACTCATGTCTACCATCACCCCCACCCCCCAGCAGTTCAGGGGCACCCTCCACCAGGCCCGCACTCATGTCTACCACCACCCCCACCCCCCAGCCACCAGGGGCACCCTACACCAGGCCCCCACTCATGTCTACCACCACTCCCACACCCCAGGCCACCAGGGGCAGCCTCCACCAGGCCCCCACTCATGTCCAACTCATGTCTCCCATCACCCCCCCAGCAGTGCAGGGGCAGCCTCCACCAGGCCCCCACTCATGTGTCTCATCACCCCCACCCCCCAGCAGTGCAGGGGCACCCTCCACCAGGCCCCCACTCATGTCTACCACCACCCCCACCCCCCAGCCACCAGGGGCACCCTCCACCAGGCCCCCACTCATGTCTACCACCACCCCCAGCCACCAGGGGCACCCTCCACCAGGCCCCCACTCATGTCCCCTATCACCCCCACCCCCCAGCAGTGCAGGGGCAGCCTCCACCAGGCCCCCACTCATGTCTACCATCACCCCCACCCCCCAGCAGTGCAGGGGCACCCTCCACCAGGCACACACTCATGTCTACCACCACCCCCCAGGCCACCAGGGGCACCCTACACCAGGCCCCCACTCGTGTCTACCACCACCCCCACCCCCCAGGCCACCAGGGGCAGCCTCCACCAGGCCCCCACTCATGTCCAACTCAGGTCTCCCATAACCCCCACCCGCCGACAGTGCAGGGGCAGCCTCCACCAGGCCCCCACTCATGTATCCCATCACCCCCCCAGCAGTGCAGGGGCAGCCTCCACGAGGCCCCCACTCATGTCTCCCATCACCCCCACCCCCCAGCAGTGCAGGGGCACCTTCCACCAGGCCCCCACTCATGTCTACCACCACCCCCACCCCCCAACCACCAGGGGCACCCTCACCAGTCCCCCACTCATGTCTACCACCACCCCCACCCCCCAGCCACCAGGGGCACCCTCCACCAGGCCCCCACTCATGCCCCCTATCATCCCCACCCCCCAGCAGTGCAGGGGCAACCTCCACCAGCCCCCCACTCATGTCTACCATCACCCCCACCCCCCCAGCAGTGCAGGGGCACCCTCCACCAGGCCCGCACTCATGTCTACCACCACCCCCACCCCCCAGCCACCAGAGGCACCCTACACCAGGCCCCCACTCATGTCTACCACCACCCCCACCCCCCAGGCCACCAGGGGCAGCCTCCACCAGGCCCCCACTCATGTCCAACTCATGTCTCCCATCGCCCCCAACCCCCAGCAGTGCAGGGGCAGCCTCCACCAGGCCCCCACTCATGTCTCCCATCACCCCCACCCCCCAGGAGTGCAGGGGCACCCTCCACCAGGCCCCCACTCATGTCTACCACCACCCCCACCCCCCAGCCACCAGGGGCACCCTCCACCAGGCCCCCACTCATGTCCAACTCATGTCTCCCTGCACCCCCACCCCCCGCCAGTGCAGGAGCAGCCTCCACCAGGCCCCCACTCATGTCTCCCACCACCCCCACCCCCCAGCAATGCAGGGGCAGCTTCCACCAGGCCCCCACTCATGTCCCCTATCACCCCCACCCCCCAGCAGTGCAGGGGCAGCCTCCACCAGGCACCCACTCATGTCTACCACCATCCCCACCCCCCAGCAGTGCAGGGGCAGCCTCCACCAGACCCCCACTCATGTCTCCCACCACCCCCACACCCCAGCCACCAGGGGCAGCCTCCACCAGGCCCCCACTCATGTCCAACTCATGTCTCCCTGCACCCCCACCCCCCAGCAGTGCAGGGGCAGCCTCCACCAGGCCCCCACTCATGTCTCCCACCACCCCCACCCCCCAGCAGTGCAGGGGCAGCCTCCACCAGTCCCCCACACATGTCCGCTATCACTCCACCCCCCAGCAGTGCAGGGGCAGCCTCCACCAGGCCCCCACTCAAGTCTACCATCACCCCCACCCCCCCAGCAGTGCAGGGGCACCCTCCACCAGGCCCCCACTCATGTCTACCACCAACCCCACCCCCCAGCCACCAGGGGCACCCTCCACCAGGCCCCCACTCATGTCTACCACCACCCCCACCGCCCAGCCACCAGGGACACCCTCCACCAGGCCCCCACTCATGTCCCCTATCACCCCCACCCCCCAGCAGTGCAGGGGCAGCCTCCACCAGGCCCCCACTCATGTCTCCCATCACCCCCCCAGCAGTGCAGGGGCAGCCTCCACCAGGCCCCCACTCATGTCTCCCATCACTCCCACCACCCAGCAGTGCATGGGCACCCTCCACTAGGCCCCCACTCATGTCTACCACCACCCCCACCCCCCAGCCACCAGGGGCACCCTCCACCAGGCCCCCACTCATGTCTCTATCACCCCCACCCCCCAGCAGTGCAGGGGCAGCCCTTCACCAGGCCCCCACTCATGTCCAACTCATGTCTACCACCACCCCCACCCCCCAGCCACCAGGGGCACCCTCCACCAGGCCGCCACTCATGTCCCCTATCACCCCCACCCCCCAGCAGTGCAGGGGCAGCCTCAACCAGGCCCCCACTCATGTCTCCCATCACCCCCACCCCCAGCAGTGCAGGGGCACCCTCCACCAGGCCCCCACTCATGTCTACCACCACCCCCACCCCCCAGGCCACCAGGGGAAGCCTCCACCAGGCCCCCACTCCTGTCCCCTATCATCCCCACCCCCCAGCAGTGCAGGGGCAGCCTCCACCAGGCCCCCACTCATGTCTCCCACCACCCCCACCCCCCAGCCAAAAGGGGCAGCCTCCACCAGGCCCCCACTCATGTCCTCTATCACCCCCATCCCCCAGCAGTGCAGGGGCAGCCTCCACCAGGCCCCCACTCATGTCCAACTCATGTCTCCCTGCACCCCAAACCCCCCAGCAGTGCAGGGGCAGCCTCCACCAGGCCCCCACTCATGTCTCCCACCGCCCCCATCCCCCAGCAGTGCAGGGGCAGCCTCCACCAGTCCCCCACTCATGTCCCCTATCACCCCCAACCCCCAGCAGTGCAGGGGCAGCCTCCACCAGGCCCCCACTCATGTCTACCATCACCCCCACCCCCCAGCAGTGCAGGGGCACCCTCCACCAGGCCCCCACTCATGTCTACCACCACCCCCACCCCCGAGCCACCAGGGGCATCCTCCACCAGGCCCCCACTCATGTCCCCTATCACACCCACCCCCCAGCAGTGCAGGGGCAGCCTCCACCAGGCCCCCACTCATGTCTCCCATCACCCCCCAGCAGTGCAGGGGCAGCCTCCACCAGGCCCCCACTCATGTCTCCCATCACCCCCCCAGCAGTGCAGGGGCACCCTCCACCAGGCCCCCACTCATGTCTACCACCACCCCCACCCCCAGCCACCAGGGGCACCCTCCACCAGGCCCCCACTCATGTCTACCACCACCCCCACCCTCCAGCCACCAGGGGCACCCTCCACCAGGCCCAAACTCATGTCTCCCATCACCCCCACCCCCCAGCAGTGCAGGGGCACCCTCCACCAGGCCCCCACTCATGTCTACCACCACCCCCACCCCTCAGCCACCAGGGGCACCCTCCACCAGGCCCCCACTCATGTCTACCACGACCCCCACCCCCCAGCCACCAGGGGCACCCTCCACCAGGCCCCCACTCATGTCCCCTATCACACCCAACCCCCAGCAGTGCAGGGGCAGCCTCCACCAGGCCCCCACTCATGTCTCCCATCACCCCCCCAGCAGTGCAGGGGCAGCCTCCACCAGGCCCCCACTCATGTCTTCCATCACCCCCACCACCCTGCAGTGCAGGGGCACCCTCCACCAGGCCCCCACTCATGTCTACCACCACCCCCACCCCCAGCCACCAGGGGCACCCTCCACCAGGCCCCCACTCATGTCTACCACCACCCCCACCCCCGAGCCACCAGGGGCACCCTCCACCAGGCCCCCACTCATGTCTACCATCACCCCCACCCACAGCAGTGCAGGGGCACCCTCCACCAGGCCTCCACTCATGTCTCCCACCACCCCACCCCCCAGCCACCAGGGGCAGCCTCCACCAGGCCCCCACTCATGTCTACCACCACCCCCACCCCCCAGCCACCAGGGGCACCCTCCACCAGGCCCCCACTCATGTCCAACTCATGTCTCCCTGCACCCCCACCCCCCAGCAGTGCAGGGGCAGCCTCCACCAGGCCCCCACTCATGTCTCCCACCACCTCCACCCCCCAGCAGTGCAGGGGCAGCCTCCACCAGGCCCCCACTCATGTCCCCTATCACCCCCACCCCCCAGCAGTGCAGGGGCAGCCTCCACCAGGCCCCCACTCATGTCTCCCATCATCCCCACCACCCAGCAGTGCAGGGGCACCCTCCACCAGGCCCCCACTCATGTCTACCACCACCCCCACCCCCCAGCCGCCAGGGGCACCTTCCACCAGGCTCCCACTCATGTCTACCACCACCCACACCCCCCAGCCACCAGGGGCACCCTCCACCAGGCCCCCACTCATGTCTCCCATCACCCCCACCCCCCAGCAGTGCAGGGGCACCCTCCACCAGGCCCCCACTCATGTCTACCACCACCCCCACCCCCCAGCCACCGGGGGCACCCTCCACCAGGCCCCCACTCATGTCTACCAGCACCCCCACCCCCAGCCACCAGGGGCACCCTCCACCAGGCCCCCACTCATGTCTACCACCACCCCCACCCCCCAGGCACCAGGGGCACCCTCTACCAGGCCCCCACTCATGTCCCCTATCACCCCCACCCCCCAGCAGTGCAGGGGCAGCCTCCACCAGGCCCCCACTCATGTCTACCATCACCCCCACCCCCCAGCAACCAGGGGCACCCTACACCAGGCCCCCACTCATGTCTACCACCACCCCCACCCCCCAGGCCACCAGGGGCAGCCTCCACCAGGCCCCCACTCATGTCCAACTCATGTCTCCCATCACCCCCACCCCCCAGCAGTGCAGGGGCAGCCTCCACCAGGCCCCCACTCATGTCCAACTCATGTCTCCCATCACCCCCCCAGCAGTGCAGGGGCAGCCTCCACCAGGCCCCCACTCATGTCTCCCATCACCCCCACCCCCCAGCAGTGCAGGGGCACCCTCCACCAGGCCCCCACTCATGTCCCCTATAACCCCCACCCCCCAGCAGTGCAGGGGCAGCCTCCACCAGGCCCCCACTCATGTCTCCCATCACCCCCACCCCCCCAGCAGTGCAGGGGCACCCTCCACCAGGCCCCCACTCGTGTCTACCACCATCCCCACCCCCCAGCCACCAGGGGCACCCTCAACCAGGCCCCCACTCATGTCTACCACCACCCCCACCCCCCAGCCACCAGGGGCACCCTCCACCAGGCCCCCACTCATGTCCCCTATCACCCCCACCCCTCAGCAGTGCAGGGGCAGCCTCCACCAGGCCCCCACTCATGTCTACCATCACCCCCACCCCCCAGCAGTGCAGGGGCACCCTCCACCAGGCCCGCCCTCATGTCTACCACCACCCCCACCCCCCAGCCCCCAGGGGCACCCTACACCAGGCCCCCACTCATGTCTACCACCACCCCCACCCCCCAGGCCACCAGGGGCAGCCTCCACCAGGTCCCCACTCATGTCCAACTCATGTCTCCCATCACCCCCACCCCCCAGCAGTGCAGGGGCAGCCTCCACCAGGCCCCCACCCATGTCTCCCATCACCCCCACCCCCCCAGCAGTGCAGGGGCACCCTCCACCAGGCCCCCACTCATGTCTACCACCACCCCCACCACCCAGCCACCAGGGGCACCCTCCACCAGGCCCCCACTCATGTCTACCACCACCCCCACCCCCCAGCCACCAGGGGCACCCTCCACCAGGCCCACACTCATGTCTCCCATCACCCCCACCACCCAGCAGGGCAGGGGCACCCTCCACCTGGCCCCCACTCATGTCTACCACCACCCCCACCCCCCAGCCACCAGGGGCACCCTCCACCAGGCCCCCACTCATGTCTACCACCACCCCCACCCCCCAGCCACCAGGGGCACCCTCCACCAGGCCCCCACTCATGTCCCCTATCACCCCCACCTCCCCAGCAGTGCAGGGGCAGCCTCCACCAGGCCCCCACTCATGTCTACCATCACCCCCACCCCCCAGCAGTGCAGGGGCACCCTCCACCAGGCCCGGACTCATGTCTACCACCACCCCGACCCCCCAGCCACCAGGGGCACCCTACACCAGGCCCCCACTCATGTCTACCACCACTCCCACACCCGAGGCCACCAGGGGCAGCCTCCACCAGGCCCCCACTCATGTCCAACTCATGTCTCCCATCACCCCCCCAGCAGTGCAGGGGCAGCCTCCACCAGGCCCCCACTCATGTCTCTCATCACCCCCACCCCCCAGCAGTGCAGGGGCACCCTCCACCAGGCCCCCACTCATGTCTACCACCACCCCCACCCCCCAGCCACCAGGGGCACCCTCCACCAGGCCCCCACTCATGTCTACCACCACCCCCGCCACCAGGGGCACCCTCCACCAGGCCCCCACTCATGTCCCCTATCACCCCCACCCCCCAGCCACCATGGGCACCCTCCACCAGGCCCCCACTCATGTCCCCTATCACCCCCACCCCCCAGCAGTGCAGGGGCAGCCTCCACCAGGCCCCCACTCATGTCTACCATCACCCCCACCCCCAGCAGTGCAGGGGCACCCTCCACCACGCCTCCACTCATGTCTCCCACCACCCCACCCCCCAGCCACCAGGGGCACCCTCCACCAGGCCCCCACTCATGTCTATCACCACCCCTACCCCCCAGGCCACCAGGGGCAGCCTCCACCAGCCCCCACTCATGTCCAACTCATGTCTCCCATCACCCCACCCCCCAGCAGTGCAGGGGCAGCCTCCACCAGGCCCCCACTCATGTCTACCACCACCCCCACCCCCCAGCCACCAGGGGCACCCTCCACCAGGCCCCCACTCATGTCCAACTCATGTCTCCCTGCACCCCCACCCCCCAGCAGTGCAGGGGCAGCCTCCACCAGGCCCCCACTCATGTCTCCCACCACCTCCACCCCCCAGCAGTGCAGGGGCAGCCTCCACCAGGCCCCCACCATGTCCCCTATCACCCCCACCCCCCAGCAGTGCAGGGGTAGCCTCCACCAGGCCCCCACTCATGTCTCCCATCACCCCCACCCCCCAGCAGTGCAGGGGCAGCCTCCACCAGGCCCCCACTCATGTCTCCCACCACCCCCACCCCCCAGCCACCAGGGGCAGCCTCCACCAGGCCCCCACTCATGTCCTCTATCACCCCCACCCCCCAGCAGTGCAGGGGCAGCCCTTCACCAGGCCCCCACTCATGTCCAACTCATGTCTACCACCACCCCCACCCCCCAGCCACCAGGAGCACCCTCCACCAGGCCCCCACTCATGTCTACCGCCACCCCCACCCCCCAGCCACCAGGGGCACCCTCCACCAGGCCGCCACTCATGTCCCCTATAACCCCCACCCCCCAGCAGTGCAGGGGCAGCCTCCACCAGGCCCCCACTCATGTCTCCCATCACCCCCACCCCCAGCAGTGCAGGGGCACCCTCCACCAGGCCCCCACTCATGTCTACCACCACCCCCACCCCCAGGCCACCAGGGGCAGCCTCCACCAGGCCCCCACTCATGTCCCCTATCACCCCCACCCCCCAGCAGTGCAGGGGCAGCCTCCACCAGGCCCCCACTTATGTCTCCCATCACCCACACCCCCCAGCAGTGCAGGGGCAGCCTCCACCAGGCCCCAACTCATGTCTCCCACCACCCCCACCCCCCAGCCAAAAGGGGCAGCCTCCACCAGGCCCCCGCTCATGTCCTCTATCACCCCCACCCCCCAGCAGTGCAGGGGCAGCCTCCACCAGGCCCCCACTCATGTCCAACTCATGTCTACCACCACCCCCACCCCGCAGCCACCAGGGGCACCCTCCACCAGGCCCCCACTCATGTCTACCACCACCCCCACAACCCAGCCACCAGGGGCACCCTCCACCAGGCCCCCACTCATGTCCCCTATCACCCCCATCCCCCAGCAGTGCAGGGGCAGCCTCCACCAGGCCTCCACTCATGTCTCCCATCACCCCACCCCCCCAGCAGTGCAGGGGCAGCCTCCACCAGGCCCCCACTCATGTCTCCCATCATCCCCACCACCCAGCAGTGCAGGGGCACCCTCCACCAGGCCCCCACTCATGTCTACCACCACCCCCACACCCCGGCCACCAGGGGCACCGTCCACCAGGCTCCCACTCATGTCTACCACCACCCTCACCCCCCAGCCACCAGGGGCACCCTCCACCAGGCCCCCACTCATGTCTCCCATCACCCCCACCCCCCAGCAGTGCAGGGGCACCCTCCACCAGGCCCCCACTCATGTCTACCACCACCCCCACCCCCAGCCACCAGGGGCACCCTCCACCAGGCCCCCACTCATGTCTACCAGCACCCCCACCCCCAGCCACCAGGGGCACCCTCCACCAGGCCCCCACTCATGTCTACCACCACCCCCACCCCCCAGGCACCAGGGGCACCCTCCACCAGGCCCCCACTCATGTCCCCTATCACCCCCACCCCCCAGCAGTGCAGGGGCAGCCTCCACCAGGCCCCCACTCATGTCTACCATCACCCCCACCCCCCAGCCACCAGGGGCACCCTACACCAGGCCCCCACTCATGTCTACCACCACCCCCACCCCCCAGGCCACCAGGGGCAGCCTCCACCAGGCCCCCACTCATGTCCAACTCATGTCTCCCATCACCCCCACCCCCCAGCAGTGCAGGGGCAGCCTCCACCAGGCCCCCACTCATGTCCAACTCATGTCTCCCTTCACCCCCCCAGCAGTGCAGGGGCAGCCTCCACCAGGCCCCCACTCATGTCTCCCATCACCCCCACCCCCCAGCAGTGCAGGGGCACCCTCCACCAGGCCCCCACTCATGTCCCCTATAACCCCCACCCCCCAGCAGTGCAGGGGCAGCCTCCACCAGGCCCCCACTCATGTCTCCCATCACCCCCACCCCCCCAGCAGTGCAGGGACACCCTCCACCAGGCCCCCACTCATGTCTACCACCATCCCCACCCCCCAGCCACCAGGGGCACCCTCAACCAGGCCCCCACTCATGTCTACCACCACCCCCACCCCCCAGCCACCAGGGGCACCCTCCACCAGGCCCCCACTCATGTCCCCTATCACCCCCACCCCTCAGCAGTGCAGGGGCAGCCTCCACCAGGCCCCCACTCATGTCTACCATCACCCCCACCCCCCAGCAGTGCAGGGGCACCCTCCACCAGGCCCGCCCTCATGTCTACCACCACCCCGACCCCCCAGCCCCCAGGGGCACCCTACACCAGGCCCCCACTCATGTCTACCACCACCCCCACCCCCCAGGCCACCAGGGGCAGCCTCCACCAGGTCCCCACTCATGTCCAACTCATGTCTCCCATCACCCCCACCCCCCAGCAGTGCAGGGGCAGCCTCCACCAGGCCCCCACTCATATCTCCCATCACCCCCACCCCCCCAGCAGTGCAGGGGCACCCTCCACCAGGCCCCCACTCATGTCTACCACCACCCCCACCACCCAGCCACCAGGGGCACCCTCCACCAGGCCCCCACTCATGTCTACCACCACCCCCACCCCCCAGCCACCAGGGGCACCCTCCACCAGGCCCACACTCATGTCTCCCATCACCCCCACCACCCAGCAGGGCAGGGGCACCCTCCACCTGGCCCCCACTCATGTCTACCACCACCCCCACCCCCCAGCCACCAGGGGCACCCTCCACCAGGCCCCCACTCATGTCTACCACCACCCCCACCCCCCAGCCACCAGGGGCACCCTCCACCAGGCCCCCACTCATGTCCCCTATCACCCCCACCTCCCCAGCAGTGCAGGGGCAGCCTCCACCAGGCCCCCACTCATGTCTACCATCACCCCCACCCCCCAGCAGTGCAGGGGCACCCTCCACCAGGCCCGCACTCATGTCTACCACCACCCCCACCCCCCAGCCACCAGGGGCACCCTACACCAGGCCCCCACTCATGTCTACCACCACTCCCACACCCCAGGCCACCAGGGGCAGCCTCCACCAGGCCCCCACTCATGTCCAACTCATGTCTCCCATCACCCCCCCAGAAGTGCAGGGGCAGCCTCCACCAGGCCCCCACTCATGTCTCTCATCACCCCCACCCCCCAGCAGTGCAGGGGCACCCTCCACCAGGCCCCCACTCATGTCTACCACCACCCCCACCCCCCAGCCACCAGGGGCACCCTCCACCAGGCCCCCACTCATGTCTACCACCACCCCCAGCCACCAGGGGCACCCTCCACCAGGCCCCCACTCATGTCCCCTATCACCCCCACCCCCCAGCAGTGCAGGGGCAGCCTCCACCAGGCCCCCACTCATGTCTACCATCACCCCCACCCCCCAGCAGTGCAGGGGCACCCTCCACCAGGCACACACTCATGTCTACCACCACCCCCCAGCCACCAGGGGCACCCTACACCAGGCCACCACTCGTGTCTACCACCACCCCCACCCCCCAGGCCACCAGGGGCAGCCTCCACCAGGCCCCCACTCATGTCCAACTCAGGTCTCCCATAACCCCCACCCGCCGGCAGTGCAGGGGCAGCCTCCACCAGGCCCCCACTCATGTATCCCATCACCCCACCAGCAGTGCAGGGGCAGCCTCCACGAGGCCCCCACTCATGTCTCCCATCACCCCCACCCCCCAGCAGTGCAGGGGCACCTTCCACCAGGCCCCCACTCATGTCTACCACCACCCCCACCCCCCAACCACCAGGGGCACCCTCCACCAGTCCCCCACTCATGTCTACCACCACCCCCACCCCCCAGCCACCAGGGGCACCCTCCACCAGGCCCCCACTCATGCCCCCTATCATCCCCACCCCCCAGCAGTGCAGGGGCAACCTCCACCAGCCCCCCACTCATGTCTACCATCACCCCCACCCCCCAGCAGTGCAGGGGCACCCTCCACCAGGCCCGCACTCATCTCTACCACCACCCCCACCCCCCAGCCACCAGGGGCACCCTACACCAGGCCCCCACTCATGTCTACCACCACCCCCACCCCCCAGGCCACCAGGGGCATCCTCCACCAGGCCCCCACTCATGTCCAACTCATGTCTCCCATCGCCCCCAACCCCCAGCAGTGCAGGGGCAGCCTCCACCAGGCCCCCACTCATGTCTCCCATCACCCCCACCCCCCAGGAGTGCAGGGGCACCCTCCACCAGGCCCCCACTCATGTCTACCACCACCCCCACCCCCCAGCCACCAGGGGCACCCTCCACCAGGCCCCCACTCATGTCCAACTCATGTCTCCCTGCACCCCCACCCCCCAGCAGTGCAGGAGCAGCCTCCACCAGGCCCCCACTCATGTCTCCCACCACCCCCACCCCCCAGCAATGCAGGGGCAGCTTCCACCAGGCCCCCACTCATGTCCCCTATCACCCCCACCCCCCAGCAGTGCAGGGGCAGCCTCCACCAGGCCCCCACTCATGTCTCCTATCACCCCCACCCCCCAGCAGTGCAGGGGCAGCCTCCACCAGGCCACCACTCATGTCTCCCACCACCCCCACCCCCCAGCCACCAGGGGCAGCCTCCACCAGGCCCCCACTCATGTCCAACTCATGTCTCCCATCACCCCCACCCCTCAGCAGTGCAGGGGCAGCCTCCACCAGGCCCCCACTCATGTCTACCATCACCCCCACTCCCCAGCAGTGCAGGGGCAGCCTCCACCAGGCCCCACTCATGTCTACCACCACCCCCACCACCCAGCAGTTCAGGGGCAGCCTCCACCAGGCCCCCCACTCATGTCTCCCACCACCCCCACCCCCCAGCCACCAGGGGTAGCCTCCACCAGGCCCCCACTCATGTCCAATTAATGTCTTCCTGCACCCCCACCCCCCAGCAGTGCAGGGGCAGCCTCCACCAGGCCCCCACGCATGTCTAACACCACCCCCACCCCCCAGCAGTGCAGGGGCAGCCTCCACCAGGCCCCCACCCCTGTCCCCTATCACCCCCACCCCCCAGCAGTGCAGGGGCAGCCTCCACCAGGCCCCCACTCATGTCTACCATCACCCCCACCCCCCAGCAGTGCAGGGGCACCCTCCACCAGGCCCCCACTCATGTCTACCACCACCCCCACCCCCCAGCCACCAGGGGCACCCTCCACCAGGCCCCCACTCATGTCTACCACCACCCCCAGCCACCAGGGGCACCCTCCGCCAGGCCCCCACTCATGTCCTCTATCACCCCCACCCCCCAGCAGTGCAGGGACAGCCTCCACCAGGCCCCCACTCATGTCTACCATCACCCCCACCCCCCAGCAGTGCAGGGGCACCCTCCACCAGGCCCCCACTCATGTCTACCCCCACCCCCACCCCCCAGCCACCAGGGGCACCCTCCAGCAGGCCCCCACTCATGTCTACCACCACCCCCACCCCCCAGCCACCAGGGGCAGCCTCCACCAGGCCCCCACTCATGTCCAACTCATGTCTCCCATCACCCCCCAGCAGTGCAGGGGCACCCTCCACCAGGCCCCCACTCATGTCTACCACCACCCTACCCCCCAGCCACCAGGGGCACCCTCCACCAGGCCCCCACTCATGTCTACCACCACCCCCACCCCCCAGCCACCAGGGGCACCCTCCACCAGGCCCCCACTCATGTCTCCCATCACCCCCACCCCCCAGCAGTGCAGGGGCACCCTCCACCAGGCCCCCACTCATGTCTACCACCACCCTACCCCCCAGCCACCAGGGGCACCCTCCACCAGGCCCCCACTCATGTCTACCACCACCCCCACCCCCCAGCCACCAGGGGCACCCTCCACCAGGCCCCCACTCATGTCTCCCATCACCCCCACCCCCCAGCAGTGCAGGGGCACCCTCCACCAGGCCCCCACTCATGTCCCCCAGCCAACATGTCGCCACAATCTAGATCCCTGGCCCTTATGGTCAGCCTCCAAATGCCAAACACCCACCTGAGTATTGCATCCACCCACTTAGAAATGGCAAAAACATGATATAGCCCCAATTGCAAGTTTTGAAATGAACACATGTCCCTCACATACACCCAATGGGTGTCAGTGAATGTCAAAACCCATATCATGATATGCATGAAACCAATAAGATGATACTACACATTGAAGTTTGAAGAAAAAATATGTATTAAACGCAACATAAATTGAATCAAAAATAAACAAACAATAATGGAAATTTTTTTTTAAAAAACCAGCAGGTACGTGAAATAATGCAAAACCACAAATCATAATGCAAACGAAAGGTGTCCAAAGTCACAGTCCACAAAAGTAAATCCAATGAAAAATTAAAATCGAAAACCATTGCTCCATGGGGAAATCATAAAAAAAATGAAAATCCAAAAGTCAACTACATACAGATAACAATCCAGGGTCCATGATCCCAACCGAAGAAATGAAACCTATCTAATAACACTACCTAAAAAAAAAACTATGTACAAAAATGTGGCCCATTGTCCAAAACGTCAAAAAAAATGCTAAACCAAAGGAAACCTAACACTAACTACAGAACTATTTACAAGGGCAGCGGGCTAGTCCGACGGCTCACTTCGGGATGTTCCGGGCCAGGGCATCATCGAACTCCTGCTCGATATCCTGGAGGCGCTCCTCCTCCATGGCCCGAGGGTCCGCAGGGCCGTCCACATGTTCCCCCCAAACTCCCTGCGGATTGCCTCGAGGCACTCGGCCCGCCTCAGGGCCCTCCGCATGGAGTTCTCCGCCCTGACCATCGTGAGCCGTGCCTCTTCCGCCCGCTGCCGCTCCGCATCTATGGCGTGGCCCAACCGCTGCCACACGGAAGACACTTCCCATCCTGGGTCCTCCTGCCCTCCGGCCGATGCCTGCCCCTCCGATGTCGAAGGCCCCGAGCCATCATGGCTCCCACCACGTTGCTGCTGCTGCTGCGCCTCTGCCCGTGCACTGCCTCCTGCTGCCTGCACATCCTCCGCTGGCTGGGGTGCAGTCGTTGATGTGGCCACCCCTGCTGGACGTCTGACTCCCGACTGTGACAGGGAAGCCTCCTCCACCAGCCTGGCCCCACCGTCAGAGGCAGCTCCACAGGGCACCCAGGTGACTGATGGGTGGGAAGATGGCACGGAGGACGACTGGCGCACAGGGGGTTCAGTTGAGGAGGGGGTCGGAGCAAGCCCCATCAAATGGAGGAATCCGGCCTGGGTGACCTGTCCCAGTAGGCCGACGCAGTCAACGAGCCATTAGAGATGACGTGCAGTCTCCTCATGAAAAGACTGCAGGTCACCTCGCATGGCCCGTTGACGCAACGCCACACCAGTCAGGTCAGGCTCAACCCGGACCCGGATAGCCAAGTCCACAGGCGGAGGAAGGCCAGTTGTCGTGATCTCATCCCCTGCCTGAAAACGGGTCTGGACGTAGGCATCCCTGCTGGTGCAAGATGATGCAGTGACAGGATCAGGGACAGGATTACACACAGCCACCTCTGTGGGACCTGTGCTGCCTCCTGTCCCTGGTCCTGCACTGCACCACTAGCACCAGTGGAATCCCCACCTCCAGACCCCGTCTCTGTTGGTTGCATGGTCTCCTACTCCACCAAACCCCCCACCAACCTGGATGACTCCGTGCCATCTTCCACCGTTGGGCCCTGTGGGGTTCCAGCTGTCCCTTCTGCTGCCGAGGAGTCCAACTCCGACCTCCGCCTCTTGGACCTCCCCCTGGCAGCTACGGCCTGGGATGCGGCACTGGACTCCTCACTCCCTGATGAGATCACAACCTGGGAGGGAAGCCGGGCCTTGCGTCTCCGGCTGGCGGTGCGATCCCCGCCGCTGTGCTCCACAGCACCTTCTCCGCCCTCTTCATCAGTTGACGCTGCAGACAGGGCAAAATAAAACACAGGCATCAGGGCACTGTACAATGGACACATACACACATGACAGTTGCACATGAGTGGCATTGGCAAACCTCAGACATGGCATCACAATTGGCAACAAACATGTCATTTCTACATGCACACATGAGCCATACCACAGCCACATCGCAACTGCCAGCACCATCCATACACATACAACAGCAGGAGCAGGCAAAGGTGTGCCAGACATCACATGCAACACAGGGAGTGCACTACACATGCCCACACACCACCACACTTGCATGCATGTGTACACCTCAGCCAACTGTCGCAGTGTTCCGATGGGCATCCATGTCACATCTGCCAATCAGGCTTCCACATCCCGCTGTCACATGCATCCATGTTGCATCACTGTTGCACCCTTGTCAAATACACACACATGCACATGTACACAGTGCTGATACATGCAGCTGAAAACAACATACATGCGTGACATCACGAACATGCCTACTTACATACACATTCATCCAAACATGTGAGCCCACACAACTGCATTTGGCATGCAAGCCTACACTCACAAGCACTATCCATGTCTCACACATGACAGCCCTCGCATGTGTTAGCCTCACGGTCCTGTACACCCCCACCCATACTCGGCCCCATACAAACAGATGTGCAACCGGCACACTACTGGCACATCACCACACGCACAGCTTACAATCATGATGCATGTACACTTACCGCTCGTCTCCAGACGGGTCTGCCTCTCAGGGACCTGGACATGGAGCGCTGGGGATATGCGTTCCAGGACCCTCATCTGATCTTCCGACAAGTGGCCCCGGCGCCCCTTAGCATCCGCTGCCTTCAAGAGGCGCCGGGCCTTGCTGAGGGTCCTGGACCTGAAGTCCTCCCAGCGCTTCTTGACATGTTGGAAGTCGCGGACTGCCACCCCCTCCGCGTAGATGGCAGTCACGATGTCCGTCCAGATCCGAGTCCGTCCTTCCTTGTCGGCACGCACCCTTCCATAGAGGGCATCATACTGCCCCAGGACTTGCTCCACCAGGACACCAACTTCCCTGGCACTGAAGCTGGTGCCCTTCTGCCTCTCTGGCCGGGGGTTGTCAGTGGTGCCAGATGTTGCAGTGTCCGACATGACAACCCCAGAGGCAGGAGTGGGTGGGCAACTGGGTCCTGGGGCTGGGCTGTGGAGCGATGGAATCCCAGTCGGGAGTCTTCTGTTCCAGCAGGGGTGGTCACAGCAACAGCACCCCTGGCTGATGTGCAGGCAGCAAATGGCAGGGCACGTGGGCAGCAGGCAGTCAGGCAGGAGCAGATGGCAGGTGGGAGTGTGCTCGTGGCTCTGGGGGGCAGTAAATCGGCTTTCTGGGCAGGAGCGTGGTCTTCCGTGTGCTTACGCGTGGCCAGCTTGATACAGAGTGATTTGGCACGTGAAAAGTCCTGCACGTCTGCGTGTAATTTGAGGAAAGGCCCTTAGCGCGTACATGCGTCTGCACGCATACGCGATTTCATTGGCCCAAAGGCCCCCATGCGCAGCTGTGATGTCACGCGCATGGGCGTAGAGAATGGCGCGTGTAAAAAAAATGATACACGTCCGAGTGTCAAAGCGTGTAATTGGTGGAAATGGCCTCATCACGTATGCGCGTCTGTGACGTGTGTATAAAAGGTACGTGTAGAACGCCATTTCCTTGTATGTGCTTTTCGTGGAGAGCGAGTGGGTGAAATCTGTACTTCTTGTCGGTTCACACGCGATTTACTTCACGGCGTTTCCAGTTCGTACTCCCTGTTAACTCTGACAGCTTTTTCTCTTTTCCTCTTTTTCCTGGGCCTGTTTCCTCAAACAGCGTTCCCTTCTACTGTTGTCCTGTCTCCTCAGACAGCGTTCAATTCTTCTTTTGGCGGGGGTGTTGCCAATGCGCACACGTGCATATTTTTCACGCTTTTGTTCCTGGCAGACGGTGAGCCGCGCACGTATTTAACATCTGTGCTTGCCCCGTGTGTCGCGTACCCCTTCAGAGGTCATTCTAGGCTGCGTGTGACACGCATACGTTCATTCTTATGTTTCTGGGTGCCACAGCGTAGTGCAGGTTTATTTTTCCACGCATGTGGTCTAGGAGGGGTTGTGTGCACCTTACTTCCCTTTTTTGGGGTGCCTGTGCGTTGCGTGACCCGTCATCTTTCCCCAGGGGTGACATACAACCTTGCTAGAGCACTAGGGTATGATTACCATGTGGTACCCAACCCCTTTGACCCTCAATTGCCCAGGACAATAGTTCACATCGACTCCCATACGCACAATAACATCAGTGCCATGGCTGGGAGGCGAACAAGCCGTAAGGGTGGCAAAGGTGGCCGAGCCCCACGTGGTGGCCGTGGTGGATCCGGTAGGGGACGTGGCCTTGACTTGCAGGATGCCTCTAGCCCCCCATGTGTGGAGGACCAGTCAGGGACACCCAAGGCCCCCCCCCCCCGGTTGAGGTTAACGTGGCTGACACCATCCATGCTCAGCCCTTGTTGCACCAGCCCACTGTGGAACCAGACCTGGCACAGGATGACTCCATGGCTGACTTCCAGGTCAGCAGGTCTAGGCCACGTGCGCTGGTGAACGTTGGTGTCATCAGGCCACGTGGATCAGGGGCAGCTAGGTCATCTGCTGCCCCGCGTAGGCAGACTGGGGAGGCTGCAGGGGCTGCTGCGGCTCCATCCACCCCACCTCTCACACACCCAGCCAGGACAGTGTCGGTCCAAGTCCATCATGCTGACATTCCCCCTGACACCATCACACTTGAGCTAATGCCTGCACCAACTCCCATGCTGAGTGTGCAATCCCACACTCCTAGTACAGAGTCCACCGGGGCTCCTGCCCCTAGTGTCCAGAGTGGCGTAGGACACTCAGGATCCCCACCACCTTCCAAGCGGAAGAGGAAGAGTGCTCGTCCAGTAGAGGCTGATACCCCAGACACGGCTACACAGTCCGGCCCGTCAAGGAAGCCCAGCTTCAATGAGGCCGAACTGAATGCACTTGTAGAGTATGCGTCCGCACATGACTGCGAAATGGTGATTGTTGCAGGATCCAAGACCACACCTGCACAACGTCAGGCACACTGGCAGACCATTGCGAACATCATAAGTGCCCTTGGAATCGTGAGGCGCACAACTACTGAATGCTACAAGCGCTGGAATGACCTGAAGCACAGGGCAAAGAATAAGCTGGCCTTAAGTCATGCCACAACTCTAGTGACTGGAGGTGGGTCTCCAGCAGACGACATAGATCTCACTCCACATGAGCAGGTTGCTGGGATCTACGTCACGGAGGAGCAGATCCAAGGCGTGGGAGAACTGGCAGATTACGAGGCATTGTCCGGTGAGTGCACATGCATGTGTGTGTCATCCATGTGCATGGTGTGTGTGAGAGGGCTTCTGTTTGGGTGCCAGGTGAGGGTGTGTGTGCCTGAGTGGTTTGGGTCACCCATGTGCCTCATCCTATACATTCTGCGCACCAGCATTTGGGTATAGCAGCATCCCTTCTGTCAACATTAGACATCCAGCCCAACACCACGCCAATTGCCCTTGAAGTGTCATCTTGCCACAACACAGTTGCTTATTTACCTCTGTTTATTCAGGCAGATTGTTTGCATACCACCACTTTTACTCGGGATTTCTCAGTCATATTGTCACATGTCTGACATGGCTATGGTACAGTGGGCTGGCTTTGTTTCCTGGACATGATTTGTTTAGACATGTCCCTGTGCTATAGGACCATTTTGGACTGGCAGCTCCAGGTTAAACATTTGAACCATTTCAATGAAAAAATTAATTTCATGAGCAAACTGGACTGATTGAACAATTGGTGCCCTCCTCTACCTCTTCACTTCATGGCTAGGGTACATGCCATCTGTGTGATGGCATATGTATTTGACCTGCCAATCACTGGCCAATGTGTGATGCCACTGCTAGGCAGCATGCAGCAAATGTGTTAATCTTCCATCTTGGTGTCATCAATGTGTGCCATCTGCCTACCCTTCACACGCAGTGACGGTGCATGCATGGGAGGGTTTTAGTCATGTGGCACATGTGTCAATCAAGTACTGTTTCTGTAGCCTCTCAGCCCTAATTGTGTGCCATAGTGCTAATGCCTGTTTCCATTTGTTTTCTTTTATGTCTTTGCAGGGGATGACGCACTTGATACTGCTGGGGTTGTGGAGATGGTGCAGACCCAGGAGGGATCTCAGGCCCGACCGACTACCAGTGAGGGACGTGGTGTGGTGGTGGGTGAGAACCCACAACTGCTGCAGGTCATGCTCTCAAGGGGTGTCTCTGGCTGCACCTCCCCCGAGCTGTATTCAGGTGTCGATTCGGATGATGAGACCTATGTTCCGTCGCAGGTGAGTGTTCCTGGGAGGGATTCTGTTCTGTCTGACCCACCTGAACCAGGGTTAGAACCCTCAATGGGGATGTCAGTGTTGGCAGGTACGCCTTTGGTGGTTACCGATGCAGGGTCACACTCCGCGACATCTGATCCTGTTCCTGGGCCAGCAGATCAGAGGGGGAATGCAGTCCTGCAGCCTCATGCAGTGCCGGCACAGCAAGGCGCAGTTCGCCTTGCCCCAGACAGGTGTGGTGCGCCCCAACGTGGTGGCCGTCCGCCACCTGGCAATACCGCATGGGAGCAATCCATATACGGTATGGCAATCCAACAGGCAGCATCATCAGAGATGATGGCTCAGGCCATGGATAGGGTGGCCACTTCCATTGTCCCCCCCGAAAGGCTGATGGAGCGACTACAGCAGGCAACAGACTCCATCTGCCAGTCACACAGGGAGGACATGGCGTCCGACAGGGACAGGCGGGCGGCACTGGCGACTCTGCGGGAAGCCATTTCCATAGAGTCCCAGGGCCACAGGGAAGCCCTGAGGGTGGAACTCCTTCACCTCAGGACGACTCTTGTTGAGCTTGAGGCTTCAACAAACAGAAGGACAGAACAGCAGCTGGAGCGTCTCACACGTACGCTCTCAGCTGAGATGCAGGAAACTAGGGCAGAGGTCCGGGCATCCCGTGAGTTGTTGCATGGGGACCTCTGCACAATTATCCTCCAGAAGGAGACCTACCACACCCGCATGCTTGCAGCCATGGAGGAACAGACTAGGGCTTTGCGTGGGCTGCCTCCCATAGTGCCACCACCTCCTGATGCAGCTACAGAGGGTGAGGAGAGCGACAGCAGTGATTCTCCCACAATAGGGTAGCCGTGTAGGCCATGAGCCCATGGAGGTGTTTTTTTTTCACAAGATCCACACAGGTGGGTTTTGGTGTGCACCCTGTCCTCGGACCTCCTGGGTGGCCTCCCACTCACCCCGGGCCCATTAATGGCCATTTTTGATTTATTTTTTTTGATTTTTTTGTGGGGACAGTGTGTTGCCTTGTGTGGCTCCCGTGGGCATACGCTGCATTGTGGCTGGGCACATGCAGGCTTGTCATGAATTTGGTTCAGATGCTTGGGTTTTTGTGACACACACCCCTCCTGCTTCCCGTTTCCATGGGCTTGCAAAGGGTGTGCCCAAGTGACATTGACGTACATGGTGACATTGGACTCCCATTCGATGTGTGGGCAGTCTGTAGTCAATACTGTGTATACATTCATAGTGTATATTGTTGTTGTAATATACACTGCATGGTGTATTTATATGTGCCTCTGCATCCATCTCATCCTCCTTATTTGCAGGTCCATTTCTCATGTCTTCACAAGGCGTTCCACCTTGGAACTGGAGTCCATGTTGTAAGCAGTGCAGCTACACTCTTGCGTGGGGCTAACACTGTATACTTGGAAGTGTTCGAAGTGCTGGCATCATCAGGTAGTGAGGCTAGCAAATTTTTAAGTCTGTAATGTCATGTTTAAGGTAGGTTGGAGGTTGTGTAGGTGATTGGTATTCTTGGTAACTATTTGGTGATGTGTGTTGTAGGTCCTGCATTACTGTGAGCATTTCATGTGTGGCCATGTTTCCATTAGGGACACTGTAGCTGGTGACACTTGGGGCATGTTGTGGGGATTAATTTGTTTGCTCTCACATTGCATGACATGCCATGGTGTGTTGTGTGGCCGTGCCGGGGAGGGGTTGGGTGACATGGCACTGTTTTCATGTAGTATTTTGCAAGTGGGTATTCATTTCTGCAGCATGGAAGTGTGTCTTTTGATGACACTGCATTGGTGGTGTTTGTGTAGGTGGGGATGCACACATTGTGACACTTCCACATGAACAATCTCAGGCTGCTATGGTTCTGACAGTTGACTGTCCCTTTGTTGGTCATAATTGTCAGGTCGAGTCATGATTGCTTATCAGATGGTATGTGCCAGGGCTGTGTGCACTCCACAGGGGTGTGATTTCTATGTGAAGTAATTAGCCACCAGATGCGTACGGGCTGCCTCACCCCGTGCCCTCTCCCCTCCCATGCCCAGCGGGCGTGCATGTGGTTGGGGATGTGGGGGCATCACCATGTCCACAGCCAGGCCCCGGCGTGTTGCAACATTGTGCAGGACACATGCTGCCACTATGATCCTGCACACTACTGGGAGCGCATATAACAGCTGCCCGCCAGAACGGTCAAGGGAGCGAAAGTGTGACTTGAGCACTCGAATGTGCGCTCCACTATGCCCCGGGTTGCAATATGGGCTGTGTTGTATCTTACCTCTGGAGGAGTGGTGGGGTTCTGAATTGGCGTCATCATGTGGGTGCTCAGAGGGTAGGCACTGTCCCCTGGTGAGGAGGTGATGGGTATCATTAGTGGGGTAGTGACATAACTCTGCATCTGACATGCATGCATGTGCAGTGGCATTCATACTCACCAAGCAGCCATGTATCGCCATGCCGCCCAGCTTCTAGGTCCCGGCTTAGGGTAGACATTCGGTAAATGAAGCTGTCGTGGGTGGACCCTGGATAGTTGGCATATACTAAGGTGATGATTCCCTTGGCATTACATACTACCTGCACGTTGATGGAATGCCAGTGCTTGCGGTCTTTATAGATGTGCTCAGATGCCCTGGGGGGACGTAGTGCCACATGGGTGCAGTCAATGGCACCTAGCACTTTGGGGAATTGTGCCACACCGTAGAAATCGAGGGCGGCAGCCTGCCTTTCTGCAGGTGTCCTGGGCAGGTATATGTGCCTACGGACTGATGGGCGTGTAGTGATGATGTTCAAGACCTGGTGTAGGCAGCGTGACTGCGTGGCCTGTGACACCCCACCCACTATAGCACTTGTCCGCTGAAATGATCCTGTGGCCAAGAAGTGCAGTACATTGAGGACCTTCTCCAGGGGGATGAGTGCTTGGGAGCACAGGGTGGGTGATGTGAGGTCATCCTCCCACTCACTGACCAGGTCCAGTATTATGTGTGGTGGAAACCTCTACCTCCCATACACCTGGTCATCAGGCATCCCAAAAAGGCTAGTTCTGGGAGTGAAAATTCGGGCCCTCACTATCCTCCTCCTCCTCCTTTGGTAATCCATGGCCACTGCTGCTAGGAACGGTATATTCATCCTGGCATCTGAGCTTGTTTGTTGTTTGCGCGCACTTTTATGCTGCGCAGGTCGACGTACGCCTGCTTCATGCTGGCGTATGTGTTTCAGGATTGGACCATTTATTGTTCGGCGCGTCGTAGGCAAACGTGTGAATCTTCCCGCCCACCCCAGGAATAAACGTAACACGCTCTCCCAGGCCCAGTCGCGAGTAAATATTCCCGCCCACCCCTGGAATACACGTACCCCACTCTCACAGGCCCAGTCGCATGTGGAAGTTCACGCGCACCCCGAAATACACGTACCCAGGGCAATCGCGTGTGGAACTTCCCACGAACCCCGTAAAACACGTAGCCTGCTGGTATCGCGTGTGGAAGTTCACGCGGACCCATAATACATGTACCCTGATGGTATTGCATGGGAGACTACCCGCGCACCCCAGGAATACCCGTACCCAGGCAAATCGCACGGCTGGGGGGTGGGGGTGATGGGAGACATGAGTGGGGGCCTGGTGGAGGCTTCCCCTGGTGGCTGGGGGGTGGGGGTGGTGGGAGACATGAGTGGGGGCCTGGTAGAGGCTGCCCCTGCACTGCCGGGGGGTGGTGGTGCAGGGGGACATGAGTGGGGGCCTGGTGGAGGCTGCCCCTGGTGGCTGGGGGGTGGGGGTGGTGGTAGACATGAGTGGGGGCCTGGTGGAGGGTGCCCCTGCACTGCTGGGGGGTGGGAGTGCAGGGGGACATGTGTGGGGGCCTGGTGGAGGCTGCCCCTGCACTGCTGGGGGGTGGGGGTGCAGGGGGACATGAGTGGGGGCCTGGTGGAGGCTGCCCCTGCACTGCTGGGGGGTGGGGGTGCAGGGAGACATGAGTGGGGGCCGGTGGAGGGTGCCCCTGGTGGCTGGGGGGTGGGGGTGGTGGGAGACATGAGTGGGGGCCTGGCGGAGGCTGCCCCTGCACTGCTGGGAGGTGGGGGTGATGGTAGACATGAGTGGGGGTCTGGTGGAGGCTGCCCCTGCACTGCTGGGGGTGGGGATGATAGGGGACATGAGTGGAGGCCTGGTGGACGCTGCCCCTGCACTGCTGGGGGGTGGGGGTGGAGGGGAACATGAGTGGGGGCCTGGTGGAGGCTGCCCCTGTACTGCTGGGAGGTGGGGGTGATGGGAGACAGGAGTCGGGGCCTGGTGGAGGGTGCCCCTGGTGGCTGGGGGTGGTGGGAGACATGAGTGGGGGCCTGGTAGAGGGTGCCCCTGGTGGCTGGGGGTGGGGGTGCAGGGAGACATGTGTGGGGGCCTGGTGGAGGCTGCCCCTGCACTGCTGGGTGGTGGGGGTGCAGGGGGACATGAGTGGGGGCCTGGTGGAGGCTGCCCCTGCACTGCTGGGGGGTGGGGTGATGGGAGACATGAGTGGGGCACCTGGTGGAGGGTGCCCCTGCACTACTGGGGGGTGGGGGTGGTGGGAGACATGAGTGGGGGCCTGGTGGAGGGTGCCCCTGGTGGCAGGGGGGTGGGGGTGATGGGAGACATGAGTGGAGGCCTGGTGGAGGCTGCCCTGCACTGCTGGGGGGTGGGGGTGCAGGGGGATATGTGTGGGGGCCTGGTGGAGGCTGCCCCTGCACTGCTGGGGGATGGGGGTCCAGGGGGACATGAGTGGGGGCCTGGTGGAGGCTGCCCCTGCACTGCTGAGGGGTGGGGGTGATGGGAGACATGAGTGGGGGCCTGGTGGAGGGTGCCCCTGCACTGCTGGGGGGTGGGGGTGGTGGGAGACATGAGTGGGGGCCTGGTGGAGGCTGCCCCTGGTGGTTGGGGGGTGGGGGTGGTGGGAGACATGAGTGGGGGCCTGGTGGAGGCTGCCCCTGCACTGCTGGGGGGTGGGGGTGATGGGTGACATGAGTGGGGGCCTGGTGGAGGGTGCCCCTGCACTGCTGGGGGGTGGGGGTGGTGGGAGACATGAGTGGGGGCCTGGTGGAGGGTGCCCCTGGTGGCTGGGGGGTGGGGGTGATGGGAGACATGAGTGGGGGCCTGGTGGAGGCTGCCCCTGGTGGCTGGGGGGTGGGGGTGGTGTGAGACATGAGTGGGGAGCTGGTGGAGGCTGCCCCTGCACTGCTGGGGGGTGGGGGTGCAGGGGGACATGAGTGGGGGCCTGGTGGAGGCTGCCCCTGCACTGCTGGGGGGTGGGAGTGTTGGGAGACATGAGTGGGGGCCTGGTGGAGGGTGCCCCTGCACTGCTGGGGGGTGGGGGTGGTGGGAGACATGAGTGGGGGCCTGGTGGAGGGTGCCCATGGTGACTTGGGGGTGGGGGTGCAGGGAGACATGAGTTGGACATGAGTGGGGGCCTGGGGGAGGCTGCCCCTGCACTGCTGGGGGTTGGGGGTGGTGGGAGACATGAGTGGGGGCCTGGTGGAGGGTGCCCCTGGTGGCTGGGGGGTGGGGGTGGTGGGAGACATGAGTGGGGGCCTGGTGGAGGCTGCCCCTGCACTGCTGGGGGGTGGGGGTGCAGGGGGACATGTGTGGGGGCCTGGTGGAGGCTGCCCCTGCACTGCTGGCTGGGGGGTGGGGGTGCAGGGGGACATGAGTGGGGGCCTGGTGGAGGGTGCCCCTGCACTGCTGGGGGGTGGGGGTGATGGGAGACATGAGTGGGGTCCTTGTGGAGGCTGCCCCTGCACTGCTGGGGGTTGGGGGTGGTGGGAGACATGAGTGGGGGCCTGGTGGAGGGTGCCCCTGGTGGCTGGGGGGTGGGGGTGGTGGGAGACATGAGTGGGAGCCTGGTGGAGGGTGCCCCTGGTGGCTGGGGGGTGGGGGTGCAGGGAGACATGAGTGGGGGCCTGGTGGAGGCTGACCTTGCACTGCGGGGGGGTGGGGGTGATGGGAGACATGAGTGGGGGCCTGGTGGAGGGTGCCCCTGCACTGCTGGGGGGCGGGGGTGATGGGAGACATGAGTGGGGGCCTGGTGGAGGCTGCCCCTGCACTGCTGGGGGGTGGGGGTGGTGGGAGACATGAGTGGGGGCCTGGTGGAGGGTGCCCCTGGTGGCTGGGGAGTGGGGGTGGTGGGAGACATGAGTGGGGAGCTGGTGGAGGCTGCCCCTGCACTGCTGGGGGGTGGGGGTGCAGGGGGACATGAGTGGGGGCCTGGTGGAGGCTACCCCTGCACTGCTGGGGGGTGGGGGTGGTGGTAGACATGTTTGGGGGCCTGGTGGAGGCTGCCCCTGGATGCTGGGGGCTGGGGGAGCTGGGAGACATGTGTTGGTGATCAGGAGTGCAAGGTGACATGTGGGTTGGCTGGTGGGCATGGCCATGGTGGATGGGTTGCCTGTGGGACATGAGCAGGTGTGTAGGGTAGTCCCCTGTGGTGTGGGCTGCCTGCAGAGGCTGTGGAGGGTGTAGAGGGAACACCTGGGAGGACCCACATGGCCAAATCACGTGTAGCATTCCCCGGCACCACCGAAATACACGTACCCTGCTGAAATCGCGTGTGAATCTTCCCGCGCACCTCGGAATACACGTACCCAGGCCAATCGCGTGTGGAACTACCCACGTACCTGAAGTACACGTACCCAGGACAATCGCGTGTGGAACTTCACGTGCATCCCGAAGTACACGTACCCAGGACAATCGCGTGTGGAACTTCCCGCGCACCCCGAAGTACACGTACCCAGGCCAATCGCGTGTGGAACTTCCCGCGCACCCCGAAGTACACCTACCCAGGCCAATCTCGTGTGGAACTTCCCGCGCACCCCAGAACACACGCACCCAGGCCAATCACGTGTGGAACTTCCCGCGCACTCCGAAGTACACGTACCCAGGCCAATCGCGTGTGGAACTTCCCGCGCACCGAGGAACACACGCACACGCTATTTCTCACACAGTGTTTGTCGGTACCCCTTTGCACCTCATTTGTCCTAGAAGGCCACTGTATGGACCATTCATCATGGCTGTATATGGGTGCTTTTTGTTAGCGCACATTTTGGCGCACATTTTTTTCAGGCGCAGGGGCGCTACCGCCTGCTTTCTTGTGGCGTACTTGTTTGGCCCTGTGCGCGTCTTTGACCGTGCGCTGGTTTGCCCTATTCGATTCCATGAATACGGGTTGTAGGCGAGCGTGTGCGAGTTCCGCGCACTTGCCTCCTTTACTTCCCTCGTGACACCCATATTTTCACGCGATGTTCCCCATTCCGAGTGTTACGCCCCGTGTTACGCCTACTTTTGTGATGTGCGCCGCGCTATGTGCGATTTTGCAGTGGCCGTGGCGCACGCTGTTGGATGACCTGTGCACCATCGTGCGCAGCGCACATTTTTAGCGCACATCCAATGTTTTTCTCGCGCACGGACTTCGATGAATCGATGTGTGCTGGTTTCCCTGCGATTTTCGCACTTGCACTGCGATTTTCGCACTTTTACTGCGAATCGCACGTTTTGGCACCTCTGCGCGGGAATATGCGGCGCACATTAATTCCATGAATCAACCCCTTTAACTTTACACAATTCTAGTCTTGCAAAAAACTCTTTAAGAAATGTCACAAGAGCAATCAATAAAAGATGTGTCTACCATTCAGTATCCTTTCCCAGACACTTTCTGGCACTACCGCAGACAGTGAATTGGCAAATCTTTACAGAAACCATATCCTCTGTTTTGTCATCACTAAATGGTAGATAGTTTCAGTGCAATTCAAGTCACAGGAGCGGCACAATCTTTTGTCCTAAGATCTAACAGTTAAAGCAGGTAAGGAATGGGCTTGGATAAGCAGGTGGATAAGCAGAGGTTTGGGCTTAGGTGGGGCTTAGAACACTTGACCTAGATCCAGTTGAACCATCTCACCAACTGCAAAAGTAAAGAGGCTGGAAGGCTGCTTAAATCGAGAAAATAGGAAAGACAAAAAAAAGAAGGCACCTAAAGATTAGCAGTGATTGACAGGTCGGTGGGGCTTAGGTCATGTGACCTAGATTCACTTGCACAAGCTAACAACTGCAAAAGAAAAGAGGCTGGAAGACTTCTCAAATAGGGGGAAAAGGATTAGTAAAATAAGATGACAGCAAAAGATTATTAGTGATTTACTGGTGAGTGGGGCGTAGGTTACCTAACCTAGAAACACTTGCACCTTTGCCACCATGGGTGATAAACAGGACAGGGTTTATTTCTGTTATAACCACCATGACCTATTGTAACTCATTGGCCTTCCCTCAACTCTGTGCATATTTTTGGGGGGTAACCAGCATGGTGCATATTTCTTTTATTACAAATATGCCTTGTTCCTACACTTTGGCATTCCACATTGTGATGCTGGAAATGCATTTTGAGGGACAAGGCCTCCATGTCCTTGTCCTGTACTCCTTTTATCATGTGTGTTCTATGTTATTATCTGTACAGGAGTCCATGTGTGACTCTTGGCACAGCGCTTCCTCTTTTGGGTCATGATGAACAGACCCATGGGATACCCTTATGGCACTCAGGGGGCAGGGGTACAACCCGGTAACCCTAATGTATGTTTCTGGGCAACTGCGTGTGGCCCACAGAGCAGAGTATGGGCTGGTGGCAGCTCCATGCTGAATTTGATAGGAGCTCTGAGTATCGTCCATTTTTGGGATACCCAGCCCCTGCCATTGGAATCAGTTGATTCCTGATAGGAGACAAGATGACGCCTGTGGCCTCTTGCTTTCTATTGCCTGTTACCTTGTTTTCCCAAAGTCCTGGGAAGCCCTAACTATGTCCCTTCCCCTGACTGACTGTTGGGTGGAAGTTTCATATATGGTATTGTGGGGAAGACCAGGCCAGATTGGCTGGAGCCGTCCCAATGACTGTATGTTGTGGGTACGCCTGTGGGGTGGGACCTGGGTGAATGTAGTATTTGACTAATATACATTTCATGTTATGGGTGTCTGGTTTCTGTTGTGTGACACAATGACTAAGACAGCCCTGCCCGAAAGTGGTATGAATGCAGTGTGGAGTGCTGAGTGGCAGGGTGCTTGTCCAAATCCACATTCCTTGTTGTGAGTGTCTGGATGGAGAAGAATGGCCTGAATGCACTGTGAGAGGGTGAAGGTCCATCAAATAAATGGGGAACAACACCAGTGCACACTGTGGTCTGATGTTAATCAGCAAAATGTTAAACAAAGGTGATTGGGTGCTGGAAGCACAATCAAAAAAACAATTTAATCAAAACAATTATTTATATGTAAAATATTAGTTACAAATTCATAAATCACAAATGTCAAATCAATTCATACAGTGCTAACAAAGCATTGCAGAAACACACAAAAATAATATTTATTTACAGGGTTGACAACAAAATAGAAATTAGCATTGTAAATTAAAATATTTTCCGAAAAGATCAATAGTTCAGAAATTGGAAAGCTGCGGTCTCATATAAGGACCGTAAACACTGCCACAAGTCTGTAGGGTGCAGTGTTGTTCCTTATGTGTACTACGCTTTTCGGGCATTGCCCTTTATCAGGTACAGAACATAGAAAGATTTCTGTAATAGATAAATAACTTACATGCAAGACTTTATATCCAGTAGGATGTCATTGAGAAACTCTATCTTATAGTTTAGTTGTTAGATGACTGACCTGTGTTCCACAATTGTTGCCCAATTGTCAAGGTAAGTGTTCAATTAGATATGGCCAACCATGGAGAAAAAAAGCACGGAGCTATACAGGAATTCTAAAAGAGAGATAGAAGAGAAAGTATGTAGCCAGGGTTTATGTGACCGCGCGTGGGACCAGTCGCTCTGCAAAAGCGATGGGTCCCACACCACGGTCATATGTGTAGTTGATAAAAACGTATATACACTCACCAACATGTGCGAACACGTTGGCCTTGATGATGGCTTTGTGGAGTAATTCAGAAGTGACAGCCTTTCAGGTGGGCACATAGATAGAGGAAGGGTTAGTTAACATTGTCTGCAAAAAAGCGGAGCGCGATGGAATTAGCTGCATTAATGTTTTGTATACGCCTGCAGCTTACAGTTTTCTCATGGTATGATATGATTCAGTGGAGTGTGCTGTGCTCACCATAAAGTGGCGGGGGAAAGCAGGTGGCTCATGGATGAAGACTTCATGAGGTTAACACAGTCTATGTGATGAATTGTCCGGGATGATCAATGGAACGGTTTACATCCACGAGACCTGGGGGTTAAGAGGTGGATGTCAGTGGATACAGACCATATGGTCTAAGTAATGATAGAGTGTAAGTGCAGCATAGCTGCTTACCTGCAAGCCGTGGGCAGCAGTGGCATTCAAGAAATCCACAGGGCTGAATGGAGCTCAAGCGGTTGTCACGGAAACTGTGATGCTTGCGTGAGCCATGTTTTAGTTCTCCTGTGTGGGGAGTGACAAGGAGCACCATCTTGGACTGGCGTGATCTATTGTAACGCATTGCTGCAAGTTCATAAAAACAGGAAGACATCACATTAAGATCTGTATACATACCGTACAGTTCGAGTAATGGTATATTGTGAAATACAAATGAAGAAGGAATTAAATGATAAACAAGTGTTGCAAAAAATAGACATGGTTGTAAATACAGTCATGGGTGCCAACTTATGTAGCAATCAGCATTTATCCCTTTGGGGGCTTCTTAGACAGGGGATAGGTGCATCACTGGAATATAATTAGAACCAAGTGGTGAACAAGAATATATCAGAGGTTGCGAGAGCAGAGGTGCTCTTGAACCCAGTTATAAATGGCAACTCATGTCACATTTATCCCTCTCGGTGACATCGAGTCTAGCCGGTCAATCCAAAATAGTTCAAGTTGAAGTAGTAGTTTTGTGAGATTACCTCCATTTCTGAAGTATTGATCTCTTTTGAAAACTCGATCACCTTTATTTAACATTTTGCTGATTAATATCAGACCACGTTGTGCCCTGTTGTTGTCCCCATTTATTTGGTGGACGTTCTCCGTTTTCACGTTATTTCCTGTCTGGTAGCCAATACACACACAGGAGCACCTAAATCTTAAGTAACAATTTCAGTGACCAACATCACAAACTTATTTCTTGAATTACTTTCTGAGTGCACCTCTCCAACCTTTGTCACTTTCCGAATGCACTGTGAGCCTGATTGGCTGCCTGCATGAATGCCCTTCTGAATGATTGGTTGCCTTGAGTTTGACCTATCAGAGTGAATGATTGACCGAACAGTATATCTGGGGACCTCTCACTGATGGAAATCGTTCAGAAGCTCAAGTTGAAACTTGATGCTTACCTTGAAGCCCAGCTGGAAGAAGAAGGCGTTGCTGCTGTTTTCATTCTACGCAATCTGAAAGCTGTTGTGTCGCCAAGAACTGATCCAAGAGAGGAACTGGCTAGGAGACCTCTTCCTGAGCTACGTGGGAACATCGGCCACCAGCTAACCTTCACCAAGGCTCCCTGGAAGTCCGTCATTGAACGGCTACCGACCAGAGATGGGGACCGCCGAGGAATCTGAAGCGAAGCACCCAGACATTGAAGTCCATCACTGTAGCCAACCATTATCGTCGACCGGAGCCACAGCGCTCCAATGCCTAAGACATTTGAATCAAGGACTCCCTTGCTCATCACCGTCAGCCGCTTTTTCCCGCTGAAGAAAGTCAAGGTTGCCGCCGAACTGAGGAGAATACACCGGTGGGTTTCCCACCACCTGAAGTCCTCAAAGACTCTGATGAAGATCCGAAAGTCAGCCGTGGTCGAGTCCCGATCACTGACGCCAACTGCCGACGATCCGACGCCCTTGCTGGGCCTACGTTCTGCCTTGATCTGCTTTGCGGCAACGAAGTATCATCATCAAGGTGCACAGCATGCCTCATCTTCACAGGACATCCTGTCATGATCTCTGCTTCCAAAAGATTAGGACTTGCCCGACTCCCTTGGAAGCAGACCCATAACCCCGGTTCCGAGTGCCAGCCAGTCCCAATTGGGACCTTTTGGACCCTGTCCTGGCGCCAGTGGCACCAGGCTCATAAAGATGCCCAGTCCCAGCGCTGGAAGCGCCGGGCTCATAATGCTTGGGTGGACTTACCTGCAGCAGACCATGCTGCTTACTTACCTGCCAGTTGAACCCCTGATCCTCTTCTGTTTGGGACTACTTTTCCTGTTGGGTGGGGCAGGAGCCACTCCCTAGGTTCAGAACACTGGAACTCTTCTGGAAAGCAGGAACTCTTTTCTTACCTAGGCGTGGCTGTGGAAGGAGACACCTAAGCACTACAGGAGGCTATTTAAACCACACCCGATGGATGAATCTTGCTTTGTGTTATTCTGCATTCTCTGCATCAGAACGCTCATCGTGTCTTCTGCTTCTGATCCTGGGCCTAAGGGAACAAAGGCTTACCATCCTGGAATCCAGTCTTCAGCAGCACCTGTAAAGACAAAGAAAGAACAGGTTAGCACTACGGTCTTCAGTGGCAGCTCATCTCTTACCTGGTCCATCGGCTGTCACCAACGCCTCGCGCTGCATTCCGGCATCTGAAAGACAAAGACTTACCTACTCTTCGCATGCTCCGGAGGTCTTCGCACTGCATTCCGGCATCTGAAAGACAAAAGCTTACCAGCTCTTCGCACGCTCCGGAGGCCTTCGGCGCTGCATCCCGCATCTGAAAGACAAAAGAAGGTGCGTTTAAAGACATTGGGCAACTTTATTACTCACGTGCCATTACTCCTTCCCACGCCGAATCCAGTGGGTATTCCAGCACCCTTCAGCTTCTCTAAAGCTCCGAACTTGTACCTGCAAGATAAAAGGGACAGTTAGTGCGCATCGTGAAGCAGGCTACAAGCACTTACTTACGTGCTTCCAGGCGCTTCTATTCCTCACGCGGGTTCAATCCTCAACTCTCATCAGCCTGCCATCCGCCATCGCCGGAACCCTGCAAAACAAGAGATATCATTACAAAAGACTTTTAAGACATTTGAAGTGCCCAGAACTTACCGTTCGTGCTGTTAACGACGGACAGCAGTTCTCTGAGGTCAAGAGGCCTGCACCCTTATCCAGTGAAGAAACTGGTTACGGCACCCTGCCCCGAGGCAGATGGAGAGCTCGGCGTTCACTTACCTAAGGTGAGGGCGTTAACCTTTTGGGTTCTACAGGAGAAGAGAAAGGGAAGAGGAGAGAGGCACCCAATAACCCCAGTTCATTAATCCCATATTTTCTATCTGCAGACATCTTACTCATCGAGTCAGACATACAGTGCACAGAGGTCCAGCCCAAAGAGCCAACCGTGTGTTACACATCACCTTTGAAGATACGGCATTCACCCAGTCAAGACCGGCGCCTCTGCGGGAATCAGGTGAGCGTTACAGAACACAAAGCCTACCGCAAAACTCCCACCCAGGCGCTACGGAAACCTCGGATACCGACCAGCTAGCCCAGTTACTTGGGGAACTAAGAGCAGAAGTGCATGCAGCCCGTCAGGAAACGAATGTTCTAAGAAGGGAACTGATTATTTCCAAGGAGCGAACAGACGATCTCGCTAGACAATTGCTACAGTCACAAGCCGGACAAACTCCGTTACCCGCATCAGGGGCAAATCTTCCTTCAACATCCTCTACGAAACCAGTGCAGATCAACCTACCTGGGAATGTACCTCTGGCTCCGCCCGAACGATTTTCTGGTGACCCAAAGAGGTTTGCAGTATTTATTAATCAGTGCCGGTTGCACTTCTTATGCCGGCCAACAGCCTTTCCAACTGATCAAGCTAAGGTAGCTTTCGTGCTTTCGTACCTTAGTGGCAATGCGGCAGACTGGTCGATCCCTCTAGTTAATCAAGATGATCCGGTTCTCCATGATTTTCAAGCTTTTCAGCTCAGTATGGAAAAACTGTTTGCAAGACATTCACAGGGGCAGGCCTTGGACAATGAGCTCCTTTCATTGCGACAGGGTAATCAAGACCTTTTGGCTTATATTGCGTCTTTCAACAGACTGATAGTGGAAACTCGATGGCCTGAGGACAAAAGGATTACGCGGTTTTATAGAGGTCTACGTGGAGAGCTCAAAGATGTGTTAGCCCAAGTAGTGAATCCCCCGCAAGACTGTTCGGACTATATTGACTTAGTCGTTCAAATTGACCACAGACTGCAGAACAGGAAGGCTGATCTTTCCAAGTTTGATGCTCGAGTATTTTCCAAACCACCAACTCCTACCAAAGGAGTAGACTCCGGGGAACCCATGCAAATAGGGGGCCTGAAAGGACCACTAACACAAAAGGAGCGGGAAAGGAGAAAACAGCTGCAATTATGCCTCTATTGCGGAAACCCGGGGCACTTTCTTCGAGACTGTCTTGTGAAATCAGCCAAGAAGGCAGTAGGAGCTGCAGTTACCAGGGTCACAAACTCTGAGCAGGGAAACGACCTCGCCCGACAAGAATAGAGGTCCTCTTGCCGAGCGTTAAAACCAGTTCCGTGACCTCGCATTTCGTGATACCTATGGTCCTCATTAGCCCTGAACATCCGGATCGATTACATGCGATTGAAGCTTACGTCGACAGCGGTGCCATCGGCAATTATGTGGATCATGAAATGGTTTTGAGGATGAATCTGACTCTTTGTCCAAAGGCTGTAAAGGACGTCATTACTACGGTGGATGGTACGGAGATAGCCTCCGGACCAGTAACGCATACCACCCAAGAAGTGACGCTAGTAAGTCAAGATGGACACCATGAGAAGATCGTGTTCGATGTGATCAAGGCCCCTCAGTTCCAGATTATTCTAGGAATTCCTTGGTTAGAGAAGCACAATCCTCAGATCGATTGGCGAGCAAGAACGGTTCAGTTTCCAGAATGTGTCTCTACTTGTCACCCTCGACCTGGTGTTGCACTGGCAGCAATTTCCTCGGAGGCTCCCCAGTTACCTCCTGAATACCTAGAATTCCAAGATGTTTTCTGGAAGGATCAGGCTAACTCTCTACCTCCTCATAGGTCGTATGACTGCCAGATAAACCTGATACCTGGATCTACTCCTCCTTGTAGTAGAATTTATGCCCTCACCGAGCCTGAGAATCTTCACCTCTGACAATACCTGGATCAATACCTAGCGAATGGGTTTATTCGTCCTTCCAAGTCCCCTGCTTCCTCAGCTTTGTTCTTCGTTCCAAAAAAAGAAGGGGACCTTAGAACTTGTATAGATTATCGCGCCCTGAACCAGATCACCGTTAAGAATAGATATCCGTTACCTTTGATCCCTGAACTCCTGGACCAAGTCAGAAAAGCATGCATATATACAAAGCTGGATCTTAGAGGAGCCTACCACTTGGTACGAGTAAAAGAGGGCGATGAATGGAAGACGGCCTTCCGCACCAAGTATGGGCTATTTGAATATCAGGTCATGCCCTTCGGACTTTGCAATGCCCCGGCCGCCTTTCAATATTTTATGAACAATGTCCTCAGAGAGCTCATAGATGTGTGTGTTGTTGTTTACATTGACGACATCCTCGTTTATTCTTCATCGGAAACTGAACATCGGAAACACGTGAAAATGGTCCTCGAGAGATTGCGTCAACACAAACTTTTCGCTAAGTTGGAAAAATGTGTTTTCAATGTGACTGAAGTTGAATTCTTGGGATTCATATTATCACCTAGCGGAGTGCGTATGGATTCAAAGAAGGTCGATGCAATTCTCAAATGGCCATCGCCATCCTCCGTAAAAGGTGTTCAAAGCATGTTAGGCTTAGCTAACTTTTACCGCAGGTTTATCCACGAATTCTCTCGAATAGTCCAGCCCATCACCGCCTTGTTAAAGAAAAACAAACGTTTTGAATGGTCTACCGAGGCGGAACAAGCTTTCCAGAATTTGAAGACTAGATTTATCTCTGCACCGATCTTAAAACATCCTCGCCCAGAACTCCCCTACATCGTTGAAACTGATGCTTCGAGCCTTGCCATGGGGGCAGTTCTATCACAAAAGGACCCAGTAACCAATCAGTTGCATCCCGTGGCATTTTGGTCCCGCAAATTCTCGCCTCCTGAAATCAATTACACTATTACTGATAAGGAACTTCTAGCTATCAAGTCCGCCTTTAAGGCTTGGTGGCATTATCTTCTGGGGGCCCGACACACCGTTACTGTGATTACAGATCACCGAAACCTGCAATATTTGAAAACCGCAAAAGCTCAATCCTCTAGGCAACTCCGTTGGGCACTATTCTTTGCCGAGTTTGACTTCATAATTACCTATCGACCTGGTACAAAAAACGGTAAAGCTGATGCCCTTTCTCGGATGGGAGTGGAAGAACATTTGATCAATCCTAAACCTGTACCTATCATTCCCGAACAAAGAATTATAGGTGTAATCGCCACACAATCCATAGAGGAAGTTAAGGATAAAGCCAGGCTACTGGTAACTCCAGCAGACATACAGAATTGGCATCTGCAGGGAAAGGACTTTACGGTGAAGGACAACCTATTATATTTCCAAGAACGGTTATACCTGCCCAGCACAGATTTACAGAAAAAGGTAATCTCTTGTTATCACGATTCTTTAATGGAAGGACATCCCGGTATGACCAAGACCTCGGAAAAGATCAAGCGCTACTTCTGGTGGCCGTCTTGGAAAAAAGATATCAGAGACTTTATAATGTCCTGTGGAGTATGCGCCCAAAACAAGAGTCAAAAGGAAAAACCAGCCGGCCTCTTATGCCCTATTGACATCGCGCCTCGCCCTTGGCATACGCTTTCTATGGACTTCATCACCGATCTACCTCCATGCTCCGGATACAATACGATCCTAGTAATCGTGGACCTATTCTCCAAGATGGCGCATTTCATTCCACTCAAAGGCTTACCAACAGCAGCAACTCTGGCCCGAGAATTTCTCGAAAACATCGTCCGACTGCACGGTTTTCCTTCAGTTCTAATTTCGGATCGAGGTAGTCAATTTATTTCTCATTTTTGGCGAAGTTGCTGTCGGTCGGCTCAAATTGATGTGAGACTTTCGACCAGCCACCACCCTCAAACCGACGGACAAACCGAGAGGACCAATCAAACTCTGGAACAGTATTTGCGCTGCATGCTACAACAAACTGAAAAAACTTGGAAAGATATCCTTTGGATAGCCGAATATGCCTACAATAACTCTGTCCACTCGGGAACTGGGAAGACCCCGTTTTTTCTTTTATACGGTAGTCACCCTCGAACCTCGGAGTTGGATCCACTCCAAGATCTTGGAACACCAGCAGTAGACCACCTGCATTCTACAATCACCCAAGCCTTTAAGGAAGCCTTTTCTCACCTTCAAAGGGCTAAAGAACAATACAAGAAAGGAGCAGACCAACATCGGAAGGAAGCCCCCCAATATCAAGTAGGAGATCAAGTCTGGTTATCCACCAAATATCTACCTCTAAAAGGACCACGCACATTCAACCCAAGATACCTTGGTCCCTATTCCATCACTACCATAGTAAATCCAGTAGCGGTCAAGTTGGACTTGCCCCCTCACATGAAGATACATCCGGTCTTCCACGTCTCTCTATTAAAACCCGTGCAACCTCAAACCCGACTAACTACATCTCCAAAACCTATTCTAGTTGATGGAGAACTCGAGTTTGAAGTCAAAAGCATCCTGGATTCCAAGATCTCCAAATCTAACCTATTTTACCTGATTGACTGGAAAGGCTACGGTCCCCAAGAAAGATCCTGGGAACCTGTAGAATATGTCCACGCGCCTCGTCTAATCAAAAGATTTCATCAAACATTTCCTAACAAGCCCAAACCCCCGGAGAAGCCCGGTTTGGGAGGGGCCTTGAGGGGGGGTGCTGTCATGATCTCTGCTTCCAAAAGATCAGGACTTGCCCGACTCCCATGGAAGCAGACCCATAACCCCGGTTCCGAGTGCCAGCCAGTCCCAATTGGGACCTTTTGGACCCTGTCCTGGCGCCAGTGGCACCAGGCTCATAAAGATGCCCAGTCCCAGCGCTGGAAGCGCCGGGCTCATAATGCTTGGGTGGACTTACCTGCAGCAGACCATGCTGCTTACTTACCTGCCAGTTGAACCCCTGATCCTCTTCTGTTTGGGACTACTTTTCCTGTTGGGTGGGGCAGGAGCCACTCCCTAGGTTCAGAACACTGGAACTCTTCTGGAAAGCAGGAACTCTTTTCTTACCTAGGCGTGGCTGTGGAAGGAGACACCTAAGCACTACAGGAGGCTATTTAAACCACACCCGATGGATGAATCTTGCTTTGTGTTATTCTGCATTCTCTGCAGCAGAACGCTCATCGTGTCTTCTGCTTCTGATCCTGGGCCTAAGGGAACAAAGGCTTACCATCCTGGAATCCAGTCTTCAGCAGCACCTGTAAAGACAAAGAAAGAACAGGTTAGCACTACGGTCTTCAGTGGCAGCGCATCTCTTACCTGGTCCATCGGCTGTCACCAACGCCTCGCGCTGCATTCCGGCATCTGAAAGACAAAGACTTACCTACTCTTCGCATGCTCCGGAGGTCTTCGCACTGCATTCCGGCATCTGAAAGACAAAAGCTTACCAGCTCTTCGCACGCTCCGGAGGCCTTCGGCACTGCATCCCGCATCTGAAAGACAAAAGAAGGTGCGTTTAAAGACATTGGGCAACTTTATTACTCACGTGCCATTACTCCTTCCCACGCCGAATCCAGTGGGTATTCCAGCACCCTTCAGCTTCTCTAAAGCTCCGAACTTGTACCTGCAAGATAAAAGGGACAGTTAGTGCGCATCGTGAAGCAGGCTACAAGCACTTACTTACGTGCTTCCAGGCGCTTCTATTCCTCACGCGGGTTCGATCCTCAACTCTCATCAGCCCGCCATCCGCCATCGCCGGAACCCTGCAAAACAAGAGATATCATTACAAAAGACTTTTAAGACATTTGAAGTGCCCAGAACTTACCGTTCGTGCAGTTAACGACGGACAGCAGTCCTCTGAGGTCAAGAGGCCTGCACCCTTATCCAGTGAAGAAACTGGTTACGGCACCCTGCCCCGAGGCAGATGGAGAGCTCGGCGTTCACTTACCTAAGGTGAGGGTGTTAACCTTTGGGGTTCTACAGGAGAAGAGAAAGGGAAGAGGAGAGAGGCACCCAATAACCACAGTTCATTAATCCAATATTTTCTATCTGCAGACATCTTACTCATCGAGTCAGACATACAGTGCACAGAGGTCCAGCCCAAAGAGCCAACCGTGTGTTACACATCACCTTTGAAGAAACGGCATTCACCCAGTCAAGACCGGCGCCTCTGCGGGAATCAGGTGAGCGTTACACATCCACGATCAATCGCCGGCGAGCACCGCGAAGGCTGAAGCTGCCGTCTCCACAAAATTGTTCACCCTTTTCTTCGAGGAGTCTCAATGATCCATGGCTCCTGCCTTAAAGGTAGTTCACTCAAGAAGGATCCGTCGACGACCCGCCGTTGAACTCTGCTAAACCAAGTACATTGGGGTATCAGAACATTTTTAGAAGGAAATAAGTCTCAGCTAAACAATATATGGATTTATTCACAGGTTGCCCAGGTGGGTGGGAATCCTCATACAGAACTGTGTCTAGGTAACGAGACAAGTATTCTGCCAATTATTTAACCAACTTGTTTTCCTCCCAAGTCTATGCTTGATACCGTTTGCTATTGGTTTGTATGCCATTTGAAACTGTCAGCAGTTGGTGCATTTTAATGGAGTCAAAGAGTAATTGTGGTACCACATAGAAATTGGCCATTTATCATTATCGTATTGCCTGGAGTACAAAGTGTGTTATTGTTTGTGTACATAACTTGAACCGTATTTATATAAAGAACTGTGTTATCACTAACATAGTGTGTAGACATTCCTTTGTGGGGGTTTGTGGACTACACTGTACTTAAGAACCAGCCCACATCACCTCCTGAGAGCTTAAGCCTTGATTGCTTGCCCATAGCTACCGAATAGAGAATCTTGGCTGGGGTGCCCTGTACTTTTACTCTGCCATATAGAGGGCAGGAGTACAGATAAATCCCCCTCCGGTCTTTACACACATATGTCATGTTTGGATGGTAACCAGGACAGTGTGTGTTTTCTTTATTACAATGAAGCCTTATTCTGACATTTCGACTTCTTAAATGAGGAGACACAACCTAAACTTTCAAGAGAAAACATATTCTTTTTATTATTAGGAAGCAATATGTATAAGTGGAGAATTCGATATTTGTCTAGATTCCTTCCAAATTTTCAAACTATATTTCATAGTTCAATTTTAAAATGATTAATCACTCCATCATTGCCACAAGAGTGGCCCTCCTGCAGACTCACATTTCACCTCAAACCTAATCTTCATCAAGACACAATCAAATCCCTTGAACAACTCTAGCTGAAGTTTGATAAAGTTATTAAAAGCCCACCTCTTTAAAAAGGCATTTCCACAGGAATGGGTACTTCCTTGTCATGAATTGTATCTATCGCCCTCCATATCCCACTTAGCCTACCCTAGTTATGTAGCTGATGTACTTTTATTTTGAAATATTGCTTAGCCACAGAGCAGGAATACACTGCCTTACAGGGTTTGTGAAGTATTCTCTTGTTGTCATGCTGTCTTTTCCCAAATCTGAATGTTGTAACCCAAAAAAATAACAACTAGGATATTGGGAAACATGTAGAATAGTTTGCACATGGGTGTTTCTTCTCAGTAATGGAACAGCAGCATACCGGAAACAGATCTGAGCAGCTTAGTCTATGTAGTTTTGATGAAAAATAACTTACCAAAAAGGAACAGAATCTTCTTGATTATGAAACTGTAATGTGCACTCTGAAGGATTGCCATCTGGCAAGGTTGTAGAAGCCCTGCTGTTTTCTATAAAATTATGAACAATAAAATGATGCAGGTAATCCATCTCAGAAAGCGTGATCTGTTAAAAAGACAACCCTTTAATAAAGACTATGCTTTGCGCATATTGTACACCTTTGCCCTGCTGCATCATTCTCCTGATCAGCATCTTCTGCTCTCCAGTGGGACCGAACAGATTTAGAGGTTCACTGAAGACAGAGATTGCATTGAATCTGCCCCACTGATCCAAAACCATAATAAGTATGATAAACTACCATCCTGTGGCAGGATAATCTTGAATAATAAACCACTACTCAGAGTGGTATGGTTGCTGGTACTTCACATAATTATTAAAACCACATATGATTTTTAGCATACTCATATAAACACTGTGAGGGCAAGCCAGCTTGCACATGCTCTATGTATTGTCACTGTGACTGACTGTGTTGCAGCCCACAGGCCAATAGGCAGGAGGAGATGTGTCTCTTTGACCCTTTGTGAGTTTGGGTAACACCTACCTCGACCACAGGAAACTCTCAGCATGGGAGTCCTGTGAGCCAAGCATTAAAGAGGCACAACCTAAACAAAACGTCCAGCCTCATAACATGGTGTTGGATACCAAGGATCTCTGAAGTTACAGGCTTATGAAGGTGGCAGGATTAGATAGCCAGACAGAGCAGAATGGAAAGGAGGAAGTGTTCCTCCATTGTGTGTTTCTGTGGGTTTCTCTTAATTTCCTGTCTTCGCCACTTATTACAGAGCAAAGCACTTTGTGTATGATGCATGAAGGCACAAGTCACTTGTTATTTTAACAGGGATTGGACTTCTTAAAGCAGACTTGTGTTTACCCAATTCCCTGTGGTCTTTTGTCACTATACAGAATAATTAATTTGGACCATGTTGGGAGGGTGAAGACAGGTTTTCTTAAGCAGATCAAGCTCTGCTCCCAATCAATCCACTGGGATCATTGGGGTGAACTGCTTTTGCACAAAATCCTGCCCAAGTAGCCTTGTCTCGCACTGGTGTTAAAGCACACCTATATGTACCAGCTAGACTCCCCAGGTGACAGTGAAGTAAACAAGGCAACCAAAGCTTGTCCCTGGGCCCCTGGATTAGGTTTCAGAGCACACGAAGAAATAAGTCAGCTAGATTCCTGCAGTCCACAGCTTTGAACCATCATCAAACCATAGTCAGCCACATTTGAATGCCTGCAAACCACCAGAACCCACGGTCCAACTTTTGGCATATCTTCATAGTTCTGTCGCTGCATTCATTGAACTGGTTTGACACTGTATCTTACCAAGTAGAGCCCATTAACTGTTCGGCTCTAACAAACAGCTCACTGCTGTAGTTGACTTGGAACCACCAGCTCTTTGAGCATTGTATCGGACCATCAGGATCACTGCTTCGAAGCATCACAGAACCTCAACCTAAACGGCTGGAAGTATTGCATCACTCGTCCAGGTCCAGCGATCAGCAACACCTTGACCATGCTCGACCTTTGAACAAACACTGTTTAGCCCTTCGAACATCACCACTCGATTACCGCCTTGGAATTGCACAGAGCTACTGCTTCAGAACGACTTAATACCAGCTTGCTGCTTAGACCAGCTTAACTCGTTGCACCCAAGCCTGGTTAGACCCATAAAAACAGCATGCCGTAGCCCGGTTTCATGACATCAAACTGCTATGAACTGAGAAAGGTACTGTACGTATCCTCCAGGGTCCAATTATCACACTCTACAGACTGGTAAGTCACCAATTTGCACTTTTTTCGAGTACATATCCTTTTTAATCACATTTTTTGTGATGTATTGCCTTCCAACTCAGCTAGATTATACAGAGTGCTTAAATCATCTATATTCTGTTTTCTTTCCACATGGGGACAGTTTTTTTGTGTTTTTGTGGAACAGTTATTGCATATGGTGTGTTTAATTAAAGTATAGATTATTTAAAGAACCTTGATTGGACATTATTTTATGTACTGTTGTACTATTGCTGTTTGGGTTCCGGCTGTTAGCCCTCTTAAGAGTGTAGCCGGTCCTTGGCTCACACTACCATAGGCCAAAAAAGGTATATCTCTTTATTGTGTCTGTTTCACCTTTATGATTGGGATCACTGTTGGCTTGTAGTAGTGTGAGGGCTGCATGCATGGTTTAGCAACTACTCATCCTTGTAATCCTGCAGGGCAGTATTAATTTTGTCACATAATCAAAACTGAATATCTAGGGAACAAATGGGATTCTGAACCTGCCTTACTGTTGTTTAATGTGTAGGATCTCGAATGTGACAATCATGGGGCATAAGAGGAATTCCCTGTTAAAAGAAGGGGAAAATGTCTAAAAGAATTCCAATTTCTGACTTTGAAATTCAGATAGAACAGTTTCTTTAAATGGGCATATCGATTAAGAAACAACTAAGAATGAAAGAGGCATGGAAAGGAGAGGAAATAAAAAACACTGATGGATTGGGATATGACAAACAGTATGATGGCATAGAAAATAACTACCATTACTTTTGCATTCAGAGAGCTTCTGCTGCTGAGTTTGGTCCTGTGCTCATGTGCAGAAACCAGGAAGCCCTCTTTGCTTCCTGGTTCCTGTTTGTGCTGCATGGGGTCCTGAAGGCATTCGTGGGAGATGCCAGCGGTGTGAAGCAGAGTCTGGACTGGGGCTGAAGGCAAGATGTAGTTTAATGAATGTTATGTGTGAGTATATGAACGAGTGTTTGATGTATTGGTGGCTGGGTGCAAATGTGAATGAATGAATGCATGGTCTATGGGTGCGTGTGTATATGAGCAAGTGAATGCTCTGTGTGAATGAGTGAGTACATGTATACATGTGCGCTTGTGTATGTGTCGGGGCACTTATTTTAGCAGGGATGGGGAAGCGGAATGAAATACTACATCATGACATTTTTTAATGGGCATCTTTGATAATGCAAGCACACTCAGTGTTATTAAGTGACTTGAGTGGCATATTCTGGCATAGCCAGTGGAGCAATAATTTTCAGTTGCAGTCTCTATGATGCACCCTCCATAGGCCTTTGTACAGAAAGCTGAGTACTGAAGAGCGCCTCCAGCATGTAGGTCTTTAGGGGGTGCTTCATAGATGGAAGCCAAATGTGTGCGCCAGAGTGCCGGAGGTAAGTGGTGGGACAGAGAGAGTGTGTGGATAGGACAATCTAGTGGGAGGGCATGGGGGAATCCCCAAATTGATAGAGAGAGAGGGGAGCACAAAACCAGCCTTGTGGGGGGAGCCTCCACAGCTGCCTGCTGCAAATTCTGTCTTTTGTATGCAGGCTTTAGACCCCGAAGCATAACTTCATACTGTGGTATGGCATTTATTATGGGTCAGTTATAATAAAGAAAGCATGATAAGTGTTATTACGAGGCTAGACTTGCATATTCTGGGGCATCTAATTTAGCTATAATATTTACTTTGGCATAGCATTTTTTACTGGGAATCCATGATAAAGCAAACATGATGAATATTATTAAGTGGCTAGACTGGCATATTTGGGTGCAGCCAATATTGCTGTACATGTCTTACTTTGTCATGGCATGGCCTTTTGTACTAGGCATCTACGATATAGCAAGCATGATAAGTATTATTACATAGCTACACTGCATATTTTTGTTCAGCCAATCTAGCTATAATTTCTTTCTGTGACATGGCATTTGCTACTGGGCATTTATGCTATAGCAAGCATGATATGTGTTATTGATTGGTTGGACCAGCATATTCTGTTGATTCCAGTGTAGCTATCATGTCTTACTGTGGAATTACATTTGTAATGGGCATATTTGATAAAGCAGGCATGATAAGTATTATTACATGGCTCAGCTGGAATGTTTTGGTGCAGCTAGTATAGCTATAACGTCTTCGATTGGCATTTTCTTCCAGTGTGCATCTAAAATAAAGCAAACATGATAAGTGTTATTACATATCTAGTGCAGCCAGTTCGGACATGTTTTCATGGCATTTTTAATGGCAACCCCAACATGAGCATATTCTTATGTGGGGATACAGCCATGTTTTAGCAGAACCAGCTTGGACATGTTTTCTTTTAGTATCGTTACTGGCATTATGTGCAAAGCAAACATGAGTATGTTCTTATATGTGGATACTGCCATAGATTGTTGCAGCCAGCATAGAAATGTATGGGAACAGCCACTGTGAACATGTTATTGTCCTGGCATACATTGAGGGCAATGGTATCATGAGAATGCATTGAGAATTGCTCCTGTGCACTATTGGATTTGTTCATGAGTTACTGTAAAACACTGATTGCTGCCTGTCTTTTTAACCAGGTTTTCACAGAAAGTGTGCTGTATAATGCACCATTTTAACACATTTTTTAATAAAATGTTCTCAGGGGAGAACGCCCGGGAACTCCACCACAAACCCTGGATTGGCTTGGGCTCCCGCGCTATGCTGTACATAGAGTCGGTAAGACATTTTAGATATAAGTAAAACAGTTCTCTTTTGGTAGAGTTGCAATGTAATATGAAACAGCAAAACATTGATCCAAAGTTGACATACAGTCACAATTGGGTCTATTTTCATGACATCTTCGCTGAGGTGGAAGACATAGAGCCTGGCACTTGGAAGAAAACAGTGTACTCAATTTTTATTTTTTCAAAATATTTGCAGGTGGTATGTGGCTGGGGACAGGGCAGTGGGGAGTAAGAAGTTGTGAGCCAGCTTAGAATGTGACCTTGTATTAGCATGTCCTAAGCTCTCTGATTGACTAATACACATGAGCAACATGTTGAAATGTGCCCAAAGGGAGACACTTTGAAGTTTGCCCTGCGCAGGGGTTTGTAGTGCAAACATAAGAAATCAGTAATAGTAATGTACAGAGTTAATGATTTACAAGCAAAGAGTCTTAATCTTCATTTAGATTTCATTTTCTGAAATGTTACAATTAGCATATTGTCATTATTCAATAAGATAAATTATAAAAATTTGATGCCGAAGATAACACAACCCAACACCTAGTGCTAAGAGGTGTAAAATGTATCAGCACTTCTATGATGCTGTTTCGGCTGCAAACCATGGTTTGATAAGCCAAGCTTCTGGGAGTACAACATACCAATAGACAAAAGAGAAGATGGCGAAAGGAGAAAGCTACTCAGAAAAGGGCAATACTTTCTTACTATTATTCAGGTTGAATAAGCAGGTCCTATATGATATGATTTAAGAATTAGATCCTGTGCTAGGACGGATAGAAAGAAGTCATTCTCCCAACTCGTGTGTGCGTGTGTGCAGTGTAACGATATTTATTGAGGACCACTATTATTCACATGGGATGGACCTGATCCCCCCAGTTAAAGGGTGACACTAAAAACTGTTTTTTCTGTAATATTGGGGGTCATTACGAGGTAGGTGGTAAGGGATTACCGGCACCGGTAAGGGCACCAGTGCCGGTAATCCCTTACCGCCCTATTCCGCAGTCCCTTAGCGGGTTCCTTCCCTAACGCCTGGTTTTACCAGGCGTTATGGAAGGGACCCGTTAAGGGACTTCAGAGCTAATAACAGGCCCGTTAATAGTGGGCCCGTTATTAGCTCCATCCCCATTCCCATTGAGCCCTATGGGGGCTCAAATGGGAATGGGGAATGTTTCCCGGAATGGGGACTTACCGGTTCCTCCAAGGTCGGAATGACCCGGTAAGTCCCTGTTCCGGGAACACGGACCCGGAATGCGGTTAGTTGGGTAGCCATGGCGCTAATAGCGCCATGGCTACCTCCAACCTAGTAATGACCCCAATTGAGTTTGCTTAGCCTTGACTGAACAACATATAATATCACCAAGGTTTTCTCTGCCTGTTCCACACTAAGCCAAGAACCAAGCAGGGGTATTGAGATAATAGATATTTCTATTAACAAATGGTTTTAATGGATATATAGAAAACAATTAATGTATGCACACCTCCTTCTCTGTAGCATCCAAATCTGCACAAAGTTGATGGGACACTTTTTGTTTTGAATTTGACAGAATATAAATCAGGTTTACTCTTTTTATCTTCTGTCCCACAAATCAAAATTACTAAATCACACAAAGTGTTGCAATATTACAGTACAATCAGGCAAAGTTTCATTTGGTTATCAGCTTAGAAAGTTTACAGGCATTTATACATTCAATTTGAACGTGGGCTTCCTTTCTCTGCACCCAAAATACATGCTTTTGAGAACACATTTTATTGGTAAAATGATTTAACTTGTTAGAACACGTTTTGCTGGTAACCCTGAAGCAATGCACATCCCTTTTTGGTCAGGGTCACTGTATCACTCTCAGTAGAACGTGTGCATTTCATCAAAACTCCCACTTATTGTCTTTTGCATCTATATTTCCCCAACAGTATATCCTGGATTTTTGTGAGTTAGCAGACCCTGCTTTAAGGCCAGGTTTGATTAAGAGAGACAAGTACGAATTTGTTTTTTAGGTAAAAACACCCAATTCCTGTAGGAAAGCTGGGGTAAGTAAAATGCAAAATATTTAGTTATGAAGTAAGTGGCTATAATTTTTAATTAATTTGCTAGGAAAGAGGGTGGAGGTTTCAAATTCTTCTGAACCTCTGCCCTGCACTCAGTTTCTATGTGAGAATTAATTCAATTCTAATTTTAGTAAAAACATTCAAGGGATCTGCTCAGTCACCCCATGACCCCTTACTTAATGGAGAGAGAGAACAACACAGACAGATTCCCTTTCCACTTGTATCTGTGGACAATCTACTTTCAAATCTCTGCTCTGGTGCTCAGGAATATATCAGAGCCTCTCGACACACTCCGGAGATGCAGTTGGATCTGGTCAAGCCTCTGTTAGGGCTGGCTACCAGGATTCACTCTCTATTTTGGCTCTCCTCTTTCAGCAGTTCCCATCAGCTCCAATCCTTCCCTGTAACTCTGACTTCCAGGCTAAGTGAGCCTACAGTAATCTCAGCCAGCTTCCCTATCAATAGACTTGCACAAAAAGGTTACATTCGGCAAACCATTTATTTTCTGGGCCTTCTTTGTTGAAAATATCTGGCAGCATTTCCCCTTCAATGTTTTTCAGCCAGCTTTTCCCTTTTATTATAGAGGAAGCTGTTTTTATTCTCTAAACCACACCTCCAAAGTATGTCATCAGTAGATGTGGACTCAATATTTCTTGGGACATGATTGGACAATTATTTTATCCTCATCCCTGCAAGTACAACCCCATCATATGGATAGGCTAATAGAGTTATCCATGGGAAAGGAGGCAACACAGAGGACATTCCCCTGCATGAACACATCTGTTGCATATCAATGTTGGTCTAAACTTTCATTTTACAAGTACGTAATATAACATGTACATTTTCAAATGTCTTTTCTCCTGCAACATTTTTCCGAATGACACCCGTGTCTACAGGAGCTTGTGATTTCGACTGGCAAAATTTTGTCATTTACACAAACCCAGAACATACTCTCCATTTCAGAATTGCCACACCGGGAGAGTATTCATTTATCCATTTATCCATCATCTCACCAATTTTAATGATTTTCAAGGAGGCCGTGATCAATTCTTCCTTTGTAATTACTTAATTTTCTATCACATGTTGATGATAGTCACACTCAATGATCAGGCTTACCAAAAGCTACATTTTGTCTTGTCGAAGGCTTCAGTACAACTCATGGTTGTGGAGAGAAAAGTGCAAAAGCAAATATGTTGTCCTATGTATTCCCACACATTAAAATTATTTTACACCAGCCCAAGACATCTGCTACAGGGAAATTCTCCCCCTCCAGTTCTTATCAGATGGCCACATCACAGTTTATGTTGTTTCCTGGCAGAGCACAGGACAGTTGCCCCGAAACAGTCAGACTCATGCTTCACAGAGAGGTGTGAGTCCAAGCGAACCTGATGACCATTTGGCTCTCAGGGTTGTTCCCATTCAACCAAACTGCAGCTTAAAAAGCGAAGAACACAGAGCATCTGGCCCCAATAAACATTCATGGTCACTGTATCTAGGCATATTTCTTGAGGAACTGGAGGTAGGCAAGCCTCTCCCCACTGCCATCACTGACTGTTTATTCAACAGTGGCCAATTGGCAAGGGAAGCCTTTTTCCCTGAATTCTTTATTTATTTCTCTCTCCTGGTTTAAACTGTAGAAAACACACACACATTTGCAGTTTCAGTGTTGATGGTGTATACTTGTATGTAGAATATTGCTTTTTTTGTGATTTTTATTCCTTTATTCACAAAGCGCTAATTCTTTCAGTGTGGCTGTTAACAGAATTGGATGCTCTCAGTCATTTTCTTAATATTCTCATGCTTCCTTACAAACCTACACACGTAAATTCACCAGACGCATGACTGGAGTGAAATTTTAAGGACTGGCCTTTCATTCTGCCAGCATAATTTTAAATGGCACAAGGATTGCTGTACTGTTTTGGGCCTAATCATGGCTCTTCAGTTTTAACTTGTAAATACACATGCAAAGCCATTTTTAAAAATCCTGTTGTGAAAGAGCACCTTGAATTTCTTCTTCATTTGTGAATAAAATGCTGCTTTTCCTTTGATAATGAGAGGTAGGCCTTTGCCACATGGACCTTCCGTTTGGGGCTTGGATTACACCCCACAGAAGGTGCTGTCGTCCATATGACTGATGGCCTCGGACAGTTCTGGCATATTCTGGCCATGGCGACGCGCTCTGTGCCGTGGCCACATTGGCAGAGAGCCAATGTCACAGAGCCAATGGCACAAAAAAACATCTCATGATTTTCGTATAGCGTGCTATCACCTGGAGGTTTCTTGATGCTGATTACCATGATCATTACAACATACATTTGATTCATCGACACAGGAGCTGAATTTCACCGTGCCTAGCAAGATTTATTTGACATAGCCAATTTCTATAATTTCATGTGAGCCATGGAATGGATTCACAGCCTGATTTTCCCATCAGAAAGCATGTACAAGTATAACAAGCATTGGCAATGACAATAGTTTTGGCATTTACTGCTGTTCTTTGCCTTTTGCTTTAATAGACATCAGGGTGCATGGAGGAGAGTGCAAAGTTTCAAAGGATGATACGATAAGGGGTGCAGGTGTGCAAGAGAAGGAGAGGGTGAATAGACCAAGGGAGGAAGTGTGGTGCTGGAAATGCATTGCAGGGACAGGGCCTCCCTGTCCTTGTCCTGTAGTCCTTTTTTATTGTGTTCTGTATTGTTTTCTGTCCAGGAGTCCATGTGGGACTCCTGGCGGTGCAGCTCTTCCTGTTTTTGTTTGGTGTACAGACCCATGGGATACCCTTATGGCACCCATGGGTAGGGGTACAACCCTGTGCCCCTAGTGTATGTTTTTGGGCACCTGTGGGTGGTCCACAGAGCAGGGTATGGGCTGGTGGCAGCTCGATGCTGAATTTGACAGGTGCTCTGAGTATCCTCCATTTTGGGATACCCAGTCCCTGTCATTGGAATCAGTTGATTCCTGATATAAAACAAGATGGCCCCTGTGGCCACTTGCTTTCTATTGCCTTTTACCTTGTTTTCCCAAAGTCCTGGGAAGCCCTGACTCTGTCCCTTCCCCCTGACTGGCTGTTGGGTGGAAGTTCCATATATGGTGTTGTTGTGAAGCCCAGTCCAGACTGCTGGAACCTTCCCAGTGACTGTATGTTGTGGGTACACCCTGTGGGTGGGACCTGGGTGAATGGAGTGTGTGAACAATGTGCATTTCTTGTTGTGACTGTCTGGTTTCTGGTATGAGAGACAAAGACTGAGACAGCCCTGCCCGAAACTGGCCTGAATGCAGTGTGTAGTGTTGAATGGCTGGGTACTTGTCCCAATCCACATTCATTGTTGTGATGGCTGAGGGAGGAGGATGGCCTGATTGCACTGTATGCCTGATTGGCTGACTGACTGCATGAATGCCCTTCTGTATGATTGGCTACTGAGGGTGACCCAGCAGTGTGGATGAGAGGCAGAATAGTATATCTGGGGACCTCTCACCACTGGAAAACTGTTCAGAATCTGTGTCTACACTTGAAGAGTAACTGGAACTGCTGATCCTCAACGCCCTGCTGGAAAAAGAAGACTTGCTGTTGCATTTGCTTCGACCGATCTGAAAGCTGCCGAATTCGTCGAGAGAGGAACTGGTAAGGTGCCCTATTCCCGTGCTCCAAGGGACCATCGTGCCCTGCTAACCTTCGCCGAAGCTCCCTGGAAGTCAGACCCTCGAAAGGCTGCTGGCCGGAGACGTGGACCCCCAAGGAGAATGAAGTGAAGCACCCGGACATCGCCGCCGTCGAAGTCCATTGCCGTCGCCTAGGGATCGGCGTATCGCCATAACCGCTGGAGGCCCTTCAAAGCCGTGTTGCCCCAGAAGAGGTGACCACTCGTCCCCTCCTTTACCTAAGACTGATAAATCGAAGGACTCCCTTGTCCGCACTGTCGACCGCTTTGTCCTGCCGGAGAAAGTCGAGGCCGCTGACAACCACCACCTGAAGACCACAAAGACTTCGACGACTCGATGCCCTTGTTGGGCCACAGTTCTTCTGAAACTCTTTGTGGTCCAGAACTATCAAACACTAAGGTGCCCCGCACACCTCATCCTCGCAGGACGTCGCCGACGAGCACCTGCTGAATCGACGCTGTGGTCTTGGCACCCTCGAACTTCTCATCGACGCTGTCAATGCCAAGTTCACCTTCTTCAATGCCTCTCAACGATCCGTGGCTCCTGATTTAAAGGGAGTCAATCAAGAAGGATCCATCGACACTTCTTTGAAGAACTCTGCTCCACAAGGTACATTGGAGGGGTAAAAGCATTATAGGAGAAAATAAGACTATTGATCAATATATGGACTTGGAGCTTGTGCTATATCTTTATTTTATAGGTTGCCCAGGTGGGGGGATATTCACACAGAACTGTGTCTAGGTAGCTGGGCCAGTTATTTGCCTATTGTTTCAACCATCTTGCTTTCCTTCCTCTCTCTACTGTTGGTTTCCTCTTTATTGATCTGTGTGACATTTTGACAGTATAGTTGATGAACTTTAATGAGATCTAATAATATTTGTGGTACCACTGTAGAACTGTATATATTTACCAGTGTTGATTTCTGAGTACAAAGTGAGTTATTGTGATAGTATACATGCCTTTGAATATTAATTATATAAAGCCAGTGTTTTCAGTAAGACAGTGGGTGGACATTCCTTTGTGGGGGCTTGGGGACTACACTGTACTTAAGATGCAGCCTGCATCACCTCCTGAGAAGCTAGGCCTTGATTGCTCGTCCATTGCTACCTTATAGAGAATCTTGGCTGGGGTCCTCAGTGCCTCTCCTATACTGTATAGAGAGCAGAAGTACAGACCCCACCTCCAGTATTTTACACTGGTGGCAGCGGTGGGATGCTTATGGTTTTAAGAATCAGTGTATAACTGTGCCACTTACAAAATATCTGCACATTATTAAATTGAGGTTTAGTTGTGTACAAAATAACTGCATTACAAACAATGGAGTCTATTGCAAATTGACTAGGATGAGCTTAGAGGCTCTCCAGATTGCTTGTGAAGCCAGGGAGTTAGACTTTGTGGATAGGTCTAGAGCTGAGCTGATAGCTGCCCTGGTGGACTACCAGATTGATGGTGAAAATCTTGATGAGGGGGGTGCAACCAATGAGGACTCTGCCCCTGGAGTTTCTGCTAAATCTGTTTCTGGGAATGCCACCATTCCTCCTGCCTCTGTTCCAGCACTGCTCTTCAGGGGGAAATCCCTGAAGATTGAACCTTTAAAATTGGTGCTACAACGGGAACAGTTAGCCTTTCAATAAAAAAAGTTGGCAACAGAAGCTGAGTTGAAGAAAGAGGAGTTGGCACAGCAAGTGATACTCAAATATAGGGACACTGAGCACCAAAGAATCCAGCTACATAAAGCTAGAGTGGAGACTTCAGCTAAACCAGTTGAGAGTGGCAGGTCCCCAGCCAACAAGTTTATGAAAGATTTGGTTGGTGTGTTTATGGAGGGTTCTGATATCCTCCAAGCATTTGAAATGGCTTGTGCAATTCATGATGTGGATAAAAGATATTGGACTAAGTGTTTGTTAAGCAGAGTGCCTCAGACTGGATATGCCTGTATTCTGAAGCTCTGTGTGGAAGAAAGAGTGTATGAAGTCTGCTTTGATTGCCAAGTTTGGCAAGACACCTACCTAATACCTTAAATGGTTCAGGGAATTTAAGAAAAGAGACAATGTGTTTTGGGTTGACTGGGTGAGTGCTGCGCACATGAACATGATGGGTGGTTTGATGGTTACAAGGTGAAAACATTTGTTGAATTGTCCCACCTTGTTTTTTGAGCATTTTTCTGAAGCCTGTTCACCAGAGCTGCATCAGTATGTTGCTGACCACAACATTTTGGATCCCTTTAAGCTGGCTAGGTTGGCTGACAAGTGGGTCTCCCACCGGGTGTCCCCTAAGGACTCCAGTGGGATGGACAAGGACAAAGAAAAGGGGACCTCTCAGAAAGCTAAGGCGTCCCAAAAGCAGTCGCAGTCGGGTAAACCTAAACCCTCCTCTCCAAGGAACCCAAAAATCTAGTGGGGATGAGTCATATGTGGGTGGGAATAAGAGTAGTGGTCCACCTGCTGTAAAGCAGGCTCCCAGTGGTTCCAGTACCATACCCCGCACTCCCGGCACTTGTCGGGATTGTGGGGCTCTGGATCACAAGAGGGGTGACTCCAAGTGTAAAGGTAAGGTACTTGGAGTACAGGCTGTCAGCCTGGGCTACCCTTACCCCATGTCAGAGGTGGAGGCCACTGTCCTCCCCTCCTCTACAGGGATCACATTTGGTGCTCCTGTAGAGATTTCCTTAGTGTCCCTTGGGGTCTGGGACCAATACGCAGAAGTACTGGTGACTATCCCACAGAGCACCTGTATGTTTTGAGAAGTGTCCTCTTGAATGGCCAGCCTTCTACTGGCTTGAGCGACACTGGGGCAAGCATGACACTGGTGGTCAGGACCCTGCTCAAGGCAGAGGACTATGTAGGTGCTCCTCTGAGAACCACCAGGGTAGCTGGTGGGCCTCCCAAATTATCGCCTGTAGCCTTAGTCACACTCATAATTGGAGACAAGGCAGCAAAGCTTCCTGTCCTGGTTCAGGCCAATGTCCCTGCTAACATTCTGTTAGGTAATGATCTAGTAGAGTTGGGGTTGATCTTGGATGGTCTTCCCATGACTGCTGCTGCAGTCACTAGGTCACAGGTGACACGGGGTCTGGCTGCGAGTCAGGTACCCGAGCCAAAGGCAAGGCCTAAGGCAAGACGAAGGAAGACCAAGAAGGTTACCTCTGTGCAGGTGACTCCTTCTCTTCCTGCTGTTCCTACAGCACCCATTGGGATCCATGCTCCGGACGGGCTGGATCCAGTGGTAAACCACGTCTGAACTCCTGTGGGAGAAGAGCCAGAAGACTCTCCTGTGGGAGAGGTTCTCAACCCAGAGGTTCATCCCGATCTTCAGTGCTTGTTAGCTGAAGGGGGACCCTCCTGGGCAGACTTCTGTAAAGGACACAGAGAGTGCAACTCTCTCGAGGGTCTGAGGAAACAGGCCCTGTCCCAGGCACAGATATATTGGGAGGGTGAGCTCCTTGTTAGCGAGCCCACTAAGCCTGAACCTGATGCCCTCAAGAGGTTGGTGGTACCCCCGGTTTACAGGTCCTTCCTACTGTAGTTGTGGCATGGGGTGCCCTTAGCTGGTCATCTTGGGACCAAGAAGACTAAGCAGAGGCTCTCTGCCCATTTCTACTGGCCTCGGATGGGAGTAGTAGTGGAGTCCCACTGCAGGACCTGCCCAACTTTTCAGTTGTCTGGCAAGACTGAAGGCAGTACAAAGAAGAGGGGGAATTGTCCCGTGAGCAGTATAGAACAGGGACTATAAACTAGACAAAACCAATAGCATCCATACTGCTATAAAGTCAATTGAAAAATTGTTTAAATAATGGGTTATTTAGCACATGTGCCAACAAGGCATCACTAAACCAATCATTTTGGGGCTAACACAGCCTCAAAAAGCAATCAGGGTAGAGTTATTATAAAAAATAGTGAACATGTTTATTTCACAAAGACAAAAAAAAAATACACAGTTAATTAAAGAAAAACAAGTAAGTAAATGCATTTGTAAGCTTGTTAAACATTGAAAGCACATAAACAGAAGTAGTAATTTTGCTTAAAAGTGACATATGGACAAAAATATAGTAGTCTTGTTTCAAAAAATAATAATAGGCAAAAGTGAACAAAAGTAAACGCCAATTCTGAGTGGTGACCTGAACTGGGCCAACACTAATATGCTAATTTCTTACAGAATTGGTATTGACAGGTCTGCCAAAGCCTAATTTGTAAAGGGGTAAGGCTAAAATTCCCCAAACAAACCGGTTGCTAACATATTCAATACAAAGAAGAGGGGGAATTGTCCCGTGAGCAGTATAGAACAGGGACTATAAACTAGACAAAACCAATAGCATCCATACTGCTGTAAAGTCAATTGAAAAATTGTTTAAATAATGGGTTCAAATTAGGCTTTGGCAGACCTGTCAATACCAATTCTGTAAGAAATTAGCATATTAGTGTTGGCCCAGTTCATGGATTGCTTTTTTAAACCACGTAAAAACGTTTCCCACATCAATACACATGAAAAAAATAAAAAGAAACACTGCTGCATTATTCTTTCATGAGATGTGTACTTCTGTCTTTTAGCCCGCGGATCAAAGCATGAATTAGTTAATGGCCACTTAAAAAGGTGTAAAAGTGGTTAACCATCGCGAACCAACACCGAAATTCCACTAAATTTAAAAACGTGCATATCACATTCCCTATTGGCCAAATGCAGGCAGACAAAGTTGGATGCAAGATTCAAACGTCCTTTTATCCCCTTTCAACCAAACTACTAGAATTTCAAATCGGCCTGAGCGAGCATTCGTGCTCAACATGGAAAGCAGCCTCACTAATTGCACACATTGCCCAAGTTCTACAATGCATGACAGACATACCAGAGTAAAACATAATCCACTCGAGAGTACGAAGACACCCAAATGCAGAGGGGGCAATGCAAACATCCTCACCTCCCGAAAACAGCACATTACTACTAGAATCACATGCAATATATGCATCACCAGAAACAGACAATAGTGTGTACATGGGTGGGAGCACAAGCCGTGTTCTAAAGTCCCCGCCAAAACCACAAACCACTTCCAGAGGAGCCCAAGGCCTGCTTCCCGTGTTCAAGAGTGAACGAAATTGAGGACATCTTTATATATTTATTTATTAATAAACAGGGGTCAAGTCCTTAAAAGAAAGTGGGGGGACTCATTAAAATAACATTGAATCAGGGAGTCATTTCACCAAAATGCCAAGGGTAGTGGAAGTGACATCACATGACCCTTGCTCTATGATGACATCACAGAAAGCAATGTTATTTGACCTCGCCCCCAAGTAACAACACGGGAAGTGATGGCATACGATCTTTCACCCCTTGGCAAAACAGGAAGCGGCATTTATGGTTACGATATCACTGTAATATGATATATATTTCATTCAAGAATGGATCACCATATGTAGCATTAATAGTTTGTATAGGCCGATATTACCAAATTACTGTGAATGTAAGCAGGTGCCCAACGCAACAACCTGGACTATTGTACATCACTCGGGCTAAACTGTTAACAGACCAAAACATCGCAAAGAGGGCCAAACCTCAAAGCACATATATCCAGTGCCTGGCAAGTGACTGGAAACAGCAACTGGTCAACACAAATCCAACCAGAAGACAATCAGAGGCTGCACCAGTTCATACTTTTACACTTGGACAAAACACGCTTGGATTTTCTTGTCATTAATGCACTTTGAACTATTGCACAGCAACTCACCCTCGCCAGTCACCCAGAGCATGAATACCCCCCAAAGATTTTCACCATGGGAACTCCACCACCCACTGCTAGTCAATAAGGGTCCTCCTTCAGCAGCTTTAAATGTCTGGAGCCCACTCCAGCCATCCAATGCCTTACACCTCCAATGTCTTGCCTCAACACCTTCATTTTCAAACAGTGCCACCCTCCAGTAAGTTAAGTCTCCAGCATTACCCAACACCTCAACCACAAGCAGAAAAGCAACTTAAGTCTCCAGTATCCTCCTTCAAAACCCCAACCGTGTGAGTCTTAATTACCCTCCTCAAACATCTTATATCTGCATTAAATGCATTTGGACTTTCGAACAACACATTACATCTCAAACACTATCTCCCAACACCTGTTAGTCACTAGTACAACATCTTAAGTCTCCAGTACCAGCCTCCATAACTTTAAATAGATTGAGGGGAAGGATGTGTTGCAGGTCACAGTAATTGCAAGGCTGTTTTATTTAAAAAAATAAACAGCTGCATCAGCTCCATGACCCCTAGAAAAGGACCATTTTATTATTTTCTTTGCTCCTTTATACATTGCTTAAAGCCAGCCTCCTCCAGCTTCTCAGCACTGGAACAGGATCTGAACCCATGCTGCACAGCATCCTATTGTTCCCAAAGCAAGTGCGTTGACCCCAAGCTATCCTTCCAAACATATATATTTTTTGCTTGGGGAAGCAACAAATGGTTTATTTCAAAGGCAGAGGGCAACTTCATGTAAATTAAGGAGCCCACCTTCCGTCTTTCTACAGTGTGCCTGTGATGCAGGTCTGGCAGTTCTTGGTCAGGTCACACAGGGCCCATGCAAGATTAATGGGAGAGTCACTGGGTCACACCCAGCTCATCAGAAGCCGAGGGGCTTACTGGATATGCAGACAATAACACGTTTGAGATGTGCGTTCATGCTGTGCTGTTATAAAGTACTGCAGGCTGCTCCTACCCTTTCCCAGCTAGCTATCCCTAGCCCCTTTCCTTTTGCTACTGTACTGTGTGTGAGCTGCACAGACAGCCCTGCCTCTGAACTCAACATTCAGGCATTCTTCACTAATGGACTGCCAACCTGTTAGTGATGGCGGCTCCATGGTTTTTCCTGCATCCCTCTTATTTCTCTAGCTAACGAGATCTAGATTCCAGGTGAAAAACAGCTGTGGCACATTAAGCTGCATTTACAATCACCTTTTTCAGGTGCAACACAGATATGGTCTCTTTGTCGAGTGTCCCAGGTGGTGCATTGGACAGGTCTATGGGTAGCAGAGGGGGAACCAGGGGTGGCTGCTGCTACCCCTGGGAACCCCCAAATGGTGTTACCTGTCCTGTAGACCAATCAGTTGTTAGGTTCCTGGATTTAGTATTGTTGCAGGGCAATGACATTTACAGGACACGATTTTAACTTAAGGAAACTGACCCTGAGCATGGGTGTCAATTGCTATAATGTCCCCTGACACCATGGTAAGCCCACCCTGTTATAGAGTTGCAGGAAGCAGACTATCCTTTTCATACCCTACCTTTTCATTTTAAACTTCCACTGGGTCACATCCGGGTCATTTCTGACCTTGCCCACATAATGACAAGGACAACACAAAGGAACACGGCATTTGTGGCAGGTGTGAGAGCAATGCTTCTACACATTTCCTAGACAGGACAGTCGTGAACAGTGCACAGCACAAGGAACCACTTTTTGCCCATATACATGATGGAGCACAGTGCCAGCTTATGTAAACTCACACCAAAAATGCTAGTGTTCAATATGCAATTTTTGTGCACATGCATTAAATGGTATAGTGCAAGTTGCTGCAGGACACAAAACTAAAAGGACTCACAGATGAAAAATTGATTAAGAAATGTGTAACTGAAGTTATACCTTATATTCACGACTGGGGTGGAGTCAGCCTCAAAGATTTGGTGGGGCTTGGCACAGTTGGAAGGTTGCAAAAGGGGCTACGAGTGATCTCCCAAGACCCCTCCAACTTCCTGCATCCCTGCTATTCGTTGTGCATTTGCTTTGCGCACTGTGCCCTTTGCAGCCCTCTGCATACAGAAGCTATCTCTCTTCTCCAAAATGTCCTGAGAAACAATGGGGGGGGGCGTTGAGGGGTGGGGGGGTTGAAGCCTAAGAGTCAGTGCGAAGAGACTTGTTCTGGGAGGGGTTCCTTCTCAAGGTGATGTGAGATGGCTACATGTAGCAGCATCTCACCAGGAACTGTGTGTGGCCTGCAGGATGCACATACATCACTCACACATACAGGTACTAGTCTTCCTCCAAGACCAGGAGCCTGAATATTATTTTCTGTCGTCCCTTCCTTCACCTATCATGACTTCCTTTTTTCCCAGTACATGTGGCTATTTAGTTTTCCAAAGAGATGCTAATGATCAGTAAAGTCTTTGGCTTTATCGTGGGGGGGGTATAGTGGTATGGTCTGAGCAGGCTTCTGTCCACTGCCACTGTGCCCGCGTTTCTGCAGTGTGTTAATGAGATTTTAGATGTAAACACGCTGCTCTCACAGGTGAGAGATTGACAGGCTCTTGCTGTTTCACCCCTTTAGCATCTGCACCATGGGCTGAGCGTCATTGCCAAGTGCTGCCAGCAACTTCTGAATTTGGGAGGGCTTGAGACACCCCCATTGAGTCACCCCTGCCGACAAGTCAGTGGCCGGCTTGGTAACTGTACACGACTCGCAAGGATGCATGTGATTTGCCTTTTAATGTACGCACCCACAATCAAACGTATGGTCCCCTTCCACAGACATACCATCAACAGCCTCAAACTTGGGTCCAGCAAATGATTTCAGAGTGACACTTCCCAGACATTGAAGCGATGGCACTTCTGTTTAAATTCCATGGCTGGGAGCTCACGGTACTTGTTTTTATGCAGAAGATCTCAGGATGGCAGGCCTGTATTACCAGGGAAACTGGACGAGCCTCCTCCAAGGGGGAGGCCCCAGGACAATGGGAGGGAACGGGAGGCAGGAGGAAGGGGAGGGTCAAGGGAAGTGAGGGGGCAGAATGTAGAGGAAAGGAATAAAGAGAGATTATATGGAAACCAGATCCAATGTGATCCGTGAGTGGTGTATGGTGAGACTTGAACAGAGGCTAACAACTGGCGACGAGGTACAACGAATGCCACGTTGCGCCCAGTGAGGATGTTAGGCGGGCGAAGCAAGCCCAGCAGAGGTGACTCGGCAAGGCAAACGGCGCCCAGCAGTGGGGAGGGAGGCGACACCACAGGCGTGAATCCAGGCAGGACGGAGTGCCGGTGGACCCAGCAGGAAGAACGCCACCCAGCATAGAGGAGGGTCGAAGAGCCCGGCAGCAGTCGAGCATGGAGAGCCCAGCAGAGGACAGTGGAGCTTGCACTAATTACAGCACAGGAACATTTATATAATGGGTTTTTCATGATGTCTCTCAGGTTCAAATTTGTTCAATGAACCATGAGGGTTTTCGAATAGGGGATTTGCAAGTCTCTCCAGATCCACCTTCATCAGTCTCTTTTCTCGTCTGGTACTTCTTCCCTCATCATTGTCAGCACTTCATTTCCTTTCAGTGGTTCTAGGGTCTCAACCTCTGGCGCATGCAGCCGGTGCAAGAAGGAGGCATTTGTGGGTTATGTCACGTCCGGCTCTTGTCGTAGTGACCGTGGACCCTTTTACCTCAGTTACCTCAAAGGGTTTGAGGTCATACCTCATATCTGTGTTTCTCCGTTGTCTTTGGTGAACCAGGACTTGCTCTCCCACGGTTATCAGTGACTCTTTTGCTCCTCTCCATCAGTCAGCCCATCCTTTTGCCTTCCTCTTCCTCTCAGTGTTTCATTCTTGGATCTCTGTATCCTGTTTCTCTGTGTAATCCTCAAACTGCAACAAGTGACTGCAGGGCTTGTATCTGACCATGATCCCCTTGGGGTTTCCCCGTGGTCTCACGAGGTGTGCTTCAATAGCTCCTTAGCATTTGGCACAATGATTGTGGGAATGGCAATTGATCAACAATTGCTTTCTGCTGAGTATTCTTGATGGTGGACATAAACCGCTCTACCATCCTGTTTGCTTGTGGCCAGAGCCGTGTAGGCTTCATGTGCTGGAATCCTAGATTTGCTGCAAACGTTTTGAAATAATAGCTTTGGAATGGAGGCTCATTGTCTGTTTTTACCACGGTAGGTACGCCCCACTCACTACCCAGTTCGTCCAAAATGCCCATCACGCTGTGAAATGCCGTTGTAGAGGAGCAGTTACATGCCTTTGCGGGACATCCCACCACCTACCTCCTATAGGTTGGAAGCCTGAGATTGTGCCATGCTTAACCCCAGCTGTTGTGACCATACCACTGTGAGTATTCGAAAGAAGGTATTCTCTGAGAAAACCCTATAAAATGTATCCCCGAAATGAAGACAATCTGAGAGAGGAACTCCATGAAGGAATATGAAAAAGAGTGAAAGAGAAGCCAGTGATGTCACAAGAAGACAAGCGTGCCGCCATGAGGATACTGGCTGAAGAGAATGCATGGATCTTACAGAAACTGATGACGAAGTTATGATATGATATGATATGATATGATATGGTATTTGTAACGCGCCTATACACAAGTGTTTCAAGGCGCGACGAGGCAGGGAGGGAGGGAAACAAGGGGAAGACGGACAAGCGATCCTACTAGGCCAGGTGTCATTCAGATCGCGCAAGTGCAGAGGTAAGGGGAAAAGGAGAAAGTGCAGGGGGAGGAGGTGGGGGGAAAAGTGCAGTACAAGGTAAGTGGCGTAGTGAAATAATAACGATAATAATAAATAAAAAGGGCCAACTAGTGGCAAGTGCGAGGTAAGTGCAGAGCAAGTGCTGAGCAGGGGGCTGTAGGGATACAGTGACAGTCCCACAGTGCAGGGGGAGCCAGGGGGGCAGTGCAAGTGGAGAGTGGCTGGGCCCTGGACCGAGGTCGCTGAGAGTGGCCCAGATGCAGGTTAAGTACAGAATTCAGTGGGGAGTTAAGCAGGTTTAGCAGGGGAGAGGGAGAGAGAAGGCAGAAGCGAAGAGGAAGGTTTTGAGGTGCTTCCGGAACCGGAGATGGTTCTCCTCAAGTTTCAGGGAGGCAGGCAGGCTGTTCCAGAGGGAGGCCCCTGCTGCGGAGAGAGATCTACCCCCAGCGCGTTGCTTCGAGAAGCGGCTGACCATGAGGGAGTTAGAGATGGATGAGCGAAGGGCTCGTGAAGGAAGATATTTAGGAAGAGAGAGTTGAAGGTATTTAGGCCCCAAGCCCCAGAAGGCCTTGTGGACAATGCAGAGGGTTTTGAACTTAATCCTCGCAGCCACTGGGAGCCAGTGAAGAGATTTCAGTCCTGGAGAGATACGGTCCCTGGGCTTGAGGCCAAGGACAAGTCTCGCAGTTCTGTTCTGGATAAGTTGCAGAGGGCGGAGAGTGGAGGCAGGGAGATTAAGATAGAGGCTGTTACAGTAGTCCAGCCTAGAGAGAACCAGGGCTCGGGAGACAGTGAGCTTCTGGGGGAAGGAGAGGAAGGGAAGAATACCTCTGAGGAGGTGCAGCTGGTAGTGTGATTTCTTAGAGACATCAGATATATGAGGAGAGAAGGAGAGTGTGGAGTCGAAGATGACCCCGAGGTTTTTAGCCTTGCATGTAGGGGCAGGAAGGGGGCCAAGGGAGGCCGGCCAGAGAGCTGCAGGGAAGGAGGGAGTGGGTGCGCCGATGAGTAGAATCTCAGTCTTACTGGCGTTAAGGCAGAGGTCATTGGCGGCACACCATTCCTGGATAGCAGACAGACAGTCAGAGATGAGGGAAGGAGAGGAGGAGGCCGAGGGTAGCCTGAAAATGAGCTGGGTATCGTCCGCATAGCACTGGAAGTGGGGGCAGAGGGCGGCGATGCGGTGGGCAAGGAGTGCCAGATACTGGTTGAAAAGCCAGGGAGAGAGGTTGGATCCCTGGGGGACACCACAGGTGGAGAAAAAGATGTCAGAGAGGAAGGAGCCCATTTGGACCTGGGAGGGTCGACCAGAGAGGAAAGAGGTCAGCCATGCCAGAGCCTGACCAGTGATACCCAGGTTATCACGGAGACGGTTGAGCAGGATGGCATGGTTGACAGTGTCAAAGGCAGAGGAGAGATCGAGCAGAATGAGAACACAGGGAGTGTTGGAATCGAGGTTTAGGAGCAGGTCCTCACGGATGTTCAGGAGAGCAGTTTCCGTGCTTCTGGCCGCTCTGAAGCCGGATTGATGGTCATGAAGATTACCCACAGATTCAGCATGGAGGTTAAGCTGGGAGATGGCCAGTTTCTCCAGGAGCTTGCCCAGGAAGGGAGTAATGGAGATTGGGCGATAGTTGGCCGGGCAGGAGGGGTCGGAAGAGGGTTTCTTGAGGAGGGGGTGCACAAGGGAGTGCTTGAGGGGGGATGGGAAGACTCCAGAGGCGAATGAGTGGTTGCAAAAGTCAGCCAGGGCAGGAGCCAGGGAGACGATGTGGTCCTTGATGGTTTTGGAGGAACAGGGGTGAACCTGTTTAGACGAGGCTTTCATAGATCGGACTTGTCTGGAAACCTCGTCAGCAGAAAAAGGTGGAAATGAAGAGAAGGAGGGCGGAGGGGCGGCTGCAAGAGAGCAAGAGGAAGAGCCAGGAAGAGAGGGAGGGAGGAGAGGGGAGGAGAGTGAGGACAGGATATCCTGAGTTTTTGAGATGAAGTGCGAGGCCAGTGCAGTGCAGAGGGCCTGTGAGGGGACAGGAGAGGTAGAGACTGCAGCAGGGTTGGCCAGCTCCTTGCAGATTTTAAAGAGTTCGGCCGAGTTGTTTGATGCCTCAGAGATGCGGGCTTGGATAAGGGCTCTCTTCTTAGTGAGAACGGAGAGCCGGTATTGCCTTTGGAGCAGGCGGCAGGCCAGTTTGTCAGAGGATGAACATGAAGCACGCCATTTCCTCTCTGCCACCCTGCACTTGCGTTTTAGGGTGACGAGATCCGAGTCGTACCAGGAATTACATTTGGCTTTGGGCTTCAGGCGGATTCTCATGACGGGGGCAAGGATGTCGAGAGTATCAGATATAGAGGAATAGAGCATGGAGAGGGCTGTGTCGGGGTGGGAGTCAGCCGAGGGGGGAGGAGGGGGCGAGAAGGTGGCAGCGAAAGCCTCAGCTGACACGCGCTTCATGGGTCGGATGACCGAGAAGGTGGGTGGCAGTGAAGAGGGTGGCTTAGCCTGTGGGGTAGGGAGGGAGAGGTGGGAGGATAGAAGAAAGTGATCACTCCAGGAGAGAGGAGTGGAGAGAGGGAGGGAGAGGGGAAGGTCAGAAGAGATCAGAGCATCAAGAGTGTGCCCTGCAGAGTGAGTAGGACCAGAAGGGAGAATAGAGAGTGAGAGAGAGTTGCAGAGTTCGCGAAAGAGACCAGTGGGGGGACAGGAGGCATCAAGGTGGATGTTGAAGTCGCCGAGAAAGAGGAGTTGGGTGGTTGAGGACAGGAGTGATGAGGAGAGATCAGCCCACTCAGAGAGGAAGGAGGAAATTTGACCAGGTGGCCGATAGATAGTAGCCACGGTAAGGGAATGGCTAGGAGAGAGAGAAAGTCGGCAGACAAGACATTCAAAAGAGGAGTAGGTCTGCGTAGGAGTGACAGTGGCAGGAATCCACTCAGGGAAGATAAGGGCAACACCACCCCCTGAACGGTTGGGCCTGGGCACGGAGAGGATCTTGTAGCCGTCAGGTAGGAGTGTGTCGAAGCTGGTGGCAGAGCTGGCAGTGAACCAAGTCTCAGTGAGACCGAGGACGTCGAGGTCCAGTTCCTCAAGAAGGCGACAGATGTCAGAGGAGTGCTTGATGGCAGAGCGAGAGTTTAGAGTGGCAATGTGGAGAAGGTTGCCACCCTTGAAGAACTTCCGGGGAGGGGTACAGATCAGAGGTACACCCTGCGGAGGTGTTAGAGAAGGAGTTGAAGAGGGAGCAAGGGAGGGGGCAGGGAGGGAGGGGGGAGGTAAGGTAGCTGAGGATAGAGGAGGGGGGACAGCGGGAGCGGAGAGGAAGTTGATGAGGCATGGGAAGCGTCTATCAAAGAGGTGAAGGTTGGCCTGAGGGCCTTGGACCAAGACGGTCCCGTTAGCATAGACATTAATGATGGCTTTAGAGGAGTGGAAAGGGGCCAAGAGGACATCCCAACGGGTGCCACCATTAATGGGAGAGGTGGAGAAAGGAGAGAGCACAGCGACCATGTGAAGGGTCCATAGGTCAGGTGAAGGCACGAAGAAGAGAATGTCAGTGAGAGTTAAGAGTTAAGAATCAAGTAAACTTTCATATGCCATTAGAAGATTGCACGTGTGCGAAGCACTGCAGAAAATGCAAGCTGTTTAATAACTGTACAGATGCTGTAATGCAAGTAGATTAATCTTAGAAGTTGTCTATATGTAGTGAATAGACTGCAGGCAATGTTGCTATTTTATAGAAACTGGATATCAGTGTCATGAATTTAGCAAGCCAGGACCCATGGACAGAAAAGGCGAGAACTGTGTTGCAGCAAAGATAAGCTGAGATTGTGGAAACAAATGGCGAGGCTGTCTGGCCTGGTATCATAGCTGAAGCAGCCATGGTCGGTTATCTAGTCTTGAAGGCAGTGAATGTGCGAAGCTGAATCATCCCTTGTTAAGGTGCAAAGAAAGAACGCCAAGAGTGCCAAGTTTAATTCATTTAAGACATTTAAATGCTGCAAAATGGACCAAATTGTGGTCTCCTGTCACGTAAGCCAAGGATGTAAATAGAGTTGAGCGATGAGTTCTAGAACAACAATAGGGAAAGCCTTTACTCCCATATATTCCCACTGACAAGAATACTTTGCAAGGCCAGGTTCAAAGACAATCTGCATAGCAGAAGGCATGGGTGATGAGAGATGTTGGGCTAATTAGATGAGGAGGCAAAGTCAAGTCCACCTCCTGGCACCTGGGTCTGAGCTTACGTGCTGCTAAGTGAACTGAATGTTCCAGATATGGCACAAGCGTGCCAACCAATTACAGAGGGCCGTTTAACGAAGGTCCTTATAGTTTGAAGACCTTATAGTATGAAGACGAATGATAAGACCTTATAGTTTGAAGACAAATTATAAACTGTGTACTTAATAGTGTTGAAGATGACATGTTTTAGAGGTAGGCCCACCTAAGTTGTCCACCTGACATTAGATTGCCAATCATAATCCCAGCCCTTATAGAAAGTATACTTAGATGTTCCCCTTGAACATATCACAATCCCTGTAGGTTTTTCTTATTTGCCACATAGTATGAAGTCATGTCTGATGTATTTTTTGCACATAAGGATGTTTTTATGAGAAATGCACTGAGAGCCCGAGCAAATGTCAGTTGATGTCCGTTGTAACTTCCTGTTTTAGATAATTGTTAATAAAATAGCACCTTTGACATCTTCCTGTGTTGGTTCGATTATTTGGTGTCATGGTTATTCTGAATTCCCATCCATTGCTTGCACGATACCCAAAGGGCCATATGCTTACGGTCGATTGTACCAGCTTTACTACTGTGAATATTCATTTATGGCTCCTACTAGGTGTCCTCCTTCTAAGGGTCCAGAGAAACCAATTGCTACTCATTGCAGGGGGCCTTTAGGTAGTGACCAATTAGTAGTGGACACAGGGCCGTGTTCGCTGCTGGGCTCTGACATGTGTGGTAGTGTGTTAGTATGTTGTCTACCACTGCGTCTATGTACCGGAACCACACTTGATTGCACAGTATCTTTTTTGTTTGCCAGTCCTCTGTGGCCTTCATGGGCCAGGTTAACTACTGTTTACCTTAATGCTTTGGGTACTACCAGGCGGATCCCTCACAGTAGAGTTCCTTGGTGGGTTGTTGCCTGCTCGCTCTGCACCTTGTCCATCCACTCAATCTCTTTCATGTCCACTTCTTCGTTATTTTGCAGTTCTTGTCTGTGGTTCCTCCACTTACCTGTGTTAGTGAGGTGAACTGCAGCTTTGATGGTGGGGTCTTGTTTTCTCTTGTTGATGAATGCTGCTAGCGTGAGAGTTGGGGGCAGTGCGTTCTCCACCAGATATTGATTGTAATGCTTAGCTTCTCCTTCGAGGGTGCCTTTCTCTGGACCATCTGGCTGTCTGGATAAATAATCTGCTAGATTTGCCTCCCCTCCTGGTTTGTGAATGATGCGGAAGTCATATTCTTGAAGCTTGAGACTCCATCTTTCTATGCATGGGGGCATCCTGGTTTTGGGGTTCCAGAACAGGGATAGTAATGCTTGATGGTCAGTGATGAGGGTAAAATGGAGGCCTATAACAAAATGGTGAAACTTCTCACATGCCCATACTGCGGCTAAAGACTTTACTGGTCTGTGGCCAGATAGGGCTCTGCTATCATAGGCAACGATGCTTTGGTTGGGTTTGTTCCATGATTCCGCCTGGGGCAGGATCGTTCCAAGCCCTAGCGCACTGGCATCCACTGTAATCTCTGTTTCCCAACTGGGGTTGAAGCAGGCCAATTGACGGCTGGCAACTAGTTCTATTTTATTGGTCAGCAATGCTTCTCTGCACTCAGCATTACATTGAAACAGGACGTCCTTTTCGTGGCATAGTTGGGGAGGTACCAGGCACAGAACCCCGCCATGCCCAGGAATGATCAGAGCTCGGAGATGTCTGTTGGTGGGGTTATTTTCACTATAGCGCTTATCGTGTCTGGGTCGGCTCTCATCCCCCTTTCCGAGAAGATGTGCCTGTAGACTTTTAGGCTAGGCTTGTTGATGTCACACTTGGCATCATTCAGGATGAGGCCAGCTGTCTTTGAATGTCACATACCTGCAATAGGCCTGTATCATGTTGGTCTTGGGACGTGCCGAATTCCAGGATCTCATCACTGTAGTTAAAGACAGCCCTCACTGGTGATATACGTAATTGTATTATTTCTTGGAATATCTCAGCTACAGACGAAATTCCAAAGTTCAATCGCTTATAGTGAAATAGTCCTTTGTGTGTTGCAAAGGTGGTGATTGGCCTGGAGTCAGGGTGGATACAAAGTTGGTGGTAACCCTGATTAAGGTCGAGCATCAAACAATTGCACTGCCTGGTTCAATCTGATCATCATGTCCTCTATGTTGGGGCGAGGATGCCTTTCTCGCTGGATCGCTGTGTTTGGTATGTGCATGTCTACGCAGAGGCACAGGCGAACCTTGTCCTTTGGCACTACCACTGGCAATACCCATAGCGTTGAGCCGCTCACTTCCTTAATTATGTCGTTATCTAGGAGTAGTTACAGCTCTCTGGACACTTGCGCTTGTAGGTGGAATCCCACCCTGCGTGGGTGCTGGGGCACTGGGGTCACTGCTGGGTTTACATGGAGCATTACTACTGAGTGTTTGAGCATGCCCACTCCCTCAAACAGTGCTGGGAAGATCATTGTTATCCTCTGAATCGTCATTTCCCTGTCCGTCACTATGTTGACCGCTCTTTTTCCAGCCAAGAGGCCCCCCACTACTTCCGACTGATCATAAAGGTAAGACCCTCCATTGCTCTGATGAATCTCATTGGGGGCTGGTATGGTGGTGTGGGTGTCCCTGGTAGTGGCCTTTGGGGGGCCTGCTCATGATGCATCCTGGTGATAACACCCCTAGTTTGTTCTGTCCCTCCACCGGTCCTCCTTGCAATACTGCTCCTGTAGTTTGGGATGGTTGGTACCTTTTCCTTGCAAATTGCTTGAAAGTGGTTTTCTCTACAACACCTCATGCACATTTGCCCAAGAGCCGGGCACCGACCTTGGTGGGGAAATTCAAATCCACATCTATAGCATTGTCTCTCTCCCGGATATCTTTGCTGGAAGCCGCCTTGATCTGTCCTGCTCGGGCTACTTTGACTCCTGAAACTCCCTGTGTGCATCATCTGAAGTGCGGCTATTGTGTCCCGTTTCTTGGGTTCTCCAAGGCGGCGGACTGGACATCTACCCTTTCATATACTCTGCTGGATGCAGGATCTGTGGTAGCGACTGGGTGTTTTTAAGCAGGTGTTTCCTGAATATTGATGACACACCCCTCTATTATCCTGAGTGTGATGGCTTCATCTTCTGAAATGTTTGATAAGTCACAGTCACAGTGTGTAATTATTTTTGTAGCCTGAGCACAATCCCCTCTATAGTCTCATGGGGTAATTGAGCACATTTATGATAATAGTACCTTTCATAGTCTCGGTTTGGCAGCACTACTAGTTTCCTGTTCACCACTGCAAGCAGTGTTGTATATATGTCATTTGTTTTCCTGTGGAGGGATAGTCTTTATAATGCCCTTTATCTCTTTGCCCGGCAAGTTGGTAAATATGTCTGCTATGTTGGGCGAGCCTTGGTCACCCATTGCTTTTATAAAATAGTCGAATTCTTCCATCCATTCCTTCTACCTTTGACTTTGGTCATGCTCGGGTTGTAGTGAGAATGGTTTGGTCTCCTTAAGAATACTTCTGTAGCTGACATGTTTGTCAATATTTCGGCCGGTGACCCTGCTCCCACTTGCGCACCTGGGTCTGCTGCTGCATGTGCGTTATCCATCATCTTAGCCCGTGTCAGGCACCTGTTAATTTTCTAATGGGTGACTTCTTTTGGCACGGGGCATTTCCTCTCATTGCTGTCTGCAGTGGGTGTCCAGATATTTGGTCGACCTAAAACTGGTCGAATGACATTTGGTCGACGCAATTTGGTCGAAAACCAAATGGTCGAATTTTTTTTAAATTATATATTTATTTTTCGGGTTTTCGTTTTTTTACAAAAATGGGTTTTTAGAAAAAAAAGGGGGTTGGGGGGGATCCCCCACCCAAAAAAAAAAAAAGGGGGTGAAAATAAAAAAAAAAAAATTCGACCATTTGGTTTTCGACCAAATTGGTTTGACCATTTGTCTGGTCGACCAATTATTTTCGACCAAATGTCTGGTAACCCTGCAGTGGCCTCTGGGGACAGCGTCTGTGAGGTTTCCTTTGTTACCCTTCTCTGGTATTCTCCACTTTGTGTGTTCCTTGCCACCTCACCTCTTCTTCTCTTGTTTTATTTATTCTCTTTTTGTCAGGCTCTTGTCCTGTGCCACTTACTTTTAGTTTGGGTGTCCTGGTGTGTTACACCCCCTTGGGTCTCCTTTCTTGGCCACCACTTACTTAATTAATATATAATTTATTTTCGTTCTGGTGGTCTGTTCTAGTTTTGTCCCATGTGCCCCTGCTTGGCAGCGACCAGGCACGTTCTCTCGTGCTTGTCCCGCACTGCGGGGAGCTCCACCATTAGCTCCTTCTCTGTTTTTTCCTCTGCTGCGCCACAGACATTTGCTGTGTGCCCCTCTGTGCCAGGTAGTGAATATTAGCAGTGGCAGTGGGTTGGTAGGAGCTGCTTAGCACTGTGCACTGTCAGAGCCCCGTTGCTTCTCCGTGCTGTCTCTGTGATGCGGGCAGAAATTTTCCTTCCTCCACTGGTCTTTCCCCGGCACCCTCTCCTCTGCTGTCAGCTAGGTAGTGCACTGTAGCTGACAGCGTGTCGGCCTCCTTCTAACCTCCTCATTGATGCTGCTGCGGGACACTGCACCGGTTGCAGGCGTCGCTCTCCACACCCGTGGTCCGCCTCATCGCCAGTTGTTTTGAGGCTCAACCTCATGGACCACCAATAACTACACAGAGCCTCTGCAGCAGTCTGACCATCTTTATTCCTCTACCATACAACACTAACTTTTCTTGGCCCTACCCTTCCTCCCGCTATCACGTGTCCACCCTTCCCTGGGTCCTCCCTCTTAAAGGGGCCTCTGTCAATTATGTCCATAACAGCCACCAGACCTCCCAGGCGTCTTTTTTCAGTGCACCACCACTCAATCTCACTTTCACGTAATAGTAGCTTGCCCGCTATTTGAGCACCTTTAGAGCCACCAAGCCCTGTCGAGTTACAGCAAATCAGCCGCACACACTCTGCTTCCGTTCACTGCGTGCCCTGTTTCCGGCAACAACAACACTGAGCGAGTCGAGCCTGGACAAATCAGTGACAGACCATGGTCAACTGGGACCGGGGTAAGAAGCAATGCACCTCGGAACCCAAATCCTCCCTTTGAAGGTGGTTAATGACAGAGCATTGCCCCTTCCAATGGCTACTTCCAAAAAGAAATGCGAATCACCATAATGAGTTTGGCTAAATCCTACAGACCAAATTTAGCCGTTTCCTAACAATCTTTGCAGCACAGCTTGGCTGTTTCGGGTTTCCTGCTAGCAAAAACGTAAATACTCAATTTCCACTATTATCTTTCGTCTCTTTTCATGTTTCTATAGAGTGTCTTGGTAACGTGCAATTTAGCTAAAAGGATGTTATCGCCAGTGGGATTGTAAAGCTTGCATTAACTGATAACAAGGAATGCCCTGACAAAATGTAGAGAAATAAAAGCAGTGATGGGTCGGGCAGAACAATAAAACGGGTGAGGGGAGTTATAAAAAACAGCACTCCATAAATCACGACTTTAACCCAAATACACAGCATAGGCTCGCACTGTGCAAAACATGATCCAGAATGTGTCCGTTACTTTCAATTATTTGTGATGCTGTTTGTGATAGTTTAAGATTAACCAGAGGCAATCAGACAAACCATGTTTTATCTAAGCAACTAAAAAAAAAGAAAAAAAATGTGTAAGGTTTAAAGAATACTAATAGTTTGTAACAGTTTATATAGTGCAATAGGCGTAATTAATTCATGTAAGTAGCTCTATCCAGCTATTCTAATAGTTCATGTGTTGAGGCTCTCAACAGAGACAGCACTCAGAAACAATGCATGAGAGCAAGGTATTGTGTGCAGCCCTCTCTAAGGCATGAGGCGAGGTCAGAAGGTCGAGCACCATTGCATTAATGTCGCTGGATGTCTTCGTCACAAATTACAGGCCAGCTCATGTGTTTTCATTTTCCTGTCTCTAATTGCATGCATCTTACGTGGGGAAGGAACTCGGTAAACTGGTGTCCGCAATGCCTACAATATAAAAATACGAAAGAAAAAAAAGCACTACACACAGTAGAAACGTTACCATTAAACCCAGTGAAATAGGAACCGTGTTCAGTACATTCTGGAAAGGTACAGGAAATGCGTTAAACACTGGGCAATTATCAGGGCGCGATGAGGGCACTTGCTTAATGTAGCCCAAGTCTAAAGTCCCAAGTTGAAGAGTGCAATATATTAGCATGTCAGGGTACCCCCTGAAAAAAGTGGGGAGACTCTGTCCAGCCACGTGTACCCTCGCTAAAACAAACCTTAGAGAACGAGCAGAATGAAAGCAACCTCTGCCTTTGCTTTGTCCACAAAAATGAAACTCCTTTGGCTTGATGCAAACATGTCTACAGTCAGACCTATGCAGCGAGTAGTGGTGACAATGGAAAACATTGGGGATCCCACAAGGGCATGCATAGGGGCAGAGTTTGGAGGAGGGGCGGTGTTCCGTCGTGGCGGATTTGGCATGTGAACTCCACTCCAAGGAAATCTTTAAAATAATATTTTTTAAATGAGGCGAATTCTTTCATACTGCTTATTTCCAAACTCCACACTGTACATCAATTCCACTTGAAATCACATCCGTGGCAGTGATGGGCCCAGAATACTGTTGGTAATGCAGTGTTTTTAATACATTAAGGGTTCCATAGACACGCTCTACAGTAGAAGGTTACCAGGCTAGATCAGCAGGTTGAGAGACCATTGCTGAGATGTTATATATTAAAACCTGCTTGTTAATCATATGACTTTTTGCAATTATTTCGTAAAAACAAGTGCTGTAATATCTGTTGGCCAGAATAGGGTTTGGGCTGGTTGCTTGCTTATTTTCAGGGCAGAGATGGGGGTATTTCTTCCCCTAAAGTGAAAATCAAAAGTTGGAACCCATGAACCCACAGTTTAATTTCCTAATAACGGCTGTCAGTACATCAGAAGCATTTATTTGTGATTAATCAGTTTGACAAGCATATAACATCTTTCTACATATAACCGGTGATAGAAAACAAAGGAAGGAGCACAACGTTTACAGTGCATGTGTGTGATAGTCCAACACAAAAGTTTTAAGTTTGGAAATGGCTTTTTTTCTTCTATGAAAGTGTAAGATGCACATTTGAAAACAATTATGTGCCCAGCAGGTAGAAAACCTCTGTTTAACAGTGATGGCCCCTGCCCAGTGATAGTCATGGCTCATTAATTCCTGTACTATCCTTTTAAGGAAAAAAAAAAAACAAACAGGCTAGGCAAATAGAACCTTCAAATGCGCAAAGGAGGACAGAGTGGATTACATCACCAAGCCCCCAGATTCCCTCCACGACGCTGGGGGCTCAGTAAAGCCTTGTCACTGAGGCAGGCTGGGTCCGAGATCAGGCCAGACATCTGATGTCTATGTCGGGCTACGCTAATGTCGGGGCTGTTGGGACTCAGGCTAGCTAACCTTTTGTCTGTAGCCCCTGAGCTTCTATCCGGGGCTACAACCAAAAGACCTGGGGATATAGCCCCATCAACGCACCACCCGTCCCCCCAGCAATGCCTCTGCTTGTTTGGGAGCGCTTCCTTGGGTCGTAGGGCTGAGGAGTTTGGAAAATTAAATTTCAGTAATTGGCTACTTCATGCCATGGCATTGCTGTTTGCTATGACAACCAGATCAGCAGTTCAGATCCCCATTCCCCACTCTCTCTTTTATTAGCAAAGGTTTCGGCTAATTTGTGGCTTTCACCACAAAAATTCACCAAAACCAAAAACGGGAGTACTCCATCAATGTGCACTGTGCAGCCAATTATAAACATCTTGGGAGAAAACAGAACTCATACATATTCTGGCATAGCACCATTCAAGAGCTGCTTGCGAGATTAGACTCTGGTAATTGAAGTATCCTAGGGGAGTGCACATATCACATTGAAATGGAAAACACGTTCTACACACGTTCACACATACATCTAGTAGATTTTCAGATTGCATACAGCTGACAATGCATATGCCATCAGATCCTGAATCCTCATTTCTTCCTTAGACCCTCTTATTGCCTTATATGATCTGTATTAATTCAGGCTTTTGGAATCATCAAGGCCTGATTACCGCACATACACAAACATAGAGCATCACTGCTGTATGACCTGGCGACCTTCTGCAAGATCATATCCACCTGTGCCATTTTTTACATTACCGAAAGGACTATATTTATACAAATAGAAAATTATTCAGTTAAAGGTGCGTTCCCCACTTCCTTTGGCTATACAAGTAACAATTACCTCTCAAGTGAAAGACATGTGATGCAGACAAGAATGCATGAAGTGATTCTCAATCATTACTATTATTATTTTTATTTTTTTATTTCAATCATTATTATAATTTGTGTTTCTCGCAGTATTTTCCAGAAACAGTATAATGGGCCCAACTGCACTGGGATCCATGACTGATATTGCGGACAGGAGAGATTACACGCACATTCACTAAATATAAACTGTAGTACAAGGATGAGTAGAGGCTAGAATGCCCACTTATCCCTCAGACATCTGCAAACCAATAGCCAACACAATCATAAAGCTAAAACAGACATAGTCAGGAGATATACCACCTTTGCCTTTTGATGTAACGTGGGCTCAGGGAAGGCTATTCTATTGGAGGGTTATGAATGTGGTTCGTTATCAAACTAAACATCGAAGTATAACAGTGCAAAAAAAAGAATGTCCAATCACAATTCTATACAAATATATGCTTTAATTAGAATTGCCATATACATAATCCCTACTGTAGACGAAACACAGCATATGCACCGATAGAATAGATGCCGCACTTTAGGTGATGAGACAAGGGCAGAAAGGCGTTCAAAAGACCACAATGTTATATTTTTCAAATTGCAAGAAGGGATCAAATGGTCCCTGGGATGGTTAGGGAGCAGATATTGCTTTTGTCTTTAGAACCTCTGCCTTCACCCCACAACTAGAGGACTTTAGAAAGAACTGCTCTCTCAGCAGGGTCCAACGAAATCTTCAGGATGGTTCAAGATGAGTCCAGATGATTCCACTAAAGCTAGCCTGCTTTAGAGGTCCAATTCCTGCTCTTGAAATGAGAGGACTTTGCCTTTATGATTTCACACCCAACGCGATTTGCTCCAGAGGAAGTGGAGGGGACAGGAAAGAGAGGCAGATCGAATCAAGATGGCAGAACCTTCCAAAAACTGTTCAGACCCCTCTCTGGTTATCCTCACTCTGCCCCCTCCTTTTCTCAATAGGATCAAATGGCCTTTAGAAATGCAGAACCCTATAGTGAGACCTGACTCTCTGTGATTGGTTGTGCCTCTTGGTTTCGGCTGCCAGGCCGGTGTCCTGTGGAGTGGCTGTCCTGGGTGAAACAGTGTTACCTACCCTTACAAAGCCTTAAAAAGGAACAAAGAGAAGCAATCCCCCAATGCATCCTTCAAGCTCTGGAAGGAGTATTGATATGCCGAGGCCCAAGTGACCTTCTTAGGCCTCCTTTTCTTGGAGGTTACATACTTTAAGGGAGGAGCAAGAGTCCTGTACACCCTGATGAAAGGTCGGTAGTATTCAGGAATGCCTAGGAAGGCTCTCACCAGAGTCTGGGTAGTGGAGGTGTCCTTTACCTTATGAGACATGCAGTGAATTATTCTCCTCACCAGCTCTCCTCACCACTGTCTCCTGTGTCAATATTATGGATGCACCAATCAACTATGCCAGGAATCAGGGCAAAGGAGTGATGGAGATTGGGCGATAGTATTGGCATAGGTGTCAGTGATAGGGAGGCCACGATTGGAGACCAGGATGTCATTTTTAAACTTCTTCCTACCACATTTAGTGGTTACAAACTACTTTATTGGTTTTGGCACTTCGGTGGCGTAAGCCACCTAATCGCTTAAACATTGGTACTGTAAATGTAAAAAAATGGAGCAAGGGGAGTTCAGGAGTAGTGTATCGCATTGGCATGGCAACTTGCCAATGCTTGGCTGTGAAATGGCCAAAGCACCAGCCTGGCCTTCACCCTCTCGCTCACGTCGGCCGGCCTGCTGCTGTTGCTGGGGAGCTGTGCGTGCTGCGGAAGTAGGAGCAAAATGGCTGCACTTACTTGAATGCCCTTTAGATTTTCATTTGTATGCGCCAATGCTTTCTGTCACTTAAACTCCTGTCAGACTAGACTTTTAAAGTCCTCCACAAAGTGATCTGTTTATTAGCTGAATCTGTTTGCAGCCTGGCGCAGCTGCCGGTATCCCCGGCACATGCCTGCTTTCCTGGTTCCCTCATCCAAATCCCAGGTAATGCTAGAGCTGAAACGAGGGCTGGCACTCATCCAATAAGTGTAGGCGTAGCATTCTACTTGCTGGGAACCCCTTGAAAATCCACATAAGAACTATAGGAATTGATCTTTTCTAAAAAAAAGTATTTAACACATAGTGCGCCACCACACACTCCATACCTATTACATTGTTGCTACACCAACTCTGGAGGACGCACCGCCTTATGCAATATGTCATTTTCTAAAATTGGATCTTTAACCACAAATAAAGCAGAAACCCTCGCGTTTACAGAAGAAGAAGCATCAAAAATCTTAAAACTTATTAAAAGCACCAAACAAGAGCTCAACTCAACAGCTAAACCAGAAGAATTAGTGTAACAATTGGAAAAGCTAATTAGACGTGAAATAAGTCAAAGATTTCATGCAACAACTCTAGCCCAGTATTACAAGGCCCAACGCATCCCGAGGGGATTACGTATTGATCTCGAGCCCACCTTATGTAAACAAAATCCAGAATTTGTGAAAAGATGGAGACTCATCTTGAATAAATGTTCACTAGATTTGATAATTTTAACAACTGAAGAATTATCTAAATCGTTGACGTCCATTGAAGTGGATTTGGAAAGTACCAAGAAGTCCATCTTTGTTGACAGAAATAGACACAAAATTGGAAAACTACCAAAGAGAAATTGAGTCTAAAAAAATAAGGAAGTTTAGGAGAGATACCCTAGACTATAAATTCAACATTGTGTACTCGTGGAAAGAAAACTATCAACCAAAAGATCAACAAAGGGGAGGGAGACCATTTCCGAATAAGAGCAGACTACCACCAGAAAACAGACCATCGTCATAAGAGGCATCAAGTAGTGAAATTGAAACTCCAGAAGTCACTACTGAAACAGAACAAGTTGAAAGTGAAACAAGAGAAACAGACAAGGTACCAAGTGCGGCAAAGTGTCAACCAGAGAAATCGAAAGCAGTATATTCTATTTTAGATCGAATCCGACACAACGAAGTAAAAAGAAAAAATCCTCCAAGGAAAGTGAACTACCCCCCAAAGAAAACTTAGTGGTAAATATCTCTAAATATAAACTATCCAAATTTCAGATACAGACACTACAGAAAGGGATATCATTTGTCCCACATTATAGTAGTACACTACTGAAAGAGAAAATTGCATTTTTCAAATTGACTAGAAAAATGAAGCTGAAACTATTTTTTGATACAGTGGAAATATCAGACAAACAACAACATTCAGACTTCTTGGAGTTGAAACCCAAACGCACTTTCTTACCACCTATACAGAATACAGCACTGGATACTTTCCAGAAGTTAGTGTTAAAGGATATGAAGAACATCAAATTCACAAACAGAGCAAGAGGTAATCTCACCTCAGGAGAAAAACAGGCATTGGATCGCTTATGGGAGAATCCAGAGATTATTTTCAAACCAGCTGACAAAGGGGGGGGCCCTAGTCATAATGGACACCAGTAAATACAAAGCTGTGGTAATCAAACAACTCAATGATCAAGATACATACTTAGACATTTTTCAAGACCCTACTGAACAAGTACGTAAAATCATTAAGAAGACATTGGAAGAAGCTGAAACTGAAGAGTTCATTACCCATAAAACCAAGAATTTCCTCACAAATACACACCCACTGATACCAGTTATCTATATCTTACCAAAACTTCACAAAAATTTGATGGAACCCCCCAGGACGACCAATAATTACAGCTAATAACAGTTTACTGGAACCAATTGCTCAATATATTGACAAGATTATTCAACCCCTTGCACAAAAATGTACAACATATATAAAAGATACCAATCAATTCCTGAAGAAATTGGGAGAAGTAACCTTTAATACTGACTGTGATATTCTATTTTCTATGGACGTAACAAGCTTATATACCAACATCAAGCACCAAGCTGGACTGGAAGCTGTGGAATGGATGTTACTCAATACAACAGAACCAGTCAAAAGTGACCACCTTTTCATTTTGAAACTCCTGACTATTGTACTCAACAACAATTTCTTCTCTTTCGAAGATGGACATTTTGTTCAAATATCAGGTACGTCAATGGGGGCCGTGATAGCCCCAAGTTATGCGAATATCTACATGTCCTACTTGGAAGAAACACGAGTAATCAACAACCAAAGACGGAAAGACAAACTAAAATTCCTTACGAGATTCACAGATGACCTATCGGTGTTTGGAGTGGGGAGGAAGAAGAGCTTTTAGAGTTCTTTGATTTTATGAACAACTTAGCCCCATGCATTAAATTCACACACAAATATAGCCGGACTACTATAGAGTTGTTAGATGGCCACATATACTTGAAAAACAACAAATTGGAAACAACAATCTTCACAAAAGATACAGACAGGAACAGTCTCCTTTTGGCCACAAGCTTTCACCCCAGGAATACAGTGTCTAGTATCCCATTAAGTCCGTTTTTGAGGTACAGACGTATAATCTCGGAGGAAGATGAGTATTAATCAAAATCAAGTGACTAAGACAAAAATTCATCAAGAGAGGATATGATGAGGAAATACTGAATAAACATGCAACAACAGTTAGGAATATCACGAGACAAGAACCACTTACCACAAAAGAAAAGAACACAAAGACAGATTTGATATATGTGACCACGTACTCTCAGCAAAGTAGTATGATAAAGAAAATAATCAAGAAGAATTTGGAAACATTATCCCAGTATGCCACAATGGCTAAATTATTTCCATCTCCTCCACTATTCACCTACAACAAAAGTAGATCATTGAAAGATCATTTGATCAAATCTGACTTCAGCCAGAGATACAGAACAACAAAAGAAATATGCAGAGGGACCATACCGTGTAACAACTGTAGTTCCTGCAACAATGTGATGAAAGGCAAGTTGATTAATCATCCTCATACCGGTCAGAGTATTTTACTGAAACACACCTCAACTTGTGACACTAAGAATGTCATATATGGCATAAAATGCCCATGCGGACTATATTATATTGGATTAACAACCAGGAAAGCAAAAACCTGTTGGGGTGAACACAAATCTAATATTCGGAATCATTCAGTGAAATCTCCAGTAGCACAACACTTCGATGCTGCCAAGCACTCTATTACACAAATACAGTCTGCCATTCTAGAACATGTAAAATTACCCAAAAGAGGAGGTAACATCACCAAGTTGTTACAACAAAGGGAAATATTCTGGATCGAGAAACCTGATACAATGAATCCCAGGGGGATGAATTTAGATTGGGATCTGAATTGCTATCTATAGTAATTTTCTTAAAATATGAAATGGACAGTGATTGTTTGTCAAATGAAATGTGATGACATTTTCATACGCAGATTTCTTGTGAACCATGAACTAGAGACCATATAAGTGCTCAAATGATAGTGCTATGAGTATTTTGAATGCATAAGGATTCACTTGCCATTAATTAGAATTGAGAATGCGGTAAACACTGTTATATGTATCCTAAAGATTATAGAGTCACGGGAAGTATCTTAAATCAGATTACACACCTGCATAAAGCAATATAACCACAAATCCGATTAATAATGGGAGTAAAACAAAGAACAAAATAGGGATGTCAGCTATATATTACCTATTTCTATAAATTTGAAATCTAAATTTAGAATCCAATAGCGCCTCAACACAAGACAGCATTACTATGCTCAGAGTTACAGTACCATTTTTGATAAGTTACACCTGGACTGGTTTAAATATATTGAAAAGTTTCTAGCCTACATGCTAGTTGTTATATCTATTGACAGATAGGTAATATCAATGTAAACAACGCCACAGTTCTTCCAAGATGGCGCCCAAATTGGCCCGAGTTAGAACTGATTTAACCTACTCTACGACAAGCAGCCGCGGTTGCCAGGCGACACGCTTTGCAGCACGTCGGACGAGGAATTTACAGGGAGCAAAGTTCAGCAGCATGTACACCGGCTCTGACCAGGTAAGAATAGTCCCTCGCATATGATTTCCCTTGTAACATTGAGCACAGATGCCCAACGTAGCATTTTTAGCTGAGTACTAACCCAAAACTCATTATTATAGATTTACGAGAGAAGTAGAAATTGGGAAGGACCCAGTAAAAGCCATTTGAAAAAGCCTGTCATTTACCAACTTCTGGTTATCTTGGAGCAAGCAAGCAACCACACACACACAATCAAGATAGGAAACATGTGAAAAGGTGAATAGTCATTAGAATCTTTGATAACCGCATTCAGTACGTTTTCTAAGATCTACCCCTGATGTTTTTTTCAGGGTTTCCCGATATGTAAACAACATATGAGACAGTGGCAGTGACCCACAGACTCAACTACTTTAACAGTGGTGAGTTAAAAATGAAATTCTGTAAAATATTTATCGCGTTTGAGATTCATATAATTCAGGTGATGAGCATGGGGACCCAGCGCTTACCACAGCGACTGTTCCCTCTGCACACCACCGCCCCATTTACTGACGATCACTTAATGGTGACACACATTTCATTTTTTATTATTACAGCTTTGGAAATTTACCCTGTCTGGGCAGCAAGCTTTTCACTTGATACGAATTCTAAAGGTTAGTTCATTAGTTGTGAGTTAATAAAAGTGTAAATCTTAGTTTTCAAAAAAATACAAATTACAATAATTTGAATATATTTCAATTTATGTTTTACAGAAAAGAATCCAATACTCTTTAAAACCTGAAGAAGGGCATTAATTGCCCGAAACGCGTAGTTTAGAAGATAGGCAACTAAATTTGGAAACCTTTCAAGATTATTGGATCATGTGAACAATTAACAGTTTGTAACACATGAAAAAAATATGTGAAATATGTATTGTCAAAAAAATATATATGAGTGAATAATATTTTTGTTTGTGATGTATAACTTGAATCTGTGAAACATTAATGTTTATATGAAAATAAATGTCTTTTCATGACTATAAAGATGATTAATATGAATTAACATGCACCAATTGAATGTTGAACCACTAAGATTTTGGTAATTGCAAAAGAACCCAGAGCAACATTTGTTTTGCCCTATGTTGTGCCTCAGTTTGTACAACAAGGTTTTCATTGTACCATTTCTTTTCTCATTCAATATCCCTCTCCAGTCTCAGGCTGATTGTTTGATGGCTTTCCCATCCTCTGTCTTGCGTGACCCACACGGCAACTCCACCCCCGCTCACAATTCACCTCGCGATCGGCAGCTCTCCTGGCCTATGTGGTTCCTACCCGCTGCCCAGTTTAAGTTTTGCTGAGTAGAAGTGGAACACCCTCCCAGCATGTTGCTTGTGTTGCCGGTGGGCTGGGGTGCTCGATTCAGGGATTCATGTTTTTGAGATTAGATCCCTTGCTGGGGTAATCGCTGCATATAGCGCACAGGGTAAGAGGATCACAGCAAAAAAGCCATTTGTAGCCTGGAAATAGCAGCATGAAATACCAACAAGCCAAATGTAAGGGGCCGTGATCCTGGGACGGCAGCTTGCTATGTGGCTAACTATTTTGTCAGGAAGATCGGCCAATTATGTTGCTTAGCCCCTTGAAACACATGTTCACGGGATATTCTTTGGAGAACTACAAATAATAGTTATATGTATTGAGTTGTGAATGCTGCAGTTGGGCTGATGCTTTGCATGCTTCTGTAAGATTAATGGTGGACTGTGGTAGGATTGTATGAATAATGCGCCAAGGGTTTTCCACAGAGATGCAATCTGTAGTGCTTACGTGTTTTTCCGATGCATGGCACCAAGTATGCTGAAGTCTGCACTGCGTTTAAGAGGGAAGATTTATGGTGTAAAATATTGTATGATTTCGGGACCAATGGGTGCCGTTCGGTGGTTTAAAGTGCTTGACATAGGCTTTTCGATTAATTAGACATACAATTACGTTGTGGTATGAGCCAACGGTTAAAGCAGATTTTATGATAAAATGTTCATTTACTTGTCAAAATGAGTAATTGATCTATGGCTTTGTTTCCTGTTTTGCTTTGAAATTTGCAGGGTCCTGGCGCCTGCTGCACACGGCCCACCTATGGTCAATTCTACAGGTTGTGCAGGGTGGGAGTTGACGGCGTGTTGTCTAGGACTTTTCTTGGTCTAGCGGCTATTGTTAGCAGCTTGATTTTCGGTATTGCTTAAGAGGGAGAGCTTGGGGGTAGTGTGGTCATGGGGGGATAGACCTCTGGCTACCCTACTGCTAGGCTGAGGAGTGTGTTGTCTATGTGGGATTTCAACACATTTAGGCTGCAAGTTCATGCCACCAGTGGGTAGGAGACCGACACTCTGTGACGTCCAGTCTAGCGATGGATAAAAGTTGCATAAGTGGCAATGTCAGGTCGGGGGGCTTCATTCGGAATTAGTAATCAAGTGTGAAGGCATCATATTTTCTCAGTGCTAGGGGTTTGTGCAGGCCCAAGCTGTTGGTGGGGTGCTGGAGCAGAAAAGGGAGCATAACCAACGTTTTGGCAGTGGAGTTTTGGAAGGGGTAGAGGGCTGAGGGTCAGGGGCTAGTGGAACATGGTAAGGCCATGTAAAAGAACAGCATAGACTAAGGAAACCCATCCTTATTTTACATCCCAGTGCATTGCCTCACACTCAGTCGCTCTTCTAAGGCCACGCTTTTACGAAATGTTCATTTAAATCATGCCTGGAAGGAACAAAATGTCTAAACTGCATGAAATTAAAATAAAAAATAAAAAACAAAATGTCTTTTAGAGGCCGGCTATGGTGCCCAATCGGGCTTTAGCTAAAATAGCTGTCCTGTTCTAGGTTCTTAACAACTATGCATATTTACGTTGGGTCTTTCTAGGGCAGTCTACTGGGAAACGGTCTACTGGGCCAGTATCTGGAGGGAAGTAAGTATGAGGAGATGTAGCGCACTTTTAATGTGGGTCTTTATTTCCTACGAAGAATGCTTTGGTGGTGACATTTAGGGGCTGATTCATGGAATTTGTGCGCCAAAAAACAGGGATTGCCCCTTAATGTATGCGTTCAGTAGAGAACGCTCTAAATTATGGTGTTGGGAACAGTATGGGATTTCTGTGGGAATGGGTATTGGCAATATACGTGAGGGTCAATTGGGCAGAATTTCATGTGCATTTCTAATGCGCCCCTCTGCGCGAAGGTAGGGCGCCGGTAGTTTGTGCAGGCTGGGGACCACTTTTATTGCATCATGTGTGCTGTGCAAGGTGGATGAATCCTCAAGCTCAAATAGAGATAATACCACCCTGGGGCCCATTTAAAATCTGCACACATTCTACCACTAGGCCAGAACCACAAGTTCCATTTGCCGTACAGAAAATTAAATATACGATTTTGCATCAAATCACAGGGGAATTCAAAATATAACGGTAGCCTGTGATCCTATACTTGATAACAGGTCAGTGTAAAAGGGGTCCTGGGGAACATCTAAATATAGAATGGACTTATGGCCTGGCATACACATCACTGTTCTCAACATCCCATCTTAACATTTGTATACTGTCAGTTTGTTTATGTGATTTGTGGAATATTCAATCCATATTTAACTTATTTTTCTCTGTTTTCTTACCTTTCTTGTATAAGCCTTTTGCTTGCTTTCCATAATTCCATCCCCTTGCCTTCCTCCCCCACTGGAAGCTGGTTACCCATATAACATTCATCCATTTCCCGTACTGCCTGTGATATAGATCACACCTCACTACTTCAGCTTTACACAGATATTTCTGACCTGAAAGCCAAGCAGCACTCGCTGATCCTCCAGTGCATTAAGACTAGCAATATCAAATCAGGGCTTTAGAACTACACATAACATACATGTGCCTATACGACTTTAAAGGGCCCCAATGTACTGTCAAAAGCTGCAGTGCTTAAAGGTTTCTAGTAGTTTACTACCTTCTTAAGAGCCCTTTTTATTTGTACACATTCTCAGTCGTATTTCCTCTTGTCCATCATCAATGGCACCCTCTATCAATGGCTTCCTCCCTTGCTCTTTTCCATTTCTTATTCTGCACCCCTTATTACATCCTCCTTTAAAATTTTGCACTCTCCTACTTGCACACAGGTGCCTATAAATGCAACATGCAAAGAACATCAGTAAACACCCAAACTATTGGGATTGCCAATGCTTGTTTTTACACCCATCTGGGGCCAGTACAAAGGGGCAGCCAACCGGTCAGATGTCTTGGCCATTCCTAAGTGGCCTGCCAAAGGAATGTCATGAGCCATGTCCAGCAGGGACCTAACGTGACATTGGGGCACCACCAACCTCCGCTTGGGCCCTGCCACAGTATTCTTGAGCTCAGAGTACACAAGACCAAACATCGTGGTACACCTTGATCGTGGCAGGAGATTCCACCAAACCCATTTCTCTGCCTGCTGATGCCGATCTGCCAGAGTTGAAGAGACGCATTGCGCCTGGGTAAAGTCAGCCAGGCTGGGGCCTCCAGCTAAGGAAAAGATACTTAGGTCTGTCAGTGCCTCAAGGGCTCAGACTACTGTGTCCTCCACCCTGTGATTCTACACCTGTAGGTAACTGTGGGGTCACTGAATCTTGTGCCACCGCAGTGGACACTTCAGTGGTCACTCTGTCCTCTCCGGTCCCTCTGTGGACTCTGAATCGGGACTAGGTTTTTTGTCTTTTTGATTCAGTTTGTCTGTATTTGATAATTGAATTTATTTGCCGATTAAGTTCTTCAAGAGTTTGTCCTTCCTGGAATTATAGTTTTTTCATATCATTCTAATATTTTTCTATTCTATTTAAAAAAAATAAACCCCTATTTTTTGCAAAAGTCATTCTGTATGCTTGCATTCAGATTCCTAATGGGAAAACTTTGAGGTGATATCCTCTTTTGGATACACGCAATAGATAAAGGATGAAATAATTTCTCTTTAAAAACCATTTCAGCAGCTTTGGTACTATTTGCACTGACATATCTAGGCCAGGTGGTTTTGTTCACTGACAGTCAGAATATTAAAATTCAAAAGGTGCTATATATCTAGATGTTAACCGTGTCATATTTACTTAAAGTACTTTCATCAGGGTGTGGTCTCAGCTAATGGTGCACATACATGAGGCAATAAGCAGGCCTCAAACACACAATATAGTTGTGTACATGAAAATACGCTTTAATTTTATTAACATGTCAGGGAGACATGAGTTGGACATGAGTGGGGGCCTGGGGGAGGCAGCCCCTGCACTGCTGGGGGGTGGGGGTGATGGGAGACATGAGTGGGGGCCTGGTGGAGGCTGCCCCTGGTGGCTGGGGGGTGGGGGTGGTGTGAGACATGAGTGGGGGCTGGTGGAGGCTGCCCCTGCACTGCTGGGGGGTGGGGGTGCAGGGGGACATGAGTGGGGGCCTGGTGGAGGCTGCCCCTGCACTGCTGGATGGTGGGAGTGTTGGGAGACATGAGTGGGGGCCTGGTGGAGGGTGCCCCTGCACTGCTGGGGGGTGGGGGTGGTGGGAGACATGAGTGGGGGCCTGGTGGAGGGTGCCCCTGGTGGCTTGGGGGTGGGGGTGCAGGGAGACATGAGTTGGACATGAGTGGGGGCCTGAGGGAGGCTGCACCTGCACTGCTGGGGGTTGGGGGTGGTGGGAGACATGAGTGGGGGCCTGGTGGAGGGTGCCCCTGGTGGCTGGGGGGTGGGGGTGGTGGGAGACATGAGTGGGGGCCTGGTGGAGGCTGCCCCTGCACTGCTGGGGGTGGGGATGCAGGGGGACATGTGTGAGGGCCTGGTGGAGGCTGCCCCTGCACTGCTGGGGGGTGGGGGTGCAGGGGGACATGAGTGGGGGCCTGGTGGAGGGTGCCCCTGCACTGCTGGGGGGTGGGGTGATGGGAGACATGAGTGGGGGCCTTGTGGAGGGTGCCCCTGCACTGCTGGAGGGTGGGGGTGGTGGGAGACATGAGTGGGGGCCTGGTGGAGGGTGCCCCTATTAGCTGGGGGGTGGGGGTGGTGGGAGACATGAGTGGGAGCCTGGTGGAGGGTGCCCCTGGTGGCTGGGGGGTGGGGGTGCAGGGAGACATGAGTGGGGGCCTGGTGGAGGCTGACCTTGCACTGCGGGGGGGTGGGGGTGATGGGAGACATGAGTGGGGGCCTGGTGGAGGGTGCCCCTGCACTGCTGGGGGGCGGGGGTGATGAGAGACATGAGTGGGGGCCTGGTGGAGGGTGCCCCTGCACTGCTGGGGGGTGGGGGTGGTGGGAGACATGAGTGGGGGCCTGGTGGAGGGTGCCCCTGGTGGCTGGGGAGTGGGGGTGGTGGGAGACATGAGTGGGGGCCTGGTGGAGGCTGCCCCTGCACTGTTGGGGGGTGGGGTGGTGGTAGACATGAGTGGGGGCCTGGTGGAGGCTACCCCTGCACTGCTGGGGGGTGGGGTGGTGGTAGACATGTTTGGGGGCCTGGTGGTGGCTGCCCCTGGATGCTGGGGGCTGGGGGAGCTGGGAGACATGTGTTGGTGATCAGGAGTGCAAGGTGACATGTGGGTTGGCTGGTGGGCATGGCCATGGTGGATGGGTTACCTGTGGGACATGAGCAGGTGTGTAGGGTAGTCCCCTGTGGTGTGGACGGCCTGCAGAGGCTGTGGAGGGTGTAGAGGGAACACCTGGGAGGACCCACACGGCCAAATCACGTGTAGCATTCCCCGGCACCACCGAAATACACGTACCCTGCTGAAATCGCGTGTGAATCTTCCCGCGCACCTCGGAATACACGTACCCAGGTAAACCGTGTGTGGAACTACCCGCGCACCCGAAGTACACGTACCCAGGACAATCGCATGTGGAACTTCACGCGCATCCCGAAGTACACGTACTCAGGACAATCGCGTGTGGAACTTCCCGCGCACCCCGAAGTACACGTACCCAGGCCAATCGCGTGTGGAACTTCCCGCGCACCCCGAAGTACACCTACCCAGGCCAATCTCGTGTGGAACTTCCCGCGCACCCCAGAACACACGCACCCAGGCCAATCACGTGTGGAACTTCCCGCGCACTCCGAAGTACACGTACCCAGGCCAATCGCGTATGGAACTTCCCGCGCACCGAGGAACACACACACACGCTATTTCTCACTCTTCGGGTGTCCGTGTTTGTCGGTACCCCTTTGCACCTCATTTGTCCTAGAAGGCCACTGTATGGACCATTCATCATGGCTGTATATGGGTGCTTTTTGTTAGCGCGCATTTTGGCGCACATTTTTTTCAGGCGCAGGGGCGCTACCGCCTGCTTTCTTGTGGCGTACTTGTTTGGCCCTGTGCGCGTCTTTGACCTGCGCTGGTTTGCCCTATTCTATTCCATGAATACGGGTTGTAGGCGAGCGTGTGGGTGTTCCGCGCACTTGCCTCCTTTACTTCCCCCGTGACGCCCATATTTTCCCCCATTTCCCCCATAGTTCCCCATTCCGCGAGTTACGCCCCGTGTTCCGCCTACTTTTGTGATGTGCGCCGCGCTATGTGCGATTTTGCAGTGGCCGTGGCGCACGCTGTTGGATGACCTGTGCACCATCGTGCGCAGCGCACATTTTTAGCGCACATCCAATGTTTTTCTCGCGCACGGACTTCGATGAATCGATGTGCGCTGGTTTCCCTGCGATTTTCGCACATGCACTGCGATTTTCGCACTTTTACTGCGAATCGCACGTTTTGGCACCTCTGCGCGGGAATATGCGGCGCACATTAATTCCATGAATCGAACCCTTTAACTTTACACAATTCTAGTCTTGCAAAAAACTCTTTAAGAAATGTCACAAGAGCAATCAATAAAAGATTTGTCTACCATTCAGTATCCTTTCCCAGACACTTTCTGGCACTACCACAGACAGTGAATTGGCAAATCTTTACAGAAACCATATCCTCTGTTTTGTCATCACTAAAAGGTAGATAGTTTCAGTGCAATTCAAGTCACAGGAGCGGCACAATCTTTTGTCCTAAGATCTAACAGTTAAAGCAGGTAAGGACTGGGCTTGGATAAGCAGGTGGATAAGCAGAGGTTTGGGCTTAGGTGGGGCTTAGAACACTTGACCTAGATTCAGTTGAACCATCTCACCAACTGCAAAAGTAAAGAGGCTGGAAGGCTGCTTACATCGAGAAAATAGGAAAGACAAAAAAAAGAAGGCACCTAAAGATTAGCAGTGATTGACAGGTCAGTGGGGCTTAGGTCATGTGACCTAGATTCACTTGCACAAGCTAACAACTGCAAAAGAAAAGAGGCTGGAAGACTTCTCAAATAGGGGAAAAGGATTAGTAAAATAAGATGACAGCAAAAGATTATTAGTGATTTACTGGTGAGTGGGGCGTAGGTTACCTAACCTAGAAACACTTGCACCTTTGCCACCATGGGTGATAAACAGGACAGGGTTTATTTCTGTTATAACCACCATGACTTATTGTGACTCATTGGCCTTCCTTCAACTCTGTGCATATTTTTGGGGGGTAACCAGTATGGTGCATATTTCTTTTATTACAAATATGCCTTGTTCCTACACTTTGGCATTCCACATTGTGATGCTGGAAATGCATTTTGAGGGACAAGGCCTCCATGTCCTTGTCCTGTACTCCTTTTATCATGTGTGTTCTATATTATTATCTGTACAAGAGTCCATGTGTGACTCTTGGCAGTGCAGCGCTTCCTCTTTTGGGTCATGATGAACAGACCCTTGGGATACCCTTATGGCACTCAGGGGTGTGGGATGTTTTTATCCACGCATCCAAGCCCTACCTCAAAACTGTGCAGTACTGACATGGAAAACATCATGATGGCCAGAGCTTCCCAGAAAATGCACAGGGAAATGCATGAAGAATAGGCTGCCACTCATTTTTGCCGATGTTATGGGCACAGAAGGACACTGCCTAAAACCACCATTGGACTACCCACACAGTAGTCTTGAACCATTGGGAATGGCAATGCTGATTGCCAAAAGCAAACCCATAACTGTTGGGAATTAATTTTCTTAAATCCCAAAAAGGGGTGCAGTACCAGTACTCACCACTATCCAAAAGCCGGCGTTTTAAAACCACCAGATTTTACTTTTTGTAGAAAACTGAATAAATGAACCCAAAACATGTCAAAGAAAGACTTACTGAGAGGTGGATACAATCTAAAGTTATATTCTGAAGTGACTTGAAGGTTTATAACAAGACTGGCTGAGCTGTGGATTTCAGCAGTTTAAGTAAATTTGGACTGAAAGAGACTAAAAAAATCTAAATGTTTAAAAGAAATGAGTGACCTACTTTTGAGTGTCATATAGGCTGCAATTGTTTAAATGTCATAGTTTTAAACTTAGAATCAGCATTCTAGCTGCATATGTAAACATTGTCTTGACTTAAACTGGGTAACCAAAAGTGACATTTTATCTGAAAACTGGCTTAAAGAGATTCCAATTTTGCCTGGCAACTACCCCCCATCAGGAGTGAAACTTGAGTCACAGCTGTGTTCCCAGGCCTATCTGCCTTTTGCTGGCCACACTAAGGATATGTCATCTCTCTGATAATTGAATTAAGGGGAGCCCCCACAGAATACAGGAGCTCTGAACAAAGCCCTGTCCTGACTCAGGCAAATGTTTTATTGCAGATGTCGTAAAACAGCTTCCTCTTGGCAGAAGCTGGGAGGGGCAGGGTCTCTGAGCTTGGCAGAAACTGGAAAGACTGGTTTCTGTACCATGTGACCTGAAAAGACACACCTCTATAGCCAGAATATGGCTTTAGAAAAAGATGAATAACTCATAGTACGGACTTGTGAAAATTATTTAAATGACACCATAATTCTTGTGATTTTTCTGCCCACATTTTAAGAGGTTTTTAGAACCGGTGGTATGTTCAGGGGAGTTTTAGCGGAAAAGAGGATACTACTCAAAATGTGTGCATGTGAAAAATCTGACACTTCATCAACTAATGTCCATACTCCTTGCGCACATGTGTGTAAATTTGGGGTAATGTCCGGTATTGCAAACCAGTTAAAAAGTGCAAAATATTGCCATTTCTGAATGCAAGCTCCCAGGAAGAGCAGAGTTTGAACAGGGGATACCTCCTGTGATATGTGAGGGGTGCGTGTAATTGTAAAACAATATGTACCTCTGCAAATATGTATTTGGTTCAGATCTAGATTTGTGTGTAAGTTGACAGGAGGAGTGGACTTTCTGCAGGCTGTAAAATGACATCACTCTGACACAACTTAGCTCCCCCAATCAGGGGAGAAATGAAAGCTTGGCCAATGGCAAATGGAGAGGGGTAGGGTCTAGTGATGCTACACACACACTCATTTTGAAAACACATAAAAGCAGACAGACAGGACAGATAGGGACCTTCAAATCCATTTGCAGCTGGAAGCTCTTCCGGAAAATCCATACTTTACCTCCCTCAACCTTCAGAGAGCAGACATAGAGACTTCAAATCTATCAAATTTCCAGAACCAGAGAGAGAGCAGAGCTGACCCAGATCACTGTTAGCAGAACCAGAGACCCAGACCAGACCAGCAGAGAGAGCTGACCCAGATCACTGTGAAGTGCAGAGACCAGAGTCCAGTCTAAAACCTGACCAGATCCGTGGCGAGGCCCATTTCACTCAAGAATATAGTGTGAGTACCTAGAAAACTGTGCAGAACCAATCTCTTAGTTAAAATAATATAATTCAATCCTATTTTAATCTAAGTAGAACTGTCTCCTAACTGTCACCTGTCATTTGTAAAGCTGTCACTTGTCATTTTCTAGTTGCAAGCTGCACTTGTCTTTTTGAACTTTAAAATTTCAAATCTGAAAAACGACCTTTATTTAATCGCTCATATCTCCGTGACCGTTTGTGCTAGAGACTTGCAGTAACTTTCCTCAGAAAGCTTAGAATCGTGGCTTTCCTACCCCCTATAGTTTTGCCATAATCGTGAAAAACGCACTCGCGAATTTTGCCGCGATTTGCAAATTTCTCAACGTGTGAAACAGCAGTTTTCTTGCTTTCATTTGCCAAAAATTCGTTTAACCTACCAATTACTCCTAGATCCTTGCTAATGTGAGCCTGAGCTAATATTAACTTGATACCACTCACCCTGAACCTCCTAGAGGGAATAAAAAGCATTTTAGCATATTCCTCACTTCATTGCCAGCACATTTAAAAGCATTTGGGCCTGTGTTTTCAACGTCTGTAGTCTAAGTTGCTGGGGTGAACTGAATTACATTTGATTGCATTTCTGAGAACTGTGTGCCTTCCTTCCATTTCCTTGCATTGCATAAAAGGGGGGGGGGTGAATTGTCCAAGAAAGTGATTACATTGTCTTTTGCTGAAATCCTATCAAGTTATTTTCTGTACTGCATTTCATTCCACATTGCATCCATTTGAAACCATAAAAGTATTGTTGCTATCTTATCCATTTCATGTCAACTCCTTAGTGATTATCAAGAAGTGTGCTAGTGCCAGATTCTCTGTTGTTAATCTTTATCATATCAGATTAAGTGTGCTATTCAATTATTAATTTATTCTAAAGTGTGATATATATACCTATTGTTTAAACTATCAATTAAACCTTTTAACTTGCAAAACAGAACTACTTCTTGGCTCAGTGGGGTCAGGAGGATTCCAAGAGAGGGGTGTTATATAGGGGTAGTCATCCAGAACGCATGAACTGGACATAAAGATATATCAATAAGGGTTTTCATTCAGTATTCTAGACTAGGCGTTGACTTGGCTGTAGTGCGGAATTGAATCCTCTTACAGGGGGCAGGGGTACAACCCGGTAACCCTAATGTATGTTTCTGGGCAACTGCGTGTGGCCCACAGAGCAGAGTATGGGCTGGTGGCAGCTCCATGCTGAATTTGATAGGAGCTCTGAGTATCGTCCATTTTTGGGATACCCAGGCCCTGCCATTGGAATCAGTTGATTCCTAATAGGAGACAAGATGACGCCTGTGGCCTCTTGCTTTCTATTGCCTGTTACCTTGTTTTCCCAAAGTCCTGGGAAGCCCTAACTATGTCCCTTCCCCTGACTGACTGTTGGGTGGAAGTTTCATATATGGTATTGTGGGGAAGTCCAGGCCAGATTGGCTGGAGCCGTCCCAATGACTGTATGCTGTGGGTACGCCTGTGGGGTGGGACCTGGGTGAATGTAGTATTTGACTAATATACATTTCATGTTATGGGTGTCTGGTTTCTGTTGTGTGACACAATGACTAAGACAGCCCTGCCCGAAAGTGGTATGAATGCAGTGTGGAGTGCTGAGTGGCAGGGTGCTTGTCCAAATCCACATTCCTTGTTGTGAGTGTCTGGATGGAGAAGAATGGCCTGAATGCACTGTGAGAGGGTGAAGGTCCATCAAATAAATGGGGAACAACACCAGTGCACACTGTGGTCTGATGTTAATCAGCAAAATGTTAAACAAAGGTGATTGGGTGCTGGAAGCACAATCAAAAAAACAATTTAATCAAAACAATTATTTATATGTAAAATATTAGTTACAAATTCATAAATCACAAATGTCAAATCAATTCATACAGTGCTAACAAAGCATTGCGGAAACACACAAAAATAATATTTATTTACAGGGTTGACAACAAAATAGGATTTAGCATTGTAAAGTAAAATATTTTCCGAAAAGATCAATAGTTCAGAAATTGGAAAGCTGCGGTCTCATATAAGGACCGTAAACACTGCCACAAGTCTGTAGGGTGCAGTGTTGTTCCTTATGTGTACTACGCTTTTCGGACATTGCCCTTTATCAGGTACAGAACATAGAAAGATTTCTGTAATAGATAAATAACTTACATGCAAGACTTTATATCCAGTAGGATGTCATTGAGAAACTCTATCTTATAGTTTAGCTGTTAGATGACTGACCTGTGTTCCACAATTGTTGCCCAATTGTCGAGGTAAGTGTCCAATTAGATATGGCCAACCATGGAGAAAAAAAGCACGGAGCTATACAGGAATTCTAAAAGAGAGATAGAAGAGAAAGTATGTAGCCAGGGTTTATGTGACCGCGCGTGGGACCAGTCGCTCTGCAAAAGCGCTGGGTCCCACACCACGGTCATATGTGTAGTTGATAAAAACGTATATACACTCCCCAACATGTGTGAACACGTTGGCCTTGATGATGGCTTTGTGGAGTAATTCAGAAGTGACAGCCTTTCAGGTGGGCACATAGATAGAGGAAGGGTTAGTTAACATTGTCTGCAAAAAAGCAGAGCGCGATGGAATTAGCTGCATTAATGTTTTGTATACGCCTGCAGCTTACAGTTTTCTCATGGTATGATATGATTCAGTGGAGTGTGCTGTGCTCACCATAAAGTGGCGGGGGAAAGCAGGTGGCTCATGGATGAAGACTTCATGAGGTTAACACAGTCTATGTGATGAATTGTCCGGGATGATCAATGGAACGGGTTACATCCACGAGACCTGGGGGTTAAGAGGTGGATGTCAGTGGATACAGACCATATGGTCTAAGAAATGATAGAGTGTAAGTGCAGCATAGCTGCTTACCTGCAAGCCATGGGCAGCAGTGGCATTCAAGAAATCCACAGGGCTGAATGGAGCTCAAGCGGTTGTCACGGAAACTGTGATGCTTGCGTGAGCCATGTTTTAGTTCTCCTGTGTGGGGAGTGACAAGGAGCACCATCTTGGACTGGCGTGATCTATTGTAACGCATTGCTGCAAGTTCATAAAAACAGGAAGACATCACATTAAGATCTGTATACATACCGTACAGTTCGAGTAATGGTATATTGTGAAATACAAATGAAGAAGGAATTAAATGATAAACAAGTGTTGCAAAAAATAGACATGGTTGTAAATACAGTCATGGGTGCCAACTTATGTAGCAATCAGCATTTATCCCTTTGGGGGCTTCTTAGACAGGGGATAGGTGCATCACTGGAATATAATTAGAACCAAGTGGTGAACAAGAATGTATCAGAGGTTGCGAGAGCAGAGGTGCTCTTGAACCCAGTTATAAATGGCAACTCATGTCACATTTATCCCTCTCGGTGACATCGAGTCTAGCTGGTCAATCCAAAATAGTTCAAGTTGAAGTAGTAGTTTTGTGAGATTACCTCCATTTCTGAAGTATTGATCTCTTTTGATTGTGCTCCCAGCACTCGATCACCTATATTTAACATTTTGCTGATTAATATCAGACCACGTTGCGCCCTGTTGTTGTCCCCATTTATTTGGTGGACGTTCGCCCTTTTCACATTATTTCCTGTCTGGTAGCCAATACACACACAGGAGCACCTAAATCTTAAGTAACGATTTCAGTGACCAACATCACAAACTTATTTCTTGAATTACTTTCTGAGTGCACCTCTCCAACCTTTGTCACTTTCCGAATGCACTGTGAGCCTGATTGGCTGCCTGCATGAATGCCCTTCTGAATGATTGGTTGCCTTGAGTTTGACCTATCAGAGTGAATGAGAGACCGAACAGTATATCTGGGGACCTCTCACTGATGGAAATCGTTCAGAAGCTCAAGTTGAAACTTGATGCTTACCTTGAAGCCCAGCTGGAAGAAGAAGGCGTTGCTGCTGCTTTCATTCTATGCAATCTGAAAGCTGTTGTGTCTCCAAGAACTGATCCAAGAGAGGAACTGGCTAGGAGACCTCTTCCCGAGCTATGTGGGAACATCGGCCACCAGCTAACCTTCACCAAGGCTCCCTGGAAGTCCGTCATTGAACGGCTACCGACCAGAGATGGGGACCGCAGAGGAATCTGAAGCGAAGCACCCAGACATTGAAGTCGATCACTGTAGCCAACCATTATCGTCGACCGGAGCCATAGCGCTCCAATGCCTAAGACATTTGAATCAAGGACTCCCTTGCTCATCACCGTCAGCCGCTTTTTCCCGCTGAAGAAAGTCAAGGTTGCCGCCGAACTGAGGAGAATACACCGGTGGGTTTCCCACCACCCGAAGTCCTCAAAGACTCTGATGAAGATCCGAAAGTCAGCCGTGGTCGAGTCCCGATCACTGACGCCAACTGCCGACGATCCGACGCCCTTGCTGGGCCTACGTTCTTCCTTGATCTGCTTTGCGGCAACGAAGTATCATCATCAAGGTGCACAGCATGCCTCATCTTCACAGGACATCCACGATCAATCGCCGGCGAGCACCGCAAAGGCTGAAGCTGCCGTCTCCACAACATTGTTCACCCTTTTCTTCGAGGAGTCTCAATGATCCATGGCTCCTGCCTTAAAGGTAGTTCACTCAAGAAGGATCCGTCGACGACCCGCCGTTGAACTCTGCTAAACCAAGTACATTGGGGTATCAGAACATTTTTAGAAGGAAATAAGTCTCAGCTAAACAATATATGGATTTATTCACAGGTTGCCCAGGTGGGCGGGAATCCTCATACAGAACTGTGTCTAGGTAACGAGACAAGTATTCTGCCAATTATTTAACCAACTTGTTTTCCTCCCAAGTCTATGCTTGATACCGTTTGCTATTGGTTTGTATGCCATTTGAAACTGTCAGCAGTTGGTGCATTTTAATGGAGTCAAAGAGTAATTGTGGTACCACATATAAATTGGCCATTTATCATTATCGTATTGCCTGGAGTACAAAGTGTGTTATTGTTTGTGTACATAACTTGAACCGTATTTATATAAAGAACTGTGTTGTCACTAACATAGTGCATAGACATTCCTTTGTGGGGGTTTGGGGACTACACTGTACTTAAGAACCAGCCCACATCACCTCCTGAGAGCTTAAGCCTTGATTGCTTGCCCATAGCTACCGAATAGAGAATCTTGGCTGGGGTGCTCTGTACTTCTACTCTGCCATATAGAGGGCAGGAGTACAGATAAATCCCCCTCCGGTCTTTACACACATATATCATGTTTGGATGGTAACCAGGACAGTGTGTGTTTTCTTTATTACAATGAGGCCTTATTCTGACATTTCGACTTCTTAAATAAGGAGACACAACCTAAACTTTCAAGAGAAAACATATTCTTTTTATTATTAGGAAGCAATATGTATAAGTGGAGAATTCGATATTTGTCTAGATTCCTTCCAAATTTTCAAACTATATTTCATAGTTCAATTTTAAAATGATCAATCACTCCATCATTGCCACAAGAGTGGCCCTCCTGCAGACTCACATTTCACCTCAAACCTAATCTTCATCAAGACACAATCAAATCCCTTGAACAACTCTAGCTGAAGTTTGATAAAGTTATTAAAAGCCCACCTCTTTAAAAAGGCATTTCCACAGGAATGGGTACTTCCTTGTCATGAATTGTATCTATCGCCCTCCATATCCCACTTAGCCTACCCTAGTTATGTAGCTGATGTACTTTTATTTTGAAATATTGCTTAGCCACAGAGCAGGAATACACTGCCTTACAGGGTTTGTGAAGTATTCTCTTGTTGTCATGCTGTCTTTTCCCAAATCTGAATGTTGTAACCCAAAAAAATAACAACTAGGATATTGGGAAACATGTAGAATAGTTTGCACATGGGTGTTTCTTCTCAGTAATGGAACAGCAGCATACCGGAAACAGATCTGAGCAGCTTAGTCTATGTAGTTTTGATGAAAAATAACTTACCAAAAAGGAACATAATATTCTTGATTATGAAACTATAATGTGCACTCTGAAGGATTGCCATCTGGCAAGGTTGTAGAAGCCCTGCTGTTTTCTATAAAATTATGAACAATAAAATGATGCAGGTAATCCATCTCAGAAAGCGTGATCTGTTAAAAAGACAACCCTTTAATAAAGACTATGCTTTGCGCATATTGTACACCTTTGCCCTGCTGCATCATTCTCCTGATCAGCATCTTCTGCTCTCCAGTGGGACCGAACAGATTTAGAGGTTCACTGAAGACAGAGATTGCATTGAATCTGCCCCACTGATCCAAAACCATAATAAGTATGATAAACTACCATCCAGTGGCAGGATAATCTTGAATAATAAACCACTACTCAGAGTGGTATGGTTGCTGGTACTTCACATAATTATTAAAACCACATATGATTTTTAGCATACTCATATAAACACTGTGAGGGCAAGCCAGCTTGCACATGCTCTATGTATTGTCACTGTGACTGACTGTGTTGCAGCCCACAGGCCAATAGGCAGGAGGAGATGTGTCTCTTTGACCCTTTGTGAGTTTGGGTAACACCTACCTCGACCACAGGACACTCTCAGCTTGGGAGTCCTGTGAGCCAAGCATTAAAGAGGCACAACCTAAACAAAACTTCCAGCCTCATAACATGGTGTTGGATACCAAGGATCTCTGAAGTTACAGGCTTATGAAGGTGGCAGGATTAGATAGCCAGACAGAGCAGAATGGAAAGGAGGAAGTGTTCCTCCATTTTGTGTTTCTGTGGGTTTCTCTTAATTTCCTGTCTTCGCCACTTATTACAGAGCAAAGCACTTTGTGTATGATGCATGAAGGCACAAGTCACTTGTTATTTTAACAGGGATTGGACTTCTTAAAGCAGACTTGTGTTTACCCAATTCCCTGTGGTCTTTTGTCACTATACAGAATAATTAATTTGGACCATGTTGGGAGGGTGAAGACAGGTTTTCTTAAGCAGATCAAGCTCTGCTCCCAATCAATCCACTGGGATCATTGGGGTGAACTGCTTTTGCACAAAATCCTGCCCAAGTAGCCTTGTCTCGCACTGGTGTTAAAGCACACCTATATGTACCAGCTAGACTCCCCAGGTGACAGTGAAGATAACAAGGCAACCAAAGCTTGTCCCTGGGCCCCTGGATTAGGTTTCAGAGCACACGAAGAAATAAGTCAGCTAGATTCCTGCAGTCCACAGCTTTGAACCATCATCAAACCATAGTCAGCCACATTTGAATGCCTGCAAACCACCAGAACCCACGGTCCAACTTTTGGCATATCTTCGTAGTTCTGTCGCTGCATTCATTGAACTGGTTTGACACTGTATCTTACCAAGTAGAGCCCATTAACTGTTCGGCTCTAACAACCAGCTCACTACCGTAGTTGACTTGGAACCACCAGCTCTTTGAGCATTGTATCGGACCATCAGGATCACTGCTTCGAAGCATCACAGAACCTCAACCTAAACGGCTGGAAGTATTGCATCACTCGTCCAGGTCCAGCGATCAGCAACACCATGACCATGCTCGACCTTTGAACAAACACTGTTTAGCCCTTCGAACATCACCACTCCATTACCGCCTTGGAATTGTACAGAGCTACTGCTTCAGAACGACTTAATACCAGCTTGCTGCTTAGACCAGCTTAACTCGTTGCACCCAAGCCTGGTTAGACCCATAAAAACAGCATGCCGTAGCCCGGTTTCATGACATCAAACTGCTATGAACTGAGAAAGGTACTGTACGTATCCTCCGGGGTCCAATTATCGCACTCTACAGACTGGCAAGTCACCAATTTGCACTTTTTTCAACGAGTACATATCCTTTTTAATCACATTTTTTGTGATGTATTGCCTTCCAACTCAGCTAGATTATACAGAGTGCTTAAATCATCTATATTCTGTTTTCTTTCCACATGGGGAGAGTTTTTTTTTGTGTTTTTGTGGAACAGTTATTGCATATGGTGTGTTTAATTAAAGTATAGATTATTTAAAGAACCTTGATTGGACATTATTTTATGTACTGTTGTACTATTGCTGTTTGGGTTCCGGCTGTTAGCCCTCTTAAGGGTGTAGCCTGTCCTTGGCTCACACTACCATAGGCCAAAAAAGGTATATCTCTTTATTGTGTCTGTTTCACCTTTATGATTGGGATCACTGTTGGCTTGTAGGAGTGTGAGGGCTGCATGCATGGTTTAGCAACTACTCATCCTTGTAATCCTGCAGGGCAGTATTAATTTTGTCACATAATCAAAACTGAATATCTAGGGAACAAATGGGATTCTGAACCTGCCTTTCTGTTGTTTAATGTGTAGGATCTCGAATGTGACAATCATGGGGCATAAGAGGAATTCCCTGTTAAAAGAAGGGGAAAATGTCTAAAAGAATTCCAATTTCTGACTTTGAAATTCAGATAGAACAGTTTCTTTAAAGGGGCATATCGATTAAGAAACAACTAAGAATGAAAGAGGCATGGAAACGAGAGGAAATAAAAAACACTGATGGATTGGGATATGACAAACAGTATGATGGCATAGAAAATAACTACCATTACTTTTGCATTCAGAGAGCTTCTGCTGCTGAGTTTGGTCCTGTGCTCATGTGCAGAAACCAGGAAGCCCTCTTTGCTTCCTGGTTCCTGTTTGTGCTGCATGGGGTCCTGAAGGCATTCGTGGGAGATGCCAGCGGTGTGAAGCAGAGTCTGGACTGGGGCTGAAGGCAAGATGTAGTTTAATGAATGTTATGTGTGAGGATATGAACGAGTGTTTGATGTATTGGTGGCTGGGTGCAAATGTGAATGAATGAATGCATGGTCTATGGGTGCGTGTGTATATGAGCAAGTGAATGCTCTGTGTGAATGAGTGAGTACATGTATACATGTGCGCTTGTGTATGTGTCGGGGCACTTATTTTAGCGGGGATGGGGAAGCGGAATGAAATACTACATCATGACATTTTTTAATGGGCATCTTTGATAATGCAAGCACACTCAGTGTTATTAAGTGACTTGAGTGGCATATTCTGGCATAGCCAGTGGAGCAATAATTTTCAGTTGCAGTCTCTATGATACACCCTCCATAGGCCTTTGTACAGAAAGCTGAGTACTGAAGAGCGCCTCTAGCATGTAGGTCTTCAGGGGGTGCTTCATAGATGGAAGCCAAATGTGTGTGCCAGAGTGCCGGAGGTAAGTGGTGGGACAGAGAGAGTGTGTGGATAGGACCATCTAGTGGGAGGGCATGGGGGAATCCCCAAATTGATAGAGAGAGAGGGGAGCACAAAACCAGCCTTGTGGGGGGAGCCTCCTCAGCTGCCCGCTGCAAATTCTGTCTTTTGTATGCAGGCTTTAGACCCCGAAGCATAACTTCATACTGTGGTATGGCATTTATTATGGGTCAACTATAATAAAGAAAGCATGATAAGTGTTATTACGTGGCTAGACTTGCATATTCTGGGGCATCTAATTTAGCTATAATATTTACTTTGGCATAGCATTTTCTACTGGGAATCCATGATAAAGCAAACATGATGAATATCGTTAAGTGGCTAGAATGGCATATTTGGGTGCAGCCAATATTGCTGTACATGTCTTACTTTGTCATGGCATGGCCTTTTGTACTAGGCATCTACGATATAGCAAGCATGATAAGTATTATTACATAGCTACACTGCATATTTTTGTTCAGCCAATCTAGCTATAATTTCTTTCTGTGACATGGCATTTGCTACTGGGCATTTATGCTATAGCAAGCATGATATGTGCTATTGATTGGTTAGACCAGCATATTCTGCTGATTCCAGTGTAGCTATCATGTCTTACTGTCGAATTACATTTGTAATGGGCATATTTGGTAAAGCAGGCATGACAAGAATTATTACATGGCTCAGCTGGAATATTTTGGTGCAGCTAGTGTAGCTATAACGTCTTCGATTGGCATTTTCTTCCAGTGTGCATCTAAAATAAAGCAAACATGATAAGTGTTATTACATATCTAGTGCAGCCAGTTCGGACATGTTTTCATGGCATTTTTAATGGCAACCCCAACATGAGCATATTCTGATGTGGAGATACAGCCATGTTTTAGCAGAACCAGCTTGGACATGTTTTCTTTTAGTATCGTTACTGGCATTATGTGCAAAGCAAACATGAGTATGTTCTTATATGTGGATACTGCCATAGATTGTTGCAGCCAGCATAGAAATGTATGGGAACAGCCACTGTGAACATGTTATTGTCCTGGCATACATTGAGGGCAATGGTATCATGAGAATGCATTGAGAATTGCTCCTGTGCACTATTGGATTTGTTCATGAGTTACTGTAAAACACTGATTGCTGCCTGTCTTTTTAACCAGGTTTTCACAGAAAGTGTGCTGTATAATTCACCACAAACCCTGGATTGGCTTGGGCTCCCGCGCTATGCTGTACATAGAGTCGGTAAGACATTTTAGATATAAGTAAAACAGTTCACTTTTGGTGCACTTCTCATTTGGTAGAGTTGCAATGTAATATGAAACAGCAAAACATTGATCCAAAGTTGACATACAGTCACAATTGGGTCTATTTTCATGACATCTTCGCTGAGGTGGAAGACATAGAGCCTGGCACTTGGAAGAAAACAGTGTACTCAATTTTTATTTTTTCAAAATATTTGCAGGTGGTATGTGGCTGGGGACAGGGCAGTGGGGAGTAAGAAGTTGTGAGCCAGCTTAGAATGTGACCTTGTCTTAGCATGTCCTAAGCTCTCTGATTGACTAATACACATGAGCAACATGTTCAAATGTGCCCAAAGGGAGACACTTTGAAGTTTGCCCTGTGCAGGGGTTTGTAGTGCAAACATAAGAAATCAGTAATAGTAATGTACAGAGTTAATGATTTACAAGCAAAGAGTCTTAATCTTCATTTAGATTTCATTTTCTAAAATGTTACAATTAGCATATCGTCATTATTCAATAAGATAAATTATAAAAATTTGATGCCGAAGATAACACAACCCAACACCTAGTGCTAAGAGGTGTAAAATGTATCAGCACTTCTATGATGCTGTTTCGGCTGCAAACCATGGTTTGATAAGCCAAGCTTCTGGGAGTACAACATACCAATAGACAAAAGAGGAGATGGCAAAAGGAGCAAGCTACTCAGAAAAGGGCAATACTTTCTTACTATTATTCAGGTTGAATAAGCAGGTCCTATATGATATGATTTAAGAATTAGATCCTGTGCTAGGACGGATAGAAAAAAGTCACTCTCCCAACTCGTGTGTGCGTGTGTGCAGTGTAACGATATTTATCGAGGACCACTATTATTCACATGGGATGGACCTGATCCCCCCAGTTAAACGGTGACACTAAAAACTGTTTTTTCTGTAATATTGGGGGTCATTACGAGGTAGGTGGTAAGGGATTACCAGCACCAGTAAGGGCACCGGTGCCGGTAATCCCTTACCGCCCTATTCCGCAGTCCCTTAGCGGGTTCCTTCCCTAACGCCTGGTTTTACCAGGCGTTATGGAAGGGACCCGTTAAGGGACTTCAGAGCTAATAACGGGCCCGTTAATAGTGGGCCCGTTATTAGCTCCATCCCCATTCCCATTGAGCCCTATGGGGGCTCAAATGGGAATGGGGAATGTTTCCTGGAATGGGGACTTACCGGTTCCTCCAAGGTCGGAATGACCCGGTAAGTCCCTGTTCCGGGAACACGGACCCGGAATGCGGTTAGTTGGGTAGCCATGGCACTAATAGCGCCATGGCTACCTCCAACCTCGTAATGACCCCAATTGAGTTTGCTTAGCCTTGACTGAAGAACATATAATATCACCAAGGTTTTCTCTGCCTGTGCCACACTAAGCCAAGAACCAAGCAGGAGTATTGAGATAATAGATATTTCTATTAACAAATGGTTTTAATGGATATATAGAAAACAATTAATGTATGCACACCTCCTTCTCTGTAGCATCCAAATCTGCACAAAGTTGATGGGACACTTTTTGTTTGGAATTTGACAGAATATAAATCAGGTTTACTCTTTTTATCTTCTGTCCCACAAATCAAAATTACTAAATCACACAAAGTGTTGCAATATTACAGTACAATCAGGCAAAGTTTCATTTGTTTATCAGCTTAGAAAGTTTACAGGCATTTATACATTCAATTTGAACGTGGGCTTCCTTTCTCTGCACCCAAAATACATGCTTTTGAGAACACATTTTATTGGTAAAATGATTTAACTTGTTAGAACACGTTTTGCTGGTAACCCTGAAGCAATGCACATCCCTTTTTGGTCAGGGTCACTGTATCACTCTCAGTAGAACGTGTGCATTTCATCAAAACTCCCACTTATTGTCTTTTGCATCTATATTTCCCCAACAGCAGATCCTGGATTTTTGTGAGTTAGCAGACCCTGCTTTAAGGCCAGGTTTGATTAAGAGAGACAAGTACGAATTTGTTTTTTAGGTAAAAACACCCATTTCCTGTAGGAAAGCTGGGGTAAGTAAAATGCAAAATATTTAGTTATGAAGTAAGTGGCTATAATTTTTAATTAATTTGCTAGGAAAGAGGGTGGAGGTTTCAAATTCTTCTGAACTTCTGCCCTGCACTCAGTTTCTATGTGAGAATTAATTCAATTCTAATTTTAGTAAAAACATTCAAGGGATCTGCTCAGTCACACCATGACCCCTTACTTAATGGAGAGAGAGAACAACACAGACAGATTCCCTTTCCACTTGTATCTGTGGACAATCTACTTTCAAATCTCTGCTCTGGTGCTCAGGAATATATCAGAGCCTCTCGACACACTCCGGAGATGCAGTTGGATCTGGTCAAGCCTCTGTTAGGGCTGGCTACCAGGATTCACTCTCTATTTTGGCTCTCCTCTTTCAGCAGTTCCCATCAGCTCCAATCCTTCCCTGTAACTCTGACTTCCAGGCTAAGTGAGCCTACAGTAATCTCAGCCAGCTTCCCTATCAATAGACTTGCACAAAAAGGTTACATTCGGCAAACCATTTATTTTCTGGGCCTTCTTTGTTGAAAATGTCTGGCAGTGTTTCCCCTTCAATGTTTTTCAGCCAGCTTTTCCCTTTTATCATAGAGGAAGCTGTTTTTATTCTCTAAACCACACCTCCAAAGTATGTCATCAGTAGATGTGGACTCAATATTTCTCGGGACATGATTGGACAATTATTTTATCCTCATCCCTGCAAGTACAACCCCATCATATGGATAGGCTAATAGAGTTATCCATGGGAAAGGAGGCAACACAGAGGATATTCCCCTGCATGAACACATCTGTTGCATATCAATGTTGGTCTAAACTTTCATTTTACAAGTACGTAATATAACATGTACATTTTCAAATGTCTTTTCTCCTGCAACATTTTTCCGAATGACACCCGTGTCTACAGGAGCTTGTGATTTCGACTGGCAAAATTTTGTCATTTACACAAACCCAGAACATACTCTCCATTTCAGAATTGCCACACCGGGAGAGTATTCATTTATCGATTTATCCATCATCTCACCAATTTTAATGATTTTCAGGGAGGCCGTGATCAATTCTTCCTTTGTAATTACTTAATTTTCTATCACATGTTGATGATAGTCACACTCAATGATCAGGCTTACCAAAAGCTACATTTTGTCTTGTCGAAGGCTTCAGTACAACTCATGGTTGTGGAGAGGAAAGTGCAAAAGCAAATATGTTGTCCTATGTATTCCCACACATTAAAATTATTTTACACCAGCCCAAGACATCTGCTACAGGGAAATTCTCCCCCTCCAGTTCTTATCAGATGGCCACATCACAGTTTATGTTGTTTCCTGCCAGAGCACAGGACAGTTGCCCCGAAACAGTCAGACTCATGCTTCACAGAGAGGTGTGAGTCCAAGCGAACCTGATGACCATTTGGCTCTCAGGGTTGTTCCCATTCAACCAAACTGCAGCTTAAAAAGCGAAGAACACAGAGCATCTGGCCCCAATAAACATTCATGGTCACTGTATCTAGGCATATTTCTTGAGGAACTGGAGGTAGGCAAGCCTCTCCCCACTGCCATCACTGACTGTTTATTCATCAGTGGCCATTTGGCAAGGGAAGCCTTTTTCCCTGAATTCTTTATTTATTTCTCTCTCCTGGTTTAAACTGTAGAAAACACACACACATTTGCAGTTTCAGTGTTGATGGTGTATACTTGTATGTAGAATATTGCTTTTTTTGTGATTTTTATTCCTTTATTCACAAAGCGCTAATTCTTTCAGTGTGGCTGTTAACAGAATTGGATCCTCTCAGTCATTTTCTTAATATTCTCATGCTTCCTTACAAACCTGCACACGTAGATTCACCAGACGCATGACTGGAGTGAAATTTCAAGGACTGGCCTTTCATTCTGCCAGCATAATTTTAAATGGCACAAGGATTGCTGTACTGTTTTGGGCCTAATCATGGCTCTTCAGTTTTAACTTGTAAATACACATGCAAAGCCGTTTTTAAAAATCCTGTTGTGAAAGAGCCCCTTGAATTTCTTCTTCATTTGTGAATAAAATGCTGCTTTTCCTTTGATAATGAGAGGTAGGCCTTTGCCACATGGACCTTCCGTTTGGGGCTTGGATTACACCCCACAGAAGGTGTTGTCGTCCATATGACTGATGGCCTCGGACAGTTATGGCATATTCTGGCCATGGCGACGCGCTCTGTGCCGTGGCCACATTGGCAGAGAGCCAATGTCACAGAGCCAATGGCACAAAAAACATTTCATGATTTTCGGATAGCGTGCTATCACCTGGAGGTTTCTTGATGCTGATTACCATGATCATTACAACATACATTTGATTCATCGACACAGGAGCTGAATTTCACCGTGCCTAGCAAGATTTATTTGACATAGCCAATTTCTATAATTTCATGTGAGCCATGGAATGGATTCACAGCCTGATTTTCCCATCAGAAAGCATGTACAAGTATAACAAGCATTGGCAATGACAATAGTTTTGGCATTTACTGCTGTTCTTTGCCTTTTGCTTTAATAGACATCAGGGTGCATGGAGGAGAGTGCAAAGTTTCAAAGGATGATACGATAAGGGGTGCAGGTGTGCAAGAGAAGGAGAGGGTGAATAGACCAAGGGAGGAAGTGTGGTGCTGGAAATGCATTGCAGGGACAGGGCCTCCCTGTCCTTGTCCTGTAGTCCTTTTTTATTGTGTTCTGTATTGTTTTCTGTCCAGGAGTCCATGTGGGACTCCTGGCGGTGCAGCTCTTCCTGTTTTTGTTTGGTGTACAGACCCATGGGATACCCTTATGGCACCCATCGGTAGGGGTACAACCCTGTGCCCCTAGTGTATGTTTTTGGGCACCTGTGGGTGGTCCACAGAGCAGGGTATGGGCTGGTGGCAGCTCGATGCTGAATTTGACAGGTGCTCTGAGTATCCTCCATTTTGGGATACCCAGTCCCTGTCATTGGAATCAGTTGATTCCTGATATAAAACAAGATGGCCCCTGTGGCCACTTGCTTTCTATTGCCTTTTACCTTGTTTTCCCAAAGTCCTGGGAAGCCCTGACTCTGTCCCTTCCCCCTGACTGGCTGTTGGGTGGAAGTTCCATATATGGTGTTGTTGTGAAGCCCAGTCGAGACTGCTGGAACCTTCCCAGTGACTGTATGTTGTGGGTACACCCTGTGGGTGGGACCTGGGTGAATGGAGTTTGTGAACAATGTGCATTTCTTGTTGTGACTGTCTGGTTTCTGGTATGAGAGACAAAGACTGAGACAGCCCTGCCCGAAACTGGCCTGAATGCAGTGTGTAGTGTTGAATGGCTGGGTACTTGTCCCAATCCACATTCATTGTTGTGATGGCTGAGGGAGGAGGATGGCCTGAGTGCACTGTATGCCTGATTGGCTGACTGACTGCATGAATGCCCTTCTGTATGATTGGCTACTGAGGGTGACCCAGCAGTGTGGATGAGAGGCAGAATAGTATATCTGGGGACCTCTCACCACTGGAAAACTGTTCAGAATCTGTGTCTACACTTGAAGAGTAACTGGAACTGCTGATCCTCAACGCCCTGCTGGAAAAAGAAGACTTGCTGTTGCATTTGCTTCGACCGATCTGAAAGCTGCCGAATTCGTCGAGAGAGGAACTGGTAAGGTGCCCTATTCCCGTGCTCCAAGGGATCATCGTGCCCTGCTAACCTTCGCCGAAGCTCCGTGGAAGTCAGACCCTCGAAAGGCTGCTGGCCGGAGACGTGGACCCCCAAGGAGAATGAAGTGAAGCACCCGGACATCGCCGCCGTCGAAGTCCATTGCCGTCGCCTAGGGTTCGGCGTATCGCCGTAACCACTGGAGGCCCTTCAAAGCCGTGTTGCCCCAGAAGAGGTGACCACTCGTCCCCTCCTTTACCTAAGACTGATAAATCGAAGGACTCCCTTGTCCGCACTGTCGACCGCTTTGTCCTGCCGGAGAAAGTCGAGGCCGCTGACAAGCCGAGGGGAATCTGCCGGTGGGTTTCCCACCACCTGAAGACCACAAAGACTTCGACGACTCGATGCCCTTGTTGGGCCACAGTTCTTCTGAAACTCTTTGTGGTCCAGAACTATCAAACACTGAGGTGCCCCACACCTCATCCTCGCAGGACGTCGCCGACGAGCACCTGCTGAATCGACGCTGTGGTCTTGGCACCCTCGAACTTCTCATCGACGCTGTCAATGCCAAGTTCACCTTCTTCAATGCCTCTCAACGATCCGTGGCTCCTGCTTTAAAGGGAGTCAATCAAGAAGGATCCATCGACACTTCTTTGAAGAACTCTGCTCCACAAGGTACATTGGAGGGGTAAAAGCATTATAGGAGAAAATACGACTATTGATCAATATATGGACTTGGAGCTTGTGCAATATCTTTATTTTACAGGTTGCCCAGGTGGGGGGATATCCACACAGAACTGTGTCTAGGTAGCTGGGCCAGTTATTTGCCTATTGTTTCAACCATCTTGCTTTCCTTCCTCTCTCTACTGTTGGTTTCCTCTTTATTGATCTGTGTGACATTTTGACAGTATAGTTGATGCACTTTAATGAGATCTAATAATATTTGTGGTACCACTGTAGAACTGTATATATTTACCAGTGTTGATTTCTGAGTACAAAGTGAGTTATTGTGATAGTATACATGCCTTTGAATATTAATTATATAAAGCCAGTGTTTTCAGTAAGACAGTGGGTGGACATTCCTTTGTGGGGGCTTGGGGACTACACTGTACTTAAGAACCAGCCTGCATCACCTCCTGAGAAGCTAGGCCTTGATTGCTCGTCCATTGCTACCTTATAGAGACTCTTGGCTGGGGTCCTCTGTGCCTCTCCTCTACTGTATAGAGAGCAGAAGTACAGACCCCACCTCCAGTATTTTACACTGGTGGCAGCGGTGGGATGCTTATGGTTTTAAGAATCAGTGTATAACTGTGCCACTTACAAAATATCTGTACATTATTAAATTGAGGTTTAGTTGTGTACAAAATAACTGCATTACAAACAATGGAGTCTATTGCAAATTGACTAGAATGAGCTTAGAGGCTCTCCAGATTGCTTGTGAAGCCTTTGTGGATAGGTCTAGAGCTGAGCTGATAGCTGCCCTGGTGGACTACCAGATTGATGGTGAAACTCTTGATGAGGGGGGGGTGCAACCAATGAGGACTCTGCCCCTGGAGTTTCTGCTAAATCTGTTTCTGGGAATGCCACCATTCCTGCTGCCTCTGTTCCAGCACTGCTCTTCAGGGGGAAATCCCTGAAGATTGAACTTTTAAAATTGGTGCTACAACGGGAACAGTTAGCCTTTCAATAAAAAAAATTTGGCAACAGAAGCTGAGTTGAAGAAAGAGGAGTTGGCACAGCAAGTGATACTCAAATATAGGGACACTGAGCACCAAAGAATCCAGCTACATAAAGCTAGAGTGGAGACTTCAGCTAAACCAGTTGAGAGTGGCAGGTCCCCAGCCAACAAGTTTATGAAAGATTTGGTTGGTGTGTTTATGGAGGGTTCTGATATCCTCCAAGCATTTGAAATGGCTTGTGCAATTCCTGATGTGGATAAAAGATATTGGACTAAGTGTTTGTTAAGCAGAGTGCCTCAGACTGGATATGCCTGTATTCTGAAGCTCTGTGTGGAAGAAAGAGTGTATGAAGTCTGCTTTGATTGCCAAGTTTGGCAAGACACCCACCTAATACCTTAAATGGGTCAGGGAATTTAAGAAAAGAGACAATGTGTTTTGGGTTGACTGGGTGAGTGCTGCGCACATGAACATGATGGGTGGTTTGATGGTTACAAGGTGAAAACATTTGTTGAATTGTCCCACCTTGTTTTTTGAGCATTTTTCTGAAGCCTGTTCACCAGAGCTGCATCAGTATGTTGCTGACCACAACATTTTGGATCCCTTTAAGCTGGCTAGGTTGGCTGACAAGTGGGTCTCCCACCGGGTGTCCCCTAAGGACTCCAGTGGGATGGACAAGGACAAAGAAAAGGGGACCTCTCAGAAAGCTAAGGCGTCCCAAAAGCAGTCGCAGTCGGGTAAACCTAAACCCTCCTCTCCAAGGAACCCAAAAATCTAGTGGGGATGAGTCATATGTGGGTGGGAATAAGAGTAGTGGTCCACCTGCTGTAAAGCAGGCTCCCAGTGGTTCCAGTACCATACCCCGCACTCCCGGCACTTGTTGGGATTGTGGGGCTCTGGATCACAAGAGGGGTGACTCCAAGTGTAAAGGTAAGGTACTTGGAGTACAGGCTGTCAGCCTGGGCTACCCTTACCCCATGTCAGAGGTGGAGGCCACTGTCCTCCCCTCCTCTACAGGGATCACATTTGGTGCTCCTGTAGAGATTTCCTTAGTGTCTCTTGGGGTCTGGGACCAATACGCAGAAGTACTGGTGACTATCCCACAGAGCACCTGTATGTTTTGAGAAGTGTCCTCTTGAATGGCCAGCCTTCTACTGGCTTGAGCGACACTGGGGCAAGCATGACACTGGTGGACAGGACCCTGCTCAAGGCAGAGGACTATGTAGGTGCTCCTCTGAGAACCACCAGGGTAGCTGGTGGGCCTCCCAAATTATCGCCTGTAGCCTTAGTCACACTCATAATTGGAGACAAGGCAGCAAAGCTTCCTGTCCTGGTTCAGGCCAATGTCCCTGCTAACATTCTGTTAGGTAATGATCTAGTAGAGTTGGGGTTGATCTCGGATGGTCTTCCCATGACTGCTGCTGCAGTCACTAGGTCACAGGTGACACGGGGTCTGGCTGTGAGTCAGGTACCTGAGCCAAAGGCAAGGCCTAAGGCAAGACGAAGGAAGACCAAGAAGGGTACCTCTGTGCAGGTGACTCCTTCTCTTCCTGCTGTTCCTACAGCACCCATTGGGATCCATGCTCCGGACGGGCTGGATCCAGTGGTAAACCACGTCTGAACTCCTGTGGGAGAAGAGCCAGAAGACTCTCCTGTGGGAGAGGTTCTCAACCCAGAGGTTCATCCCGATCTTCAGTGCTTGTTAGCTGAAGGGGGACCCTCCTGGGCAGACTTCTGTAAAGGACACAGAGAGTGCAACTCTCTCGAGGGTCTGAGGAAACAGGCCCTGTCCCAGGCACAAGGAGATGTGCCTAGGACATTCCAGATATATTGGGAGGGTGAGCTCCTTGTTAGCGAGCCCACTAAGCCTGAACCTGATGCCCTCAAGAGGTTGGTGGTACCCCCGGTTTACAGGTCCTTCCTACTGTAGTTGTGGCATGGGGTGCCCTTAGCTGGTCATCTTGGGACCAAGAAGACTAAGCAGAGGCTCTCTGCCCATTTCTACTGGCCTCGGATGGGAGTAGTAGTGGAGTCCCACTGCAGGACCTGCCCAACTTTTCAGTTGTCTGGCAAGACTGGAGGCAGTACAAAGAAGAGGGGGAATTGTCCCGTGAGCAGTATAGAACAGGGACTATAAACTTGACAAAACCAATAGCATCCATACTGCTATAAAGTCAATTGAAAAATTGTTTAAATAATGGGTTATTTAGCACGTGTGCCAACAAGGCATCACTAAACCAATCATTTTGGGGCTAACACAGCCTCAAAAAGCAATCAGGGTAGAGTTATTATAAAAAATAGTGAACATGTTTATTTCACAAAGACAAACAAAAAATACACAATTAAAGAAAAACAAGTAAGTAAATGCATTTGTAAGCTTGTTAAACATTGAAAGCACATAAACAGAAGTAGTAATTTTGCTTAAAAGTGACATATGGACAAAAATATAGTAGTCTTGTTTCAAAAAATAATAATAGGCAAAAGTGAACAAAAGTAAACGCCAATTCTGAGTGGTGACCTGAACTGGGCCAACACTAATATGCTAATTTCTTACAGAATTGGTATTGACAGGTCTGCCAAAGCCTAATTTGAAAAGGGGTAAGGCTAAAATTCCCCAAACAAACCGGTTGCTAACATATTCAATACAAAGAAGAGGGGGAATTGTCCCGTGAGCAGTATAGAACAGGGACTATAAACTAGACAAAACCAATAGCATCCATACTGCTGTAAAGTCAATTGAAAAATTGTTTAAATAATGGGTTCAAATTAGGCTTTGGCAGACCTGTCAATACCAATTCTGTAAGAAATTAGCATATTAGTGTTGGCCCAGTTCATGGATTGCTTTTTTAAACCACGTAAAAACGTTTCCCACATCAATACACATGAAAAAAATAAAAAGAAACACTGCTGCATTATTCTTTCATGAGATGTGTACTTCTGTCTTTTAGCCCGCGGATCAAAGCATGAATTAGTTAATGGCCACTTAAAAAGGTGTAAAAGTGGTTAACCATCGCGAACCAACACCGAAATTCCACTAAATTTAAAAACGTGCATATCACATTCCCTATTGGCCAAATGCAGGCAGACAAAGTTGGATGCAAGATTCAAACGTCCTTTTATCCCCTTTCAACCAAACTACTAGAATTTCAAATCGGCCTGAGCGAGCATTCGTGCTCAACATGGAAAGCAGCCTCACTAATTGCACACATTGCCCAAGTTCTACAATGCATGACAGACATACCAGAGTAAAACCTAATCCACTCGAGAGTACGAAGACACCCAAATGCAGAGGGGGCAATGCAAACATCCTCACCTCCCGAAAACAGCACATTACCACTAGAATCACATGCAATATATGCATCACCAGAAACAGACAATAGTGTGTACATGGGTGGGAGCACAAGCTGTGTTCTAAAGTCCCCGCCAAAACCACAAACCACTTCCACAGGAGCCCAAAGCCTGCTTCCCGTGTTCAAGAGTGAACGAAATTGAGGACATCTTTATATATTTATTTATTAATAAACAGGGGTCAAGTCCTTAAAAGAAAGTGGGGGGACTCATTAAAATAACATTGAATCAGGGAGTCATTTCACCAAAATGCCAAGGGTAGTGGAAGTGACATCACATGACCCTTGCTCTCTGATGACATCACAGAAAGCAATGTTATTTGACCTCGCCCCCAAGTAACAACACGGGAAGTGATGGCATACGATCTTTCACCCCTTGGCAAAACAGGAAGCGGCATTTATGGTTATGATATCACTGTAATATGATATATATTTCATTCAAGAATGGATCACCATATGTAGCATTAATAGTTTGTATAGGCCGATATTACCAAATTACTGTGAATGTAAGCAGGTGCCCAACGCAACAACCTGGACTATTGTACATCACTCGGGCTAAACTGTTAACAGACCAAAACATCGCAAAGAGGCCCAAACCTCAAAGCACATATATCCAGTGCCTGCCAAGTGACTGGAAACAGCAACTGGTCAACACAAATCCAACCAGAAGACAATCAGAGGCTGCACCAGTTCATACTTTTACACTTGGACAAAACACGCTTGGATTTTCTTGTCATTAATGCACTTTGAACTATTGCACAGCAACTCACCCTCGCCAGTCACCCAGAGCATGAATACCCCCCAAAGATTTTCACCATGGGAACCCCACCACCCACTGCTAGTCAATAAGGGTCCTCCTTCAGCAGCTTTAAATGTCTGGAGCCCACTCCAGCCATCCAATGCCTTACACCTCCAATGTCTTGCCTCAACACCTTCATTTTCAAACAGTGCCACCCTCCAGTAAGTTAAGTCTCCAGCATTACCCAACACCTCAACCACAAGCAGAAAAGGAACTTAAGTCTCCAGTATCCTCCTTCAAAACCTCAACCGTGTGAGTCTTAATTACCCTCCTCAAACATCTTATATCTGCATTAAATGCATTTGGACTTTCGAACAACACATTACATCTCAAACACTATCTCCCAACACCTGTTAGTCACTAGTACAACATCTTAAGTCTCCAGTACCAGCCTCCATAACTTTAAATAGATTGAGGGGAAGGATGTGTTGCAGGTCACAGTAATTGCAAGGCTGTTTTATTTAAAAAAATAAACAGCTGCATCAGCTCCATGACCCCTAGAAAAGGACCATTTTATTATTTTCTTTGCTCCTTTATACATTGCTTAAAGCCAGCCTCCTCCAGCTTCTCAGCACTGGAACAGGATCTGAACCCATGCTGCACAGCATCCTATTGTTCCCAAAGCAAGTGCGTTGACCCCAAGCTATCCTTCCAAACATATATATTTTTTGCTTGGGGAAGCAACAAATGGTTTATTTCAAAGGCAGAGGGCAACTTCATGTAAATTAAGGAGCCCACCTTCCGTCTTTCTACAGTGTGCCTGTGATGCAGGTCTGGCAGTTCTTGGTCAGGTCACACAGGGCCCATGCAAGATTAATGGGAGAGTCACTGGGTCACACCCAGCTCATCAGAAGCCGAGGGGCTTACTGGATATGCAGACAATAACACGTTTGAGACGTGCGTTCATGCTGTGCTGTTATAAAGTACTGCAGGCTGCTCCTACCCTTTCCCAGCTAGCTATCCCTAGCCCCTTTCCTTTTGCTACTGTACTGTGTGTGAGCTGCACAGACAGCCCAGCCTCTGAACTCAACATTCAGGCATTCTTCACTAATGGACTGTCAACCTGTTAGTGATGGCGGCTCCATGGTTTTTCCTGCATCCCTCTTATTTCTCTAGCTAACGAGATCTAGATTCCAGGTGAAAAAAAGCTGTGGCACATTAAGCTGCATTTACAATCACCTTTTTCAGGTGCAACACAGATATGGTCTCTTTGTCCAGTGTCCCAGGTGGTGCATTGGACAGGTCTATGGGTAGCAGAGGGGGAGCCAGGGGTGGCTGCTGCTACCCCTGGGAACCCCCAAATGGTGTTACCTGTCCTGTAGACCAATCAGTTGTTAGGTTACTGGATTTAGTATTGTTGCAGGGCAATGACATTTACAGGACACGATTTTAACTTAAGGAAACTGACCCTGAGCATGGGTGTCAATTGCTATAATGTGCCCTGACACCATGGTAAGCCCACCCTGTTATAGAGTTGCAGGAAGCAGACTATCCTTTTCATACCCTACCTTTTCATTTTAAACTTCCACTGGGTCACATCCGGGTCATTTCTGACCTTGCCCACATAATGACAAGGACAACACAAAGGAACACGGCATTTGTGGCAGGTGTGAGAGCAATGCTTCTACACATTTCCTAGACAGGACAGTCGTGAACAGTGCACAGCACAAGGAACCACTTTTTGCCCATATACATGATGGAGCACAGTGCCAGCTTATGTAAACTCACACCAAAAATGCTAGTGTTCAATATGCAATTTTTGTGCACATGCATTAAATGGTATAGTGCAAGTTGCTGCAGGACACAAAACTAAAAGGACTCACAGATGAAAAATTGATTAAGAAATGTGTAACTGAAGTTATACCTTATATTCACGACTGGGGTGGAGTCAGCCTCAAAGATTTGGTGGGGCTTGGCACAGTTGGAAGGTTGCAAAAGGGGCTACGAGTGATCTCCCAAGACCCCTCCAACTTCCTGCATCCCTGCTATTCGTTGTGCATTTGCTTTGCGCACTGTGCCCTTTGCAGCCCTCTGCATACAGAAGCTATCTCTCTTCTCCAAAATGTCCTGAGAAACAATGGGGGGGGGGCGTTGAGGGGTGGGGGGGTTGAAGCCTAAGAGTCAGTGCGAAGAGACTTGTTCTGGGAGGGGTTCCTTCTCAAGGTGATGTGAGATGGCTACATGTAGCAGCATCTCAGCAGGAACTGTGTGTGGCCTGCAGGATGCACATACATCACTCACACATACACGTACTAGTCTTCCTCCAAGACCAGGAGCCTGAATATTATTTTCTGTCGTCCCTTCCTTCACCTATCATGACTTCCTTTTTTCCCAGTACATGTGGCTATTTAGTTTTCCAAAGAGATGCTAACGATCAGTAAAGTCTTTGGCTTTATCGTGGGGGGGGGTATATTGGTATGGTCTGAGCAGGCTTCTGTCCACTGCCACTGTGCCCGCGTTTCTGCAGTGTGTTAATGAGATTTTAGATGTAAACACGCTGCTCTCACAGGTGAGAGATTGACAGGCTCTTGCTGTTTCACCCCTTTAGCATCTGCACCATGGGCTGAGCGTCATTGCCAAGTGCTGCCAGCAACTTCTCAATTTGGGAGGGCTTGAGACACCCCCATTGAGTCACCCCTGCCGACAAGTCAGTGGCCGGCTTGGTAACTGTACACGACTCGCAAGGATGCATGTGATTTGCCTTTTAATGTACGCACCGGCAATCAAACGTATGGTCCCCTTCCACAGACATACCATCAACAGCCTCAAACTTGGGTCCAGCAAATGATTTCAGAGTGACACTTCCCAGACATTGAAGCGATGGCACTTCTGTTTAAATTCCATGGCTGGGAGCTCACGGTACTTGTTTTTATGCAGAAGATCTCAGGATGGCAGGCCTGTATTACCAGGGAAACTGGACGAGCCTCCTCCAAGGGGGAGGCCCCAGGACAATGGGAGGGAACGGGAGGCAGGAGGAAGGGGAGGGTCAAGGGAAGTGAGGGGGCAGAATGTAGAGGAAAGGAATAAAGAGAGATTATATGGAAACCAGATCCAATGTGATCCGTGAGTGGTGTTTGGTGAGACTTGAACAGAGGCTAACAACTGGCGACGAGGTACAACGAATGCCACGTTGCGCCCAGTGAGGATGTTAGGCGGGCGAAGCAAGCCCAGCAGAGGTGACTCGGCAAGGCAAACGGCGCCCAGCAGTGGGGAGGGAGGCGACACCACAGGCGTGAATCCAGGCAGGACGGAGTGCCGGTGGACCCAGCAGGAAGAACGCCACCCAGCATAGAGGAGGGTCGAAGAGCCCGGCAGCAGTCGAGCATGGAGAGCCCAGCAGAGGACAGTGGAGCTTGCACTAATTACAGCACAGGAACATTTATATAATGGGTTTTTCATGATGTCTCTCAGGTTCAAATTTGTTCAATGAACCATGAGGGTTTTCGAATAGCTCGATTAGGCAACCCTGGGGATTTGCAAGTCTCTCCAGATCCACCTTCATCAGTCTCTTTTCTCGTCTGGTACTTCTTCCCTCATCATTGTCAGCACTTCATTTCCTTTCAGTGGTTCTAGGGTCTCAACCTCTGGCGCATGCAGCCGGTGCAAGAAGGAGGCATTTGTGGGTTATGTCATGTCCGGCTCTTGTCGTAGTGACCGTGGACCCTTTTACCTCAGTTACCTCAAAGGGTTTGAGGTCATACCTCATATCTGTGTTTCTCCGTTGTCTTTGGTGAACCAGGACTTGCTCTCCCACGGTTATCAGTGACTCTTTTGCTCCTCTCCATCAGTCAGCCCATCCTTTTGCCTTCCTCTTCCTCTCAGTGTTTCATTCTTGGATCTCTGTATCCTGTTTCTCTGTGTAATCCTCAAACTGCAACAAGTGACTGCAGGGCTTGTATCTGACCATGATCTCCTTGGGGTTTTCCCCGTGGTCTCACGAGGTGTGCTTCAATAGCTCCTTAGCATTTGGCACAATGATTGTGGGAATGGCAATTGATCAACAATTGCTTTCTGCTGAGTATTCTTGATGGTGGACATAAACCGCTCTACCATCCTGTTTGCTTGTGGCCAGAGCCGTGTAGTCTTCATGTGCTGGAATCCTAGATTTGCTGCAAACGTTTTGAAATAATAGCTTTGGAATGGAGGCTCATTGTCTGTTTTTACCACGGTAGGTACGCCCCACTCACTACCCAGTTCGTCCAACATGCCCATCACGCTGTGAAATGCCGTTGTAGAGGAGCAGTTACATGCCTTTGCCGGACATCCCACCACCTACCTCCTATAGGTTGGAAGCCTGAGATTGTGCCATGCTTAACCCCAGCTGTTGTGACCATACCACTGTGAGTATTCGAAAGAAGGTATTCTCTGAGAAAACCCTATAAAATGTATCCCCAAAATGAAGACAATCTGAGAGAGGAACTCCATGAAGGAATATGAAAAAGAGTGAAAGAGAAGCCAGTGATGTCACAAGAAGACAAGCGTGCCGCCATGAGGATACTGGCTGAAGAGAATGCATGGATCTTACAGAAACTGATGACGAAGTTAAGAATCAAGTAAACTTTCATATGCCATTAGAAGATTGCACGTGTGCGAGAAGCACTGCAGAAAATGCATGCTGTTTAATAACTGTACAGATGCTGTAATGCAAGTAGATTAATCTTAGAAGTTGTCTATATGTAGTGAATAGACTGCAGGCAATGTTGCTATTTTATAGAAACTGGATATCAGTGTCATGAATTTAGCAAGCCAGGACCCATGGACAGAAAAGGCGAGAACTGTGTTGCAGCAAAGATAAGCTGAGATTGTGGAAACAAATGGCGAGGCTGTCTGGCCTGGTATCATAGCTGAAGCAGCCATGGTCGGTTATCTAGTCTTGAAGGCAGTGAATGTGCGAAGCTGAATCATCCCTTGTTAAGGTGCAAAGAAAGAACGCCAAGAGTGCCAAGTTTAATTCATTTAAGACATTTAAATGCTGCAAAATGGACCAAATTGTGGTCTCCTGTCACGTAAGCCAAGGATGTAAATAGAGTTGAGCGATGAGTTCTAGAACAACAATAGGGAAAGCCTTTACTCCCATATATTCCCACTGACAAGAATACTTTGCAAAGCCAGGTTCAAAGACAATCTGCATAGCAGAAGGCATGGGTGATGAGAGATGTTGGGCTAATTAGATGAGGAGGCAAAGTCAAGTCCACCTCCTAGCACCTGGGTCTGAGCTTACGTGCTGCTAAGTGAACTGAATGTTCCAGATATGGCACAAGCGTGCCAACCAATTACAGAGGGCCGTTTAACGAAGGTCCTTATAGTTTGAAGACCTTATAGTATGAAGACCAATGATAAGACCTTATAGTTTGAAGGCAAATTATAAACTGTGTACTTAATAGTGTTGAAGATGACATGTTTTAGAGGTAGGCCCACCTAAGTTGTCCACCTGACATTAGATTGCCAATCATAATCCCAGCCCTTATAGAAAGTATACTTAGATGTTCCCCTTGAACATATCACAATCCCTGTAGGTTTTTCTTATTTGCCACATAGTATGAAGTCATGTCTGATGTATTTTTTGCACATAAGGATGTTTTTATGAGAAATGCACTGAGAGCCCGAGCAAATGTCAGTTGATGTCCGTTCTAACTTCCTGTTTTAGATAATTGTTAATAAAATAGCACCTTTGACATCTTCCTGTGTTGTTTCGATTATTTGGTGTCATGGTTATTCTGAATTCCCATCCATTGCTTGCACGATACCCAAAGGGCCATATGCTTACGGTCGATTGTACCAGCTTTACTACTGTGAATATTCATTTATGGCTCCTACTAGGTGTCCTCCTTCTAAGGGTCCAGAGAAACCAATTGCTACTCATTGCAGGGGGCCTTTACCTAGTGACCAATTTGTAGTGGACACAGGGCCGTGTTCGCTGCTGGGCTCTGACATGTGTGGTAGTGTGTTAGTATGTTGTCTACCACTGCGTCTATGTACCGGAACCACACTTGATTGCACAGTATCTTTTTTGTTTGCCAGTCCTCTGTGGCCTTCATGGGCCAGGTTAACTACTGTTTACCTTAATGCTTTGGGTACTACCAGGCGGATCCCTCACAGTAGAGTTCCTTGGTGGGTTGTTGCCTGCTCGCTCTGCACCTTGTCCATCCACTCAATCTCTTTCATGTCCACTTCTTCGTTATTTTGCAGTTCTTGTCTGTGGTTCCTCCACTTACCTGTGTTAGTGAGGTGAACTGCAGCTTTGATGGTGGGGTCTTGTTTTCTCTTGTCGATGAATGCCGCTAGCGTGAGAGTTGGGGGCAGTGCGTTCTCCACCAGATATTGATTATAATGCTTAGCTTCTCCTTCGAGGGTGCCTTTCTCTGGACCATCTGGCTGTCTGGATAAATAATCTGCTAGATTTGCCTCCCCTCCTGGTTTGTGAATGATGCGGAAGTCATATTCTTGAAGCTTGAGACTCCATCTTTCTATGCATGGGGGCATCCTGGTTTTGGGGTTCCAGAACAGGGATAGTAATGCTTGATGGTCAGTGATGAGGGTAAAATGGAGGCCTATAACAAAATGGTGAAACTTCTCACATGCCCATACTGCGGCTAAAGACTTTACTGGTCTGTGGCCAGATAGGGCTCTGCTATCATAGGCAACGATGCTTTGGTTGGGTTTGTTCCATGATTCCGCCTGGGGCAGGATCGTTCCAAGCCCTAGCGCACTGGCATCCACTGTAATCTCTGTTTCCCAACTGGGGTTGAAGCAGGCCAATTGACAGCTGGCAACTAGTTCTATTTTATTGGTCAGCAATGCTTCTCTGCACTCAGCATTACATTGAAACAGGAAGTCCTTTTCGTGGCATAGTTGGGGAGGTACCAGGCACAGAACCCCGCCATGCCCAGGAATGATCAGAGCTCGGAGATGTCTGTTGGTGGGGTTATTTTCACTATAGCTCTTATCGTGTCTGGGTCGGCTCTCATCCCCCTTTCCGAGAAGATGTGCCTGTAGACTTTTAGGCTAGGCTTGTTGATGTCACACTTGGCATCATTCAGGATGAGGCCAGCTGTCTTTGAATGTCACATACCTGCAATAGGCCTGTATCATGTTGGTCTTGGGACGTGCCGAATTCCAGGATCTCATCACTGTAGTTAAAGACAGCCCTCACTGGTGATATACGTAATTGTATTATTTCTTGGAATATCTCAGCTACAGACGAAATTCCAAAGTTCAATCGCTTATAGTGAAATAGTCCTTTGTGTGTTGCAAAGGTGGTGATTGGCCTGGAGTCAGGGTGGATACAAAGTTGGTGGTAACCCTGATTAAGGTCGAGCATCAAACAATTGCACTGCCTGGTTCAATCTGATCATCATGTCCTCTATGTTGGGGCGAGGATGCCTTTCTCGCTGGATCGCTGTGTTTGGTATGTGCATGTCTACGCAGAGGCACAGGCGAACCTTGTCCTTTGGCACTACCACTGGCAATACCCATAGCGTTGAGCCGCTCACTTCCTTAATTATGTCGTTATCTAGGAGTAGTTACAGCTCTCTGGACACTTGCGCTTGTAGGTGGAATCCCACCCTGCGTGGGTGCTGGGGCACTGGGGTCACTGCTGGGTTTACATGGAGCATTACTACTGAGTGTTTGAGCATGCCCACTCCCTCAAACAGTGTTGGGAAGATCATTGTTATCCTCTGAATCGTCATTTGCCTGTCCGTCACTATGTTGACCGCTCTTTTTCCAGCCAAGAGGCCCCCCACTACTTCCGACTGATCATAAAGGTAAGACCCTCCATTGCTCTGATGAATCTCATTGGGGGCTGGTATGGTGGTGTGGGTGTCCCTGGTAGTGGCCTTTGGGGGGCCTGCTCATGATGCATCCTGGTGATAACACCCCTAGTTTGTTCTGTCCCTCCACCGGTCCTCCTTGCAATACTGCTCCTGTAGTTTGGGATGGTTGGTACCTTTTCCTTGCAAATTGCTTGAAAGTGGTTTTCTCTACAACACCTCATGCACATTTGCCCAAGAGCCGGGCACCGACCTTGGTGGGGAAATTCAAATCCACATCTATAGCATTGTCTCTCTCCCGGATATCTTTGCTGGAAGCCGCCTTGATCTGTCCTGCTCGGGCTACTTTGGCTCCTGAAACTCCCTGTGTGCATCATCTGAAGTGCGGCTATTGTGTCCCGTTTCTTGGGTTCTCCAAGGCGGCGGACTGGACATCTACCCTTTCATATACTCTGCTGGATGCAGGATCTGTGGTAGCGACTGGGTGTTTTTAAGCAGGTGTTTCCTGAATATTGATGACACACCCCTCTATTATCCTGAGTGTGATGGCTTCATCTTCTGAAATGTTTGATAAGTCACAGTCACAGTGTGTAATTATTTTTGTAGCCTGAGCACAATCCCCTCTATAGTCTCATGGGGTAATTGAGCACATTTATGATAATAGTACCTTTCATAGTCTCGGTTTGGCAGCACTACTATTTTCCTGTTCACCACTGCAAGCAGTGTTGTATATATGTCATTTGTTTTCCTGTGGAGGGATAGTCTTTATAATGCCCTTTATCTCTTTGCCCGGCAAGTTGGTAAATATGTCTGCTATGTTGGGCGAGCCTTGGTCACCCATTGCTTTTATAAAATAGTCGAATTCTTCCATCCATTCCTTCTACCTTTGACTTTGGTCATGCTCGGGTTGTAGTGAGAATGGTTTGGTCTCCTTAAGAATACTTCTGTAGCTGACATGTTTGTCAATATTTCGGCCGGTGACCCTGCTCCCACTTGCGCACCTGGGTCTGCTGCTGCATGTGCGTTATCCATCATCTTAGCCCGTGTCAGGCACCTGTTAATTTTCTAATGGGTGACTTCTTTTGGCACGGGGCATTTCCTCTCATTGCTGTCTGCAGTGGGTGTCCAGATATTTGGTCGACCTAAAACTGGTCGAATGACATTTGGTCGACGCAATTTGGTCGAAAAAAAAAGGGGGTGAAAATAAAAAAAAAGAAATTCAACCATTTGGTTTTCGACCAAATTGGTTCGACCATTTGTCTGGTCGACCAATTTTTTTCGACCAAATGTCTGGTAACCCTGCAGTGGCCTCTGGGGACAGCGTCTGTGAGGTTTCCTTTGTTACCCTGCTCTGGTATTCTCCACTTTGTGTGTTCCTTGCCACCTCACCTCTTCTTCTCTTGTTTTATTTATTCTCTTTTTGTCAGGCTCTTGTCCTGTGCCACTTACTTTTAGTTTGGGTGTCCTGGTGTGTTACACCCCCTTGGGTCTCCTTTCTTGGCCACCACTTACTTAATTAATATATAATTTATTTTCGTTCTGGTGGTCTGTTCTAGTTTTGTCCCATGTGCCCCTGCTTGGCAGCGACCAGGCACGTTCTCTCGTGCTTGTCCCGCACTGCGGGGAGCTCCACCATTAGCTCCTTCTCTGTTTTTTCCTCTGCTGCGCCACAGACATTTGCTGTGTGCCCCTCTGTGCCAGGTAGTGAATATTAGCAGTGGCAGTGGGTTGGTAGGAGCTGCTTAGCACTGTGCACTGTCGGAGCCCCGTTGCTTCTCTGTGCTGTCTCTGTGATGCGGGCAGAAATTTTCCTTCCTCCACTGGTCTTTCCCCGGCACCCTCTCCTCTGCTGTCAGCTAGGTAGTGCACTGTAGCTGACAGCGTGTCGGCCTCCTTCTAACCTCCTCATTGATGCTGCTGCGGGACACTGCACCGGTTGCAGGCGTCGCTCTCCACACCCGTGGTCCGCCTCATCGCCAGTTGTTTTGAGGCTCAACCTCATGGACCACCAATAACTACACAGAGCCTCTGCAGCAGTCTGACCATCTTTATTCCTCTACCATACAAACAACACTAACTTTTCTTGGCCCTACCCTTCCTCCCGCTATCACGTGTCCACCCTTCCCTGGGTCCTCCCTCTTAAAGGGGCCTCTGTCAATTATGTCCATAACAGCCACCAGACCTCCCAGGCGTCTTTTTTCAGTGCACCACCACTCAATCTCACTTTCACGTAATAGTAGCTTGCCCGCTATTTGAGCACCTTTAGAGCCACCAAGCCCTGTCGAGTTACAGCAAATCAGCCGCACACACTCTGCTTCCGTTCACTGCATGCCCTGTTTCCGGCAACAACAACACTGAGCGAGTCGAGCCTGGACAAATCAGTGACAGACCATGGTCAACTGGGACCGGGGTAAGAAGCAATGCACCTCGGAACCCAAATCCTCCCTTTGAAGGTGGTTAATGACAGAGCATTGCCCCTTCCAATGGCTACTTCCAAAAAGAAATGCGAATCACCATAATGAGTTTGGCTAAATCCTACAGACCAAATTTAGCCGTTTCCTAACAATCTTTGCAGCACAGCTTGGCTGTTTCGGGTTTCCTGCTAGCAAAAACGTAAATACTCAATTTCCACTATTATCTTTCGTCTCTTTTCATGTTTCTATAGAGTGTCTTGGTAACGTGCAATTTAGCTAAAAGGATGTTATCGCCAGTGGGATTGTAAAGCTTGCATTAACTGATAACAAGGAATGCCCTAACAAAATGTAGAGAAATAAAAGCAGTGATGGGTCGGGCAGAACAATAAAACGGGTGAGGGGAGTTATAAAAAGCAGCACTCCATAAATCACGACTTTAACCCAAATACACAGCATAGGCTCGCACTGTGCAAAACATGATCCAGAATGTGTCCGTTACTTTCAATTATTTGTGATGCTGTTTGTGATAGTTTAAGATTAACCAGAGGCAATCAGACAAACCATGTTTTATCTAAGCAACTAAAAAAAAAGAAAAAAAATGTGTAAGGTTTAAAGAATACTAATAGTTTGTAACAGTTTATATAGTGCAATAGGCGTAATTAATTCATGTAAGTAGCTCTATCCAGCTATTCTAATAGTTCATATGTTGAGGCTCTCAACAGAGACAGCACTCAGAAACAATGCATGAGAGCAAGGTATTGTGCAGCCCTCTCTAAGGCACGAGGCGAGGTCAGAAGGTCGAGCACCATTGCATTAATGTCGCTGGATGTCTTCGTCACAAATTACAGGCCAGCTCATGTGTTTTCATTTTCCTGTCTCTAATTGCATGCATCTTACGTGGGGAAGGAACTCGGTAAACTGGTGTCCGCAATGCCTACAATATAAAAATACGAAAGAAAAAAAAGCACTACACACAGTAGAAACGTTACCATTAAACCCAGTGAAATAGGAACCGTGTTCAGTACATTCTGGAAAGGTACAGGAAATGCGTTAAACACTGGGCAATTATCAGGGCGCGATGAGGGCACTTGCTTAATGTAGCCCAAGTCTAAAGTCCCAAGTTGAAGAGTGCAATAAATTAGCATGTCAGGGTACCCTCTGAAAAAAGTGGGGAGACTCTGTCCAGCCACGTGTCCCCTCGCTAAAACAAACCTTAGAGAACGAGCAGAATGAAAGAAACCTCTGCCTTTGCTTTGTCCACAAAAATGAAACTCCTTTGGCTTGATGCAAACATGTCTACAGTCAGACCTATGCAGCGAGTAGTGGTGGCAATGGAAAACATTGGGGATCCCACAAGGGCATGCATAGGGGCAGAGTTTGGAGGAGGGGCGGTGTTCCGTCGTGGCAGATTTGGCATTTGAACTCCACTCCAAGGAAATCTTTAAAATAATATTTTTTAAATGAGGCGAATTCTTTCATACTGCTTATTTCCAAACTCCACACTGTACATCAATTCCACTTGAAATCACATCCGTGGCAGTGATGGGCCCAGAATACTGTTGGTAATGCAGTGTTTTTAATACATTAAGGGTTCCATAGACACGCTCTACAGTAGAAGGTTACCAGGCTAGATCAGCAGGTTGAGAGACCGTTGCTGAGATGTTATATATTAAAACCTGCTTGTTAATCATATGACTTTTTGCAATTATTTCGTAAAAACAAGTGCTGTAAAATCTGTTGGCCAGAATAGGGTTGGGGCTGGTTGCTTGCTTATTTTCAGGGCAGAGATGGGGGTATTTCTTCCCCTAAAGTGAAAATCAAAAGTTGGAACCCATGAACCCACAGTTTAATTTCCTAATAACTGCTGTCAGTACATCAGAAGCATTTATTTGTTATTAATCAGTTTGACAAGCATATAAAATCTTTCTACATATAACCGGTGATAGAAAACAAAGGAAGGAGCACAACGTTTACAGTGCATGTGTGTGATAGTCCAAACACAAAAGTTTTAAGTTTGGAAATGGCTTTTTTTCTTCTATGAAAGTGTAAAATGCACATTTGAAAACAATTATGTGCCCAGCAGGTAGAAAACCTCTGTTTAACAGTGATGGCCCCTGCCCAGTGATAGTCATGGCTCATTAATTCCTGTAGTATCCTTTTAAGGCCAAAAGAAAAAACAAACAGGCTAGGCAAAAAGAACCTTCAAATGCGCAAAGGAGGACAGAGTGGATTACATCACCAAGCCCCCAGATTCCCTCCACGACGCTGGGGGCTCAGTAAAGCCTTGTCACTGAGGCAGGCTGGGTCCGAGATCAGGCCAGACATCTGATGTCTATGTCGGGCTACGCTAATGTCGGGGCTGTTGGGACTCGGGCTAGCTAACCTTTTGTCTGTAGCCCCTGAGCTTCTATCCGGGGCTACAACCAAAAGACCTGGGGATATAGCCCCATCAACGCACCACCCGTCCCCCCAGCAACGCCTCTGCTTGTTTGGGAGCGCTTCCTTGGGTCGTAGGGCTGAGGAGTTTGGAAAATTAAATTTCAGTAATTGGCTACTTCATGCCATGGCATTGCTGTTTGCTATGACAACCAGATCAGCAGTTCAGATCCCCATTCCCCACTCTCTCTTTTTTTAGCAAAGGTTTCAGCTAATTTGTGGCTTTCACCACAAAAATTCGCCAAAACCAAAAACGGGAGTACTCCATCAATGTGCACTGTGCAGCCAATTATAAACATCTTGGGAGAAAACAGAACTCATACATATTCTGGCATAGCACCATTCAAGAGCTGCTTGCGAGATTAGACTCTGGTAATTGAAGTATCCTAGGGGAGTGCACATATCACATTGAAATGGAAAACACGTTCTACACACGTTCACACATACATCTAGTAGCTTTTCAGATTGCATACAGCTGACAATGCATATGCCATCAGATCCTGAATCCTCATTTCTTCCTTAGACCCTCTTATTGCCTTATATGATCTGTATTAATTCAGGCTTTTGGAATCATCAAGGCCTGATTACCGCACATACACAAACATAGAGCATCACTGCTGTATGACCTGGTGACCTTCTGCAAGATCATATCCACCTGTGCCATTTTTTACATTACCGAAAGGACTATATTTATAGAAATAGAAAATTATTCAGTTAAAGGTGCGTTCCCCACTTCCTTTGGCTATACAAGTAACAATTACCTCTCAAGTGAAAGACATGAGATGCAGACAAGAATGCATGAAGTGATTCTCAATCATTACTATTATTATTTTTATTTTTTTATTTCAATCATTATTATAATTTGTGTTTCTCGCAGTTTTTTCCAGAAACAGTATAATGGGCCCAACTGCACTGGGATCCATGACTGATATTGCAGACAGGAGAGATTACACGCACATTCACTAAATATAAACTGTAATACAAGGATGAGTAGAGGCTAGAATGCCCACATATCCCTCAGACATCTGCAAACCAATAGCCAACACAATCATAAAGCTAAAACAGACATAGTCAGGAGATATACCACCTTTGCCTTTTGATGTAACGTGGGCTCAGGGAAGGCTATTCTATTGGAGGGTTATGAATGTGGTTCGTTATCAACCTAAACATCGAAGTATAACAGTGCAAAAAAAAGAATGTCCAATCACAATTCTATACAAATATATGCTTTAATTAGAATTGCCATATACATAATCCCTACTGTAGACGAAACACAGCATATGCACCGATAGAATAGATGCCGCACTTTAGGTGATGAGACAAGGGCAGAAAGGCGTTCAAAAGACCACAATGTTATATTTTTTCAAATTGCAAGAGGGGATCAAATGGTCCCTGGGATGGTTAGGGAGCAGATATTGCTTTTGTCTTTAGAACCTCTGCCTTCACCCCACAACTAGAGGACTTTAGAAAGAACTGCTCTCTCAGCAGGGTCCAACGAAATCTTCAGGATGGTTCAAGATGAGTCCAGATGATTCCACTAAAGCTAGCCTGCTTTAGAGGTCCAATTCCTGCTCTTGAAATGAGAGGACTTTGCCTTTATGATTTCACACCCAACGCGCTTTGCTCCAGAGGAAGTGGAGGGGACAGGAAAGAGAGGCAGATCGAATCAAGATGGCAGAACCTTCCAAAAACTGTTCAGACCCCTCTCTGGTTATCCTCGCTCTGCCCCCTCCTTTTCTCAATAGGATCAAATGGCCTTTAGAAATGCAGAACCCTATAGTGAGACCTGACTCTCTGTGATTGGTTGTGCCTCTTGGTTTCGGCTGCCAGGCCGGCGTCCTGTGGAGTGGCTGTCCTGGGTGAAACAGTGTTACCTACCCTTACAAAGCCTTAAAAAGGAACAAAGAGAAGCAATCCCCCAATGCATCCTTCAAGCTCTGGAAGGAGTATTGATATGCCGAGGCCCAAGTGACCTTCTTAGGCCTCCTTTTCTTGGAGGTTACATACTTTAAGGGAGGAGCAAGAGTCCTGTACACCCTGATGAAAGGTCGGTAGTATTCAGGAATGCCTAGGAAGGCTCTCACCAGAGTCTGGGTAGTGGAGGTATCTCAATCCATCAATCCCTGGACTTATACCTGGAGAGGCTGCTTCTTACCGCCACCCACTTGGTGTCCCAGGTAAGCATTGATACCCTGAGCTATCTGACACTTGTATTCCATGATCGTCAAGCCAGCCTTTTGCATGGCTTGAATCGCCTGTTTCAGGTTGGGTAGATGGTCTTCACACATATGGCTAAAGACCACAACATCATCAAGTTCTCTAACCCCGTTGAGGTATGGGGCCCGCTTCTTTCTTCGTGACAGAATCGAGCCCTTTGTAGTCCACACAAAAATGGACTTCAGTTTTCCTATTACAGTACAAGTGGGCTAGCCCATGGGCTGCTGGAGGACTCAATCACCCTAATATCCATTGTCTTGGAGACCTCCTCCTTGATGGTGTCCTTTACCTTATGAGACATGCAGTGAATTATTCTCCTCACCAGCTAACTGTCTCCTGTGTCAATATTATGGATGCACCAATCAACTATGCCAGGAATCAGGGCAAAGGAGTGATAGAGATTGGGCGATAGTATTGGTATAGGTGTCAGTGATAGGGAGGCCTCGATTGGAGACCAGGATGTCCTTTTTAAACTTCTTCCTACCACATTTAGTGGTTACAAACTACTTTATTGGTTTTGGCACTTCGGTGGCGTAAGCCACCTAATCGCTTAAACATTGGTACTGTAAATGTAAAAAAAAGGAGAAAGGGGAGTTCGGGAGCAGTGTATCGCATTGGCATGGCAACTTGCCAATGCTTGCTGTGAAATGGCCAAAGCACCAGCCTGGCCTTCACCCTCTCGCTCACGTCGGCCGGCCTGCTGCTGTTGCTGGGGAGCTGTGCGTGCTGCGGAAGTAGGAGCAAAATGGCTGCACTTACTTGAATGCCCTTTAGATTTTCATTTGTATGCGCCATTGCTTTCTGTCACTTAAACTCCTGTCAGACTATTTTTAAAGTCATCCACAAAGTGATCTGTTTATTAGCTGAAGCTGTTTGCAGCCTGGCGCAGCTGCCGGTATCCCCGGCACATGCATGCTTTCCTGGTTCCCTCATCCAAATCCCAGGTAATGCTAGAGCTGAAACGAGGGCTGGCACTCATCCAATAAGTGTAGGCGTAGCATTCTACTTGCTGGGAACCCCTTGAAAATCCACATAAGAACTATAGGAATTGATCTTTTCTAAGAAAGTATTTAACACATAGTGCGCCAACACACACTCCATACCTATTACATTGTTGCAACACCAACTCTGGAGGACGCACCGCCTTATGCAATATGTCATTTTCTAAAATTGGATCTTTAACCACAAATAAAGCAGAAACCCTCGCGTTTACAGAAGAAGAAGCATCAAAAACCTTAATACTTATTAAAAGCACCAAACAAGAGCTCAACTCAACAGCTAAACCAGAAGAATTAGTGTAACAATTGGAAAAGCTAATTAGACGTGAAATAAGTCAAAGATTTCATGCAACAACTCTAGCCCAGTATTACAAGGCCCAACGCATCCCGAGGGGATTACGTATTGATCTCGAGCCCACCTTATGTAAACAAAATCCAGAATTTGTGAAAAGATGGAGACTCATCTTGAATAAATGTTCACTAGATTTGATAATTTTAACAACTGAAGAATTATCTAAATCGTTGACGTCCATTGAAGTGGATTTGGAAAGTACCAAGAAGTCCATCTTTGTTGACAGAAATAGACACAAAATTGGAAAACTACCAAAGAGAAATTGAGTCTAAAAAAATACGGAAGTTTAGGAGAGATACCCTAGACTATAAATTCAACATTGTGTACTCGTGGAAAGAATACTATCAACCAAAAGATCAACAAAGGGGAGGGAGACCATTTCCGAATAAGAGCAGACTACCACCAGAAAACAGACCATCGTCATCGGAGGCATCAAGCAGTGAAATTGAAACTCCAGAAGTCACTACTGAAACAGAACAAGTTGAAAGTGAAACAAGAGAAACAGACCAGGTACCAAGTGCGGCAAAGTGTCAACCAGAGAAATCGAAAGGAGTATATTCTTTTTTAGATCGAATCCGACACAACGAAGTAAAAAGAAAAAATCCTCCAAGGAAAGTGAACTACCCCCCAAAGAAAACTTAGTGGTAAATATCTCTAAATATAAACTGTCCAAATTTCAGATACAGACACTACAGAAAGGGATATCATTTGTCCCACATTATAGTAGTACACTACTGAAAGAGAAAATTGCATTTTTCAAATTGACTAGAAAAAGGAAGCTGAAACTATTTTTTGATACAGTGGAAATATCAGACAAACAACAACATTCAGACGTCTTGGAGTTGAAACCCAAAAGCACTTTCTTACCACCTATACAGAATACAGCACTGGATACTTTCCAGAAGTTAGTGTTAAAGGATATGAAGAACATCAAATTCACAAACAGAGCAAGAGGTAATCTCACCTCAGGAGAAAAACAGGCATTGGTTCGCTTATGGGAGAATCCAGAGATTATTTTCAAACCAGCTGACAAAGGGGGGGCCCTAGTCATAATGGACACCAGTAAATACAAAGCTGAGATAATCAAACAACTCTATGATCAAGATACATACTTAGACATTTTTCAAGACCCTACTGAACAAGTACGCAAAATCATTAAGAAGACATTGGAAGAAGCTGAAACTGAAGAGTTCATTACCCATAAAACCAAGAATTTCCTCACAAATACACACCCACTGATACCAGTTATCTATATCTTACCAAAACTTCACAAAAATTTGATGGAACTCCCCAGGACGACCAATAATTGCAGCTAATAACAGTTTACTGGAACCAATTGCTCAATATATTGACAAGATTATTCAACCCCTTGCACAAAAATGTACAACATATATAAAAGATACCAATCAATTCCTGAAGAAATTGGGAGAAGTAACCTTTAATACTGACTGTGATATTCTATTTTCTATGGACGTAACAAGCTTATATACCAACATCAAGCACCAAGCCGGACTGGAAGCTGTGGAATGGATGTTACTCAATACAACAGAACCAGTCAAAAGTGACCACCTTTTCATTTTGAAACTCCTGACTATTGTACTCAACAACAATTTCTTCTCTTTCGAAGATGGACATTTTGTTCAAATATCAGGTACGTCAATGGGGGCCGTGATAGCCCCAAGTTATGGGAATATCTACATGTCCTACTTGGAAGAAACACGAGTAATCAACAACCAAAGATGGAAAGACAAACTAAAATTCCTTACGAGATTCACAGATGACCTATCAGTGTTTGGAGTGGGGAGGAAGAAGAGCTTTTAGAGTTCTTTGATTTTATGAACAACTTAGCCCCATGCATTAAATTCACACACAAATATAGCCGGACTACTATGGAGTTGTTAGATGGCCAAATATACTTGAAAAACAACAAAATGGAAACAACAATCTTCACAAAAGATACAGACAGGAACAGTCTCCTTTTGGCCACAAGCTTTCACCCCAGGAATACAGTGTCTAGTATCCCATTAAGTCTGTTTTTGAGGTACAGACGTATAATCTCGGAGGAAGATGAGTATTAATCAAAATCAAGTGACTAAGACAAAAATTCATCAAGAGAGGATATGATGAGGAAATACTGAATAAACATGCAACAACAGTTAAGAATATCACGAGACAAGAATCACTTACCACAAAAGAAAAGAACACAAAGACAGATTTGATATATGTGACCACGTACTCTCAGCAAAGTAGTATGATAAAGAAAATAATCAAGAAGAATTTGGAAACATTATCCCAGGATGCCACAATGGCTAAATTATTTCCATCTCCTCCACTATTCGCCTACAACAAAAGTAGATCATTGAAAGATCATTTGATCAAATCTGACTTCAGCCAGAGAAACAGTAGAACAAAAGAAATATACAGAGGGACCATACTGTGTAACAACTGTAGTTCCTGCAACAATGTGATGAAAGGCAAGTTGATTAATCATCCTCATACCGGTCAGAGTATTTTACTGAAACACACCTCAACTTGTGACACTAAGAATGTCATATATTGCATAAAATGCCCATGCGGACTATATTATATTGGATTAACAACCAGGAAAGCAAAAACCTGTTGGGGTGAACACAAATCTAATATTCGGAATCATTCAGTGAAATCTCCAGTAGCACAACACTTCGATGCTGCCAAGCACTCTATTACACAAATACAGTTTGCCATTCTAGAACATGTAAAATTACCCAAAAGAGGAGGTAACATCACCAAGTTGTTACAACAAAGGGAAATATTCTGGATCGAGAAACTTGATACAATGAATCCCAGGGGGATGAATTTAGATTGGGATCTGAATTGCTATCTATAGTAATTTTCTTAAAATATGAAATGGACAGTGATTGTTTGTCAAATGAAATGTGATGACATTTTCATACGCAGATTTCTTGTGAACCATGAACTAGAGACCATATAAGTGCTCAAATGATAGTGCTATGAGTATTTTGAATGCATAAGGATTCACTTGCCATTAATTAGAATTGAGAATGCGGTAAACACTGTTATATGTATCCTAAAGATTATAGAGTCACGGGAAGTATCTTAAATCAGATTACACACCTGCATCAAGCAATATAACCACAAATCCGATTAATAATGGGAGTAAAACAAAGAACAAAATAGGGATGTCAGCTATATATTACCTATTTCTATAAATTTGAAATCTAAATTTAGAATCCAATAGCGCCTCAACACAAGACAGCATTACTATGCTCAGAGTTACAGTACCATTTTTGATAAGTTACACCTGGACTGGTTTAAATATATTGAAAAGTTTCTAGCCTACATGCTAGTTGTTATATCTATTGACAGATAGGTAATATCAATGTAAACAACGCCACGGTTCTTCCAAGATGGTGCCCAAATTGGCCCGAGTTAGAACTGATTTAACCTACTCTACGACAAGCAGCCGCGGTTGCCAGGCGACACGCTTTGCAGCGCGTCGGACGAGGAATTTACAGGGAGCAAAGTTCAGCAGCATGTACACCGGCTCTGACCAGGTAAGAATAGTCCCTCGCATATGATTGCCCTTGTAACATTGAGCACAGATGCCCAACGTAGCATTTTTAGCTGAGTACTAACCCAAAACTCATTATTATAGATTTACGAGAGAAGTAGAAATTGGGAAGGACCCAGTAAAAGCCATTTGAAAAAGCCTGTCATTTACCAACTTCTGGTTATCTTGGAGCAAGCAAGCAACCACACACACACACGATCAAGATAGGAAACATGTGAAAAGGTGAATAGTCATTAGAATCTTTGATAACGGCATTCAGTACGTTTTCTAAGATCTACCCCTGATGTTTTTTTCAGGGTTTCCCGATATGTAAACAACATATGAGACAGTGGCAGTGACCCACAGACTCAACTACTTTAACAGTGGTGAGTTAAAAATGCAATTCTGTAAAATATTTATCGCGTTTGAGACTCATATAATTCAGGTGATGAGCAGGGGGACCCAGTGCTTACCACAGCGACTGTTCCCTCTGCACACCACCGCCCCATTTACTGACGATCACTTAGGGGGCCGATTCATAGAATTCAGCGCACAAGTGGCGCACGCGGCTGGCGCACAGTGTGCGCGTGCGAATCCCTGCGCCAGCCGCGTGCGCTAAAATCCATTTCCGCGCACAGCGTATCCATGGATTCCAGCCACCAAAACCAGCCGTGGCGCACAGTTGCGCAGCGACCCTGCAGCAGCGCCAGTTACGCCTCCAAGAACGCCTCTCGCGCAGGGAAAAGCCATCAAAATCCCCAACCCAGCGCAAAGGGCAGCAGCAAACGCAGAGCTGGGAGCGTGTATTCCAGGGGTGTGCGGGTGTTTCCATACGCGGCTGGGCTGGGTACGTGTATTTCAGGGGTGCGCGAGAAAGACTACACGCGATTGGCCTGGGTACGTGGATTTCAGGGGTGCGCGAGAAAGACTACACGCGATTGGCCTGGGTACGTGGATTTCAGGGGTGCGCGAGAAAGACTACACGCGATTGGCCTGGGTACGTGGATTTCAGGGGAGCGCGAGAAAGACTACACGCGATTGGCCTGGGTACGTGGATTTCAGGGGTGCGCGAGAAAGTCTACACGCGATTGGCCTGGGTACGTGGATTTCAGGGGTGCGCGAGAAAGTCTACACACGATTGGCCTGGGTACGTGGATTTCAGGGGTGCGCGAGAAAGACTACACGCGATTGGCCTGGGTACGTGGATTTCAGGGGTGCGCGAGAAAGTCTACACGCGATTGGCCTGGGTACGTGGATTACAGGGGTGCGCGAGAAAGTCTACACGCGATTGGCCTGGGTACGTGGATTTCAGGGGTGCGCGAGAAAGTCTACACGCGATTGGCCTGGGTACGTGGATTTCAGGGGTGCGCGGGTGGTGGGTGTGCGGGAAGTTCAAGACGTGAATTGGCAGTGTGGGTCCTCCCAGGTCTCCCCTCTACCCCCTCCACGACCTCTGCAGGCATCCCACACCACAGGGGACTACCCTGCACCCCATGTCATGTCCCACAGGCAGCCCATCCACCATGGCCATGCCCCCCAGCCAAGCCACATGTCCCCTTGCACCCCCACCCCCCAGCACTGTGGGGCACCTGCCAGCAGGCCCCCACCCATGTCTCCCAGCACCCCCACCCCCCAGCCACCAGGGGCACCCTCCACCAGGCCCCCACCCATGTCTCCCAGCACCCCAACCCCCCAGCCACCAGGGGCAGCCTCCACCAGGCCCCCACCCATGTCTCCCAGCACCCCCACCCCCCAGCCACCAGGGGCACCCTCCACCAGGCCCCCACCCATGTCTCCCAGCACCCCCACCCCCCCGCCACCAGGGGCACCCTCCACCAGGCCCCCACCCATGTCTCCCAGCACCCCCCCCCACCAGCCACCAGGGGCAGCCTCCACCAGGCCCCCACCCATGTCTCCCAGCAACCCCACCCCCCAGCAGTGCAGGGGCAGCCTCCACCAGGCCCCCACCCATGTCTCCCAGCACCCCCACCCCCCAGCCACCAGGGGCACCCTCCACCAGGCCCCCACCCATGTCTCCCAGCACCCCCACTCCCCCGCCACCAGGGGCACCCTCCACCAGGCCCCCACCCATGTCTCCCAGCACCCCCACCCACCAGCCACCAGGGGCAGCCTCCACCAGGCCCCCACCCATGTCTCCCAGCACCTCCACCCCCCAGCAGTGCAGGGGCAGCCTCCACCAGGCCCCCACCCATGTCCGACTCATGTCTCCCAGCACCCCCACCCCCCAGCCACCAGGGGCAGCCTCCACCAGGCCCCCACCCATGTCTCCCAGCACCCCCACCCACCAGCCACCAGGGGCAGCCTCCACCAGGCCCCCACCCATGTCTCCCAGCACCCCCACCCCCCAGCAGTGCAGGGGCAGCCTCCACCAGGCCCCCACCCATGTCTCCCAGCACCCCACCCCCCAGCCACCAGGGGCACCCTCCACCAGGCCCCCACCCATGTCTCCCAGCACCCCCACCCCCCCGCCACCAGGGGCACCCTCCACCAGGCCCCCACCCATGTCTCCCAGCACCCCCACCCACCAGCCACCAGGGGCAGCCTCCACCAGGCCCCCACCCATGTCTCCCAGCACCCCCACCCCCCAGCAGTGCAGGGGCAGCCTCCACCAGGCCCCCACCCATGTCTCCCAGCACCCCCACCCCCCAGCCACCAGGGGCACCCTCCACCAGGCCCCCACCCATGTCTCCCAGCACCCCCACCCCCCAGCCACCAGGGGCAGCCTCCACCAGGCCCCCACCCATGTCCGACTCATGTCTCCCAGCACCCCCACCCCCCAGCCACCAGGGGCAGCCTCCACCAGGCCCCCACCCATGTCTCCCAGCACCCCCACCCACCAGCCACCAGGGGCAGCCTCCACCAGGCCCCCACCCATGTCTCCCAGCACCCCCACCCCCCAGCAGTGCAGGGGCAGCCTCCACCAGGCCCCCACCCATGTCTCCCAGCACCCCCACCCCCCAGCCACCAGGGGCAGCCTCCACCAGGCCCCCACCCATGTCCGACTCATGTCTCCCAGCACCCCCACCCCCCCAGCCACCAGGGGCAGCCTCCACCAGGCCCCCACCCATGTCTCCCAGCACCCCCACCCCCCAGCCACCAGGGGCACCCTCCACCAGGCCCCCACCCATGTCTCCCAGCACCCCCACCCCCCCGCCACCAGGGGCACCCTCCACCAGGCCCCCACCCATGTCTCCCAGCACCCCCACCCACCAGCCACCAGGGGCAGCCTCCACCAGGCCCCCACCCATGTCTCCCAGCACCCCCACCCCCCAGCCACCAGGGGCACCCTCCACCAGGCCCCCACCCATGTCTCCCAGCACCCCCACCCCCCAGCCACCAGGGGCAGCCTCCACCAGGCACCCACCCATGTCCGACTCATGTCTCCCAGCACCCCCACCCCCCAGCAGTGCAGGGGCAGCCTCCACCAGGCCCCCACCCATGTCTCCCAGCACCCCCACCCCCCAGCCACCAGGGGCAGCCTCCACCAGGCCCCCACCCATGTCTCCCAGCACCCCCACCCCCCAGCCACCAGGGGCAGCCTCCACCAGGCCCCCACCCATGTCCGACTCATGTCTCCCAGCACCCCCACCCCCCCAGCCACCAGGGGCACCCTCCACCAGGCCCCCACCCATGTCTCCCAGCACCCCCACCCCCCAGCCACCAGGGGCACCCTCCACCAGGCCCCCACCCATGTCTCCCAGCACCCCCACCCCCCCAGCCACCAGGGGCACCCTCCACCAGGCCCCCACCCATGTCTCCCAGCACCCCCACCCCCCAGCCACCAGGGGCAGCCTCCACCAGGCACCCACCCATGTCCGACTCATGTCTCCCAGCACCCCCACCCCCCCAGCCACCAGGGGCAGCCTCCACCAGGCCCCCACCCATGTCTCCCAGCACCCCCACCCCCCCGCCACCAGGGGCACCCTCCACCAGGCCCCCACCCATGTCTCCCAGCACCCCCACCCACCAGCCACCAGGGGCAGCCTCCACCAGGCCCCCACCCATGTCTCCCAGCACCCCCACCCCCCAGCCACCAGGGGCACCCTCCACCAGGCCCCCACCCATGTCTCCCAGCACCCCCACCCCCCAGCCACCAGGGGCAGCCTCCACCAGGCCCCCACCCATGTCCGACTCATGTCTCCCAGCACCCCCACCCCCCAGCAGTGCAGGGGCAGCCTCCACCAGGCCCCCACCCATGTCTCCCAGCACCCCCACCCCCCAGCCACCAGGGGCAGCCTCCACCAGGCCCCCACCCATGTCTCCCAGCACCCCCACGCCACCAGGGGCACCCTCCACCAGGCCCCCACCCATGTCTCCCAGCACCCCCACCCCCCAGCAGTGCAGGGGCATCCTCCACCAGGCCCCCACCCATGTCTCCCAGCACCCCCACCCCCCAGCCACCAGGGGCAGCCTCCACCAGGCCCCCACCCATGTCTCCCAGCACCCCCACCCCCAGCCACCAGGGGCAGCCTCCACCAGGCCCCCACCCATGTCCGACTCATGTCTCCCAGCACCCCCACCCCCCAGCCACCAGGGGCAGCCTCCACCAGGCCCCCACCCATGTCTCCCAGCACCCCCACCCCCCAGCAGTGCAGGGGCACCCTCCACCAGGCCCCCACCCATGTCCGACTCATGTCTCCCAGCACCCCCACCCCCCAGCCACCAGGGGCAGCCTCCACCAGGCCCCCACCCATGTCTCCCAGCACCCCCACCCCCCAGCCACCAGGGGCAGCCTCCACCAGGCCCCCACCCATGTCTGACTCATGTCTCCCAGCACCCCCACCCCCCAGTCACCAGGGGCACCCTCCACCAGGCCCCCACCCATGTCCAGGAACAGAGACTTCCATGCTGTCATGTGTGCAATCTGCACAGGGCTCCCCATGTCACATTCAAACACATGCAACAACCATGCGGTTCACACATTACAGGTCGCACATGCATTACCATGATGTCCCTGCACACATACATGCGTACATGGCCTATGTCACACATGCAGGCAAGTATCAGACAACCAGCACACTGCAACATGCCCTGTCTCACACAGCAATGCTTGGCCACTTACCGCTCAACTTCAGACGGGTCTCCCTCTCAAGGACCTGGCTGTGGAGCGCTGGGTGTGCGCGTTCCAGGACCCTCAACTGGATGGAACTCATGCGGCCCCGGCCCCCCTCCACAAGGCGCCGGGCCTTCATGAGGGTCCTGGACCTCAAGTCCTCCCAGCGCTTCTTGACCTTCTGGATGGTGCGGGTTGCCACCCCCTCCGCGTCCTCTCCCGTCCTTCCCTGTTGGCGCGGGACGATCCGAAGAGGGCATCATACTGCCCCAGGACATGCTCCACCAGGACACCAACTTCGGTGGCAGTGAAGCTTTTGCCCCTCTGCCCCTCTGGCCGGGGGTTGCCACTGGTGTCAGATGTGGATGTGCTCGACATGGCAACCCCAGGGGCAGGAGTGGGTGACCAACTGGGTCCTGGGGCTGGGCTGTGGAGCGATGTCATTTGAGTCGGGACTCTTCTGTACCAGCAGGGGTGGACACAGCAACTGGAGCCCTGCAGATGGCTGATGTGCAGGCACCAATTGGCAGGGCACGGTGGCAGCAGGCAGGCAGGCAGGCAGCAGCAGATGGCATGTGGGAGGCTGCTTGGGGCACTGGGGGCCAGTGAATTGGCCTTCTGGGCAGGAGCGTGGTCTTCCGTGTGTTTTCGCGTGGCCAGCTTCATACGGAGTGAATAGGCACGTGAAAAATCTGCACGCTGCGTGTAATGCGCGTAAGCGCGCGTGAAAAACTGCACGTCCGCGTGTAATAGGAGGAAAGGGTCCATGCATAAGCGTGCGCGCGTGAAAAACTGCACGTCCGCGTGTAATGCGCGTAATCAAACGTGAAAAAGTGCACGTCCGCATGTGACGTGACGCGCGCGTGCGTTTCCCTCAGCACGGGTTAAAGGTGAGCGGGCCCAGCAGTTCGCTGTACGTGCCTTTCGTGGAGACCGACGTGTGTTGCTGCTTCCAGTCGTTTCGCGCGCCATCTACTTCACAGCTCTCAAGGACGTATCTCTTCTTTTGGCGGGGGTATTGGCTACGCGTGTTTTTCTGCATCGCGCTAGTCAGACGGTGAGTCGCAAACGCTCCTTTTCCCACTGCGGGTGCCCCTGTGTATCGCACCCATTTTCGATGTCATCGTAGCCTGCGTGTCCCACGCGTACGCGTTATACGTGTTACTGGGTGCCACCGCGTACTGCGGGAGGTTTAATCCACGCACGTAGGCTGCAGGGTTGCGTGCACGGTTTTACTGCAGTTTTGGGGTGCCTGAGCGTTGCGTGACCCGTCAACACATCACCGGGGTCACATACAGCCTTGCAGGTGCAGGGGGGCTGTTAACATCTTGCTTCCCACCCCCTTCACCCCAATTGCCCAGGTCAATTGTGCTGTACACCTCCCATTGGCACCACTCCATCTGTGCCAGCACTATTACATCTGTGCCATGGTAGGGAGGCTACCAAAGGTGAGGGGCGCCTCAGCTGGGCGTCCTCCTCGTGGCAGGCGTGGTCGGGGACGTGGCCGTGGTGACCAGGGAGTAGGGAGACTCCAGGGTGTCCAGGGCAGCCACAGAGGGGGAAGAGGCAGGGGTGCGCCACTTGAGCACAATGTTGTGCCATGTGTTGGTGCAGCCATGCCACCACCCCCTGTGGTTCAGGGGGATGCAGCTCCTGCATCTGGCACTGGCACCCGTATGACCCGGCAGTCCGTTTCATCGACTGCCACGGGCCCAAGGGTAGCGGTAGCTGCAGGTGCAGTTGTGGACACCGCCACCCAGGCTCAGGGTCTGCCAGCGCAGGCTGCGTTGGCACTTGAAGAGCCCTTGGTAGATATCCAACAGGCCAGGGGGGAAACCATTGGGGCAGGCCGGGCTGCTCAGACCAAGACACGTGTCCCTGGGGCAGTCATGTCATCTGCTGCCCCGAACAGCCGGGTGTTGGCAAGTGCAGGGGCAGATGCACCCAACAGCACCCCGGTTGTGAGCCTGCCAACCAGGACCGTTGCGGTCAATGACCCTGCCACAGCTGATGTTGCTGCGCAGGGTCCATTAGTGGGCACCCAGCTGCCACTGACACAAGTCAGGCCTTTGGTCATCCCTCCACCTGCCACTCCCTCGGCTCAATCCACCCAACCCACTGGCCATACTGGTCAGGGCGGCATTAGCCAGCCAGGGTCTGCGCCACAGTCCAAGAGGAGGAAGGTTGCATCTGCAGCACAGGCTGGGACCCCACACACAGCCACGACCTCCTGCACGTCGAGGAAGAAGCCTTTCTGTAAGCAGGAACTGGACTTCCTCGTGGACTACGTGCGGGGACACAGACGTGACATGCTAGTGGGTGCCAATAGTCAGACTACGGCTGCCCAACGTGACACCCACTGGAAGCATGTGGCGGAACATGTCAGTTCATTCGGCCATGAGGTGCGCATGGCGCAGGAGTGCAAAAAGCGCTGGAATGACATCAAGCGCAGCACTAAGGCCAAGCGTGCCTCAAATTACAACTTGACTCTGGTGACTGGCGGTGGGCCTGCACCAGAGGAGGAAGAACTCACTCCGCATGAGGCTCTCGTTGCGGAGTTCATACCACCAGAATTGGTCGAAGGTGTGGGAGAGATGCTGGACTTTGATGCCCAGTCCAGTGAGTGTTGATGCGTAGTTGTTGAGGACGTGTGTGTTTCACTTGTGGGATGTGTTGTGCATGATTGCTGCTACATGTGACCTGTACATGGTTCTGATGTGTAAGTAATGCAATGCCACCGTCATGCGTGTCTCCTCTGCCTGCATGCGGGACTCCATGTGGCCATGCTCCCTTGCCCCCCCTCCGCCACTCTGCACCCCAGTTCCACCTTTGCACTGGTCTGCTACATTCTTGCCAATGTGTAGTTTCATGTTCATGTGTCCTGTGTAGATGCTAACATCCAGCTTAGAAACTGCCAGACATATGCCGTGTGGTACAGCCTTAGTACTCGATGCAGGGCATCCCACTTGTACTGTGCATGGGTCAGATGTCCCGCAGGGACATGAGTGCCCCTTCATGCTCCATGTGCATTGCACACATGCCCCTATGTGTCCTTGACTGGATGATCACTGTAATATGAGTCCTTGGTTACATACATTGCCTGCCATATCATCGGCCTCCCCATGTCAACTGTGGCTCAGTCCTGCGTTGCACACATGTTTAGGCTCTGACAATCTGTGTGGCTCACAGGCCTCAGCCTGTTCAATGGCCAATGACTCTGTCCAACTCTTGTCGTGTCTTCTTCACACGTGGCCGGCCTCCGGATCTTCCATCATGTGTCCTGCCCACTGTCCCAGCATCATTTGCAGTGTTGTAATTGAAATCACATTAAGCTGTTGATGCCAGTCAACACTGCTTGTCAATACACAGGTGTATGGTCAGCCTTTTGATACCATGCTAGGCATCCCTGCTTTGGTACTGGGGTGGAGGGGTGCTTGCCTTCTAGACATGGTACACATTGAATACACAATGCACGTGATGTCTGATTTTGACATTGCACTGCCTTCACATTTCCTGGCACACACCATGGAGTGCTTGTACATGTAGGTAGTGAGTGGCGTACACATTTTCTGCACTGCTTAGACCCACTTCCATGCAAACTGCCACCTTCCAACAGGTCTGATCACAGAAGCTATTCTAAGTAGACCCAGCATGCATGCAAGGTCATATGTTGTGTGTCACATGTCTGCCAGATGCCTTTGCTGTCGGTGTGTGTGTGTGTGTTGTGTGCTTCTGACATGTGTACTGACCTTTTCCTCTCTATTTTTCAGGTGATGACGCAATGGATGCAGAGGATGGTGTTGTCATGCCAGACACAGGGTTGGTAAGACCACATCAACCCGGCACTAGTGGGGGTCGTGGGGTGGTAGGCCACGAAAACCCCCAAGTGCTGCAGTCCATCCTGTCTCTGGCTGCCTATGAGTCCAGCCTTGATGACGACTCTGACGTCCATGTTGAGTTGGATGACCATCAAGTCCATGTGTCAGGGGTGAGTGATTCTGATGTGGACACTCCTCTGTCTGCGACCCCTGCACTGAGGGATCAGACAGTCTTGGTTCCTCCGCCCGTGGTGGATCGGGACGCAGGGTCACCCTCCACACCAGTCACTGATGTGCCTGGGACATCACGTAGACGGGGGCATGTAGTCGTGCAGCCGCAGGCGGTGCCAACACAGCGAGGACCCCCGGTCCTTGGGTCCCGCAGGGGTCAAGCCCGGCAACGCGGTCGCCGCGCGCAACCGCTGTATACTGAGTGGGAGCAAGACATGACTGCCAATTCAGAACGGCAGGGGGCAGCAATGGAGAACATCGCTGACAGCATGGAGCGTGTGGCCCGATCTGTGCTCCCCCCTGCTAGGCAGGTGCTTCTCCAGCAGCAGGCGGCACGGTCCACGGCCCGCTCACTCAGGCTGGGCATGGCGGCCTCAGACAGGGCACGCCAGGCTGAAATGTCGTCTCTGCGTCAAGCAATTGCTGCTCACGCAGAGGCGCACATGGATGCCCTGAGGGAGGAGTATGCCTCCCTCAGATCCACTCTGGGTGTCCTTATGATGTCCCAGAGGCAGCAGGCAGAGGAGAGGTTTGCACAGCTTGAGCGCACCATCTCGGCTGAGCTACAGGCTTGCCGGGAGGTGCAGCGGTTGTCCAGCCAGGCCTTGCAGGAGGAACTCAGTGTTACACGTGCTACCTTGCAAGAGGAAGCACGTGTATCACGTGAGGTCCTGCATGCAGACCTATGTAACATCGCCACACAGAACCAGGCTCACCTGTCCGGCAGACTTGCTGCCGATGAGGGGCAAGCTGCGGCTAGGCGTGGCCAGGCTACTGTGCCACGTCCTCCTTATCAGGATGAGCCAGACTCGGACGACCATCTATCTCCCACATAGGTCGTGCTGTGCAGGCGTTGAGCCCATGGAGGTATTTTTTTTTGGCTCAGCATCATCGCATGTGGATGTTGAGCAGCACCCTGTACCTCCCCCCTCCTGGGTGCCTCCCCTCCCCCCCGGGTCGTATGTGGCCATTTTTGATTTTTCTTTTAGTTTAGTTAGTTAAGTTTCTGTTTGATAGTTAGTTTAAATAGGTAATGTAGGTTTTCCATAGTTAGTGTAATTAGTTAATAGTTGAGTTAGTTTAAAATTTGTAGTCTATTGTGCTTACATGTGACAGTGCGGTGCCTTGTGGTTTTTGAAGGCATCCACTGTCTGTTCCAGCTGGGCCCTTCATGGTTGTCTTGTGTATGTGTTTGCTGCTTGGGTTCCTTGACTCACATATGCCACTCCTGCCTCCCTTATCCATGGGCTCGCAAGGATGGTTCGGTGTAACAGCATTTTACACAAGGGCTTTGGACTGTCATATCTGTGGCATGTCTGGTGCTTTTTGACTTGTGTTGACACCCCTAGTGGGGATGATTTAGGTGTAATTGTCCACTGTTCAGCTTTTGCTAGATGGGGCGTGTCATGATTAATGTGGACATTGATTGCTATGCATTGTGTATTATGTTTCATATCTTTCCTGTACACGTGCTTGTTGCAAATCATGCTGTAGATAGTGTTCCACATTTTAGAGGTGAAAGACGGACTGATGGTGTGATATGTGATGTGACTCTCTGACATGGTCAAGTAATGAGATGCATGATGAGACACACACAGATCACTTTGATGCATTAATCATGTGTTTCATGCACTTTCTGCAGGGGGATGAGGCACCAGAGCACCTTTGCCAGCAGACATGGCCCATTGGACAACGTAATTCCTGACCCGTTTGTTGGTGCCCACATGCACATGTGTGCACATGCAGAGCCACAGTGATTGCAGACCCACATCCTAGAACTGCTGACATGTTCCAAGGAACTCCAGGCAAGGTGAGCATCACAGGGGGGCCACTAGACAGCAAAGCTTGCACCAGGCGAGTTGCACGTGCAGGCTTAGTCACAGCACTGAGGGTGAGCTTAGACAAATATTGGTGTTGAAGCACACAATGCAGCTCAGATGTGTTTGTGGACTGATGGCTGTTGATAGTAGGGTTGTCTGGGACACATGCGGGGGCAGTGGCACATACCCTGCGGTACACCAAGGTTCATTGAGGCACTTGTATCAACCATGTAGCCTTCCAAGACATGGAAAGGGGCAGCTCACAGGGACATACAGCAAGGGACATACTCGGGTGCAGTGCATGTCTATTCCACGTACTTCATGATAAATGCACTGGCAACTTTGTTTTGGTCATGGTGGTACGCAACTTGCTCTGTAGTCATGGCTTGCCATATGGGTCTGTCTGCTTACCCAGGGAACATTGCATGTTGTGTGAATTGTGACACATTGGTGTTCCATTTGCCACGCATCCACCACCAGCGGCTGACTTACTGCATTAACTGTGAATGACCCGTCACAGGGGTGATGTTATATATGGGTACGAAGCATGGAGCACAGATTGTCTGTTTGTAGAGTTGTATGTTGTTATGGGGCATGTTTTGTGTTGTGTTTTTGTGTAATTGGCACGTACAGGTTGCTGACTGTGTCTCTCTTTGCAGCATTGCAGTGCTCCTGTAACCGGACCTGAGAGTGCGCAGGCAGGAGGCCAGCACTCAAAACCAGAGCTAAGTGTCTTGTTGTATTTTCTTACAAACTGCCCTGCATAGGCTTGCTGGGGAGTGTACTGATGCATGGATGTATGTGTGGTCCTATTTGGTATGTTTTTTACCCTAATCACCCGTGATCCTATGCAATTTCGACACCTGTACCCTCTACCCGGTGTTCCTGCTTCCCATGCCTATCCAAGCAATGTTCCCTGACCCTCTTTCCCCACTGGGGTTGCGGATGCCTGTGTAAGCCCCGAACTTGCAGGCGCCAAAACCCTAGAGGGGGTGGTTGGTTCGTACCACTCCTGAGCCTGGACTACAGAAGGCCATGACAATGATGTCCAAGTTTGTTTGGATTGTGCATGTGTTCATGCAGGTTGTACATTTTCGTGCATTCCCTGGTTTCATGTGTCATTCAACTCCCCTCACCTGCCACGCATTCCAGTCATCCAGTGTGTCTACACCTGTCCCGACTGCATATCCCTGAACCTCTTTCCCCACCAGGATCTCAGGGGCCTGTGTGAGTTTGACCTTGCAGGCACCCGGGACATGGTGTGGGTGGTTGTTTCATGAGACTCCAGCGCCTGTACAGGGGATCTGTGACAGTACACATCCATTCATGGTGCATCATCCTATGTCATGTACCACACATGTCTCACATCCTGTCGTGACATTGTTTTGCTGTGCTACCTTGGTTGTTCCATCATAGTGGTAGTACTTGGCCTTTGAGACGTACTGCTATGTCAAGTCATCTACTGGAGGGTGTTTGGGTTCCTTTTCATGCCTTGGATTATGTGATTTTGGAAATGAGTGTGGATTCTGAGGGTTCAGGCATCTCTTTACACACAAGGTGGGAGATGGACACGAAGGGTAAAGGTGATCCTGTGGCCAGGTGGGAATGAGGGTTGGAGGCTCCATGACCCAGGTGCAGTTGTTCAGTGGGTCATGGTCATTTGCGAGGGGGGGGGGTTGTTGTTGATAGTTGCGTTGCCCTGCAGTGTGATGGGAACTCTGACATTGTAATGTTGTTGTCCTATGTACATGTTGTGTTCTGCTGATCAATGCCTGTTCATGTGTTGTGTTTTCCTTTCAGGTGCGAGGGGATAGTAGTGGTTTGACATGCTGGGGTGTACACATGGTGGATGTTCAGGGAACACTGATGGTCACTTGAGTGCACATGCATATGTGGAGTGCATGTCCTTGCAGAACCACACACTTGCACTCGGATGCACTCCATGTCCTCCCACCCTTGCATATCCACGTGTACACTGTTTGCCTTCTGGTGCCCACTGTGTCCCGCCAGCACATGTTCTGTGACCGATTATGGTTCGAGTACATGCCTAATTTGATTTTTGATGTAGTCTGTCACTTAGATGTGATGCTCAGGGTGTGCATCACACGCAATGGCTGTTCACTGTGCTGTGCGCTGAGCAGTGTGATGCAGGAGTAGGACATTGCACACATGAGCTGCAGTGTTCATTTTGCAATGCATCATGTGCATATAGCCAGGCATTCATTGTGATGTTACGTCTACGACTGTTGTAATGCATTAGGAATCGACTTATTTTTGGTGGGACATTTTGTTGGTCTGTCATTTCATCGGATTCCGGGTCAGGCATCATTGTCCGATGCCACTGTACATTTAGGACATGGAAATGTGTACCTTATCGTTACTGGGTCGGTGTATGGGTATTGCTTGCCATGTCATGTTGATGTTTGGGAGGGTTTGACTGACATGACAGTGATGGCCATGGCCTGTTTTGCAGGTGTGTGTGATGCACACCTTGCATGTCCAGGTCATCCGCTTCTCAGAGCAACTAGCTGGGGGTAGGTTTCTCTCCGCAGCAGGGCCCTCCCCCTCGAACAGACTCCCTGACTTGAACTTGAGGGGAACCATCTCCAGTTCTGGAAGCACCTCAAGACCTTCCTCTTTGCTTCTGCTTACTCTCTGCCTCTCCCTTGCAGAATTGTTCACTGGAACTGCACAGGAGCTGCAACTGGGCCACTCTCACCAACCTCGGTCCCTGGCCCAGCCACTGTCCACTTGCACTGCCACCCTGGCAACCCCTGCACTGCAGTACTGTCTCTCTATCCCTCTATCCCTACAGCCCTCCCTTCCCAGCACTCGTCTGCACTTACCTTAGCAGTTGCCACCAGGCGACCTATGTAAAATTTTTTGGCCTACTTCCCCTGTACTGGACTCCCCCCCACCCTTGCACTTTTCCCTTCCCCCTACCCCTGCACTTGCACAATCACAATGACACCTGGCCTAGTAGTACCGTTCTCTGTGTTCCCTTGTTCCCCCCCCCTGCCTCATTGTGCCTTGTAATACTTGTGTATGGCTCATGTCATGTCACATGTCATGTGTGCATTTTGGTTGCACAGGATAGCTTGTGTTTAAGTAGCTAGGGATGCAGACGATGTGGCACTTCCATGGCAACTATCTCAGGGTGGTAGGGTTGTGACAGTTGACTGTCACTTTGTCATCATCGATTGTCACCTGGTATGTGCCAGGCCTGTGTGCACTCCGCAGGGGTTGGAGTTTAGGTGAAAAATGTGGCCACAAGCTGGGTCCGGGCTACCTCGCCACGTGCCCTGTCCCCTCCCATGGGCAGCGCCTGTGCCTGTGGTTGGGGATGTGGGGGCACCACCATGTCCACCGGGACGCCCTGCCGTGTTGCAACATTGTGCAGGACACATGCTGCCACAATGATCCTGCACACAACTGCTGGTGCATAGAGTAGTTGCCCACCAGAGCGGTCAAGGGAGCGGAAACGTGACTTGAGCACTCCGAATGTGCGCTCCACTATGCCCCTGGTTGCAATATGGGCAGCGTTGTATCTTACCTGGGGTGGTGTGGTGGGGTTCCGGATTGGCGTCATCATGTGGTTGCTCAGAGGGTAGGCACTGTCCCCTGGGGAGGTGATAATTGTTCAGATTATTAGGGTTGGTATATTTGTCTGTGTGTGACTTGCATGCATGTGCAAGGGCATTTGTACTCACCTAGGAGCCATGTGTCGCCATGCTGCCCAGCTTCCAGGGCCCGGCTCAGGGCGGACATTCTGTATATGAAACTGTCATGGGTGGAGCCAGGGTAGTTTGCATAGACAGAGGTGATGATTCCCTTTGCATCGCATACCACCTGTACATTGATGGAATGCCAGTGCTTGCGGTTTCGGTAGATGTGCTCAGTGGCCCTAGGTGGACGTAGGGCCACAAGGGTGCAATCTATGGCACCGAGCACTTTGGGGAAGTGTGCCACCCTGAAAAAATCCAGGACAACGGCCTGCCTTTCTGCGGGTGTTCTGGGCATGTATATGTGCCTGCGGACTGAGGGGCGTGCTGTCATGATTGCCAGTACCTGGTGTAGGCAGCGTGACTGCGTGGCCTGTGAGACCCCCCCCACTATGGCAGTGGTCCGCTGAAACGACCCAGTGGCCAAGAAATGCAAGACATTGAGCAGCTTCTCCAAGGGGCTCAATGCTTGGGAGCAAAGGGTGGGGGATGTGAGGTCATCTTCCCACTCCCTGACCAGGTCTAGGATGATATGGGGTGGAAACCTATACCTGCCGTAGACCTGGTCGTCAGGCATCCCAAAAAGGCCTGTCCGTGGTGCAAAAATGCGTGCCCTGGCTATTCTCCTCCTCCTGCGGTGTCCCACAATCACTGCAGCAACAAATGGGGCATTCATCGTCGCTGTATATACGCGTTTGTTGTTTGCGCGCACTTTTATGCTGTGCGCGGGCGCGGGACGCCTCCGTGTGGGCGGACTCGTTGGTTTCCCGTATTCGGGTGTCATCGCGTGTGATCGGAGGGGAGCGAGCGTACACGCGATTGGCCTGGGTACGTGTGTTTCGGGGTGCGCGGGTAGTTCCACACGCGATTGGCCTGGGTACGTGTGTTTCGGGGTGCGCGGGAAGTTCCACACGCGATTGCCCTGGGTACGTGTGTTTCGGGGTGCGCGGGTAGTTCCACACGCGATTGGCCTGGGTACGTGTGTTTCGGGGTGCGCGGGTAGTTCCACACGCGATTGGCCTGGGTACGTGTGTTTCGGGGTGCGCGGGTAGTTCCACACGCGATTGGCCAGGGTACGTGTGTTTCGGGGTCCCGTGAACTTTCACACGCGATTGGTTGGGATCCACGTGTGTACTGTCATCACGTGCAATGAGGGATACTCCCTCGCACGTCACGTCACAGACGCGCTCACGCGCTGTGGGCCTTTGGTCCAATGAAAATGCGTATGCGTGCAGACGCGCTTACGCGCTAAGGGCCTTTCCTCGAATTACACGCTGACGTGCAGAATTTTCACGTGCCAAATCACTCCGTATCAAGCTGGCCACGCGTAAGCACACGGAAGACCACGCTCCTGCCCAGAAGGCCGAACTACTGCCCCCCAGAGCCCCAAGCACGCTCCCACCTGCCATCTGCTGCTGCCTGACTGCCTGCTGCCCACGTGCCCTGCCATTTGCTGCCTGCACATCAGCCAGGGGTGCTGTTGGTGTGACCACCCCTGCTGGAACCAGAGACTCCCGACTGGGATTCCATCGCTCCACAGCCCAGCCCCAGGACCCAGTTGCCCACCCACTCCTGCCTCTGGGGTTGTCATGTCGGGGCAAACTCCATCTGTGACCACTGACAACCCCCGGCCAGAGAGGCAGAGGGGCACCAGCTTCAGTGCCACCGAAGTTGGTGTCCTGGTGGAGCAAGTCCTGGGGCAGTATGATGCCCTCTTCGGAAGTTGCCGCGCCGACAAGGAAGGACGGACTCGGATCTGGACTGACATCGTGACTGCCATCAACGCGGAGGGGGTGGCAGTCCGCGACTTCCAACATGTCAAGAAGCGCTGGGAGGACTTCAGGTCCAGGACCCTGACCAAGGCCCGGCGCCTCTTGAAGGCAGCGGATGCCAAGGGGCGCCGGGGCCACTTGTCGGAAGAACAGATGAGGGTCCTGGAACACATATCCCCAGCGCTCCACGTCCAGGTCCTTGAGAGGCAGACCCGTCTGGAGTCGAGCGGTGAGTGTACATGCATCCTGATTGTGAGCAGTGCGTGTGGTGATTGTTCAGTAGTGTGCAGGTTGCACATCTGTTTGTATGGGGTCGAGTATGGGTGCGGGTGTACAGGGCCGTGGGGCTGACACATGCGAGGGCTGTAATGTGTGAGACATGGATGGTGCCTGTGTGTGTGGGCTTGCATGCCAAATGCAGTTGTGTGGGCACACAAGTTTGTATGAATGTGTATGTGAGTAGACATGTCCGTGATGTCACGCATGTATGTTGTTTTCAGCTGATTGTATCAGCGCTGTGTACATGTGCATGTGTGTGTATTTGACAAGGGTGCAACAGTGATGCAACATGGATGCATGTGACAGCGGTATGTGGAAGCCTGATGGGCAGATGTGAATTGGATGCCCGTCTGAACACTGCGACACTTAGCAGAGGTGTACACATGCATGCAAGTGTGGTGGTGTGTGTACATGTGTGGTGCACTTCCTGTGTTGCATGTGATGTCTGGCTCACCTTTGGCTGCTGATGCTGTTGTATGTGTATGGATGGTGTTGGCAGTTGCAACATGGCTGTGGTATGGCTCGTGTGTGCAAGTTGTAATGACATGTGTGTTGGGGATTGTGATGACATGTCAGAGGTTTGCCAATGCCACTCATGTACAACTGTCATGTGTGTATGTGTACATTGTACAGTGCCCTGATGCCTGTGTTTTGTTTCTCCCTGTCTGCAGCGTCAACTGATGAAGAGGGCGGAGAAGGTGCTGTGGAGCACAGCGGCGGGGATCCCACCGCCAGCCGGAGACGCAAGGCCCGGCTCCCCTCCCAGGTTGTCATCTCGTCGGGGAGTGAGGAGTCCGGTGCCGCGTCCCAGGCCGCAGCTGCCGGGGGGAGGTCCAAGAGGCGGAGGTTGCAGTTGGACTCCTCGGCAGCAGAAGGGGCAGCTGGGACCCCACAGGGCCCAACGGGGGAAGATGGCACAGAGTCATCCAGGTTGGTGGGGGGTTTGGTGGAGGAGGAGGCCGTGCAAGCACCGGAGACAGGGTCTGGGGGTGGGGATCCCACTGGTGCTAGTGGTGCAGTGCAGGACCAGGGACAGGAGGCAGCACAGGCCGCCGCGGAGGTGCCTGTGTGCAATCCTGTCCCTGATCCTGTCCCTGCATCATCTTGCACCAGCAGGGATGCCCATGTCCAGACCAGTTTTCAGGCAGGGGATGAGCTGACGTCAACTGGCCTTCCTCTGCCTGCGGACGTGGCTATCCAGGCCCGGGTTGAGCCTGTCCTGGCTGGAGTGGCGTTGCGTCAACGGGCCATGCGAGGTGACCTGCAGTCTTTTCATGAAGAGACTGCAGGTCATCTCGAATGGCTCGTTGACCACGTCAGCCTGCTGGGACAGGTCACCCAGGCCGGATTCCTCCGTCTGATGGGGCTTGCCACGACCCCCTCCTCAGCTGGACCCCCTACGCGCCAGTCGTCCTCTGTGCCATCTTCCCACCCATCAGTCACCTGGGTGCCCTGTGGAGCTGCCTCTGACGGTGCGGCCAGGCTGGTGGAGGAGGCATCCCTGCCACAGTCGGGAGTCGGACGTCCAGCAGGGGTGGCCACGTCAACGACTGCACCCCAGCCGGCGGAGGATGTGCAGGCAGCAGGAGGCAGTGCAGGGGCAGAGGCACAGCAGCAGCAGCACCATGGTGGGAGCCATGAAGGCTCGGGGCCTTCGACATCGGAGGGGCAGGCATCGGCCGGAGGGCAGGAGGACCCAGGACAAAAAGTGTCTTCCGTGTGGCAGCGGTTGGGCCACGCCATAGATGCGGAGCGGCAGCGGGCGGAAGAGGCACGGCTCTCAATGGTCAGGGCGGAGAACTCCATGCAGAGGGCCCTGAGGCGGGTCGAGTGCCTCGAGGCAATCCGCAGGGCTTTGGAGGTGGACACGTCGACGGCCCTGCGGACCCTCGGGGCCATGGAGGAGGACCGCCTCCGGGACATTGAGGAGGAGTTCGATGATGCCCTGGCCCGGCACATCCAGAAGTGAGCCGTGGAACTAGCCCGCTGCCCTTGTACATAGTTATGTAGGTAGTGTTAAGTTTCATTTTTGTTTTTATTTCATTTGGACCTTTTGGACATTGGCCACATTTTTGTATATAGTTTTTTTTATTAGTTAGTGTAGTTAGTTAGGTTTCCTTTATTTTGTTGGGATGATGGACCATGGCTTCTTGGATTGTACATAGTTGTGGACTTGTACATACTTTCTTTTTTAACATTATCCATGGATCAATGGCTTATAATTTTTTTTTCACATTGGATTTTGTTTGGTGGACTTTGACTTTGTACTACATTACTTTGGATTTCTATATTCTTTAATTGTTTTTTTATTTTGAACGGACATGCTTCTTTTCATTTTTTCCATTCACATTTCTGTTTATTCATTTTTGTTTCTATTCATCTTTCCTTTAATACATTATTTATTTGTTGCACTTCAATGTGTGGTGTCTCATTGTTTTCATGCATTTCATGTTATGTGTTTTGAGAATCACTGACACCCATTGGGTGTATGTGAGGGACATGTGTTTGTTTTGGAACTTGCAATTGGTGTTCTGTGATGTAATTGCAGAATATGAGTGGGTGGATGCAATACTCGGGTGGGTGTTTTGCATTTGGGGGCTGACCATAGAGACCAGGGATCTGGACTGCGATGACATGTTGGGTTGGGAACATGAGTTGGACATGGGTGGGGGCCTGCTGGAGGGTGCCCCTGGATGCTGGGGGGTGAGGGTGCAGGGGGACATGTGTGGGGGCCTGTTTGAGGCTGCCCCTGCACTGCTGGGGGGTGGGGGTGGGGGGAGACATGAGTGGGGGCCTGGTGGAGGGTGCCCCTGGATGCTAGGGGGTGGGGGTGCAGGGGGACATGAGTGGGGGCCTGGTGGAGGGTGCCCCTGGATGCTGGGGGGTGGGGGTGGTGGGAGACATGTGTGGGTGCCAGGTGGAGGGTGCCCCTGGATGCTAGGGGGTGGGGGTGCAGGGGGACATGAGTGGGGGCCTGGTGGAGGGTGCCCCTGGATGCTGGGGGGTGAGGGTGCAGGGGGACATGTGTGGGGGCCTGTTTGAGGCTGCCCCTGCACTGCTGGGGGGTGGGGGTGGTGGGAGACATGTGTGGGTGCCAGGTGGAGGGTGCCCCTGGATTCTAGGGGGTGGGGGTGCAGGGGGACATGAGTGGGGGCCTGGTGGAGGGTGCCCCTGGATGCTGGGGGGTGAGGGTGCAGGGGGACATGTGTGGGGGCCTGTTTGAGGCTGCCCCTGCACTGCTGGGGGGTGGGGGTGGGGGGAGACATGAGTGGGGGCCTGGTGGAGGGTGCCCCTGGATGCTGGGGGGTGGGGGTGGTGGGAGACATGTGTGGGTGCCAGGTGGAGGGTGCCCCTGGATGCTAGGGGGTGGGGGTGCAGGGGGACATGAGTGGGGGCCTGGTGGAGGGTGCCCCTGGATGCTGGGGGGTGAGGGTGCAGGGGGACATGTGTGGGGGCCTGTTTGAGGCTGCCCCTGCACTGCTGGGGGGTGGGGGTGGGGGGAGACATGAGTGGGGGCCTGGTGGAGGGTGCCCCTGGATGCTGGGGGGTGGGGGTGGTGGGAGACATGTGTGGGTGCCAGGTGGAGGGTGCCCCTGGATGCTAGGGGGTGGGGGTGCAGGGGGACATGAGTGGGGGCCTGGTGGAGGGTGCCCCTGGATGCTGGGGGGTGAGGGTGCAGGGGGACATGTGTGGGGGCCTGTTTGAGGCTGCCCCTGCACTGCTGGGGGGTGGGGGTGGGGGGAGACATGAGTGGGGGCCTGGTGGAGGGTGCCCCTGGATGCTAGGGGGTGGGGGTGCAGGGGGACATAAGTGGGGGCCTGTTTGAGGCTGCCCCTGCACTGCTGGGGGGTGGGGGTGGGGGGAGACATGAGTGGGGGCCTGGTGGAGGGTGCCCCTGGATGCTAGGGGGTGGGGGTGCAGGGGGACATGAGTGGGGGCCTGGTGGAGGGTGCCCCTGGATGCTAGGGGGTGGGGGTGCAGGGGGACATGAGTGGGGGCCTGGTGGAGGGTGCCCCTGCACTGCTGGGGGGTGGGGGTGGTGGGAGACATGAGTGGGGGCCTGGTGGAGGGTGCCCCTGGATGCTAGGGGGTGGGGGTGCAGGGGGACATGAGTGGGGGCCTGTTTGAGGCTGCCCCTGCACTGCTGGGGGGTGGGGGTGGGGGGAGACATGAGTGGGGGCCTGGTGGAGGGTGCCCCTGGATGCTAGGGGGTGGGGGTGCAGGGGGACATGAGTGGGGGCCTGGTGGAGGGTGCCCCTGGATGCTGGGGGTGGTGGGAGACATGAGTGGGGGCCTGTTTGAGGCTGCCCCTGCACTGCTGGGGGGTGGGGGTGGGGGGAGACATGGGTGGGGGCCTGCTGGAGGCTGCCCCTGGTGGCTGGGGGTGCAGGGGGACATGCGTTGGTGGGCAGTAGTGCTAGTTGATATGTGGGTTGGCTGGTGGGCATGGCCATGGTGGATGGGGTGCCTGCAGGACATGTGCTGGGTAGGCCCCTGTGGTGTGAGCCACCTGCAGGGGCCGTGGAGGGTGTAGAGGGTACACCTGGGAGGACCCACACGTGCAATTCACGTGTGCTGCTCCCCGCGCACCCCCGGAATACACGTACCCCGCTCAATCGCGTGTGGAACTTCCCGCGCACCCCTGGAATCCACGTACCCGGCCAAATCGCGTGTGGAACTTCCCGCGCACCCCTGGAATCCACGTACACGGCCAAATCGCGTGTGGAACTTCCCGCGCACCCCTGGAATCCACGTACCCGGCCAAATCGCGTGTGGAACTTCCCGCGCACCCCTGGAATCCACGTGCCCGGCCAAATCGCGTGTGGAACTTCCCGCGCACCCCCGGAATACACGTACCCCGCTCTATCGCGTGTGTCACTTCCCGCGCACCCCTGAAATCCACGTACCCGGCCAAATCGCGTGTGGAACTTCCCGCGCACCCCCGAAATACACGTACCCCGCTCAATCGCGTGTGGAACTTCCCGCGCACCCCTGAAATCCACGTACCCGGCCAAATCGCGTGTGGAACTTCCCGCGCACCCCTGGAATCCACGTACCCGGCCAAATCGCGTGTGGAACTTCCCGCGCACCCCCGTAATACACGTACCCCGCTAATTCGCGTGTGTCACTTCCCGCGCACCCCCGAAATACACGTACCCCGCTCAATCGCATGTGGAACTTCCCTGGAATCCACGTACACGGCCAAATCGCGTGTGGAACTTCCCGCGCACCCCTGGAATCCACGTACCCGGCCAAATCGCGTGTGGAACTTCCCGCGCACCCCTGGAATCCACGTACCCGGCCAAATCGCGTGTGGAACTTCCCGCGCACCCCCGTAATACACGTACCCCGCTCATTCGCGTGTGTCACTTCCCGCGCACCCCCGAAATACACGTACCCCGCTCAATCGCGTGTGGAACTTCCCGCGCACCCCTGGAATCCACGTACACGGCCAAATCTCGTGTGGAACTTCCCGCGCACGCCTGGAATCCACGTACCCGGCCAAATCGCGTGTGGAACTTCCCGCGCACCCCTGGAATCCACGTGCCCGGCCAAATCGCGTGTGGAACTTCCCGCGCACCCCCGAAATACACGTACCCCGCTCAATCGCGTGTGGAACTTCCCGCGCACCCCTGGAATCCACGTACACGGCCAAATCGCGTGTGGAACTTCCCGCGCACCCCTGGAATCCACGTACCCGGCCAAATCGCGCGTGGAACTTCCCGCGCACCCCCGTAATACATGTACCCCGCTCATTCGCGTGTGTCACTTCCCGCGCACCCCCGAAATACACGTACCCCGCTCAATCGCGTGTGGAACTTCCCGCGCACCCCTGGAATCCACGTACACGGGCAAATCGCGTGTTGAACTTCCCGCGCACCCCTGGAATCCACGTACCCGGCCAAATCGCGTGTGGAACTTCCCGCGCACCCCTGGAATCCACGTGCCCGGCCAAATCGCGTGTGGAACTTCCCGCGCACCCCCGAAATACACGTACCCCGCTCAATCGCGTGTGGAACTTCCCACGCACCCCTGGAATCCACGTACACGGCCAAATCGCGTGTGGAACTTCCCGCGCACCCCTGGAATCCACGTACCCGGCCAAATCGCGTGTGGGACTTCCCGCGCACCCCTGGAATCCACGTGCCCGGCCAAATCGCATGTGGAACTTCCCGCGCACCCCCGAAATACACGTACCCCGCTCAATCGCGTGTGGAACTTCCCGCGCACCCCTGGAATCCACGTACACGGCCAAATCGCGTGTGGAACTTCCCGCGCACCCCTGGAATCCACGTACCCGGCCAAATCGCGTGTGGGACTTCCCGCGCACCCCTGGAATCCACGTGCCCGGCCAAATCGCGTGTGGAACTTCCCGCGCACCCCCGAAATACACGTACCCCGCTCAATCGCGTGTGTCACTTCCCGCGCACCCCTGGAATCCACGTACCCGGCCAAATCGCGTGTGGAACTTCCCGCGCACCCCCGTAATACACGTACCCCGCTCATTCGCGTGTGTCACTTCCCGCGCACCCCCGAAATACACGTACCCCGCTCAATCGCGTGTGGAACTTCCCGCGCACACCCGGAATACACGTACCCCGCTCAATCGCGTATTTTACTTCCCGCGGCGCCACTTTTTTGATGCGCTGGGACTCTACCGCCTGCCTTCGTGTGGCGGACGTGTTTCAGCTTGTGCGCGGCTTTGGCTGTGCGTGGGTTTGCCCTATTCCATTCCATGAATACGTGTGGTTCGTGTGCGTGTGGGCGTTACCTCTGCTTCCGTGCAGTGCATCCCCAGTTACGCCCTTATTTTCGCGTGTTGTTCCCCACTCCGCGCGTTACGCCCCATGTCCCGCCCACTTTCTGCTGTGTGCGCTGAGGTTGTGCGCTTTCACTGTGCGCGTCGCGCACCGTCGCGCACGCCTTTCGCGATGTTGCAGTGACTTGTGCGCCATGCACGGGTTTGACGCACATCCCGCGGTGAACACGCGCAGGGACTTCCATGAATCGCACGCGTGCACGTGCGCCTGTTTTTTTCCGCTTGCGCCTGCTTGCGCCTGCTTGCGCCTACTTGCACGTAGATTTTCGGCGCACGTTTGTTCCATGAATCGGCCCCTTGATCCCTTGCTGGGGTAATCGCTCCATATAGCGCACAGGGTAAGAGGATCACAGCAAAAAAGCCATTTGTAGCCTGGAAATAGCAGCATGAAATACCAACAAGCCAAATGTAAGGGGCCGTGATCCTGGGACGGCAGCTTGCTATGTGGCTAACTATTTTGTCAGGAAGATCGGCCAATTATGTTGCTTAGCCCCTTGAAACACATGTTCACGGGATATTCTTTGGAGAACTACAAATAATAGTTATATGTATTGAGTTGTGAATGCTGCAGTTGGGCTGATGCTTTGCATGCTTCTGTAAGATTAATGGTGGATTGTGGTAGGATTGTATGAATAATGCGCCAAGGGTTTTCCACAGAGATGCAATCTGTAGTGCTTACGTGTTTTTCCGATGCATGGCACCAAGTATACTGAAGGCTGCACTGCGTTTAAGAGGGAAGATGTATGGTGCAAAATATTGTATGATTTCGGGACCAATGGGTGCCGTTCGGTGGTTTAAAGTGCTTGACATAGGCTTTTCGATTAATTAGACATACAATTACGTTGTAGTATGGGCCAACGGTTAAAGCAGATTTTATGATAAAATGTTCATTTACTTGTCAAAATGAGTAATTGATCTATGGCTTTGTTTCCTGTTTTGCTTTGAAATTTGCAGGGTCCTGGCGCCTGCTGCACACGGCCCACCTATGGTCAATTCTACAGGTTGTGCAGGGTGGGAGTTGACGGCGTGTTGTCTAGGACTTTTCTTGGTCTAGCGGCTATTGTTAGCAGCTTGATTTTCGGTATTGCTTAAGAGGGAGAGCTTGGGGGTAGTGTGGTCATGGGGGGATAGACCTCTGGCTACCCTACTGCTAGGCTGAGGAGTGTGTTGTCTCTGTGGGATTTGAACACATTTAGGCTGCAAGTTCATGCCACCAGTGGGTAGGAGACCGACACTCTGTGTCGTCCAGTCTAGCGATGGATAAAAGTTGCATAAGTGGCAATGTCAGGTCGGGGGGCTTCATTCGGAATTAGTAATCAAGTGTGAAGGCATCATATTTTCTCAGTGCTAGGGGTTTGTGCAGGCCCAAGCTGTTGGTGGGGTGCTGGAGCAGAAAAGGGAGCATAACCAACGTTTTGGCAGTGGAGTTTTGGAAGGGGTAGAGGGCTGAGGGTCAGGGGCTAGTGGAACATGGTAAGGCCAAGTAAAAGAACAGCATAGAATAAGGAAACCCATCCTTATTTTACATCCCAGTGCATTGCCTCACACTTAGTCGCTTTTCTAAGGCCACGCTTTTACGAAATGTTCATTTAAATCATGCCTGGAAGGAACAAAATGTCTAAACTGCATGAAATTAAAATAAAAAATAAAAAACAAAATGTCTTTTAGAGGCCGGCTATGGTGCCCGATCGGGCTTTAGCTAAAATAGCTGTCCTGTTCTAGGTTCTTAACAACTATGCATATTTACGTTGGGTCTTTCTAGGGCAGTCTACTGGGAAACGGTCTACTGGGCCAGTATCTGGAGGGAAGTAAGTATGAGGAGATGTAGCGCACTTTTAATGTGGGTCTTTATTTCCTACGAAGAATGCTTTGGTGGTGACATTTAGGGGCTGATTCATGGAATTTGTGCGCCAAAAAACAGGGATTGCCCCTTAATGTATGCGTTCAGTAGAGAACGCTCTAAATTATGGTGTTGGGAACAGTATGGGATTTCTGTGGGAATGGGTATTGGCAATATACGTGAGGGTCAATTGGGCAGAATTTCATGTGCATTTCTAATGCGCCCCTCTGCGCGAAGGTAGGGCGCCGGTAGTTTGTGCAGGCTGGGGAACACTTTTATTGCATCATGTGTGCTGTGCAAGGTGGATGCATCCTCAAGCTCAAATAGACATAATACCACCCTGGGGCCCATTTAAAATCTGCACACATTCTACCACTAGGCCAGAACCACAAGTTCCATTTGCCGTACAGAAAATTAAATATACGATTTTGCATCAAATCACAGGGGAATTCAAAATATAACGGTAGCCTGTGATCCTATACTTGATAACAGGTCAGTGTAAAAGGGGTCCTGGGGAACATCTAAATATAGAATGGACTTATGGCCTGGCATACACATCACTTTTCTCAACATCCCATCTTAACATTTGTATACTGTCAGTTTGTTTATGTGATTTGTGGAATATTCAATCCATATTTAACTTATTTTTCTCTGTTTTCTTACCTTTCTTGTATAAGCCTTTTGCTTGCTTTCCATAATTCCATCCCCTTGCCTTCCTCCCCCACTGGAAGCTGGTTACCCATAGAACATTCATCCATTTCCCGTACTGACTGTGATATAGATCACACCTCACTACTTCAGCTTTACACAGATATTTCTGACCTGAAAGCCAAGCAGCACTCGCTGATCCTCCAGTGCATTAAGACTAGCAATATCAAATCAGGGCTTTAGAACTACACATAACATACACGTGCCTATACGACTTTAAAGGGCCCCAATGTACTGTCAAAAGCTGCAGTGCTTAAAGGTTTCTAGTAGTTTACTACCTTCTTAAGAGCCCTTTTTATTTGTACACATTCTCAGTCGTATTTCCTCTTGTCCATCATCAATGGCACCCTCTATTACTGGCTTCCTCCCTTGCTCTTTTCCATTTCTTATTCTGCACCCCTTATTACATCCTCCTTTAAAATTTTGCACTCTCCTACTTGCACACAGGTGCCTATAAATGCAACATGCAAAGAACATCAGTAAACGCCCAAACTATTGGGATTGCCAATGCTTGTTTTTACACCCATCTGGGGCCAGTACAAAGGGGCAGCCAACCGGTCAGATGTCTTGGCCATTCCTAAGTGGCCTGCCAAAGGAATGTCATGAGCCATGTCCAGCAGGGACCTAACGTGACATTGGGGCACCACCAACCTCCGCTTGGGCCCTGCCACAGTATTCTTGAGCTCAGAGTACACAAGACCAAACATCATGGTACACCTTGATCGTGGCAGGAGATTCTACCAAGCCCATTTCTCTGCCTGCTGATGCCGATCTGCCAGAGTTGAAGAGACGCATTGCGCCTGGGTAAAGTCAGCCAGGCTGGGGCCTCCAGCTAAGGAAAAGATACTTAGCTCTGTCAGTGCCTCAAGGGCTCAAACTACTGTGTCCTCCACCCTGTGATTCTACACCTGTAGGTAACTGTGGGGTCACTGAATCTGGTGCCACCGCAGTAGACACTTCAGTGGTCACTCTGTCCTCTCCGGTCCCTCTGTGGACTCTGAATCGGGACTAGGTTTTTGTCTTTTTGATTCAGTTTGTCTGTATTTGATAATTGAATTTATTTGCCGATTAAGTTCTTCAAGAGTTTGTCCTTCCTGGAATTATAGTTTTTTCATATCATTCTAATATTTTTCTATTCTATTTAAAAAAAAATAAACCCCTATTTTTTGCAAAAGTCATTCTGTATGCTTGCATTCAGATTCCTAATGGGAAAACTTTGAGGTGATATCCTCTTTTGGATACACGCAATAGATAAAGGATGAAATAATTTCTCTTTAAAAACCATTTCAGCAGCGTTGGTACTATTTGCACTGACATATCTAGGCCAGGTGGTTTTGTTCACTGACAGTCAGAATATTAAAATTCAAAAGGTGCTATATATCTAGACGTTAACCGTGTCATATTTACTTAAAGTACTTTCATCAGGGTGTGGTCTCAGCTAATGGTGCACATACATGAGGCAATAAGCAGGCCTCAAACACACAATATAGTTGTGTACATGAAAATACGCTTTAATTTTATTAACATGTTAGTAACATTTTCTGATGATGCCATTTCGTTCGAGCTTACTTTAGTTTCCCTGTATGTGCCTCTGATTTTTATGCATTTTGGGTCTTCATATGCATTGTTTGTACTAGCACAAGTGTGTAGAAGTCTTGAATTGTTAGCTAGTATTACATGTTTAACATTACTCAAAACTCTGATAATGTAGCATTCATTATTTTAACATCCAAAATTACAAGATTATAATTATTGTACTTCTATAGTGCATGCTGCTGTCATTGCCTATGTCTATGTATGATTAGGTACCTGTATTAACAACAACACTCCAATATAATGTTTTGGTTAGATGAGTACATTTGTTAATAGATTAAATAGTTCATGATAGGTCTCCTGATCACCCCTGACATCTTGTTACCAACATTATAAACACAACCCCTTGTAGTGACTTTTCATAAAAATGAATTTCATATGTGATGTCATCAGCGATGTCATTTGTGATGTCATTCTTCATGTCCATGGTGTTAGTCTTAGCAGTACACGGTTGTGACATGTGTTATGGTTGCTTAGCTTACCATAACTGGCACATTTCTAGGGGGTTTTGGTTTTACTTGTAACCATAACGTCCCTTTAACAAAGTTTTTCAGTGAAATTCATAGGTTTTTATTAGTGCAACTTAACCATAACGTCCCTTTGAAGCCATTTTCTCAATGAATTTCATAGGTTTTTATTAGTGCAACTTAAACCTGACGCCCGTTTAACAAAGTTTTTTCAGTGAATTTCCTGGATTTTACCAGTGCATCTTAATTTCATACAACTTACTAATATCAATTACAAAGTTGCACCTTAAAACTCTGCCATTTCCCACCTTCTAGCATCATTTTTAACACTTCTATACACTTTTTGCTACTTTTTCCACTGCTTTTGTGTCCGTCATTGTTTGCGAACATCTGATGTCATCGCAGACCTTTCCGAACAGTGTCAAGTGACCACGGACTTGCACGCAGCATGATGACATGTCCGTGAACTCGTCCACACTTCGCAATGGGGTCGGTGCTTCGCAGACAGTTCAGAACTGCTTTTTCTACTGATCTAGGAACTTTCAAGATCATAATGTTCCCCTTGTGCAGCTTCTACACCTATTCTTACTCATTATCCATTAACAATCCAGTATAGAGCACATACGTGGGTGAATATTAGCGAAACTGCTATTTATCTTAAAAATGGCATCAGCTATTGCCATCCTTCCTCCCCAAGAGCCACCGCCAGCACCACCAGCTGGAGGAACTATACAACAAACAAAAAAATGCACAGCACTTCCAAATACAATTAAAAGGACCAAGAAGATGAGGTAGAGGAAGTGCCTACCTCTAGCGCCAAGAGAGAATCATGAGTGTGGCAGTTCTTTACCACAGTTGGGAATGTACCAAAGGCCAAAGCTACCAAAGTGAAATGAACAGAGTCATACTCAGTCGCAGACTACCTGGACAGTACTTCTACAGGACCACATCCATGCGCTGCCACATCCAATCCAACTACTGCAATGCTCTCAGAAAGGTTGTTCCTTTCTTAGCAAGCAGTAGGCTGTCTTCCTCCACCTCATCTTCTTCAACCAGTATTGTAACCACAAAGCCTACATCTGTGGGACACAAAATCCCATCAGCTACCTTGCAAGGAATAAAAGAGGCTGTCGATCCATATCTTTCGAAGACAAGAGTCCTCTGTATAAATTGCAACTCACCACTCTGCAGGTGGGAGCAATTTCGAAGTGCTTTTGAAGCTGTTATCAAGGAGCATTAGAAACACTGCCCCATACCTTAGATGTAACACGCACGCAACATCTTCCCCTGTCCACCTGCCCCTCCATATTGGTGCTTGTGCCTCTCTCCTCATTTCTCCCCTCACCTTAAGTTCTAACCTCTCCTGACTTAAAAAGAATATAAACAACAAAAAAAGCATCCCTTAGGAACCACCTTTCACAGTTAAAAAATAGCACTTAAAAAAAATTATCTTATAGACTCCATCTACTTTACATTTCGAAGTACAGTAGACTGAATAAGATTTTCCAACATTTCCAATAGCATTTTGTGTAATGCTAATGGGAATAATGTGGCGTTCATTCCCCGTTCCAGCTCAAGCAAAGCGAGGGCAGATAATGAGGGCCCCAGAACGTTATCCTCCATTCCAGCCCCTGCAATGAGGGATTAAGGTCATTAGCACCCTGTGTTGCCAAAGCAGTGACCCGGGGGTGCTACTAAAAAGAAGGATTTTTCTATCTACACCAGGCCGCACAGGGCGTCCCACTGTAGGAAGGAAAATCCTTTTCCAAATGGTCACAAATGGCCAAATGGCCAGCATGGAAAGGGCTCCGTACAGAGCCCCTCTTCCCTTTCCATGCTGGCCCGCAGAAGGCGAAGAGAGAACCCTATGACCATATTACAATGAGCACAATCTTTCCCTTTCAAACCTATCCTAATTTAGAGAAACTTTACCACATAGCCGGTCCCTGGTGGGCATGGCCACTTTATCCCCATTGGTCGTCCCTCAGGTTCATGGCCAGTAGCCAGATTGTCTGGGATCATGACCTTATGCCATGATCCGGACAAGCTGCCACTGCCCATGCCACAGGCTATACCTCAGTCACCAAACGTATATCACTATTTTTTGTACCTACATTATGACAATTTTCCTTTCCAATGCTCCTTGCATAAGTTTGCTGGAAATCTACCCATGTTTTACTTTTTCAAAAGTGTCAAAAATGTATGTCCATACAATAGTCATATAACTTAGCCCCCACTTTCCAAAATCCATTCAGACTTTGCACAAACATTCAAGGTTGGGTCTCTAATATTTCTGAAAACATTTGTCCACATTCGTCAATTGGCAACCAAGTTATAAGCCGCAAATCCAACATGCAGGGCATTTCCAAAGATATGACGCACCTCAAGTTTTTTATTGACCAATCAGCGGGTGCATCCGATGTCTGCAGACCTGACTTTGGCCCCTGGACCAATCGGAGGCCCGTCTGCTGACCGAACAGGGAAGTGAGTCCATGGATCGAACCCAGATATCACTATTTCTTTTTACCTGCTTTTTAGTTCTTTTATCATTTTTTTTAAACTACCTGACGGATTTATACCAAATTTACAAAAGCACATTTTTGGGACCAAGGGGCCTCTCCTGCTGCAGATTTCGTGAACATCCGGTTTGGGCTGTAGACTTGAGCAACTTTTTTTTCTATTGCATCTGTGGGAAATACCACACACAGGATCAATCCGACAGGGTCATATACTTTTTTTTGCAAAAGGATTAATTCAGGAGGGGCGAAGTTATAAGCCGCCCAAAAAGTGCTCTTCCTATGGGTTGAGCAACTTAACCATAACTACAGGGCCGCTACGGCAGGACATAGGAATAACTATAAGGGATGTGTTCACTCTGGCAGTCATCTTAAAATTGGCAAAGATGTTTGTTAGGCAGAATCATATGCAGTACCCTTTGGGAACACCACACACAATTAGGACTACAAGTGCAAGTACAAATTCATCTATGAGACAAGCATGTACTACACAGTAAAGTGGTAGCGATGGCTGAGCAGCCAGACTTATCTCAAGAGTAAAGTGAGTAGTTTCAATAGTTACACACATGACAGCAATTACTATGGTTCAAACAAACACAGACTCAAGGTTTCTTAGTAAAAGAATATGCATTTATTTACACATCAGTTTTAAAACAGTTCACTAAGAAAAGCAGCAGAAAAATCACACTCTTAATAACACCTGATGAATTCTTGACAAGTTAAGCTCAAAACGAAGTGTGAGCAAAATGGCACTCCAGCAATTTAAAAGGGAGGGAAAGACAAGGTTATACAAAATTAAGCAGCATCAAGAAGAAAGTAGGTAGGGCAATAAAAGGCTTGCTACAATGAGGATTCAAATCAATAGTCCTGGGCCAATGTTAATTGTTCAGAGTCTTTGTAGAGGATCACACAGTCAGAGTAGTTTGCGGTTAAGTCTTTGCCAAGAGTTCGAAACGAAGTTGGTCGAAAGAAAAGGTACTTAAAAGAGTAGAGAAGGACAAGCCATCAGATTGGCGAAGGATTTCAAATACTTTCACTGCGGTCGGATGGACTGAACAACCGGGTTTGAACAGTACCTTAAATGAAGAAGAAGGCTGCAGCTGAGGCAGAAGTTCGTGGCAGGTCCTGCAGGCTCACGGTTCCTGAAGTGACTGTCGGACTGACACAAAGTAGGAAGACTGGAGGGTCCTGCACTGCCCAGGGAAGAAACCAGCAGCAGAGCAAAGCAACAAATAAAAGGTGCGCTCCTTAAAACCCAAACAGGGTCCGGTCCTCCTGGCTATCCGGTTCACTGCAGCTTTGCACAGCAAATTCGACCAGGGTAGAGAGGCCTTGCTTGGTGTTTGGCGAACTGGTTGGTCCCACCAGCTCAAGGGAAGAAGATTCTTTGCAGATCTTCTCTGTCGTCAAAGTTAGGAGATTTGGACCCACAGCAGGACTTCACCGGGAGGTTCAGTCGTGGTAGTGGTCCTCTTCTTTCAGCTTCTCTTCGGTTCTCTCGCTCCAGTGGCGACTCTGCCTTCCTAGTCCCAGAGACCTGCTTTTTATGCAGTTTTCCCCCATTCACAGAGCCTGGCTGTAAATCACACAGCAGGTTGGCTGTCATAGCGGGACAGACACCACAGCCAATCATAAAGATTGCGACATGAGTCTCCAAGGAGACCCTGTGCAGGGATTCTCAAACCCCTACCTCACATCCTGTCCCCCTCAGACATTCAAGCACCGGAGGAGACCTTCTGTGCAGAAGCACGCAAAAGGAAGGTGAACAATGGAACCAAACCTGGTTTGGTGCGCAGACTAAAACACGAGAAAGACCTTTACAAAAAGAAGTGGTGAAGAAACCCAGCCAGAACCAAATAAAAGTAAATGGGGTCCAGCGGATTAAAGTTTGAGGCTACTAACTTAGCCTAAAACAGTACCAAGACTATTTAAATAAACCACTGTAGGAGAAATATGCTAGATACCACTGCCACCAGCCAAATCAGAAAGGAGAACAAAATAATGTTCCATGAGAGACAGGAAAAAAGGGATAACTATTAACCCTTTCCAGTACTCTTTGTAAGATAAGTTGTACTGGGTCTGTAAATTTAAAAAGACTAATAAAGTCAATGGCAACTTTACATGTTCTGGGAGACAGTAGTCAGTCCCAGAAAATTGAGTTTAAAGTGGGAAGTCTGAAAAAGACAACCCTATGTCACTGCACTAAAGGTGCTGTGTGACACACAGTAAGAAGATGATGCCTATGGAGTAGGTCAGGCTCCACAGTCTATGAACACAAAAATCTAAAACACACACAGCAAAACACATGTAAGAGTGGGAAAAAGAGCTTACACTCTTACCAGGCGAAAGAAATAAATCCTAGAAATCCAGCAAAGCTGCTAAGGTACTCAGTAGGTAAGGGAAATTAGCCATTCTGGAGAATTCACCTAACAATGCTAGAAAATTGGGTTGCAGTAGTATTATCACAATTTGGCTATAACATTATGTTATTAACATGCTTCTTCAATGACATTGTGTTGTGTATTTTTCAGTGGTTGTATGTTGAATGCTATTAACCTGGTAAACATGGGCTTATACGTTGAATGCTATTTTATGCTTGTTGATACAACTAGAGCTACAAATTAGTTTTTATATCTATTTGCTATTCACACAATATGACTAAACGTTTTAACAATAGTTTGTAATACATTTGTTTAGGATTCACCTTTTGGTAACTATATCCGTATTTATAATGTTAATTACACATTAAGAGGACATTATCTCTCTTCCTGCATTCCTTGTCAATTGTGTGAAATTGAACCACATTCATACCTTAATATTTACTTAATAGCAAGAGTCTGTGCTACTTCACAAACAAATACTTGACTTGCCACTCAGGATCCAGCAAGATGCAATTTCCATAAATAAAGATACATGTACGTTTATGTAAATAATGTCAGAATTACATCCCCAAAAAGGCACTGAGTTCATGATTGTTGTTAAGTACATCTTTTGCTGGAGACCTTTCACAAATGATGAATATGCGTAATGATTCAAATTAGATCAATCTGAATTAATGTTGACGATGCAAATGCTTACATGATATTAAATCAGCATATGCAGTATACGTTTTTGGAGATAATGACACAGGACATGGAACACAAATGTAAAGTAATGTCTAAACGGCACTGTCATGGTCCAAGGTCCTCAGGCCAATCTCCTTCTCTTTGATAGGTGGTTACCTCACCTCATCAACTTCCTTTCATCTCTGTCTGTCCCCTCTTCTCATTCCTTGGCTACCTTGCCCAATTTTTCCTCCTCTGCCCCTCTTCAGGCTACCTCAACAACTCCGCAGGGAGTACCTCTGATTTGTAACCCTCCCCGGAAGGGCTTTATGGCCAGCAACCTCCTTCCTCTTGCCACTCTAAACTCTTGCTCTGCTGTCAAACACTCCTCTGACGGTTGCCAGTCATTTGGTCGACTGGACAACTGGTCGAATCAATTTGGTCGAAAACCAAATGGTCGAATTTGTTTTTTTTTTTTTTTTTTACCCCTTTTTTTTTTTTTGGGGGGGTCCCCCCCAACCCCCTTTTTTTCTTTCTTTTTTTTCTACACGAAAACCCACAAAACACATATATAAATAAAAAAAAAAATTCGACCATTTGGTTTTCGACCAAATGACGTCGACCAAATTGCAGTCGACCAGTTTGTAGTCGACCAAATGACTGGACACCTCCTCTGACATCTGCCACCTCACTGAAGAACTGCACCTTGATGTCCTTGGCCTTATGGCGACATGGTTCACGACCAGCTCTGTCACTAGCTTTGACACTCTCCTCCCTGATGGCTATAAGCTCCTCTCTGCACCCAGATCTACTCGGCCTGGAGGGAGTGTAGCCCTGATCTTTCCTGAGTGGATTCCTGCCAACATCATTCCCACTCAGATCTACTCCTCTTTCGAAAGCCTTGTCTGCAGCCTCTCAATCTCTCCCAGTCACTCTCTTACTATTGCTACTCTCTATCTGACCCCTGGTGAAATCACCTCTTTTCTCTCTGAGTGGGCTGACCTCTCCTTCTCCCTCTTGGCCTCAACCACTCAACTCCTCCTCCTTGGTGACCTCAATATCCACCTCGATCTCCCTGTCCCTCATCTCTGCTCTTCACAAACTCTGCAATTCACTCTCCCTCTCTATCCTCCCCTCTCGCTCTATACACTCTGTAAGACACATACTTGATGTCTTGATCTCCTCTGGCCTCCCTCTCATCTCTCACTGTCTTCCACCCTTGCCAAGTCTACCCTAACACTGCCACCTACCTCTCAGACATCCAACCTATGAAGCGTGTGTCAATTGAGGCTTTCGCTGCCACTTTCTCCCCACCCTATGGATGACTCACACCCGGACACAGCCCTGTCCCTTCTCTACTCCTCTATTTCTGATACTCTTGGTGCTCTTGCCCCGGTCATGAGGATCCGCTTGAAGTCCAAAGCCAAGTAAATTCCTGGTATGACTCAGACCTATCTACACTTAACGCAAGTGTGGGGCAGCTGAGAGGAAATGGAGGGCTTCTTGCTCATCCTCTGACAAACTGGCCTGTCGCCTGCTCCAAAGGCAATACCGACTCTCTGTCCGCACCAAAAAGAGAGTCCACATTCAAGCCCGTGTCTCTGCGGCATCAAACAACTCGGCTGAACTCTTCAAAATATTCAAGGAACTTGGAAACCCTGCTGCAGTCTCTACCCCTCCTCTTGCCTCCCAGGCACTCTGCAATACCCTTGTCTCTCACTTTATCTCAAAAGCCCAGGACATCAGGTCCACCCTCTCCTCTCCTCCGCCTCCTATTCCCTCTGAGTCTATGCTTGCTGACCCCTCTTTTATCACCCCCCATCCTCCTTCTTGTCCTTTCCTCTTTTCTACCCTGATGAGGTCGCTAGACAAGACTGATCTATGAAAGCCTCTTCAAAACAGGTTTATCGCTGTTCCTCTAAAACCATCAAGGACCACATTGACACCCTCGCTCTGGACGATTTTTGCAACCACTCCTTTGCCTCAGGATCGTTCCCCTCTCCTCTGAAGCATTCCCTTGTGCATCCCCTTCTCAGGAAACCCACAGCTGACCTTTCCTGTCCAGCTAACTATCACCCAATTTCCATTACTCCCTTTCTGGGTAAACTCCAGAAAAAGCTGGCCATCTCTCAGCTTAACCTTCATTTTGATTCTGTTGGCTGTCTTTATGACCATCAGTCTGCCTTCAGAGTGGCCAGAAGCACGGAAAATGCTCTCCTGAACATCGGTGAAGACCTGCTCTCCAACCTTGACTCTAATATTCCCTCTGTCCTCATCCTACTTGATCTCTCTTCTGCCTTCGACACAGTCAACCATACCATCCTGCTCAATGGTCTGCGTGATAACCTGGGTATCACTGATCAGGCTCTGGCCTGGCTGACCTCTTTCCTCTCTGATCGACTCTCCCAGGTCCAACTTGGTTCCTTCCTATCATCTATCTTCCCCTCGACCTGTGGTGTTCCCCAGGGGTCTAACCTCTCGCACTGGATGTTCAATCAATACCTGGCAACTCTCGCCCACTGCATTGCCATTTTCTGCTCAAATTTCCAGTGCTACGCTGAAGACACTCAACTTATGTTCAGGCTGCCCTCTGCCACCTCCTCTCCCTCTCTCATCTCTGACTGCCTAACTGCCATTCAAGATTGCTTCTCCGCCAATGATCTTTGTCTGAATGCCAGCAATACAGATATCCTCCTCATCAGCACACCTTCACCTTCCTTCCCCCTCAATCTCTGGCTGGCCTCCCTTGGCCCTCCTCCTACCCCCACCTGCGAGGCTAAGAACCTCCGGGTCATCTTTGACTCCACAATTTCATTCTCTGCCCAGATCTCTGATGTCTCTAAAAAGTCAAACCTCCTACTGCACCTCCTCAGAGGTACTCTTCCTTTCCTCTCCTTCCCCCAGAAGCTCGCTGTCTCCCAAGCTCTGGTTCTCTCTAGGTTGGACTATTGAAACAGTCTCTTTCTAAATCTACCTGCCTCTACTCTCCACCCTCTGTAAATAGTCCAGAACAGGACTGCAAGACTTGTCCTTGGCCTCAAGCCATGGGATCATATCTCTCCAGCTCTGAAATCTCTCCATTGGCTCCCAATGGATGCAATGATTAAATTCAAAACCCTCTGCATTGTCCACAAGGCTTTCTGGGGCCTGGGTCCAAAATACCTTCAGCTATCTCTCTGTAAATACCTCCCCTCTCGAGCTCTTCACTACTCTAGCTCCCTCAGAGTCAGTTGTTTTTCAAAGAAACGAGCTGGGAGTAGATCCCTGTCTTCGGCTGGGGCCTACCTCTGGAATAGCCTCCCTGACACTCGAAAACTTGAGGAGAACCATCTCTGGTTCGGGAAGCACCTCAAGACCTTCCTGTTTGTTTCCGCCTTATCCCCCCTCTCCCCTGCTTATCTGCTCTCTCTTGGCACTGTGCACCTGGCCACCCTCTGTCCCCTGGGCCCTGGTACCTGCTCACCCTGTCACCCTCCTGAACTGCCTCCTGGCAACCCCTTGCTCTGGGGACTCTATCTGCACCCATACACTCCCCCACCTCCCTTTTTCTTCTTTTTCTGCACTTATCAGACTTACCCAGTCTGCCGCCGTAAACACAGCACTTGCCACCTGCTGGCTGCACTACCACAGTTTATTGCCTCTATTATCTATTTATTTTATTTATTGTATTTTCCTGTTCTCCTTTGTCTCTGCACTCTCCACTCTCCCCTTTCCATACACTCTTCCCCTTTCCCTTTCCCATGCACTTTGCGCGTTCTCAATGTCATTGGGCCTAGTAAGATCGTTGTTGTGTTTCTCCCATGTTCCCCTCCCTTGCCTTGTCTCTGCAACACTTCTGTATGAGCGCAATACAAATAAAATATCATATCATATCAATGTAATTTAATTGATATTATGTAGAGCCTGTCTGCAAATAATGCGAATGACTTTGTAAGAAATGAGGTAAATAGGTAAATATGCTGAACAGACAGTTTATGTGTTTTTGCACTGAATAATGTATACATAAAGATAACATTTTTATTGTGCTTCTATGGTATAGGAAAGAGATAGCTCAAAAAATAGGTTAAAAATAATCCCCCAGTCTCCGGAGTGTAAGAATTGAGACATCCATATGTATATTCACTAAAAACAACTTTGTTAGAGGGACATTATGGTTAAGTTGCACTACTAAAAACATGTGAAATTCACTAAAAAAACTTTATAAACGTGACATTATGGTTCATAGTAAAATCGAACCCCCCCCTGAAATTCGCCAGTTATGGTAGGCTAAGCAACCATAACTGCCCGCACCACTGTGCACTGCTAGCACTAACACCCAGGACATCAAAGATGGCATCATAAATTTTACGGGTTTTTAGTAGGCCAACTTAACCATAACGTACCTTCAACAAAAAATGTTTTTACTCAAGTGTACAGGTTTTCAGTAGAGCATCTTAACCATACCGTCCCTTTTGCACAGTTTTTTTGCTAAAGATGATCGGTTTATAGTAGTGCCAAGTAACCATAATGTAGAGCAACCTCTGACTTATTTAAACACCTTAAGGAGAATACAACTTGACAATATGCTGGTGTATAGCACGGTAACGTGTCCCAGAATCCGTAAACACTTAACAGTAAGATGTTTGCCTCGTGGACAATGTGGAAACACATTTTAAATTGATGTAGGAACGCCCACCTGCAACATTTGCCTTGCACAGCGCCAACACGTATTGGTAATCAGCCATTAACAATGTAGTACACATTACATACTTTTAGCAAAGGTTTTAGTTATCCGAAAATGACATCAGCTAAGGCCATCCCTCCTTCCCAAGAAACAGCAGCACTACTGTAATGAAGGAGCATGACAAACACTGCCCCAACCTTACAAATGACAAACGCACAATATTTTTGCACCGGCTACCCACTCCCCCATATCACTGTTTGATGCGCCTTTCCTCATTTCCGTTCGCAAATGGCCTTATTAGCTCTCCTACCAAAAAGGAAAGTCATGCGTTAACAAAGTAAATGTTGCATTAAGAACCACCTTTCACAGTGTAAATATATTTTTTTTAAAAATTACATACACTCCATTTACTTTATATTTCTCATTAAAGGACATAGACGCACTAAGAGTTGTCAGTAATAATATAGATGTGCAAAGCATTAATGTGTGCTATGGAAAAATAGGATTTCTGGTTATAATTTGGCCTGCCGCGGGCCGGATTACAAAACAAAATCCTTTTTCAAGATGGCCACCATCGAAAGGAAAGGCGGTTGTTCCATACATGGTCCCTCTTCGCTTTCCATGGCAGCAAGCAAAAAGAAAAAGTATGTGCTGAGACGCAGAACCTGTACATAAACATACAGCGAGTACAAAACGATATCCTTTTTCAAGATGGCCACCATAGAAAGGGAAAGCGGTGTTACATACATTGGCCCTCTTCACTTTCCATGACAGCCTCCAAAAAGTAACAGTACGTCCCGTGACGCAGAACCTGTAAATAAACATACAGCGACGTTTAACGTGGTACCTTACATTTCCAAATAATACACAGGATTTTAAAAGAAAACGTTAACATTTTAGAATTTGTAAAGTACTTTTATTTAACAAACAACTGTCAGAGACCAACGGACTAATTCCATTTCCAAATAAATTGTAGCAATGGTTCTAAGGGCGACATTGAAAATGTTCATGGTGAAACACACACAGTTATTTTTGCATAAACAAAGTATGCGTTTCTGTTAAAGCACCCGTTTTGTTTGCACAGGTATTTCGACGACGGCGCCATGACCGTTGCCTTACACCACCATAAATGACGTTATGTCACTCTTAATCACTAGTTCAACGTAGGGACAGAGGGGGCCTGGCCGGTCATCCCATAACATTATAATGGACAGGCAGCCGTTCACAAGCAGTTGCATCTGGCATTGAAAGAAGCCCTCACTTGTCATCTGGAAACCATGGCATGCACAGTACGGCAAGATGTAGCTAGGCGGAAAACGTAAGAGAAAATCTGTGTCAATACCCAACCTTTAGGAAAAAATTCCAAAACAAAGACAAAGATTGTGGAAAGTAGTACACAAATGGAAGTGGACATACGTGACATTTTAAAGACATATTAGCATTGACCATGGGTACATATAGTGACACTCTACAAACGCAGAGAAACAGCAGTCGCAGTAAGGGTTAAAAAAAGGGCATGTCCACAGTGAGATGCTAATTCAGTTAAGAAGGCAGCATGAATGCACAAGCAAGAAAAAATGACATGGCAAACTGATACACAAAGCTATGTGGGCAAGCATAACATTTGAAAGAAAAAGAAATAACGGTCAACAAGGGTAACTTTAGTCATAGCCTGCAAACGCGAACAATGTGCAGTCTCTGTTATTGGAGGAAAATTACAACTGCGCAGAAAGATAATACTTCAGTTACATTGTCACAATTAGTGTTTGGTAATATAAAATTAAAACGCGGGTCGGTGTAGAGTCGTCAAAATTAAACTTACATGATCTTGACAGCCTCCATTGGTTTTGGCAAAGTCAGACAGCAAAGTGTTTGTATCAAAGAATCTTTATGAACTGATATTTCATGTTCCTTACAAACGTTTTTAAAATATAACCTTATCAAATGGTATTTTTTCCAAGCTTTCATTCCTTGCATAGCTTTTGAAGTTTCCCTTTCGCTCAAGGTCAAAAAACAATAGCCCCTTATGGATTGACTTGGATGCGGGGGCCTATTGATCTCGCAACCAAAAAAGCAAATCAACTGACCTTCATTAAGAAGGCAAATACATTCTCACTTTGCAACAACATATGAGCTTCCAATCATGAGAGCCGCTACTCCCATACGCCTCCAAAACCACTGTATCCACCAAACACTCCAGGTGGCCGCCTCAGATTTGAAAACATAGGACGCCAGTCTGATTTCAATATGAATCTGAAAACATTGTAACACATACGCAGGCATTGGTCGTCGTACATTGAGCACCAACTTCCACTGTACCGTATGAATTTGGTGGAAAACACCACCTTTTGAGTTTGCGCTGCCACATTCCATCCGAATCTAATTAAAGCTCACCCTCGGAAACATTATTTCATAAGTATAACAAGTGCATTGGTGTCTTGTTTTGTATGTGTTACCGGCGATGTCCGTGTACACCAAAACATGAACAAAAGATGGCGGAGGCAGCGAAGAAATCTGATGCACTTCACGCTGTTCCACAACCAATCAGTGAAAGTGCCACATGTCCACGGACATGACGCTACAGATTAGACAATCGATTTCTTGTCCGCGGAGCGAACAGTGAAGTGTGATCGTGGAGCGGACATAGATATCACTCATTTTTTCAGACCTACTATTTGATCGTTTTAAAGAAAACTACTGGACGGATTTTCACCAAATTTACAAAAGCCAGCTTTTGGGACCAATCCACTGCTCCTGCCACAAATTTGGTGAAAATCCGTCCAGCGGTTTGGGCTGTAGGCATGTGTAACATTTTTCCCCCATTTAGTCTCTGGGACTAAACATCACCAAACATTGCAAAAAAATTCAGAGTGGGCTATATACCTATTTTGCAAAGATTGGTGAGGATTCGTCCAGGGAGAATGAAGTTATAAGCCGCCCAAAAAGTGCTCTTCCTATAGAAACAGCAACTTAACCATAACTACGCGGCCACTATCGTGGGCGTGTAATATGGCTTAATGAGCACATAACCAATGTCTCCTCATAATATGGTGTTAAGCACCCATTCCAAGGGCTCGAACGAGTGTTAACGGCGGTGGGGCCCGAGTTAAGGCCCGAGCGAAGTGGGGAAATGGCCAATTTAAAGTATTTTCATTCCAGGAATGGTTCACCTCGTAGTGTCCCGTTAACAGAACAAATAGACTGTTCAAAGATGGCCGCCATGGGAAGGGAAGGCAGAGCTCTGTATGGAACTCTTCTTCCCTTTACATGGAGGCCTCATGCATGAGGAAAGAGGATAAATGAATCAGTGCCACCGCCGCAATGATGTAAGTGGGGAGGCAGGATTATTTAAAAAGAGGTTGTCATGGTGCATGCCCCCAGACTCCAGGACCAGACCAGCCTACCCCAGTTGCTGGCACCCATGGGGACCTTTAAGGCCCTCAAAGGTTGCCTCAAGACTTCCTGGAGTCAGTCCTGGTGCCGTTGGCACCAGGCTCATATTATTCCATCATGTAAAGCAGGTTGCAGGGAGCATGGAGACACAGATAGCCCAGCCTGAAGAACTGAGCCATACAGTCTAGCTTCGGGTTTGGCCAGAGGGACTACTTTACCTGGAACTACTTGTGCAGGGTGTGGCTGGAGGAACTACTTAACATGGGACTACTTGTGCAAGGCTATATAAACCACACCCTAAGGACAGAACACGCTTCGCATTATTCTGCACTCCTGCAGCGTAACGCTCACCGTGTCTGCTTAGCTCCAGTTTACCCAGACTTCAGCCACGCCCGCCTTGGGAACCACGAACCATCAGCACCTGTTTGAGAAAAGGAAAGGAAGAGAGAACAAGAACAAGAACAGAGGTTGAGTCCTTACCTGAGAAGTAGTCCATCCCAAAGGCTTTCCCTTCTGCCACTCTCAGGAATCGTTGCATCTGCAGAAAGGAAAAACAAGCATAGAAAGCCAATACTCACCCGGAGGCTGCATTCTTCCTGTAATCCATAGAAGCGGTTCACACAATCGGCACTCCGGAGTCACACCGCACCTGCAGAACAGAAAAGAAAACATCAGGTTAGTCACGCAAGGGAAAATAACAATTTCTAAATAAATTTCTACGCCGCGCTTTCGCGCTAATACTCACCTGCAGGAATTCTGCCCAGCTTTGCAGAGAGGAGTCAATCCTTCCTCTGGCACCCCCAAACCGCACCTGCAAAGGAATAAGCGCAATAGTGAGAACTTTGGCAACAAAGAACATTTAAGCAAAGAGAATCTGCCATTAAAACACCTAAGGTGAGGCATAAGCAGAGGGGAGCACTAGGAGGTTACGGGAGGTGGGAGTCTAGCCCGCCCATCACTGCTGGTTAACATCTAGTTTCAACATTCTAGGCAAACGCCCACTCGTGAAAGAAGTAGTGAGACAGAGAAGACACGTGCAGGCATTCATCGCTCAGCTTCGTGTGACGCCCCCGTGGAGACCAGGTAAGCGTAACATAGGTCTGGGATGGGGGAAGATGGCGGGCAGTGGAAGCATCCATCAGGTGGCTTGGAACACAAGCTAACATCAGGAGATTTGGCCTGCGTTCCTAGCCTCCTGATTGGCTGGCTCCCCTGCCATGGGTGCTAATATTCTTTGATTACTATTCAAACTCTATCACTCCATTTTATTGAAAAACACTGCAAATATATATAGAAACATTGCCAAACCATTTATTGATTAAAACATCACAGCATAAGGATTACAGTAGGGAGTGGTAGCTCCTGCTGTTCTTCATTTTTTTGCTAGGAGATCAAAGTGAATATGCAATGTTAAAGGTACATAAGGGGAGTAAGGATAGCTCACGGGCAACACGTTTGTCTAGGAAGCAAGACAGCGCTGTGCAGCAAAGGTTTGAATTCTAATCCCAAGCTTAGAAACCACTCAGTGGTATTAAGCACGTTATAAAAGACAAATAAAATAAAAATAAATAAGGAACAATACACAGGGGGTCCAGGGATATCATTTGGGGGAAGCCAGGGATTGCAAGTGTGACCCCTTAGGGCCGCAGTGGAAATCCCTGGGGACTCCCTTGCGACCCCAATTTAAGGAAAAAAGAAAATCCTTGTTTTGGTGGAAAAAACAGAAGCTCCTGGTGTAGCGTTGTCCCCTGCAGTGTAGGAGGTCCCATCACACCAGGTCTGGTGATTCCACGGGCCATTGCTCACCCATTAGGGTGAAGGCTGGGTTGCGGAGGCGCGCAGTAGAGGTTGGCATTGGAGCTGATTGTGACAGATGGCACATGTCACATGCCACGTTCAACTCCAAGCCCTTCTGCCTCGACTTCCTTGCAGCTCTCATACAGGAACCAGGAAGCTCAGGCAGATTCCTGGTTCCTGTTTGTGAGCAGCATGGAGGAGCCGAGGGTGGCCTCGAAGGATGGGTTGAAGCTGCAAGAAAACGGTAAGAAGGTCTTTTTTAAAAAAAATGTTATGTGTATTTTGCATGTGTGAAGTGCATGTCAGGTGCATGTATGATGTGAATGGTGGGTGAATGAGGAGTAATATGATGTGATTTTTGTTTTTGAATGTCTGGGTGGGTGGGTGCCTGTTTAGAGAATGCAAAGAGTATATGTACGAGAAGTTGTGATTGAGTGACTGGTGGGTGAAGGAGTATGCATGTCATGGTGTGATTGTGAATGTTGAACGGTGGGTGAAAGGGGATGCATGTGTGCATGTGTGTGTAAGGCGCTGGGAAACTGGGGATCTCTAGAGCATTTTTGCCACATCATTTATTGACTTTGCATGTTTTACTGGTGTTTTTGGGCAGAGCCAAGTTCATGTGTGTATTTAACCAGCTAGACTGGCACTTTGGTGCAGTCATTCTAGCCATTGCTTACTGTGGCATGACATTTATTACTCAGCATCTTTAAAAAAGCAAGCATGATAAGTAGTCTTAACTTGCTAGACTGATGTTTTGGTGTAGCGGCCTGTATATTTTTTACTGTAGCATGACCTTTTGAAAACTGAGCATCTATGATGAATCAAGCGAGATAAGTGTTCTTATGGGTCTGGACTCACTTACATTGAAACCAGATTGTTATGTTAAGAAAATTTGTATAGAGCACAGTCACCCGAAAGTTTCATGGCGCTGAGAGAGGGAGGAAGAACAACTGGCAATCCCCATCTAAAACAAATACGTCTTCAGAAACATTCTAATCACCAAATGATTAGGAAGACATTTTAGCAAGAACGGCAGAGTGTTCCACAATTGGGCTGCAGCCACAGAAAATGCCAGCCTCCAATGCGGGAACGGCAAAAAACGGCACGCAGAGCAGGCCAGCAGAAGCTGATCGCAGTGCTCGATTTGGACAATAGTGGGTACATTTAGCCCACAGGTATTGTGCTCCTTCATCATGCAAGGCACAGTGAACCAAACAGAGTGCCTTAAATTAAATGCGTTGGGCAGCCAATGTAGAGAACTCAAAACAGGGGAGATATGCGCCCCTTAGGTGGATCCTGTCGCGACTCATGCAGCCAGATTTTGAAAACGCTGGAGCCTCTGGACACAACCCTTAGGCTGGGTCAAGTATAATGAATTACAGTAGTCCATCCAGCTCACAACAAAAGCTGCTACCACCGGGGGCCTTAGCTTCACAGGTAGGAAGGGGAGTATCTTCCGTAGTATTTCGAGATGATAGTGACTGGCTTTACAGACTGCAGACACCTGCGCATCCATTGTAAGGGTGGAAGAAATAACCACTCCCACATTTTTAACCGTAGCAGCTGGAACGGGAAGCAGGCCCAGAGAAGACGGCCAGAACGAGGACACCCAGAGTGCAGTATCAGGGGGAGATCCCACCACCATCACCTCCATCTTGTCTCCATTTAACTTCAGCCAATTGTGGTTCATCCAGTCTCCCTCAGCAGACAGGCACCGCTGCAGGCACGATGACACCTTAGCCTGATCAAGATCTAATCGGATCAGAATGTGAGTGTCATCGGCATATGGGTAGCACCTCATACCGAAGGAGCGGATGAGACACAACAATGGCCAAATATAGATGTTAAAAAGAATAGGAGACAAGGCGGAGCCCTGGGGAACCCCACAACCAAGGGAATAAAGATATGACAGAAAAGTGATAAGTGAGATACTTTGAGATATGTCAGCCAGAAAAGAAGTGAACCAGGCCAATACTTGGCCAGAGATTCCAACCTGGGCGAGACGGGCCAGCAGGGTTGGGTTGTCCACGATGTCAAAAGCCACTGAAAGATCTAATAAAATCACGGCGCCCACCCCCCCTGCATCGACCAGCATAGCCATATCATCCTAGACTGACACCAGAACACTTTCTGTACCTCGTCGTGCCTAAAGCCTGATTGAGCGGGGTCAAAGATGTCAGATGACCCCATGAAGGATGACAAAAGAGGAGAGATCAAAGACTCCAACGTTTTCATGAAAACTGGTGAAATAGGTTGGAAATTAGAGGGGTGTGCAAGATAAAGATAAGGCTTTTTTAAAAGGGGAATCACTGTTGCTACCTTCAGTTCCTGAGGGATAAGGCCCATCTGACAAGAGGCATTGATTGCATCTGTGATCTCACTTAGTAGATCAAGGTAAATGTCTTTCAATACTGTCAGTGGGACCAAATCAATTGGAGCCGCTGATTTAAGATGACAAATAGCATCGGAAATCTCCAGCTCAGTAAACTCAGGAAAGAAAAAACATCTTGCGGTAGCTCCCGCCCTATTCACCACTGATGGCTCCTGTGCAGGGGCAGACATCAGCGCCGCTGCTGATATACATACCCGAATATTTTTGTAATAAAAAATTGAGACAAAGAATCGCAAGGTTCCTGAGAAGGGCTCACAGTGGACTCAAGGTAAGCTGTGGAAGTCACTGAAAACAATTCTTTGGATTTGCATAAGGCTTGCTCAACTTTCTGCACCCAATATGACCTCTATGTGGCCAGAATGGCAGCAGAACAGGCAGCTGCACAGACCCTATATTGAGATCTAAGACATAGGTCGTAAGCAGTCTGCCATTTCCGCACAGCCCGTTTTAGCTCAAGTCGAGCCAGTTTGAGCTGCTCAGAAAAAAAGGCTTGGACGGGAGCCTCTGCAGCTGAATTAACCTTAAGGGGGCCATCACATCAGCTGCTTCACGCTAAGAGCGAGACAGCACAGAGAGGTCGAGCACCAAGGCCACATCACATTTGGCTCTGACCAAGTACACAAGAGCCTGGCGGTCAGCTGTACGCCAACTGTGCTGCCTGACTTCAGGAGGAAAACTCCTCTATGACCTCAGTGCCATATTAAGTGTAAAGGTCAGAAGATGATGGTCAGAACACAGCACGGGCTCCGCCGGCCAAATAGTACGTTGGATTTCCCTGGCCAAAATCAGATTGAGCGTGTTCCCCAGCTTATGGGCGGTTTCAGATACAAATTGATTTAGATCTAAATTAGCCAAGTCATAAAAAAAAGTCCAAAGCTAGGACGATGGGACTAATCTCAATAATAATGCTTCCATAGCTAACGTATAGGAAGGTGGCAGCTGAGTAACCACCCAATTGGATTTAAAAATCATCACCACCCCACCACCTATTTGATAGGAGACACAGTCGAAATTAATGATTTTATAGACAGCAGGAATAGCCTGCACCAATGCAGGTGCTGAGCATTCACATAGCCAGGTTTGAGTCAGACACAGTACATCCGGCTTACTTTCAGATATCCGGTCTACTTCAACAGCATGAGCTGGCAATGAGCGAGTATTAAGCAGCATGATGAACATACCTCCCCAATTCTGCCCATAAATGGATGCTTTAGGTAGGGAGGCTGGCAAACTAGAAACAGGGCAGCACTCAAACCCTTGAGGCAGTTGTAAGTCAAAAGGTGCTAAGTTTACAAGAGCCTGTCTGGTGAAACGTATAGTTCCATCTAGCCCGTCCATAGCACGGACGGGCACAGACAGGCTTGCCTTAAGCATGCCTTTGCCGTGCTGACGGCGCGTCAGCTGCGTGGGCCTTGGAACCGGCACATAAATGCCATGAATAGATGACAACGAGGCGTGAGAACGCCTACGCCAGAAACAGAAAGAGGACTGCCAGCTGAAGGCGTCATCCTAAATCAGCTTTCAAACAAGACGGCACACTATCATTAGCACTTCACACATAGAATAGTAAAAACATCAAGGGTATAACCCAACAATAAAATAATAGTTCCGTTATAGCGGACGGTGAGTGGCTTTAAATGGTAGCCTCACAGAAGGCAACCTCACCACTCACTAATGCGCAGACGGTGGAACCGGCACATAAATGCTGTGAATAGATGACAACGAGGTGTGAGAATGCCTATGCCAGAAACAGAAAGAGGACTGCCCACTGAAGGCGGCATCCTACGTCAGCTTTCAAACAAGACAGCACACTATCATTAGCACTTCACACGTAGAATAGTAAAAACATCTAGGGTATAACCCAACAATAAAATAATAGTTCAGTTATAGCGGACGGTGAGTGGCTTTAAATGGTAGCCTCACAGAAGGCAACCTCACCTCTCATTAATGCGCAGGCGATGGAACCAGCACATAAATGCTGTGAATAGATGACAACGAGGCGTGCGATGCGCCTATGCCAGAAACAGAAAGAGGACTGCCCACTGAAGGCGGCATCCTAAGTCAGCTTTCAATCAAGACAGCACACTATCATTAGCACTTCACACATCGAATAGTAAAAATATAAAGGGTATAAACCAACAATAAAATAATAGTTCAGTAATAGCTGCCGCCAAGTGGCTTTAAATGGTAGCCTCACAGAAGGCAACCTCACCTCTCACTAATGTGCGGGCGATGGAACCGGCACATAAATGCTGTGAATAGATGACGAGGCGTGAGAATGCCTACACCAGAAACAGAAAGAGGACTTCCCGCTGAAGGCGACGTCCTAAATCAGCTTTCAAACAAGACAGCATAATATCATTAGCACTTCACACGTAGAATAGTAAAAACATCAAGGGTATAACCCAACAGTAAAATAATAGTTCAGTAATAGCTGCCCCCGAGTGGCTTTAAATGGTAGCCTCACAGAAGGCAACCTCACCTCTCACTCCGTTTGGACAGATTTTCCTATTGTGACATGTCAATTTTTAATGGCCAAACCAACAGGAGTATGTTCTTACATAGGAGAACTGGCATATATTGGCAGAGCCAGTTTTACGCCCATTACCAGTAATGATACGATAAAAAACATTTTAAAACGCACATGAGTATGGTCTTATATGGAAATACTAGCATATGTTGGTGCAGCCAGCATGGAAATGTATGGGCACAGCCAGCATGGAAATGTTTTTTTAAACTGGCATATATTGCAGGGATTGGAATGATAATGCATTGGGAAATGTCCTGTGCACTTTTGGTGACTTGCATTTATTTTACTTTTTTACATGATTTACCCTACACCCTACAAAACCGATTGTTAGCCTTTTACCCGCATTGATGGCTTTTTACCCACATTTTCACAGAAAGTGTGCTGTGTAATGGATCCTTTTAACCCATTATTCAAATGATTTTCTCAGGGAAGGGAGAATAATCTCCCCTGACATGCCAACCCATTTTAATTAGTTCGGACTCCCTTGCTATGCTTGGTCGCAATTGCATACTTGTGGCAAATATTTACACCCTCCTTAAAACAACTCATCAGCCAACACTTATGGCTGGTGTATTTGTGGACCAAGCACTTTGCCTTCTTTTTATGCTAGGTGAAAGTTTGAGCTTTGATTTAAAAACATATTTACTTCTTTCACTTGCAGTAGTGCATGACCCTGCAGCGGCATAACCATCATGGATATTGCGCACATGTGGTGCGCCGCCCTGGGGTGTGGTGTGCCCTGTGCTTTGTTAAGGAGCTTGGGGTGGCTCCCACAGTGTGGCTCACAAGGGGGGCACCAAATTATGTGTTAGGCCATTGGGCACCACTGGGGATGACAAAGGGGCAGTGTGCGGTGCGTGCCTTGAAGTCTGTCAGTGAGTCCCCCATTTATAAGCGAATTGTGGGTGTTTTCAATCTAAAATAACTGTGTGGTGCCACGGATTTATGTGTGCAGCAATAATAGTACATTAAATGGTGGTGGCTTTTTAAGTCCTCTGGCACCCAGTATTGTGCTTAAATAATTAAAAAAACCATGGGGGTCTTAGGTATATTGAAAGAATGTTTCTCAGAGATTATACTCCAGCAAAGATAACATTATCAGGTGCACCCCCCTGGGTGCATGTAGACCACTCTAATAGGTTTCTTCTATCTTAGTGGTAGCTGACTCATAAATATATTTATACCCAGGGAATTTTGTTGATACTAAATACTGGTAATGATTTAATTTTCAGGCCTTGCTCGTGCAGCATTTTGCTCCTGGATAAACAGCACTGCACGCCTCCCCAGGTCAGTGCTCTTTTGTGTAGTTTAACACAGCAACGCCACAGATAACTAGTACTTTTGTGTCCATTGATCTATATATGTTTTATACACTAGCTGTGGCCTACATCAGAGATTTCGGTTACCCTGTTACAAGTACTGCATTATGTATGTTTTACATATAGACCCCACGTCAATGTGGAAACTGATGTTACCCAAGGGGTCATCAGGAGATTGTGGGTAAACTGCTGGTACTACCAGCGTCTTACTGGCAATCTCAGTTTACCGTTTGCGCCACCCGATATCCTGGTACTGCCAGGATATTACGGACGGCAGAGAAACAGTAAGTTCCTAATCCCATGAAGTCCTATTGGACTCCATGGGATGGAAACCGCTGAAGCACTGGCACTGTTGTTAATGGTGCCGGTGCTTCTGTGAATTATCTGCCAGTAAGGGTCGAACTACCGGCAGGACAGGCACGACCATAGTTCACTGCCCCTACCGGTAGACTCATAGTATGCCGGCCCAGAAAAGGTGTCAGTACATGTTGTTACCAGCACCTTTTTCCAGACCGGCATACTTGTAATGCAGCCCAGAGTCTGTAATTCTAACACTTGGAGAAAAATCCTGAAATCTGAAGGCACCTATTCAAAGATATTCATCAACACTCGTAGCTCAATTAAGTGAATCAGGGAAGCTAGTGTGCAAAGAATTGGAGGAAGCCGCTCTCACTGGACTGAAGGCAGACAATCTGACGAATCTCTGAAAGCTGTGGCATAAAAGCAAACATGTTAAAGTTGTGCTTATAGAGAGTTCAGGCAGTAACAGAGGGAGAATATCACTATGTCACATATCAGAGTGGCACAAAGATAGAGAAACATGCAATAACTCAAATAACTCGAAATACTTTCAATGGCAACCAGGAACACATAAAGTATGACATTGGAACTGGATGCCTATCAACTAAAATAGGGGGCGTTCAAGGCAAAGCAGGATCCTCAGTATATGTGTCAGAGAAAGACATTCATGTGAAAGAAAAGCAACTTCAAGCGAAGCAGCTGGATCAGTATACCTTTAAGGCATTTCCATCAATATTTACAGACGTCACAAATGTATGAGTATATATGTCAATGGTTTGCACATTTGTGGCTGCCCTTTTTCAAAATGGTTTATGAGATGCACATGGTTTGAGAGAAGACAATGGTTGACTGTACAATCAACCAACCACCTCTGTATACAAGCGTAGCCTTTCTGGAGAAAAATGTGTCCAGCAGCTGTGTCTGAAGAAGGAGTGGCCACTTGTGGGTAGGCTTGGCCCAAATCTGTGATATTCCTTATGGAGTTCCGGTCTTCCAGAGAAGAGCGAGAGTGTGAATTGGACATTTTGGTTGGGTATAGCTACAGGAAACCTGAATGTCCAACATGACTCAATAATGAGGACTCAGTAGTTTGGCAAAGGGAAGTCTGTTTAATAACAAGTACATCAAACAGGGAAGCTGTTAGGAATCAGCATTGTTGCGACCACCCGTCTCGCTCCGACTTCCTCGAACCTCAGTTGAACAGCAACCTTTATGCATAAAACACATCATCATTGACATCTAATTCTACAAAAAACTCGACATACAATATAATTGGTTAGGAAAGATAACTTAAGTATAGGTGCTATATCTGTATATGATAATCGAGCATGCAGATTGGATTATTCTTATTGGGTGGGCGTCTACGCCCCTCCCTCTACATCACACGTGATAGACGTCACTACAAGTACGACGTCTCATTGGTTCTACGATATATAGGACCCTAGATAACTTGGTCCATTGTGATTGGGCAGGTTACACCCCTAGACATAAATTTCCACTTTTAATTAGCAGCATGCAGAATGGACACCCAGTTGCCTGGTTTCCCAAGTTTCACTGACTCCCTTCCATCAATCAGTATCTTGGGGCTATGTGTCAATTAGTTGGCTGGGCATGGTCTCGAAACTGCAGCCTCTTATCTGGAGAAGTTATGGCACCCTTGGATCTGGGTGACATCAGATGTTGGTAATTCTTTGCGCCTGTCTTGGCCACATGTCTTTTCACTGTGAATCTGCTTCAGTTTCCAGCTTTTACTTTATTTAATTCTGTTTTTGGCCTCGCCACCTGCATGGTCCTCCCTTATCTTGACCTTCACGAGGCAGGCTGGTATGCTCTGAAGTTTGAGTCTTGTTAGCTGACGCTCTCCTCCCTTTCTCTGGATGACCTTGATTTCCTAGGAATGAGCCCCTCTTTGTTGAGTTTCGATTCCGCTCATTCTCTTGACTCTGGCTGGGTTTATGAAACTTGGCCTGTTAGGCCTCTGGAAGCCTGGGTACATTTCTGCTTTACAAAATGGAGTCACACTTGTATAGCGTGCCTTATTGAGGCAGATATAGTTGGCGCTTGCCGCTCTATTCTTCTACTAAGCATTGCAAGCAGTATTGTTTTCTTTAGCTTCTTGCGTTCCAAACCTATTTACACACGTTTAACTGGTCGGTTGCTTCCCTCTTGTCTCGTAGCAACGTTTCCTCATGTTTTAACATCGTCTCTTCTCTGTGTCCATTACATTTATTTTCATAGCTACTTGCTATCTTCGATGGCTGTTTTTGTTCATTCGCAAGTATGTCCAGGCCCTTGTGTCTTTTCCACTGGCCTTCCATTAAGGCTCTTTGGGTCTCTTCATGGACTGTCTGTAGGTACTCTTAGTTTTGTATCAGTGGGTGGTACGACTGTCTGAAAGGGTACCGTGCTGGCCAGGGTTGCCTGGTTATGGGTGCTTCAACAGGTATGGATCTTCTGATGCACACTTGGAAGAGCCCCGGTGCAGCTCTTTGTTGGTTAATTTTTTCCTCATACGTCTCATACCTTGGCGAGTACTCTCCTGGTACCTCGAAATGAGGGGCAGGGGTGCAGGCCGTGTCTGGGATCTCCTCTACAACCACATTGCATTTTCTTCAATATAGGCTTTCAGCATAATCCCCTGGTTAGAATTCCTGCTACGAAATACCTCGATGGGGCTTGGTTTATGAGGCGTTTATCTGGTCACAGAGTCAAGGTGCACAGGCTGCTGTGGGGCAGTCACCTTCAAAGTAAGTGATCAGCTAGAAGGTAGGATGTTTCTGATTCTCAATGCATTCCCACAGGTACCACAAGATCATCTTCATATCTTAAAATGGGGCAAATACATGATGTGTAGCTGATCTTACTGACCCTATGGACCTTCCCATTCAAAAAATGTTGAAATGTTGCCTGCTTGCTTGTGTAAAATATAGCACAGATAGCCTTTAGTCCTGTCAGCAAGCAAAGTTCCTTGGTGCCTCAAAACCTTCTGGGAGGGTGGGCCATTATACAGTGAGTGCAAAGACCCTGGGCCTTGTGATCTGGTTGTTATTGAGTGGCAGGTACATCGCCCATGGTAGCTGACACCTATGGTCAGGGTCGGATTGGCCCTTCGGTCTTTCAGCCCATAGCCGGGCCGAAATCGTCCCTGGGTTGTGGGGGCCGGTTTCTGGCTATGCCATGCCTGGGCTGGTTTGGAGGAAAAAAGAAAAAAAAAAGATATGTATTTTTTTCAATTTTTTTTTTCAAAATTCCTTTCATCCTTCTTAAATCGATAAATGAGTACCAGCACAGGTTGGGTGATATTGTATGCATATTTGTTCTATATAAAAAAGTGCTTAAACATAATTGCTATAGAATAACATATTATCATTTGGCCTTGGACGTCTGCTTGGATTCACTGCAATTTAGTGTACTTAGGAACAACGCTATTTGATGCCACTTCCTGTTTTGTCAAGGGGTGAAAGGTTGTGTGTCATCGCTTCCCGGGATGTCACTTTGGGGTGGGGTGAAATGACATCACTTCCGGTGATGTCATCAGAGGTCAAGGTTGTGAGGTGAGGGGTGGGAACCTTTTTTGAGGCAAGGGGTGAGACACTTTTTTTGGGTGACCGGCCCTATTTCTTGTCCCAGTCCAGTCCTGCCTATAGTTCTCCTCACCAGCCACCATGAAAGAAACAGTGAAGAGTCATCACACCACGTTTATGCAACTGGCTTTGACATAAACACGGAATGCTGCTTCTGGACTAGTATGACTTTCCAGTTGTTGTTTTAGTCAGTAGACAAATGAAAGATACCATTGCCATTGTTGGCAATACCCTTTGTAAATTGACTGCACTCTAAACCCCTCCACAACTAAGACATGGAACGTTGGTGGTTGTGGATCACACTACTAGATACCCTACTGCATTGTCCTTGACGAGCATTAATTCCTACTAGTAGTGCAGGTGCGTTTTACTCCCAGGCTCTCACTTTTCCAAATCTTTCGAAACCCAACAATACATACATTTTACATGGCTTAACTCCATTCCACATTACTGAATATTCTACTTTTAAACATCTAGCTAGTATATGACAACAGCGTGCACACCTTTTCTGGCATCCACCTTTGTGTAAAATGAAAAATGCTCTGGTTGGACCTTATGTAGGTTATCTTTTCTTGAAACATGGTTTGCTAACAAACTTCATCCAAAAACCATAGCAATGAGCCCAATCAACACTCTTCTCCAAATGGCAGCTAGGAATTGTATCGTTATCAACAGCCTTGGCATCTTAGTGAAGAGACCCCGGATTGGAATATGTATTTACCTGACAAATGCTAAATATATTTTATAGGATACTTTTCATATTTTATTTGGAAAAATATTATTAGTTTTGATTACATTTGTAATCTGCTTTGTGACATTTTTTACTATTATTTAAGACATTTTCGATAGTCTTTTTCATAATAAAGTAGGACAGTATGAGATTCGCCTTACAGATGTGTCAATTCTGCTATGCTGAAAGAACACTTTGGCCCGAATCAGCTTAATTCACTTTTGCGCAAATTAAATCTGACGATCTCTAGTTAATAGAACTGGGAACTATAACATGCATAGTCAGAAGGTGGCAGGTGCCTAGAATGAGGGGCTGTACACGGATGTATGCCTCCTTAGGAATGTTGGAACGTTGGCCTCACCTCCCTTGCAATGAGGCTAGATATGAAGTTTCAGTACCAATCTGCTGTCCCCTACTGATGGCACTGAGGTCACTACCTTCCATTTCTATGCCGTACTTCGCACCCTCTCTACAACTGAGTGTTGGCTCACTCTACCAGGGAGTAAACTGGTATGAGTGTAACGTGTGTATTCCTGCCGTCCTGCCGGATATGTCTTCCTGATTAAACTTAAAGGCACAGAGCTTTTCTTGCAGAAATCACTGCATACTGTGTGATCAGCCAGTCACTATTATCACATGCCAAGAAGTGCCAATACGCAAAACAAAGTTAAAGATGGTATAGAATCTCGCTCTGCTCTGGCGCAGACTAGTTCTTTTGCCGGACCTTTGCGCTGGTGCTTCGCGCCATCAGCTTTTTTTTTTAGCACGTCCTTCTTCCTGATTACACTTAAGGGCACAGAGCCTATCTTGCAGAAATTACTGCCTACCTTGTAAACAGCCACTATTGTCACATGCCAAGCAGTGCCAATTCACAAAACAAAGTTAAAGCCGGTATAGAATCTTGCTCTGCTCTGATGCAGACTGGTCCTTTTCTAACATTTGTAAAAGAAAAATATGCAGTACCTAAAAATGAACCACCAATAGATCTAGGTAATAAGGGGGATAACACAGGAAATGAGTGATGTGATATGGGCAATAGGTAGAGCAAAAGCCTCTAGGGCCCCAGGTACAGACAACATTCTCCGGTGGTTATTAAAGAGAATGCTGATATATGGGCGACTCCGCTGTGGAATCTGTTTCAACACATTTACTTTCTGGAACACACCCCAAATACTTGGAAACAATCATTAATTGTTCCAATCTATAAGAAAAGGGATACATTGAGCCAGAACAACTTTAGGCCCATCTAACTTCTAGATTCCATGAGCAAGATATTTGTAACCTTACAGTTGAGGGACCTTAAAAGAGAGATTAGTAAACTTCATCTCTTATCTGAATCTCAAGTAGGATTTCAAGCGGGGATGAGCACCCTTCCTAACGCATTTACCTTGGCCTACATGAGAGCAACGGTCAAAAAAAGTTGATTGGTACAGTATATATGGCCTCAATTGACATGACTCGCGAATTTGACACTGTTAGTCGTAGTCGATTGTGGTCAAAGCTCCAACAAGCAGGGGTCTCTGCTAGCTTGGTAAAAATGCTGGCCCTGTTACATACAAATACCTTGGAAAGAGTGAGGTTAGAGAGGGGAGGGGCCACGACAGAACTGGTTTGAATACATGTGGGGTTAAGTCAGGGATGCGTCGTGGCTCCCACATTGTACAATATGTACATGGCAGATGTAGCAGAGATCTGTGTGGGGGGGAGACACTAATCCAGTCAGACTAGGATCGGCAACACAAGATTAGATATCTTTTGCCAATGGCGTAGTTCTGTTTGATCTTATCCCCCTGGGATTACAACGGAAACTGTCACTGTTCCATATATAAACCATCAAGAACAATCTTAAAGTAAATTAATCCAAATCTAGAGTGTGTGTATTCTCAATGAGGAGCAATCCAAAAACAGTGAAATGGCAAGTGGGAGATGAGCCATTGGAGCGAGTATCCGCCTTGACCTATTTGGGATACGAAGTTAAAAACTCCATATCCCTAGACGGAGGGATAAAATAACTAACCACTAAATTTCATCCACTACTCACAAAAATGAGTCTTGTAAACATGCAGTTATGCACTTTTTCGCTGGCTCCACTGATTAAGTTTTACCTAATGTAAGTGGAACCGATGATATTGTAGGGGCTGGACATCATCCTAAACGATCTAGGAAAACATTTAAACATAATCCAAGGTAAACTCTGGAAAGAGACCATGGGTTGGCAAAATCAGTACCAAATGCCGTGATACGGCACAAGTTTGTGTTAATTTCACTTGCCACTAGAGCAACATGGAGGAAATTAACAGCCCACGCAAACTTTCTAAATCCTCCTTTGGATTCCCTGTATGAAAAATGGGGCAAAGTAATAACACGTACTTCGGGAAATCCAATAAACATACTGAAGGCTGAGATGAGCAATCTATTAAGCAAAACTGGCTCATCAAAAGAGGAGTTAACAATGAATGAAGCCAAAGTAAAGAGAAAGTTGTTTCAACATGACTGGGGGGAAAACATCAAAAGAATTAGCAAAGAATAGCTTGTATCGCGAATACTCAAAACAGGTGTACAAAAGCACACAGGTTTCCAAATATCTGCTCATTTTCCCGTGCCCAAGAAGGAAATCATTATATCTCTGTTTTCAATTCAATGAAATGGGCACCCTTGAGAGAGTGGGAAACTGGAAAGTGGGTGCAGAAAACCGAAGCTGTAGGCTATGTAGCACTGCTGAGCTTAAAGAAACGACACAACATCTGGGCATAGGCTGTAATGCCTTAAAGGAAGAGAGGGTAAGATACTTAGGTATAAAGCACGGCAGCAAAGCCCTGTGGATTAGACTGATGGGTGGACAAGCACAGAGTCCCACCCTAGCACTTTATGACTTCCTATAAAAAATTCTGGAGAAGTTAGGAAAGGCAGCACTGGAACAACAAACCCAAAAAATGGCTTAGTTTTGTAACGGTTTGTAACGGTGTAATGTGAGCTGCAAGTTTTCTCATTTTCCTTCTTGTCTGTATTCTTCTGGGGTTTTTTTCTCCCCGTTAGAACCCATATTTTTAAGTGTGCAAATGTAAAAGAACAGTTATATTTCTTAATTATTTATATATCTTTTTATACATCTTGGGGATCATTACGACCCTGGCGGTAGGGGGTTAAAGGGGCCGGTAGAGCTGCTGGCCCCGTTAACCCCCTACCGCCTCATTATGAGGTTTGCTTGCGGGACCCGGTAAGGATGCCTGGTTTTACCTTGTTTTACCAGGCATCCTTAGCGGGTCCCGCAAGCAGACCAGCATGCTAACAACGGGCCTGTCATTAATGGGCCCGTTGTTAGCATGCTGCCCATTCCCTATGGGGGCTCGAATGGGAATGGGGATGGGTTCCTGGAATGGGGAAATACTGGGCCCTCCAAGGTCGGAATGGCTCGGTATTTTCCCATTTCAGGAACCCGGACCTGGTATCTGGAATGGGGGTAACCATGCCGCAAATAGCCATAAATGAAGGTGTATATATACATGCATTTGTATGGTCAGATCACCAGGAACCTGAAATGTATATATGGGATCAAGTATTCCCTACTGTACATTATAATGATATTGCAATTCACTGACGAGATTTGTGACTAAATAAAATAATGAGGCTGAAGGCCAAGTTTCTTTATAAAGTCACAGAACTCCAAGGGGATTTGCAAGATTCTCTGTGTGCATGCTAGTGATTTGTTATTCCTTATAATATATGGCCACACACTGTCATTTCTGTATTGGAGTGATTTAGCAGCATTACAAAGTTATTGCCTTGTCTCTGTTACAAATTATATTAGCTATGTTCGGTGACAATATGTTTGCAGTGAAGGTTACGTTTATGAGATTAGCTTTTACCTTTGGAACGCATGAGATAAGGGGATTCACCAAGCCGCTGGACTGTCAGAATGACAGACTTTAGGAGTTTGACTGTGGAGGGAGAAATTACACTTGTCCAGGAACTACTTTTTTTTCAAACATTAGTTTCGGGGCATTGTCTCCATCATAGCATGGTGAGGTAACACACATTTACTCGTTGAAATAATGGCTCCAGTCGAATTGCCAGTTCTGTAGTGTCATCGTTGAAGCAAGGTTGGCTCTACAGATCCATAGAGGAAAAGAGAATTACTCCCCTGTAGGAAATGGGGATTCTGGGTATTTGCTCAGGAACAAAAACAACATTTCCCTTGAATGAAATAGGGATTCTGGAGATTCACCCATGGACAAGAAGCCTGTCAATTGTAGAAAAAGATGGATTGGGGGATTCGACAAAGGTCAAAGAATCTGCTACATGTGAAATTAATGAGCTCTAGGGATCAACAGGGAGACGGGTAACCTGTCAATAAAATGTCCAAATTTTGCCAGTAAGGGCAATGCAAACACATGTTTATTGTTGTTCTTGAAGAATTGGTTCTGATGATTAGCAAAGAGGCGGCACGCTGGTCACCTATCAGAAGGATTGATTCTGGGGTGTGGGACCAGGATAAACAGATATTTGTAGGTTGGATGGTGAGAGGTATATACCAGAGCCAGAGAAATTGCTTTTTTGCAGGAAGAATGTGTTCTATGGATTTAATCAGGAATTGGGAGCTTATAAGGAACACACTGGAATCATGGCTGTACGTTTAATGAATCAAGCTGCGCTCCCTCAGCACCCTACTCAACCAACCACAATCAGAGACAGTTTGAGTGCCTCTGCAATGTACTCCTAGCTTACAAATGAGAAGCCTAGTCTAGCTCATAACTTATCTCTGCCAAATGTGCCTGGGATGAATGACCCACAATTACAACAAAATTAAGAATACAAAATAAAATAAAGATCAATAATGGATTAATGAGATCAAGAAAGGGAATACATTCTGTAACTTGTGGGCAGGATGATTTCTGGGATTCACTTACCCAGGTATATAAAACATGTCACTCAGAGGAACAACCTGTTATGTTCCTTCAAACATGTTACCTTTAGTAAGGACAGGTTCTGGAGAGTCATTCAAGGATATAAAAAAGATAAACTGTAGCAAATGCCGGAAAAACTGTTCACCCTAGAAAAGTTGGCTTCATGCAGGAGGTATGAAGGGTCTTCCATATGAAGAAAGAATGGGACTAGGCATGGGTTCATGCAGGTATGAAGGGTCTTCCATATGAAGAAAGAATGGGACTAGGCATTCCCTCTAGAGGCTTTGGATTTTGCCTATACAAAAGTTGGCTGTTTCAGGATTTACTCTGGGAAATAGTGCTGGTAACATGTAGAAAGGATGATTTCTGGTGATTATGCAAATCAGTTAGGTTGGCAAGTTAAGTGTTTGCCTTAGACATGTGTCTTAGCCTAGAGGACACAGGTGTAAAGCCCAGTAAACCCAACTCAGCTCTTCACCAGTCTGAGGTCTATAAATTGAGTACCAATAAAATGGATAACAACAACACCTACTACTACATGGCTTGGAGATAGGGCCGGTATTAGCAGCGAGAGAGACTCGGGCAGCAAAACAAAAAGGTGGCATCTCTCCTCCCCCCGTGTGCCCCATGTCTTGCCAGGGGAGTGCCACATTTTTTTATATGCACTGATATGCAAGCATCAGAGCCCTATTATTATTAAATGTGCCCCACTACCGAGAACGGGGTGAATTTAATTTCAACAGGGTACCTGCCGCACCTTCTCCCCCCACGCCAGCTTGGGTGAGACCTTGAACGACTCTCCCGAGCTGGTGTGATGGAGGGCTAATGGCACCCCAGGCGGTTGCACTGGATGAGCTCAGTGGATCATGAAAATCTTTCACCTCGAATAGTCATTAGGGCCAATAAGACTGGAAAGGAACACATGATGTCACAAAATAACAGATCTTCCTCTGTTTGAGAATTGATGGATTTAAAGCTGTGCCTTGGAACACGTGATTTAGGAACTGTCACAGGTATCAAGTTCCATATCAACACCACCCTTAATTAAGAGAGGATGCACTTATGAGAATTGCATTGGGATGCTTAATGTAACACCCCATCCTTTGGAAGTTTCAAGTCAGGGATTTAAGATTCCTGTGCTTTTTGATCTCTTTCTGAAGGCCTTTCATTGAGGTTGTTGTGTTTACCTGATAATCCATTCTTTGGTCCCTCCCAAAGGGTGTGAACTCTTTGAGTGACTTTGGATGCTCGGCCAATGCAGTGTCTAAACTATTAGAGGAAATGCTGCTCTTTATATGTTGAGTTCTGTATTAATTCCGATTCAGGATTTGTCCTCTCTGAGACCTCTTTAAAAGTTGAGTTGCACACTCTATTTTCTCATATACCCACTTTTATCAATTCAGTGGGAAAGCTCTCCTCATCCTCTTTGCCCTCTCTGACATTACCCTTACTCTATCTGTCCACCCCTTTCCATGATGCCTCTTCCATTCATCCATCAGCATTACTCTCCATGCACTTATCCGGTACACTATAGTTGAGCGGTTAGGACCTATCCACTGTTTGACATTATTTTCCTAACAGACCTGCTTTATGAGTTCACCTCTAATTATGGATTTCAGCAGTGTATGAGCCATGGGGGCAGGGAGACCCAGGGAGAAACATGTGAAGTAAAGCAAAGAAAATTGTACAGAAGAGATGAAGAACATGGTGTTATGTGGAGCCCTAAAGTATTCAATGTTGTCCCATGATTTCCTCCTGAACACTTAACAAGTGTAAGGGATGCTTGGCTCAGGCAATGCTTTGGGGGGGGGGGTTGGAATTTGGAATGTGTTACTTTCAACACATGGGTGGGTTGATGTTCACTGTGCTTGGGCTATAGGTAGCTTATCTCTCTTCTACCTCAGTATAATCTCCGATATTGGTTCTCTGGCTTACTGGACTGGCATTGAGGTGGTACAATTAACAGTGGGCTAGCAGCTGCCACCTGAGTGTCTGCAGGTAGCACTCAACGATCCTGCTAACATTTGTATTAGTTTTACCTGGGCCAGCCTGGTGCCGTGGCATGCATATGCACAGAGTGCTGTGTGTTGAGTTTGTAAAGCAACCATCAGCTGCAGCAGTCAAGGCCCAAGAAATGAAACAGACATCACAAGCCATATTTAGGCAGCAGCACCTTCAAAGGAAGATGAGTGGATTTGGACAAAATCATCATGTGAGTGTTATCTCCAGGCCAGTGTAGAGCTTTCATTAACATTACAGTCAGTGTGCAAGTTAAATAACATAGAGTGAGGGTGCCTCACAGCCTCCTCAAAGAAGTGCATACTGAGCCACAGACTCCCAGGCAAGACTGGTGTTGGATGTTCCAAGTCCACAAAGCCTGGGAATACCATATAGTATTGCCCAAGGAACCATAAGGGTTCCCCAAGCTGTTGAACCCCCAAAACGCAAATGTTTACGCGTTTGTAGGATTCGCTGGATTATGAGATTCCATATTTTGTCAGGCCCATGGACCTGTGCAAAAAGTAATTTATTTCATGAGACAACTTAAAAATGACCAAACATATAACCATATGATAAACAGCTCACTAGTAGTGCAGGCAACCTATCACTTCAGAGGCCAAAGAAGAAATGAAAATAGCCGCCAGCTTCTATCTGGCATAATGCTGGTTCAATGACACACCACATGATCCTAGGCACATGCTCAATTAGGGAACAAACCAGCCCCTGCATCCCAGTCACAATCAATGTTGCTGTACACCGACAAGGAGATGATACACTGGCATTTTAAATCAGACAGCCCAAGCAGGGTGGTCAGTCTGTAGGATACCTGCAAGCAAGAAGACTAGTGATCCTGGGTGACCCAAATGTGGAGACGTGGCAAGAATTTAGGGCTGAAGAAAGGAGCCTTTACCACAGTTGTGTGGCTATGTGAAAGAAGTGTTGGAAAAGTCAGAACCTATAACGGGAAAGTACATTGAAATGTGAGCGTGGGGGTGTTTATTTAAAAAAATGTATAGGTCTGCTTGGGAAGAAGTTGAATTGAGAAAAGAAGGAGAAAGTAATTTAGAAAGATAGTAACTGGAAGGGTACACCACAGTTAGAACCCCAATAGAAAGGTATGTAGGCTTTTCAGGGGGACATTTGTAGACACAGAGGGATAAGATGTGGTTTGGCATGGAGATGCTGATTTGGAAAGTGATGTGGAGTTAGAGTGAAAGATATAGAGAGATAGAGGTTTGAGTTGTTCAGCGATAGACAGAGACGGATACTACCTGTAAAACAGAGATGAGCAGAGTCACATGAAAAGAGGATGGAGTACAGGAGGGAGAGAATATAATAAGAGAGGGACAGCACAGATGTTGTGAAGAGATGGACGGTAACAGCTTGGAGAGGGAGAAGAGTGACATTGTGACTTAACTGCAGATGTGGGCAGATAATTAAACAATTCTACATGAAAGGCATTAAAGAGGGGGTGGATCTAGATACTATAGTTGAAAATGGAGGCTAGATAGGAGGATGCCATCTGCGACAAGAAAAGACAAGGTATTCAAAGAGGATTTTTGTGAGGAGAGGAAAAAAGATGACAGGAAGTTGAATAAGAGCTGAGAGTTGGAAGACAGGTACTTTTGAACTGGGGGGTCCTCTTCCCATCCCATCAATCACCATCAAGCACCTGGCATCTGTGAACACTTCTCAGAGACAAAGACAGGAGAAAATCAAGAACCAGGGAGTTTTTCATCTCAGCAGTCTTTATTAGGTACAATTACAAGAAAAAGCACTCAGCAATATGTTGCCTTCAACCTGCTTATATAGGGTTTTTGGATGATGCAAAAATGACCACTTTTCTTAGAGAATGTTTCTAATAGGTCCTCTTGGCCAGAGAGAAAACTCCCTTCCCTACAATTGGATGGATTATCTGATGCACACCAAGCCCACATTAGCATAGTTGGCATCCACTATTTTTCCTAACACACAAAACTGATAAGCTTATTTTAAGACTTGGGTAGAAACATTTATAACATTTCTCAACTCCTGCAAAAATAACTTCATCACATCACTGTCAATTCCTTATCTACTTTTCGAGGTCCTGCCAAGTCAGTTAGTGTTTTATACCGTGGAGAAATGAATAACCTCTATTATATGATGCCACATAATGCAGCTGGTCTCTTCAACTGGTCTATATAAAGTACAGTATGCCCTTCTTATTAATAACATAGATAAATGTATCCATGTTTCCCTTACCTTGTCTGACTTCATCATCAATCTTGTCTGCTTTTCCTGCCAAGTTCCACATTTAACCTCCCAGACTCAATTATCTCACTGCAATATGCTGCCAAAGATCATCTCATGTGTCGGCCACCGTTGCTCATCAGCATGAGTCAGGGTTTTCGCACCTGGCCTTAACACTAGACACCATTTGCCTGTCACTGTATTAATCCTTCAGAGAGCCTTTATTTATTTATTTCACATTTGTCACTTTGTATCCCACATTCATAATATATCTTTATATACTTATGATATGAGTGATATTTAAAGCACCCTTCACTTCCTGGGTCAATTTTAACCCAAATATGAGCAGTGACATGTGCACTTTTTTACCTTAAATAAAAACACTACAATACTGATTTCTGCAATAATAGAAGCATTTGATCTGCCTATTATATCATCAATACTCAGGTGAGGGGGGAGGGGTTTGCACCCCATACACTTTCAATAGAGGCAATGAAGGGTTCAAGGCCTACAGATGGGGAGAAGTTCAGAGCCTCAGATAGCAGAGAAGAAGAGAGAAGCTACAGTGACAGAGGAGACATGGATCACTATGAGAACCATGTTGATTCAAGGGAGCAGACAGGCAAGAGGAGGAACAAGGCAGCCAATTATACTGGGGGACAGGAAGGGTGGACCGGGCAGGACAAGCATCCCAGGTAAACCCCAAGATGAGCAGCGGATGACATGGGAGAAGCAACATGCTTCTCCTTCCAGGTGCACAAAACCCTGTCAGAGGACTGCCACACTAAAACTGCTTTTTGGGCAGTATGCAGGGGGACACCAGAGCATCAGGCTGCCCAGGAACCATTGCTCCATGGCAGAAGAATATTTGAAACCCTATCTAAGGGATGGTGGACTAGAAGAACCCAACCGGTATGACCCTGGGAGGAGCAACAACACCTTCTGTCAGTAATACAATTTTTTCTTTGGCTTTTCCATTTGCTAAGCCTTAGAGGAAATTCAGAGCATTTTGTTTTGCAACCATCACTTGTTTTGGCAAGACTGACTATTATTTTGAGGATCCTTTGTCTCAAGAGGGAGAACCATGCCTTTTTGAGCGACAGGCCCTTCTTTTACCCTATTATCCTGGCACTTGTAGTGTATATAATTCAGACACTTGTAGGGCATAATATCCTGTCACATGTAGAATCATTATCCTAACAGGGGGTGGTGGGACACGAGCATCATAACATTGCTATATTCAAAGTCTTTCAGTATCCTGACATCTTTTGCTTTAGGATTTTAGAACATGAAATGGTAATAAAATGTTGTCACAGTCAGTCACAGATTGATTGTTTTCATTTTTAATGACATGACCTAAAGACACACATGAAGGTCATATGTTTATTTTTAATAAGGCAAGCATATGCCTGAGCAGTGGGAAATTGTCCAGGAAATCCTCTGTATGATGGGGTTCCTGAGGAAATCACCATGTTCTTCCTTGAGCCAAGGGTACACATCCCTGCAGTATCTGGCTCCTTTTCTGCAGGTGAAGCAAATTAAATGAGTCCATTGCCAAGATAAAGGCTGGTGAGGTAGGCAGATTACATCCTTAGAAATTAACTGGGGAGAGGCAAGGAAGACAAGGAACATGATGGAGAGTGGGTGCGGAACAAAGAAAGAAGAGGATGCTCCTCCCAATATCAGGGAGAGCCCATGGAACTGCAGTATTGGGGGTAATGCAGAATCACTGGCTGACAGACGAGGAGTGCAACCGCCATCACTACAAGAAGCACCACTGTAGTGAGACAGAGATAAAGGAAGAAATGACATTCTTGTATGAGCTGAGAATCTCCTGTTAAGTCCGTAAAGCATTGGTGCATCCACAGTGCTGCATAACACTGGCTCCATGACACACATACAGACCTCATAAATATCCCAATCAATGGTAAGGGTGAGTACCCTTAGCTGTTCTTGTGTTTTCGTGTAATGACAAAGGCCTTGAAATCTTAAGCTGCTGAGTCTCCTTTCTGAGACCATTGTAGTAAGCCAACATCCATACACATACTATGACTGGCTTACCGCTTGTACATCACCCATGCTCATGGGTAAGCATGATGATCATGCTGCCACTGGGTGTTCTGCATGCTGCACTGCATGCTTCAACTTCACCTGAGGGGATAATAACACTGTAAACTATACAAGATCAGTGGCAGCAGGTGAATATTTTTAGTGAATGAGTGTTAACACTCCAACACATTATGGGTCCCCAGGTAATGTACAGCGTCTCTTTAAAATAATGTACTAACATGGTACATTCTACAGCACAATTTATCTCTAGGTAACACATGTAAAAAGCAGTAAATTAAAAAAATTGAGGGGTCTCTAACAAGGAGGGGTTGCCCAAAGAGCAGTTGGCATTGCCTAAAAGGGGTGGGGGTGCTTGCCCAAACAAAAAATCATGCGACCCTGCAACATGGATTTGGCATCAATCGGCATGGCAGGTGGTCTTGTTTGCACCCAGTCTTAATGTTGTGAATACATATTGCTGTCCTCAAATAACACAGTATCTCACGTAGTATTTAAATAATTCTGTAAGACAATCTAATTTGTTAAAAGTACTAATTGCATGCAGCGACCACCAATATTAGCATTTATGTGCTATTTGGTTCCCTGCATTAAATGTTTTTCTTTTTCAAAATGGAGTAATCACCATTACTCTTTCATTGTACTCCCTGTTTTGTAAACAATGTAAAAGCTATGTGCACGTTACAATTCACAGACAGAATTTGCAATTAATTATTATGTATCCATCTGCTTTTCGCAGGTGCTCAATGCAGGTGGATTCCATAGGAATCAATTAGTGTTATGCCTGCAAGAACATCTCATGCAGGTGTAAAACTAGGTGGTTTCGAAAGCAGAGCAGGAATGAGGAGGCGGTGAAAACGTATTTGCCCATCTCCCAGTCTGAATGCAATAGCTTTTGAAAATGCCCCACAAGTGAAAACACTAACGTATGCCTTTTATGCCTGTCCCGGGAGTATAGCTCAGTGGCAACGTACTTGCCTTGGAAACAAGATGACACGAAGCAACACAGGGTCGATCCCCAGGTCCGCGCCCGAAACCTCTGGGTATTAAGTGCGTTATGTAAGTGGTTTCAATCCGGCACACCCCCGAGTCAAGCCCAGCATGTAGTGCACAATTGAAACCCTTGTTTATTTTTATCTACAAGTTCAATATTCTGAATGATATACCACTCGTATCACACCCTTCTCCTGGACCCTCCCCCCATGGTCACACTGAACCAGGAATTAGGCTAGTTTGCAAAGGTAAATATTTATTTAAGTATTTAAAATGTAATCACAACATATTTTAATTGGTAAACAAAAATCACCAATGGGGTGACAGAACACTGAATGATATCTATAATACACTATGAATCAAGTAATGAGCACAAAACAAATGCAGAACAGAAAATAATACATTTGAATTGGTGTAGAACAGATGGCACTATGGTTAGGAGTTCCCCCTGCAACACCCCTCAACCCCCCAATAGGCAATTTAAAGAGATGGGAGGAGAGAGCAGGTTATCAGGAATAGCACAAATCAAACAGAATATCAGTCCCACCGTCCCCCTTCAAACACGAGAGAAAAAGGAATTGATTTTGCAGCTGTCAGAATGGCTTTGAAATTGTCTTTGGAATTGACTGAGCAAAAACACCAAATGTGGTCAAAAATACTTAAATTGTTATGCATTCCTATGGGAGCCACTTTGAACAGTTGCACACAATCACAAGCAATGGTTTAGTCAAAAGAAAACAATGGAAATCCCAAAGTCCAAGTCGGAAACAATTTAAAGCTATTTCACACGTGTAAAATTTCTCAGAATGTAAAATCGCTGCAAACCTTTCCTTATGCTATATGTGCTATAACGGGAGATGTAGATTTGGGTTCTATGGATAGCTAGGGATGTTAGGTACAAGTAGGAGTTGAAATTTCGTTTCTATCATATAAACTGAGGGAGTTATAGAGGTTTTAGTAAATGTCGTTTTCATAAAAATAGGCGCAAGAATGGAAAACAGAAATGCACTTTAAAAATGACAGATGGGCTCATTACAATAGATTATGACTATGAAAAAGTGAATCGCACAGATGGATGTTACAGTCACGTGATCAGCGTAACCTGCCTGTTGTGGATACTCTACTTCTTCAAATGAGAAAAGAGTCAGCGCAAAGATAGTTCTAGCAACACTATGGTTATGAATTAAAATTGGGATGGGTTTGAGATAGGGATAAGACAATGCAAATATACTAGGGGTCACAGTTATTCCTATTAATACTCACAAGATAAGTTATTACATTGGACCGTCAGTTCTGGTCATGGATTGGATCTGGTCTAGGAGGAACAGCACATCAGGCACAGGATCGGATCAGCTAGGCCGGTCACCGGATTTGCACAGGATTAGCCGTCCTAGTCGTTGGATAGCGAGTTCCTCAGGCAAGCCTAGTGGTAGCAAGCCAGAGAATTTCAGGATACTAGTTCAAAAGGCCTTCTCACACCACAGCACTTCACTGGGTTGCAAGAATAAGTTTGAAGATTTAGGCCTTGCCGAAAGTCAATAGTTCTCTTCTGCTTGAAAGAGTCTTGGCATTTGGATCTTAAAGGATGTTAAAGCTGGATGTAGAATGCTGGATCAGAGTTATTCCCCTCAATCAGGAACGTGAGTGGATCTATGAGTGCCTATGTGTTGTCAGCTGTCTCTTTATCCTTTAAAATGACATCACAAAATGGGTGTATGGGCCGGCTTAACTAAGCCTGCCCCGGTGAGCTGGGATTGGGTCAAAACTTCATCTCCACCTTGCATTTGAGTGATTGGATCAAGGCCGGATGATGTCACATTTTATGGTTTACTTTACAGTTCTTAGAACCCTCCCTTTAGCTACTGGTCTCAAAATCGAATTTTATACACAATACACATTTCTATATTGGTCGCTTTCACACAAATCACACACAAAGATGCCATATTTTATGTAACATCTGTTCCTTAAAATCCCATAGATGTATGGTCTTGTCTCAACTTTCTACAGAATGTTGTCCTTTTTGCTATGAACAGAATGTCCAAACTTTATGCAAATTTCCACAAATGTGTATGCTTAACATAGGAATGTGTGTGTACATTTTCACAATTCTAGGATTCATACATTTCACATAAAACCACATATATTGCCATTCCTGTCCAGAACATGTTACACGGTTCTGCCGCCTCTTAAAACGAGCAGCCAAAAATTAGACTAACAGATATGTCCTTGGTATATTTTTCACCATTTTGAATCACAAGTTATGAGTCTTTAAAAATTGTTCTTTGTTCATGCTTAACAGCAAATGGTACGCCCCCTTTTTCCTTCCTGGAGTCTAGGAGCATCCCCCTCCCTGTTTGTTCCTTCCAGGATCCATTAATGACCCTCTCACACCTCTGTTTCCTGGGCTGAAGGGCCTGCTATTGTTCATTCTGTTTCTGTAAACAAGTGTCTGGGTTACCCCACAATTATAATCTCCCCGTGAGTTTCAGCTGAGAGGATATCCCTCCCCCAGGGAGAAACCTGTTTGAACACTTCCAAAGGGTTGCAGCTCAGCCAAGCTAATTTATTCTTAATTAAAAATCCAAGAAAAAACAAACTTGTTGCATCAAACATAAATACATTACTTTCTTAGCTTTAACTCTGTGGGATAAAAGCAACTGAGGTCTGTATGCTTTTTAGCCACAATCCTTTTTATGTTTGCTGACTTGCAGACTTGACTTGTTTGCTGACTTGCAGACTTTTTAGTTTAGATCACTTTAAAGTTACATCAGTAACTCATCTAACAGCTGTCATTCAGGTAGCCCCGGGTACTGCACCCAGATTCTGACAGGGGCTGTCAGTTTACAGACAATCCTGTTTTTCTGAAGAAATGTTTTGCTCTTCACATTTTGGACTTTGTATGTTCGCAATGCTTCATAAAACTACATGGGCCTCATTACGACCCGGGCGGTAAGGGATTACCGGTACTGGTAAGGGCACTTGTGCCGGTAATCCCTTACCAACCAATTATTAGGCCCCTTTGTGGGTCCCTACCATAATGGCTGGTTTTATGAGCCGTTAAGGAAGGGACCCACTAAGGGACCTTGGAGGTAATTACGGTAGCACAATTTGCGGTACTGTAATTACCGCCTTCCCCATTCCCATTGAGCCCTATGGGGCAAAAATGGGAATGGGGAAGGGCCAATGGTGAATGGGGAATTACCACCCGCCAACCTTGGAATGGGGTGGTAATTCCGCCATTCACCATGGCGGAATCCGGCGTTAACAATGGCGCAAATAGCGCCATGGTTTAACGCCCGGGTCATAATGAGGCCCCATGAATTTTAGCGACATGCAAAATTTTTAATGTTGAAGGGTGTTGTGTTATAGGCATTTTGGAGTTTTTAGCAACAAAGCAAATGTCATTTATAAACACCTTTTGAAGTTTCATTTGCAAAGCGCTGCTTCTTTCTCTGCCCTTTGTTTGCTGGTCATGGAGCCCACTTGCATATGTTTTACAGTGTGTGCTCTATTCCACCACACATACACCATGGGGGCAGGTTGTGCATCCATCTTTTTGTGTGCTTGAGAACGCGTTTTTTTGCACAAAAGTTTTGCCGCCATTGTTTCAGTTCCTTGCACCATACTATCAGGGTGATGCCACATAGAAAGGTGGATTGGGTCAATACACCCCACAGTTAGATATAGGCAACTAAAACATATTCCAGTAATAGCACTTTAAAAATGCAAACAAATACATGTCTTAATATCCACTTATTTTACCATACTCTGGTTTTAAAAAAAGCCGAAGTGAGTAAAGCATCCTCATTTTGTAAATAAATTACCTATAAGAAAGTGGAGGGGAACAAACAAAACCTGGCTACGTTACATAGAATCACAGAATATTTTGGGAATGTAGGAGTGATCACAAATATTTAGATTTGACAAATATGTCTTTGAAAGTGATTTAACCTGAAACTCTTCTGAGCTCATACTGCACACTGGTCTTGGTGCTCATTTGATCTGTCAGAACACTGTAACATGTAATGTAATTTAATGCAATTTGTCATTTGTATAACAGCATTATCCCATTGCTATGGCCGTAAAGCCCTGCAGGGGAATTCCCTCGGGGGGTCGTGGGCCAAGATTTTTGGAAAATTGATCAGAGGTGTTAGAATGCGTGTGTGCATTTTGGCCAAAGCAAAGTTGCTTAGGGGTGGCCAGGTACCTACTAGCTACCCATATCGAGCTGGCAAGTGGATGGATGCTTTGAAGTTGAAAAGATAGCATGTGAGAGTAGTAGAACTCATTATGTATCCAGCTACACCACATTTGTGCTGTGGGGTATAGCTGCATTCTAATGGCAGAGGTGTTGGGCGATGTGTTGGGAGTGGTGTATGGTTGCAGATGCATGTGGGTGGGTGGCCTTGCCTTTGGCTATCTTCCATATGCATGGAATGTGATACGTACCTGTGATCTCTGGCCGGCTTCCTGGTTTTGTATGTGTGGCATGGACTCTCCCCTGTTTTTTCCTGGAGATTGTTAGAATATTCTTACTGTCTTTCAGTGATTTCATGAAAGTTCTTTGCTGTCCCAGCCTACCTGAAGTGGTTGACTTGCACAAGAGAGCAGGGTTTGTCTGAGTGGTAGGGGGAATAGCCATGTCTTGGGGGCCCCCTGGAAGGCCAGGTGGTCCTCTATGCATCGAATGTTAAGCAGCATTGACTTCTAGATAGTGTAAGCTAGGATGGAGGAGGATCCTCCTATTCTAGTCGATTTGAAGGTGGTGATCACAAGTTGGAGTGCAGTGTCTGAATGCAGGTTTCTGATGGCTTGGTTACAGGTGCCTTTCTGTTGTAGGTATTCTGGGCTTGTCTTCTGGAGGGCATGATGCTTGATGCAAATGGTCCTGAAAGATGTCTGTCATCTGACTGGGAACCAGTGGAGGATACAGGGAGTGGGGGTCATGTGCTCTCTGGTGCTCAGGGCAAGGCAGAGCCTAACTGTGGAGTTCTGAACCATTTGGAGCTTTATGAGTTGATATGCAGGGGCGCCCAGGTAGGGCGAGTCAAGGAGAGGATAATGGACAAGTTTGCATTGCCTTTGTGAGGGTAGCAGAGGTAAGGGAAGATGTGACTGAGAGTGTGGAGGTGTAGGTGACAACATTTAGACGCAGTGTTATTGTGATGTGAGAGTGTCAGATTGATGTCCATGATGCATCCCAGGTTTTTTCTACAGTGGATGCAGCGTGGGAGGGCTTAGGAAGAAGGCCAGGTGGTGGGTTGGGGAAAGAGAGCTGTCTTCCTTCAGAGCATGATTTCTGTTTTTCTGGCATTGAGGAGGAGGTGGTTGGCCATCATCCAGTGATGGATGTCTGTCAGGAAAGATGCAAGGTCAGGGTGGGTGGTGGAAATGGACTTGGGGTTCTTAAAGATGATTTAGGTGTTGTGTGTATAGTTGTAGCAGGTGAGGTTGTGTGAGCAGATTTGAGCGGGCAGAGGGCTTATGTATGGTATGATAGTTTATTTATATAGCGCCTATACAAAATGTGTTTCAAAGCGCTTAATGAAGAGATTCAAGTGAAGAGGTGATCGGGAAGCACCTTGTGGGACTCCAATGTTGATGGTGCGGGCAGTTGAGGTGAAGAAGTTGGGTGATTTTGTATCTGTTGGTGAGGAATGAAGGGATACATCTTAGTCAGAGGTCTTCAAACTGTGGAGCGCATTCCAGGGTGGGACAGGGGGGGCGCGAGAGCCCAGCATGAAATGTGTACACAAAAAAAACTTTTTTTTTTAGAATCGTGGAAATGGGCAGGGTGGTACACATGGTCAGATTGGACCATAAAACTGTCTCAGGCACCAATGTAAAAGTGTCCCGCAGTTGCAAATGGATATTAATTCCTTAAGTCACAGACTGTTTGAATAGCACCCAAGGGGTGTTTTTGGTTAAAATGTAAGCAATTTGTGATATTTAAGAAATATTTATTCAGCAACAATGGTCGAAACTATTAGCTGCATAGTGAAGAAACTCATCAAACTGGGCCACATTAGCCAGAAAAGTGGCCCACTGGCCAGTCCGACCCTGGCGGCTCATCCACCTAGTGGCCCCCTCACCAATTATGCAGGAGCCGAGGAGCCAGCCCAGTGAAACACTGAGCACTCCCTCAGCTGCTTTTTCAAGCTGAGGGAGTGCTCCTGGGCTGGCTGTACTGTCAAAGGGAAACGCTGTTTCCCTTTGACAGTTCAGTTCCCCAGGCGCACATTCTCACTGAGCCATGCAAGGCTGGGGGTGTTTTGCTTCACCAGCCTTGCATAGCTCATCAGAAATGCTGACTGGGGCACTGCATGTCTGTATGTGCGAGGGGGAGCTCCTGCGCTTACTCGCACATACGGACAGAGCAACCTGGAGTATTTCAGCACCTACACGCAGGCCCCTGCAGAAGGTACATTTATGTTAATTTATTTTTTATTTAAATATGTGTATGGATGCGTGTATGCTTGTGTTATGAGTGAGTGTATGGTGATGGGTGCTTGTATGAATGGTAGAGTGATTGCTGTGTGTGTGTGTTTTGTTCTGTTGGGCTGATTTTGGCTAGTGGGGTGTACAAGAGGGAAGGAGGCTTTTACAACATAGGCATTTTAAAAATGCCTTTGTTGCACAATCCCCCTACCCACCTGCCAAAATCAGCTCTCCTTCTGAGGTGCTGTGGAGCCCAGGGGACATAGATTGTATTTTTTTTTACTGGATATCTTTCATAGATGTCGAGTCAAAAATACCATGCTTTCCCCCTTGGCCCCCCCAGTTCCAGTTGCAAACTGTTTGGCCTTTTACCCATTTTCTTTTAAAGTATGCTCTAAATTGCAACATTTTAACACATTATTTTAAAAGAAATCAGGGGGAAACCCCCCTCCCCAAACTCCCCTTGAATGGTTCAGGCTCCCTCACTGCGCGCTCAGTCGCTATGTCATTTTTGTGGGAAATATGTTTGCCGTTCAACATAAAAAATACACCAGCTCCCACTGGCCCTCGGACTGTGTTGAGAACGGGGTGGGGGAGCTCAGGGACTATGGAGGGATCAGGATCGGCAGGAGCACTGGGAGAGTGTTGGGAGGAGGATGGGGAGAGCCCAGGGTCTGTGATGGGGTTGGGAGAGCCCAGGGACTGGGTAGGAGTAGGATGAGGGAGCCCAGGGACTATACTGGGAGCAGGTTGCAATGACGGCGCGTAATAGTTCATAGCCATTTGTGCATACATTTGTGGGGGGCCCGGCTTGCCCAGATCTTGCTCAGGGGGTGCCCAGGCCAAAAAAGTTTGAAGACCACTGATCTTAGTGCTGTAACCTTTATGCCGAAGAAATGGAATCTGTAAATGAGGATGCTGTGGTTGATGGTATCGAAGGCTTCTGAGAGATTGAGTGTGGCACAGCCCACTGTGTCTGCAGTGCTTTTGCAGTCATCCCATCTGGACATAAGGGATAATTCATACCATGGAGGGGTCTGAAGCCAGACTGGGTGGGATTAGGAAGGTGGTTGGATTCAGTGAAAGTGCAGAGCTGGGAGTTGGCCGTTCGGTCACTGAGTTTGGCTAAGAAATTGGGTTAAAAATGGGTCTGCAGTTGGCTGGAAGGAGGGAGTCAGGTGAGGGTTTTTTGTGGAGGGGTTTGACATGTGATGCTTTGAATGCTGCTTGGAATATGCCTGAGGTGAGAGATGAGTTAAGGATAGCTCTTGTGATGCTGCCTGCACAGGTTGAGGTAAAGATTTCTTTGAGGGGTGTAGGAAGTCATGCGTCACTCATTGATCCAGATTCTGATAGGTAGCTTAAAGAATTTGGCTCTAGAGATGAGAGAGAAAGAGAAGAAGATAGGAAGGGATGTGGGAGGATTAGAGGTTTCATTCGAGAGTGCAGGTGGAGGGGGTGGGAGTGCTGCTAGTTTCGTGCGGATGGTGCAGTTTCTTTCTAACACTGTGTTGTACAAATTGTCTGAGAGTGCATTACAGAGAAATTGGGAGATGTATGAGGGGTTAATGCAAGCAGGTGCCATACATTCTGTGATGATATTGTGGAGTTCCTTGCTGCTGTTACGAGCATTAGAGACTCTGCTCCCGTTAAAAGGATTTGTTTACTTTCCAGATTTTGGCTTTGTAGACATGGGTCTGATGGCTGTAAGCAGTTATGTTATGGATAGCTGCATTCAAGGGATTGGTTCAGTGTTTTGAGGGATTTGAGGATATGGGTGAACCATCTGGGTGAGGGGCCTTCTCTATTGGAGATTGACCATAAGCGGGTGGGAAGTAGGAGGACATTGGAGAGCCTTATGCTGAAGTGACTGATAGCGGATAGTCCTCCCTCGACTAGTAGATTGGGGAGGGTGGAGAGGAGGCAGCCAACCAGCTCTAGGGTTACTATGACCTTGTTCCATAGTGGGAGGTGGGTGGATGGTCTGGTGTTAGCCATGTGAGGAGGGGTATAGGTATCAGAAGCGAGAATGGAATGGCTGTGTGGTCCATCCATATGAACAGTTGTGGAGGGAGCATGGAGATATGGTTGGTGGAGCACTATGTCCTGCTGTGTGAGTGGCACGTGTTACTTGCTGCATCATGTTGAGAGCTTCCAGGATGTCCAGAGTTGTCATGTCATGGGGGTGTCTGAGGCATCAGACAATATGTTGAGGTCTCCAGGCAGGGTGTAGGGAGAGATGGGAGACTAGGATGGCCCCTAGGGATTCACTAAGGGCGTTAGCAGAGGGCCTGTTGTAGTCGGGGGAGGAGTGCTGCAGATGAGTTAGATGCTGTGGGTGAGCGAGGGGTTGGTGAGGAATTTCACTGGGAGCGGTTCACCGTTTGCATCCAGTACCTCAGAGTGTGAGATGGATAGCGGAGGTTTATGGTGGTTGGTAATCCCACCTGCTCTACTAGTTCAGTTGCGAATGATCAGTGTGTAGTCATGGTGGAATGCCCTGTGTGCAATGGGGCGGATGTCGTCAGTGAACCAGTTCACTGTGATGAACAGGATGTCTGGGCTTTCAGAGGAGATGAAGTCGTATATGTTGCATTTGTTTTTAGTGACAGATCTGGTGTTGATGAGAATGCGTGAGAGTAAAAAGGAAGGGTGGGAATTGTTGGTCCCTGGAGAAGCAAACAGAGGTGGGGTGTGAATGGTGTATGGGGATCGTAGTGGAGGGGAACCCCACATGGAGGCCTCATGGGGGCGGTTGACCTGTATAGGTGGGAGCGTGGGGGCGATGAAGAGGCATGTGATGTCAGTAGGGGTGAAGGAAGGAGAGCAAGGTGGGAGAAGGAAGGGAGGACGAAAGGCGGTATTTTTTCTTAGAATGATGATTTTCTCTGTTGTTGTTATGGAGGGTGGAAGCTCTGAGCATTCTTATGGTCTGCATGATGTGTGGGTCTCTGGGGGCCATTGGTTGTGGTGGGGGAGAGGAGGGAGAGTGTACGAAGGAACTATAGGTGAGCGCATAGAGGAAGGTAGGGGTGCCAGTGAGGGTGTTGGGTTGCGACTGTGGTCAACAAGAGAGGGTGTTGGTGAGTGGAGTAGGGTCGAGTATAAGGGTGTGAGGTTGGGAATGATGCCGGGTTGTTGATTTACCTGGAAGTGTTTACGTGGCCTGGGGTGTTAATGGCATGGGTGTTGAAGGAATTGTTGAAGAGGGACTTCACTGGTTTGGGAGAGATGGGCAATGTCATAATTGTGTGGGTGAGATGTGTGGGTAAGGATGTAGGGGGCGTATAAGGTGAGGTGTGCAGAAATTAGGTGTTTGGGGTGTTGCAGATTCGGTGTTTGAGGGAGTTCCTGGGTGCCTGTGTCATGTGTGTGAGGGTTAGTTGGTTTTCTGAGCAGGGGGTGTTGACGATGGATGCCTTAGCGGCACTTAAGGATGGAAAGGATGAGGTGGTAGGATTCTGGTGCATACAGAGGTGGGAGTGGGCAGTGAAAAGGGCTGGTGGGTGGATTTAGGGTGGTGGTGTGGCATTACAGATAGATTGGGAGTGGGGAGGGTTCCCCCAGATGGCAGGATGTGCGGTGAGTGCAGGGATGGGGGGACCAGTCTTCTGATGCACCAAAGTGCCCCCCTGGACTGTGTGTTAGTCGCCACGATGTAGAGACTTCTGTGTCTGTTCTTGTGACTAGCAGGGATGAGTGGTGATACTGCCAATGTGTTAGGCAGAATCCTGTGCAGTTCCCTCAGGGAGCACTACCCAGGATTAGGACCACAGGTGAGAGCAATAAATCCCCTTTGATATTAGTCTGTACCACAAAGATTTAGTTGGTAGCTGTGGCTAAGCAGTCAGACTTATCTCAAGAGGGAGATGAGCAGTCAATAGGTATCACAGTACTATGGAACAAGGAAACACTGACCAAAGCTTTTGTATCAAAAAGAGAATATATATTTATTTTATACACATCTAGTTCAACACATGAATCACAGTTGATAAAGCACGCAGAGTCTACATTGTGTTTCTTCATATTCATTCAAAGTGCATGTATGATCTCGTGTCAAGTGAAGGGGAAGCTCTACTAGTAATTGGATATGATTTTTTTAAATGGTCCCAGCCACAGAGGAATGCTAAGGCCTTTGAGATCTGACATAGCGGGTACAGCTGTGGTTCGGAGAATGTAGGCAGATTTGTGCAAATGGAGTATGCTTCCAGTCCTGGCTGCCTAGAAGAAGGGGACTGGGGGTGTATAGCTGGGTGCCCTGCAAATGATTGGACGAAAGGAGGTGTGAGAGGTTAATCATAGGATTCAATTGTGAGAGTAGCCTCTTGGAACACTCAGGGCTTTAGCCACCTCCTAAGAATTGGTAAGGATATGTTTTTTGTTGTTGAGATTTTCAGGTTGTTAATCTCCAGGAGGTTTGGCTGAAAGAAGTTCCAATTTTCGATGGCTATAAAGTATTTTTCCAAACTGCTATACAAGGACCAAAGGGCAGATCCTTTGTTGGCCTTCTCAAAGCTATCAGGAACAATCTAGGATGGCTTGGTTGTCATCCCCCAATCAATCACACAGGTCTACTGGCCACCACATTGGCATGCACCAAGAGGAAAAAGGTGCTATGAACACAATTCTGCTGGTTAATATATAATGGAATCATGGGCAAAAATCTGATGGGGATTTGGTGGATTGTGTTGAAGAGTTACTGCTGGAATGCAGAGGTTCAGAAAGAGGTGACGAGATTATATGATATGATATGATATGATAAATCAATTATAACGTCTGTACTGGGCGATCAAAATTGCAATTGTGGGTTACGAGAGAGGGGTCTGGGAAAATAAATTAGTTAACCGAGTAGTAGTGGACTGTATTGCAGCTAGATGGGTTTGGCTTATGGCTGATTGGGACATACTCTGCCCTATTGTTGCATTTGTAGGTGGTAAGGATCTTGCAAAAACATGGAATGCCAATGAAGCAGCTTTTACTTTAGATTATGGGCCTCATCACGACTTCGGCAGTAACCCTTAAATCCGGCGGTAGCGCTATTACCGCCAGATTTAAGGGTCTTTCGAATCAGGGCTTCGGCGGATTTCAACCCAGCTCTGAGCTGGTGTGAAATCCGCTGAAAATTCTCGCTCATACCGCCGGCGGGAAATCCGCCGGCGGTATGAGCGTGAAATTTCCCCATTGAGCCCAAAGGGGAATGGGCTCAATGGGGAATGGGGACTTGCAAGTCCGCCAAACTCGTGATCCCGCGCTATTAGCGCCGGGGTCTATGGCGGTCGCGCTAATAGCCCCTGCGCTAATAGCGCCGGCCCTACCGCCGAAGTCGTGATGAGGCCCTATGTCTTTACCTCATTAGATTTGTTTAATGTTTGTATGGTGTCCAAAATCTATACTACTGATAGCAGTGACCCCCATCTAATATGTAGTGTTTTCAAATTGACAAGTGAAAAAAGAGAAAATACCCTGAGGTAATCGCCTAAGATGGAGGCAGGGAACAATTTATAAATGTAATCGTGTCCTGAGTGGCTCAATAATGGCTCTGGGAACTGATAGCCTGAGGGAGTTTGCATCAGTGCCCAATTTCTCCCAATTCTTGGAGGTAGAAACAAAAAATGTGAATCAGTTGACTAAATGGGGTGGCTTCTGAAAAAGAAAAGAAAGTTTGATGGGGAGATTCAGAAGAGGAAAGATGCCCTGTGCAGAGGCATTCGTGACATAAAAACGAGATGCCTTTCTAGTGTTCACTATTTAAAAATGGTCAGAAAATTGAGGGAGGTACATACAAACTGGCTGAGAGGCCATAGAGAGCGAATGTTACAGCAAGATGGGGAAATTATGCTGAAGAATCTTGGGAAGCGGGACTCAGTCTTTTTGGAGTTGAGGGGCTTAAGCAGGCAAACCCCATCCCGTCGTTGGAGTATTTCCGTGGTATGCATATGTATGTATGTATATGTCTTTAGGAAAGAACCATTCTGTGATAGAGTCTAGTCCCTGGTCATTGAAGCTTGATAGGGAGAAGATAGAAAAAAACATCAAGGACGGTGGACCCTGATAGGATATCTACCTTGGTATTGAAGGCAGATCCAGGCTTATGGGATAGATTTACATGTGGCCAGTGCTTCAACAGCCCGACATCCAGGCTGCCTTTGATCTCTTAGCGCCTTCTGACGTACGGTAAGCATTTACAGGCACTCCGATACACAGCTCTGTGCATGTAAAATGGAAAGGAAAGATCTGATTACGAAGCAGTTTGAATGCAATAGATCTCCTTTTTTCTGCAATGCTGTGCAGAACTACCATCATGTGCATCCCCCACTGGCTTTCCCGGAATCCCGGCATATTGTTTTTTCCTATCTATTCTGAGGCCCTGCAAAGATGGCTGCCTGTTATGGTAATACATGCACGAGTCTCTTTAGAACCTTGTGCATGTACATTCCATTTGAGAGTGCCTCGCCAGTTGGTGCCTCCACTGTGACTACCCCGGGGGCCTCGAATAAAGCTCTTACTCACCTCCATCCCAGTGTGCCTCTTTATTACAATGGCGACGAGGCACCGTACCCCGAGGCCCCCGGGAGTGTATCATGCCACCTGACTGCGAGCACAGCCCCCCCCCTTTCGCTGCCGCCGACTTCTGCTGACAGCTGACAGGCAGGCCGCTGCGGGCGCTGCCAAGAGAGGCCTCGACATCCTTTCCCTCACCTTCAGTTCTACACTGTAAAGGGTGGCGCTCCTCCCCGCTGGGAGTTCAGAGCGGTGCACATTGCACTCCTGCCTACTCCAAAAGTGCTTCAGGCAGCAGGAGCTGTCCATCTATCAGGTCGGAGGAGGGGGGAGGACGAAGTGAAACTTACACTTTCCAAATGGAAGGAAAGTGTAAGTGAATTTGAAAAGTGAAAAGTGTAGGTGAAACGTGCGCTTTCCTTTTGCTGGCATTTTTTTATGTAAAACCCTCACTGCTGCCCTGAGCAGAACCCTGCATCATTTTCAAAAGCTGCTAGCTGTTGCCCAGCAACGCTCACACAGCATTAGCAGTCTTCATTCTCTCAATGGCTACCCTGACCTTCCGGGACTAATTACTCACTATCTTGGTCCATTGTGACATCACAACTGAACATTCCATCAGGTCTTCCCCGAACCAGCCAACCTGCGCTCCCAGCCCATTGTGAGGTCACAATCTGTACTAAGGACCATCCATACACTGAAGCCTAAAGACTCTGCAGTACAGATACACCTGGGCATTCTCTGAATGGGGTCCCACCCTGCCATTCAAGCAATTCTATAAAGACTGTATCCCAGCGCCTCCTTGCTAACTCACCTGGGCATTCTATGAATGGGGTCCCACCCTGCCATTCAAGCAATTCTATAAGGACTGTATCCCAGCGCCTCCTTGCTAACTGCCAACAGTACTGCAAACCTCTGCCTATCACTACAGCAACTGGTGCCACTCAACGCCATTACTCACCACTTACAACCTAGAATCAGGCACACCACCATGCAGGGCGTTCCGCCTCCCACCAAGTTTCTTCCATGCCCTGGGAGCCCAACCTGCCCATGGGAACAATGGATCGATGGATTCCACGTCTACCTCAGAGCCATTGGGGGCAGCAAATTCAATGATGACTTCAAGGAGGCGACCCTTTTGAACTGTATAGGGGCAGAAGCACTGAGACTTTTCAGGACCCTTCCCGAACCCGGCAACATGGGAGGAGATGGCAACCGCAAGTTTGACATAGCATTGGCCAAACTCACCAGTCATTTTGGCAACAAGACCAACGTAGTACTGGAAAGATACAGGTTCTTTTCCAGAAAGCAGCTCAAAGGCGAGTCTGTTGATTCATACATAGCGTCCCTCAGGGCGCTTATGTCAACCTGCAGTTTCACAGGTGTCTGTGATGAGTATTTGAGAGACCAATTGGTGCTGAATGTGGCTGATCCACGCATCCAACAAAAATTGTGGCAAACCAAAAATCCCACCCTGGACCAAGCCACGGAGATAGCAAGGAGCATGGAATTGGGAGATCGATGCATGAGGGAAAGACGCGACCACACGACCAGTGTGGAGATCAAATGTGTCAGTCCGAGCCTTACGAGCCTATAGTAGCAGCAATAAGAAAGGCTCCGCCATCAAGGGGTTCGAAATTTGGCTCAAACAGAGCGAGGCCATACAACTCCCAGAATCCAACGCGCTGCCAGAGGTGCGGATGGTACAAGCATGCAAATCCTGACAAAGAATGCCCCGCCATCGCTATGGAGTGTTATAAGTGCAGCCAGATTGGACACTTTGCCAAAGTCTGCAAGAACACACGGGGAAAGACAACCAGATATGGCGATCTCACCAGGCGACCTTTCATCAGACCGTCCTCTGTGAGAGTCATTGAAAGCAACCAAGAGCACAATGACATGTTATCTATCAGTCAAATGCAACAAACGGTACAAATACTCACTCTAACATCCCAACAACAGAGCAACGGTCCCTGGGTCAAAATGCAAATCAACAGCATATCATTACCCGTAATGATAGACACTGGCTCCCCCTACACCATTGTGGATCTCAAGACCTTTTTGAGTCTACTCTCTGGCAAGATACATGACCTGCGAAGCACTTGTGTAAGAGCTACCGGTTATGGAAAAACACCCATCGAGATAATGGGATATGTGTGGGTGAACCTCAAGTTCCATGACAGAGAAACATATTGCAAACTCTTTGTAGCCAAAGATGGCTCCTCCGTTGTGGGATGGGAAGAACAAGCCGCCCTTCGAGTAAGAATACACCCTGGTGAAGAAATCTCCGTGCTGAGTGTGCTCAATAATGATATGGACATCAAATCTAATCTAGCAAAACAATTCCCCAAGGTGTTCTGCGACAAGATTGGACTCCTAAAAGGTTTCCAACACAGAATAATCCTCAAAAGAGGTGCTGTCCCAGTGGCCCACCGAGTCCGCAGTATTCCCTTTGGAACAAAAGAGGCGTTGAAGAAAGAACTTAAGCGCCTCTGCGATGAAAATATCATACAGCCCATCGAGAGTTCAGAATGGCTTGCCCCTATTGTCTTAGTAAAAAAACCGGACGATTCCATAAGAATGTGCGTCGACTTGAGAGACCTAAACAAAAACATATGGGTTGACAGACACCCACTTCCCAATATATCTGAACTCCTATCGACCATGAAACCTGCAAAATACTTTACAACTCTGGACCTCTCCTCAGCCTATCACCAGATAGCTTTGGAAGAGAGCTCAAAGAACCTAACATCTTTTGTCACACCTCTCGGTGCATTCATGTTTAACAGAATGCCATTCGGACTCGCTTCAGCCGCAGCAGTCTTTCAGAGACTCATGTCACATCTATTTGGAGGACTTGATGGCATACACTGCTTCCAAGATGATATCCTCATATCAGCCAGTACAGAAGAAGAGCACAACGCAAAACTTGTGGGTGTTCTACAGGTCATACAAAAAAGTGGGCTCACACTCAAATTAGAGAAATGCAACATAAAGTGCGACCGAGTTTCATACCTGGGCCATTCCATTGACGCCAACGGCATCAGCCCAAGAGGAAACTCATGGACAGCATAATGAATATCGCCGAGCCTCAAAGTAAAGACCAATTAAGGAGTTTCCTCGGGATGACAGAATACTACTATTGTAGTAAATTTGAAGACTAAATTTATCTCTGCACCAATCTTAAAACACCCTCGCCCCGAACTCCCCTACATCGTGGAAACTGATGCTTCAAGCCTTGCCATGGTGGCAGTTCTATCACAATAGGACCCGGTAACCAATCAGTTGCATCCCGTGGCATTTTGGTCCCACAAATTTTCGCCTCCTGAAATCAATTACACGATTACTGACAAGGAACTTCTGGCTATCAAGTCTGCCTTTAAGGCTTGGCGGCATTATCTGCTGGGGGCCCGACACACCGTTACTGTGATTACGGATCACCGAAACCTGCAATATTTGAAAACCGCAAAAGCCCAATCCTCTAGACAACTCCGTTGGGCATTATTCTTTGCTGAGTTTGACTTCATAATTACCTATCGACCTGGTACAAAAAACGGTAAAGCTGATGCCCTTTCTCGGATGGGAGTAGAAGAACACTTGATCAACCCTAAACCTGTACCAATCATTCCCGAACAAAGAATTCTGGGTGTAATCGCCACACAATCCATAGAGGAAGTTAAGGATAAAGCCAGACAACTTGTAACTCCAGCAGACATACAGAATTGGCATCTGCAGGGAAAGGACTTTGCAGTAAAGGACAACTTATTGTATTTCCAAGAACGATTATACCTGCCCAGCAAAGATTTACAGAAAAAAGTAATCTCTTGTTATCACGATTCTTTAATGGAAGGACATCCCGGTATGGCCAAGACCTCAGAAAAGATCAAGCGCTACTTCTGGTGGCCGTCTTGGAAAAAAGATATCAGAGACTTTATAATGTCCTGTGGAGTATGCGCCCAAAACAAGAGTCAAAAGGAAAGACCAGCAGGCCTCTTACGCCCTATTGACATCCCACCTCGCCCTTGGCATACGCTTTCTATGGACTTCATCACTCATCTACCTCCATGCTCCGGATACAATACGATCCTAGTAATCGTGGACTTATTCTCCAAGATGGCGCATTTCATTCCGCTCAAAGGCTTGCCAACAGCAGCAACTCTGGCCCGAGAATTTCTCGAAAACATCTTCCGACTGCACGGTTTTCCTTCGGTTCTAATTTCGGATCGAGGTAGTCAATTTATTTCTCATTTTTGGCGAAGTTGCTGTCGGTCGGCTCAAATTGATGTGAGACTATCGACCAGTCACCACCCTCAGACCGACGGACAAACCGAGAGGACCAATCAAACTCTGGAACAGTATTTACGCTGTATGCTGCAACAAACTGAAAAAACTTGGAAAGTCATCCTTTGGATAGCCGAATATGCCTACAATAACTCTGTCCATTCGGGAACTGGGAAAACCCCGTTTTTTCTTTTATACGGCAGTCACCCTCGAACCTCGGAGTTGGATCCCCTCCAAGATCTTGAAACACCAGCAGTAGACTACCTGCATTCTACAATCACCCAAGCCTTTAAGGAAGCTGTTTCTCACCTTCAAAGGGCTAAAGAACAATACAAGAAAGGAGGAGATCAACATCGGAAGGAAGCCCCTCAATATCAAGTAGGGGATCAAGTCTGGTTATCCACCAAATATCTACCTCTAAAAGGGCCACGCACATTCAACCCAAGATACCTTGGTCCCTATTCCATCACTACCATAGTAAACCCAGTAGCCATCAAGTTGGACTTGCCCCCGCACATGAAGATACATCCGGTCTTCCACATCTCTCTATTAAAACCCGTGCAACCTCGAACCCGACTAACTAAATCTCCAAAACCCATCCTAGTTGATGGAGAACTCGAGTTTGAAGTCAAAAGCATTCTGGACTCCAAGATCTCCAAATCTAAACTATTTTACCTAATTGACTGGAAAGGCTACGGCCCCCAAGAGAGATCCTGGGAACCTGCTGAATATGTCCACGCTCCTCGCCTAATCAAAAGATTTCACCGAACATTTCCTGACAAGCCAAAACCCCCGGAGAAGCCCGGTTTGGGAGGGGCCTTGAGGGGGGGTACTGTCATGATCTCTGCTTCCAAAAGGTCAGGGTTTTCCCAACTCCCTTGGAAGCAGATCCATAACCCAGGTTCCGAGTGCCAACCAGTCCCAATTGGGACCTTTTGGACCCAGTCCTGGCGCCAGTGGCACCAGGCTCATAAATATGCCCAGTCCCAGCGCTGGAAGCGCCGGGCTCATAATGCTTGGGTGGACTTACCTGCAGCAGACAATGCTGCTTACTTGCCTGCCAGTTGAGCCTCTGATCCTCTTCTGTTTGGAGCTACGTTTCCTGTTGGGTGGGGCTGGAGCCACTCCCTAGGTTCAGAACACTGGAACTCTTCTGGAAAGCAGGAACTCTTTTCTTACCTAGGCGTGGCTGTGGAAGGAGACACCTAAGCCCTACAGGAGGCTATTTAAACCACACCCGATGGATGAATCTTGCTTTGCGTTATTCTGCATCCTCTGCAGCAGAACGCTCATCGTGTCTTCTGCATCTGATCCTGGGCCTAAGGAAAAAGGCTTACCATCCTGAATCCAGTCTTCAGCAACACCTATAAAGACAAGAAAGAACAGGTTAGCATTACGGTCTTCAGTGACAGCGCTTCACTTACCTGGTCCATCGGCTGTCACCAATGCCTCGCGCTGCATTCCGGCATCTGAAAGACAAAGGCTTACCTACTCTTCGTGCGCTCCGGAGGTCTTCGCACTGCATTCCGGCATCTGAAAGACAAAAGCTTACCAACTCTTCGCACGCTCCGGAGGCCTTCGGCGCTGCATCCCGCATCTGAAAGACAAAACAAGGTGCGTTTAAAGACATTGGGGAACTTTAATACTCACGTGCCATTACTCCTTTCCACATCTAACCCAGTGGGTATTCCGGCACCCTGCAGCCGCCCCGAACTTGTACCTGCAAAATAAAGAGACAGTTAGAGCGCATCGTGAAGCAGGCAACAAGCGCTTACTTACGTGCTTCCAGGCGCTTCTATTCATCACACGGGCTCCATCTTCAACTCACTTCAGCCCGTCATCCGCCATCGCCGGAACCCTGCAAAACAAGAGACATCATTACTAAAGACTGTTAAAGACATTAGAATTACTCGAAACTTACCGTTCGTGCAGTAAACGACGGACAGCAGTCCTCTGAAGTCAAGAGGCCTGCTCCCCTTATCCAGTGAAGAAACTGGTTACAGCACCCTGCCCCGAGGCAGATGGAGAGCACGGCGTTCACTTACCTAAGGTGAGAGCGTTAACCTTTGGGGTTCTACAGGAGAAGAGAAAGGGAAGAAGAGAGAGACATTCAATAACCCAGTTCATTAATCCCATATTTTCTATCTGCAGACATCTTACCCTTCGAGTCAGACATACAGTGCACAGAGGTCCAGCCCAAAGAGCCAGCCGTGTGTTACACATCACCTTTGAAGATACGGTATACGCCCAGTCAAGACCGGCGCCTCTACGGGAATCAGGTGAGCGTTACAGTTGGTGCCTCCACTGTGACTACCCCGGGGCCTCGAATAAAGCTCTTACTCACCTCCATCCCAGTGTGCCTCTTTATTACACTGCCGCATTTTGCTTTTCATTCCACTGCTGCCTGCTGAGCTGCTCTGCCTCCCATTGACTGGGTTGTTCCTTCTTTAGCCAATCCCAGCAACAGGGAGGTGGGGGCTGGCCCGTTTGGAACTAAGGCCAGCAACAAGGCCTGAGGGAATTCCTTCTTCCTATTCTGCCAACTTGGATAGATGTACCTGAGGCCAGCGCTGCAACAGCCCAACATCCTGGCTGCCTATGATCTCTCAGCTCCTCCTGAGGTACAGTAAGCAATTACCTGCACTCTGATGATGTGCAGCCTCGTGCATTTAAATGGAAAGGAAAGATCTGATAGCGAAGCTGTTTGAATGCAACCCGTCTCCTTTTTTCTGCAATGCTGTGCAGAACTACCATCATGTGCTTTCCCCTCTGGTTCTCCAGGAATACTGGCATATTGTTTTTGTCTATCTATCCTGAGGCCCTGCAAAGATGTCCGCTTCATTTTGCATTTCGTCCAATTAGCCCCACATCTCTCATCGTCCATGCCTTCTGCCATGCAGACTGTCTTTGAACTTGGCCTTGCAGTAGATTCTCTTCTCAGGGAATATAAGGGAGTATGGGTACACTCTTATTGCAGTTTTGTTCCGCATGCCCAACTCCTATTTCCATCCTCAGCTCACATGACAGGAGACTGCAATTCAGCTCATTTTATAGTATTTAATTTTCTTGCATTAATAAACTTGACTCTCATGATGTTCCTTCCTTGCACCTTGATGTGGGATAATTCAGCTTCTCATGTTCACTGTTCTTTGAGGATAGATAATCAGTTCTTGGCTGCCTTTAATCTTGTCCCCAGGCCAGACAGACCTTCTCTCTTCTTTTATGCTCCCAGCTATTCTTTGCTGCGACACAGTTCTCTATCGTTCCTTTTCCATGGGCATGAGTTTACTATAATTGTGACACCGAAGTCCATTTTCAACATATCTATAATGGTGTCTTCACCTGCAGACTATTCACTACATATAGCCAGCTTTGATGATATCTTAGTCTACTTGCGTTGCTGCGTCTGTACATTCATTGAACGGTTTGCATTTTCTGCAGCATGTCACACACTTACAATCTTCTTTTCCACATAGGAACATTGACTCGATTCCTTATTTCGTCCTTAGTTTCTATAAGGCCCATCCATCATCTTTTTCCTATCATCTTAGTGTGCCACTCCTAATTCTTGTGATGTCACCAGCTTCCCTTTCTCTCATTTTTTATATTCCTTTGACAACTTCTTCTGAGAGATAGTCATCTCTTCGGGCATACATCTGGTATGGTTTTCTTAACGGATACCTTTTCTGGAACACTTGTCGCTGTATGGTCACAATCACTGGTATCAAGAATGGTGCAGTTTTGGGCTTCCAACACTATGGCAGTAGGGTTGCGGGACTTCCTGCAGAGGCATTTGGCTGCTCCGCTACACCTTCTAAGGATTTCTTGGGTGATTGTACAATGTGCCTTGAAACAGACTGGTGGCAGCTTTTTACCGAGCCCTACTGTGTTTACTGCGGCTGTGGCTAGTGTCCAACATGACCGTGTCAAAAGGTATTTTGTCTGTTGCTTTGGTCATTTTGTCTACTGGCCTCCCCCATGCCCTTCCAGATGTGGGTCTTCCTTATTTGGTCATGCAGTTGCCCAGAAAAGCTGCTTCATTCGCAGGTCCCTGCAGGTCACATGTGTAGGCACCCAGGAAGTGGGCTGGGGCTGTCGGGTTCCAATCCACATTACTGGTGCAGGGTGTCTGGTGTGCAGGAGAGCATGAAGACCCAGTGGTCCCTGACTGGATCACTGCTGTTGTCTATGCACGGGGCAGATCTTTTCATTGGCTGTGTGCACTTGCTTGACTTTGGATATGAGAAGGGGCCCTGCACCTATTCCAGCAGATCACAACAGATTCAAACAGATCTGCAGAAGGAACCAAGTATCCTGAAGAGCCAAGCAGTACAAAGGATGATCCTGGGATGCACTGAAGAGAAGTGGCACCCGTATCCCATTGTTGTGCCGGTTGAGCCCTGCTTTGCGCTTGATCTCAAAAGACATTTGAAGGTGTTTCAACCCTTGGAGGGGTGGGTGAAATTACTCTCTAAACCTTCTGGTAACCCCGCAAGTAAGCCTTCTCAGAAGTGTGCTTGAGCCATCCAGTTGCCTGCCCAGCTGAAACCTTTGGTACCATAAAGGAGCATTGCCATTTTGACTTTTGACCCAAGACTCTGGAAATTTCCAGCTTGTTCCACAAAGCACCCTTCTATCGGATTTCGCCGTCCCTGCACATTTGGATCGCGAATTAGGAGGTTGTGTCATACTGCGAACGTTGGGTTCCACTGTGTTATTGTGCGTCAGTGACGGTCACTGATGATAGTTTTCCTGCTTTCCTTCCTATGCCCTGAGACTTGCTGCATTGGTGTTTTCTTTGTTCTTCATCTGAATCAGGATTAGTAGATCCTGTCCCATACCGGACCTGTGTACGCACCTGCAGCGCCTGTGCATCTGAAAGTCAAACCGAGGGTGGGAAATTGAACCTCTGATGACAACCTCTAGACTTCCCAAGTCTGGACCAAAACCGAGCCTAGGGCAGTGAGTAGTGAAGTCACTTATAGTTATTTTTCCCTTACCTTTGGCTTGGATAGTGTTTGCTCCCTTAAGCCCTCCGAAAGTTGGGAACAGCTTCATTTGCCATAGCAGATCATTTACTAGCTTCTGGAAACCATCTCCACCCCTTCAGAATCCTTCCCTTATCTTTTTCCTGCATCCTAAGAAGTACTTTGTGAAGTTTACGCACAACCGGGCACTTTTATATGCGCATCAAACAAGGCTGGATTGATCTTTGGGCTGGACCTATGAAGTTAGGGTTGTCATCTCTGAAGGTTGTCTGTGCTGTAACAGTTATTTTCCCTTTTCCTTTGCAGGTATTGGTGTAGTTCTAAACTTTCTCAAGCTGCCTCCAGTTATATCTTGCAAGTGTGTTGCTTGTGTGGTATTTTACTATTGCGTTTCATGATTCATTTGTATGTTGTTGGGCCTATAATAAATAGTACATTTTTAGTATGCCACTGTCTAATTGTAATTTTTGGCAGTGATCACTCTCACCCCTCCTGAGATTTAGCCTTGACTGTTCTCCAAGCAACCATGAATTGGTCTATTTTCCTAGAAGGGTTCCCCTGTTGTTCTAACAATGGTGGCCTCCTACACATCTGCCTACACAGAGTTTAGAAAACCATTCTAACAGGCAAACACTATAAATACAATTCCCATCGCTGATTGGAAAAGAACTTCAAAACTATTTACACCCCAGAAGAAGGCCATTGGGTGAGAATAGTAATCACCACCCTGTTTGCGGGCATACAGGGCCTATAATGGCCATGAACCCTCACCAAGACCCTCACCTCACTCGGGCCTATGTTAGGTTCATGCTGGCTGGCCCCTACTTGCCCTGAAAGTCTCGAACAGGGGGCGGGGATGATCACTGCAATATTCCATGCCCACAAATATGGAAGTCGCTTTACTTTCTTGAAAGTCAACATACTTGTATGCTGACCATGCAGGTTAGTAGTTTGGTAGGAAAACAAGTAGAATTCTCCTGCGTTTTTAAAAGCCTGAAGACAGCAGTTGGACATGCACAAGTCACAATCTAGCAACAGGGAGTCGGGGACCAAACGCTGGGCACAGTTCAAGACAAAAGAGACATGCAAGCAGCAGGTCTCAACATTCTGCTAATACTTCACAGCTGGCAGTAATGTTTAAACACAATGCGACCCATGTGGGAATTGTACTTTCTGGCACCTGTTTTGGAGATTGTTGTGAACTTTTTCTGTACTTTAATATGCCCAAAGAGAGCTTATTTGAAGTGAAGCTCTGGCCAGCATTATCTGTGGATTCTTTACACTGTGTGATATAGCACTGTTGTGTTTTCATAACTATTGGAAACTTTTCTACTGCTAATGTTAACATGCTGTCGATCATCCGCATCAGACGTGTCAGTGCGCCCTCTGTCACAGCAGAGTGTGCGGTGATTTACGCATTCAAAAACCATTGGCACGCTGACACCAAAGTGTTCCAAAATAGGAGGAGTGGTATCCCTGGCAACGCAGGCAAATTACCTGGTTTTCGATTCAAATTGCTTCTCTGATTAAAATGCACATGCTTACACTGGCTGTCTCTTTGAGGACGATATGTAGCTTTGTGTGCATTGCCTCTCGATGCCTTTCATCAGCAACACCTAAAAAGATGTATTTCCCAAGTGCCAGATGCCGTATAAATGTCTGATCTTGGATGCAGAGTTGCAGGCGAAAAGCAGCTCGCTTTCTAACAAGCACATAAAACACACGCCTGCCGCTGCCTGTCAAACCCTCTTCGCCTAAACCTCGAGTGCTGTCATTTTAATCTTCATTTGTACTGCTGCTCTTATATTCCTTAGAATCAGCATAGCGCACAGCTATTTTGTTAAATTGAGCCCTGATGTTAAAATAAGCAAAGATAAACCAACACAAGAAAGGAAGTGAAGTGCTATTTGGTTTTGGAAATTCTGTCATAACCATTCTGCAATGTCCTTCTTTTGGAGATTAGATTCTTACCCCTTTGTACAGATGCTGAAATGAGGTCGCATCTGGATGCCGATTGGGTAATCAAATATATAAGTGCTGTGTCATTGAGTGAAGTAGTCATTTGAAAGCCAATCTATTTTAGTGACGTCGCTCAAGTCTTGAAATGGCATATTTTAAATTAGATGAAATGTATTGCCTCTTAAAAGGAAAATTGTAGCTCGGATTCCTAGTTCACTTTTAGTTGATCCAACAGGAGGGTTGAGAAAACAATATATATCTAATTGTCATTCTAACAAAGAGACCTGTCAAGAAAATAAACGGAACAAGAAAAGGGAACATTTTAGTTTTCCATTTGTAATACTTTATTTTAGGTGAAGTAGTGGTACAGGAAAGACATAAAGTCGAACAAGCTGTGTAACATGTTGTCATGACTTTAGAAGTTCCATCATTTTAGCTTTCCAGCCTCAGTGATCGTGAAGTAACAGGATTACTGGTGAACATGTACTTGCTCTCCACATTTCTATTTACTTTCTCAATCATGTGCACATTTCCACTTTCTCCAATACCCTTGCCCTCCAATCGTTGCTCTTCTTGTATCTTATTTACTAAAACATTAACAATATAACTTAAGGCAAAGTATAATGTGACTACAAAGCAGCACTCTTCTATCCCATGGCTCTTTTTAATTAATAATCGTTTGTTACAGATATATGAAACGTTCCAGATATATTATACAAATGTACACATTCATAATACATATTCAATTTACATAAACACGTGAAAACACAATTACTTCTTAGCATTAAATGTATCCATCTGATTCAGTATGTAATCCCATAGTACAAAAAGAGCAGGTCATAAAAGGATCGAATTGCCAGACGCACAGACGGCCGATATCTCATCATTACCAATATTCTGTAGGCAGTGCGCATTTGATGAATAGTTTCTTATAGAAAATTGACAAAAACGCACATTGAGTTAACACATGTATCGTGCTCTCTGAAGCAGTCTAAGATGGACAGTCTGTAGTCCACTGTCCAGAGTCTGTCTGATCAGAGTACAATTATAGGCATCTTCTACATTTGGAAAATAAAGGACCGTAGCTACCAGCATATTATTCATAGCTGTAAGATCATTTAAAATTAAAATCAGCAGATGGGAGAAGACTCATTTTTAGACAAGACCGGTCCTACAAGTTGGATACAAATACACTGACTGAGCCCATACAATATTAGCGTCAAGCAGCTGTCAGTACAGTTGTCTGGTCTTTTTTCAGGAGTATTTGAAGAAATGTGTTTAGGGAAGTTTTGCAGTAATTTGGCAATCAGTTGTTTTTCTGTATTACATTTTTTTATTAGAGAAATGTTTTCCTTTCTGAGACCCGTTAACATCACTGATTAAACAGCAGTGGATTACTCAAATGAACGTACTTCTATTTATATACAACAGATCAGACTCAGTTTGCATGTGAAGACAAATAGGAAGTGCCAAATTCGATCACCAGATAGTCCTGAAGCAAACAAGATCTGCGTATCTCTCTTATCAGAACAGCCCCAAAGGAAATTTTTCAAAAGAAGAAGAACTGTAATCAACAAGAGGTGTATTGTGTTAATAATTACACTTAAAAAGAAATTGTGAACATTATCGTTTATTAGAGAGCCCCAGGAGATTTAGCACCCCATAATACAGGGTATAGTTTAGCTAAATCAGAGATTTGTCCACTTACTTATTCAACGTCCCCTATGTTAATCAGACGTGAGTTTGTTTAGTCTCCTGACTCCATTAAATATCTGAATATGAGCACATCCAAAACATGTGGGACACTGTACATTAATAATCTGGACACATGCCTCTCTCAATTATTTGAAAAATTAAACAAATGGATGCTGACAAAATTGAATTAGTCAAGATGGCAGTTTTGCATGAGTTGTCTTTTTTCAAAATAGTCGTAATTTTTTCGGGAATTTGAATGAAACATTGGGCCTTATTATGACCCTGGCACTCACGTAATGACGGGTGCCGGTACGGGACCGGCACCCTTCATTACGTGAGCATCGATTAAGAGGTTCCCTTTGCGGGACCCGGACCAGACGTCTGGTAAAACCAGACGTCTTTTCCGTGTCCCACGAGGGGAAGAGGGAGGTAATAACAGGCCATTTGCAATTAGCCCATTATTACCTCCCTCCCCATTCCCATTGATCCCTGTGGGGGCTGAAATGGGAATGGGGAATGGTTCCTTCAAGGAGGAATTACTGGGTCCTCCAATGTTGGAATGACCTGGTTATTTCTCATTGAAGGAATCCAGTAATGGAGCCCGGTTTGGAGGTAGCCATGGTGCTAGTAGCACCATGGCTACCTCCAAACTCGTAAGAGGCCCATTGTCTAACTTTCTATGGCATGCCGGATCTGTGCTAATTAAATAGGTGAGCATGACCAGGCCCCATGAGCATGGCGACTTTTAAAGTGGTTGACTATGAACTTTACTTCTTGACTGCACAGGCTCAATTTGTATCATTTTGGTTTGAAAATGATCCAATGATGGACATCTAAACATTGAGACATATGCCACTGGCCTTCAGGACCTTCGGCCTTTGCTGATTGTAAAAAGAAATAGTCTTGCCTTTGTCTGTTTGATCTAGATTGTGAGATGTATTAACCCACTAATGCTCAGCCTTGCGACATCCCTGTGTCCTGGTGGTGCGAGAAATATTAAAATGGCCGCAAAACCCTTGTGTGCACCAAAACCTAAGAAAATTGCATTCTACAAAGTACAAAACGATGGCCGTCAAATCTACAATGCATGTTGTCAGTGGTGGAACAGAGATCTCACTCCTGAAACATGTCACTGGGCTTCACAACAAGTACAAATGGAGCACAGAGGGAAAAGCAGTGCTTGCTGGAAGAAATCCAAAATCTTGCATTTAAATCCTTTTTCTTGGTTGCTGAAACTGCAGAATGCTGGTACAAAACAACCACAAACATCCAATATTCTTGCTGGGTGTCACAATCCACTGAGTTCAAGAAATCATTGTGAAATTGCAATATCCTGAAAAACTGAATTTGTCATAAAAACATCCACATCCAAAGTGCCTGCATGTGGGATTTGTCAAAATCTGGGCACAGTACCCTGAGCCGCCTGAATGACTGTTTTCAAAAGCCTGCATTAAAACTGTAAAACTTATACAACTGAAATCTAATGTCTGAAATCTAAGTGACCTATGATTGTGTGTAACCTAGGTTGTAACTATTTAAATCCCATGGTTTAGAATCTGAAATAAGTGTTGTAGCTGCTTGTTTGGAAATTACAAGTTTATCTTGAACCAAGAACAATTTGCAATAAAATGACATTTGAATTTAAGCCTGACTCAAAGCCAAACCAGTATAACAACTTCCCCCACAAAGGCCAGGGCTCTCTCTCCACCAGGAAATCACACCCATGTGATTAAGGGGTTGGAGGAGAATTTGGGCTGCTGTGGGAAGGGGACAATGGACTTCCTCCAACTCAAAGATATGCTAATTAGGAATGATCGTAAATGGCCTCTGCCTGAGGAACTGGGAGGATATTGCTCTTGAGCTGCAAGAAGAGGAACGATGCGGGGACAGATGACCATTTGTTGATTCACAAGGACAAAAAGCACATTTTTAAGAAGACTGATAATTTACTGTGTAAAATTGTGAAGAATATGTAAACCCCAGACTTATGAATCTAATTATTGGCTGAACTCTGTGCTATGTTCTGGGAAGTAACAGTGGAAATTATGGTTTTACACCAAATGTATTTATGTCAAAAGAATGAAACTTCACACGCTTATGCCCATATACAATGCACACATTTGTGGAAATTTGCTCTGAATTTGGACCATGTGTTCCAGACAAAAAGGGCAAAATTCTATAAAAAGCAGACATAAGATCCTACAGCGACGGGGCTTGGAAGAGTATCTGCTCCACAAAATATGGAATCTATATATGTTATTGTTATACAGGTTGCACACTTGTAAATATGTAGTGTACTAAAAGTAGATTTTATGTTCAAAAGGCAAGGGGAGGATTCTCTGACACATAAAACCACAGCATCATGGTGACACCCTGTTTTCTCCTCAAATCAAGGGAGAGAGGAGACTCTTGCCCATAGCCTGTCTAGGGGGCGCACTTAGGATAAGCCAGCATACACAACCCCTTATCATAAGCATAAATAGAGACAGCTGAGGACTTTGAAAGACACACAGATTCACCCACTAACCGTTTGCTGGCAGAACACCCTGTTTGAAAACTTGACATATTCCTCGCTCCAGACTCCAGAAACTCGGAAAACAGAAAGGCCCATTCTATAGCTGAACCATTTTCAGCTAGGCCTTCAAATTCCAGAAACCAGAATTCACCCCAGAAACCTAAGGGGAACAAAAGAAGCAGCCGGGCTGTGCTGTAACTGCTTTCCTGCTAAAAGAATTATTACCAGAATGAAAAGACCCAATCCAGTTGTGCCGTGCTGTGTTATGACCATTTCAGACCCAGTCCAGTCGTGCTGTGCCGTGCAGACCAGAACGCCTTGCTGCCCAGTCTGGTGTGCCCAGCAGACTTCCTGTCCTGAAATCTTGACTGACCAGAATTCCTGACAGTCTGTTCAAACATATATAGTGAGTATCCATTGAATAGGACTGTGTTACTAGCATATGTACTATCCATAGTCTATCCCTATCTAAATCCATCCTATGTTGTCTTCAGAACCTGATATTGTTAGGAGTACTTTGAATTGTCAGAACTTTCTTGCGTTCAGTCTCTCATTTGTATTTACAGGGTAATTCATGGAAATTCGCACAAAAGTGGTGCAGGCGGCTGGTGCACAGTGTTCCTGTGCAATAGACTGCACTGTAAGTGACTCCAATCAAGCAATCCCACTAATTCAGTGCCTTGTCTGGGATGCCCAAGGGAAGCCCTTATTTATATATTTTTATGGCAAGTTATAATCTGGATGATGAACCCTTGTATAACACCCCTCTCTTAGAATCCCCCTTGACCCCACTGAGCCAAGAAGTAGGCTTGTTTTGCAAATTTAAAAGGTTTATTTGAAAAATTAAACAATATATATATATATCACACTTCTATAAATAAATTGATAATGGATAGTACACTTGTGAATCTAAGCAGTAATCAGCAAGAGGTAATCCTCCAGTAGCACAGTTCTTAGTTACTTATGAATAGGAACAGAAGAATAAGGTGGGAAAGAATGCTTTATATGGTTCAAGGAAACGCAATGATGAATGAAATGCAGTACAGAAAATAACTTGATATGGCTTCAACAAAAGACAATGTAGTCACTTTTCCTTGACAATTCACTCCCCCACTTTATGCAATATAAGGAGATGGAAAGAGGAAGACACAGTTCTCAGGAATGCAATCAAATACAATACGAAATTCAGTCCCCCCCAGCAAGCTTAGAGGAAAACAGGTAGAAGTTTGAAACACAGGCCCAAAATGCTTTGAATGTGATGACAATGAGGTGAGAAATGTGCAAAAAATGCTTTTAATTCCCTCTAGTGGTTCAGGGTGGGTGATACCTAGTTTATATTAGTTCAGGCTCACTTTAGCAATGCTCTATGAGTAACTAGCAGGTTAAAATGAATTTTAGCAAAGGAAAGCAAGGAGCTGCTGATTTTTACATGTGACTGAAATTGTGCAAAATGTCAAATGGCGGCAAATTTAATTGCGTGCGTCGAGCGTAATTACAGAGGCCCTATAAGGAGTAGCAAGTCAGTTCTAGGTTCGTTGGAAAGCCTAGAATATTAGCTTTAAGATAAAATAAATTTCACTACTAGCACGAATGGTTCAGGAGATACGGACGATTTTGTGAAGGTAGGTTTTCGGATTTGAAATTTAAAAGTTCAAAATGACAGGTGACAGTTTTCAGCATTAAAAAGGACAGAATGACACACACAATTCCTATGAGGTAGTTCTAAATAGGTTAAAATAGTTTTAATTAGATTATTTTAAACTAAGAGATTAGTCTGGCACAGTCCTAGAGTACTCACACTATCTTTGGACAGGAATGGCTTTGTCACCGATCGGGTCAGGATTGGCTGGATTTCTGCTAGCGGTTCGTCACAGCGGTCTGGTCTCTGGTTCTGCTCTCAGCACTGCACAGTTCTGGTCTCTCTGGATCTCTGGTCTCTCTGGATCTATGGTCTCTCTGGATCTCTGGTCTCTGGAGGTTGATGGATTTGAAGTCTGGAGTCTCCCGGCAAAGCATCCCGCAAGAAAGTGGAAAGTCAATGTCCCTACCTGTCCTGCACTGTCTGCTTTTATGTGTTTAGAAAGTGGGTGTGTGCGTGGCATAACTGAGCCTGCCCCTCTCTACTTGTCATTGGCCCAATTCTCCCCTCTCCCATGATTGGGGGAAGGAAATGGATTGTCATCATGATGAGGTCTGTTTATGGGTCAGAGGATCCTCCCCTGGTCAATTTGCCCACGAATCTATATTTGATTCAAATACATATTTCCCAGATACACAAGTGGTTGACATTACATGTACATATTACAGATGAATTAAGACAGTTCTCTGTTCAAGCCCCATGTTCCTGCGAGCTGGGATTCAGAAATGACAACATTTTGCCCTTTTTGGTCGGTTTACCAATATCGGACATTTACCAAAAATGACACAATGTGCGCATGGAGTATGGATATTAATTGATGAAGTGTCAGATTTTTAACATGCAGACATTTGGAGTAAGACTCTATTTTCCGCTCGCAACCCCCCAGAATACACCACGGGGTCCAAACACCTCTTAAAACATGCACAGAAAAATCACAAGAATAATGATATTACTTATATAATTCTGACAAGTACGTACTATGAATTATCCATCTTTTTTTTAAAATTATGCTCTGGGCCAAAGGGGTGTGGTTTCCCCCAAGCACATGGTGGAGTTTCTGGTTTGTCCACTTCCCCCAAGCTCAGCTTGCTAGCAGAGGCACTGCCCCTCCCAGTTTCTCCCAAGAGGAAGCCATTTTACGACCCCCCCAATATAACATTTGCCTGAGTCCAGGACAGGGCTTTGTTCAACTTCCTGCAGTCCCCAGGTACCCCTCCCTTAATTCAATCAGAGAGGTGTGATCTCCTTTTGGTGGGGGCAGCAGGATGCAGCCAGGCCTGGGAAGAGTTGTTGAGCCAGTTCAACTCCTGTCGGGGGTAGTTGTCAGGCAGAATTCAGCTAAATGTCACTTTAGTTCCCAGTTTTCTACATTCAAATCCAACTTACATGCAGTTGTATTTTATATATACATTAAATAATTACTTCCTTCAAGTCATTTCAGAATATAGTTTTACATTGTATCCACCTCTTAGCAAGTCTTTCCTTGGCCTGGTTTGGGTTAATTTGTTCAGTTTTACACCAAAGTCTGGTGGTTTTAAAACGCCGGCTTTCTGATAGTGGTGAGCACCGGTATTGCATCCATTGTTGACATTAAGAAAATGAATTCCCCACAGTTCTGAGTTGCTTTTGGCAATCAGCATTGCCATTCCCAATGGTTTCAGGCTACTGTGTGTGTAGCCCAATGGTGGTTTTAGGCAGTGCCCCCCTGTGCTCACAACATAGGGAAAATGGGTGGCAGCCTATTCTTCATGTTTTCCCTGTGCACTCTCTGGGGAGTTCTGGCCATCATGATGTTTTCAATGCCAGTAACGCACAGTTTTATGGTAGGGCTTGGATGCATGGGTAAAAACATCCCACAAGCCCCCACTCTTGTGATGGCCATTCTGATCTTTCACTGATGGAATTCGCAAGATCTGGGATGTTCGCCTCATCTTCTTCCGATTCCGTAGATGGCACAGTTCAGGATGTTTTCCTCCCTCCTGTCGATCAATCAGTTCTCCTTGCTGGTCCTGATGGGAGGATTGGGCGGTACCCCGGGCCCCTCGGATCTTTGCTCCCGGTCCCGAGGTCACCTTCCGTGGTCAGTCTCCGGGTTTTCTTTCTCCTAGGACGACAAAGCAAAGCGGCAATACACAATCCTAGACCTTTTTCCACCATTATTGATCTAGTGGGGTGACATATACATTTTATAAATCACGAGAATAGATCATAGCATTCTTATTTTGAAAAACAAGATATCATCATGAAGCATTTTTTTTCCAATCATAATAGTTTAGAGACTACATGTGGGATATTTTAGGATGGGAACTGAATTAATCTGGAGGGGTCCCCTCTGGTATTGCAGAGGAGTCCTACAGTTGCTGCAGAGTGTGCCTGGGATGGCAACACTTTAGCTGATTTATATGTACCCACTTGTCTTCCCCTTCCGCCAGACTACCTCTGGGGATGCGGATCTTATACACTACAGGGGAGATCTTGACTATAATTTCAAACAGTCCCTTCCATGTAGGCAAAAATGTTCGCTGTTTGGCCTGGTTCCTTTGGAAATTGTATAGATAGACCCGGTCTCCCACATCGTATACTTTCCTGGTGGTTTTCAGGTCGTAGTGGGTCTTCATGCTATCAGCTGATCTTTCTAGATTCCGCTGAGCATAGGCAAAAGCATGTTGAAGGTGTTTCCTTAAATTCTCCACATACTCATGAGTTGTGGAGGAATTTATCAGTGTCTGCTCTTGGGTCCTGTAGAGCAAATGCTGAGGAAGCACCATCTTGCGTCCAGTCATCAACTCAAATGGTGACATTTTAGTTGCAGATGAAGGGGTAGATCTGATGGCCATTAGGACCAGAGGTAATCGGATATCCCAACTTGGCCCAGAATCTGCCACAAACTTTTTTAATATGCTCACAATTGTCCGTTTGTAGCGTTCTACTGCCGCTGAAGAAGCTGGCCTGTAAGCAATATGTAGCTTCCTTTTGACCCCCAGTATCTCCCACATCTTTGTCATTACTTCACTGGTGAAGTGACTACCCCTGTCTGACTCAATCCTTTGAGGAAGACCAAAACAGGAAAAGATGTGGTTAATCATCAGGGCAGCTGCTGTTTCTGCCTTGCAGTTTGGGGCCGGGAGACATTCCACCCACTTGGTAAACAAGCATGTAACAGTCAACATGTACTTGTTTCCTCTAGACGAGCGAATTACAGGGCCTACAAAGTCGATTTGCAAATCTGACCATGGCAGTGTCATCCCCATCTTTTGGAGAAGCGCACGGTGTGTGAAGGATGCTGGCTGAAATTGTGCACACACACGACACCCCTTCAAGTATTGGTCGAGGTCCTGCCCCATGTGTGGCCAGTATGCAACCTCTCTTAAGCTTTCAAGTGTTGTATGAAACCCCCTATGACCGGCGGTGGCCGCATCATGGGCGTGACTTAACATCAGGCTTCGGAATGAGGTAGGAACCACCCACTGATCATGGCCAGCTTGGGATTTCCTTACCAACAAACCGTCTTGGATTCGGAACATTTTTGGACATTTCATCAACACTCTTAGGTCCTTTTCCCAATGTAATCGGTATCCTTCAGGGGAAAGTTCTCAGGGTCCTCAAGGTGTTGGTAAAATTTACCAATGATTGGATCCCCCTTCTGAGCTGTAATTAAATCAGCATCAGGGGTCTCCTTACTCCATTGGGCAGTTGACAGATCATTGTGAGCATTTGTCTGGGACCTAGTGATAGCAGTGACCTGGATTTTCCCCCAACAGGGACTCTATTTCTATTAGCTCCCCTTGGATGGCCCTGGTTTTAGCCAGCTGATCAGCTAAGTAATTTACAGTTTTGTCTGGTCCCTCTACTTTGGAATGACCCTTGATCTTTTTCCAGTAGATGGTCATCCCATTCGAGGTAACCAGATCATCAAAATTTTGGATTAACTTCCCATGTTTCAGGGGTTTGTTATTAGCACATTAGCCTTTGGTTTTCCAATTGACCAGGTGCTCCATGAACCCGTTCCGTACATAATCCGAATCTGTGATTATGACCAGTTTGTGGAGTTGATGTAGAACAGCAGTGAGGATGGTCTGATGCACAGACATCAATTCTGCCACCTGACTACTTCGGGGACCAATTTTGTATCCAGCGGAGGGTTCTGGGGACTCATTCACCCATGCATTCCATACGCCGGCCACCAGTTCTTTCTCCACGTTGTTGTCAACATGGTAAGAGCATCCATCCACATAGACAGTGGGCATTCCCTCACACTTGTCTTCTTCAAAGACGTTGTGTGGGGAATTAAGGTATGCCTCCATGTTGTCCTTGATTTTTAGACTTTTGTCCTCGAGACAGTTTTCTCTGGCACAATCATGCAAGTCTGCCAGACCTTGCGCGAGGGGACTCTTCTTGTTTTGGCCATATCTGACCTCCACCGGAAAGCCTTGCATTGACAGAATCCAGGAAGTAATTCGGGAATAACTCATATTTCCGGCCCGGATTCTTTCACTTTGGAGATATTGCAGAGGCTGGTGTGGAGTCTCCACTATGATGTGTTCCCCCTGAATAAATGGGCGGTAATTCTTCAATGCCCACACCATTGCCAGGAGTGCCTTCTCACAATCGTTTTGCTCGCATAGGAGATTACTTTATTGACCTTGTCATGCTTTTGGTATAATACTGCCGTCAAGCACGTATTAGAGAACCCTGTCTCCAGGAAAAACTCCTTGTTTCTGACAGGGTAAGCTAGGCAAGGCGCTTGTGAGAGGCTTCTCTTGAGTTGGCTTACTGCCTCTGATAGCTCTGGACCCCATTCCCACATGACCCCCCAAAAGATGAATCAGGGGTCTAGTGATCTCTGCGTAGCCTTCAATGAACTTTCTGCTGTAATTAGTCAGTCCAAGGAGGCTCCTTAGTTCCAGCAGAGTTGGGGGATCTTTCAGTTTCTGAAGTTCTTCCACTTTCTTTTCCTGGAGACAGAGACCCTGAGGAGTAATCTCATGCCCTAAGACATTAACACGGGTTCTACACCACTGTGCTTTCTGAAAGGAAAGTTTTGCTCCGGCGGCCCTCAACTGTGTCAGAACATAACGGATCTCCGCTATGTGTTCCTCCACAGATGAACTTTTGATGAGGACATCATCTACATAAGCCAAGTTACCCCTTGCACCCAGGTCGGGCATGGCCTTATGTAGGAAAATGTTGAATTCATTGCCGGAGTTGAGGTATTCGAAGGGAGTCTGGGTCCATGTGTACTGCTGGCCCCCAAAGGTAAAAGCCAGTTTGAATTGGTCCTCCCTACTGACAGGCACGGTCCAGTATCCATTGGTCAGGTCTATTGCTGTGAATACCTGTGACCCCTGGATCTGGGCCAGCCCTTGGTCAATGTAGGGCAGAGGCAATCGGGAAGTATGGACCCGTTTGTTGAGCTCCCTAAGGTCGGCACAGAGTCTCCACTGGCCGTTTGGCTTCATTATTCCCAGCACCGGATTATTGAAAGTGCTGTGGACTGGACGGATTATTCCCCGGGACACAAGGTTCTTAATTATTTCAGTAAGGGACTCCATGGATGCGAGAGGCAAGCAATATTGCTTCACAAACACTGGACCACAATCATATGAGTCTACCGCAAAGAGATCTTGGAAATCCAAGAAAACTTATTTCAACTTTTGCTTCTGTTCCAGAGTCACACAGGCATCAGCTAGGTTGACTCTCTCTTCCACCATCTGCCTGAAGCCTGGAAAGACTTCTGGTTTGGCTATCTCAGTGGCCTCCTCCAGCTGGGTGGAGAAGTCCCTGGTCAGAGTACTGATTTGGACTGGAGGCTTCAGGTGGGAAAGGCAGCCCTCATGGACCTGGAAAATCACCTCATCCCTCCTGAAGTCACAAGTCACATCTTCCTTACCATAAGGGCAAGAAGTGTACACCAGGAAGTTCCCCCCATGCCGGGTGAAAATCCTGTCTGGTGTTGTATTGTCATCACTGTCACTGTCAAAACAGTCCTTGGGGATTTGTCCTAACAGTTAATTTCCTAAATCAATGGAGAAATGTCGGTCATCAACCGCCATTCCAATAATGGTGCCTGCGGCTAGAGTAATACTCTTTAAGTCGCTGTTATCCACCTCTATTGGAATGGTGTCATGTTCTATGTTGACTAATGGTGTTGGGTTTACCCCTAACCCTTGCTGTTGGAGAGAAGCATTTAGAAGAATATAAGCATCAAGGTTTTTCAATTTTTGTCCTCTTTTAACTTTCACTTCCAGGTAGAATTGTCGGGTCCTTTCTGGGATGGTGACTTCCTCTTTAAGCTGAATTTCAACTGCATAAGGTAGCAATTGAGCTGACCTAAATGCTTTTTCTGGATCATCAAAGCCCATGGGATTATCCGCTAATCGGGACCAAGCTTTGAAGTTTATTAGGTCCAAACTAATGGCGAAGCAATTGAGAATGTCACTGCCTAAGTAAAAGGCGGGAGTGACGTCTCGCACGACCCAACAATTATGGACTATGCTCTTGTTGCCAATGGACATTTTGAGCATACACCTGTTTGGCAGGAGATTTTCAAATTGGGTGCTTCCAGGTCCAATTCCCATTTGTCTATCAGTTTGAATGTGGGAATGGCTGGATCTTTTGGGAGTTGGCGGAACATGGCTTCGCTGATGAAGCTCTTACCATTGTTCACACACACGCGAGCGAGAACAGAGTCCTTCCCATCATTTAACTGAACAGGGATGAACAACTGATCTCCAATTTGCTGAATATCAGCCAGGCTCTGAGCTGATTTCACATCTTTCTGGACTATAGGAGTGGGAGTGTCTGATTGTGGATTGGTAAAGAATTTCAGAGTATTTCCTTCCAGTGTGGAATACCACCTTAAACTGGAAGGAAGGTTGATTTTCAGAAATAGAGAGGACCCCCCATCACCAGTCTGTTGTCCTACTGCTATTACTGTTACGTCTGGAATTTGGTTGTTCTGGAAGTGAAATTCTACTATTTAAACTAACATGGTTGACACTCTGTTTTAATTTTATTGGTCGGCTAGTCTGGGTCCAGAGGACCTTGTTTACACAATCTATTAGGGGTGACAACCTTCTCAGGAGGTCGTTCCCTAGTAAACAAGGGGTGCCCTCTGGAGTCACTACTATGAACGGGTGTTTCACCTTGTGTCGCCCAATTTTGATGTCCAAATCTGCAGTCCCCTCAACAGGAATTTCCTTCCCGTCAAAGTTCTGCAGTTGTCCAGGAAGGGAGGTGAGAGGAATACAGTAATTCTCCCCCCTTCCTGCATTTAGTTCATCAAAGCCCCTTTTGGACAGAAGGGTAGCTTGGGATCCAGTGTCCACCAGTGCCAAAATTGTACCCTGCCCTTGTACTTGTACCGGGGCATGGTATCTTCCCTCCTTCTCCTCAAGGGGGCACAGATAATGCACATTTTTGGACAACTGGTGGGCTAGTTTTCTGGTTTTGGACATTGCTAGCGAAGAGATTTGGGCAGAATTTTGTGGAGAGCCTGGGGAATCTGAAAGAAAAAGTTGGCAACTGGAAATGGTTTCGGGTTCTGGGCCACCCCCCCTTTTTGGAGGCAGTCATCAGGATGGGTTTGATCCATGGGATTTTGGTATTGTTGGTTCTGGGAAAGAATGATGGGCGGCGACAGCTCAATCCCCACATCTACCCAGTCTGTTGATTCGGTTTTAGGTTCCCCTGGTTCCAGTTCTGGTTCCGCCCCTGCCTTTTTGGGGGCAGTCACAAGGATGGGTATAGGGGTTTTTGGTTTTGTTGGTTCTGGGATAGAATGATGGGCGGCGACAGCTCAATCCTCATATCTACCCAGTCTGGATTGGAATCTCTTGGGACCCATTTTTCCTTGGGAGGAGTTCCCCCATCTCTGAAGGAGACGATCCTTTTCCCAGGATCCTCTGAGGATCCCTCTCCCTCAAATTGGAAGACCTGTACTTCCTCCACAAAGTGGGTCTGTTTGGGTCCTTTGTTTCTCCTACCTCCTCTCTGCTCCTTGGGTGTCAGGAGATTTCAGGGGTAGGAGATTTTGTTTCTGGTCCCTGGTTTTCCAGGGGCTGTTTACAAGTTGAGAAGGAAGCTTCCTCCAAGGCTTTACACCCCCCTTCCCCTTGTGCCTCCTCCCTGGGAACCGGTGGGTTATCGGGGTGCTGCCCCCGTCATTGTTCTGGAGCACCAGGCCCAGAGTTTGGGGCATTCTGTGGTGGCATGCTCATCTGAGGGTTCTGTTGAGCCCTCAGTATGTGACCCAGATCCTGTGCCATATTTTGGACCTGGCGCTCAAGTTGTGAAACCCGCTCAGGCTGATAAGGGGCTCTATTTTCTTCCCTGGGCTGATCCTGGGAAGGGTAGTTATCCCTTCTCTGGTAATACCCCTGATTGGGAAGATTTGGGTACCCCTCCACCCTTGGCCTCCCCTCTCCCGGATTAGGTTGTCTGGGCTCAGGGAATTGGGGAAAGAAGGATGGATGTTTTTGGGGCTGGAAATTGGGTGGATACCTGGGAAAAAAGTTCTGCCCAGGATTTGGTGAATTTCTGCCCTCCTGGGGGAAGTTAGGAGGGAAGTTCCCTGGGTCAGGTGCTTGGCTGGATTCCCCCCCTTGGGCTGGAGGAGTCCACACATAACCCAGGATGGGTCGGTTTCCCTTGTAGCGGGGACTTACATAATCAGGGGAGCGGGGGAACCCATTTGTGGGACTACCTCCTCGACTCCCTGTCTGTGACTGGCCTGAGGGCCTTCTGGGCTGTGAATTATTTGGTGCAGGCAGGTTTTTAGGCCCCCCATCTCCAAATCTAAAACAGGGGCAACCTTAACCTCCGCCACCTTGGCAACAGCAAGGGTTCTGTTGGTTTTGGGGTTTTTCTGCGTATTACTTTTATTTTCTATGGGCTTCTGCACCTCATAGATCCGGACAGCCTGTTCAATGACCCAGTCTAGTGACCTCTTCTCGTGAAAATCTCTCACTAGCTGGGTCATGATGTATTTGGGCAAGGCATTGAAAAAAGTATTGACAAATTCTCTGCTGTCCGTGCGCACCCTTCTGGTGGTCTGCGCAAAGGCACGCTTCAATTCTTGCGTGAATTCTTGTGGGGCCTGATCCTCCCCACATTGCAAATTGTAGGCTGCCTTGCGAGCCTCTTGAGGATTTCTATGAACAGAAAAATGTTTCAAGATGGCCGCCCTATATGCGGACCATCTTGAATGGTTTTGGTCCTCCAGCCCTGCAAAGAAACCGGAGTATTCTGGGGAGAATGTCCATTTGACGTACTGGATGCAGCTACTGCTGTCCTTCAAATGGAAAGTCTCCATCAGTTGCTCATAGAGCTCCAAGTGTTCCCAAACAGAATACTTGGCGTTCTTATGATGTGGGGACCCGGTCTCCTGTGTCCTGTGACGCTCAGAGGAGTCTTCAAATCCCTCCTTGCTACCAGGATTTGATGGGTACCCCCCCCCCCCACTGACCTAACTGGGCAGAGGTCTTCAGGATGCCCTTAGTGGGCCTACTCTCCTGGGGTTCCCCACTAAATTGCACTGTACTTAGGTGCCCATGCCCGGATGCCCGCCCATCCATTCCTGGGTGTTACTGGCCTATGAGCCGCATACTTTTGGCCGGATAGTAATCTGCCATCCCTATGACCCTGTGCTCATGTGCGCCATGGGACACGGGGTGGCAGAGTCCAGGGACTAGGAGAGATGAAGGCCTCTGGTACCAGGGCTCCTGAGGTTATGCTAAGGCGTTTCACTTTCCCAGCGAACCTCATCTCTATCAGCCCCTGCTCCCTGTTGCAATGCAAGAGCCTGCGCTTTTAGTTCCTCAGTTAAGGCCTTACTAGACTCTATCCCTACTGGTCTGCTCCTTTCTTGCCAGAGCCTCCTCCACCGTCCTGGTGTGATCTAGCAAGCCCTGATGCTCTTTTTGGAGGTCACCCAGCCCCTGGAGGGCCAAGTGATTTTCTTCAATTTTTCTTTTTAAATGGCAGACTTCCTGGCGTAAGGTATCCCTTTCCTGACCAAGAGCCTGCATTTGTGATGCCAGGTCGTCCCTCTGCCTTTGAAAGGCACCAGCTTTCTGGTGTTCTTCATCAAACTCTGCCTGGGTATCCAGGTCTTTCAAAATCAATTTATTGCTTTCCTCTTTCTCTCTGTCTAGTTGGATTTGCAGGGTGGCTACCTGCTCTGTGCATGCCCTGTTGAAATTGATCTGTAGCTCCAGCTTTTTCTGGCTCTGCAGTAAGGAGTCCAAACTGTCTTGGTGCTCCTTCTGCAAAGCCAGAATTCTGGTATCCTGGTCTGTCTTTTCCTGTTGCAGTATATCCATGTCCTCTTTTATTTTACTGATATACTGCCTACTATCATTTTCTGACTCCTGGCTCCTCTGCACAGAAGAGACCAGGTCAGATTGGGCCTTCTCTAATGCCAACAGTTGCCTACTTTCCAGATCTTGGCCTTCAGCACATTTGTCCTGCATGGCTCCCATATATACATACAAATATGCCGCTATCCTAACCATCTTGTCGTGTTCATCTTTAGCTTTAGGAGCCATGTATAGTTTGCTCAGGGCCACATGTAAGGAGCCCTGATCTCTTCAGATATCTAACCCAGTTGCAGTGACCTGTTTTGTGATTGCCTGCAACCACGCATCCTGGCCCTGCTCAGTCCATTCACCTCTCACAAATAGCTTATGTAAGAAGTGTTCTCTGGCTATTTTGATGTCTACCAGTGTCGTCATTCTGGAAATTGAGTTCCATCCTGACTTACAGATTTTGTATTTTATTTTGCAAAACAGACCGTTTCCTTAGAGCGTTCCTTTGAGGAGTGCTTTCACAGTGCAAAACAGCGTGGTGATCTAACCGGATATGTGTATGCGGTCAGTTGGCACACTGTATTAAGCTGCACAAGTGGTAAGCCTAATCCAGAATCCCCGGCTACGAGCCCCCACTTTGTAAGTGACTCCAATCAAGCAATCCCACTAAGTCAGTGCCTTGTCTGGGATGCCCAAGGGAAGCCCTTATTTATATATTTTTATGGCAAGTTATAATCTGGATGGTGAACCCTTGTATAACACCCCTCTCTTAGAATCCCCCTTGACCCCACTGAGCCAAGAAGTAGGCTTGTTTTGCAAATTTAAAAGGTTTTATTTGAAAAATTAAACAATATATATATATATATATATATATATATATATATATATATATATCACTTCTATAAATAAATTGATAATGGATAGTACACAGCAAAGCAGTAATCAGCAAGAGGTAATCCTCCAGTAGCACAGTTCTTAGTTACTTATGAATAGGAACAGAAGAATAAGGTGGGAAAGAATGCTTTATATGGTTCAAGGAAACGCAATGATGAATGAAATGCAGTACAGAAAATAACTTGATATGGCTTCAACAAAAGACAATGTAATCACTTTTCCTTGACAATTCACTCCCCCCCTTTATGCAATATAAGGAGATGGAAAGAGGAGCACACAGTTCTCAGGAATGCAATCAAATACAATACGAAATTCAGTTCCCCCCCAGCAAGCTTAGAGGAAAACAGGTAGAAGTTTGAAACACAGGCCCAAAATGCTTTGAATGTGATGACAATGAAGTGAGAAATGTGCTAAAAATGCTTTTAATTCCCTCTAGAGGTTCAGGGTGGGTGATATCTAGTTTATATTAGTTCAGGCTCACTTTAGCAATGCTCTATGAGTAAATAGCAGGTTAAAACGAATTTCAGCAAAGGAAAGCAAGGAGCTGCTGATTTTTACACGTGACTGAAATTGTGCAAAATGTCAAATCGCGGCAAATTTAATCGCATGCGTCGAGCGTAATTACGGAGGCCCTATAAGGAGTAGCAAGTCGGTTCAAGGTTCGTTGGGAAGCCTAGAACCTTAGCTTTAAGATACAAGTTCTGGAGATACGGACAATTTTGTGAAGGTAGGTTTTCGGATTTTAAATTTAAAAGTTCAAAATGACAGGTGACAGTTTTCAGCTTTAAAAAGGACAGAATGACACACACGATTCCTATGAGGTAGTTCTAAATAGGTTAAAATAGCTTTAATTAGATTATTTTAAACTAAGAGATTAGTCTGGCACAGTCCTAGAGTACTCACACTATCTTTTGGACAGGAATGGCTTTGTCACCGATCGGGTCAGGATTGGCTGGACTTCTGCTAGCGGTTCTTCACAGTGGTCTGGTCTCTGGTTCTGCTCTCAGTACTGCACAGTTCTGGTCTCTCTGGATCGCTGGTCTCTCTGGATCTATGGTCTCTCTGGATCTCTGGTCTCTGGAGGTTGATGGATTTGAAGTCTGGAGTCTCCCGGCAAAGTGCCCCGCAAGAAAGTGGAAAGTCAATGTCCCTACCTGTCCTGCACTGTCTGCTTTTATGTGTTTAGAAAGTGGGTGTGTGCGTGGCACAACTGAGCCTGCCCCTCTCTACTTGTCATTGGCCCAATTCTCCCCTCTCCCATGATTGGGGGAAGGAAATGGATTGTCATCATGATGAGGTCTGTTTATTGGTCAGAGGATCCTCCACTGGTCAATTTGCCCACAAATCTATATTTGATTCAAATACATATTTCCCAGATACACAAGTGGTTGACATTACATGTACATATTACAGATGAACTAAGACAGGTCTCTTTTCAAGCCCCATGTTCCTGCGAGCTGGGATTCAGAAATGACAACATTTTGCGCTTTTTGGTCGGTTTACCAATATCGGACATTTACCAAAAATTACACAAATGTGTGCAAGGATTATGGACATTAATTGATGAAGTGTCCGATTTTTAACATGCAGACATTTGGAGTAAGACCCTATTTTCTGCTCGCAACCCCCCAGAATACACCACAGGGTCCTAACACCTCTTAAAACATGCACAGAAAAATCACAAGAATAATGATATTACTTATATAATTCTGACAAGTACGTACTATGAATTATCCATCTTTTTTTAAAATTATGCTCTGGGCCATTAGGGTTTCGTTTCCCCCAAGCACATGGTGGAGTTTCTGGTTTGTCCACTTCCCCCAAGCTCAGCTTACTAGCAGAGGAACTGCTCCTCCCAGTTTCTCCCAAGAGGAAGCCATTTTACGACCCCCCCAATATAACATTTGCCTGAGTCCAGGACAGGGCTTTGTTCAACTTCCTGCAGTCCCCAGGTACCCCTCCCTTAATTCAATCAGAGAGGTGTGATCTCCTTTTGGTGGGGGCAGCAGGATGCAGCCAGGCCTGGGAAGAGTTGTTGAGCCAGTTCAACTCCTGTCGGGGGTAGTTGTCAGGCAGAATTCAGCTAAATGTCCCTTTAGTTCCCAGTTTTCTACATTCAAATCCAACTTACATGCAGCTATTTTTTATGTATACATTAAATAATTACTTCCTTCAAGTCATTTCAGAATATAGTTTTACATTGTATCCACCTCTTAGCAAGTCTTTCCTTGGCCTGGTTTGGGTTCATTTGTTCAGTTTTACACCAAAGTCTGGTGGTTTTAAAACGCCGGCTTTCTGATAGTGGTGAGCACCAGTATTGCATCCATTTTTGACATTAAGAAAATGAATTCCCCACAGTTCTGTGTTGCTTTTGGCAATCAGCATTGCCATTCCCAATGGTTTCAGGCTACTGTGTGTGTAGCCCAATGGTGGTTTTAGGCAGTGCCCTCCTGTGCTCACAACATAGGGAAAATGGGTGGCAGTCTATTCTTCATGTTTTCCCTGTGCACTCTCTGGGGAGTTCTGGCCATCATGATGTTTTCAATGCCAGTAACGCACAGTTTTATGGTAGGGCTTGGATGCATGGGTAAAAACATCCCACAGCGCCAGCCGCGTGCGATAAAATCCATTTCAGCGCACAGTGTATTCATGGATTTTAGCCTCCAAAACCAGCCGTGGCGCAGAGTGGCGCAGCGACCCTGCAGCAGTGCCAGATACGCCCCCAAGAACATCCTCACGCAAGGAAAAGGCATCAACATCCCCAATCCAGCGCAAAGGTCTGCGTCAACCCAAAACCAGTTTACCGGACTGCCAAATAGCAAACGCCAAGCGGGGAACGTTTATTACAGGTTTTGCGGTAACTTCCACAAGAGAAACGGCCTGTGCGAGCGGGGTACATGTATAACTGGGGTTTGCGGGAAGTTTCACACGCGATTGGCCTGGGTACGTGTATTCCAGGCCTGCGCGGTAAGTTTCACACACGATTGGCCTGGGTACGTTTATTCCAAGGGTGCGTGGGAAGTTTCACACGCAAATGGGCTCGGTACGTGTATTTCAGGGGTGCACAGGAAGATTCACACACGAATGGGCTGGGTACGTGTATTTCAGGGGTGCGCGGGAAGTTTCACCTGTGATAGGCCTTGTGCGAGTGGTGTATGTGTATTCCTGGGGTTCGCGTGAAGTTTCACACGCAAATGGGCTGGGTACATGTATTTCAGTGGTGCCCGGGAAGTTTTACACGCAAATGGGCTTGGTACGTGTATTTCAGGGGTGCGCGGGAAGTTTCACCTGCGATAGGCCCTGTGCGAGTGGTGTACGTGTATTCCTGTGGTTCGCGTGAAGTTTCACACGCGAATGGGCTGGGTACGTGTATTTCAGGGGTGCGCGGGAAGTTTTACAAGTGAATGGGCTGGGTACGTGTATTTCAGGGGTGCGCAGGAAGTTTCACACACGAATGGGATGGGTACGTGTATTTTAGGGGTGCGCGGGAAGTTTCACACGCGATTGGCCTGGTTACGTGTATTTCAGGGGTGCGCGGGAAGTTTCACATGCGATTGGCCTGGGTACGTGTATTTCAGTGGTGCGCGGGAAGTTGCACACGCGAATGGGCTGGGTACGTGTATTTCAGGGGTGCGTGGGAAGTTTCACACTCGAATGGGCTAGGTACGTGTATTTCAGGGGTGCGTGGGAAGTTTCACACGTGATTGGACTGGGTACGTGTATTTCAGGGGTGCGTAGGAAGTTTCACACGCGAATGGGCTGGGTACGTGTATTTCAGGGGTGCGCGGGAAGTTTCACATGCGATTGGCCTGGGTACGTGTATTTCAGGGGTGCGTGGGAAGTTTCACACGTGATTGGCCTGGGTACGTGTATTTCAGGGGTGCGTGGGAAGTTTCACACGCGAATGGGCTGGGTACGTGTATTTCAGGGGTGCGCAGGAAGTTTCATGCGCGATTGGCCTGGGTACGTGCATTTCAGGGGTGCGCTGGAAGTTTTACATGCAAATGGGCTGGTTACGTGTATTACGGGGGTGCCGGGGAGTCCTACACGTGAATTGGCAGTGTGGGTCCTCCCAGGTGTTCCCTCTACACCCTCCACGCCCCCTATAGGCAGCCCACACCACAGGGGACTACCCTGCACCCCTGGACATGTCCCACAGGCAGCCCATCCACCATGGGCATGCCCCCCAGCAAAGCCACATGTCACCTTGCACTACTGATCACGAACTCATGTCCCCCTGCACCCCCACACCCCAGCAGTGCGGGGCACCTGCCAGCAGGCCCCCACTCATGTCCCCCTGCACCCCTACCCCCCAGCAGTGTGGGGCACCTGCCAGCATGCCCCCACTCATGTCCCCCTGCACCCCCACCCCCAGCAGTGCGGGGCACCTGCCAGCAGGCCCCCACTCATGTCCCCCTGCACCCCCACCCCCAGCAGTGCGGGGCACCTGCCAGCAGGCCCCCCACACATGTCCCACTCATGTCCCCCTGCACCCCCACCCCCAGCAGTCAGCGGCGCCTGCCAGCAGGCACCCACACATGTCCCACTCATGTCCCCCTGCACCCCCACCCCCAGCAGTCAGGGGCACCTGCCAGCAGGCCCCACTCATGTCCCCCTGCACCCTCACCACCCAGCAGTGCGGGGCACCTGCCAGCAGGCCCCCACTCATGTCCCCCTGCACCCCCAACCCTCAGCAGTGTGGGGCACCTGCCAGCATGCCCCCACTCATGTCCCCCTGCACCCCACCCCCCAGCAGTGCGTTGCACCTGCCAGCAGGCCCCCACTCATGTCCGCCTGCACCCCCAGCAGTGCGGGGCACCTGCCAGCAGGCCCCCACACATGTCCCACTCATGTCCCCCTGCACCCTCACCCCCAGCAGTCAGGGGCACCTGCCAGCAGGCCCCCACACATGTCCCACTCATGTCCCCCTGCACCCCCACCCCCAGCAGTCAGGGGCACCTGCCAGCAGGCCCCCACACATGTCCCACTCATGACCCCTGCACCCCCACCTCCAGCAGTCAGGGGCACCTGCCAGCAGGCCCCACTCATGTCCCACTCATGTCCCCCTGCACCCTCACCACCCAGCAGTGAGGGGCACCTGCCAGCAGGCCCCCACTCATGTCACACTCATGTCCCCCTGCACCCCCACCCCCCAGCAGTGAGGGGCACCTGCCAGCAGGCCCCCACTCATGTCCCATTCATGTCCCCCTGCACCCCCCCAGCAGTCAGGGGCACCTGCCAGCAGGCCCCCACACATGTCCCCCAAACACCACGCCATGACTATACAGACCCATGGCCCTAATGCCAACCTAAATCCCAACCCTCCACCCCCCAGTGCAAACACCCAACGATCCACTGCACCCACTCCCTAGTAAATCAGCCATTCCATGATAGTCTGAAAAGAACCAGCATGCCCTTCAGCAAATGTCCTACAGAGCCACACAGTTGCAACACATGACTGTGCCAATGCTCATGGAGACATGCACCAAACCATCACTGTACACCACACCAATAATGTAGAATAAATAAATGTATTAAAAAGTACAACAAATGTCAAAATGAAAAGCACACATGCAAAAGAAGAAATAATTTTTGAAATAAGAAAAAGAAAGTCAAATTCAAGCAAGAAAAGAAATCCAAAAATTAAAAAATATAAGTGGTGCATCCCCAAAGTCCATAGAACGAAATCCAAAGATGAAAAGCATAAAAAAACATTACTCCATGTGAATATGACTAAAAGAAAGTATATACATGTCCTGAAAATTGAAAAAGAAAATCTGAAGGGTCCATTATCCCAAAACCAAATGAAACCTAACAAAAACCCTATCTAAAATACAACTATATACAAAAAGTGGAGCAAAGTCTGTGGACTCCAAATCATAATAATAAAGAAATGAAACCTAAACCTAAATAACTATATACAAAGGCGGCGGGCTAGTCTGACGGCTCACTGGTTGATGTCATGGGCCAGGGCATCATCGAACTCCTGTTCAATGGCTTGGAGTCGGGCATGTTCACTGTCCCCGTGGTCTCGCAGGGATAATGCAGTGTCCAGGTCCAACTCCCTGCGAATACCCTCGAGGAACTCAGCCCGCCTCAGCGTCCTCCACATGGAGTTCTCCGCCTTGACCATTGTGAGCCGTTCCTCCTCCGCCCGCCGCCGCTCTGCACCTATCTGCTGGCCCAACCGCTCCCACACGGAAGACACTCCCATTCCAGGGTTCTCCTGCCCTCCGGCCGATGCCTGTCCCTCTGATGTTGATAGCCCCGAGCCATGATACCTCCCACGTTGAGCCTGCCGCTGCCTCCGACGCAACTGCCTCTGCCAGCACAACGGCATCCAGGCTGATGGAATCCACCGACGCCGTCATGCACGTGCCCTGCCCGATGATGCCGTCACATCCTCCATCTACTGGGGTCCAGTTGCTGGTGTGTCCACCCCTGCTGGACCTCTGACTCCCGACTGAGGCAGGGATGGGATCCCCACCAAGCTGGCTGCATTGGTCGGGGCAGGTCCACAGGGGGCCCTGGTGGCATCTGGGCCGGAAGACGGCATGGAGAACGACTGGCGCATAGCCTCCACAGAGGAGGAGAGGGTCGCCAGAGTGCCCAACACATGTAGGAAACCCCCGACCATGGTCGCTCCCAACTGGGCCACGTTGGCACAGTGCTCTTCGTGATGATGTGCATGCTCCCCCCAGAAAGCACGCACCTCATCACGAATGACACCCGTGCGCAACGAGACACCAATCAGGACCTTCTCCATATGGCCAGGGGTCCCCTGGTCCGTGTTAGGCAGAAACCTGTGCAGTTCCCTCTGGGACCACTGCAAAAAGTTTAAGACTACAGGAGTTAGCAGTAAACCCAATTGGTAGCAGTCCGCACCACCCAGATTTACCTGGTAGCTGTGGCTGAGCAGTCAGACTTCTCTCAAGATGAGTTAGGCAGTATGTGAAGTGTACAAGATAGGGCAATTTACACAGTAGAACAAGCAGACACGGATGAGAGCTTGGGTGTAAAGATATATAATTATTTATTTAAAAACACATCTATGAAAAACACACTGGCACTAATATGGCAAACAACTTCAATCACAGTTACTATAAGTATATATATCAATCCCATAACAATATTTCGACAAGTCTAGGTTCAAAGGCACCACTTATTTGCAGAGAGAGGTGAATGCTTAGCCTAGATGGCACTCTAGTATTCGTTAGAGAGGAAGAGAAAAAGGCAGGGTATGAAACCAACTCAGTACCAACACTTTTACGAAGCAAATGCAAGGCAAGTAAGGCAGGGTCTACTGTAGATCACAAAGTTCAGAGGCCAGGCCCACTCGGAGAGAGGAAAGGCGGTATGTCCCAAAAATACCACAGTGCAAATGCACTTCAAGTCTTTGTAGCAAAATGTCACAGAAAGGTTGGTCCAGTTTTAGAACAAAAGTTAAGAAGGTCTGGAGGCGACCCAGTGGAAAGGTACAGATTTAAGACACCTCACGCTAACCGTCACAAGGGAAGCCAGGCGGACACAGTACCTTGAGAGTGAAGAGACAGCTCCGGCGGGGGCAGTTGTTCCTGGTGGTGGATGCAAGTCGGGGCTTTTCCAGAAGAAGAGATGATCTTGTTGTAGAGGAAAGTTGAAGATGGTTGCACCACCAGGGAAGAGACCGGCCGCGGAGTGCTCAGTTACAAGGCACCACCTTTTGGTCGCGGTACAGTGGTTAGTGGCTATCCGGTTGCCAGGGTGATCAGCCAGGGCAATTCGACCACTAGACGTCCTGGATGCGAAGAAAAAGCAAGGGACTGGTTGTTCCCACCTGTCAAAGGGAAGAAGACTCTCCAGCAGGGAGATCTCTGTCGTTGGGAAGTGGTGAGTCGGTTCAGCAGGGCTCCACCGGAGGTGTCGGCATTGCAGGTCGGCTCAGCTTTACCCTCGTCGGATTCTTAGGTCCTGTGGCGACTTCTGAAGTTCCAGTCCCAAAAGCCCTGCTTTTATGCAGAAAACCCCCATTCATTCAGCCTAGCTGTCAATCAAACATGCTAAGTGGTGAGCGGGGCAGCTCACCACTTGGGCCAATCACACCAGAGTGCGACTTGAGTTGGCAAGGCAACTCAGTCCAGGATGCCTAAACCCCCTCCCACACCCGCTGTGGTACCCAGACAGAATGGCACCACTCTGGAGGGCTTCTGTGCAGAAGCCCGCCAAAAGTGGAACAAAGGGCTCAACCTTTGGTTTGGAGTTACAGAGGTGAACACATACGCCATTTTAAAAAATGAGTTCTGGCAGAAAATACCAACCGGTGAATTTATATTAATTTAATAAACCGGCGGTGTGACCGAGGCTAAATAGAAAAAGTATTAGCCTCGACAATGGGAAAATCCAATAGGAATATATTTGTGGTCGAATATAAAAAGTAGTATCCATTGCCACCAGCCAAAACTCGACGAGGGGGGACGGGACAGTGCCCCCTCGAACAACAGACCCAGGGGTAATCGAATTGCCCCTACCAGTACGTCCACAACAGGGTGGTTTGTACTGGTCTGTTAGTAAATTTAGGTCTAGTAAAGCCAATGGTGACTTTACATGCCCTGAGAGACAGTAGTCAGTCCCAGGGTATGGAGTCTATGGTGGGGGTCACCTAGTACACCCCAGTGTTACGGCACTGAGGGTGCTGTGTAACACACATAGCAAAACACATGAGACCTTACGGAGTAAAAGACCCCATAACCCATAGAACAAATTAACATTCAAAGAAATACCACAAATCATGTCCAAGAGTGGGAGAAAAAGAGTCTCACTCTTGGCAGGATGGAAAAAAACAAACTCAAGAAATCCAGCAAAGCTGCTGGGGGACTCACTAGGTTAGGAAATTCAGCCTAAACAGAGAATCCTCCCTAACACTCGCCCCCCACCCAGACTAAGGGACAGGAGGATTTAATCCACTCCTGGATGAATCTCATACCTCTAGTCGATGACATACATCCTAGAGAGACCATCAGCATTTTGGTGGTGACACCCTGACCTGTGCTCAATGGTGAAATCAAACCCTTGCAGGCAGATTGACCATCTCAGTAGTTTTGGGTTTTCCCCTTTCATTTGCATTAACCATCTCAAGGGTTGGTGGTCAGTCTGAATGACAAAAGTAGAACCATACAAGTATGGCCTAAACTTCTTCAGAGCCCACACAATAGCAAATTACTCTCTTTCGATTGTTGCCCAACTTGTTTCAGGATCCTTCAGCTTGCGGCTGATGAAGCAAACGGGGTGCTCCCTACCTTTCCCATCCAGTTGACTTAGTACTGCACCTATTCCTTCATTTGAAGCATCTGTCTGCACAATGAAAGTTTGGTGGTAATCAGGAGCTCTGAATACTGGGGCTTGGCAAAGAGCCTTTTTCAGGTTTTGAAAGGCCTGATTGCACTCCTCATTCCATCTAATCTTCTTAGGGAATTTTGGAGAGGAGATGACATTCAGAGGAGAAGCTATGGTCCCATAGTTGTCAATGAAATTCCTGTAATACCCAGTGAGACCTAAGAAGGCTCTCACCTGGGTCTGAGTAGTAGGTGTTGTCCAATTTTGCACAACTTCAATCTTACTGAGCAAAGGCCTTATTTCTTCACCTCCTACCTCATGTCCAAGATAGACTACCTTACTCTGTCCAATTTGGCATTTACTCGCCTTTCTGGTCCAATTGGCTCGTCCAAGAGCCTGCAAAACATCTCTTAGGTGGTCTACATGTTCTTCCCAGGAATTGCTGAACACTTCTATGTCATCCAAGTATGCCATGCAGAAGTCCTCCATCCCATTCAGAACCCGGTTTACCATCCGTTGAAATGTAGCAGGGGCATTTTTCAATCCAAAAGGCATTACCTTAAACTGGTATAGGCCAGCTGGGGTAGAAAATGCAGTTTTCTCCTTGGCATGGTCTGTCAGGGCTATTTGCCAATAGCCTGACGTCAAGTCAAATGTGCTGAGGAACTTGGCTGAACCAAGTCTATCCACCAACTCATCTGTTCTTGGCAAAGGGTGGGCATCAGTCTTGGTGACTGCATTAAGAGCTCTATAGTCCACACAGAATCTAAGTTCTTTAGATCCTGCCTTTGGTACTTACACAACTGGGCTAGACCATGGACTAGTAGAGGGCTCTATTACCCCGAGATCAAGCATCTTGCTGACCTCACCGTTGATGCGGGTTCTTACATTTTCTGACATTCTGTATCCTCTGCTTTTGACTGGCATACAGTCACCAGTGAGTATGTCATGCTGGCCCCAAGGGGTCAAGCCTGGTGAAAGTGAGAACAGAGAGGCCAACTGATTCAACATAGATTTGCACTCTTCTTGTTGCTCAGGTGTCAGATTTGAAGAGATATTTACTCCTTCAATCTTTTTGTCTAAAGGTAAGCCTCTGAGGAGATCAGGAAGAGCTTCACTCTCTTCTTCTTCCTCTGATGATGCTAGAAGTAACGCTCCTACATCAGGTCTTGAAACATACGCTTTGAGTCGGTTGGTGTGGAAGACTGTGGGAGCCTCCTTGGGATTGGCCAAGTCCACCAGATAGTTGACCTCTCCAAGTTTACCCACAACTCTGAAGGGTCCCATCCATTTGTCTTGCAAGGCCCTCTGCCTTGTTGGGATCATAATGAGAACTAGCTGGTCTTGAGTGAACTCAACCATGTTAGCCTTTTGATCATGCCAGTGCTTGACCAATGCTTGTCCAGGTTTCAAGTTATCACTTGCTTCTGCCATCATGTGTGACATTCTCCTCCGGAGACCTATCACATAGTCAGTCACTCTGACCGGCTTGGGGGAAGGAGCACTCTCCAACCCCTCCTTAATCAGGGCCAATGAACCTCTGACGGGATGACCATAGAGAAGCTCAAAGGTAGAATAACCTACTCCCTCCTGAGGGACTTCTCTATAAGCAAAGAGAAGGCATGGCAGTAGAAGATCCCACTTTCGTTTAAGGGGGTCCTCTAAAGCACCTATCATGCTCTTCATGGTTCGGTTGAACCTTTCAACCAACCCATTGGTTTGTGGGTGGTAAACTGTTGAGAACTTGTAAGTAACTCCACAGGTTTTCCACATGGCTTTCATGTAGTGGGACATAAAGTTCGACCCCCTGTCAGAGATTACTTCCTTAGGAAACCCAACCCTGGTAAAAATACCAAGGAGGGCCTTAGCCACAGCCAGAGCTGTAACAGTCCTCATAGGAATGGCCCCAGGATGCCTAGTAGTATGGTCAACTACAACAAGTATAAACCTGTTGCCTGAGGAGGTTGGAGGATCAAGGGGACCAACAATGTCAATCCCTACTCTCTCAAATGGGACTCCCACAACGGGGAGAGGCACTAAAGATGCCACATTCTTGGAGCCAACCTTACCAGAGGTCTGGCAGGTGTGGCAGCTCCTGCAGTGTTTTTCTACTTCGGCCCCCTTCTTTGGCCAAAAAAAGTAGAGAGAGGGCCTTTCCTTAGTCTTCTTGAAACTCAAGTGACCAGCCAAAGGAATCCCGTGGGCTAACTGCAAGAACTGTTGTCTGTTCTCTTGGGGTACTACAAGGCATTTGTAGTCTCCAGGTTCAGACTCTGTCGGTTCACTGTAGAAAAGGCATCTTCCCAGTGCAACCTGTATTTCCCAGGCTCTTGCCCTTCAGCCTGAGCTTCTGCCTGGTGGCGAAGACCTTCCAGAGTTGGACATTCTCTCTGTCCCTTACTGAAGTCTGCCATGTTGGGTCCACCTTCTGCCAGTGAAGACTGCAGCTCAGGATGGTCAACAGGATCCAGATCTCCAATGAGTTCCTGGCCTTCCATTAGCTCTTTCTCAGAGTCTAATTCTACCACACAGGGTTGTACCACCCTCTCAGCCTCAGCTGGAGGGGGAGTTACTGGTGTAACTTTGGACAACCGAGGGGAAGTCCTTGTTGGCTGCACTGAAGTGCTGGCTGCTGGTTTCTGTTTAGAAGTTTTAGGTTTCCCTTTCGCTTCTGATTTCTTTGAGACAGCAGCTGACAAATCCAGTGGAGCAGGAGTGATACCCTTCTTCATCATCTCCTCGGGAGTACCTCTCATGGTTCTCTCCCTTGCAGGTCTGGTTAGCTCCTGTAACCGTTTACTAGGAGGACTGGGGGTATGAGACACAATCCAAGAGTTTTTAAATCGTTACCCTACAGGACTCGTCCTGGTACCTCACTTTGTATGCTGACAGGTATCTTCACAGTTAAGTCATTACACTGGATGAGAACTGGTAATTGGAGAAGCATCTGCACAGGCCCTCCAGCTAACTTGGTGAGGCGTTTGGGTGTCTTAGCAACATCCTCAGTCTGAAAAAAAGATGTATCCACCACAGTTATGCTGGCCCCAGTGTCCCTAATGGCAGGAGTCTCCTGACCATTCACCTGGACACTGTCCTTATAATACTCTTTAGTATTATCGGGGATAGAATTATAGACATCTAAATTCTGTTGTTCCTACAAACCCAGAGACACTAAAGAAACACTGGCCGAGACTCCAATGGGTTCATCAGCCAGCTATAGAAAGTTTCCACTTGACATTTGGACTTCCTCCTCTGGAGCGAAGGCTAAGGAGACAAGCTGGACCCCTGAAGGTTTACCCTTGCATCTGGGATCTCCTTTCACATGGCCAGTAGAGCCACAAACAAAGCATTTACCAAATGCTTTCTAGAATGGTGGCTTGTTCTGGCCTCCCTCTGGTTTGGCACCAGAATGTACACTATTCTGCTGTGGTTTTCCTTGTGGCTTACCCTTATGGTTTTGTTTGGGGCCCTCTTTGGAATTTGAGTTATTAGAATTCTCTTTTGAGTCTTTTTTATGCTGTTTTCCCTCATCCTTTTTCTGAGTTGTCCCAGAATCCTTATGAGTAGCCCTGTTGGCAACCCACAAGTCAGCAGCCTTAGCTAGCTTCCTGGAATCCAATTCCTTTGAATCAGCCAAGTGCTGTCTGAGCTCAGGAGAACAGGCATCATAAATTGACTCCAACATAAAAAGATTCTTCATACCCTTATAAGTGTTCACCTTGTAACCCTTAATCCATCCCTCTACGTTTTTCAACCCTTCACTCACCCAGGTAGCCCAAGGGGTACCATCATGCTTTTTGAGGGATCTAAACCTCTTAAGATACTGGGAAGGGGTCTTCCCAAATCTAGCTATCAGAGCTAGTTTCACACTTTCATACTCTTTCCTATCCTCCTCCCCCAACTCCATTACCGCATCAGTTGCAACAGGGGGGAGCCTAGAGAACAACCAGGTAAGTAGCTCATTACCTGTGATGTTCTGGAGCCCATGATTATACTCAAACAAACTCAGCCAATCTAACACATCCAACTTTGGTTCATACATACCAATTAATTTCTTAGGCATCCGGGGTCTTTTGGGACTGGAACTTCTAGAGGAGCCAGAGACAGAAGCAGTTTCAACAGACAACTTTTTCATTTCTAACTCATACTTGAGCTCCATTTCTCTGAGCCTAAGAATTTGTTGCATTTCTTGGTGTTTCTGTTCAGTTTTAGCAGTAATCCTTCTGAATTCCAAGTCTATTTTCATATTTTCTAGTTCAAGGACTTGAGGACTTAGTGTGGGACCTGCTATAGGCCCAGTAGGTACAGCTGGTAAGGCAGACAAAGGGGTAGGGGAGACGGTTTCATTAGCCTCTCCTTCCTCTTCAGCCTCTTCATCACTATCATAAGATGATTTAATTTAGATCAGCACCATTACTGTTATCTACATTTGCTGGAGAAGGCGGTTCCTCTGAACCAGTACCCAGACTTTGGTTTTGCAGCAATCTTGCTATTAGTTCTATTTTCTTGCCTCTTACAGAAAGATTCTCTTGTCTACAGAGAGCTCTCAAACTCTCAGTATGTTCGCCTGACAAGGACTCTTGACTGTAACCTTCCATATTAGACATGTTTTTTGAAAGTTGCTTTTTAGTGCTAAGCTTTGTGGTTAGTTATCCTAAAGTGTTGAAAAGCACTCTAAACTGTATACTCGATACAAATCCCGCCGCTGTCCATCAGTGTTAGGCAGAAACCTGTGCAGTTCCCTCTGGGACCACTGCAAAAAGTTCAAGACTACAGGAGTTAGCAGTAAACCCAATTGGTAGCAGTCCGCACCACCCAGATTTACCTGGTAGCTGTGGCTGAGCAGTCAGACTTCTCTCAAGATGAGTTAGGCAGTATGTGGAGTATACAAGATAGGGCAATTTACGCAGTAGAACAAGCAGACACAGATCAGAGCTTGGGTGTAAAGATATATAATTATTTATTTAAAAATACATATATGAAAAACACACTGGCACTAATATGGCAAACAACTTCAATCACAGTTACTATAACTATATATCAATCCCATAACAATATTTCGACAAGTCTAGGTTCAAAGGCACCACTTATTTGCAGACAGAGGTGAATGCTTAACCTAGATGCCACTCTAGTATTCGTTAGAGAGGGAGAGAAAAAGGCAGGGTATGAAACCAACTCAGTACCAACACTTTTACGAAGCAAATGCAAGGCAAGTAAGGCAGGGTCTACTGTAGATCACAAAGTTCAGAGGCCAGGCCCACTCGGAGAGAGGCAAGGCGGTATTCCCCAAAAATACCACAGTGGAAATGCACTTTAAGTCTTTGTAGCAAAATGTCACAGAAAGGTTGGACCAGTTTTAGAACAAAAGTTAAGAAGGTCTGGAGGCGACCTAGTGGAAAGGTAAGGATTTAAGACACCTCACGCTAACCGTCACAAGGGAAGCCAGGCGGACACAGTACCTTGAGAGTAAAGAGATAGCTCCGGCGGGGGCAGTTGTTATTGGTGGTGGATGCAAGTCGGGGCTTTGCCAGAAGAAGAGATGATCTCGTCGTAGAGGAAAGTTGAAGATCGTTGCACCACCAGGGAAGAGACCAGCCGCGGAGTGCTCAGTCACAAGGCACCACCTTTTGGTCGTGGTACAGTGGTTAGTGGCTATCTGGTTGCCGGGGTGCTCAGCACGGGCAATTCGACCACTAGACATCCTGGATGCGAAGAAAAAGCAAGGGACTGGTTGTTCCCACCAGTCAAAGGGAAGAAGACTCTCCAGCAGGGAGATCTCCTCTGTCGTTGGGAAGTGGTGAGTCGGTTCAGCAGGGCTCCACCGGAGGTGTCGTCGTTGCAGGTTGGCTCAGCTTTACCCTCGTCAGATTCGTAGGTCCTGTGGCGACTTCTGAAGTTCCAGTCCCAAAAGCCCTGCTTTTATGCAGAAAACCCCCATTCATTCAGCCTAGCTGTCAATCAAACATGCTAAGTGGTGAGCGGGGCGGCTCACCACTTGGGCCAATCACACCAGAGTGCGACTTGAGTTGGCAAGGCAACACAGTAAAGGGTGCCTAAACCCTCTCCCACATCCCCTGTGGTACCCAGACAGAATGGCACCACTCTGGAGGGCTTCTGTGCAGAAGCCCGCCAAAAGTGGAACAAAGGGCTCAACCTTTGGTTTGGCGTTACAGAGGCGAACACATACGCCATTTTAAAAACCGAGTTCTGGCAGAAAATACCAACCGGTGAATTTATATTAATTTAATAAACCGGCGGTATGACCGAGGCTACATAGAAAAAGTATTAGCCTCGACCAATGGGAAAATCCCAAAGGAATATATTTGTGGTCTAATATAAAAAGTAGTATCCACTGCCACCAGCCAAAACTCGACGAGGGGGGACGGGACAGTGCCCCCTCGAACAACAAACCCAGGGGTAATCGAATTGCCCCTACCAGTACGTCCACAATAGCATGGTTTGTACTGGTTCTGTTAGTAAATTTAGGTCTAGTAAAGCCAATGGTGACTTTACATGCCCTGGGAGACAATAGTCAGTCCCAGGGTATGGAGTCTATATTGGGGGTCACCTAGGACACCCCAGTGTTACGGCACGGAGGGTGCTGTGTAACACACATAGCAAACCACAAGAGACCTTACGGAGTAAAAGACCCCATAACCCATAGAACACATTAACATTCAAAGAAATACCACAAATCATGTCCAAGAGTGGGAGAAAAAGAGTCTCACTCTTGGAAGGATGGAAAAAAACAAACTCCAGAAATCCAGCAAAGCTGCTGGGGGACTCACTAGGTTAGCAAATTCAGCCTAAACAGAGAATTCTCCCTAACAGTTCGCAGGTAGAGGAGTGTCAGATGACATGGACATCCCCCCTACCTGGGACGGGCCTGGAATGGGGCATCCCTGATGGTGCATAGTGGTGCAGTCACAGTGTCAGGGACAGTGACATGCACAGGCCCCTCCACGGCGACCTGTGCTGCCTCCTGCCCCTGCCCCTGGCCTGCACCACTTGCACCAGCAGGGATGCCCCCACCAGGCCCCATGTGCGGCTCAGTAGCGGCCTCCTCCTCCTCTGTGGAAACCACCAACCTGGATGGCTCCACACCGTCTTCCGCCGTTGCAAGCCCCTGTGGGGGCTCACCCACCCCTTCCGCTGCAGCCCTGGGGGCATCCCCGCCGCTGGCTCCACAGCGCCGTCTCCGTCCTCTTCTTCACTTGGTGCTGTGTAGAGGGAGACATAGAACACAAGCATCAGGGTACTGTACAATGGTCCCCTAGACAGGAAGCAATAGCAGATGAGTGGCACTGTCAAACATCACTTCCAACATGTCCCTCCACAACACATGGGTCAGTGCAGGCAAAATACATGCAGTAACAGGCATGGCGCATGCCATGGACATTAGCATACATGTCCAAGGGACTCTTGAAACATACAATGTTGGTTTGAAACTCACATGCATCATGGGTCATGCCTATCACATGCACACACCTCACCGTAGTTTCATCCATCTGGACTCGTACACCCGAGACACAGTGGATACAAGGATGATTGGGCTGCATCAGTGAATCCAAACATTGTCACATACATGTGTCATGCATCCATGGCATTTACAAGTCACAGACATGCAGGTCAGACACACAGACATGGACACCATACATGTACATGGCACCAGCACCCATCCCTCACCCCCACCCATGTCCAGGAACAGAGACTGTCATGCTTTCATGTGTCCATTCCACATAGAGCTCCCCATGTTGCATTTCAACACATGCACCAACCATGTGGTTCACACATTACTGGTCCCACATGCATGACCATGATGTCCCTGCACACACACATACGTACATGGCCTATGTAACACATACAGGCAAGTATCAGACAACCAGCACACTGCAACATACCCTGTCTCACACGGCAATGCTTGGCCACTTACCGCTCAACTCCAGATGGGTCTGCCTCTCAAGGATCTGGGCGTGGAGCGCTAGGCATACGCTTTCCAGGACCCTCAGCTGGATGGTACTCATGGTGCCCCGACCCCCCTCCACGAGGCGCCGGGCCTTCATAAGGGTCCTGGACCTCAAGTCCTCCCAGCGCTTCCTCACTTGCTTGATGTTGCGGGTTGCCACCCCCTCTGCGTTGATGGCAACCACAAAGTCGTCCCAGATCCTGTCCCGTCCTTCCTTGTTGGCGCGTGATGATCTGAAGAGGGCATCATAATGCCCCAGGACAAGCTCCACCAGGGCACCATCTTCGGTGGCAGTGAAGCTGGTGCCCCTCTGCCTCTATGGCTGGGGGTTGCCAGTGCTGCCAGATGGTGGTGTGCCCGACATGGCAACCCCAGAGGCAGGCGTGGGTGGGCAACTGGGTCCTGGGGCTGGGCTGTGGAGCTATGGTAGCCCAGTCGGGAGTCTTCAGTTCCAGCAGGGGTGGACACATCAACTGGACCCCTGCAGATAGCTGATGTGCAGGCACCAAATAGTAGGGCACGTGGCCAGCAGGCAGTCAGGCAGCAGCAGATGGCAGGTGAGAGGCTGCTCGGGGCTCTGGGGGGCAGTGATTCGGCCTTTTGGCCAGGAGCGTGGTCTTCCGTGTGTTTTCACGTGGCCAGCTTGATACAGAGTGATTTGGCACATGAAAAAATTGCACGTCAGCGTGTGATTCGATGAAAGGCCCTTAGCGCGTAAGCGCGTCAACACGCGTATGCGATTTCATTGGACCAAAGGTCCTTAGCGCGCAAGCGCGTCTGTGACGTATTGTGCACAGGCATTGCCCTTTCGCGTGTAGAACTTCCCGCGAACCCCGTAATACACGTACCCTGCAGAAATCATGGGTGAAACTTCCCGCAAACCCCAGTAATACACGTACCCCGCTCGCTCGCACAGGCCCAATATTCCTGGGGTTCACGTGAAGTTTTACACGCAAAAGTGCCCTGCTGGAGAGGGGGACGTGTATTCCTGTGGTTCGCGTGAAGTTTTGCACGTGAAAGGGCCCTGTTGGAGCGGGGTACGTGTATTCCTGTGGTCCGTGTGAAGTTTTACACGCGAAAGGGCCCTGTTGGAGCGGGGTACATGTATTCCTGTGGTTCGCGTGAAGTTTCACACGTGAGAGGGCCCTGTTGGAGCAGCGTGAAGTTTCACACGCGAAAGGGCCCTGTTGGAGCGGGGTACGTGTATTCCTGTGGTTCGCGTGAAGTTTTACACGTGAAAGGGCCCTGTTGGAGCAGGGTACGTGTATTCCTGTGGTCCGTGTGAAGTTTTACACGCAAAAGTGCCCTGTTGGAGCGGGGTACGTGTATTCCTGTGGATCGCGTGAAGTTTCACACGCGAAAGGGCCCTGTTGGAGCAGCGTGAAGTTTTACACGCGAAAGGGCCCTGTTGGAGCGGAGTACGTGTATTCCTGGGGTGCGCGTGAAGTTTCACACGCGATTTCAGAAGTGTACGTGTATAACTGGGGTTCGCGGGAAGTTTCACCCGCGATTGATGCAGGGTACGTGTATTACGGGGGTGCCGGGGAGTCCTACACGTGATTTGGCAGTGTGGGTCCTCCCAGGTGTTCCCTCTACACCCTCCACGGCCCCTGCAGGCAGCCCACACCACAGGGGACTACCCTGCACTCCTGGTCATGTCCTGCAGGTAGCCCATCCACCATGGGCATGCCCCCCAGCAAAGCCACATGTCACCTTGCACTACTGATCACCAACTCATGTCCGCCTGCACCCCTACCCCCCACCAGTGAGGGGTACCTGCCAGCAGGCCCCCACTCATGTCCCACTCATGTCCCCCTGCACCCCCACACCCCAGCAGTGCGGGGCACCTGGCAGCAGGCCCCCACTCATGTCCCACTCATGTCCCCCTGCACCCCCACCCCCCAGCATTGTGGGGCTCCTGCCAGCTGGCCCCCACTCATGTCCCACTTAAATCCCCCTGCACCCCCCCGTTGACCCCAGGTCATGACTATCCGAAATCATGGCCCTTATGGCCAGCCTACCCAGCACAAAGACCCAACCAAGTATTGCATCCACCCACTTCGAAAAGGCAATTACATGATACAACCCCAATGGCAAGTATGTAAATGAACACCTGTCCGTCACACACACACAATTGGTGCAAGTGAATCTCAAAACACAAATCATGACAAGCATGAAACCAATGAGATAATACCACAAATGGAAGTATTAAAAAACATATATTGAAGATAACATGAACGTAAATCAAATCAAACACATCACAATGGGATTTAACAAAAGAAATGGTCCATGTCCGGTAAATAATGAAAAACAAGAAATAATAAGCCAAAGAAATCCAAATAGGAATGGGGTCCAAAGTCACAGTCCAAATAATAAAATGCAAGGATTACAACAAAGTAAAAACCATTGCTCCATGGTGAACACAAAAAAATATAAAAAAAGATGAATCCAATGTAGAACTATATACAATCGAGGAATCCAGGGTCCATGATCCCAACTCAATAAATGAAACCTACAAAATACTACTACCTAATAAAAATAACTATATACAAAAATGTGGATCAGTGTTCAAGCGGTTCAAAATAAAGAAAAAACTAAAGGAAACCTAACACTAACTAACTAACTATTTACAAGGGCAGCGGGCAAGTCCAACGGCTCACTGGTTGATGTCCCAGGCCAGGGCATCATGGAACTCCTGCTCAATGTCCTGGAGGCGGTCCTCTTCAATGGCCCCGAGGGTTCGCAGGGACGATGACATCCGATCACCAGGTCCCTGCGAATGGCCTCGAGGCACTCGGCCCGCCTCAGGGCCCTCCACATGGAGTTCTCCGCCCTGACCATTGTGAGCCATGCCTCTTCCGCCCGCTGCCGCTCTGCATCTATGGCATGGCCACTTCCCGTCCAGGGTCCTCCTGCCCTCCGGCCGATGCCTGCCCCTCCGATGATGAAGGCCCTGAGCCATCATGGCTCCCACCTTGTTGCTGCTGCTGCTGTGCCGCTGACTGTGCCCTGGCTCTTGCTGCCTGCACATCCTCCTCCGGCTGGGGTGCAGTTGTTGATGTGGCCACCCCTGCTGGACGTACGACTCCCGACTGTGGCAGGGATGTGTCCTCCACCAGCCTGGCCGCAGGGTCAGAGGCAGCTCCACAGGGTACCCAGGTGATACATGGGTGGGAAGATAGCATGGAGGACGACTGGGGCATAGGGGGTTCAGTTGAGGGGGGGTCGGAACAAGGTCCAGAAAATGGAGGAATCCGGCCGTAGTGAGCTGGCCCAGTGGGTCAACGCGGTCAACAAGCCGTGCAAGAAGACGTGCAGTCTCCTCATGAAAAGACTGCAGGTCAGCTTGCATGGCACATTGACGCAACGCCATCCCACCCAGGGCAGGCTCAACCCGGTGCCGGATAGCCACATCCGCAGGGAGAGGAAGGCCAGTTGGTGTACGCCAATCCCCTACCTGGGAACGGATCTGGACGTAGGCATCGCTGCTGGTGCAAGATGATGCAGTGACAGGATCAGGGGCAGGATTGCACACAGGCACCTCCGCGGTGGCCTGTGCTGCCTCCTGTCCCTGCCCCTGCACTGTACCACTAGCACCAGTGGAATCCCCACCTCCAGACCCCGTCTCTGTCCCTTGCACGGCCTCCTCCTCCACCAAACCCCCCACCAACCCGGATGACTCCGTGCCATCTTCCTCCGTCAGACCCTGTGGGGTCTCAGCTGCCCCTTCTGCCCCTTCCGCTGCCGAGGAGTCCAACTCCGACCTCCGCCTCTTGGACCTCCCCTCGGCAGCTACGACCTGGGACGCGGCACCGGACTCCTCACTCCCCGACGAGATGACAACCTGGGAGGGGAGCCAGGCCTTGATTCCTGCCACTGTGCTCCACAGCACCCTCTCCGCCCTCTTCATCAGTTGACGCTGCAGACAGGGAGAGATGGGAGACAGGAATCAGGGCACTGTACAATGGACTCATACACACATGACAGTTGCACACGAGTGTCATTGTCAAACTTCAGACATGGCATCACAATCCCCAACACACATGTCATTTAAACTCACACACATGAGCTATTCCACAGCCATATTGCAACAGCCAGCACCATCCATACACATACAACAGCATGAACTGCCAAAGGTGAGCCTGACATCACATTAAACACAAGGAGTGCACTAGACACGCCACCACACTCACATGCATGTGTATACCTCCTACGACTGTCGCAGAGATGAGATTTGCACCCATGTGACATCTGGAAATCAGTCTTCTACACATCAGTGTCCCAGGCATCCATGTTGCATCACTGTTGCACCCTTGTCAAATGCACACACATGCACATGCACACGGTGCAGACACATGCAGCTGGAACCGACATCCATGTGTGACACCACAACCATCCCAATTTACATACACAGTCATCCAAACATGTGTGCCCACACATCAGCATTTTGCATGCAAGCTCACTCACACATGCACCATCCATGTGTCACACATGAGAGGTCTCGCATGTGTCAGCCTCACGGCCCTGTACATACATGGCCCGACAAAAACACATGTGCAACCTGCACACTACTGGCACACCACCACACGCACAGCATACAATCAGTATGCATGTACACTTACCGCTCGACTCCAGACGGGTCTGCCTCCCAAGGACCTGGACGTGGAGCACTGGGGATATGCATTTCAGGACCCTCATCTGATCTTCCAACAGGTGGCCCCGGCGCCCCTTAGCATCTGCTGCCTTCAAGAGGCACCGGGCCTTGCTGAGGGTCCTGGACCTGAAGTCCTCCCAGCGCTTCTTGACATGATGGAATAGGCGGACTGCCACCCCCTCCGCGTTGATGGCAGTCACGATGTCCGTCCAGATCCGGGTCCGTCCTTCCTTGTCGGCGCGAGAACTTCCGTCGAGGGCATCATACTGCCCCAGGACTTGCTCCACCAGGACACCAACTCGCGTGGCAGTGAGGCTGGTGGCCCTCTGCCTCTCTGGCTGGGGGTGGCCAGTGGTGCCAGATGGTGTAGTGCCCGACATGGCAACCCCAGAGACAGGAGTGGGTGGGCAACTGGGTCCTGGGGCTGGGCTGTGGAGCGAGATGGTACTCCAGTCGGGAGTCTTCGGTTCCAGCAGGGGTGGTCACAGCAACTGCACCCCTGGCTGATGCGCAGGCAGCAAATAGCAGGGCACGTGGGCAGCAGGCAGGCAGGCAGCAGCAGATGGCAGGTGGGAGCGTGCTCGGGGCTTTGGGGGGCAGTAATTCGACCTTCTGGGCAGGAGCGTGGTCTTCCGTGTGCTTACGCGTGGCCAGCTTGATACGGAGTGATTTGGCACGTGAAAATATTGCACGTCAGTGTGTAATTCGAGGAAAGGCCCTTAGGCGTTTCCCTGTACACGGGTGCATGTTACACGTCCAAGAACTGCACGTCCGAGTGTCAGCTCGTGTAATTGGAGGATAGGGCTTTAGCGCGTATACGCGGAAGTGACGTGGGACGTGTGGGCCGGTTTAAAAGGCACGTGTAGGACTTCATTTCCTTGTACTTGCTTTTCGTGGAGAGCGAGTGGGTGAATTCTGTACTTCTTGTCGGTTCACACGCGATTTACTTCACAGCGTTTCTAGTTCGTACTCCCTGTTACCTCTGACAGCTTTTTTCTGATTTTCTGTTGGGCCTGTTTCTTCAAACAGCGTTCACTTCTTCTTTTGTCCTGTCACCTCAGACAGTGTACAATTCTTCTTTTGGCGGGGGTGTTGCCAACGCGCACACGCATGTATTTTTCACGCTAATTTTCCAGGCAGATGGTGAGTCACGCACGTATTTACCAACTGTGCTTGCCCCGTGTGTCGCGTACCCCTTCAGAGGTCATTGTGAGCTGCGTGTAACACGCGTACGTTCATTTTTGTGTTTCTGGGTGCCACAGCGTAGTGCGGGTTCATTTTTCCACGCACGTGGTCTACGAGGGGTTGCGTGCACGTTATATTCTGTTTTTGGGGTGCTTGTGCATTGCATGATCCGTCATCTTTCCCCAGGGGTCACATACAGCCTTGCTAGAGCACTAGGGTATGAATTCCATCTAGTACCCTACCCCTTTGACACCCAATTGCCCAGGAAAATAGTTTACTGCAACTCCCATACGCACAACAACATCAGTGCCATGGTTGGGAGGCGACCAAGCGGTAAGGGTGGCAAAGGTGGCCGAGCCTCAAGAGGTGGTTGTGGTGGGCACGGTAGGGGACGTGGCTGGGATTTGCAGGGTACCACTAGCCCCCATGTGTGGAGGACCAGTCAGGGACACCCATGCCCCCCATAGTTGAGGGAAACGTGGCGGACACCATCTCTGATCAGCCCTTGTTGGAACGGCCCATTGTGGCACCTGACCTGGCAGAGGGTGACTCCCAGGCTGAATTCCAGGTCACCAAGTATAGGCCACGTGTGGCAGTGCAAGTTGGTGTCACCAGGCCACGTGGATCAGGGGCATCTATGTCATCTGCAGCTCCATCCACCCCAGCTCTGACTCTCCCAGGCAGGGCAGTGTTGGTCCCAGTCTATCTTGCTAACGTTCCCCTTGACTATGTAACACTTCAGCCAATGCCTGCACCAAGTCCCATGCTCAGTGTGCATTCCCACACTCCAACTACACAGTCCACCGGTGCTCCTGCCCCTAGTGGCCAGAGCGGTGTAGGCCACTCAGGATCCCCACCACCTTCCAAAAAAAAGAGGAAGAGAGCTTGTCGACTACAGGCTGATACCCCAGACACGGCTACGCAGTCCGGCACGCAAAGGAAGCCTAGCTTCAATGATGCCGAACGTGATGCACTTGTGCAGTATGTGTCCGCACACAACAGCGAAATGTTGATCACTTCAGGGTGCAAGACCACACCTGCCCGACATCAGGCACACTGGCAGACCGTCGCGGACATCACAAGTGCCCTTGGATCAGTGAGGCTCACAGCTGGTGAGTGCTACAAGCGCTGGAATGACCTTAAGCGCAGGGCAAAGAAAAAGCTGGCCTCAAGTCATGCCGCTACTCTGGTGACTGGAGGTGGGTCTCCACAAGAGGACATTGAACTCACTGTACATGAGTCTGTTGCTGGGACCTACGTCACAGAGGAACAGATCCAAGGTGTGGGAGATCTGCCAGATTACGAGGCATTGTCCGGTGAGTGCACATGCATGTGTGTGTGATCCATGTGTATGTTGTGTGTGTGAGGGGTTCTGATTGAGTGCCAGGTGAGGTTGTGTGTGCCTGAGTGGTTTGGGTCACCCATGTGCTTCATCCAAACATTCTGCACCCCTGGATTTGGGTATTACAGTAACCCTTCTGCCCACAGTAGACTTTTTGTGCAACATCACGCCAGTTGCCCTTGGAGTGGCATCTTGCAACAACATTGTTCCGTATTTCTCATTGTTCAATCAGGCTGATTGTTTCGATCCCCCCACTTTCACTACGCATAGCTGAGCCTTATTGTCAAACGATATGTGACATACCTATGGTACATGCCATCTGTGTGATGGCATGGTCATATATGTGGATTGGACATGCCACTCACAGGCCAATGTGTGATGGCTCTGCTAGCCAGCATGCAGCTAATGTGTTGCTCTTCCATCTTGGTGTCATCAGTGTCTGACATTTTCCTCCTCTTCAAACACAATGACAGTGCATGCATGGGAGGGTTATAGTCATGTGGGACATGTGTCAATCAAGTACTGGTTCTGTACCTCATGAGGCCTAATTGTGTGCCATGGTGCTAACGCTTGTTTCCATTTTTTGTCTTTCATGTTTCTGCATGGGATGATGCACTTGATGCTGTTGAGGGTGAGGAGATAGTGCAGACCCAGGAGGGATCTCAGGCATGACCGGGCACCAGTGGGGGATGGGGTGTGGTGGTGGGTGAGAACTCACTCTTGCTGCAGATCGTTCTCTCCAGGGGTGTCTCTGGGTGCACCTCACCAGACCTCTTTTCGGGTGTTGATTCGGATGATGAGACCTATGTGGCTTTGCAGGTAGGTGTTTCTGGGAGGGATTTTGTTCTGTCCGACCCACCTGCACCAGGGGTACAGCCCACTATGGGGATGTCAGTGTTGGTAGGTCCACCTTTGGTGGTTACAGATGCAGGGCCACACTCTGCAACATCTGATCCTGTTCCTGGGCCAGCAGATCAGAGGGGGAATGCAGTCCTGCAGCCTCAGGCAGTGCCGACACAGCAAGGCACAGTTCGCCTTGCCCCAGACAGGTGTGGTGCCCGCCAATGCGCTGGCCGTACGCCACCAGGCAATACCGCATGGGAGAGATCCATATATGGTATGGCAAACCAACAGGCAGCAGCATCTGAGATGATGGCTCAAGCTATGGAGAGGGTGGCCACTTCCATTGTCCCCCCAGAGAGGCAGATGGAGCAACTACAGCAGGCAACAGACTCCATTTGCCAATCACTCAGGGACGACATGTTGGTATCCAAAAGGGACAGACGGGCGGCCCTGGACACTCTGCGGGACGCCATTTCTTTAGAGTCCCAGGGCCAGAGGGAAGCCCTGAGGGTAGAAGTCCGTCACCTCAGGCAGACTCTTGTGGAGCTTGAGGCTTCCACTGTCACGAGGACAGAACAGCTGCTGGAGAGTGTCACATGTACGCTCTCAGCAGAGATGCAGGCAACTCGGGAGGAGGTCCAGGCATCACGTCAGGTGCTGCATGGGGATTTCCGCACCATAATCCTCCAGAACGAGACCTTCCACACCCGCATGCTTGCTGCCATGGAGGACCACACTAGGGCTTTGCGTGGGCTGCCTCCCATAGCACCACCACCTCCTGTGGCGGCAGCAGCACAGGGTGATGAGAGCGACCACAGCGATTCAGAATCTCTCACATTAGCGTAGCCGTGCAGGCCATGAGCCCATGGCTGTTGGTGTGCACCTTGTCCTCAGACCTCCTGGGTGGCCTCCCCCACCCCCCTGTTCCCCCCATGGCCATTTTTGATTTTTGATTTTTGGATTTTGGTTTTTGATTTTTGCTTTCTTGTTACAGTGTGTTGCTTTGTGTGGCTCCCGTGGGCATCCACTGTATTGCGGCTGGGCACATGCAGGCTTGTCCTGAGTTTGGGTTAGATGCTTGGGTTCGTGAGACACACACCCCTGCTGCCTCCCGTTACCATGGGCTTGCAAAGGGTGTGCCCAAGTGACAGTAATTTACACAGTGACGTTGGACTCCAATGACATGTGTGGGCAGTCTGTAGTCAATACTGTGTATACATTCCTAGTGCATATTGTTGTAGTATTGTACACTGCATGGTGTATTGATGTGTGCTTGTGCATCCATGTCTCCCTCCTAATTTGCAGGTTCATTCCACATGTCTTCACAAGGCTGTCTACTTTGGAAATGGAGTTCATGTTGTAAGCAGTGCACTTCAAGATTTGCATGGCACCAACACTGTAGCATCACCAGGTTGTAAATCTACGTATCCTTTAACTTAGTACTGTCATGTGAATGCTATGTTTGGGGTGGCTAGCTGCATTGTATTGTGGTAAGTCTTTGGTCATGTGTGTTGTCAGTTCTAGATTAATGGGAGCACATTGTGTGTGGCCATTTTCCCATCGGGACACTGTACTTTGTGTTGTGACACTTGTGTCATGTTTTGGGAATTCCTTTGTTTGCTCTCACATAGCATGACATGCCATGGTGTGTTGGGGGGCGGTGCTGGGGAGGTGTTGGGTGACATGGCACTGTTGTCATGTTGTATCTTGCAAGGGGGTAATGATTTTAGCAGCATAGAAGTGTGTCTTTTGATGACACAGCATTGGTGGTGTTTGTGTAGGTAGGGATGCACACAATGGAACACTACCAGGTGAACAATCTCAGGCTGGTATGGTTGTGACAGTTGACTGTCAGTTGACTCATCATCATTGATAGTCAGCTGGTATGTGCCAGGGCTGTGTGCACACCACAGGGGTGTGATTTTAGGTGAAGTAATGAGCCACCAGCTGCGTACAGGCTGCCTCACCCCGTGCCCTTTCCCCTCCCATGCGCAGCGGGCGTGAATGTGGTTGGGGATGTGAGGGCACCACCATGTCCACCGGCAGGCCCATGCGTGTTGCAATGTTGTGCAGGACACATGCTGCCACTTTGATCCTGCACACTATTGGGGGAGCGTATAGCAACTGCCCACCAGACCGGTCAAGGGAGAGAAAGCGTGACTTGAGCACTCCGAATGTGCGCTCCACTATGCCCCGGGTTGCAAATGGGCTGCGTTGTATCTTACCTTGGGTGGCGTGGTGGGGTTTCCGAATTGGCGTCATCATGTGGGTGCTCAGAGGGTAGCCACTGTCCCCTGGGGAGGTGGTGGTGGGTATCATGAGTGGGGTTGTGACATTACTCAGTATCTGACATGCATGCATGTGCTGTGGACTTTATACTCACAAACCAGCCATGTATCGCCAATGCCGACCAGCTTCTAGGTCCCGGTTTAGGGTTGACATTCTGTAAATGAAACTGTCGTGGGTGGACCCTGGATAGTTGGCATATACTGAGGTGATGATTCCCTTGGCATCACATACAACCTGCACATTGATGGAATGCCAGTGCTTGCGGTTTCTGTAGATGTGCTCAGTTGCCCTGGGGGGACGTAGAGCCACATGGGTGCAGTCAATGGCACCTAGCACTTTGGGGAAGTGTGCCACCCCATAAAAATCCTGGACGACAGCCTGCCTTTCTGCAGGCGTTCTGGGCAGGTATATGTGCCTGCGTACTGATGGGCGTGCAGCCTTAATGGCCAAGACCTGGTTTAGGCAGCGTGACTGCGTGGCCTGTGACACCCCCCCACTATGGCACTTGTCCGCTGAAATGATCCAGTGGCCAAGAAGTGCAGTACATTAAGGACCTTCACCAGGGGGCTCAGTGCTTGGGAGCAGAGGGTGGGTGATTTGAGGTCATCCTCCCACTCACTGACCAGGTCGAGTATTATGTGAGATGGAAACCTATACCTCCCATACACGTGGTCATCAGGCATCCCAAAAATGCTGGTTCTGGGTGTAAAAATTCTGACCCTGGCTATCCTCCTCTTCCTCCTGCAGTATCCCACGGCCACTGCTGCTAGGAACAGTATATTCATCCTGGCGTCTGAGTTTGTTTGTTGTTTGCACGCACTTTTATGCTGCGCGGGTCGACGTACGCCTGCTTCCTGCTTGCATACGTGTTTCCGGATTAGCGTGACTTTTTTTGCGTGTGCTTGTGGGCGTTCGGCGCATTTGCCTCCTGTACTTCCACGCCCACCACAGTGATACACGTACCCCGCTCGGCCAGGCCCAATCGCGTGTGAAACTTCACGCGAGCCCCTGAAGTACACGTACCCCGCTCGCCCAGGCCCAATCGCGTGTGAAACTTCACACGAGCCCCTGAAGTACACGTACCCCGCTCGGCCAGCCCTAATCGCGTGTGAATCTTCCCGCAAGCCCCTGAAGTACACGTACCCCGCTCACCCAGCCCCAATCGCGTGTGAAACTTCCTGCGAGCACCCGAAATACACGCTATTTTTGACACAGCGTGTGTCTGTGTTTGTTGCATACCCCTTTGCACATAATTTGTCCTAGAGGGCCACAGTATGGGACATTCATCGAGCTGTATATACGGCTTTTCGTTAGCGCACATTTTTTTAATGGGCAGGGACGCTACCGCCTGCCTTCATGTGGCGGACATGTGTTGATGTACATAGTTGACTTTTGGTTTGTGTCGTGGGATCGTCATTTCACTGGTGGGGGGTGGGGGTGCAGGGGGACATGAGTGGGACATGAGTGGGGGCCTGCTGGCAGGTGTCCCGCACTGGTGGGGGTCCAAGGGGACATGAGTGGGGGCCTGTTGGCAGGTGCCCCGCACTGGTGGGGGGTGGGGGTGCAGGGGGACATGAGTGGGACATGAGTGGGGGCCTGCTGTCAGGTGCCCCGCACTGCTGGGGGGTGGGGGTGCAAGGGGACATGAGTGGGGGCCTGATGGCAGGTGTCCCGCACTGGTGGGGGTCCAAGGGAACATGAGTGGGGGCCTGCTGGCAGGTGCCCCGCACTGGTGGGGGGTGGGGGTGCAGGGGGACATGAGTGGGACATGAGTGGGGGCCTGCTGGCAGGTGACCCGCACTGGTGGGGGGTGGGTGTGCAAGGGGACATGAGTGGGACATGAGTGGGGGCCTGCTGGCAGGTGCTCCGCACTGGTGGGGTGTGGGGGTGCAATGGGACATGAGTGGGGGACTGCTGGCAGGTGCCCCACACTGGTGGGGGTTGGGGGTGCAGGGGGAAATGAGTGGGACATGAGTGGGGGCCTGCTGGCAGGTGCCCCGCACTGGTGGGGGTGCAAGGGGACATGAGTGGGGGCCTGCTGGCAGGTGCCCCGCACTCATGGGGGGGTGGGTGTGCAAGGGGACATGAGTGTTTTTCTATGTGTGTTACACCGCACCCTCCGTGCCGTAGCACTGGGGCGTCCTAGCTGACCTCCATCATAGACTCCATACCCGGGGACTGACTACTGTCTCCCCGGGCATGTAAAGTCACCATTGACTTTACTAGACCTAAATTTACTAACAGGACTAGTACAAACCATCCTATTGTGGAGGTACTAGATGGGGTAATTTGATTACTCCTGGATCTGTTATTCGAGGGGGCACTGTCCCGTCCCCCCTCGTCGAGTTTTGGCTGGTGGCAGTTGAAACTACTTGGTATATTCGACCCCGAATATAACCCTATGGGATTCTTCCCATTGTTGGAGATTAATACTTTTTCTCGTTAATCTCTAACATACCACCGGTTTACTTATCTTAAATAAGTCTATCGGGTGGTATTTTCTGCCAGAACTCGGCTTTTAAAATGGCGTCTGTGTTCGTCTCTGTGACTCCTAAACCAAAGGTTGAGCCCTTTGTTCCACTTTTGGCGGGCTTCTGTACAGAGACCCTCCAAAGTGGTGCCATTCTGTCTGGGTTTCCACAGGGGTGTGGGAGGGGGTTTAGGCACCCTGGACTGAGTTGCCTTTCCAACTCAAGTCACACTCTGGTGTGATTGGCCCAAGTGGTGAGCCACCCCGCTCACCACTTAGCGTGTTTTGAGTGACAGCTAGGCTGAATGAATGGGGGTTTTCTGCATAAAAGCAGGGCTTTTGGGAGTGGATCTGGAGAAGTCGCCACAGGACCTAAGAATCTGACGAGGGTAAAGCTGAGCCGACCTGCAACGATGACACCTCCGGTGGAGCCCTGCTGAACCGACTCACCACTTCCCGATCTCCCTGCCGGAGAGTCTCTTCCCCCGACTGGTGGGAACAACCAGTCCCCTTTGCTTTTTCTTCGCTCCAGGACGCAGTGGTCGAATTGCCCGTGCAGAGCACCTCGGCAACCGGATAGCCACTACCCCTGTACTGCGACCAAAAGGTGGTGCCTTGTGACAGAGCACTCCGCGGCTGGTCTCTTCCCTGGTGGTGCAACGATCTTCAACTTTCCTTCGACGACGAGATCATCTCTTCTCTTGGCAAAGACCCGACGTGCATCCACCACCAGGAACAACTGCCCCCGCCGGAGCTGTCTCTCCACAAACAAGGTACCGTGTCCGCCTGGCTTCTCTTTCTGCCGGATAGAGTGAGGTGTCTGAATCCTCGCCTTTCCATTGGGTCACCTCCAAGCTTTCTTAACTTTCTGTTCTGAACTGGTCCAATCTTTCGATAACAATTTGCGATAAAGACTCGAAGCGCATTTCCACTGAGACACTTTTTGGGACATATCGCCTTGCCTCTCGCCGAGTGGGCCTGGCCTCTGAACTTTGTGATCTGCAGTAGACCCTGCCTTACTTGCCTTGTATTTGGTACCGAGTTGATTTCATAACCTGCCTTATTTTTCTCTCCTGACCTAACGAATACTAGAGTGCCATCTAGGTTAAAGCATACACCTCTGTCTGCAAATAAGTGATGCCAGTGAACCTAGACTTGTCGAACTATTGTTAGGGGGATTGATCTTTTTCTTATAGTACTTGTGATTGAAGTTGTTTGCCGTATTAGTGCCAGAGTGTTTTCCATAGATGTGTTGTTATAAATAAATACCTTTATATCTTTACACCGAAGCCTTGTTCCGTGTTTGCTTGTTCTACTGTGTAAATTGCCCTATTTTGTATACTCCACATACTGCCTAACTCTTCTTGAGGGAAGTCTGACTGCTCAGCCACAGCTACCAAGTGAATCTGTGTGGTACAGACTGCTACCAAGTGGGTTCACTGCCAAACACCTGTAGTCCTAAATCTTTTGCAGTGGTCCCGGAGGGAACTGCACAGGTTTCCGCCTAACAGCCTGCTGGCAGGTGCCCCGCACTACTGGGGGTAGGGGGTGCAGGGGGACATGAGTGGGACATGAGTGGTGGCCTGCTGACAGGTGCCCCGCACTGCTGGGGGGTGGGGGTGCAAGGGGACATGAGTGGGGGCCTGATGGCAGGTGCCCCACACTGCTGGGGAGTGGGTGTGCATGGGGACATGAGTGGGGGCCTGCTGGCAGGTGCCCCGCACTGGTGGGGGTGGGGGTGCAAGGGGACATGAGTGGGGGCCTGCTGGCAGGTGCCCCGCACTACTGGGGGTGGGGGGTGCAGGGGGACATGAGTGGGACATGAGTGGGGGCCTGATGGCAGGTGCCCCGCACTGCTGGGGGGTGGGGGTGCAAGGGGACATGAGTGGGGGCCTGATGGCAGGTGCCCCGCACTACTGGGGAGTGGGTGTGCATGGGGAACATGAGTGGGATATGAGTGGGGGCCTGCTGGCAGGTGCCTCACACTGGTGGGGGGTGGGTGTACAAGGGGACATGAGTGGGGGCCTGCTGGCAGGTGCCCTGCACTGGTGGGGGGTGGGGGAGCAAGGGGACATGAGTGGGGGCCTGCTGGCAGGTGCCCTGCACTGGTGGGGGGTGGGGGAGCAAGGGGACATTAGTGGGGGCCTGCTGGCAGGTGCCCCACACTGGTGGGGGATGTTTGTGCAAGGGGACATGAGTGGGGGCCTGCTGGCAGGTGCCCTGCACTGGTGGGGGGTGGCGGAGCAAGGGGACATTAGTGGGGGCCTGCTGGTAGGTACCCCGCACTGGTGGGGTGAGGGTGGAGGGGGACATGAGTGGGACATGAGTGGGGGCCTGCTGGCAGGTGCCCCGCACTGGTGGGGGATGTTTGTGCAAGGGGACATGAGTGGGGGCCTGCTGGCAGGTGCCCTGCACTGGTGGGGGGTGGCGGAGCAAGGGGACATTAGTGGGGGCCTGCTGGTAGGTACCCCGCACTGGTGGGGTGAGGGTGGAGGGGGACATGAGTGGGACATGAGTGGGGGCCTGCTGGCAGGTGCCCCGCACTGGTGGGGGGTGGGGGTGCAAGGGGACATGAGTGGGGGCCTGCTAGCAGTTGCCCCACACTGGTGGGGGGTGGGGGTGCAGGGGGACATGAGTGGGACAATAGTGGGGGCCTGCTGGCAGGTGCCCCACACTGGTGGGGGGTGGGGGTGCAAGGGGACATGAGTGGGGGCCTGCTGGCAGGTGCCTCTCACTGGTGGGGGGTGGGGGTGCAGGGGGACATGAGTGGGGGCCTGCTGGCAGGTGCACGCACTGCTGGGGGGTGGGGGTGCAGGGGGACATGAGTGGGAAATGAGTGGGGGCCGGCTGGCAGGTGCCCCGTGCTGCTGGGGGGTGGGGGTGCAAGGGGATATGAGTGGGGGCTTGATGGCAGGTGCCCTGCACTGCTGGGTGGTGGGTGTGCAAGGGGACATGAGTGGGGGCCTGCTGGCAGGTGCCCCGCACTGGTGGAGGTGCAAGGGGACATGAGTGGGGGCCTGGTGGCAGGTGCCCCGCACTCATGGGGGGGGTGGGTGTGCAGGGGGACATGAGTGGGACATGAGTGGGGGCCTGCTGGCAGGTGCCCCGCACTGGTGGGGGGTGGGGGTGCAGGGGGACATGAGTGGGACCTGAGTGGGGGCCTGCTGGCAGGTGCCCTGCACTGGTGGGGGGTGGGTGTGCAAGGGGACATGAGTGGGGGCCTGCTGGCAGGTGCCCCGCACTGGTGGGGGTGCAAGGAGACATGAGTGGGGGCCTGCTGGCAGGTGCCCCGCACTGGTGGGGGCTGGGAGTTCGGGGGGACATGAGTGGGACATGAGTGGGGGCCTGCTGGCAGGTGCCCTGCACTGCTGGGGGGGTGGGCGTGCAGGGGGACATGAGTGAGGGCCTGATGGCAGGTGCCCCACACTGCTGGGGTGTGTGTGTGCAAGGGAACATGAGTGGGGGCCTGCTGGCAGATGCCCTGCACTGGTGGGGATGGGGATGCAAGGGGTCATGAGTGGGTGCCTGCTGGCAGGTGCCCCGCACTCATGGGGGTTGGGTGTGCAAGGCGACATGAGTAGGGGCCTGCTGGCAGGTGCCCCGCACTGCTGAGGGGTCGGTGTGCAAGGGGACATGAGTGGGGGCCTGCTGGCAGGTGCACCACACTGGTTGGGGTTGGGGGTGCAGAGGGACATGAGTGGGACATGAGTGGGGGCCTGCTGGCAGGTGCCCCGCACTGGTGGGGGGGGTGCAGGGGAACATGAGTGGGACATGAGTGGGGGCCTGCTGGCAGGTGCCCTGCACTGGTGGGGGGTGGGGGTGCAGGGGGACATGAGTGGGACATGAGTGGGGGCCTGCTGGCAGGTGCCCCGCACTGGTGGGGGTGGGGGTGCAAGGGGACATGAGTGGGGGCCTGCTGGCAGGTGCCCCTCACTGGTGGGGAGTGGGGGTGCAGGGGGACATGAGTGGGACATGAGTGGGGGCCTGCTGGCAGGTGCCCCGCACTGGTGGGGGTGCAAAAGGACATGAGTGGGGGCCTGCTGGCAGGTGCCCCGCACTGGTGGAGTGTGGGGGTGCAGGGGGATATGAGTGGGATATGAGTGGGGGCCTGCTGGCAGGTGCCCCGCACTGGTGGGGTGCAAGGGGGCATGAGTGAGGGCCTGCTGGCAGGTGCCCTGCACTGGTGGGGGGTGGGCGTGTAGGGGGACATTAGTGGGACATGATTGGGTGCCTGCCGGCAGGTGCACGCACTGCTGGGGGGTGTGGGTGCAGGGGGACATGAGTGGGAAATGAGTGGGGGCCTGCTGGCAGGTGCCCCGCACTGCTGGGGGGTGGGGGTGCAAGGGGATATGAGTGGGGGCTTGGTGGCAGGTGCCCTGCACTGCTGGGGGGTGGGTGTGCAAGGGGACATGAGTGGGGGCCTGCTGACAGGTGCCCCGCACTCATGAGGGGGTGGGTGTGCAAGGGGACATGAGTGGGGGCCTGCTGGCAGGCGCCCCGCACTGCTGCGGGGTGGGTGTGCAAGGGGACATGAGTGGGGGCCTGCTGGCAGGTGCCCCGCACTGGTGGGGGGTGGGTGTGTAAGGGGACATGAGTGGGGGCCTGCTGGCAGGTGCCCCACACATTTTGGGGGTGCAGGGGGACATGAGTGGGACATGAGTGGGGGCCTGCTGGCAGGTGCCCCGCACTGGTGGGGGGTGGGTGGGCAAGGGGACATGAGTGGGGGCCTGCTGGCAGGTGCCCCGCACTGGTGGGGGGTGGAGGTGCATGGGGACATGAGTGGGGGCCTGTTGGCAGTTGTGCCCGCACTGGTGGGGGGTGGGGGTGCAGGGGGACATGAGTGGGACATGAGTGGGGGCCTGCTGGCAGGTGCCCCGCACTGGTGGGAGGTGGAGGTGCAAGGGGACATGAGTGGGGGCCTGCTGGCAGGTGCCCCGCACTGGTGGTGGAGGGGGTGCAGGGGGACATGAGTGGGACATGAGTGGGGGCCTGCTGGCAGGTGCCCCGCACTGCTGGGCGGTGGGGGTGCAGGGGACATGAGTGGGACATGAGTGGGGGCCTGCTGGCAGGTGCCCCGCACTGCTGGGGGGTGGGGGTGCAAGGGGACATGAGTGGGGGCTTGATGGCAGGTGCCCCGCACTGCTGGGGTGTGTGTGTGCAAGGGGACATGAGTGGGGGCCTGCTGGTAGATGCCCCGCACTGGTGGGGTGGGGATGCAAGGGGACATCAGTGGGTGCCTGCTGGCAGGTGACCCGCACTCATGGGGGGGTGGGTGTGCAAAGGGACATGAGTGGGGGCCTGCTGGCAGGTGCCCCGCACTGCTGGGGGGGTGGGTGTGCAAGGGGACATGAGTGGGGGCCTGCTGGCAGGTGCATCACACTGGTTGGGGTTGGGGGTGCAGGGGGACGTGAGTGGGACATGAGTGGGGGCCTGCTGGCAGGTGCCCCGCACTCATGGGGGTTGGGTGTGCAAGGCGACATGAGTAGGGGCCTGCTGGCAGGTGCCCCGCACTGCTGAGGGGTCGGTGTGCAAGGGGACATGAGTGGGGGCCTGCTCGCAGGTGCCCCGCACTGGTGGGGGTGAGTGTGCAAGGGGACATGAGTGGGGGCCTGCTGGCAGGTGCACCACACTGGTTGGGGTTGGGGGTGCAGAGGGACATGAGTGGGACATGAGTGGGGGCCTGCTGGCCGGTGCCCCGCACTGGTGGGGGGGGTGCAGGGGGACATGAGTGGGGGCCTGCTGGCAGGTGCCCCGCACTGGTGGGGGGTGGGGGTGCAGGGGGACATGAGTGGGACATGAGTGGGGGCCTGCTGGCAGGTGCCCCGCACTGGTGGGGGTGGGGGTGCAAGGGGACATGAGTGGGGGCCTGCTGGCAGGTGCCCCTCACTGGTGGGGAGTGGGGGTGCAGGGGGACATGAGTGGGACATGAGTGGTGGCCTGCTGGCAGGTGCCCCGCACTGGTGGGGGGTGGGGGTGCAAGAGGACATGAGTGGGGGCCTGCTGGCAGGTGCCCCGCACTGGTGGAGTGTGGGGGTGCAGGGGGATATGAGTGGGATATGAGTGGGGGCCTGCTGGCAGGTGCCCCGCACTGGTGGGGTGCAAGGGGGCATGAGTGAGGGCCTGCTGGCAGGTGCCCTGCACTGGTGGGGGGTGGGCATGTAGGGGGACATTAGTGGGACATGATTGGGTGCCTGCCGGCAGGTGCACGCACTGCTGGGGGGTGTGGGTGCAGGGGGACATGAGTGGGAAATGAGTGGGGGCCTGCTGGCAGGTTCCCCGCACTGCTGGGGGGTGGGGGTGCAAGGGGATATGAGTGGGGGCTTGGTGGCAGGTGCCCTGCACTGCTGGGGGGTGGGTGTGCAAGGGGACATGAGTGGGGGCCTGCTGACAGGTGCCCCGCACTCATGAGGGGGTGGGTGTGCAAGGGGACATGAGTGGGGGCCTGCTGGCAGGCGCCCCGCACTGCTGCGGGGTGGGTGTGCAAGAGGACATGAGTGGGGGCCTGCTGGCAGGTGCCCCGCACTGGTGGGGGGTGGGTGTGTAAGGGGACATGAGTGGGGGCCTGCTGGCAGGTGCCCCACACATTTTGGGGGTGCAGGGGGACATGAGTGGGACATGAGTGGGGGCCTGCTGGCAGGTGCCCCGCACTGGTGGGGGGTGGGTGGGCAAGGGGACATGAGTGGAGGCCTGCTGGCAGGTGCCCCGCACTGGTGGGGGGTGGAGGTGCAAGGGGACATGAGTGGGGGCCTGTTGGCAGGTATGCCCGCACTGGTGGGGGGTCGGGGTGCAGGGGGACATGAGTGGGACATGAGTGGGGGCCTGCTGGCAGGTGCCCCGCACTGGTGGGAGGTGGGGGTGCAAGGGGACATGAGTGGGGGCCTGCTGGCAGGTGCCCCGCACTGGTGGTGGAGGGGGTGCAGGGGGACATGAGTGGGACATGAGTGGGGGCCTGCTGGCAAGTGCCCCGCACTGCTGGGCGGTGGGGGTGCAGGGGACATGAGTGGGACATGAGTGGGGGCCTGCTGGCAGGTGCCCCCCACTGCTGGGGGGTGGGGGTGCAAGGGGACATGAGTGGGGGCTTGATGGCAGGTGCCCCGCACTGCTGGGGTGTGTGTGTGCAAGGGGACATGAGTGGGGGCCTGCTGGTAGATGCCCCGCACTGGTGGGGTGGGGATGCAAGGGGACATCAGTGGGTGCCTGCTGGCAGGTGACCCGCACTCATGGGGGGGTGGGTGTGCAAAGGGACATGAGTGGGGGCCTGCTGGCAGGTGCCCCGCACTGCTGGGGGGGTGGGTGTGCAAGGGGACATGAGTGGGGGCCTGCTGGCAGGTGCCCCGCACTGGTGGGGGGTGGGTGTGCAAGGGGACATGAGTGGGGGCCTGCTGGCAGGTGCATCACACTGGTTGGGGTTGGGGGTGCAGGGGGACGTGAGTGGGACATGAGTGGGGGCCTTCTGGCAGGTGCCCTGCACTGGTGGGGGGTGGGGTGCAGGGGGACATGAGTGGGACATGAGTGGGGGCCTGCTGGCAGGTGCCCCGCACTGGTGGGGGGTCGGTGTGCAAGGGGACATGAGTGGGGGCTGCTGGCAGGTGCCCCGCACTGGTGGGGGTACAAGGGGACATGAGTGGGGGCCTGCTGGCAGGTTCCCCGCACTGGTGGGGTGTGGGGGCACAAGGGGACATGAGTGGGGGCCTGCTGGCAGGTGCCCCGCACTGGTGGGGGGTGGGGGTGCAGGGGGACATGAGTGGGATATGAGTGGGGGCCTGCTGGCAGGTGCCACGCACTGGTGGGGGTGCAAGGGGACATGAGTGGGGGCCTTCTGGCAGGTGCCCCGCACTGGTGGGGGGTGGGGGTGCAGGGGGACATGAGTGGGACATGAGTGGGGGCCTGCTGGCATGTGCCCTGCACTGCTGGGGGGAAGGGGTGCAGGGGGTCATGCGGTGGTTATCATTAGTAGCAGTGGTGCCAGCTGACATGTGGCTTGCCTGTGGGACATGCCCATGGTGGATGGGCTGCGTGCGGAACATGAAGTCCCCTGTGGTGTGGGCTGCCTGCAGGGGCCGTGGAGGGTGTAGATGGAACACCTGGGAGTACCCACACTGCCAATTCATGTGTAGGACTCCCCTGCACCCCAGATATACACGTACCCCACTCGCACACGTCCTGTCGCGTGTGATAATTCCCGCGCACCACCGAAATACACGTTCCCTGCTCGACCAAGGCCAATTGCGTGTGAAACTTCCTGCACACTCCAGATTTACACGTACCCAGCCCAATTGCGTGTGAAACTTCACACGAAACCCAGGAATACACGCACCCCACTCGCACAGGGCCTATCGCATTTGAAACTTCCCGCGAATCCCTGGAATACACGTATCCCACTCCCCCAGGCACGATTGCGTGTGGAACTTCACGCGCACCCCTGAAATACACGTACCCCGCTCCCCCATCCCCAATCGAGTGTGAAACTTCATGCGCACACATGAAATACACGCACAAGCTAATTTTTCACACAGCGGGTGTCGCTGTTTGTCGCGTACACCTTTTCACGTCATTTCTCCTAGCGGGCCACAATATGGGACATTCATCAGAGCTGTTTATTCGTGCTTTTTGTTAGCGCACATTTTGGCGCACATTTTTTTCCTGTGCAGGGACGCTACCGCCTGTCTTCCTGTGGCGGACGGGTTTGGTTCAGTGCGTGTCTTTGCCCGTGTGCTGGTTTGCTCTATTCGATTCCATGAATACGTGTTGTAGGCGAGCGTGTGGGCTTTCCGCGCACTTGCCTCCTGTACTTCCCCCGTGACGCCCACATTTTCACAAGTTGTTCCCCATTCCGAGTGCTCCGTCCCGTGTTCCGCCTACTTTTGTTATGTGCGCCGCGCTATGTGCGCTTTCGCTGTGGCCTTGGCGCACGCCGTTAGATGACCTGTGCGCCGGCGTGCCCCGCACATTTTTTCAGTACACATCATTGATTTTACTCGCGCACGGACTTCCATGAATAGATGTGCGATGGTTTCCCTGCGATATTCGCACTTGCACTGCGATTTTCGCTCTTTCACTGCGAATCGCACGTTTTCGCACGCTTGCGCCGGAATTTTCGGCGCACATTGATTCCATGAATCGGCCTGTTAATTGCATAAATCCTTAGGGTTGTGAGTAAATAATTTGAATCCCAGAAAGAAATTGATTATCCACTACATGAAGGGTCCCTGGCCAGGATTGATGGAGATTCATGTGTGGCATTCTCTCTTTCTATAGTCATAATCTAGTGTAAAGAAATGACATTTGTCTTGTTAAAGTGCACTCCCGTTTTCCATTTTTGCGCCTATATCAGAAAAACGTGCTCCACTAAAACGTCCATAACTTCTTCAATTTTTATGTTAGAAACAATCTGCTTGTAGCTGACATTCTCAGCTTTCCATAGAACCAAAACCGCCTTCCAAATCTATATAGTTTTCACGCAATCCCGATTACTGCGCACGGAAAAGTTTGCAGTGAATTTTGTTTTAGATAAAATTCTGTCACGTGGAAAACAGCTTTCAATTGCACCCGACCTCAATTTTAAGATTTCACCTTGCTTATTACTATCAAATCATTGCTAGTGTGTGTCTGCAACTATATAAAGTGGCTCCCATTAGAATATAAACAATTTCAGTGATTTAAACCATATTTAGTGTTTTCACCCATTCCATTCTCAGATAACTTTAAAACCATTTTGACAGTTTGCCAATTAATTCTGTTTCTCTCTTGTGTTGCTGGGGGAAATTGGGATTGACATTTTGTTTGAATCCTGCATTCCTGAATACCTGCCCTCTCTTCTTCTATCTCTTTATATTGCATATTGAGGGGTTGGGGTGTGCAGGGGGAAATAGTAACCACACTGCTATTTGATTTGAACACACACACAAAAGTATTAATTCTGTGCTGCATTGTTTTTGCTTACTATTACTCCTTTTGATTAAAGAGAATGCTTAGTGTTGCATCACCCCATTGGTGATTATTGTATCCCCATTAAACATAGTGTGATTATATTGTGAATACATAAATAAATATTTTAACTTTGCAAACCAGCCTGATTCCTGGTTCAGTGTGACCGTGGGGAGGGAGTTCCAAGAGAGGGGCGTGATATGAGTGGTACATCATTCAGAATAAAAGAACTTTTAGACACAAATAAATAAATAAGGATTTCATTTGTGCATTACACGCTAGGCGTTGATTTAGGTGAAGTGCCGGATTTAAATCACTTACAAGATAAGATTACTCTTGAGGCCTGGCAAAACAATCTGCCATGACATTTGTGGAGAGATACCATACATTCAAGAAGTTCTGTCGTGGAACTTCCCTAATATGCTTCCAACAGATGACCAAGGTATTTAATTAACGTGGTCAAAATTACAATGTAAAACACTGAGAGGAATATTTCCAAATGGCAATTTCTTAAATTTGTAAGATAAAACAAGTAGTTAAGACAACAAAATATCTCTGTTGTTGCAATAATACCGGCTGTGAGATGCACTCCATTCTAAGTGGCAGAGATTCCCAACAGAGCCATTTACTACTTCCATTCTTTCATATATAATCCACTTTAACACTTGACGTATCTTAGATATATAACAGAAACGCACCTCCTCGGGCCTTCACCATCATCTTTTCCAGCACCACTTCTTACCTTGTTCCTATAACATTTGTCTACAAAGAAAGGGTTCTCCTCAGAGTCCAGATCCAGTTCCTCTGTGATCCAGATGGAAATAAAGCCGTGTTCCTCCTCCTCAACCCCAACTGGGGAGTCAAGAGCAATGATATCAGTCTGGCACACATGATTCTCCAATTGTTTAGTTATCAGTCAGTGTCTTATTCTCTTTTATTACCAGGCCACATTTCTTAGCAATGTTAGATGTCTTTGACATGGTCTGTAAAAATGCGTCTCAAATCAGCAAACATTTCTTCAAGAGAGCTTTTCTTCACTTTGAGGTAGATGCCCCACTCATTCATCGTGTCAAATGCATTCTCAAGTGGCAAGGTTTCATTTTCTATGTGACTGAGAGCTGCCATTGCAGAGTCCTGAATTAGGAAGCCAACCTCAGGAGGACACTGGTCAGTGGCTTGTTGTTTTTTTCCATCCATTTCATGGGGCTAACAAGTCTGGATATGCCTCTCTGACCTTCGTCCTGTATTGTGGGCCCTCCATGTCTTTCAAAGCATAGGGAGCCTGTGTGCATTGACAACCTCTTTGTTTACATATTTTGAACCACTACTTTGGGCTGGGGCATTTTACTGCAGGAACCACTGTCACTCTCCTTCAGGTAAGATGCAATCACATTCCTCTCAAGACCACTTATCATGTTTGTGGAATAAACACTGAACACCCAAGATACATAGGTCATATGGGTATGGTAAACAGTCCAGAGACCTTCACTACAAATAACCGGAGGGTTGCTGCTACCTTCACCTGTGCTTGCCCAATGTTGCGCTGTATGTCACTGTGTAGTAAGCATATCCATTCGAAACACACACTCAGAAGGTCCACATCTTCCAAGGAGGTAGGTCCCTACACCTGTGCCCCTCCAGATAGGGGGCCCCAAAATGTGCTGCTTGAACTGCTAATCCACCTGTGAGCCATGGGTGCACACCAGATTGAAACCAGGTGCCAAAACTTCAGAATTTGGCATGGGCTAATCCAGCCCCCACAGAGTCATATAGGCAGAGGTTTGAGTTGGGGTGCTCCATTCAAATGGACATTTGCTTCCAGCACTTACTCTTCCAGCAAAGGTTTGCTGGAAGCACAAGCAGATTCCACTTTGCATCACCTGCTTCAGGGATGTGGAGAGCTGTCCCAATTTCTCACCTGACATTACAGAGTTTAGAAAAAGGAAGGCGTCTTGATGGTTGGTTCACAATGCAAACCTCAAATGTGTTTAAATATGCTTTTTTAACTGCTAAGTGTCTGAAGAGGTTTGTTTGTATCCTAGACGTGGGCCTATCTATGGAAAGTGCACGTTTTATAGACATTGGCACTTTGTCTGAAATACCATTCTCTAGGATTTTGCTGTCAGCAATTATGCATAGCGATGATGAGGACATACCAGAGTCACTCCTGATGCTTGTAAAATCAGCACATGAGATGTGTGTATACTCCCATTCAATCGGGTGCTGGATTTGTAAAGTGTCTACCAAGATGTCCATCTTGCCGGGTCACCAGGTTTAGTCTGTTTGAGGGGTCTACTATAGGTCCATACACTAGGGTTCAGTTTCTAACACTTATCAATGATTAGTAGATTTTAATAGGAAAAGAAAACTAATTTGGGGTTAGGAGACTAGATTGACCCCAATGTAAAGGTATAGTTACCTATGTTCAACTTTTCAATAAAAAGTTAACTTTTGCCATCCTACCAGATTTTAAGTAGTGTTTTAGGCATTTATAGAAAAATATAGCAATATGTTTGAGGATATCAGAAACCTCAAGGGTCTTAATTACATGTCAAAATCTTTCCGAAATATTTACTAGATTGCTGAGTTCCTCATGAAGAAAATCCAAGAATTGGAGCAATCCTGCATACCTTAGCCACATTTGTAACTGAAGAACCTATGCACTTTTAGGACTATTCAAAATTAACTTCTTCAAGTATGCCTGCTTCAGCCATAATCAAGTTTAGCTTAAGCTTCCATGCATCAATCAGTGCGTTATCCGTGGAATCTTTACTTGGCTTGAGAATGTTATATGCGGGAATAGAGGAACCAAGTAGTATCTTACGTAGAGTTGATAAAGATTTCCAGACGATTGTCATGTAGATTGAGTTCAGAGCTAACTCATATCTCAGTGCTGATATTGAGATGTAATTCGGAAGATTCAAGACACGTCTCCAAAATTTTCCTTCCAAACGGCTCCCGACATTATGATCGATGTTCAAGGCAGCTTCACCGCTAAAGGTTATTGTTGGTATTACTTTTTGGAGGTAGAACATGATAACAGGCGTGATGGAAAATTTCCCATAGTCAAAGTTGATTTTGGCCGCTTGAAGACTCAAGATCTTTGTTTTAGCTATCAAGTAATCTATCCAGGCAGCTTCACATAGCGAGTCATTGACAATTGCACCTAGATAGCGGATCGACTTAACGACATCTAGGGCTTTTTGCTCTATATGCCAACGGAAAGATTTATCTTTCTTTGACATGGATCGTCCAATGCAGATAATATTTGTTTTCTCTGCATTCAAACAGAGCTCATTGGCGGATAGAAACTCTTGCAAGCGGGAGAGAAGATGTTGGAGGCCGATTTGAGTCTGGTCGACCAGCACTATGTCGTCAGCGTAGACCAGATGATTTACAGTGTGACCATTGAGCTTGAGAGGAAAGCAATGGACAGACTTTAGCCACTCTGGTAGGTCAGCTATAAAGAGTTTAAAGAGGTCTGCTGCGAGTGGACAGCCTTGTTTGACGCCTTTGAACGTTCTTATTGGATCTGTGAGGTCGCCTTGTGAATTGACTCTGATTTGGATCGAGGTGTCAGAGTGCAGGGCGATGATGGGATCTAACAGATGATCTGGGCACTCCCACAAGCGTAATTTTGCCCATAATTTGGTCCGATTGATGGCGTCAAAAGCTTGTCGAAGGTCGACGAATGCAAAAAAGATTATTTTTTTTTCACTTCCAGTGCTGACAATTTTAGAAATGACAAGAGTATAAGGTTCATATCGGTGCCAACATTTTTTGTGAAGCCTGATTGTCTGGAGTCATATTTACCAGATGAGAGGGCCCAATTAACGAGCTGTTGGCGCAAGAAGGATCCAAATATCTTGCCAATAGTGTCGAGAAGGGTGATCGGGCGATAGTTCGCAGGGTCAGCCCGACAATCCTTCTTATATATCGGGACCACTATTGCCTTGGACCAGGAAGAGGGCAGCATCTTGCTAGTAGCAATCTGAAGAACTAGTTCGTGGATGAATTTGGCCCAGTGTGATTTGTGCTTTTTAAGCGTCAGATTTGATATTTGATCGGGGCCGGCAGCTCTTGAATTTTTTAGCTTAGCGATTGCAAATTCAATCTCTTCGCACGAAGGTATAAGGTCCCAACTGGAATTTGACACACTCGGCGGGAGAGAAACCTCCAATGCAGAGTTTTCATATAATAAAGTGAAATTTTCACGCCATTTCTCGCTCGGAATCTCATTAGAAATTGAAGGATTGGATTTCGAGCGACCTCCATTTAAAATGGCCCAGATTTCACGTGTGTTTTTCTGTACCAGAAGTTTTAACATGGATTCTGCTCGTCCTTGATCGATTATGACAAGATGTGATCTTAACCAGTTTCTATATGATTGCCGCCGCTTCTTCACTTCCAAAGCCTTACAATTCTGATCACACTGTGTTCTTTTGATTTGTATGAGGTCCCTCCTTAATGATTTTTTTTCCTCTGCTATTTCTAAACTATATAAGTGCTTCGGGATTGTCCCAAGGACTCTTGAATTAAGGTTTATCTGAGTTTGGTCTGTCAGAAGCGGTGTGTACTCTACTGTCTGAAGTACATTTAAGCTATGACTTAAATGGGCGATCGTAGAGCCGTTGGTTCTCAGTCGATTTCCTGCAGCATTTATTTGAAGTCGATCTAAGTGTTTTTCTCGCATGCCACAATGCTCTTCGCACCAAACGAATCGCAATAAGTCATGATCACTAGATGTCATCGGCTGCACGTTTAGAGAGATGGATTTTTCAAAAAAGTCAGACGAGGCCCAAATATAATCAAGTGTATTCGTCCGAGTCATGCTATGCCATGTTGGATTTGCGGGAGAGTCGCCCTGAATTGCTCCATTCATCATGTGACAGTTGTGATCTAGAAGATCTTTGGCCCAAAGTTGGCCTCTCGGAGTAACCTCAGAATCCGGCAGCCGAACATTTGATTTGGAGAGTAGATCAAACTTAAACCAGCTGCAGTTTAAGTCTCCACAGATGAGTACAGAGACTTTTTCGTATTTTAGAAAGGTAAGATCAATTTCATTCAATACTGACTGAATGAAAGATGAGGATGAAATCATGGCGGGATTCCAATATCCATTGATAATTAAGAGATTAGAAACCATAGCTCTCAATGATAGTCTAATCAAAGTGCTTTGCACGAATGGATTAGGGTTCATAGACGTCACCAACGTCCACCAATTCCAGATTTTCAAGAGAGTTATTAATCCTGCAAAAGGCCGGCCTTTGGGGTTCTTTCCAGCTGGATTTATTAATATGGAAAAACCATCACGTGTGGGAGGCTTTCGTAGCCACGTTTCTTGTAAACATATGATGAATACATTCTCCAGAGATTCCTGGAATGTGTTGAATAAATGTGTGAAACCCCTTGTATTCCATGACAATAGAATTAGCTCTTGTTGTTTGGTTTGTGATCGTTGTTATTTGCGTGGCCCATGTGGAAATTTTTTCAGGTTATTAGCTCTTTTTTCGAAAGACTGATGCGTGGCAGCATCTAAGATGTCATGGGATGAGACCATAGACTGACGCAGGGCTGATCGCTTGGCAGCTCCAAGGTTTGCCTCGTGATCAAAATTTGTTTTAGTCGATGAAATGGAATTCGAGGCCAATGGCTCGAGGGTGAGGTCTAAGCCATATACCAAAAGATCTTCGTTTGCTTGAAGTAGCATATTTTTTACTGCTGCAGAAGCTATATAAAGACGAACATGATCAGAGGACATTTCAGAGACATATTCCACAATTTTGATGTCGTCTGATGTGATCGCTCGCAAAGGTGGAATGCAAGCAAGCAATTTTAGAATATTTCCTCTGTTTAAATTAACTTTGTTGCCATCTGAGTGAATATTTTGGAGGCGAAGTTTCCACTTGTATTTTTGTGTTTCTGAATTTCCGAATCCGGGGGCTCGCTGAGTTGGAGGCAAACGCGTTTTCAGCTGATTCAATGTTTGTTTTGGATTTAACCTCGAACTTAGTGCTTTCTGTGGAGCCTTTTTTTTCAAGAAGGAGAGTTGACTACTGATTGGTCTAGCCTGCGGTAACCTCGAAAGATTGTTTGCCTCTTGGATTTTCCTCAAAGGGGGTTCGATAGTTCTAACAACTTGGTCTTCGACGGAGACAATGGTGGAATTCTCAGGATCAGCTGAATAGGTGGATAAATTGCATAAATCAGTTGAAGAGTCTGAGGAGCCGTGTTCAGAAGAAGAAGCGCTAGATGCTAAGCGCCGTCGTTTTGCCGAAATCTTTGAAAAGCTCAAGACAGTGCCTGTTGAACTTGTTGGAGGATTTCCAACAGTTCTCTTAGTAGTTATTATGTGAGCTGGTCTGGTGAACAGACTTGTCTTCTTCGGAGTTGTTATATTTCTTATGAATTTTTTGACCTTTTTTTGTATTTGTTTCGGTGGAATACTTTTTTTTTGGATTGCTGGGCTTGTTTCGCAGATATCTTTTTTTGATTGCTTTCTGTCGTTGTATCAATTGTGTTTGCAGAGCCTTTGAAAATATTGAAAGAATTTACTGTCGTTAAGGTTTGCAATGATACAGTTCCTTTTAGCGGAATCGTGTGTGGTACAAGGGCGCTCACTCGCAGAACATAGCCTTGTGCAGTCTGAGTTGGATCTTGAGCGTCCTGCATGGAAACCAACAAGCTCGTTGGTAAACCAGACTGTGAAGATTCATTAGGAACTGTCACCAAATCGCTTCTCGATGGAGAATGACTAGAACCAGAAGATGTGTCTCGAGACACCGGGGCTCCACATACTTGAATGGATGTATTCTTTCGCATCCATTTTACAGAGTCCAAGAGGCCTTCCATTAAAGCATCATTTTGACAATGATGCCGAACGGCTAGATCACTCAGCCTGTCCTGCCATCTCATTGTAATTTCTACATTAGTTGTCATTTGATCCTGTAGAAAGCTCGAGAAATGTTCTAACTTGTCAATTTTTGTCGTTAGATTGGATATTGCAGCACCTTGATCACTTATCGTGCCAATCAGAGACTCAAAGATTTTTGTAAATGGTGCTAGAGCAACCGCCGAGGCGGCCAACACATTGTTATGGATCTCCGAAAGTGCTTCAGATGAAATACCAAGCAGTTGTGGCTCAAGTTCCTGAAGTGATGAGGAGCAAGTTGAATTATCCAGATTGTACTGCGGATTAAATGTGGAACATTTCTTTACAAAGTTCGTTGAATGAACCTTGTTGCTTGATTGAGATTGCATATGATGCGGAGTACTCGCATTCAGTGTTGGATTTCCATGTCGAGGAGGTATGGTGGATATGCTTTTTCTTTTAAGCTCAGCGACTCTTTGCAGGCGACTAGCACGAGCGATCGCGCTCCGATCAAGAAGTATAGGCAATAGATTGAGATTTTGTACTGGGAGTTGGGAAGTACTTGGAATATTAAGATCAATGGATTTATCGTTTATGCTTGACATGGAAGGATGCCTAACATCAGGTGCTTGGCAAGCTAAGGCACTGTCGTTCTCAGGTTCGGTGCATTCAAGTACGACTTCTGAAGTAGCTCGACCTGCTGGTTTTAGTGCAATAGGGTCGATTAGAGAGCCACTTAAATTTGTTGTAGATGATGGACATGGAATATAAACAGGGGACTTCAAGACGTGTTTGGCGTTGATCGTGCCAGTCTGTAAGCCACTTGACTTGGCCAGAGAGTAACTAGAGAAATTCTCCTGTGACAGAGTGTTTCTGGCATTAAGAAGTAAAGTCGGCGCCTTTGTGGGCATTAGTGGTCGATTAATGTGCAAAGTATGTTTGGTATTCGAATTATTCAACAGAGGATTTTCCAAGTCTAAATTAGAAATTTTAAGCAGTTCTTCGTCAGTCACTACATTTGAAAGAAGACCTTTTTCTTTCCAGAGGTCAACACCATTTGTGAAGTTATCAGTCCTGAAAGACACAGGAGCCAACAAGACTGAATTCATTGATCGCTCAGTTGGAGGAGCTCTCGCATCAGGCTGAGACACCCGAATGGCAGCAGGGAGGCTAGGTAAATTCGGCCGGTTGGCGCTAGCTGCTTGAAATGCAGCTGAGTCAGATTCGCTGGCTAACGCTCTTGCACAGGGATCGCCATTGGGAGTTGGATTGCATTCGAGATTGGTAACACAAGTGCCTGATGAATATTGGTTGTCAGGTTGGAATGCTGGCGCTTCTAAAAGAACGCAAGGCTGGAGCAATACGTTGGAGCCGTCATCTGGGGTGCATCGTTCATCAAGAGTCGATGATGGGGGAGATGTTAAAGGTTCCCCAGTAATTATTGTGCTTTTTAGTGATGATGAATTATTTGCAGCCATTAGCGCACGGCCAGTGGTTTTGCTTACCTTAGCCCCAGCAATGGCTTTCATCCTGGCCCAAGGGTTAGTCACACGACATTGCTGTGATGATTTTTTCCGGGTTTGGGGGCTGTCTGATAGCAAGGTCATTGTTTATCTCACAGTTGCAGACAGCAGTAAAGCAGCAAACAGCCAAACAGCAGGAATCACAGCAGACACCCTTTACGCGGCCGGGCTTAACGCCGCAAGGGTGTGCTGAGCTCTGTTTTGTGGGCCTGGGTAGGTCACGTGAGCAGTCACGTGACAGGCACAGAGCTCCGCCGCCTCTTCCTGGAAGCGAGCGAGCTGGCGAGTTGGGAAAAGCGAAATGCGCGAGTTCTTAGAACTCCCAGCGCACGTTATCAAAATGCAGCAAGCAGCAAGAAAGTGTCCTCTCCTCACCACTCAAGTACCATGTACTTGAGTAGTAACACTAATATTGCATCCTGTTTGTCCATGTATCCATGTATCTGATGTAGAGTGAACAATATCCCCGAAGGCCACCTTCAAGTGATTCATGATCAGTATGAGACATTCTGGGGCTTATAAAGAGTGTGGCAGATGATGGAATCCACCAGCTTTCCGCTGGTAGAGTGACGGTTATTTAAAGATAGCACTCCACCAGCTTTACACTGGGCTTCCGCCGGCAGAAAGCTGGCAGAAAATCCGCTGGTCCCCATTGCAATACATGGAGATGGCGGGATTTTCTACCAGATTTCTGCCAATCAAATTTGGCAGGTTCTATCTGTCTGGTCTAACACATGGAACAAGGCAAGTGATAGCCCTTCCCTTCTGGCCCTGGGGCTCTTCTAGATGGACCCCTCAACCAGTAATTTTCCCTCTCTGTGAAACTGTGCAGGATCTATCTCCTATTTTTATGGGATATTTCTTGACAAACAGCACTATCTGTCTTTTGAAATATTGGGCGATATAGTGTTAGGGGGAAGCTATATCTTTCATAATTCTTCGTAAGGGATACCCAACTTTCCCTTAACTTTTTCCACATTTTCACTTTTGGGAACCAGGATGTCATTTAAGGATAAGGCCTCTGTCTTTTTCGGTTTTATCTGCACACTTTTCTGCAGGTGGAACCTCCTCCCGAGTCTTTGACAACTGCCTGGGTGCTGTGGTCGTGTCCACAACTAGGGACTCATGGATTCTGTGCCAGGGGAATACTCGATAAACCCTGTGAGAGCCTAAAACATTTCAGGAAATGTAATTTATTATGGTCACCCACCCATCCAGTCAGCGTTCTTACCACCAAATGCTCAATTAATTTTCTGTCTGTGAAATCAACCCCATGCCTGTGTTCATCTAAACGCATTGGAAATCTCAAAATACTGTTCCATAGTCTCAAAGAAGTTATCTATCACAGTATTTCCCATGTAAGTATAGATGTACCTCTGATGGGGCCTTAAACCTGCCAGGCCTCTGAAGCCTCTTAGAACACCTTACTTCCAAGGATGACCCCCAGTAGTATTTAGATACTCACTGAGCCCAGAACACATCTTGCAGAATGCAAACCCGCTCAACAATATCCATTCCCACCTAATAAGGGACTACTTGAATGAGTGGACATGATAATGGGATTCCAACTGTGGCCATTATCATCATTCTCTTTCTCTTCCTCAGGGCCCTCTACTACTGTCCTTTGGAGACGTTATCCCACAGCATCTCACTCACCTGACTAGCTGGTGAACCAGCTAGCAAACCAGTACCTAGCTCAGAGCTGGGGCCCTCGTGCTATGAGAAATATATTTCCTCTTGCCTGACTTTCACACTCCTCGAAGGGTGCTTGATTAAAGAGTTGCTTGGCAGTATTTTCTAACATAGCTTATACCGTGTTTAGCAGACTAAGCACTATGTGCAGTCTACACCAGATCCAACCATTTGCCATCAGTGTGATGAAATGACGGCTGTACAGTAATAAGTATTGACTTAAGTGCCTCCTCAGACCCACACTACTACCTAACCAGCAGTGATCCCAATCATAAAGATGAAACAACATGAATGGTTTATCTCCAACTCCACATGGGGTAGCAGGGTCCGAAGAAAGGCTGTAATCTTCAGAAGGGTTGTGATTCAGCACAGAAGCATCTAAAACAGTAATTGCTATGTGGTAAAATAAAAGAAATGTAGGGTCAATCCTGTATTAAAATAAAAAAATAAATAAATCTAAAAACACACACATAGCAAATGATAACACTAATGACCCACCTCTGAAAGGGGAAACAAAAGGAAGGAGCATAAACACCTCCTACCCCCTCCATGGGAACATTTAAAGTGACTGATGTTAGGACAAAGGGCTGTCTGCCTGATGAAACACTGACACTGAGTACTCTGTCTACTGTAAGAGGTTGTGCTGCCAGCACTCTCTGGCAACCCCCCAGGCTAGAAAGGGCAGACTAGTGAGTCATCTTACTCTTAGGGACCATGGACTGAGTCTTACAGCAATGCAGACATCAAAGAACAGAACTGGGCACTATTTCCCACCTGTAACCGCTACTGGGCTACACCAACCTGGACATTGCCTGCCTGTCCCAAGCTTCTTTGTGCCATGCACCATTGCTGCTTGTTGAACTGCACCACATACTCAACTGAGTAGCCCAGGTCACTAACCAGAGGCTGAATCACATCTGTGTGAACATTGGAATAACATGATTTCTTTGCTTATCAGCTATACATCCTTTGAAGGGCAACCACATGACGTAACCCTGAATTGTCCCTCTAAATTGTTGAATTCTATGATTTTTGTAGCAGTTTTGGTAACCAAAATTGGGGTTACACGATGTGTGAACAAAACGACCTGCCACTTTGTAAAAGTGAAGCTCCATTTGCAGGTAAACAAACTTATGGCATGCCAATGTCATGCCCAACAGCAGGTATACAGGGGGTGTCTTATAAGTGGATATTGGTAACTTCATGAACGCACGCAATGTCTGGCAGGCCCAACTTGGTACAAACTCACCAATACCAGTTTATAAAAGTCAGATCACTGTCTAAAAGTGAGATTATTAAGCAGATCTGACTTTCACGGCAGAATTAATTAGTACAACTCCTACAATTTAGAAAAATCTGTGAGATTCCACCTAGCAGATTGAAATCCATCACAGGTTGAGAGAAAAGGCAAGATTGAGAAAGTGATACTGAGTTGGAGAGAGAAAAAGGGGACGAGAGGTTCAGTTGGCAAGGATCAGTTACTATCAAAATGGTGGGGGGACAGACATGTGGTCAGATGAGCATGTGTTACAAATGTTGCTTGATACATTGTTTGCTGTTATTAGAATGTTCCTTTAAAAAAACAAAAGTTATAAAAAATAATTCATAAATCCAGTCTGCAATATACACATTTGTGACAATATAATCCATATTTATTTATATGTATGAATTTGTATATGAAATACCAAAGATGAAGGCAAAACAACCTCTTCACAAAACTGCAACCTAAAACTTTATCCACATTTTACTTTCATAAATGTAAACTATATCCTCTTCTTGCCTCGTGACTTCAATAGAAATGGATTCTTGCGTAGTCATCTTTGATATTTTTGGCTAACAAGACCTTACATTTTTGGCCCAATATCCACATAAAAATAGATCTTATCTGCAAACTCTTTTTCGGCATATAAATATCATGGATTAGCAGCCTGCTACTACGGCATTCGACATTAATAGAAAATCAGTTTAATGAATATCTGATTCAATTCTTACTTCAATTCTACCAAAAATCTCAACGCACACATTTAAGACCTTTGCACAATCCACAATCAAATAACAATTTACATTTTTTTGCATTTTCTAATTTCATCACTCAGATTACTGACACCATTCACAATGTTTGTAACCACGTGACAAGAACATTCGTAGGCACAACTTGTCTTAGGAAAATCTATATAAAAGTCATATAACATAAAAAATGACATACCATCTAAGAATAGGGTGACTTTTGCTTACACCGACCAGAAATACAGAATTACACTTTCTAGTATCCTGAAACGTACTGCAAATGTGCATTTCCCAACATTGAGAAATGTATTAAAAGTTCAAAGGAACCTTGATACACTCTTTGTAAACAAATACATTTAATCAGGAATAATACTTTAGGCTGTCTCTGGTGCCAAGAACAAAAGGTTAGTCAAAACCCCCATCACTTGTCACAGGAACCTCGATGGAGAACTACCAGCCAACAGGGACCATAATGTGTTTCTTACACTGATCCCATGCTCTGTTCAAGTACTAAACCCACCCTCCCCAAACCAGAACTTCCAAATCCCAAGCCACCCTGCACAGTTGTTCTGTACAATGCACTGTTCAAAACTCATTCTGCCAAAATAGTCAAAGTAGAACGCAGCTCTAAATCCAGATATTTTCTGGTCAAACAGTGAATCATATATCCTTATAGACAGAGGGAGGTATCATTATCGTGGGTTAATCACGCACCACCACGTTCTCTGAGGGTCATATGTTGAGGAAGGGCCATTATGCTAAGGGAATCCACCTGAGTCTATATTGCTATTAGCACATAGTGGTAAGAGCATTGGATGTTTTGGAGCCGGAGTGGTGATATTGAACTGAACATTTTAGCTTTTAAGTGAGTAAAGTATTCACGCTTGATATTAAATTAAATGTGGTTTTATTTTGTAACATTTAAATAACTAGTTTGTATTCACAAGGTTAGCATTTTAATTGTAAATTTGCCTAAACTGGAACAGTTTTTGCACAAGCTTGTATCAAGTGCCATGTTAGCGAATGGTTTACCTTTACAAAAGTGAAAGCATTACTTAAGCATTCACTATAGTGTGATACAATAGTTTGGGCTATCGTGTTGTTCAAATATAGCTTGGAAATTGCATTGTTATTTCTTGTAAGCAGAAACAAGTTGTATGTTGTTTTCCTGGCTGCTTCAGAAGTTAGTAATATTGTTGTGATGTTGACTAAGCCTGTGATTCTCTTCGTCTGCTGACATGCAAGTGTGGAGTAGGCTGAAAGGATGAGGTTTTAGAGGGTGGTTAGTTAGGAGGATGTGGACAATATGGGTTTGGTGTAATGAGGGGGAAAGAGTAGATTTTGTTGCAAAGGGCCATATGAAGCTGAGATACTATGCGCAAGCTGTTGCACCTTTTAGATGTCTTTTGTGGTCTTTTGTGGCCGTTGATGGGTTCCTTTCTTATTGCAGGTAGTCTGTCCCATGTAATATTTATTTGTCAGTGGGCTGTACAAGGGTCCATGTGGTCTCTGAAGATTTGAAAACACAGTGAGAGGAGGATGTGGTGAGTATATCTATAGCTATGAACTGGGGGATAAGTGATCATATGTGGGATTTAGTTAAAGAGCCAGGTTTTCAGCTGGTTCCTTACATTTAAGTGGACCTTCTCTGTACAGGAGTGTTTGGGAAAGAAATTCCATCACTTGGTTGGTTGGAGGGAGAATGTATTACCCCCATGACATTTTCAGTTGAAGGTTGGCACCGTCACTATTGTGTTGTTGTTAGACCATGAGCGTTCTTAACGGTATGTAGTGCAACGGCTTCCTGCTGAGGGATTCAGGGCCCTTGCTGCTGCAGAAGCAGTGACCAATCCATACATTTTGAAATGGTTTCTCTTTTTGAAGGGAGCCAGTGGAGTGTACAAAGCTCTGGGGTGCTGTTTTGGTGTCTTTTCAGTCTCCGTAGTAGTCTGGCAGCCAAGTTCGAGACTCTTTGTATTCTGTTGAGTATATAATCCAGTAGTCCAAGAAAAAAGCTGTTAGCATAATCAAGTATTGAGAGCACCAGAGATATTTCTGCAGTGCTATTGTTTGGGAAGGCCAGGTACTGTGTGATGTTGAGTTGGAAAAAACAGAACATTATGATGGCAACGGCCTGTGGGTTTACGTCCAGATTTCTCATAGTTTGTGTAGGGAGTGGGAAAGTCCTATTACCTCTGGGACGGGATTGGCACAGAGTTCAAACGTTTTTTTAGGTGGATTTACTTTCATTCTGTTAGCTTTTATGAGGAGTTCACATTTGTGAGGCTGGTGTTGAGGACCTTTGTATCCATCATTCAGTAATTGGTAGTATAGTTGGGTGACATCGGCATAGTTGAAGCAAGTGAAGCCAGCATTGCTGATGAGTTCTAGAAGGGAGTTCATGTGTATGTTTAACAGAAGACCAAAAGAGGAAAGAGGTTGGTACCTTTATGTACTCAACATTTCAATTTGCCATGAGATCATCTGAAATTGGCCATGAATATTATTTCTGTTCTTCCCGCCGAAAGGGCATGCTCCATCAAAGTTCAGTTCACTTTATCCCTACCACATCCTAATCTTTTTGGCAGGATCTCATGACTGCTGATGTAAAATGCTAGGGAGATGTCAGGTGGAATGAGTGCGCTATTTGTAATGTTGTTCATATTGTTCTTTAGCATTTCCCAGATTGAGCAAAGTGTAGATTCTGCTCCTCTCATTGACTCGAATCCTTTTTGGGTTTCACACATGAGGTTGTTGATCATGGAGTTGTTGGTACTTGATTTTTTTAACGATTTTGCTGATTGAAGATTGGTCGATAGTTGGCCCGATCGACCATCAAAGGAGGGAGGCCAGTTTGTTGGTGTATTTGTTTCTCCACATTTTCTATAGCTTCTAGTTTTACTTCCAAGCGGTGGGTGTACCATTTGGAGGCTTGTTTCATTTTCAAGTTTTTAAATGATTTTTGGGGATATAGTTTCCAGGGTGATGTTTATCCAGATGTGAATGTGTTGAGTTGGTCGTTTGGTGTTCTGGTTTGAGTTTCATTGAAATGTGGTGTTTGGTGGCATTATGTTTTTCTAGCAAGGAGTTAGATTTGCTTCCATGGTCTGGTAAACACTGGCTATTATATGTAGGATTTTACTAGTGCTGGTTCTGCTGGGGAAGAACGTTCTCATTGAAGAAGATGCAATCCAAGGCACTGCCGCTATTGTGAGTTCATCCTTCGAGCAATAGTCTGAGGTGAAAAAGCTGCGAGTTTTGTAGTGAGAGACTTTGTAGTTGCCTCGTATTCCTTTTTGAGACAGATATTTCAATCTGACAGTATCTTGAGCTGTTGATGGTCTATAGAGAGATTAACAACCACCTCCGTCAGGTTGTCGGTGAAGGAAAGGTTATAAAATGGTGGTCTGAATATGAGGAGAAAGGTTATTATATATGTGAGACTGAGCAGACTAAGAGAAGGGATCTGCAGTCTGGGATGTTACTGTAATTTGGAATCTGTAACTTTTATGCCATTCTGTGAGGAGGTTCAATTCCTCCCCATCTTCTGTTGTCAAACATAATACTGCAGCCATGAATTTGTGTATGTCTGGTGAGTGATCATTCGAAAGCAAGATTTACTGCGATGAAGAACACATATATTTTCTCTACACAAAAAAGGTCATCACTGTTGAATGTGTCTTTGGATATGGATGGGGTGATGGACTGAGATTCCATGTGTGAACCATGTTAGGAAATGTGAGATGCTGCAACGGCCTGAGAAACTGCTGTTTGTCCAGTTTGGCAGCCAACCCCCTGGACATGGCTACAGTTCCATGGCGTCTCTGAGGTGTGACAGGGCAGTGACCTAGAGAGTGTTTGTCTAAAACTGGTCTCCAAGGTTTCAACCTAGGGGTGACTTAGAATCCTCTGAGTGAGCCGGAGAGGCTGTCTCAGAGAGGGCTCTTATGGGTTCAGTTGGGCAACCCAGCAGCTGGACGGGTATGCTGCCCTTTGGCCTCTCTCCTCAAAGAATGAGTCCTGTGTCCAGAGAGGAGTCTCTGATTAAGGCATCAAGCAAAAAGGGAATCTCAGAGTTGCATTCACCATGATGTGCAGGTTAGATGAATTCATGCCAAGAACTGTGAGAGAATGCCGTCCTGGCAGGCTGTTCTGGCAGCGCTATGCTCACATGGAGCTATCCAACCTAAGGGAAACATCAGAACTGAAATGGGTGGTCAAGGAAGAAGTACATTTATTCCTGCCTGCTAGTGACCCTTATCCCCAGAACAACTGGAGGCTGTTGCCTTATCCCATTCCTCTGGCCACTGTCCTATAGACACCCAAGGACTCTTTGCATGTGAGGGTTCAGGCGACGCAAGCCTCTATTCCCATACTTCTAGATAATCCAGTGGGTCATTGTACCCCTTTATGCAGAAGCTGCAACTTCACTTCTCTGAGGAGAGCTATGACAGGAATCTAGAGAGTGATAACCTCAAATCTGTCTCTAAGGTTGTCATAGCTGGGGACAATTGATGACTTTCATTTTGGGGGGGATTTTAAAATTATACTTTGGACGCTTCAGATAGGTTACTTAAGAGCTCATGCACTGCTTTTACATCAAGTGTCCTTAAGTTACCTGAGAGGAACCCATTGGTTTCCAACACCCAGGCTGCATATCTCCAACTGCCTGTGTTGGAAATCCAGCACAGAAGCATTCCCTCACCCACACCTTAACATTCTCATCCTTCCAAAATTCTCTTTGATCTCATACATTCCAGACTAGCATGCATCCATCCATCCAGCTAAGCACTTCACTACACACCTTCCCTCCTTACCAGACACACACACTCCACAACACACTTCACAGCATGCCTCCCTTCCTTACGAGAGACACACCACACTTCATAACATACCTCCTTTCCCTACCAGTCACACACACACCATTCGTACTCATGCATCCAACCGAAGCCTCAGAATGACGGAAATAGGAAACCCGTGAAATAGAGATGTGGCAGCATTAACACCACTGCTGTAAACCAGAACAACTGGGTTCCATGGAATAGGCCAAAATTACTGAATACAAATTACCGACCCCACCAAAAGACCTAAAATACATACCACCAAAAGTTCGAACTACAAAAGGTTTGAACCTTTTGTGGTATGTATATTTTGGTGGGGTCGGTAAAACAAAAAGAAAAACTAAGGCTGCGGGGGCTGTCCCCTGCAACACCACGCTCACTATACTACTCTCACTATATAGAATAGTGAGCAGGGTGTTGCAGGGGACACACCAGCAGCTGCCCGAAACAATAAATAAAAAGAAAAGGACCCTGCGCTGGTTCCCGATCAGGGATGTGAAAGGGAACAATCGTCGCAGGGTCCAGCGAGATAGAAGGCAAGGTAAGTAAGGGGGTGGGGTTGGAGAAGTGCTGGGGGTGGAGTTAGGGGTCTGGGTAGGGGGTTGGGTAGGGGTTTGGCCACATCAGGAATGTTCAGTGGAGAAATGACCAAAGATTATTTAGAGCAAATAATCTTCGGTCATTTCTCCCTCGAACATTCCGGTTGCGGCAAAATCACACAGATTCAGGTTCCATATGTTTGCCATATGTTCTAAACCACATACACCAGACTGAAAGCACCTCCTAGACAATTAACCACTCGTCTCACATATACATTAGGCAAAATTAGATATACCACATACTACGCACCTCATACTGACCACACATTCACACCACTGCGCATACATACATTTGATAGAGCTATTGCACTCTGTAGATACTTGGCATACACAGATGCCTACAGAGCCAGCTTCACGTGCAGTTACAGCCCATTTGACCCACCTCCACAGGTAGTCACATTTCTTTTGCCTCACTCCCCGTGAAGATGTCATCCACTCTACAAGAGCACTTACTCTGCTCTATAACCATGGGCAAACAAGCCACACTCCCACAATTCCAGTACCATACAAGCAAGTACATAACTCTGGCTCTGCGCATTCCAATCCAAACATCTGGCACCTTATGGCACACACATAACAGCACGATATCTACAGCCACACATCCGAATATTGGGTACTATTAATGTAACAATCTATCCAGTACTAACAAAGTTGCACACTACCAAATCCAATACTACCGATGTAGCACAAAAGGGACATTACACTGAAACCTGACACTAGGCATACTAATACTTCATGCACTCCAACCACTTTGCACAGTTCATTATCACTGTGATACATACATCAGTGTTACTCCAATCCAGCACTCCGGCACATGCTCCAGAACTGCCACATAGTTATATGCTATTCCTACAATTTTCATGTATCTCCTAAAAGTCAATGCTCTGCGTATGCTGCGCAAATCCTGCAATTCCTGCAAGGGCTTTTACTAATTCAGCATGTTCCACAACCTGACACATCACACATCCCAAAATTGCCAACCATAATACAATTTTTGTTTTGCAATTTCCAAACAGTTTAACATTTGTACGAGCTCTGATCACCTCTCCAATCATTTTCACACATAGACATTTAAAGCTAAAGGCCCTTACTGCTCCTGAGTCCATGGCAGCTCTAAACCTTCACATCCTCTAAACGTTGGTGGCTAACATGTATCACATAGGGAGCATAAACACACACATGTCCCTAACAGTCTTTGCTGCTCCAACAGCATTAAACCTGCAAATCATAGAAGCGTAACTTACTAACATATAAACAGTGTATTTAGCCCTCCTAACTTGCAAAACATTTGCACTTTTTCCTCCATGACCCCCATTCAATGCTTCTTCTCTTGCTATCTCTCACATTCTATGCAGTGGCACTTCAACACAAACACATTTATAACTTAAATGTAATGATATAAAATATAAAAAAAAATTAAACATGTGTATAAACCTCCGGCATATAGTCTAAAGGTCAGCCTCTGGAGTTATCCCCTTGCTGCAATCCAAACTTGTTTCCTGTGTGTCATGTCCACTGTGGGTGACACTCCAGGCTTTCCTTCTGCTCGACTCACCACTTCACTGCACGGCTGAACTTTCCACTCCATTCTGTGCACACCCTTTCTTCACCATGGACCCAGCACGTCATTTCCTTTGCTTGTTCGTCCTCTAATGCGGGAGCTTCAGTTCCTCAGCACTCTTCTGAGGCTTCATCTGATCCTGACCGCTGCATCAACCACTGCGCTCATTCTAAACTGACGCATTCATTCCCTCCCATGATGATGTCAGACTCAACGTCATCATTTCACAACAGATCAAATTCATTCTGTTTTGGACTCAGGGACATGCTGCAAAACTCATCTTTGCAGACATTTCCAAACTGGCTCTCTGTGAACGCCGCAAATCATGCTACTGCACGAGCAGCACTTTACAGCCATTTCCAACTTGGTCCTCTGTGCACGCCACGAAAATGCACCAGCAGTTTTCCTTTCAATTAGTAGCTCACCATTTTCCTTGTCCTTGCAGTTTGGGCTAGTCCATCTCCCTCCTGCTCCTGCAGGTCCCCAGAGCCTGGCTGCAATCCTCTCAATTCCCTGGGCATCTCCTTACTCAGATTCCTCACCAGCCCGCATGTTTCCGCCCTGTATTGCTAACACAGTTCATCAAATGGGTATCCACTACAGTCCAGCTTGACCATTTTACTCACATCATACTTTCCTTCCACCATGGGTGATGGGACCTTCCATTTTTTGTGTTTCTCGCATTCTGCACTGCCCACAGCAGCTTACTTGTGTCTTTTTCGTCCAGCTTCTGCACACATGAGTCTGTTTCATTGTCCTGCTTCAAGACCAACTCTTTGCCAATGTTGTAATGATACTCTGGATGCTTCAGGTAGGTTGCTTAAGAGTTATTGGTGTTATATCAAGTGCCCCTAAGTTACTTAAGGGGGTCCCACTGGCTCCCACCACCCATGCTACATATCTGCAACTGGCTTGGTTGGAACACCAGCGCAGAAGCATTCCCTCACACAGCAGCATTCTCACCTTCCAGAATTCTCTCTGACCTCATAAATTCCAGATTAACATGCATCCATCCATCCAGCTAGCTAAGCACTTCACTACAGGGCCCATGTTTGCCCCCACCCCAAACTCAGGGAGGTTGGTTGTGGTTAAAGATCTGAATGGAAACACAAGGTCTTCTCAGCTTAGCACAGAGGCTGATCTGTGTTCCAGTAATCCAGTCTCAGAGTTAGACCAGTACGTTGAGTGTGGTACGCCCCATGGTGGGGTGCCTAGGCCTATCCCTTGAGATTACTAAGAGGTGTAAAGTGCCTTCCAGGATTCCAGGATTCCCAATGGTAACACCATAGGAACTGTAGATGCCTTGCTAAGCCAACAGGAACAGGTATTGTGTTGGGTGCTCACTATCCATTCACTAATGTTTCTGTTTCCAACATACTTACCTACATCCTCCCTCTATCTTTGTACCTTACACAATCCTTTCCTAATAACATATCTTTCCCTTCCACAGTACTGACACCCATGTCTCTTTTTCCTGTGACATTGTGTCATGCATGGGGAATTTATGTTGTGGGTTCACAGGGCGACCAGAGAACAGATATGGCAGTGTTGGAGAGTGCTGGATCACATTCAGGGAGGCATTTAGACTTCAAAATTTTTCCCGAAGTGTTATTCAGAACAATGTTTTTAGCACACAAAAACACTTATTGGGGTCCACCTTTTCAGTGTGGAGGCTGATCCTTATGTTGGTACCATTTAATGGGTGACCTCAGAGGATGGATTTCACAGAAGATTCCTCATAATGTATGGGGGCTCCTGTCCTTAGGCATGGGGTGCCTGGGGCTGTTGCCCATTTCAGAGACAATTGTGTGGTTTCATAAAAACTTGGGGCCACATTTCAGTGAGGAACTATTTTTATTTTTTATTCGACCTTCATAAGAAGTGTGTGGTCCCTGAGTTATACGTCACTCGGTAGTATTTCAAGAGTGAGGTTTTTGTAGGAGAAATTTAAAATTTAAAAGCAACGAACTTCGTCCATAGTGCAGAGTTATATGGTGTTGTTCACAGGGTATCCCGAGTTGGTTTTTGGAATATCCTTAGTTAAAAAGTGGTCGACCGGTTTCGATGAATTTGATTGATCATCTTCTTCAGGACCTTGATTTTGGCTTGTCTCTAGGAGATCAGGGGTATGGAAGGGGCACCGTCATCCCTTTTACCTAAGAGAAATCAAACCAAAATGGGTTTTAAATCTTGAGGTCACAGTGGTTCTTGAAGTTTTATTCTGTGGTATTTTCTATTCACTTAATACAATTAAATTGATATACTAGCATTTTTTGACAGTCATTTGGCTATTTAGGCTAAAATGGACATAGAAGGCAGCTGGTGATTACCTCATATATAGTAACTGACAGCCGGGTCTTTTTAGTCACGCATGACTGTGTGTGACTGCACCATCACATTATTAGTGTGCACATTGCTACCTAGCCCAGATTATGAAGCATAATGCATTTTGCTGGTAATGCAATTCATGTGTATCCTTGCTCGCCAATGCAATTTTGTTCCTGCATTTGGTTTGTCGTTACCATTTTAATCATGCTGTCCTTGATCGCTATTGCTAAGCCCTGCCTAGGCTATATCTAGCACACCATTGCAAGATGGTACCCAGCACACTGCAGAGAATCCATAATACTGCTGTACTCTGCTCACTATCACTAACCCATTTGTTGCTATATCTGCACTTGCTGGGAGAACCCATATAAGTCTTGTACACTGTCCGCCATGGCTAATCTACACTATGATGCATTTTGCTGACTGCAAATAGTTTACATAGAGAACACCATACCCAGATAGCCGCTGGTAACCCAATAAGGTTCAACATCCTAGCGCAAATAGGAAGCCTAAACCATAGCCTAGCTTCGCCTACTACCTGCAGCGGGACTACATAGTAGTTGACCACCCTCAGAATTAATACTGAACACAACATGCCCGGTCTACCACCCTGCACAGCAGGCTACTCCACCTCAATTGGTAATGGCATTGCCAAACATTGGTGCCACCAACACTACCCTCACCCCTGCCAAACAACTTTCCTACCCAACGTATCCCCTTTCCCACTACTAGCAACTTGGCTCCATATTGCTACATAAAGCCAGCCCAGATTTGTAATAAACTCCAAGTCTATAACCAGACACCCTAGGAACACCCTCACAATCTGCCCTGGAACCTAATTAGGGAATGCTACTCCTTGCATTGGATTAATGCGTCTTGAAAGCCTCAGTTCTAGTTTGCCTATATCTCTACCCTCCGCTTCCTGTCCTATCCTGGGATCCATAAGGTTATTGAGACTCGCAACACATAGCAGCCCCACCACCTCCGCAGGTGCACCTCTAGTCTACCACACATCCCCCCACCCTTCATTGCAAAGGTCCCAAAAAATCACTCAACCCAAGAAGCAGAACACTGACGTGACCACAATGTAATGTGACATTGGTATCACACAGCCCAAGGTGCATACCCCTTACATCATCTCACCACACCCATAGCTCTCTTTTCTCCCCTGCCAGAGCCCATTCACAGACTCAAAGGCGCCCTCCTAAATGTGCAATCTGTAGGAGCTCATGCTATTGACATACAAGACCTACTGCTTGAGCAACAGCTAGATTTCCTAGTTGTCACAGAAACCTGGTTACACCAAGCATCTGGCCCCCTACTGACGCTGCCCATCCCCCCAGACTACACTATACTCAGGGCTGACCACCAGGACACTATAGGAGGAGGAGTAGCTAATATAGCCAAATCAGATCTTGCCCACTACATCCATTAAATGGATACAAATTTCTACTCAAACTCACAACTGACCCCAAAACCACAACAAACCTTCTCATCATCTACAGAGCTACTAACAACGCCAGCCACACGGAATCAGATATCCCGCTTCTCATTACCCCCCCACCTCAAACCTAATACTACATTTATCATCTTAGGTGACAAACCGGACCACAAAGCCAATGCATTCTACTCAGCCCTCCATGAAATGCATTTCACCCAACTTGTCAAATTACCCTCTCACTCTAAGGGAGGAATACTGGATTGGATTCTGACCTTAAATGTTAACCTATCGATAGAATCCATCACAGAAATCAATTGGTCGGGCAACTATCTAATAAGATTCAATATAATGACACCAAGGACTCAGGTTATACCTCCAATAACACCCTGTCCTATTGCAGTGAGAAATACCCGCTAACTTACAGCAGATGGTCTCATCCCCACTCAAGATTTAGCTACCATCTAACACTAACCCCGCAAGAAAGGCCTCTATCTACCAAAACTGCCTGATGCAGTAGCCCCGCTCATGACTAAAATACCCTGTACTGCTAAACAAAATAACTTTTGGTTCAACAAAGAGCTGCCATTACTCCGGCGTAAGAAAAGAGCGCTGGAGCACCTACACAAAAAGTCCCCGCCCACTGCCTCGGCTAACTCATTGCAGTTAGCCAACAAAACCTACAAATTAGCTTTCATACCCCACAAAGCAAATTCTCTAAACACCTGCATTCATAATGCCTCTTCCAACACCAAATAATTATTCTCTATACTCAGAGAACTGGAAGCCCCCATCCCCTCCACCATCCCCATAAACTCTAGCAAAGCCTGGTGCACTACCTTCCAGAATGCACTAGCCTCCAAAATCCTCACACATCAAAATAAAATACTAGTGAAAAGAAACCTATTGGCCAGCAAAAGTATGCCTCCCCTGATACGTGACACAGACACTGAAAAAATAGCCAGTCAGTTCAAATTCTCCACTGTCTCCCAAGACCATGTCCTGAACACCTTCCAATTGTAAAGGCGATAGCTTTCCTGTGCGTTAAGTCAACCTTTGTGCGTCCACACTAGCACTCATTATTACTAACTTCATTTATGCCTCATTCATCACCAATTCTGTCCCTGCCAGTATCCAAGAAGCCTGGGTTACCCACTTCTCAAAAAACCCTATCTGGACCCTACCATACCCACCAACTACCGTCCCATAACCACTGTGCCCTTTCTGCTAAAAATAGTCGATAAAATAGCCTACTCTCAAGTCCAAGACTATCTAGAAAGCAACCATCCCCTAGGAGACAGGAAATATGGCATGCGGCCCAAACAAAGCACAGAAACGTCTTTATTAGACCTCAAAATCCAGATGGACTCCATAAGAGACTCTGGGAATCTACATATCCTCCTCTTACTCGACCTTTTTGCTCCATTTGATTTGGTGGACCATGACAAGCTATGTAATGCGCTATCAGAAAATGTCAACTTTTCAACAGAAGCTACCCTTTTGGTCAAATCTTTTCTAGCCAAATGTACCTCTAGAGTGTCCATCGGCTAGGAGGCTGCTGAAACGATACTAGTACCCCTAGGGGTCCCTCAAGGCTCTTGCCTCTCGCCCGCCCTGTATAATGCATATACAAAACTGCTATTTGCAGCCTTCGACGCCATGTGAGACATATACACAAACTTTGCGGATGACACCCAGATCCTCATCCCTATCACGGGATACCATGAACAAGACTTATCCACCATCAACAAGATCTATGCCAAAACTGGATGGCTACTAACAGTCTGTGTCTTAACGATGAAAAACGGAGAAGCTCATCGTAGGCTCCCCTACTAGATTAAAAACTCTCCACACCGATTACTCAATCATTACCATTGACGGAACACCCATCCCAGTCCTCAAGCAAGCGAAAACTTTGGGTTTCTACTTGGATTCTAACCTTACGATGACCAAACATGTCAGTGCCCACTCATCCTCTACTGCCTAAACAGCCAAAACTCATCACACTTATCTGCCAATTTCTGACCCCACAAAACTTCCTTACTTTAGCTCGAGCTCTCATATTATCGAAGCTAGATTACTGCTACATACTCCTTCTAGGAACCACAAGCACAAATCTGGCCAAACTACAACTACTTCAAACCAAAGCCTTAGGCTTAAAAAGAAATGACCATATCTCTCAAATCAGGAGGGAAGTACACTGGCTACCCATCCAAGCCAGAGTCCTATTCAAAATGTTGCCCCCTCATACCTCAACAACTCTATCTCTCAGAAAAGGTAGACTAGAGCCCTCAGATCTGCCTCCAACACTCATTTATTTGTACCATGGTTGAAGAGTTCTAGGGCGGGGGTCAGCTTCTCAGTAGCAGAAGCTAAGATTTGTAACCCCCCCACCTACGTTAGAAATGAGCCTTCCCACCAGTGCTTTAAGAGCCTTATTAAAAAATGGCTGTTCAATAAATTCTAAACCTGCAGTTCTCCATGTTGTCATGATGATAACACTGCCTCTACTGGAATTATGACATGTTTTACCTGTTTTACAACCTGAAATGCAAATGCCTGTACCACAACCAATGTGCTTCTATCTCTGCCTGTAACGTAATTACCCTGTAACCAGACACGTACGTTTTCTCTAACCTACGCCGTGATAGCTTCGGGTTTGGGCATATAACAAATCTGTGACTCTGGCTGATTAAAAGGAGGACGTTTAGTTAATGTACCTGTTCCCTGGAACTACACCCCAGGGAGTCCAGAGAAGGATTTCATCTCTTCACTTACCCTGCACAGGGATAGCTATATCAACCCATAGTGTGAGTGACCCAGGTTTTTGAGACTTGCAGAAGTGGTTACCCAATCCCTGATGGAAACAGATGGGCAGGCCCTGATTGGGGACTGTTCCAAGGAACAACAGGAGGAAACTTTTACCATGCTCAACTCCAAGAGAAGGCAGACTGGCAACTATAGGTTGCCAGTATAATGTCTCTCATAGTGGTGAAGGAAAACTGCAGAAGGGAACCACACTTGAACGCTCTTTTGGGGGAGAAGGGCAGTGATGATTCTGAACCTCCTATTTCAGTGTAGGATCGTTAGGCCCCATTTACTTGGCTTGGATGGAGTCATTGTTCCAGGCATGTCCCCAGCTGTGACCTCTATTGGGAGGTGAGCATCGAGGCAGATGATATAGGGTTTGGCAATCTTCTAAAGAACAGGGAGAAAACAAACAGCTTCAGGGATGCGCCCAAATCACCCTAGAGCATTCACTACTGATGAAAAAACCACAGGGTAAGGTTCACCAAGGGGAAAAGGTCTTAGTCACTAGATAGAGTGAGGTGCAGCAGTTGTAGTGGGTTTGTGTTGAACCGTACTGTGTGTTGGACCTTTCATCTAGCTCACCAGCCCGACACCGCATCATCACATTAAAAAGCACAAAGAAGTCAGGCACAACAGTGTTGAAGGTATTTCAAGTGGTTCTTTCCTCCTGCCTGACCTTAAATGACCAAGGTGAATTGTAAAACCTAATAAAGACCTCTTCAGTAATTTTGATAAATTCTGCTGAAATCACTGCCTGTTCAACCCTGTCTTCGACCCATAGTGCACCTTTATTCCAAAGTCTGAATTCTCAGGGTTTTGTCTTACAGGGGCGAGTTAGTACCCAGTGAGGCGTCACATGTTTTCTAAAAGCGCATGTCATTGGCTGCAGTGCGGGCATTACCTGAACAGGAATCCCTTACCTGCAGTTCCGTGCGGTGCTGCTTACAACATTCCTTCTCCCTTCCGTAACCGGCGGAAGTCCCTTGGTAGTCCCTTCTCTATTTTCCATGGTGGTCATTTATTTGTTGACTTTTTTCCCTATATTTGAATGGCCGCCATAGAAAGCGAGAAGGGACTAATTGTAGTCCATTCTCCCTTTCTAGGGTGGCCATTTTGTTTGTGTACTTTTTTACACTTATTTTCAATGGCCGCCATGGAAAGGGAAAATGGACTTAATTTCCCTTCCCCGGCAGGCATTTTTTTTTCTTCTGTTTCTGAAACGCCAGAGCATTTTGGAACAGAACAAAATGCTTCTAGTACCCCGGACTTATGGGCCTGGGTGCTAAATGCAATATGCCCCTCGCAGGAGGACATTACCACTTCAGGTAATGTCCCAGGGCTTTCGTTAAGGCTTCGTTCAGGCCTGTAACTATTGGCCCCGGGGCATTACCTGAAGTGGTAATGCCCTCCTGCTCGGTGCCTATTGCTTAATTAGTTGTGTGCATTTTTTGTTTAATTCAAGTTTTGTATTTTAATAAATCCTTGTTTGAACGTTTACTTTATTTTGGTACCTCAGTACTATTGCTGTTTGGAACCCTCTGTGTCTGCTCAGACCTCTTCGGAAGAGTATAACCTGCTCTCTGCCTGCACTACTCCATGTGGCGAAGGAAGTATAACATTCATGTTGTGTCTGTTTCACATTTATGACTTGGATCGCTGCTAGTTTAGTAGTAGTGTGGCGCGAAGTAGGAGCTTTAGTCACTACTCATCCCGTACTCCCGAAGATCAGCAGACATTTCATCCAGAGCCTAATTTTCTTATTTGCATATGTCTTTAAAAAGCAAGAAGTCAAATGAATTCTATTAAGCTTCTTATTTTTCTCTTGCAAACTGCATAAATTACCCTTCAGCTGACAATTAATATTTGTTCCATAAAATACAGAGCAGTTAGTGTATAGCTGTCTTTGTATTTGCTATTTGGAAAATTCCCCAGTGAATCTAAACAGAAAGGCACACTTTTGATTCAAAATTACCGTATGAAATGTGTATATAAAGAGCTTGGAACACCACTTCACAAAGAACACTAAAAATACCAATGGCATGTCACGCTGCGAATGTCAAAACAATACATGGAACTAGCTTCTTTGCTTGCTCCTGGTCCTGTTACATCCCCCTGTGGGTAATTTGCTCTCTGATCTTTTATGGACTGCTCGCCGCTTCACGCTCCTCCTAGTATGCCGGTAGTCTTTGGGCGACAACTGAAAGGTGGGCTGCTTTTTAAGGCTCATATCCTCGTGAAGAAGCACACCCACACTGTCAAAGCAGGTCATGATGAGCAGGTGACTGAGGATCAGCATCGTTGTTGGGAATGATACCTCTATATCTTGTGAACTCTGGGACCTCGCTCTCCTTACCAAAGCCCCTTGCAGTATTCTGCAAACACACAGTTGATCCCTTGAATGAAAGTGGTGCAGGGCCCTGGCACATCGGCCCATGGGCAGGTACCTCTCTTTGCTCTCCCACCTTCTGCGTGTGCCTCACACTTGCATTCCTGATATAGCCAGTCAGCATACAGAGCCTCCTGTCTGCTATCAAACTACTGCCATGATGCAGACCCTAAAATACTGCATGTGGCACAACAACACCCAATCTGCTGTGACCACATGAGGGTCACTGTCACCCACATCTAACAAACAGAAGATACTGTCTATCGCGTTGCAGCTCCATCTCCATCATGCCCCTGGAGCATGTGTGTCAGAGCCTTCAGTCTTCTTCTCCTGGCGCAGAGGCAGCACAAACACCTCCCTTCCCGTTAGGTCTTGGGGCCTGGAGATTTCACCATCGCAGGCTTCCGCGACCCTTCGGGGAAAGAGGGTTAGGGTCAGTGGAATGGATAGGTTGAGGGTTTTAGGATCACCAGAAAGAGGTAGAGGAAGGAGTCGTGGATAGGAATGGGGGAATCAGGGTAACATGCTCCTTGGCTCCTGCTTCCTTTCGGTGGAGTTGTAACCTGTCACTCCAATGCTCTTTACAACATCTAGTAAACTCTCAATACGGGAGCCTTTGTGCTGGAGCTCCAACCAGTTTGGCCTACTGCTTCTGCAGAACCTGTGAGGATGCCAATGTTGTTCACAAACACCTACAAAACATTTCCCAGATTATTGCATGCAAGATTCCCACATTACTGCATGTAGAAAACATAGGGGCCCTTTTCCCTGCCACCACCCCAACACTTGCCAGGGTCCTGACAGTACTTCCCCTCCCTCCTGTGGGCCCAGGTTTAGAGGGATTTCTTCGATGGAATTGGCGGAGGAGCCGAGGAGCATGAATATTAGACGCTGGTTCCCAAGACCAATCCTCAGGGCCATACCCCACCCAATCCACCAGATACCACAGTGCTCCTCGCCTTACTTGTGAATCTAGGATAGCATGGACCTCGAATTCGGGGTACCCATCGATCAGGACAGGTGGAGGTTTCTTGGGCGGAATGAAAGACGGGGCTGGTTTGAGCAAAGCAACGTGAAAAGTTTTGCTGCTGCTATTGGACCAATCAGAGCTGTGATTTTAAACGGGCCAATGAATCGAGGTTTGAACTTAGGCGACCCCTGTAACAGAAGATTCCGTGTTGACAGCCAAACCTTGTCCCCAATCCGGTATTGCGGGCTGGGGCGCCTTTTCTTGTCTGCCTGTAGTTTGTATGCCTGTTTGGCTTTATCCAAATTGTCTCGTACCTGTTGCCAGATAACCTCTAGCTGCTTCTTCTTTGTCACCGCTGCTGGTACCTCTGGGTGCTCGTATTGAGGCACCGGCTGAAAGCGAGGATGATGCCCATACATACTATAGAATGGCGAGGTTTTCGTTGATGTGTGAAATGCGTTATTATACGCCAGTTCAGCCAGCCATATCACCTTTGCCCAATTGTTCTCTAAACCTTGTGTCAAACAACGAAGGTATTGCTCTAAAGATTGGTTCAAGCGTTCAGTTTGGCCGTCTGTCTCCGGGTGATAGCTGGTTGAGAGCCTTATTTCCATTCCCACTGATTTGGAAAAGGCCTGCCAGAACCTCGATGTGAACTGTGGTCCTCGATCCGAGATTGCACTATGGGGTACACCATGTAACCGGATTATATGTTGTAGAAACAGGTCTGCCACTGTGCTAGCCGAGGGGGTACCTTGGCAGGGAATGAAGTGTGCCATTTTGGTGAGATAGCCCACTACAACCAAGATGGCATTGTAACCTTGACTTTGTGGTAGCTCCACTATCAGATCCATAGACACGGTATGCCATGGGGTGGGTGGTGTTGGGAGTGGTTGTAAAACCCCCGCCGGTTTCTGATGCTCCGACTTATTTCTCAAGCAGGTTTCACATTTGGCGATGTGTTGTTGAACTTCCTGATTTAACCCTGGCCACCAGAAATGCCGGAGAAGTAATTCTACAGTCTTTTTCTTCCCTGGATGTCCCACGAAGGGTGAGTCATGGCACCATCGAATGGCCTGTTGACGAAGAGGCACTGTTGGGAGATACAACGCTGATTTAAAGAAAGGTAGCCCGCCTTTTACGGTTTTGTTTTTGTCTCCGGCTGTCCAATGCACTAATTCCTGTGCCGACACGGCCTTTCTGATATCTTCAAAGATAGTATCCACAGCTATGCTACCTATGACACGACTTGGGTCCAAAATCGTCTTTGGCACGAGTTCTGATTGGCTGGAATCCGAACTAGGTTCAGGGTACCGTGACAGTATGTCAGCTTTCCGATTCTCTATACCCGGACGGTATGTCACCACAAAATCGTATTCCGAAAATTGCATGGCCCACCGAAGCTGTCTTGGACTCAATGCTTTGGCTGATTTAAAAAATTGTAAGTTTCGGTGGTCTGTATATATCGTGACAGTGTGTCGAGCTCCCATTAAGTAATGGCGCCATTCGTCGAAGGCTGTTTTGATAGCCAGTAGCTCCTTGTCTGCTATTGCATAGTTTTGTTCAGCTGGCAACAACATCCGGGAGTAAAAGGCAACTGGATGCAACTGAACATCTTCATCTCTTTGTGATAATATTGCCCCAACAGCATAACTGGAAGCGTCGGTTTCCACAATGTACGGCTTGGCTGGATCCGGATGTCGCAGAACTGGAGCATGTGTGTCAGAGCCTTCAGTCTTCTTCTCCTGGCGCACAGGCAGCACAAACGCCTCCCTTCCCGTTAGGTCTTGGGGCCTGGAGATTACACCATCGCAGGCTTCTGCGACCCTTCGGGGAAAGACGGTTAGGGTCCGTGGAATGGATAGGTTGAGGGTTTTAGGATCACCGGAAAGAGGTAGAGGAAGGAGTTCCTTTCTCTTGGCTCCTGCTTCCTTTCGGTGGAGTTGTAACCTGTCACTCCAATGCTCTTTACAACATCTAGTAAACTCTCAATACGGGAGCCTTTGTACTGGAGCCCCAACCAGCTTGGCCTACTGCTTCTGCAGAGCCTGTGAGGATGCCAATGTTGTTCACAAACACCTACAAAACATTTCCCAGATTATTGCATGCAAGATTCCCACATTACTGCATGTAGAAATAAGCGTTCCCCACATTGCTTCATGTGAGGTGCAGTTCTGCTATACGTGACTCACTAGGCTCACTCTGTCATTAAAAGCAACAAGAAACATAAACTTGAACTTAGCTTTGTTTTCAGGTGATCTGCGGCGACTGCCGTCTTTTCTGTCCATGCACCGTTCCGCGGAGTCGTCTTCCACTAGAAACAATCAAGGAATGTCAGAACGGATGCGTGCGCTAGTTCTACCCTTAAAGGGTTAATTGTTCTGAGATCGAGCGGCCCGTGTCTTTCGTTTTCCCCACACGGGTCTTTAGTAGTCTGGACCATGCAATGCCCCAGACTACTAAAGATGCATGCGGTATTTATGCAAGCACTACCCATGCAGGATTAATAGTTTGTGCCCCAAGAGTTAGTTTCGTTTTGCACGCGACTTGGTTTTCGTGGTTTTCTTGTTAGTTTATGAAAAAATCCCTTCATGCAATTAGCCGCTGCGTGTAGGACCATGCGCTTCTTATCTTAATTGTGACGCGGGGCCTGGGGTATGTTTTCAGGCGGGCTGGTGCCCCGCTGATGCTTGCCGACCTGAGCTCATCAGATACACGTCAGCTCAGGTTGCCGGTCAGGATTGCGAGCGGCGCTCGTGGGGCATGGCTCGCGCATGCGCCCTCGCGTGGGCGCGGTTCTCATGTGTCCTGCCGCCGGGGTTGCTGGGAAACGTAGTTTCTTGGCTGTTCTCCACCCCTGGCCTCGTGACCTGCTAAAGGGGTGGAGAACACGTCTTGAGAAGCCAGTTGGGCGCCGAAGAGGCCCCCTCCTCCCTCCACAACCCAACATAGGGGCCCTTTTCCCTGCCACCACCCCAACACTTGCCAGGGTCCTGACAATGTGTCAATGCAGAAGGGTGAATATCTCGCACCGTGGGAGGTAGTGGGAAGGGACCTAAAGGGGTTGCATTAGGAATTTTGAGTTTCCAGTGTAGCGGCTGCTATAGAGGTAGGTGGGACACATGAATTAATGAGTGATATAAAGGAGGGAGTGGAGAATCATGCAGTAAACCCATCCAGAACAGTTTATGCATTGTAAACGTGTTGATTGACACTGGAATCCCTGTAAGATACCTAAAGGAATGGTACAACGTCTTTCCTGTCCAGACTTAATGACACACAGCTACCTTTCTTCTCTGTTGCATGAGGAGTTCCTGTGGTATTTTGGCTCCTATCAGTAGGATGGAGGTTGTGCTCATGTACCCCCACAGGTGACCGTTCTGCAACAAACTTCATTTGCCACATCAGATGAAGGGATCAATGTTCTGTGAGCAGCAGCACTGTCAGACATTGCACCCCTAGTGCAGAGCTTGATTCTCCTTCCTACCTCAAGAAAACTGACCTGCAAATAGGGGAAATCATTTTCCTCAGACTGAGGCTTCCTCTCTTTACAGTCATCTTGGGCCATTATAAAATTCCCATTGTTATCAAAGAGATTGTAGACCCACTTAATTCAAAGTTGGGGTTTACAGTGGTATCTCACATGGACTGCATAAAGAGAGCATGATTTATGCAATATCTGGAGCTGAGAGAAATAGTTAAACCTTGGATTACTTAGACTATAAAATCACCATGTGAGATTAAGGGCAGTGACCTGTGACATATTGCAAATGGTACGTTACACTTGATAATGCATGAACACGGCCAGAAAGCAGTAGCATATTTTAGAAGGGATACAGTTAAAATATTATGTACATATATACCAACATGGTGCAGAAGATAGAAAGAACAACCATTGGCAAAACCAATAGTTCTTGCTTTTGCAATTGTTCACTGCATTTTACATTTTTAGGTAAGTAGATTAAGCCATTTTAGCCAAGTCACAAACAGCACCATGCCACCCAGCAGCCATCACTGGAAGTTCACTTCCAGTTCGGAGCCACACGGGGGGTGCATTGTGGGTATTCAGATGAGCTCAGATGCCAAACCTTTGTCTTTGTCTACAGATCAGCTCTATTTTAAACATTGTAGTGTTAACCTAAGACAGACTGTCCTCGAGGCTGCAGACAACTGCATACCAGTGTTACCCTAATTCAGGGATCATCCATGCATATATAGGTATACTTTTCTGTTGGTCTATTAAATAATGGGCCCATCTCAAATCACATGAAACACTGAGGCATTGTCATAGTATGGCTATTATTAGATTACCTGCAAGCCTTTGCTAACTAATTAAATTATTCTACCTTTTTAAATTTACAGTTGAGACATGAAGCCTGCAGCTTACACAGCCCCCTTTGAAGGCTATGAACATGGTTTTAATCAATGTATCATCCAGCATGTAATTGCATCATCAATAATGTTAAGACACACCTGCAAGCCCCAAATACACAGGACCATAAACAATTTCAGATAAATAGTGTAACCCTTACCAATCTCTTTACTACACTACCAACAATTTGAACACTACCACTCCGAAATACAGACATAAATGATATATGAGAACATGTTTATGAAGATATGTACTACATATCAACTATTATGTGGAGCAAAGTTAGACTTTTGTGTTGTACAAAGATCAGGGACCAGTTTACCACACCTCAACATTCATGAAAATATTTTGCCAAAATGTGGGATCCCTCTACTGCGAAACAACATGGCTAAATAACTTGTTCTATGGGATACTTCCCACTCAGGAGGGTCCACAATCACATTTGAACTCTCCAAAGAATACATATCCATTTGTATACCAGTCTGGACCCCTTTACATGGGCAATCCAACCACAAAAAGCTAGGCAATTGCCTTCTGTACAAGAGCACTGAAAGTTACAGCATGATTGAGAATCTCCCAGGTGGATCACATCCCATAGAATAGGATATGTATTGCTTTTGTTCTTTTTTGGTTGAACGATTCTAACGTTTTATGTATTTATGTAAACATGCTAGATATAATGGATGCAATGAAGTTCTGATAGCGTGAATGCCCATTTCTGGCTTTGAAACATTTGAGCAGCATTTATGTTTGACCATTTACATCTGTGACACCTGAGCTAGTGGCTCTATTTAGTCCTTCTGTAAAGGTTTCAAGATCAATAATCAGGCTTAAGTTCCTGGAAGGGGGTGCTGGCCAATCAGGATGCTCGGAATGCAGGCTGTATTGTCTGGTACAAACCTCCGTTCAGAGCACAAAGGGTGCTTCTAGCCAGTGTCCCCTTCCACCTCGTGCCTCTTAGCACGTGTAGTTTCCTACGTGGGTGCTAATGGTGTGTTTTGTTAACTAAAAACTAAACTGACGTTTGCTGCATGGCCTGTCACCGTTCAGTGCTTTCCCGGGTCTCTGTTTTCAATGTTGATGGAGTCACAGTCATTAACATTGAAAATGGATTTAGGAGGCCCAGCACCGGGCTGCGCGGCAAAGGTGCATTACTTTTTCATATTTTTTTTTAAAGTCACCCCATTAGCACCTTTGTAGGGAACTACATGGGTGCTAATGGCGATATGCCCCTTGGCGGTGGGTCGACCCTGTCGGTAACAGCACTGCACACTCTTGTTAAGGGACCCTCGCTTCGCTCATTTTAACATGGGTGACGGCTGTTACCGACAAGGTCGTCCCGCCACCTCAAAGCATGTCGCCCCATAAACACCCAGGGAATTGCACCAGCCAATAAGGAAGCTAGGAAAGTGGACTTGCACTACTACTACTGGTAGAATCCATATTCCTTTTGTCCCAAAGAATGCTCCAATTCGCAGAGAAGGTTCAAGCGTTTTTAGTGATTTATTCGGAAGGGTGCTTGTGCCGTCGCTCACACACTCGCCTGAAAGCATATGGCTGCGAACTCTCAAAGTGGTTAAAAACCACTGAACAGGTTATCATGCTGTGTTCTTTTCGAGAGAGGGGCGCCTGCTACCTTTCTTGTATAAATGCAGTGTTTATTCAGCCAAGTCCAGCCACCCCTATTTCTCAGTTTAGTAGATAGCATTAATTAACCATTTCTATCTAAGCTCAAAATAACTGTAAGGGGTAACCTAAAGGAAATTCCATTCTGTTTCTTAACCTTTCGGGATATCTAATTTATTAATAATGTGATACAGTTTATAAATAAACTTTACACATGATTACAAATTAATTTAAGTACACATCAAACACAAATAAAAATTACGGAAACAAGTAGAAAAGTATAAAACATAAAAAAAACCATTAAATGTACTGTTAAAAAAGATCTCATTCCTAAGTACTTCCAATTTAAACAATCACCCAATACAGTCATATAATAGAAACAGAAATAGACGCCTACAGCATAATGACGGAGATGATAACATTTTTCCTCTTATCTAAGTATTGTTTTTAACATTTGTCACTATACAGTATGCCTACAGACTTGGCACATCTCACGTCCATTAACGCTTCAACCACAATTGCTTTGGGTCCGTATATCAGTCTTTGGCTGGTCTTTGCACAAAATAGTTAATGGCACTTTCTACGTTGATTTACAGGAACTCAATATTGTCGGGTGATCTGAGTTAGAGATACCCAGAAGGTTTTCTATTTTTAGCCAAACATTAAACAAACCAATTAGTACCTTAAAGCTTTGGAAATTAATACAACATGGCCAGAACATGGGTTCTCTGATGGATTCCAAGTCATGCACATGATGCTATAACATAATTGGTACATATCTGCCATGTTTACACAATCTGTCAGTAGGTGTTTTGCAGTTTCTTTGATCCCTCCATTTTTACATATAAGACAGAATCTTTCCGAGGAGGACTGGTGTCTATCTACACTCCTATTGGTCAAGACAGGTAGATTATCCATCCTCAATAAAAGTATGAATCGTCTGAGTTTTCTTAAGGGACAGAGATTCAAGTAATTCTGCATTTGTTTAAATGTATATAACATATAATGCATATGTTGGTATTTCCGAAGTTTACCAAGGTGTTCATAGTTTTTGAGCCAGTCCCAAAGATCAACCTTTTTTGATAGGGCAATTTTTACAGGATGATTGAAACTATCACCGCTGGTAATCCAGAATATTTCCTTCAGGACATTTTCTGTTTTATTTTTGAGATGGTACTTAGTTGTTTTTTTGGGTGATTTTACAGTACATAGCTCTCAAAAGAAGATTCTGCGGCTTATTGCTCATTCTTAAATACATTTCTGTTCTCTTTTTCAATACTATAGATATTAGAGAAGATAGTCCCACCTCGAGTCTAATTATTGCCATTGGTATAGATTGTGGAAGGCCTAGTATTCTCTGCCAAAATCTACCCTCAACCACTTGTAACCAGTTCAAATCAATCGATAGCAGTGCCTCTAGCCCATATACTACCATAGGAGCCAGAACCTGTGTATATAGTTGACGGACACTGCATAGTGATCTTCAAACTTTTTTGGCCTGTGCCCCCCCTGAGCAAAGTTTGGCAGGCCGGGCCCCCCAAAAGTGCCAGATGGACAGTATGCAGGAATCACTATGAAGTTTTACGTGCCGTCACCACGCTCTGCTCCCGGTACAGACCCTGGGCTCTCCCCACCATACTCCCACCACTATCCCAGTGCTGCCGCTCATCCTGCTCCCACCACAGTCCCATAACACAAGCATACACACATCCATACACATTAAATAAAAAATAAATCATACCTTGCATGGTTGCTAAAATGCCCGGCTCCAGGTTGCTCTGCCCGTATGTGCGAGGAGGCGCAGGCACACCTCGCACATACATACATGCAGTGCCCCAGCCAGCATTTTCAATGAGCTATGCAAGGCTGGTGAAGCAAAACACCCCCAGTGTTGCATGGCTCAGTGATCATGTGTGGCTGGGGAAATGAACTGTCAAAGGCAAACAGAGTTTCCCTTTGACAGTTCAGTCAGCCCAGGAGCACTCCCTCAGCTGGAAAAAGCAGCTGAGGGAGTGCGCAGTGTTTCACTGGGCTGGCTCCTCGGCTCCTCCATAATGGGTGAAGTGGCCAGTGGGTGGACGCCCCCTCACCCATTATGGATGAGCCGGCAGGCTTGGACTGGCCTGTAGGGCAATAGGGCGATGACCGTACCAAAAATGCAAAATGCTAGTGTAGGCCAGTAAAAATGGCCCATTTTTTTGGCCAATGTGGGCCAGTTTGAGGAGTTACTTCACTATGCAGCTAGTAGTTTTGACAATTGTTGCTGAATAAATATTCTTTAACTATCACCATTTGTTTACATTTGAACAAAAAACAACCCCTTCGGTACTATTCAAACAGTCTGTGACTAAACACTGAATATCCACCTGCAACTGCTGGGCATTTTTTCATTGGTGCCTAAAACCGTTTTATGGCCCAGTCTGACCATATGAGCTGCCCCTCCCCAGTTCCTCCAATCTAAAAAAAAAATATATATATATATATTTTTATTTTTTATTTTTTTTACATTTCATGCTGTGCTATGGTGCCCCCCTGGGATGCGGCTGCGCCCCCCTGGGGGGCCGCGCCCCACAGTTTGAAGACCTCTGGCATAGACTAAAGCTGCATTTTTGGTCGCAAATTGACTTATCAAAGATGTTATTTGAGCGGCCCTAATTTTGAGTGATTGAATGCATGAGTTATACCCACTCATTACGTCTACTTCAACACCTAAATACCTATATAGTTGTGTATATTTAATTTCAGTTTCATGCACTATAAGTCGGGGACGGGCGTTCTTTCTACCAGAGAATATAATTAACTGGGTTTTCTTCTGGTTAATTATCAGATTGTTACTCTGCATACTCCCATAGTATCTTAGCTGATCTTCGGAGCCCACGAATAGGGTGGTCCATGATTATAAGATTGTCGGCATACGCCAACACCGGACAGTGGGCCGTACCGACAGCTGGAGGACAATTATGTTCAGCAAATATAATGACTGGGAGGTCATGAGTAAATAGATTATATAGAAGCAGAGATGTCACACATCCCTGCTTAACTCCTCTATTCTGAGAGATTGCAGCTGTCATATCCCCCTGACTGTCTAACCTAAGTGACACAGAGTTGCCTTGGTGAAGTAGTTTTAGGTAATATAGTAGTATATAAGGGCAGCCCAGTAGTTCTAATTTTGCCCATAGTTTTTCTCTCCAGACTGAATTGAAGGCTGCCCAGAAGTCAACAAAAAGGCCATATAACGGGGGGGTTACCGATCCTCATGGCCTTCATATGTAGGATATCTAAGAAGTTGATATTTTGTATCATAGAATATCCTTTCCTGAAGCCACTCTGAAAGCAATTGAATATCTCAGCATTAGCGCCCATTCCTCCAATTTCTCAAGGAGTAATGACACAAACATTTTACCCGTGCAATCAAGCATAGATAATAATCTGAAATTGCCGGGATCAAGCTTGTTGCCTTTTCCGAAGATTGGAACGAGAAAGGCTATTTGCCAATACTTAGGAATCCTTCACTCAGCCAGTATTTTTTCAAAGAATATTTTCAGCAGATTGGCCCAAAACTCAGGTTTGCTTTTCATTTCTATATTTGCTAGACCATTAGGTCCAGGTGCACGTGATGACTTGAGAGTTTTGATTTTAAGAATGAAATGGTCGATTGTGATGCTAAAAGGAGATACCAAAGGTGTCATTTCCGCTGCGGGCGGTCCCACCTCACTTTGAGGAATATTACAGCTAAGTCCGTCCATTGTTTGGCTTCTATAGGGTTGATCATAGTGGTTTTACCACACCCCCTAGCTTGCCCAAGCATGGCCCAGATACTTCTAGAGTTTATAGAGCACATAACGGGCACCATATTCACCACCGCCTGTACTTCTGAAAAGTTCTTTTTGACTTGACCTAGACTCTATACTTATTTTTCAGGGACCTGCAGGTAGAATGATAGGAGATAAGTGATCGACTGATTTATTTCGCCCCGCAATTGCAGCTCTAAGTACCCTTTTCGCATCCCTGGTGGCTTTATCATAGGTTTCAGGTGGCTTGCCATCTTTAGCTATCATGCAGATAGTAGATGTGGCGTGTGTTGAGGAAAAAGATGCGATCCAGTCTTCAATGTCATTCACCTACATTGTTTGGTACTGCTCAAGATCACTTACATGCAGGAACTGAGCCACAAGGGCTGCTTTGTTGATATTTTTTTCTGACCAGCGAATATGTGTACCTGGGTGGTTGACTGCCATGTTACCCAGAGACTTAACTTTCGGTTCTGGGCAATCGATCTTAAATGTCAAGGTGAGTGAACAATGGTCACTCCACCCATTCAAGTTGATCTCCATGTCAATTACGTTCAAAGCCATCTCAGGGCTTACAAATGCGTAGTCTAAAGCACTTTTTAGATCTACCATTGTGCCATGTATATTTTCCTGGGTTATCGCTGAGAGTTCTGCCATTGATCAACTCCAACTCACATTTGCTAAGAAAATTCAGCCAGCACAGCCCCTCAGGATCTTCGACATTATGTATCATAGTACTTTTAGGATTCAGTGAGGGATTGATAGAAGTGCCCACAAATCCTTTAATATGGCAGTTAAAATCCCTGGTGATAACTACCATTTTATTACCGGGTGTTAGTGACCATGAGGCTAGCAGCTCATGAATGGCTTCCTGAATGGTCTCTGTTGTATTACCTCCTGGTGGGCTGTAGAGGCTAATTAAAAGAATTCTTTCAATGGAGGCTACACATAATCCGTCTAGCTCCACTGCAATTATTTTATCTTTAAGAATAGTTTCAATCTGATGTGATTTTACAGTATGTCTAATTCCTATAATCAGACCCCCATAAGGTCTACCCCTGCTTCCCTTTTTGGCCAAGGCCTGATAAATTGTATAGTCATTGAGGGTGATGGATGAGGTCAGCCAGGTTTCCTGTAGACATATGCAAAGGTGGTTATAAGAGAGAGGAGTGAGCCTGAAGAGGAAAACAAATGCCTGAAACCTCTACAGTTCCAGGGCACAATTGAAGATTCTCACTGCAAGTTCAAAACCGTTGATAAAGAAGCTACAAGCCGGGTTTGGACTTTCTGAACATCAGTAATCTCAATCTGTTCGCCCTTAGGTATGGGAGGGGATTAAACTGTTTCTTGCATTTTCCACAGTGATCTTGTTGGGCCATTTTGGATCTTCCAAGTCAGGATCAGCGTCTATTTCGATGTCTATCACTCGAAGGCTCTCCTTGAAGCTTTGCATCATTTGGGCAGAGGAGAGGAATTAACAATTAATTGCTGATATATTTGTGTTAGTCACTTGCAGGGGTTCGATGAACTCAAAGTCTTCTGATCTAAGTACCCGTAACTGAGGTACTGAATGAAGTCTTATCCTTAGCTCAGTCATTGTTAACCAGCTTTGTTTGCTTTGTTGGTAAAGATTTTTGATGAGGCCCACCCGGTTATCAGACTGCATAGCCGACTTATCTTTAACTAATTCCTTCAGTTTAATATTAACCAGTTCCACGTTGGCGGGGTCTTTAGATTTTTTTATTTGGTGTAGAAGAGTTCTCGTCTTGATCCTCAGCAAGATGTATAGTTCCCAATTCTGGCAGATCTCTGTCATCTCTATCACTCTCAGCTTCATTATCTGATAGAAGCCAGCTAGTTAGATATCCTGCCTGCTTATTGTTACGTTTTTTCACTACTGCTGCTTTTTTCTTTGCCTTTTTGGTGCACTTACCCAAAGGCGCAGTATCAGGTAGAGGTGAGGCCACTATACATAGTTTCTTGCTCATTGCTGCTCTTTTGGCTAGCCTCCGCTGCTTGCAGGAAAAGAATACTTCCGATGTGTTCGTTCTTTTAGGTTCAACATCGGGCTTGTCCTTGGCTGTAGGTATTTCTATCTCTGGCAGAAAAAGCTAAGTCTTGTGGTACCAGACTAATTGTAGTTTCAAGTATACGGCCACACATTTTAAGCAGGATCTTAAGGGCAAACTGTAATGAGGCCATGGACGATTGCAGTTCAGCCATGTCTGAAGGACTGGCAGAGGTAGCATTACTCACATCAATGTCTCTAAATTCTGAGCCGGGATCCGTCTGTATATTCAGATTCAGCGAAGATGACAGTCTCACTGATTGAGTCCTCTGAGATTGAGGGTCTTCAATGATAGAACCGCTGGATTTTATCTACAGGGGTTTTGTAATTGCTGGTTTCATAGATCTCTGCATAGACAGACAGAGCTCCAGCAGAGAGTTATTGTCGATATCACCGCAGCTAGAGTGATCCTGAGGATTTGTGTTATTGATCACTACTGCCTCTGCTTCATCCATGGTAGTGGAGTTATTTTGCAGGATGGACATTCGCCGGACAAAAGTCTGTGATTGCTCCTTTAACTAAACGTCCTTGCTTTTTCTGCTTGCCCTTGGTCATCACGCAGTCGTCGGTGTGTGTGTTGCTTTTTGTGCTTCGCTGGTGCAGATTGTAACTTATTTGCTGGACCTTCTTGCGCTGCGGCATGTAGCAGATTCGCTATTCGCTTCTTTGTTACAATAGGTGAATATTGGTTGCACCTGAGCTCACGGTCCAGATATCAAACAATAAGGTGCGTGCGGTTGCTGCAACAGTTTGATCTGCGCTATTTAATTAGGGTTCCAGACTTTCCTCTGTTGCCTCGAGATTTATTCAGTTTGTCAATCTATTAATCTGATTGACCATATATGAGGTTGTATTTCAATGCTTCTGACTATTAAATGTCTGAGAAAAAGCTCATAAGCCTTGTAAGAAAAAGAGGTAACGCCTCGTATGTATATCTGTGTGTGTGTAGCACTCAATAAGAATAATACCAGACGTACAGACCTTAATTATCGCGTGACCTTGAAACCTGTGTGCCTAGTAGTGAACAGGATCAAAGGGAACTATCCCTGCAGTCTCCTACTCACATCACACGGGCACAAGGTATGCAAATGCTCATACGTCCAAATACCCAGGAGATCAGGTGCTCGAGGCACCACGAGGTGTCAGCAGCACCGCCTGGGAAGGACCAGAATCGATCAATAAGCGTGCTATGCACTAGTACATCAGTGACAGCACAAATGTCCTGGTGCCCAGGTGATCAGGTGCTCAAGGCACATCAAGGTATCTGCAACAATCAGTAGGCTAGTACACTCGTGGTAGCCCAGCCCCAGCCCAAGCAGTGTATAATGGGGCACTAATGGTAAATATAGCTGCACAAAATGGTTCAGTTTGCTCACCCCTAGTAGCACAATTGAGCACGGGTCCCAGAGGGCTAGAGTTCTGGGGGCGCTGGGGGTGCTGCAGCCACGCCATGATCTGAGGCGTCCTCATACGTCCTCAGACACATACACATACACCTTATGAAGCGATCAATAAGCGTGCTACGCACTAGTACATCAGTGACAGCACATATATCCAGGTGCCCAGGTGATCAGGTGCTCAAGGCACATCAAGGTGTCTGCAGCAATCAGTAGGCTAGTGTACTCGTGGTAGCCCAGCCCCAGCCCCAGCAGTTTATAATGGGGCACTAATGGTAAATATAGCTGCACAAAAATTGTTCAGTTTGCTCACCTCTAGCAGCACAATGGAGCACGGGTTCCAGAGGGCTAGAGCACTGGGGGCGCTGGAGGCGCTGCAGCCACGCCACGATCTGAGGCGTCCTCAAACGTCCAAAGACACATACACATACACCTTATGAAATGGATGGTAAGTGGGGCTCCCAGACGCCGACGCCAACCTCACAGCGCAATTCCAATATCAGGGAAATGGCCAACGTATGTTAGGCTCTCAAGGCTGCAGTGGTGTCATGATTCCTGCCCCTCATGTCCCCAACCCTCCAAGATGTCAGGCTGGAGCCAGGCCACAATCACCTACATGGCCCTCAAGGGCCTCTCCTTCCCTCCAAAGACCCACTTGGAGTCAGACTTGGCGCTTGTGGCACCAGACTCACTCACTCCCATAGGATAACATTGGGGATTGGACTTCTAGTGCATTGATGGGAACAAGATGGATGCCCCCACATATTTCGGTTCCCAGAATTGCATGTGCGGTCTAGTCTTTTGGGTGTGGTTCAGCCCAGAGACACCTGGGATACCCAGAGACTATTTAAGTTACACCCAGGCTGAGAAACATGCTTTGCGTTTTCTGCACCTGCAGAGTGACACTCACCGTGTTCAGATCGGTCTCCAGTAGGCCTGCATCTTTCTTCTGCGCTCAGCTTCTGCAAGAACAAGAACACTGTTAGGAACAGCCTTCCTTGCAGCGCTTCTGCCCATCATTCATCGCTCCTTCGGTTCTGCGGGCATCTTCGGCGGTGTCATTCCAATCCCGGCACCCCGCTTCCTAAGGAAAAGGGAAAAGAACAGAAAAAAAGCATTAGTAAGCATTCCACAAATCTTTGCTTATTTTTAAATACTGTACGAGCTTCAAACGCTTACCTAAATCCCAGCCGATCTGGGGGAACTCTGTCTCCGGAACTTCTCATCCATCTGCAAGAGGGAAAAGACACTCCAGGTTAGCGTGGAAACATCTAGAGGCGCCGCATACCGCGCTTACCCACCACATTTGTTCTTCATAACCGGCATCCACGCTGAAAACGTTGCAGCACCTAAAAGACACAGAAAAAGAACTCAGTTCAATGCAAATGCGGAAGGGGTGCAACGCACATCACACTCTCACTCACCTTCAGCTCTACTCATCTCAGCAGCACACCACCATCCCCGGACGCTGGCCATCATCTAAGGAAGGAAAAGAACAAAGTTAGAGAACTGTTCAAAAGGCTCATTATACTTACCTGTCGGACTCTTGCCAGTGAAATAACTAGGCAGCAACAAGCCCGCATGAATCAACATGCCCCTGCGCTGAAAGCAGGACGGGGAGCACACTATCCAAGAAAACAAGGTGAGCTGTGGATCAAAGGAAAGGGTTGGACCCCGGGGAAGAAAGGGTTCACGCACACAGAGACAATAGGGAGTTAAACTCTACCAATCCTGTGTTTCAGGCCCAGTCTCCAGTCGAATAGCCTCCAGGGAAGGGTTTGAGGTCGTAAGCGGTCAGAACAGGCTGAGTGACGTCCCCATGGATACCAGGTGAGCGTTACAAGTGGGCTCTCGAGGCGGAGGTCAAAAGCTGCAGGTCGCAGTCACGGTCTCTGTTCACAGCTTCCCAGCTTCCGGGTCACGGCTCACAGCTCGTGTACTCTCTCTCTTGCTCGCACAGGTCTGAGGAAAGGACCCTCAAACGTGGTGAAACATTGTGTCAAGCGCACCTCTAAGAAGAAACTGAGGCAGCAACTGAGGCCGCTTCTGACACAAACACAAGTCCTAAATATATCCTAAATCTTACCAACACTATTGATGATGTTAGTGTCTTAAAGGATTACAAGGGGTTGTCACTTTCAGACACTCTTCCCAACTCAGTCTCCTTCCTCTCACAGCCAGATGTTCCTCTCTCTGTCATCTCTGACTGCTGTTCTCCTCTTGCTTCTCTCCTTAGTCCAACTCCACCCAACCTCTTTCCGACTTCTTCCTACATCTTCCTCTACTGTCACTCTGATGTTTTTCCCTCTCTCCTTCTACTGCCTGCCTCTCCCCTTTTGATGTTCTCGCTCACACTTACACACTACAATTCCCTCCTCCACACTGCTAATACCTACATACTCCATCAACATCTCCACCCCTCCTTCTAGCCAGTAAACTTTCTTTCATTCTAACAGCCACCTTTCACTACCTCCAACACACTCTCTCGGTCTCCTTTTATGCACACTCACCACAAAGTACCACTTGTTCTCACCAAGCAATACCTCAGTCTTTCTCCAATTGACCTCCACACTCCAGTCCACCATCATTCCTCCTGCCCCTCCTTCTCCTCTGAACTCACTTAAACAACCAACAAATTCCTGTTTCATGTTGCCCTTCTTATCCCCCCTTCCCATTGCCAACTTAATCCTGACTTACCCACCCGGGAGGTGCTACATTGTGCCATTAAGTTGGATAACAATAGACATCTGTTTACAAATATGCCTATTATGTTACACTCATAGCAAGTTACAAATAGTGGGTTAAGCCCTGCCCTGTTTCTCCAAGCAGGGCTGCTATGCTGCAATATTTTACACCCATGTTGCAAAGTGTCCCCCTTTGTGTTAGGGGGCTGCAGTGAGATCAGTGAGTTCAACCGAAAGGTAAGTGAAGATTTGCTAATTGACCACTGTTCCCTGACAAGTCTTTAGCGGAATCTGTCTGCCACTTCGGTTTGCCTATTGCTTGCACTGCCGTCGTAAGCTCTCCAGTTCTTCTTTCACTGCCTTTCAGTTGGCTCTGTGGCTCAGATGGCTGTAGACAGGTTTTGTGGGGAATAGAAAGGTTTCATTCCTGCGGGGTGTTCTCTCCATACTGCTGCTGCCTTACTAATGGAACTAGCAAATAAAAAAATAGGTTGGCCAGCATTTCTTTTAGAGGTATGGGGGATGCAAGTAGGTACAATCACTTGGGTCGGGTACAGGAATTGGGGCCCCCTCAACTTCCACCCCTCTCTTCTTAGAAACTGGCACTGGTTTCCACCCTGGTAGGCCTCCTACGCAAGACTATGAGGCGTTCCTATCCCCTCATAACAAGGTCAGATTACTGAACTTGTCACACTTTTCATCCTGCTGCGCTCTTCCTATATCCACTGTCTCCGCTTCAGTCCACCTGCATTACCTCTCCGCCAAGCCCCGTTCTTTTCCTTTATTCCCCTTCTTGCCAGCTGTATGCAGCACCAGTCCCGAAATACCGGCTCCTTCCTCCTATGATTTCCACAATCAACAAAGAAGAAGGATTTAAGTTATTTTCTATGCTGAGTGGCATCCATCTTGTATTTCTTTCAAGGGAATCACATTAGCACCCTAATTGCGCACATATTCTCTTTTAAAGATATTAGCAGCATGGAGGGAGCCCACGGTTGCTAATAGCATTACTCAACACTTTGGGTGGCGATTTGGCCACCATTGCCTGCCATGACACAGGCTAGTATGATGTTATTGGCCAAGCACCCACCCAAAGCATTGATTAATGTTACATGCATATTTCTAGCCCTCCACACAAGCAATGACCCAGTTGCGTAGCAATATCGCAAGCTGATCAATGTGTATGTGCTTAAAAGGAGTTGGGTTGTTTCAGTATCACAGATCATAACAAAGCAAAATGATCATGCATTTGTCTCTAGCATCCATTCTCTTAGAAGCCCCCATCCGTCTTCTAAGCTTTCTTAGACTTCTCCTGCAACATTTCCACCACACCAGACACCACACTCGGCTCTGATAGAAAGGGAAAGAGATCAAATGCAAGAGAGGATGGGAGGCACAGTGAGACCAAGGTTTAGAGGGACATGTGAAAGGGGAAACATAGAAATGATAGATGACGCAATCCAAAAGAGGGGATAGAGAGTGGCAGACTGTGAATGACTAAGAATCTGTGCCTTAGGAAGTCTGATTTGGACAGAGGGCTACAGAAAAGTTTAGAAGTGAGATGAGGGATAACAATATTGGGAACAATATTACTAGTGTTCATTCTCTTCTTATGTTGCCTGATGTACCGACTCAGATGCCTTTCTTTTCAAAACATAGCAAAATAAGTAGATCTTCAAACATTGCTCTACTTAAGATCAAAAAAAGCAAGGAACCAAACTCTGCATGAGATGCAGCTATATAAATACACGGTCAACAGTTGGACATTCTCGTCAACTCTCCTCAATATTGAACCATAGTTAATTGGACACCGTGTTAATTACAGAGACCTGGTTTAATGATTTCAACAGCTACTAAGCCCACCCAATTACTTCCCCATTAAGTAGGATTGACCACCGAGAATGGGAAGGGGCAGCTTGTGATGCTGGAAATGCATTGGAGGGACAGGGCCTCCCTGTCCTTGTCCTGTAGTGCTTTTTCAATGTGTTCTGTATTGTTTTCTGCCCATGAGTCCATGTGGGAGTCCTGGCAGTGCAGCTCTTCCTGTTTTTGGTTTGGTGTACAGACCTATGGGATACCCTTATGGCACCCATGGGTGGGGGTACAACCCTGTACCCCTAATGTATGTTTTTGGGTACCTGTGGGTGGCCCAAAGAGCAGGGTATGGACTGGTGGCAGCTCCATGCTGAATTGACAGGTGCTCTGAGTATCCTCCCTTTTGGGATACACAGGCCCTGCCATGGGAATCAGTTGTACCCTGATAGAAAACAAGATGGCCCCTGTGGCCTCTTGCTTTCTATTGCCTGTTACCTTGTTTTCCCAAAGTCCTGGGAAGCCCTGACTCTGTCCCTTCCCCCTGACTGGCTGTTGGGTGGAAGTTCCTTGTATGGTGTTGTTGTGAAGTCCAGTCCAGACTGGCTGGATCCTTCCCAGTGACTGTATATTGTGGGTACACCCTGTGGGTGGGACCTGGGTGAATGGAGTGTGTGACCAATATGCACTTCTTGTTGTGGCTGTCTGGTTACTGGTATGAGAGAGAAAGACTGAGACAGCCCTGCCTGAAACTGGCCTGAATGCAGTGTGTAGTGTTGAATGACTGGGTACTTGTCCCAATCCACATTCCTTGTTGTGTGTGTCTGAGCGGGAGGAGGATGGCCTGAATGCACTGTATGCCTGATTGGCTGACTGACTGCATGAATGCCCTTCTGTATGATTTGCTGCTGAGTGTGACCCAGCAGTGTGGATGAGAGACAGGATAGTATATCTGGGGACCTCTCACCACTGGAAATTGTTCAGAAGCTGTGTCTACACTTGAAGAGTAACTGGAACTGCTGATCCTCGACGCCCAGCTGGAAGAAAAAGACTTGCTGTTGCATTTGCTTCGACCCGATCTGAAAGCTGCTGAACTCGTCGAAGACTGATCCGAGAGAGGACCTGGTAAGGCGCCCTCTTCCCGTGCTCCGAGGGACCATCGAGCACCGCTAACCTTCGCCGAAGCTCCCTGGAAGTCAGACCCTCGAAAGGCTGCCGACCTGAGACGGGGACCGCTTAGGAGAACTAAGTGAAGCACCAGGACTTCGCCGCTGTCGAAGTCCATTGCCGTCGACCAGGGTTTGCAGGTTTGTGTAACTGCTGGTGGCATGTCGAAGTTGTGTTGCTCAGACGCGGGGACCACTTGACACCATGCCGTGGATGACCGGATCCGCCCGCTGCTTTGCCTCAGAAGATTTGAATCGAAGGGGTCCCTTGTCTGCACCGACGACCGCTTTATCCTGTCAGAGAGAGTCAAGGCCGCCGACGCACCGAGGAGAATCCACCAGTGGGTTTCCCGCCACCTGAAGGCCACAAAGACTTCGATGACTCGACGCCCTTGCTGGGCCACAGTTCTTCAGAAACTCTTTGCGGTCGTGAACAATCACTCGCCGAGGTGCCCCGCACACCTCATCCTCCCTGGACGTCGCTGACGAGCACCGCCTGGATCGACGCCAAGTTCACCTTTTTTGGTGCCTCTCGACGATCCGTGGCTCCTGCTTTAAAGGGAGTCACTCAAGAAGGATCCATCGACGCTTCTTCGAAGAACTCTACTTCACCAGGTACATTGGGGGAGTAAAAACATTATAGTAGAGAACAAGACTATTTAGCAATATATGGACTGGGCTTGTGCTATATCTTTATTTTGCAGGTTGCCCGGTGGGGGGATCTCCACACAGAACTGTGCTTAACGGTAGAGGCCAGTATACTGCCTATTGTTTCAACCATCTTGCTTTCCCTCCTATCTCTATTGCTGGTTTCCTTGTTATTGATCTGTGTGACATTCTAACAGTATAGTTGATGCACTTTAATGAGATCTGATAATATTGGTGGTACCACTTTAGAATTGTATATATTTACCATTGTTGATTTTTTAGTACAAAGTGCGTTATTGTGTTAGTGTACATACCTTTGAATATCAATTATATAAAGACTGTGTTATCAGTAATACAGTGTGTGGACATTCCTTTGTGGGGGTTTGGGGACTACACTGTACTTAAGAACCAGCCTGCATCACCTCCTGAGAAGCTAGGCCTTGATTGCTCGTCCATTGCTACCACAATAGAGAATCTTGGCTGGGGTGCTCTGTGCCTCTCCTCTACCATATAGAGAGCAGAAGTACAGACACCCCCTCCAGTCTTAACACAGCTGTTTAAAACCGGTCTCTCAAAATATACAAACTTTAAAAATAAACCCGGCCATCTGACCCGCTCATTCCCAGCTGTTTTTTCTATGTATAGACCCCTGCATCTAAAAATAAATTAACATGTTACTGAGTTATCACAACTATTATTGGATCTTTCTGTCACTTCTCAGAAAGGTATTGTGGTAGGTGACTTTCATCCATTTCCCAATAAAGGTGATGATCTGTTTATAAGGGAACGACTGGTATTTATTTATAAAGTAGGACTCTTGATTCATTCAAAATGCTCCACTTATCAAAAAGATTTGCCCGGGACTTGGTGATAAGTAAAGATACTGCCATTAAATGCCACCACACAAGCTTACATTGAATGGATCACTATGAATTACCCTTTGATCTATTTACTTGAAGTGCCACTCTCACCTTCTCTGATGACAACATGCAAATAGCTTAAACATCTGCTAGAATTCTAAAATACAATGTTGGAGAGCTCATATTACAAATTCTGCATAGAATACATGCATTTATTTTATTGTTATTCATTTATAAACATCACAGGGAAAGCAATGCATTTTTGGCACAAAAATGCTTACAGAATGGGTTCTTTACAATGGTGTCAGAGAATGTGACTTGAAGGACAGATTTTGCAGGGGAAAGTGGAAACATACACCTGGGTTGAGAACAGGACACAATGACAGAGGAATGGGATGGTGGATGAAGTGCTGAATTAAAGATGGAGGGGTGATGGAAATGTGCTGTACGATTATCCAGGAAGGGTAGGGAGAGAGGAAAACAATGTGGCATAGAGTGCTAGGAAACAGGTTCTTCAGAAAGATGTAGAGCTTTTAGGTTGGATTTAACTAGTGGCAGAGTTGATAGAGCTGAAGTAGTACAGAGAGGAAGATCATTCCAGAGTAGGGGAGCGAGGAGAGAGTGACATTTTTGACAACAGCCTGTCAGATAACGAGTGACAGGAGAAGAGAATCTGAGTGTCGTCAGCGAACAGTTGATAGGAGAAGCCGTAAGAGGATATAAGGGCACCAAGAGCTGAAGTATAGAGTGAAGAGAAGTGGACCAACAACAAACCCTTGGGGAACTCTAACAGTAAGGGGGTGAGTGGGGTGCTATGACTGTTCCAGAGCACCTGAAATTGTCTGGGGGCAAGTTATGAAGCAAACCAAGTGAGGGCCTTATCTCAGTGGCAAGGAGAGAGAATGTAGAAAGAAGGTCAGAATGGTTGACAGCATTGAAGGCAGCAGAGAGTTCAAGAAGAACAATAATAGATGAAAGGCCTGCATGCAGAGCGGAAAAGATGAAGTTGCTGACCTTGAGGAGAGCTGTCTCAGTATAATGCAGAGGTCAGAAGTCAGATTGAGGAGGGCCCTGGTGGTTGTGAGTATCAAGGAACTCAGTGAGCCGATGTAATACTATTCACTGTAGGATTTTATAATAGTGTGGTAGAAGAGAGATAGGGTGAAAATGGGCAGGATAGTTAGGATCTAGACCAGGTTTCTTAAGGAGAGGGATGAAAGAAGCTGTCTTATAGTAAGAGAGAAAAATGGCATTGTCAAGAGAGTAGTTGAAGAGGGAAGTAAGATGTTGAGCAACACTGGGAGCTAGGTGCTTTGCCATGTGCAGGGATAGTGGGTCAGTGGGGGCACAAGAGGGGCTAGACTTGAGGAGTAGGGCAATGATATCAACAGGGTTCGTGGGGCAAAGTAAGATATAGTAGTGAAGAGGAGGGTAGGAGTGGTGGAGAAAAGTAAGCAGGAGAAGGGGCTAGAAGGTAATTAGCGAGGGTATTGTGAATGGTAGAAATGTTCGATACAAAGTAGAGGTGAGAAAATTCTGTTGCAAGATCTTTGGAGGCACCTAGGTTGGGAGGATTGTGACGAAATGAGAGAGAGAGATACAAGTTATGTTTGGAAGACTCAAGAGTAGAGGAATAGTTTTGAAGAGCAGTGAGATCGATTTGGAGATTAGAGGAGCGTCTTGACCTTTGCCAAGCGCAAAGCCTTTTCCGCATTGTTGTTTTCAGGGTGCAGATGATAGGAGTAATCCAGCACCATGGAGGGGAGAATTTAGGAGTGAGTGTACAGAGAGGAAAATGGAGCATAAAGAGCAATGTTTAAGTTAGTGAAGGCTTTTTCAGCAGATGGAAAGGTGAGTTCCGCAAAGAAGAGCGTTGTGCAGCTCACAGAGGTTAGCAAGGTGTTTGGAGGAAGAAAACATATGCTTAGTAATACTTGTAGTAGATGAGGAGAGTGAGAAAGAAGCAGGAGTAGAGACAGAGGCAAATATGATAAAAGTGATTGGAGGGAGAAGGTGTGGTGGAGATATTAGAGGGGGAGAGTTGAGAGGAGATGGTAATAGGGTCAAGGCAGTTTCAAATTGAATGGGTGGGCATAGAGTGGACAGAAGAGAGTGAGTGAGTAAGCAGAAGAGAGTTAAAGTCAGTGGATAGAGTTGGAGAGAGAGAGGGGAGGTAGACCTCACCAATTACAATGAGGAGGTGATTGGGAGGGAGAGAGTCAATTAATTGGGAGAGGTGTCTGAAGAATTGATCTACCAGACCAGGTGGCCAGTAGAGAGATATAATATGTATGCCATAGGGGGAAGTGTTTGTAGAGATAGTGTACTCAAATGAGTGAGAATTAGAAGGAGATGTGGAGTCTGACTGATAGGAAGTTTGGAGGATTAAAACAGACTTACACCACCATTCCTGCCAGTGAGACAGGGAGAGTGAGTGAAGGTGTAGGCATGGTCATGAAGGGTAGCACAGGTTGCAGAGTCAGAGGGAGAGATCCAGTTTCAGTAGGGTAATGAGATCAAGAGAATTACCCTCCCCGTCCATTCTCACCCTTTACCCCATCCGTTTCCATCCTCCTCCTCTTCCCTACCCCCCTCTCCATCTCAGTTCTACTGCACTACTCTCCTTTTCCCTTCATTTTAATTGCTCTACTTACTGTTTTGTTGGTCTGATTCACAATTGTAAATTGCTTCTACTGTTACTGTTATAATGTTAATTGTTTTATGTATCCTGTTGTTAAAATGTGCAGCTCTTTGGAGTAAAGCGCTATATAAACTAAATAAATACAATACAATAAAAGAGAAGGAGAATGAGAAAGGAAGAAGTCGGGGAGTATAGGAGGTTTTATTGCAGACAGACTGTGCAATCCAAAGAGCAATAGAAAGAGAGTGAAATGTAGAAGCATAGTATTGTTGAATCTGAGATATAGAGATGTTCTGGGGGTAGACGTGTGAAAAGGATGTGTAATGGAACTTGGGATTGCAATAGGTGAATAGAAAGAGTAGTGGAGCAAGAAGAGAGTTGGCGTCGAGGAGAAGGGATGATAGGAATGGAGAGAGAGTTGAGATGTTTCTGAGTAGGACAGAGCAAACGAATGCTCATAGGCAAAGATGCTGGTCAACCGTTGGTATTCACCTTTCACTGTTCCACCTTGAACTGTGACTCCCATGGCTTGACTCCACTATGGAGTTCAGAAGGTCAGATACATGCTCTGGTCACATGATCGCCTAGTCCATCAGTAGTTGGTCTCTCTGATATTGTCTCTGGTGGTATTGGGATGAGGAAAATTCTTTCTGATAGGTGTTCCCAGAGGAGCCTCTTGTGGCCTTCAGCTGGAGATAAGCCTGGTCAAAGATGGCCACAGGAAGTGATGTCACTGATCCAAGATGGCCGCAGGAAGTGATGCCACCAATCCTCACTGGTATGGATGTCACTAATCCAAGCTAGCCATTGGAAGTGATGTTCCAGACAGAAAGTGAAGCCAAAAAACCAGAAGGGATTACACATGCTTCCGTCACCTGATCGCCTAGTCCAACAATGGTTGATCTCTCTGGTACTGTCCCTGATGTTGCTGGGATGAGGCAATTTCTTCCTCATTGGTGTTCCCAGAGGAGCCTCTTGTTGCTTACAGCTCGAGATAGAGATAGATACATCATCCGTTCCTAATGTTGTATGCACAAAAAACATTCCCTAGATTAATAACATGATAGCCAGACATGGACCCCTTGCTCACTGTGCTGCGAGAGGCACAGCTCCACCTCACTGATGAGGCCCAACAAGGCTGAAACCCACGTATGGGGTTGCTGTTGTTATTCTTGTTCAGAAGAGAATTGCCATAGCATTTCAGTGCAGGACTGCCCATGTGGGCGGGATAAAGACTGATATGCAAAAGGATATTTCCCTTCTGTGAAAGGTACAGCCAGTGTGGCTGCGGACTCACAAGTGGGTACCTTCCCAAAGAACAGGTCATTTATCCCTGTTCGTTCTTGCAAAGGGGTGCCTATAGAATATTTTTTTGATTTTTTTTTTCAGATACAATTTACGTTTGTTTTAAAAGATCAATCTCTTTCTTTCAGAAGCTCATTTTGCTCATGTTGCATGAACCATGACATGGGCCAACATTTATTATGAACATGCCCTGTGTATGGGCTGTATAAAAAGACTAAATTAAATGTTACAGGTGCTACGAAATCAAATATTCTGTACAATAGCTTATACACCTCATTTCTCACATATAGCACCTGTGCTAAAAAGGCTTAATTGGCTCTCAATTCAAATGCACATTATATCTAAATTGGCTGTTTTAATGGGTTGCGTCTCCATGAAAATCCACCTGCTTATTGAAAATCAAGAATCTTGCTCTATCATCTTTCTAAAACGTTAAGGTCTGTTGTGGCACAATTAGTTGTGGCACAATTACTTGTAACACTGTGAGAGGTCAGAAACGAGAGGCAGACACAAAGTTGTAATGTTTTCAACATCAGACATCTTTATTTAAATTAAAATCACTGGGTAAAGGTCCTTTTTGTCCCTATCCTAAAGAGAGTGTGTGCACCTTGAAAACTAAAGCTAAAGATCAGTCTGTGTCTCATCAAAATTATACTAATCGCCCTGGCTTCCATAAGATATCTGCTCATCACATTATACATGAACAATTAAAGGTGTGTGGTAAGTGTTTCTGTTTTGATAACGTAAAATGTGTAAAAATCAATTGCAAAAATCCAACAAATAGTCTCTGAATCTGGTTTGGTTTCACTTCCCCAGTGTAATTTCAGGTAGAATAGCAAAGGTGTTTCTCTCAGAGAATGAGTCTTTAAAAGTACATGGAATGTCTCTTTCTCAATGAGTCTTTGTTCAGGATGGCAACGTGTGTCTTTTCTTCTTGAATACAGTTTTTACATCTCCTGGTGTACTCTCCTGCCAGGTATCCCCCTTCTGGGTCTTGCAGATCCCCTGGTATACTCTCCTGCCAGCTATCTCTTCCCAAAAGGATCACCAGGACAGCCCACAATGTGTTTTCCCATTCTGGGTCTTTCAGCAGATATCCTGGTATATTCTCTTGCAAGGACTGACTGGCTGATGTTTCTTTCACCAGGACATCTCACAATTTTCTCTTTCCTTCTTAGTATAACACAGTTGTACCTGTTCACTGCTTATACTCCTTTAGCCTCAGGTACTACTTGGTCCAACTTCCCCCATATTGACATCTCATATATGGAGACTGACTTTCTTCATTAGTACTCTTTTGCTATTGGCAATGCTTGCTTCAATTTTACCCAAATTGACTTCTCATTTAAGGAGACTTGTACAAATGTTGCCTTTCAATTTCTTCTTTAATATTTTCTTGCTAAGTGTAACACTTTCTCTAGCTTTCCCCATAGTTCTCTCTCACATGAGGAGTTGTATACGTTCTGTCTCTTCAATTTTCTTGGCCGGTAGTCAAATGGTTTATTTAAATGTCTGCATGCCCCAAGGTACCCAATAGTGAATGGCAGACTCATCAGTGTTTGCTGGCATCTCTGGACCATGGCACGCTGCTGTGATGAAGCTGCAGCTCCTGTAAAGCTTCCCCAGATTTGTTGTCCTTCACTCAGTTCCAGTGGCAGCCGTGTGTTTGTGTCCTTGTGAAATTTGAAGGGTTTTTCTGGACCGCATTTCCTAAAACCACGCTATGGCTGCAGATCCTCCAGCGGTCCCTCCGAAGCAGCAGCAGCACCTTTTCAAGTCTCCCATCTCTCTGGGTATGTGTGCTTCCAAGCGGATGTTTATAAGCATCTGCCTCGCCCAGCATGATTCAACTCACGCTGCTTCTGCTGTCTGTGCCGTTTCCCACTTCAATTGCTATGGAGCTTCCTTCTCCACTCCTGATTGGAGGATTTCCATCAGATTTAAAACTCCTGCACAGCTCATTTCTTTTATAGTAACTAGTCTGCAGATTAAGCTTGATGTTTTCTTCATTCCTCATTAACTCCTTCTTCATCTTCCTCATCTCAGTACTTGAGGCCTTATGGGACTTGAAGTCCATAGGAATTTTCAGACTGTTTTGCTTTGAATCTTTTTAAGAGTAAAAACCATCAGAACAAGGAGAAGTTGAGTGTCTTTTATATAGATATGTGATGTGAATGGTATACTTACTAAGGTGTTTGACAAGAAGCGGATTCAAGGTTTTGCAACTGGAGTGAGCTGTATGATGACAACATGCCATTAGGAACTCGGAAATTATAGGGTCTTCTTCACCTGAGAGGGAGGACTACTGATTCCCTCCTTGTGGAGTCACCCTATCTCCCTGACAGCCATCTCCTCCCATGTGATCATCCCTCTAAATAACACCACCAGGGTCAGGATCAGGTAGTGGTTGCTTCTCTCTGGCCACGTGGGAGGAGACTTTAGGCTGGGAATTAGAGATGACTCCACAGGATGCTTCACAAGCAGCCACATTTGTTTTTAAATTGCAGGGGTCAAGAACTTTTTTATTCAATGTCTACTTACTTGGAATATCTTCCTCTAGAAGTGAGAAGTCAATTGGGCAGTACCAAATTATTAAAAGAAAATTAAAAGCCCACGGGCCTCATTACAACTATTGCGGAATGGGTTTAACGGCGCTGCTAATGGTGCCGGCACCTTAAACCCATTCCGCAATATTGCGAGGTTTCCTCGTGGGACCCGCTCTGGGACCAGGAAGCTAACAACGGGCCGGTCGTAATCGGCCCGTTGTTAGCTCCCGCACCCATTCCCATTGAGCCCTATGGGGGCTTGAATGGGAATGGGGAAGGACCGGGCCCAGGTTCCCTGAAGGAGGAAATACCGGGCCCTCCATACTCGGAATGGCCCAGTATTTCCCCATTCAGGGAACCCGGACCTGGACACGGTTTTGGAGGCAGCCATGCCCTTTTTAAGGGCATGGCTGTCTCCAAAGTCCTAATGAGGCCCCACATCTTATATTGATATCTTTGGTTGTACGCGATAGGCTGCTATGTTATGTTTATACTTGCCATCACCATGAATTGGGAATTCAGAGCACTTTTATGCCTGTCGGTTATCAGTGATTTAACAACATTTTTAAACACAAGAACAAACAACAGAACTGTAGTAAGGGAGAAGGATTGAGATGAAGGAGAATACTGTGGCAAAGAAATGTGATGAATGGTAAGGACTGTGACAATAGAATAGGACTGTAATGAGGGATGAGTATGAAGAAGAAGGACTGTGAGGAAAGGAAGGACTATGATGAAGCACAGCCAAAGGAGAAGGATCTTGATTAAGAAGGACTAGTGCAAAGGTTTTGACAAAAGAAGATGAATTATTGATGAGGTGAAGGATCTCGGAAGAAGCTTAAGGACTGAGAGGAAGGCAAAGGATTAGGATGAATGAGAAGAACTGACAAAGAAGAAGGGCTGATAACAGAATGTGAAAAAGGAGAAGCACTGTCAAGAAAGAGAAGGACTGTCGTGAAGAGCAGTGAATGTGATTAATTACTGAGACAAAATAAGAGGGACTATGCCAAAGGTGAAAGACTAGAATGAATTAGAAGGACATGGATGAAGGAGGCAAACTGAAGAAGGAGGACTGTGACAAAGAACTGTTTTTTACACCACTTCAAGAAAAGAGACAACAATTGAAGTGAATGATCTGTTTAATTAAGGACCTATTGCAAATGCCAATTTTTTGCACAACTCGTAGAGTAAGTTATTATCACACAGTTGCATGAGTTCTTGGAGCTACATACTCGTTTTTGGGATAAATAATTGGGAATTCGCCCCAGTTGAAACACAGAAATGGCATTATTTCCTGTAAGAGAAAATTACTGGAACACATGAATAACCACCAAATAAACCTTTTCAGTTAAGCTACACCTCTTGCCTTTCATAATTCTTAAACACCTGATCATTCTAGGTTTCAGTGACAGGGAGTCAGAGTCAGCCTTTAAGCTTGTCTATCCATTCATTCCACATGCATTACATCAAATGGGCTTGCTGGCTTGAGCTGTCAATCCATTCACCGAGTGCTGCCGTTGTCTCTGTTGTACAATGTCTACGTGAAAGCTCTTCATGAACTCTTTCGCAATCTAAAGGTGGGTCAGCACTGTTATGCTTATGACAGTGAATTATATTTCAAACCTATACACAACACCATCCAAGATAGTAGCAGGCTTCTAACATCAAAATCTGAATGGATAACAACTTCCTTAGCCTTACTAGTACAAACATTGAAACTAAGTTCAGTAGCTCACCATCATACATAAGAAAATATAACATGCAACCATCAAACGTTAATATGAATAATGTTGACTTACTCACTTCATGGTTAAAACATTAGGAGTTGTGTTTGATTCTCATTTGAAGATGGCAGCATAATTAGACAATGGTATAAGTTCGACCACATACACTATACGTTAGTTTTAAAAGATCAATCTCTTTCTTTCAGAAACTCATTTTGCTCATGTCGCATAAACCATGACATGGGCCAACATGTATTATGGACATGACCTGTGTATGGACTGTACAAAAAGACTAAATCAAATATTACAGGTGGTACAAAATCAAATATCCTGTACACTAGCTTATACACCTCTTTTCTCACATATAGCACCTGTGCCAAAAAGGCTTAATAGGCTCTCAATTCAAATGCACATTATACCTAAATTGGCTGTTTTAATAGGTAAGCGTCTCCATGAAAATCCACCTGCTTATTGAAAATCAAGTATCTTGCTCTATCCTCTTTCTAAAACTTTGCGGTCTGTTGTGGCACAATTAGTTGTAGCACTGTGAGAGGTCAGAAATGAGAGGCAGACACAAAGTTGTAATGTTTTCAACATCAGACATCTTTATTTCAAATAAAAGCGCTGGGTAAAGGCCCTTTTTGTCCCTATCCTAAAGAGAGTTTGTGCACCTTGAAAACTAAAGCTGAAAAGCAGTCTGTGTCTCATCAAAATTATACTAATCGTCCTGGTTTCCATAAGGCATCTGATTCTCACATTATAAATGAATAAATAAAGGTGTGGCAAGAGTTTCTGTTTTGATTAAGTACAAATGTGTAATTGTATTGCAAAAATCCAACAAATAGTCTCTGAATCCAAGGTCTGGTTTCACTTCCCCAGTATTTTTTCAGGTAGAATAGCAAGGGTGTTTCTCTCAAACAATGAGCCTTTAAAAGTAGATGAAATGTCTTTCTTAATGAGTCTTTGTTCAGGATGGCAAAACATATATTTTCTTTTTTAATACAGTTTTTAGGTCTCCTGGTGTACTCTCCTGCAAGGTATTTTGCTTCTTGGTCTTGCAGATCCTCTGGTGTACTCTCCTGCCAGGCATCTCTTCCCAAAAGGATCAACTGCATGATGGGTTCTTTCACCAGGACTTCCCACAATGTTTATTTTCTTCCCCTTCTGGGTCTTGCAGATCCCCTGGTATATTCTCTTGCCAGGTATCTTGCTCCCAAAAAGAACTGACTGCCTGATGGTTTCTTTCACCAGGACCTCTCACAACATTGTCTTTCGTTCTTAGTATAACACAGATGTACACTTCAATGTTTATACTCCTTTAGCCTTAGGTACTACTTGATCCAGCTTCCCCCATATTGACATCTCATATATGGAGACTGACTTTCTTCATTAGTACTCTTTTGCTTGTGGCAATGCTTGCTCCAATTTTCCCCAAATTGACTGCTCATATAAGGAGACTTGTACTAAAGTTGCCTTTCAACTTCTTACTTAATATTTCCTTGCTGAGGGTAATACTTACTCCAGCTTTCCCCATAGTTCTCTCTCACATGAGGACTTGTATAAGTTATGTCTCTTAAATTTACTTGGTCGGTATTCAAATGGTTTATTCATATGTCTGCATGCACCAGGGTCCCCAATACTGAATGGCAGACTCAGCAGTGTTTGCTGGTGTCTCTGGACCATGGAGCACTGCTGTGATGAATCTGTAGCTCCTGTAAGGGTTCCCCGGATTTGCTGTCCCTCGCTCGTTTCCAGTGTCAGCTCCGCATTTGTGTGCTTATGAAATTGAACGGTTTTTGCTGGACCGCATTCCCAGCAGCCTTGCAGTGGCTGCTGATACTCCAGTGGTCCCTCCGAAGCAGCAGCAACACCTTTTACAGTCTCCCATCTCTCTGGGTAAGTGTTCTTCCAAGCAAATGTTTGTAAGCATCTGCATTGCCCAGCACGATTCACCTCCTCACACTTGCTTCTGCTGTCCATGTTGCTTCCCACTTCGCTTGCTCTGCAGCTTCCTTCTTCATTCCTGAATGGAGGCTTTCCATCAGATTTAAAAGTCCGGCACAGCTCATTTCTATTATAGTAACTAGTCTGCACATTAAGCTTGATGTTTTCTTCATTCCTTAATAACTCCTTCTTCATCTTCCTCATCCCAGTATGTGAGGCTTTAAAACCATCAGAAACAGGAGAAGTTGAGTGTATTTTATATAGATATGAGATGTGAATGTTATACTTCCTAGGGTGTTAGACAAGAAGGAGATTCAAGGTTTTCAATGCCATTAGGAACTTTGAAATTATAGGGTCTTCTTCACCTGAGAGGGAGGAATCCCATGTCCCTCCTTGTGGAGTCACCCCATCTCCCTGACAGCCATCTCCTCCCCCTGTGATCCTCCCTCTGAATACCACCCCCAGGGACAGAATCAGGCAGTGGTTGCTTCCCCCTGGCCACATCGGAGGAGACTTTAGGCTGGGGATTAGTGATGACTCCACAGGATGCATCACAAGCACCCACATTTTTCTTTTTAATTGCAGGGGTCAAGACCTTTTTTATTCAATGGGCCTCATCACGAGTTGGGTGCAACCCCGCGGTTTTACCGCCAGGGCTATTAGCCCTATCGCCAAACCCCTTGGGCCCAATGGGGAATGTTTGGTGCTATTACCACCTGGGCTATTACCACCTGCGGTAATAGCAACGAAAATCAGCAAAATCGCAGCAGATTTTCCCCCAGCTCTGAGCTGGGGGTAAATCCGCCAAGCCCGTGATTTGGCGGACCCTTAAATGCAGCAGTAATAGCGTTACCGTCACATTTAAGGGTTACTGCCAAACTTGTGAATGTCTACTTACTTGGACAGTCTTCCTCTAGAAGTGAGACGTCAATTGGGCAGTACCAAATTATTAAAAGAAAATTAAAAGCCCCCCATCTTTTATTGATTTGATATCTTCGGTTGTACGCAATAGGCTGCTATATCTATACTTGCCATCACCATGAATTGGGAATTCATAGCACTTTTATGCTTGTGGATTACCAGTGATTTCACAATATTTTTAAAAACCAGAACAAACAATACAACTGTAATAAGGGAGACGAATTGAGATGAAGGATAATATTGTGGCAAGGGGGAAGGACCTTAATTAAGTAGGACTATTGCAAAGTATTTGACAAAAGAAGATGAATTATTGATGAGGTGAAGGACTCAGATGAAGCTAAAGGACTCGGAGGAAGGCAAAGGACTAGGATAAATTAGAAGAACTGACAAAGAAGAATGGCTGATAAAAGTTTGTGACAAAGGAGAAGGACTGTCGAGAAGGAGAAGGACTGTCATGAAGTGGAGTGAATGTGATTAATGACTAAGACAAACTAAGAGGGACTATGCCAAATGTTTTAGACTAGAATGAATTAAAATGACTTCGATGAAGGAGACAAACTGTAGAAGAAGGACTGTGACAAAGAACTGTAGCCAAGGAGATGAATATTATAAAGATGTTACTGGAATATAGGCAGATGCTTATAGAAGTTTCATAAGACATTTATTCCAGTATCATTGTAGGACTATGGCCATCCCCATGAAGGGCTTCTCTTAACTGCCCTTATAATCCCAACTCAAGTCATAACACTTCTGCTGGATCCCGATGACATCATTACCTCCTATACACTAATGGATTTTTTATTTATGTATTGGTCATTTGATAGATTGGAACCTATTTCCAATTGAAACTAGTAACTATGTACAGTGAAAGTAACTGGAGATACAACACATAGGTAAATAACTTAACATCACACCTCCTCTCCTAGGAAACCAATGTTTTGGTACTTCACCCTCTCAATGCATACTTTGCAACCTTTTCCTTATTCCACACCTCGGCTCCACACATCCTCACTGCATTCTCATAATCCTTCTCTACCACCTTCACTGGTGAGAATCTCACATCACACTTCCTCCCTTTCCTTGCCAACAACACCTTCAGTCTGTCTCCTTTCTCGGACTTAAGGTACTTCCTGCACATCTTCTCATCATAACTACTTTTGGCCATCTCACTGCATCTCCTTATTGGATTCCTTACTGTTTCAGAGTCAACCTCAACCAACCTGGATTTCCCTAGCCAACCTGGCATGAGAGGAATGCTGGCGTTCTTATCTCTAAAGAACTCAAAGGGAGTTATCCCTGTCATAGCATGGGACGTGACCCTATACTATCCTTTCAATTCACACCATTGGAACAGCCATTCGTACTCCATCCATTATAGTCCGGTTAAATCTCTCAACACACCAATTGCTTTGGCTGGGGTACAAAGAGGTCTTCTTGTGCTTTATTTCCAGTGACTTCAGCCATGATTCAAACTCCCCAGACATAAATTGGAGCCCATTGTCACTGAAAATACCTTCTTGCAAAAACACTCCCTCCAAAAACTCAATCACTTTAGCTGTGGTAATCTCTCTCAAAACACCTACTTCGGGCCACTTTGACAACACATCCACAGCTACCACTACATAGCTATCTCTTACTCCTGGCAAATTGACTGGCCTCAGCAAATCAATGGCCACCATCTCCCATGGTATCTTTGGCACATCTGGTACTACCATTGGGGTGGTCTTGACCTTCAGAACGTCACTTTCCCTGCAAATGTTGCCATCTTCTACACTACTTTCAAAATCTTAGTCCATCGGCGTCCACCAAAAGTCTGCTCTAATGAATGATTTGGTCCTAGAGATGCCCATATGAGATCTGTGACCCAAATTAATCATTGTTTCTCTCATGTTGTCAGGAACTAGCAATCGCTCCCTCTATTGACCAAATTATCTCTCAGACACAACACATAAACCTCCAAAGGCTCAAATTGTCATCCTTCCTTTGCATCTCATAAACACAGCGCCAATTTACTTTAATAAAACGCTTCACTTGCTGATGGACCTCTTCGATGTTGCACGCCTCCAGCTATTTTGATTCATCTAAACATTCTTTCAGTGCCAACATTTCTTTGAATCCTCCATCAGAGTCTCCTACATCACTACAATCTTCCTCCACCATGGCATTGTGCAAAGATACCACATTATCTTTAACTTCTATATGATCCACTTCGAAGTGCAAATCTTGCACTCTAGTTACCCATTTCACAATGCATCTGGAAACTACATCTATGCCTCCTTTGTTAAAAATATTTACCAAAGGCTTGTGATCTGTCCTCAGGACAAAAGGTCTGCCAAACAAATGTACCATAAACTACTTCACTACCCACAACACTGCCAGTGCTGCCTGTTCAATTACTGAATACCGCTTTCCAAAATCTTTGAACATACTAGAAGCAAAAGCTACGGTACGTATGTTCCCTGCATAATCTTCTTGCATCCACACCGCTCCAAGACCTAACTCACTGGCATCAGTGAAGACAATGGTCTTAGGTTTACTCCTGAACCCTCTCAGCAATGTTATGTTAATGTTAAAGGTATTTGTACTGCGCACCGTCACCATCGGAGTGGTCCCCAGGTGCTCTGGAGGATCTGAAAAGGAGAGTGTGAAGAAAGGGCGGAGTGGGCGGATTAATAGGGTGTAGTGGGAATAGGAAAGTGAGAGTTATGATGTCCTGTTGGCAGCTTCAGTTCAGTTTGCACCGTTCGCTGAGATTAAGTGCAGATTTAGGGTCTGTGGGAATTCACATGTGCTGTTGTGTCAAGTTATGTGGTGTTATTCTGTTGTTGCAATGTGGTGAAGTGCGCATGGATTGCTGTGCTGAGAGGTGGTTGTGTGAGCTTCTGTATGAGAATTGTATGCAGAAAATTTAGAATTGGGTTAGCAGGTTTTCCGTCCTTACCAATTTGTCTTCACGTTTGTGCTCAACATCTATGATTATACTGTTTTTGGTATTGTAGTTTGTCTGCCTAGTTGGCCAGTTTTCCTCTGTGAACCACTGCCACCAGCCATTCAAGTATACTTGTAATTATAACAAAATATTACCAGGTAAGTAAGGGGATACATTGTATCCCCCATCTCTCCACATAATGTGGTGTGTGCTGCCTCACGTATACAAAATGTAAAGGGGATGAAAATCCCTCTTCACTTCTTGGGAATAGTATTTCACCCAAGTACATTAAAGAGAAATTAATACGGAAGACCAAAGCGGCAACCCAGCCTAAGCTCAAAAGTTATGGAAAACCATACACTATGGAGAAACATAAAAAGGTCACCCATAAAAAGAGTAAAAGACTAGGGCCCTCATTAGGACCCTGGCGGATTTTTTCCGCCATCGACGGACTTTTCCGCCATGGCGTAAAGTCCGTTTACGCCATGGCGGATGGTGGACTTACCGCCCCATTCCGAGGTCGGCGGGGCGGTAAGTCCCCATTGACCCATTTACCCTTCCCCATTCCCATTTCGGCCCCATAGGGTATAATGGGAGTGGGGAAGGAGTTAATTACGCCACCGTAAATTACGGTGGCGTAATTAACACCAAGGTCCCATAGCGCCATGGATTTTTACGCCCGCAAAAAGCGGGCGGAAAAATGACCATGGCGCTCTGGGAACTCGGAATTGGCGGTAAGGGGTCGGCGCAGCTAACGCTAGCGTAAACCCCTTACCGCCAGGGTCCTAATGAGGGCCTAGGTGAGAGGCGAAAACGATTCCCCTTCACCTAGGGGCAAGCTAAAAAAGTGAACAAGTCCAAGAAAAGGTTTTTGGGGTTGACACAGGTCAGGAGGATTTATCATAATTATAAAAATGTTACCTAACAAACCTCCGAGACACAATCCACTCATCGTAGTCCACATACCGGAGTGCAGGACTGCAGAACCAAAGGTAATCGTCCGGTGAATGCTGGCATTTGCGGTTTTGGCTCCTTTTTCTCAACACCAACAGACCGAGCAAGGAGACCATAGAAATTCGTGCCAAAGGTCTTCCCCGAAACCACTCACGAAATATCCCACCCAGAGTCCCTACCTTCACCACTAGAACGAGGAATTAGGAGACTGCCACACAGAGGAGAATCCAGCCACAAGCATCTCTTCCAACCCAAGGCACTGTGGGGTGAAAAGGCACAACGTAACCTGAATCAAGAAGCTGCTCCAGAGTGACTGGAGTGCATGAAGAGGTGTCAAGTGTGTCCACTCTGCCTCTGACCCAAGCTGCCCACCTGTGTCCCCCTATGGAGTTCCTCTATAGGGTCTCCCTCATGTTATTTCTTCAAGTATCCTTTTCCCGAAGACCAAAGTAGCCTAAGGAACCCTTGCTGTTCTGCTGCTTCCCAAGACCTTAGATCCACTCCTACAATGACTTTCAGGTAGTTGGGGATTGGACTTTTAAAGCATTAGTTTGTCAGAAAAGTGCCTAAGGAAAGTTAAGCTCTGCTACTCTATGATTAACCTTTTTCCTTCCTAAAAGACTTTCTTATGTGGTTTTGCTAACCAAAAACAATCACTATATATCTGTGTCTTAACGCAAGTGCGTGGTGGTACCAACAAGATGGCAGGAATTGTTGTGTCTAACCAACAATTGTACCGCAAGCAACTAGCATTGAAGCAATGTTATGTTATTTTAATGGACATTTATACTGTGCACTATCACCACCGGAGGTGTCCCCTGGTGCTGTGGCGGATCTGAAAATTAAGAGGGTATGATGTGTTAGTAGGGCATAACAGGACAAGTGTAGAGGGAGAGTTGTGATGTCCTGTTGACAGCTTCAGTTCATTTAACACTGTTCGCTGAGTATGGTGTGGTTTACCGATCAGTAGACTCCTGTGTGCAAGACTATGTGTTTTTTTGTTGTTGTTGTTGCAGTTTTGTGAAGTGCATGCGGTTTGCTGTGCAAGGAAGTGGATGTGTTTGTTTAGCGTTTGAGAGGTGTATGCAGAGAGCTGAGGTTTTAGCAGATGGGTTAGTGGGGTTACTTGGTTGCTTCGGACATCTGTGCTAGGTGTCTCTGCCTGTGCTGTCTGCTGGAGTGTTCAGAGGTGGGTCACTTGCCAGATTCTGCTTGAGGAGGTGGCATGTATCTGCAACTGTCTAGTGATCTGTGGGCGGGAAGGTGGTGAGAGCCTCCCCCAGCCCAGGGTCTAGATCGGTAAGGTTGTGGGTTGCTCTTAGGTTGTCAGTAGGGTGTGCCTGCCATCTCCTCCCTGAGCTCCTAAGGCAGGCTTTCCTCCCTCCGAATCCTAGGCGCTCCCTGTCCTATTGGGTCCTAGTTATTGGTTAATTCTCCCTCGTCTGCAGCTAGGGTGCTTATCCCTTTGGCGTTGCCTAGCATGGGGGATTGGCTTGGGAGAGGGTGAATGCTGGACTCTCTCCCTCCCCAGATACTTCCTGCCATGTGTGCATGTTTGTGGCAAATTTTATTTCCATTGGTGTCTTTTTTTTTTTTTAGTTGTTTTTGTCTAGTTCTGAGGTGAAGAGCCAGGTTTTGAGTAGTTATCTGAATTTTAGGTGATCCTTTGTTTTGCGAATTCCTTTAGAAAGGCTGCCAGTTGAGAGCGAGTGAGGATCCCCCCAGGTTTTTTTCTAGTGTATGGTTTTGGTTCCAGGTGGATGTCATTGCTTGATCTTGAAGTGTTATTGTTGGTCCCTAAATGGTTATTTTCTTTTGTAGGAATTCTGTTCCTTGGTCTTGGATTGCTCTGTGCCCAATGCACATCGTTTTGAATGTGATTTGTTGTTTGATTGGCATCCAGTGTAACATTTTTAGCACTAGGGTAATGTGGTCCCTTTGTGATAGTTTAAGGAGAACTCTGGCCGCATTTTGGATACGTTGCAGTTTCTTCAGCAGGTCTTCGGCCTTCTGAGGTAAAGACTGTTTGCGTAGACAACTCCAGACATGATGAGGGTGATGATGGTCAGTGTTTTATGTGTGAAGGACAGGAATGGTAGGGTTCTTTTTATAAAGTGTAGGAGGAAGAAGCATTTCTTCATTATTGCATTTACCTGTGGTTCTAATGTTAGCGTGTTGTCCATTAAGACTACAAGGTTTTTGACTGTTTTCAAAGGTGTGGGTGCTGTTCCTAGTTCTGTGGGCCATGAGATATAAAGGATTTGTTCTGGATTTCTGGATATATCCATGATTTCTGTCTTGCCTTGGTTGAGTTTGAGGCTGTTCGTGTTCATTCAACGGTAGAGTTCTTTGAGACATTCTTCCAGCGCTGTGTTCTTTTTTTGTGCCTCTTCGATTGTGTCATCTGCGTAGATGTAGCACATAAGGCTGTGTCTTTGAAGAGCTTTGAGCTTGATTAACGGAGTCAGGTAGATATTGAAAAGTAGTGGGGAATAGGTATGATCCTTGTGGTACAGATAGTGTCCAGTTGAGCAGATTTGAACAGGTTTAGCCAGACAGTTTCCATTCTATATGCTAGGGATGATTTAATCCAGAGCAGGGCTAGGTCGGTTATTCCAATTTCTTCTACTGATGAGGATGTCATGGCTTACTGTCGAACGTTGCAGAGAGGTTGAGTAGTATCGGCAGGAATTTGTGTTGGAGTCTGTGTTTTAAGTCATCACAAATAGACATGAGTGCCATTTCTGTACCTTTTTTATTTTTTTTATTTTAATTGTAACAATTAGTTTACAAATAAACTTCAATTACAATAAACAATAAACAATCTTGCTTTCACATACATAAACATAAATCCACAGGAGGGCAAGAGAAACAAGAGAACAAAGACAACACAAGGAAATTACAGTCTTTCAGTGATAATCATTCAATGAAGAAAGGAGAGGGAATCTTTCTGATTAACACTGGTCCTCATTCAAAATATGTTCCACTAAATCGCAAACTGCACATGTCAGTGGCACATTTGATCCAGATAGTATGTGGTACCACCATTTGTCCATGTCCTCGTCAATTGGAGCAAAAGCACCCAAATAGCGTGTTCGATGTTCTTTAATTTTTGGGCATTCAATGACTAGGTGTTTTACAGATTCACAAAACCTACAAAGATTATTCACAATTTTGGGTGCATTTCGTCTCCATAGAATTTCCTTTGTTGTGTGTGCATTCAGCCGTAGTCTCAAAAATTGATTGCGGTGTTTCCTTGAAGGGAATTTTTGTAGGTATCTTGGTAGGTGGTCCAGACAATTTGTTAGAGCGCCTAGGTCGATAGACGTAGATAGGAGATTTCTTCGTTCTAAATTCTCTATCCAATTCCATTTCCTTAGTTTTTGTTTCACAATTTGGGGAGTGTCTATCAAGGTTTCCCACGTTACATCAGCAGTATCCAAAATCCGTTTTAGACCATTGTACCTTTTGCAGGTCTAAAGCTGACTTGTGCCTGGCCCAGCAACTGGTGTTTTTCCACATGTTTCTGTGTAATCCGTCGATGTGGGTTTCTAGCAGTTTTGCTGGGTAGGGAATGCTTGAACTAGGTTTGTAGTAAGGTCTTCCACGTTGCCTGCTGTGTCCTTGAGGAGTCATTTGATGTTCGCCAATTTGGATGACCACGGTACTGTCCCTGTTGCAAGTGATAGGTTAAAGAGTTTTCTGTAGCATTCCAGTGGTGCACCCTGTGTGAGGATTGATTTGTAGATGTCTGGAGGACAGGAGTACATAGTGGAGTCCTATTTATTGCTGTGTCTTACCATCTTGATGAATGTCTCTACTGATATTTGCGGGAAGCTTTGGAGTGTATTCTGTGGTTCCACGGTTGGCAGGGTGGGTGTGTTTTGGTTGACTGGTCTGCTTTGTATGAGTTAATCGATGGCACTGATTTTATTTTTGAAGTGGTCACTGAGGTTGTTGAATAGTTTCTGTGAAGGTATTGGCATGTTGCATCCTGGTGGGTATATCATTTCGTTTATGATGTTGAACAGTTCTTTTTGGGTGTTGGAAGCTTTGGTGATTCTGTTGTCATAGTATGGGGCCATTACCAATTGATTCTTCACCAGCTGAAATTCCTGCACACACTCAGATCACCAATCAAACTTAACCCCCTCCTGGTAAGTTTCCTGAGTTCATATGTCCTACTAGCCAAACCTTTCATTAACTGGCCATAATATTCAACCAGCCCAAGAAAGGATGCCACCTCTAACTTGTTTCTTGAAGCCGTCATATCTGATATGGCCTTAATCACTCTCTCTTTGTGTTTGATTCTCTCCCCAGACAACTTATGACCAAGATATTACACTTGACTCTGGTGAAATTTGCACTTTTCAAGCGTCAATATCAAACCTGACTCATGCAACCTTTCCAAAACCAGTTAATGCTCCAGACAGATCACCCATAAGAGTGTGCATATTCCTTTGAAATGCACTTGCTGCTGATACCAAGGCAAATTCCATTCTCACACACCTGAGCATGCCTTGATGTGTAATTAAAGGCAGTGAGATCTATTGATTCTGGGTGTAGGGGTATCTGATGATAGGCCGATCATAAATCAAGGAGAAAAAAAAAAAACTTGGAAACAGACAGTTCCGGAATTAACTCATCTATATTTGGAAGGGGAAGGCTCTCAGCAATTACGTTCTTGTGCAAACCTCTCAAATGTATTTCAAAGCCTCACAGATCCATTGGCTGTCTTTGCTATGACATCTGGACTCACCCATTCCGACGACTCCACTGGCTCAGTAACTCCCTCCCTCCCTCACCATCCACTCAAGTTCCTGAGGGCTAAAGGGACAGTTCTCACCTTTGCTACAATGGGAGTTGCATCATTTCTCAACCTGATCTTGTGCATGAAATCTTTCAAACACCCAACTTTATTGGAAAAGGTTTGGGGTACCTATGGCAAAATCTATTTACTGCAACACTCATGACCTCATTCTCATGACATCGTGTAGCACTCTCTGTCTCACCTGCAGCAGACCCACTGAAGTATATACTCGGTGCTCAGCATTCGAATCAAGCTTGTTGCCTCTGAAGCTTGCCTACTTCATGATAATAAATCTCTGCCAACATTGGTTACATAAACTTTGATTCAGGCACTTGTCCTTTGAAACTTGTGTTCAGCAATTAATTCCTCAATTATGTGGATCGTATTCTCCCCATATGCATTAGCCTTGACTCTCGCCTCCCTCAAGATATAGCATATAAACTTCAACTCACAAGTGATTTTTCAATAAGGTTATAATCAGCTCTGCTGTCTATTAAGATTAACACCTCAACTCCATTGACAGTGACAATCTCTCTGGGTCTCCTCAGTTTCGCTCTCATCACAGCATTGACAACTTGAATAACTCGTACACCTCCATAATACTAAGTCTGTATCTAGGTCTTCACCATCAATCTCTTGTACATTTCTGGGCTTGTTGGACATCCTGCAACACTTTGCCAAATGTCCCCGGAGTCCACATAAGCGACATTCTACATACACTGCTATACACTCTTTAGAGTTGCCAAAATGTTGAGCACTTCCACACCTAAAGTACCGTTTCTGTTGTTTCCCTGTAATGCAATTACTCAATTTGTCCCTTTGTTTTTTAGGTTCACAACTCTCTCTCCTACCCCTGCTCCCGCTTGGTCTGCCAGCATCACTGTTTCTGTCATTGGTCCACCTCCTACCTTGACTTTGCACTTTGGCAGACAAAACTACACTCACACCTGTGACACCTTTTTCCCCAGAATCTTTATCAGTTTCCACACTTAGTTGTTTAATGCAGATGGCAGTATGCTCCACCTGTTTCTCTATTTGGATTGTTCTGTATAAATTTGGATCCCTCTCATTCCATAGTTTCTTCCTAATTTTGTCATCAGAACATCTAATCATTAATTGGTCACCTATATGTTCATTGTAACAGCGTTGAAACATGTGACATTTAACTGCTAGTCCACTCAGAGCAGTGACAACATGTTCTATCACCTCCCCATTCTTCTGCTCTCTGGTACAAAAATGATACCTTGCCAGAATGTTATTTTCTGCAAATTCATAGTGTTTATCAAGTTTAGCTATACGTATGTCAAAACTGTTCCACTTGCTAGGCTCTCGAGGCTGAACAGGATCGGGCAGCCTCTTGAACACTTCTTTACCTGCATGAGGTAAACAATGATACAGTAATGCATCCTTCCTTTGAGCAGAGTAATTTGTACCATACACCTCCAGAACAAACTTCATAAAATCCTCCTTCCACCCTTAGCATGGTATCAATGGCACACCAGGTTGGTACAAACAGTGCTGACCCTGGAATGTTAGCTATGACAGCACACTCTGTAAACTGATGTGGGGGAAAATCAATCCAAACACTTGGTACACTCACAGTAATTGGCTGAAACACAATGAGGTGGTCACCTCCTGAAATCAATTAAAATTATCAACTTTCTCAGTAGGAACCAAAGTGCTTTCACTGCAACAAATTCAGCATTGTCATGCAAGAGGAAGAAGAAAGAAAACAAAATGTGGATGTCCTCTTTTTGAAACTACCAAGGTAGAGAAAAAACAGAAAAATAAATGAGTATCAATAGTTTTGGTCAGATATGCGAATGTAACACAGTGGGGAAGCTGCTGTGCATGCTGTGCTTCCAACAAGTCTGCTTTCTTGACAGAGTTCACAGGGTGACAGCAATCACAATGAAGGGGTTCATCGGTGCTGCCACACTTCATCAACTAGTCCACATTCTGATCAGAGCACACTGAAATCGACACCTTGAAGTCTATTGCCGGTGTGATCCGAGGGTTCTGTGACTCATTGGTTGCTAGGCACAAAAGTGCGCTTCACGCCGAGGACGCACGGTTTGCCTTTCCTCTAGTGTTGAGGCAATCTCTGTCATAGAGCCTCTTTGTTCCTGGTCGAACTCAAGCTCTATGTGTAGCATTGCCATCCCCTGGGGAACAGTAGAGGCAAATGTACTTTTACGCTGCAACAAATTCAAATCCTACAATGTGCAGTGTCCATTCTCCAGAACCCTGCGCTTCAATGGAGGTGTTAATAATAGAAAGCAGTTGGTTAAATTGAATGATGCTACTGGGTCTCCTAATACATTGTGGTGCCAATGACCCCCCTTGGGCGCCTCTTCTAATTTGCACACATCTCTCCTTCAGCTGCAATTTAGACAAACAACAGTGCTCTAGAATAGGCGGACGTTGTGCTGTAGACACTCTGGTTTGCTCGAAATAAAGGACTTCACCCATGCAGATTCGTCCTCGAATCCAGTCAAGTGGTCTGTGGGGATCAAGAGATTTACTCACGGTTGAATTTGAAACTCTTCATACATGCAAAAACCAAAGAGCACACTCCTTCCAATGGGTATGATAATCCAGCTGGTGGCACTCATAGGCAGATTGATGAATATGCAGTGCTCTCCTCGGGCAATTGTAGGCAGATTGATGTAAATGTAGTGCTCTCCTTGGGTAAAGTAGCCAAAACAAGTCACTCGTGAGTTCTTGATCCTCTCACCACCCTTCTCCACCGCAGTCTGGGCAGGAGATTGTCACCAGTATTGTAAAGATGTTACTGGAATGAAGACAGATGCTTGTGGAGGTTTCATAAAAGGTTTATTCCAGTATAATTGTAGGACTGTGGCCATCCTTATCCAGGGCTTCCCTTAACAACCAACTCAAGTCACATTACGCTTGCTGGATCCCGATGATATCATTACCTCCTATACTCAAATGGATTTGAAACCTATTTACAATTGAATCAAGTAACTATGTACAGTGAAAGTAACTGGAGTTACAATGCATAGGTAAATAACTTTACAACAAAGAACTGTGACAAAGCTAGAAGGACTGTGACAATCATAGGAGGAAGAACCTGGTGAGAGTAGCAGAGAAATAAGGAAACAGGGAGCTAGCAACAGGGGGCAGCTCTAGAGATACTGAGTTTCTGCGTGAGGTAAATTGGGGACACACGGGTGACAGCCTTGTCGATGATGCAGCAGGATTTTAAGATGATACAGACTTAAGGCGAGAGCCAGTGCAGTTCACTGAGGGCCAGTTTGCAGAGTCCTTTCATGACTCATCGTTCAGCATGCAGGACACATCTCAGAAGTGCCACAATAGTCACTGGAAGGCCTTCCAGAAGTGCATTGCCACCATCCAGGTGGGAGAGGACCAAGGATTGGACAACAGAGCTGAAGTTGTTTTCTGGGATGATGGCCTTGAATTTCCACAGGAAAGTGGAAAATCCAAAGTTGTTACCAAGCCGTTTGTGTCTTCCTTGCTATCTGCTGTTTGAAGGAGAGGTGTCGTTGATTTTGAAAACCAAGGGATTTGGTGCACGTGGTCAGCTGGGGTGGTAAGAGCTTGAGATTCATAGCAGAGAGCCAGCTCAGGATGTCAGGGTGTCTGATGTTGTTGATCAGCAGTAGGAATTTCAGTTTTGGAGTGGTTCAGTTTCAGGTAAGCACTGGACATCCACAACTGTGTTATTGTGAGGAAGGCCATGAGCCTGCATATGTCTCCAGTGGAGGATATCTTGTAGAGCTGCATGTCATCTGCATATTGGTAGGTGTGGATGCTGTGTGGAGCGAGGAGTGTTGGGAGTGGTTCTATGTCAAGATTGAAGATCACAGGGGAGAGGATGGATCTGTGCGGGACTCCACGGGTGGTGGGTAGAGTTGGCGATCTGGAGGGATCAATTTGCACAAACTGCTTGCAGTAAGCAAGGTTGGATTCAAACCAGCTGAAGACGATCTTGTAAATTCCCATTCGGCTTTTTAATTGTTGGTGAGTGTCAGGTGGTCTACAGTTTTGAATTTCCCCTGAGAGGTTAAAGAGAAGCACAAGGCAAGTAAGGCCATCATCAAGGATTTTAAGGGCATCATCAACCACTTTGATGGTAGCCATTTCTATGCTGCTTCTGGGTCTGAAGCCAGGTTGGTAGGACTGAAAGAAGTTGCTGGCTTTCATGTGTTAGAGGAGTTGTGCGGCTACTGCTTTCTCAAGGACAATCCCTTGGAAGAAAAGATGGTTGATGGGGTTGTCCGGTTCCAATGTTGGTTTCTTGAGAAGTGGGAGGATTTGTCCCAGCCTGAGGGTTGAGGGGAAGGTCCCTTGAGTTAGGGAGCTGTTGATGATTGTCAGGTATGGGAGGAGTGCTTTAGATGAAGACAGACTATGATGAAGCCGAATTACTATGGCGAAAGGCAGTGATGAGGTAGGTCTGCCATATAGTAACATGACTATGACAAAGAAGGGCTATGATGAAGGAGAATTACTATGATGAAAAAGAAGGGCTGATTGAGGATAGTGACAATGGAGAAGGACTATATAGATGGACTGCCATGAAGTAGAACGAATATGATGAAGAAGTACTGTGATGAAGTAGGACTCTGATGAAGAAGGACCGTGACAGAGGAGATTGACTATGATGAAAATGTACTATAACAATTGTGAGAAACCTGAGGGTGTCCTCACTTATTTTCCCACACAATCCTCCCCTGAGGTGGCCAGGGAAAGGCTGGTGCTTTCGGATCCTGACCCTGGGTGAGAATACATGAGGGAGGATCACCTGGGAGGAAGAGATTTAGGAGGAGGGGGTGAGAACCCCTTAGGAGAGACACATTATTTCTTATTTGCCTTTTCCCATGAAGATGATATCCCACAAGCCTTCATGGGTTATTATAACTCATCAAAACCCCCTCCCTCAGTTTCATTGAATATTTTAAATCCTGTTTCATCTCTCCCTCCCCATTTCCAACAAACACTGGGAAGAAGAAGAGACGACTGAGAGTAGTTAGGATTGCCCATAAGAAACAGAAGGAAGACTGCTACCATTTACCACTAAGGTGTCCCCTTAATAGAATCAGGCACGGTCAGACACCTAACACCAACTACTCATACCTGACTCCAAATGACTTTCCCACTAAGTATAAAATGTGGATCCAGAAGCCACACTTTGAGCAAGCCCTGGGAAGGATACCGCCTAGAAGCAGAGGAAGAGAAGCCCAACAGTGTACAGTGGGGAGCGGGATGCTAGGACACTGTTCCATGGTTTGGAGGGACCAGAGCATGGCAGGGGAGCCATGTCACCATGGAGCTGAACTGACAAACCCTGTAGGGTTTGCCGACTCGTATTGTCTGCGAGAGAAGAAGTGCTTGTTTCCCTGCATGTGTCGCTGAAGTCCAGGTGCCAGATGAGCAGACAGGAGACCCAGACCCGAGTGCTGTATGAAGCAGAACTTTTTGCAGAGGAAAACAGACGTAAAGAAACCCGGTGCGCATGTGAAGTGAAAGCTAATTGTTGAAAGGTTGCGTGCGAGCGTCTCACAAGAGATACATTGTAGCAAGTAACGTGAAACAAAGTAAAGTATTGAATCTCCCAGAAAATTGCTGAGTGAAAAAAAATTATGCTGTAGGGAGCTAGCGAAGTACGTGTAAAGTAGAAACGATTGCTAAAAAAGCAAGAAAGAAAGACAGGAAGTCAATAGAATGTTAATGGGCATTATGAAAAAGGAAAGAAGAGTGTAAAAGAGACCCAAAGCTAAAGTGTGTAAGGGACCCAAAAGGAAAAGAAAGATAAAGCAAGTGAAAGGGTGCCTGGGGCACATTACAGTGGAAGTAAAAGTATCAGAGTTGTCACTGATGAGGCATAAAGAAAGTGTGCATTTGAAAGTCTCAGGTGGAAAGGATTGTAGAATTGAGAAGGAGAGTGCTGGGGTCACTACCAAATTAGAAGCAAAGGTGTTGGAATGGCCACGCATAGAACAACATGGTTCATGCGCATTCGAAAGTCTCTAACACCAAATGTGGTGAATAGAAAAGTTGTAAAGTTGAAAAGGGGGGAAGATATTCCTGTTGAAAGGAACCAAGAGGACACACTTTTGTGAAAATCTGGTCCCAGACCAGAGAGCATGGTGAAAGTCAAATGGCAAATGAAGAGGGCTGCTGAATCTGGGAAGACAAGAAAAACCCAGAAATGCCCCACTGGAACTTAAGAGAATTGCTTAATCCTATGGAGATTTTGCTATGGAAGATTTGGTGATGGAACTGTAGTTTTGAAACTGTGTTGATCCCGAGTTGAGTCAAGCTTGTGGAAGAGATTTGTAGGACAATTCTGGCATATGATGAGAAAACCTCTGAAGATAAATCTGATTAAAGATTTGTGCAAGTGAACATTGTGAAACACAGAAGTCATATTGGTGAAGATAAAAGTTATACGTTCAATTGATTAAAGCAAACTTGGAATTGATAAAAAAGGCTTTGAATCTGGGAGAGAGGAAGGCCCAGAGAAGCCTATAGAAATATATGGAAATCTGGCTGTCGTGAAATATTTGAAACCTTGTTGAACTCTAATTCTGAGTCCTGCTGAAATTTATTTTTGAATCCTATTTAAACTTTGCTTTGAACTTTGGCTAAGCTTTGAACAGAACTTTGCAAAACTCTTGAGCAGCCAGGGTGTCTTAATCTTGGGGAAGGGAACTGCCAGAAAGTTCCATTGCAATCCTGACTTTCCTTTTAGAGGCTGACAGAAAGTTCCATTGCCATGCTGATATTCCTTTTATACATTGTTTCTTATTTTGACTTTACTCCCAGCACATTGTTATTCTAGAGAAAGTGAGGGCATGCATAGGTTTGACACAGGCGTCCTTTTTATGTTGACAGACAAACATTTGACTATTTTGCTAAAGTTAATGGCCGAGACTATTCCCATGGTAGAGATAGGGCCAGTTAGGAATTCTCCAATCCCATTTGTGTTCAGTAAAACTCTTGAAGCTTGTACCCTTGTGTCTGTACCTCTTCACACCATGCCAATCTCACACAATGAAGAAGCACTATGCTGCAGAAAGACTGTGATATAGCAGCAGATCTTTGACAAAGAAGGGCTACAATGAAGAATAAGGACTTTGACATAGTAGCCAGACTAAGATGCAGCAAAAGGACTATGATAAAGAACCAGAAATGTACCAAAGAACCTTGAAAGGGTTATTACCATGGACTATGAGGAAGGAGAAGAGTTGGGTTCAAAGAATATTTCAAAAGAGATGGAATAGGATTACATAGAAGGATTAGTGTGAAGGACTATGAGGAAGGATTCAGATGAAGGAGAAGGACTTGGAAGAAGTAGATGGAAAAAGATGAAGGAGGTCTAAGAGCAGGGACAATGGTTAAGGAGAAGATCTAGGATGAATGACTAGTATAAAAGAGAAGGAAAATGATTAAGGACTAGGAAGAAGTTGAAGGTTCACAACACAATTTTGCTATGAAAGAAAAATCAACCTCAAAGTTGGCTAGATATTAAGAAGATCCTGCCACATGTTTATGTTTTATTCAATATTTTGGACATTTGTATGGCGCCTATACTAAGGTGTTTACAGGCATCACAAGACAAGAAGGGGGGGGGGGCAAGGGAGGTCATAAAAATACAACAACAAAGAATTGTATTGGCCTTGCTACTGTGCAAGTGCATGCCAAGGTGATAAGTGCAAGGGGGTGGGGATAGAGGGAGAAGTGCAGGATTGGGGCACACCAACGGGTGGGGGAGGGCAAGTGCTGGTCAGGCCAAGGTGGCAAGTGGCAGGGAAAAGAGGGTGAGGGGAAGATGAGTGCAGTAGACAGGGAGGACTAAGTTAGGATAGTCCGGTAAGGGAGCCCAAGACAAGTGCTGGCAAAGGATGCTGGGGTACGGGTGGGAGGTGTTCTGCCCCTTGTATGACTCTGAAGAGACCAGGTCCCAGTCGCAGCAGCAGGTGGAGAGTTTAGCACGGGAGGGGGAGAGGGAAGGAAGAGGAGAAAAGGAAGGTCTTAAAAAGTTTCCAGAACTTAAGAAGATACGGCTCAAGTCTGAGGGAGGTGGGGAGACTGTTCCAGAGAAGGTGCCAGCCGAGGAAAGGAATCTACCTCCCTCTCTCTGCTTGGGGAAACATTGGACCTACAGAGAGTTGGATCTAGAAGACTGAAGGACTCTGGCCAGGAGGCATTTTGGGAGAGAAAGCTGGATGTAGAGAGGTCCCAGGCCCCAGACAGCCTTGTGTATGATGCAAAGTGTCTTGAATTTGATCCTTGCAGTCACCGGGAGCCAGTAGAGAGATGTTAGGGCTGGAGAGATCCAGTCCCTGGGCTTGAGGCCCATGATACATTTTATAGTCCTATTCTGGATTAGTTGGAGGGGGTGAAGGGAGGGACGAGGCATATTGAGCAAAGCGCTATTGTAGTAGTCAAGCCTAGAGAGAACAAGGGCTCTGGAGACATGGAGCTTCTGGGGCAAGGTGAGGAAAGGAAGAATGCTCCTGGGGATATGAAGTTGAAAATTGGACTTCTTGGTAAGGTTGGTGATGTGTGGAGAGAAAGAGAGAGAGGAGTTAAAGATGATCCCAAGGTGTTTTGCTTCACAGGTGGATGAGGGGAAGGGACCAAAGGAGTTTGGCCAGAGAGTGGGGGTAGGGGGGAACAAGGAGCAGGCGTCCTAATGAGAAGGATCTCTGTCTTACTGGCAGAGACCACTAGCAGAGCGCCATGCCTGAAAAGCAGCCAGGCAGTTAGGCATGAATGATGAAGAGGAGGAAGTGGAGGTAGGGGAAGGCATCCTACAAGAGAGCTGTGTGTCATCTGGTTAACATTGGAAATGAGGGGCAAAATGGAGCTCAGGTGGGCCAGAGGGGCAGGTAGATGTTGAAGATCCATGGCGATAGGATCAAGCCTTGAGGGATGCCACAGGTGGAAACTGAGGAGAGAAAGTGACCCGTTTGCACGTGGGAAGGTCTGTTAGAGAGGAAGGAGGTAAGCCACGCCAGTGCCGTGTCCGTGATGCCTAGGGTATCATGGATACGGTTTATGAGGATGGAGTGGTTGACTGTGTCAAAAGCAGAAGAAAGATTGAGGAGGATCAGAACAGAGGGAGTATTAGACTCCAAGTTAGAGAGTAGGTCTTCACTGGTGATCAGGAGAGCAGTTTCTGTGTCTGGAGGGATGGCCAGCTTTTCCAGGAATGTGCCCAAAAAAGGGGTGATAGAGACAGTGATAGAGCGATAGTTAGCTGGGCAAGAAAGGTCAGCAAATGCCTTTTTTAGGAGAGTGTGGCAAGCGAGTGCTTAAGCTGTTGTGGGAAGGAGCCTGTGGCAAAAGAGTGGTTATAGAGGTCAGCCAAGAGGTCAGCCAAGGCAGGGGTGAGGGTGGCAATGTTGTCCTTGATTGTTCTGGAGGAGCAGGGGAGCACTTGTTTAGAGGACACTTTCATAGAGCGGACAACTCTAGAGATCTCATGTGGTGTAAAGGGAGAGAGGAGAGTATGGGGGCAGATGGGGGCCAAAAGAGGTGGGAGGAGTTGGGGGATTAGTGGGAGGAGCAGATGACCGAGAAGACAGGATGTCAAGAGCTTTGGAAGAAAAGTGGGTGGCCAATGCACAGCATAGTGCCTGGGAGGGAGGAGGTGAAGAGGCGACTGCGGTAAGATTGGAGATTTAAAGAGTACAGTCGTGTTATTGGTGGTTACAGAGATGCAGGCCTTTTTTAGGAGAAGGTGCCAAGAGAGTGCTTAAGGGGTTCAGGGAAGGAGTCTGTGGCAAAAGAGTGGTTGCAGATGTCAGCCAAGGCAGGGGTGAGAGTGACAATGTTGTCCTTGTTGTCCTTGATGGTTCTGGAGGAGCTGGGGAGCACATGTTTAGAGGACACTTCATAGAGCCGACAACTCTAATCGGTGTAAAGGGAGAGAGAGAGGAGAATATGGGGGGAGACTGGGGCCCAAAAGGTGAGAGGAGGTGAGAGATTGGCGGGAAGAGCAGATGACCTAGAGGACAGGATGTCAAGAGCTTTGGAAGAAAAGTGGGTGGCCAATGCAGAGCCCAGGGCTGGGGAGGGAGGAGGAGAAGAGGCAACTGCAGTAGGATTGGCAAGCTTCTTGCAGATTTAAAGAGTATAGCCATGTTATTGGTGGTTACAGAGATGCAGGCTTGGCCATGACTCCTCTTCTTGGAGCAGATGGAGAGACGGTATTGCCTTTGGAGTACGCAGCAGTCTAGTGTTTCAGGGGAAGAGCTAAATGTCTGCCACTTCTGCTCTGCCACTTTTCACTTTATTTTCAAAGCAGCTAAGTTGGAGTCATACCAAGAGTTGCATTTGGAGGCAGGCTTCATGCGGATCCTCATGACAGGGGCAAGGATGTCCACGGTGTTAGAGATAGAGGGATGGAGGTTAGTTAGAACAGAATCAGAAGGATAGTCCAATGAAGGGGATGGAGGAGGGATTAAGGATGAAGCAAAGAAGCGACTGGCACACGTTTCATCAGTCGAATGACGGAGAAGGAGACTGCCAGTGTGGGGGGAGGAGTCTGGGGAGAGGGTAGTCAAGGAGGGAAGAAAGGAGAAAGTGGCAAGACCAGGAGAGAGGGATAGCGAGAGGGTTGGAGAGAGGGATGTCTCTTGAAATGAGAGCATCCAAGGTGTACCCAGTAGAGTGGGTTGGGCCAGGGGGAATTATAGTGAGGCAGAGAGTGTCACAGAGGTTACGGAATAGAACAGTAGCCACATCAGGTGAGTCGAGATGGATGTTGAAGTCCCCAAGGGAGATACATTTCGGGGAGGAGGCAAGAAGAGAGGAGGAGAGGTTGGCCCATTCTGAAAGGTAGAGGGAGGTAGGTCTGGGGTGTCTGTAGATGGTAGCGAGAGTAACATAGAAAGTAGGAGAGACAGACAGCCTGCAGACTATGCTTTCAAAGGAAGAGTAGGTTGAGTGGGAATGATGGTGGCAGGAACCCACTCAAGGAAGCTACTCCACCACCAGAGCGGGATGTTCTGGGGTTTGACAGGATCTTGTAGCCTTCAGAAGAGTGTCAAAAGCAGTGACAATATTCCTGTTCTTGTGTCAGGCTCGCTTTGGGGCATAGAGTCTCTTGTTATTGGTCTGTGCAACAAAAACACACCAATTTAACTTGTAGTTGTACATTGTTTGATAATCTATACTATTAGTGAGTGGTTTGCGCAGATGAGCAGCAGTCCCTTGATATCATTATTGTCCTTTTTCCCTGCCTTATACTATGTGAATGTCTACTGAGTTCAGAAACCTCCCCGATGTGTCTATGTTTTTCTCCAGGACCACCCCGCCCCCTACTGATTACCAGCACTTTCATTTTAAAAGCATTTTAGTTGTTTCAGTTTTGTAGGATCAGGAGAATTTCCCACCAAACAAGGAAGCATTTATTTTGTTGGGTGCCTGTTACATAAATAAATAGGTGCACAGATGTTAAGCTCAAACGGTTTACAGATGGATTACTTCAGAGTTGGGTTTTTTAGTCAATGAATAACACAAAATAAAACTTAAAACACGGGGGGGAATTTCTGGCTCTAGACTGGACAAACCAGCTGGCTGAGCACAGGTCACTCGAGGATTACTAAAGGTCTGAAATACATTGTCTTCTCTCCCTGGAGGTGGAGTGTGTTGGCAGGGCACCACCTAAGTATTAACCATGATCATGTATAGTGTTTCTTATGCAGTAAATAAAATGTTAGATGCTTGAAAACAGAAAGAGCATATTCTTAAACTGACCCCCATGTACTTTTACTAAATAGCATCAATGTTGTAGTGGGTTTACATAATACAAAAAAGTGCTTCTAACTGTATGTTAGCAAAACCATACATGCCAGAGAGCTGCACAGTAGCCACCTCAAGAAGTAATGCATTGATGGAATACAAATTTGGAATCAAAAGGATGTCAGACTGCACCACTCTAGTGATCACCTACCAGAGTGAAATCTGTATATGTAGTTGCCTGCATCCTTGAGAGCTGTCTTTCTTGGATTGATAAATCTATGTACGAAATAGTTGTGCCCTATACTATGATGATAATGATCTCAAATGCAGATAAAAATGCAAGATATTTAGCTATTTTGCATTCCCACAATTGATTGCTTTGTGGCTCCGAATTGGAGGCTAATGTCCAGCTATGGTTACTAAGTGGCTCTTTGGCACTTATGGCTTGTTAACTGCAATCACAAATTCTGCTCTGCCTGTAGTGTATGTGTAAAGGCACATGGGTATTGTTGCGATACAGGCATGAAAGTTATTTGTTAGTTACAGAATAAAGTTTCAACCTTCACCTGTCACAGACATTACAAGATATTGCAAGCATCATACAACTTTGCAAACATTGCATAAAGTTGTAAACATGACAGGATTTGTTTTTTTTAGCAATGTCAAAACAATTGCTGCGGAATTGACCGTAGTCGAATTCGCTGCAAATCGTTTTTTTCTTTTCTTTTTTTGGTTCCCCCGCTTCCAATACCAAGGAAGTGGGGGACCCCCAAGCCCCCTGAAATCCATAATACTGAACATGGGGAGCAGGGGACACCCCCGCAATCTCTGCTCCTCATGTTTAGTATTGTTGGGCTTCAATTTTTTTGTACAGGTTGTATTTGGCCAAATGTTTGAAACGACTATTTTGTTTTTGAACAATTTGAGTGGTTCTACATACCACACTACTTACTGCATAGCATCCAACAGCTAAGCAACACATTGCATGACAATCGCTCACTTTATCTCTTGTTTTTTATCAATCGGTTTCTCTGGCAAACAGATAAATTGTACACATTGTGCAACAAAAATCAGGGGGTATCAGCTGAACGAGAAAGTGACAGCCCTTGATTTCCCTTCATTTCTTGAAGTGCCTTGATAAAAGTTCTGGGAGCATCAACTTTTAGATTGAGCTTGATTTGAGTTAGAAATTTAGGTTGAGATAAATGGCTCACAGTGATATTCACTACATGATATGCTATGATATAAAAAGTCATTTATAACACGCCTGTACACACACTTTCTAGGTGGGTTGGTGCTTCTTTCTTACTGTGCATAGGAATAGGCGAAGATATTCTGATTCCTCACCCCACCTTGCACAGGTGCTGCAAACTCTGTGGGCTTTCTTGGTCTTTGCCTGTCAGCTGTGCTCTTTCGTGAAAGCCAAGTGGAATCCACAGTAGAGGCATGTTGAAGAAACCAGGCTCATCCACAGAAGAGGCATGTTAAAGAAACCAGGCTCATCCACAGAAGAGGCATGTTAAAGAAACCAGGCTCATCCACAGTAGAGGCATGTTAAAGAAACCAGGCTCATCCACAGAAGAGGCATGTTAAAGAAACCAGGCTCATCCACAGTAGAGGCATGTTAAAGAAACCAGGCTCATCCACAGTAGAGGCATGTTAAAGAAACCAGGCTCATCCACAGTAGAGGCATGTTAAAGAAACCAGGCTCATCCACAGAAGAGGCATGTTAAAGAAACCAGGCTCATCCACAGAAGAGGCATGTTAAAGAAACCAGGCTCATCCACAGAAGAGGCATGTTAAAGAAACCAGGCTCATCCACAGAAGAGGCATGTTAAAGAAACCAGGCTCATCCACAGTAGAGGCATGTTAAAGAAACCAGGCTCATCCACAGAAGAGGCATGTTAAAGAAACCAGGCTCATCCACAGTAGAGGCATGTTAAAGAAACCAGGCTCATCCACAGTAGAGGCATGTTAAAGAAACCAGGCTCATCCACAGTAGAGGCATGTTAAAGAAACCAGGCTCATCCACAGAAGAGGCATGTTAAAGAAACCAGGCTCATCCACAGAAGAGGCATGTTAAAGAAACCAGGCTCATCCACAGAAGAGGCATGTTAAAGAAACCAGCCTCATCCACAGTAGAGGCATGTTAAAGAAACCAGGCTCATCCACAGTAGAGGCATGTTAAAGAAACCAGGCTCATCCACAGAAGAGGCATGTTAAAGAAACCAGGCTCATCCACAGAAGAGGCATGATAAAGAAACCAGGCTCATCCACAGAAGAGGCATGTTAAAGAAACCAGGCTCATCCACAGTAGAGGCTCATCCACAGAAGAGGCATGTTAAAGAAACCAGGCTCATCCACAGTAGAGGCATGTTAAAGAAACCAGGCTCATCCACAGAAGAGGCATGTTAAAGAAACCAGGCTCATCCACATGTTAAAGAAACCAGGCTCATCCACAGAAGAGGCATGTTAAAGAAACCAGGCTCATCCACAGAAGAGGCATGTTAAAGAAACCAGGCTCATCCACAGAAGAGGCATGTTAAAGAAACCAGGCTCATCCACAGAAGAGGCATGTTAAAGAAACCAGGCTCATGCATCAATTTCAGGTGATGATAAACACATGATAAACACACTGGCAAGACAAGAACACAGAACAGGAACTGATGGCAACAACTGGACCCACACACCAGACCCCTCACATTCATGGGTCACTAATCAGCTGACAAAATTAGAAATGGTAGTACATTCTACAAACTTTCACTATGCCTTCCAGCAGAAATATATCCCATCTTTCTTTTTTATTTTTATTTGCTTAACAGTTTTATTTTTTTTTTAAAACTTCTGCAAAATCAAATCAAGTTCCAGGCCATCATCCTTAATCACAAGGAGAATGTCCCTCATCAGGCGATGGTGGGATTAACTGTCTTTATCTATTAGGTTTAACACTTCTCTTTTACTGCATCCAATGATAGACCCAGCTTTTTCCCGCTCCTGAGGAATGGCCACCATACGTCAGTGGTCATGTTAACAAAATCTGCTAGGAATTTTCCAAAGTGCTTTGTTCTGAGTGAACTTAATGATTTGCAGTCTGAAAATAGATGCCGAAGATTCTCCTCCTGATCAACCACTTTACAGAACCTGCAGTCTGAGGAGATCACCCTCCTTGCAGCCCATGTCAACATCACTTTGTTACTTTTACAGTAGTTCAGCCAGATTTTCATTAAGTCTGTTCTGAAGCGTGGGTCCAGAAATGTTCTTGAGTAGTCCGGCAAGGAGCCTCTACTTCTCTGCTCTTTAGCTGCATCATAGTATCCTGCCTCTCTTAAAACACTATAACCCTCTAATTCATGCTTTAGCACTTCAAAGTGTCCACGTCGAGTTACCACATTACATGACATGTCCTCCAATAACGCTTCTCGCTGAGGGGTATAGGCAACCCTCCCAAATACCTGTAATGCAGCACGTTTCAGTTTTATTTTCTGTGCCTATTGGAAAGCAAGCATTGCTCTAAGTCAGGGTTAATAGAACATTGTAGCTATCACCCCCGCGTTGGGGGCTTACATGGGAGGTAACAGCCCGCCAACGCGAGCCTAGGCAGGCCCAGTGAAGTGCTCCTTATGTCCACTTACGTAGGGAATAGATTGGTCAAGTGCAATCCTGAAAGTTGAAATGTATATTGCTACATTTGAATGCCATGAATTTTAAAAAGATCATTAAGTGTGGTAAACAAGCATTACAGACATTTGTGTTCATATGCCAGATCAAGATACTAAAGACCAGCAGGTTAGACTCAGCCTTTCCTATGAGGTTGATACACTCTTGTGTGCATATGCTTTTGTGATACTTACAACTGCACAACAAAACAGTGCACCTCACCAGACAGCGTTAGCTTTAAAACATAGCATCAGTATGTTGCAGATCTAGGGATTGATTCCTTTAAACACTAAACTAGCAGTAAAAACTAGCAAAATCTAGCAGCCACCCCAATAAATAGCACAAAGAGGTCGTCAGAAGAGGTGAATAGGTAGCCAAATTCAAGAGTGTGGAGTCATTGTGCTGAGGCTTATATTCGGCCTATGCCAGCAGATTATACAGTGATCCTAGAAAATCATCGTATCTGACTGCTGCCTTTCTTGAGAAGGCTTGCCTTGTCCCACATATTGGTGCTATTGTGTAGCCAATTGCCTCATCTTTCTTTTTATGTGGACCATTTGAGTGAAGGGGTCATAGACAAAGGCAGCTGACCAAATGTCACGGTCCTTTGTCGAGAATATTTTCATGGATGATCAAGAAATGGTTGCTTTTTTATACAATTTCAAATGTACTTCACCAAATCATATACAACAGTCAAGTCTGTGTTGGGTGTATTTAAAGCTTTGAAATACACCAGAAAAACAGATTAAATCGTTTAAGCTAATATAATGGTGATTATTTTTTACTGTGTGTATGGTTTAACAAAGAAACCTTACACATACATAAAACAAAAGTAAGCAAGAACATTTTATTTCAATAATACATCATCAAGTAAATCAACATTAATTTCCAATTAAGAATTACGAATTTCTCTATACATCTCAAAGAGGCCATAACCAAGAAAAACGAATACAAAATAAAAATACATAAAACAAATATTAAAATGTATATATCTAATTGATAAAGTAGAAGGACAAGCTGTTACAAGATGTTTCAGCATCTCAACTATACCCTTACCATTACAATATCTACACACTTTTCCATTCGCTCCATCCCCATCCTAGCCCCAACCAATTCCCTTGCGTCTAAAAGGTTTAATCATAATTTTACAAATTTCATTTGCCATTTACGGCACATGAATCTCTTAATATATGGTTCTTGCTCAAACAGAGGCTCCTATCTACAGAGCATGTTCCGAAATAGAATGTATTTTGTTAGCTATTTTTTGCAGCATCCCTCCCAAAGCCTCCAGTGAAGATTCCCCATCCTTCAAGACTAATTTGTAATTATTTACCCAGGTTGTAAAACAATATGAGACTTTATTCTTCAATAAAGTATTTAGGAGGCCACCAAGGGGCATACTGATGGAAGTAACCTCAGCGTAGAGTTCCCGATATAGTCCGCTCAAGTGGGTTAGAGCCCCCACTTAGAGCCCCCCATGGCCAAAATAATGAACTCCTAGGAAGATAAACCACAGAAGTAACTAGGGGCGAAACAGCGGGCAGAATCGGTACAGAATGGCAGAGACACAAAGGAAACCGTCATACACCGAAACAGCCGCATCCCTCCCCACGAAGCCGGCTCTGCAGTGTGACATGCACATGGATGAGAAGAGCTGCAGAGTGAGGGACAGAGGAGGGCTGGCCACGATTGCAGACCAGGTGTGCCCTTGCCCCCCGCGGTGAGCTAACTAATGAGAAACTGCAGCAGTGAAGAGCCCCCCAACCCCATCTGGCAACGGGGCGGCCGGCATTCCCCAGAGGGCGGGTTCGCCTGGGGGAGGGGTATTCCACGTCACAGTGATCGGCGGGAGCAGGGACCTGCTCCAAGACATCAGGAGACCCCTGTCAAGACCGCAGGAGGCCCGTGTTGGGGAGCGAGAGCAGCATAAGATAGGAGTACCAGGGCAGAGCCAATGAGAGCCCTTTAGGGGGAGGCCTGTCTCAGCCATGATAATGATACCGTCCGGAAAAGGGGGAATAAAGAGAAAAACAGACACTACCACTCCCACACTAACAGTAGTCCCGAATGATTGGTGAAACACCACATACTGGTCCAGGAACCAAGAGCTTGCAAGCGAACACACAGACGTGACAGGAGGGAGTCAATCAAGCCCCTGATGAAAGGCAAGCCTAATCCGTGTCACAGAGTGGAAAAACACCCAGACTAGCAGAGCATTCATAGCCCTGCTGGACAATTCTGAACAGACTACACACCAAAGAGGGCGGAAGGTCCCGGAAGCACTCCGGGGCAAGGGTTGCCCAGTGGAGATACAGCATCAAGCCCTCGTTGCCTACATCCTGGGGGCGGCACCCTGTGTAGAGCAACCCCACCTCCCACACTCTGGAGCAGACAGCAGGGAGGGAGAAGCCCAAAAATAGGGGACTGCAGCAAATATGGCAAAGACTGGGGGCAAAAAGCGAAAGCACCAGGGGAGGAAGAGGCGGGGAACCTGGCAGGAGACAGGCCAATCAGCAGAGCGCACCATGCACACTGCCCATAGGAACTGCAGTCCCACAGCCAGCACGCAGCATCAGGGAAGCGGCGCCCAGCAAGCAAATAAACTGAGGTCCCGGGAGACCACCCAAAATCAGACACACATGGATCCTTGAGACAATGCTACAGGGTGAAACCAGAGGGTCGAGAGCCTAACGTGCAAGGGGGGAGCAGCAGAAAGGAGACAAACTATGGGGCTCAGCCGGGAGTGAGCTCTGAGCGCTAGATCCACTGAAGTGAGGGCCCCGGGGTTGCTCCTGGGGCACGTGCCCCCCTAGAAGAGGACAAGGTTAGAGCGACATTTGAAGCGATTATTATACTCGAAGCGATTATTATGGCTAATGATTTGGTCTTCAGGATGGAGGGGGCGATCAGGGATCCAGAAGGCCGGTACCTGTTCATCAATGGGGAGCTACATGGGAATCCCATCACACTGGGAGTGATTTATGGCTCCAACGAAGGACCAGTGCCTTTTTGGGAGAGGGTCAGGGACAAACTGAGATTGTTCGTGGAGGGCAATCTCATAGTGGCGGGTGACTTCAACATGATATTAGATCCCAGTAGAAATAGGAAAAAAAAAATGTCTGCACAAAAACCCCTATCGTCAGAAGACTCTGCATCCTTGAGTTTCCACAGAATCAAACAGCAAACTGGGCTTAGCAGACACACTCCCTGCCTCCTTAGTGGGAGATCCCCCCTTCATATACTACTAAAAAACTCACAATACATTCTCCAGAATTGATTACATTCTGGTGGAGGACACCCTATGTCCACATACACAAAACCTGCAGGTAGACCCGATCCCATGGTCGGATCATGACTTGGTGAGGGTCATCATGATGGGGGGGTGGGGAAGGGGAATGGAGGTGGAAGTGTAACGATACCCTCCTAAAAGACAAGATAATTGCCCAAACGGTCCTGGAAAAACATAGTGGAATACTTTGACCTAAATAATAATGGGGAGGTCGCCCGCATTGCCTGTGGGACGCTTTTAAAGCCACCATACGCGCAGGTCTTGATAAAAATAGGGTCCCAAAAAAAGGGAGAAGGACAGCCAGGAAAAGTCCCTATGAGAGAAAATAGTGCAGGTTCAACCGGGATGGGCATCGGGTGGATCCATCGCCCCAGAACAGGCTGCAGCCAAAGATCAATATAGAACCCAGCTTAAGGAGTTATTATTGAGTAAACCCGAAAGGAGTCTCCAGTTCCTTAAACAAAAGTATTATGAAAAAGGGGATAGAGCAGACAGAATACTGGCATTGAAACTGAGGGCAGTCCAGAAAAGCAAGATAGTCAAAGCCATGAAAAACTATGAGGGAACACTATGTTATGGCACCTTGAGTAAAGGGGGAGCATTTAAGCTCTACTACGAACGGTTGTACAAATCAGAATTTAACGGGGAGGAGACTCTTATTGAGGACTTCCTAGCTACCTATACCGGAACGAGCATGCAACACGGCAGAAGGTCTAGAAGCTCCGGTAATGGAGGAAGAAATTGTTCAAGCAATAAAGACAATGGGCCTCATTATAAGTATGGTGGTACAGTAAGAACGGCACCGGTTGTGCTTCAGACGCCATTGCTACCGTACCGCCATACTACGAGTTGTGCTTGCGGGTCTCGCTCTGCCCGCCAGCTCAGACCCAGCCGGCAGTGTGGCACCCGTGAGCACAACTCGTAGATGCACCGACACCGTTATGAATGGTGCCGGTGCATCCCAGCTCCCCATTCCCATTCAGCCCTATGGGGCCGAATGGGGATGGGGAGTCCCTTATTACCGGCACCCGCGAATGGGCAATTACTGGGTCTGCCAAACTCGGCATGGTGCCCGATTGTTCCGCAAGTTTGGAGGTAGCCTCTCTGTATTACAGTCATAGCTACCTCCAAACTTGTAATGAGGCTAATGAAGGGAGATACAAAGCCACAGGAAGACATATTCTTGGTAAAGTTCTATAAGCTGTATCGGTCCACCCTTGCCCCACACCTGGTGAGGGTTCTGAATGCAGTCCTCGAGGGAGACATCCTGCACGAGACAATGATGGTGGCCATCACAGTAGTGCTACCAAAGGAGGGTCAAGGCCTGACAGAGTGCTCGGCATATAGGCCAATTTCCCTATTAAACATAGATTTCAAGATCCTGGCGAAGGTGCTTGGTAAACGGATGGAGGCAATACTACCGACCCTGGTTCATGGCGACCGGGTAGGCTTCATGAGAGGGCGTCAGGGTGCGTATAACATCCAGAAGACGACTGTCCTGATGCACTATACACAAGAGTCCAACTTAAATGCCAGTCTGCTCTCCCTAGACTCGGAGAAATCCTACGATAGAGTGGAATGGAGGTACATGACCATTCTCCTGCAAAAAATTGGGTTTGGGGAACATATGAGAAAGTGGGTGGGGGCACTGTATTGGACACCCACAGCAAAAGTACAAGTGAATGGGGAGCTGTTGGCGTCTTTCAACCTAGCCAGGGGTACAAGACAGGGATGCCCTCCCTCATATATGTCCTAATGATGGAACCTCTCGCTATAGCAGTGTGGAATCACTTGGGAATACAGGGTATTCAAAGGGGACAGGTCGAATTTAAACTCTCCCTGTTCACAGATGACATCCTGAGGTATCTGGTGGACACCCCGATGACACTCCCGGTAGTGCTCTCACTGATAGAGGCCTTTGGGCCTTTTCAGGTCTAAAAATTAACAAATCAAAATCCAAGCTATTGCCACTCTGGGAAGCTGACCCTGAACTTGATCCGGTGAGCAGCCTCCTAGGTGTAAAAGTGGAAAAGGTAGCAATTCAATATTTAGTGGTAAGACTGACCAGGGATCTAACAGCACTGGTGGCAGCCAATTTTAGCCAACTAATGTCAACCATTAAAATAGACATAAATCGGTGGGGCAGCATGATTCTATTGTGGTATGGTCATATGACGTCGGTAAAAATGAAAATCCTGCCAAGGTTTCTATATCAGTTCACAGCCTTTCCCACAAGGCTACCAGAGTCAACTTTTAAGGACCTCCAGATAGCAGTGCAAAAATGTATATTGCAGGGCAAGACCTCTAGGACCAAGTGATCCACTCTCACCTTTCCCAGGCAGGAGGGGGGCATCGGCATCCCAGACTTCCAGCTATATTATAAAGCAGCCCAACTCAGAGTACTCCTGGAACATATGTGGGACGATATGAGAACATATTGGTCATGCTTAGAGGACATGGAAATACCCGCTCAAAATGAGGGATCTGTTATGGTCCCCCATGAAGATGTACCGAGTAGACTACTCAAACACCCCACCCTAGGAGTGTTGTGGTCACGGTGGAGAGGGGGTAAACACACAGAGAACCTGTCAACATGGCCCTCCCCGATGTCCTCTCTCTGGGGCTCTGCGCCAGCCGCGTGCGCTAAAATCCATTTCCGCGCACAGCGTATTCATGGATTTCAGATACCAAAACCAGCCGTGGCGCACAGTGGCACAGCGACCCTGCAGCAGCGCCAGTTACGCCCCCAAGAACGCCCCTCGCGCAGGGAAAAGCCATCAAAATCCCCAATCCAGCGCAAAGGGCTGCGCTAACCCTGTACCAGCACGGCAAGTGGGGTACGTGTATTACTTGGGGTTCGCGGGAAGTTTCACATGCGATTGGCCCTGTGCGATCGGGGTACGTGTATTACAGGGGTGCGTGGGAAGTTTCACACGCGATTTCAGCAGGGTACGTGTATTTCAGGGGTGCGCGGGAAGTTTCACACGCAATTTCAGCAGGGTACGTGTATTACTGGGGTTCGCGGGAAGTTTCACACGCGATTGGCCCTGTGCGAGCGGGGTACGTATATATCATGGGTGCGCGGGAAGTTTCACATGCGATTTCAGCATGGTATGTGTATTTCAGGGGTGCGCGGGAAGTTTCACACACAATTCCAGCAGGGTTAGTGTATTTCAGGAGTGCGCGGGAAGTTTCACATGCGATTTCAGCAGGGTATGTGTATTACTGGGGTTTGCGGGAAGTTTCACACGCGATTGGCCGTGTGCGAGCGGGGTACGTGTATTACAGGGGTGCGCGGGAAGTTTCACACGCGATTCCAGCAGGGTACGTGTATTTCAGGGGTGCGCAGGAAGTTTCACACACGATTCCAGCAGGGTACGTGTATTTCAGGGGTGCGTGGGAAGTTTCACACATGATTTCAGCAGGGTACGTGTATTTCAGGGGTGCGCAGGAAGTTTCACACGCAATTTCAGCAGGGTACATGTATTTCGGGGGTGCCGGGGAGTCCTACACGTGATTTGGCAGTGTGGGTCCTCCCAGGTGTTCCCTGTACACCCTCCACGGCCCCTGCAGGCAGCCCACACCACAGGGGACTACCCTGCACCCCTGGTCATGTCCCGCAGGCAGCCCACTCAACATGGACATGCCCCCCCAGCAAAGGCACATGTCTCCTTGCACTACTGATCACCAACTCATGTCCCCTTGCACCCCCACCCCCCAGCAGTGTGGGGCACCTGCCAGCAGGCCCCCACTCATGTCCCACTCATGTCCCCCTGCACCCCCACCCCCCAGCAGTGTGGAGCACCTGCCAGCAGGCCCCCACTCATGTCCCACTCATGTCCCCTTGCACCCCCACCCCCCAGCAGTGTGGGGCACCTGCCAGCAGGCCCCCACTCATGTCCCACTCATGTCCCCTTGCACCCCCACCCCCCAGCAGTGTGGGGCACCTGCCAGCAGGCCCCCACACATAGCCCCCAAACACCACGCCATGTCTATACAGACCCATGGCCCTAATGCCAACCCAAATCCCACCCCTCCACCCCCCAGTGCAAACACCCAACTAAACCACTGCACCCACTCCCTAGTAAATCACCCATTCCATGATAGTCTGAAAAGAACCAGCATGCCCATCAGCAAATGTCCTACAGAGCCACACAGTTGCAACACATGACTGTGCCAATGCTCATGGAGACATGCACCAAAATCATCACGGTACACCACACCAATAATGTTGAATAAAGAAATGTATTAAAAAGTATAACAAATGTCAAAATGAAAAGCACACATGCAAATGAAGAAATAATATTTGAAATAAGAAAAAGAAAGTCAAATCCAAGCAAGAAAAGAAATCCAAAACATGAAAAAATATAAGTGGTGCATCCCCAAAGTCCATAGAACGAAATCCAAAGATGGAAAGCATAAAAAAACATTACTCCAGGTGAATATGACTAAAAGAAAGTATATACATGTCCTGGAAATTGAAAACGAAAGTCTGAAGGGTCCATTATCCCAAAAGCAAATGAAACCTACCAAGAACCCTATCTAAAATACAACTATATACAAAAAGTGGAGCAAAGTCCGTGGACTCCAAATCATAATAATAAAGAAATGAAACCTAAACCTAAATAACTATATACAAAGGCGGTGGGCTAGTCCGATGGCTCACTGGTTGATGTCATGGGCCAGGGCATCATCGAACTCCTATTAAATGGCTTGGAGGCGGGCATGTTCCCTGCGAATACCCTCGAGGCACTCAGCCCGCCTCAGCGCCCTCCGCATGGAGTTCTCCGCCCTGACCATTGTGAGCCGTTCCTCCTCCGCCCGCCGCCGCTCCACACCTATCTGCTGGCCCAACCGCTCCCACACCGAAGACACTCCCATTCCAGGGTTCTCCTTCCCTCCGGCCGATGCCTGCCCCCCTGATGTTGATGGCCCGAGCCATGATGCCTCCCACGTCGAGCCTGCTGCTGCCTCCGACGCAACTGCCTCTGTCAGCACAACGGCATCCAGGCTGATGGAATCCACCAACGCCGTCATGCACGTGCCCTGCCCGACGATGCCATCACATCCTCCCTCTGCTGGGGTCCATTTGCTGGTGTGTCCACCCCTGCTGGACCTCCGACTCCTGACTGTGGCAGGGATGGGATCCCCACCGAGTTGGTTGCGTTGGTAAGGGCAGGTCCACAGGGGGCCCTGGTGGCATCTGGGCTGGAAGACGCCATAGAGAACGACTGGCGCATAGCCTCCACAGAGGAGGAGAGGGTCGCCAGAGTGGCCGACACATGTACGAAACCCCCGACCATGGCCTCTCCCAACAGGGCCACGTTGGCACGGTGCTCTTCGTGATGACGTGCGTGCTCCCCCCCGGAAGTGTGCAACGTGACACCAATCAGGACCTTCTCCATACGGCCAGGGGTCCCCTCGTCCGCAGGTGGAGGGGAGTCAGATGACATGGACATCCCCCCGACCTGCGGACGGGCCTGGGATGGGGCATCCCTGCTGGTGCATGGTGGTGCAGTCCCCTCCACGGCGACCTGTGCTGCCTCCTGCCCCTGGACTGCACCACTCGCACCAGCAGGGATGCCCCCACCAGGCCCCATGTGCGGCTCAGCAGCGGCCTCCTCCTCCTCTGTGGAAACCACCAACCTGGATGGCTCCACAGCGTCTTCCGCCGTTGCAAGCCCCTGTGGGACCTCACCCACCCCTTCCGCTGCAGCCGTGGGGGCATCCCCGCCGCTTTGCTCCACAGCGCCATCACCGCCCTCTTCTTCACTTGGCGCTGTGTAGAGGGAGACATAGAACACAAGCATCAGGGTACTGTACAATGGTCCCCTAGACAGGAAGCAATAGCAGATGAGTGGCACTGTCAAAGATCACTTCCATCATGTCCCTCCACAACACAAGGGTCAGTGCAGGCAAAACACATGCAGTAACAGGCATGGCGCATGCTATGGACACTAGCATACATGTCCAAGGGACTCTTGAAACATACAATGTTGTTTTGGAACTCACATGCATCATGGGTCATGCCTATCACATGCACACACTTCACCGTAGTTTCATCCATCGGGCCTCGTACACCCCAGACACAGTGGATGCAAGGATAACTAGGCGGCATCAGTGAATCTGAACATTGTCACAGACATGTGTCATGCAGCCATGGCATTCACAAGTCACAGACACGCAAGTCAGACACACAGACATGGACACCATACATGTACATGGCATCAGAACCCATCCCTCACCCCCACCCATGTCCAGGAACAGAGACTGGCATGCTCTCATGTGTCCATTCCGCATAGGGCTCCCCATGTTGCATTTAAACACATGCACCAACCGTGTGGTTCACACATTACTGGTCTCACATGCATGACCATGATGTCCCTGCACACACACATGCGTACATGGCCTATGTCACACATACAGGCAAGTATCAGACAACCAGCACACTGCAACATGCCCTGTCTCACACAGCAATGCTTGGCCACTTACTGCTTGACTCCAGACAGGTCTGCCTCTCAAGGATCTGGGCATGTAGCGCTGGGCATACGCGTTCCAGGACCCTCATCTGGATGGTACTCATGCTGCCCCGGCCCCCCTCCATGAGGCGCCGGGCCTTTATGAGGGTCCTGGACCTCAAGTCCTCCCAGCGCTCTTGACTTGCTTGATGTTGCGGGTTGCCACCCCCTCCGCGTTGATGGCAACCACAAAGTCGTCCCAGATCCTGTCCCGTCCTTCCTTGTCGGCGCGTGATGATCCGAAGAGGGCATCATAATGCCCCAGGACAAACTCCACCAGGACACCAACTTCCTTCTGACTGAAGCTGGTGGCCCTCTGCCCCTCTGGCTGGGGGTCGCCAGTGGTCTCAGATTGTGTTTGCCCCGCCATGGCAACCCCCGAGGCAGGCGTGGGTGGGCAACTGGGTCCTGGGGCTGGGCTGTGGAGCGATGGTATCCCAGTCGGGAGTATTCTGTTCCAGCAGGGGTGGGCACCGCAACTGGACCCCTGCAGATGGCTGATGTGCAGGCACCAAATGGCAGGCCACGAGGGCAGCAGGCAGTCAGGCAGTCAGGCAGCAGCAGATGGCAGGTGGGAGCGTGCTCGGGGCTCTGGGGGGCAGTGATTCGGCCTTTTGGGCAGGAGCGTGGTCTTCGTGTGTTTTCGCGTGGCCAGCTTGATACGGAGTGATTTGGCACGTGAAAAAATTGCACGTCAGCGTGTAATTCGAGGAAAGGCCCTTAGCGCGTAAGCGCTTCTGCACGCATACGCGATTTCATTGAACCAAAGGCCCTTAGCGCGTAAGCGCGTCAGCACGCATACGTGATTTCATTGGACCAAAGGACCTTAGCACGTAAGCGCGTCTGATGCTTGAAGATCCCACGTGGATTTCCATTGCTCTGTACGTGCTTTCCGTGGGGTGCGGTGCGTGTGTTTTCTAGGCGTTGGGGTTCACACGCTATTACTTCACAGCGGGTGGGTGTTGGCTATGTGTCCTTCTACACGAAGACGGTGAGTGGTACCCCGCTCGCCCAAGGCCTATCGCGTGTGAAACTTCCCGCGCACCCCCAAAATACACGTACCCCGCTCAATCGCATGTGAAACTTCCCGTGCACCCCCGAAATACACGTACCCTGCTCAATCGCATGTGAAACTTCCCACGCACCCCGAAATACACGTACCCCGCTCAATCGCATGTGAAACTTCCCGCGCACCCCCGAAATACACGTACCCCACTCAATCGCGTGTGAAACTTCCCGCGCACCCCCGAAATACACGTGCCCCGCTCGCACAGGCCCAATCGCAGTATGGGACATTCATCATTGCTGTATATTGCCACTTTTGTAATGCGCAGGGACGCTACCGCCTGCCTACGTGTGGCGGACGTGTTTCGGCTTGTGCGTGTCTTTGCGCGGCTTTGCCCTATTCGATTCCATGAATACGTGTGGTTTGAGTGCATGTGGGCGTTCCGTCTGCTTCCCTGCAGTACATCCCCAGTTACGCACTTATTTTCGCGCGTTGTTCCCATTCCGCACGTTCCGCCCCGTGTTCCGCCCACTTTCTGGTGTATGCGACGAGGTTGTGCGCTTTCACTGTGTGTGTCGCGCACGCCGTTCGGGATGTTGCAGTGACGCCATGCACGGGTTTGGCGCACATCCTGGGGAAAACACGCGCAGGGACTTCCATGAATCGCACGCGTGCGCTTGCGTCTGTTTTTTCGCGCTTCTGCCTGCTTGCGCAAGCTTGCGCCAAGATTTTCGGCGCACGTTTGTTCCATGAATCGGCCCCAATGTGTCAAGTGCAGAACTTGCAGATTGGCTCAAATCCCAGCTTTGCCTCATAACCAATATGTGTGTTCCTGGGCAACTCATTTAATCTTATGGTGCCATTGTCTAAAAATGTCAAGTTGCCCTCCCCTAAGAGTGATCTCATTCTCAGGGTATGCTCTTCAAAAATGTCCCACTCACGGTTTAACTAGCTATATTGTTACTTTGTTTATAATAATGGTGGCCTGATATATTGACACAAAGTAATGTGTTCTTCGCTGCCTACTATTAGTACAGTGTGAAAACTACATCTCTCTTCTAATCTCGGTCTACATGCACCTTTCTGTAGTTTCTTATTTATGTCCACTATCTCTTCTTTGCAATGGTATGTGAACCTTTCCAATTGAATTAAATCTGTCTTCATGCTTTAGCACTTTTACATTCTGCTAATATTAATCCTCTGTCTATGCTGGGAAATGTGTCCCTTGTTCATATGGCTACTTACCTGTCTCCTACATCTAAAACTATACCCCCCTCATGGTGGCTATTTCTCCTTTTGGCTTTAAGGTGGTGCTAAAGCGCCACTTACAAGCAGAACCTATTGCATTGGAGTACAGCAAGTAGGGAGATCGAATGTAAGGAGGGAAATTTAGCCGATGGGTGTTACTTACCAAATCATAGACTGACGCTGGACCACCCACTACCAGCCTCACTGTTGCCTAAAAATACATCCTCCTAGGATGTCTTTGAGCTAGCTTTGTCGAGCAGTAGCATCAAACATTGGTCTGCCAGTGTCCTTTCTAAACTCTAATTTGAGAGTTAATGGCTTAATGTAGTTGTACATATATTACTGGTGCATTTAACATGTATTACTAAGTGTGCCTTCAGTCACTTGATTCATAAGCAGCACATTTTGGATGAGATAGACATTTTGACACTGCTATTATATGCCAAGGCACTCACACCGTTTTCCATCTGTTGCCATCTCATGGCCAGGTAGGTACCATTATGGCAGTACCAACAGAAAAGCCAAAACGTATGTCTTTACCAATGCTTGATAAAATGGCTGGTGCACCCTCCTGGACTGTAATGTGTCCCTTACAATGCCACTTGTTAATTATAGCGATTCCAGCAAGCCTGACGAGGCAACGATGACTAGGAGTAGTACCCACGCATATTTTGATTGTTGTGAGGCAGCATAACAAGTAATGTGTTATGATTGCATAGTGAGGCGGTGCAGGAGCTGAGATTCTGGATGACTTAATTTCCTTGGTCTGGGTTGGGTGGGGCGGGCACAAAAGTCATCCTAGGTGGGCATGCCCCAAAGGTGCCTGCGCTCCTACATTCCTTAAGTTGGCCCTGCATCTAGGTTGCTAAATTGTTTTCCCTAGCTCTGCTGAAGCTGCGGACCGAGCCGATATGAGGTTCATCTGCTATATGGACCTGCATAGACCTGTGAATGCATGCTGCTTTGCATATGCCAGGCTCAGTGAGCAGAGCTGTAGGATCATTGTCGTCTGAATCTGTAAGAGTGGAAGATATTGCTTGGCTCTTCTGAAGCAACTGAAAACAGGATGTTTGAGACCACTTGTCGACATCTTCTTTGAACGAGAAGTTGGCACAGTTCTGTTAATCTAAGGATTTTGCTCATTGTAGTAGAGTGGTGGCAAAAGCTTCCAGTACCACATTGTCGATTCAGGATTGGTCCTGTTGTTGCGAAGAGATGCAGTTGAAGTGTATTAGCTCAATTGTATCTGGTGTTAGCTTTAGATAGATGGTGGGCATTCAGAGCTGTCTGCGTTTAGGCAGTGTTTTAATTTTTGAATGTCATCATGTTATACCACTCTGCAGTATAATTAATTGTCATCTTCCTATTGATGAATAGAGATATTTTCCGACATTTTGCTATTCACACGCAGTCTGTTAATTGGTTTTTGTTGTCCAGTATTAAAGCACTGCAAATAGATTCAGAAATTAAGATTGGCTTCTTCTATTTCCAATTTGATGGCACTCAATGTATCGACATTGGGCGAATCACAGACCACAAGACCTAAACAGCCTTCACTCAACCCATTGAACCTGAGGACCAGGGGTGCTGGTAGAGCTGATGGTTTGTTGTTTCACTTGTGTTTTTATAAACACTGTGCTTCTTGTGTTTCAGGTGTTGCTTTAGAGTTGTTGTGCATCCATCTCCAGACCCGATGTCCTGTGAAGTAATAAGCATATATACAGCTACTGCCTGTGACATGCTGAGCTTAACCTAGATACAAAGAGTTTGGGAAGGAGATATCCTGGATGTTTTAAATACTGATGTATGTTTTCTTCTCCCACTTATCTTTTTCAGATGAAGGTTTGAGATCTGCTAGAAAAGTCTTAGGCCCTCATTACGACCCAGGCGTTGGACCATGGTGCTAATAGCACCATGGTCCATGCCGGTAACTTACCGACTCCGCCATGGCGGAATGGGTAATTACCGCCCCATTCCGAGGTTGGCGGGGCGGTAATTCCCCATGCCGCCATGGCCCTTCCCCATTCCCATTTTTGCCCCATAGGGCTCAATGGGAATGGGGAAGGCGCTAAGTACGGTGCTGCAAATTGCGGCACCGTACTTAGCACCAAGGTCCCTTTGCGGGTTGGTTTTTTAACGGACCTCGTAATCAGGCGTTAAGGGTTTAACGGCGCCGCCACCTTTTATGGCGCCGTTAACCCCTTAACGCCTGGGTTAGTGTTTGATGAGGACAGCACAAAGCAATGATACACAAACCAGTTATATAGGTGACAAGCTTTATTTACATACAATGGACGTTATGTTACTTGTCCATTATTCGACAATGATTATTCATTCTTAGTTTAGTTTCTGTATCAAAGTCCTTGTTACGACGTAACCAGTGCAATGGACAACTCAGTAATTGGTCTTTTCCAGCAAACTGTTGGTGGTAGATAGAGAGCGTTTCGGCCAATGGTCCTTCCTTAGGCTCTGCCATTTGTCGTCCTATGTTGCCCCTGAGATCTACTGGTAGTTTTCATCTGATTGCTTGTGCGGGAGGTGGACCTTCCTGTGTCTGGTTTACCCAATACCTCGGCTGTAACATTTTTACGAAATGACATGTGTTATATTTCAACACAGGATTGAGTGGGAACATGCAAACATGTTAATAATCCAAATAAAAACGCCATCTCCAATGTGGACAACCTTGTAATTTAAACTCCATGCACCTACACTGCACTAGCTCTTGTTGGGGGCCTGGATCACGAGGCCCCCACCAGAGCTGCACTCATGCAGAGGGGAGGACCAGAGTGGGCACCCTCTAGTATCCGGATCACCGGATGAGCCCTTCTGCTCTTGGCGCTCGGGGGGACCAGCGCCACTGGTCCATCAGCCCCAGTCCTGGGGGCAGCCAGGTTGGTGCAACACAATCGCTGTGCTCACACGGCACTATCCCTCAATGTAGACGATGTTGCCCAGCAAGGGCACCGTCTTCAGGCCGGGCCAAGTGGTGGGCCCACACCACGCAGCGCAGCACCAGAATGGTGCATGGAGTCACAGGAGTCAGGATGGCATCGACTGACGAGCCGGAAACGGCCCGTCTCCTTTATTAAGTTTGTCACGTGGCTTCTGCCACTTTACCCATTACAGCATCCTGCAAGCTACCATGCTCCCAGGAGGGGTGTCATACAACAGCTCTCACCTGGATGAGATGGTTTAAAACAGTTTCTGTAGTGGGTACGTAATGACAGGTGGCAGTGATTTCATCTTAAGCCTACTTTGTAGAGTCAGACTCTCTAAAGTCATTATTCCTTTCTGTCTCCGGGGCTTGTCTCAGATTAATAGGTGCTTTCCAGTAGGTTTCCGAGTTTCAATATTTAACATTTAATTACCTCGGCGACCGGCTGGAAAAGGCCCACCTGTCACACATAACGATCCAACCACAGGGAAGGCCACTCCTAAGGTTTGCAGGGCCATAAGAAGCAAGTCCAGCCGCCCTTCGGTAATTATTGCCATTTGTACCTGTGGAAAGCATCCTGAATTGCTAACGGTTAATCGCGTCTGTGGAAAAAGGCAGTGCAAACATTTTTCACACACAAAAAAAAGAAAAATGACAAAATAAGAGAGGCAACACTAAAATAGCAAAGGGGTGCTGCGTGATCACAAGGGCCAGCAGGGTAGCGAGGATATATTGTATTATGGGTAGATGATCAAGGAGAGCAGGAGGCAGGTGCCGCAGGGGAGGAGGGGTAAATGGGGGGGGGGAGAGAGAGCAGCCATTAACTCGTTCAGAATATGAGCTTTGTACATAAGAAAAACACAACTGTCATTGCTGCGAACAAACCCTCCATACCATACCACCTTTTGGGTTTGCTTTTACCATTACATTCATGATGCTATTTTAGCAACAGGATGTGTGGCCGGGCCTGCCCCAGGTGTTGATGCTGATGGATTGCTCTCATTCCATTCCAGTGCCACACAGATCATTTCACGCTTACATTTACCTGGGATGTGTTTGCACGGGCACCCGAGTCATTTCCTCTGTAATCATACAGGTGAAAAGGTGGGTGCTCTGGTGAACAGACTGACATTACATGTTAGCATGCTAGTTACAATTAAAATATAATTGTAATCTTAACCATTTGTATCTCTCATAATGTCAGCCTGGGCTCTGTTTTTTCCTGTGCCTAGTAAGTGAAACTCGGAACAGAACGATTTTCCCGCCTATTCCCGGTGACTTTCTAACCCCCTTTGAAGAGAGGTGCTGGAGCATCCTCAGTTCAACTCTGCTGGAGCAAAGGCAGACATTAGCATGTTTGGCGTGACGTGAATTAGCATCTCTACCCGAACCGGGGCTTGCCTGACCTTTCGGTCCTGCACTGCAGGGAAGGTGAGATTGCCATTCTGTCAGCTCTTTGCAAGTACAAAGGCCAAACACATTTGCATAGACCTGTAGAAGGAACTGCCAATTAAGGTAACTGAAAGGACAGTACTGAAAGGAAAGAGAAAAAGTCCAAGTCCTATCATTGTTGAGAGAGTGCAAGCACTCTTCTCTCTATAGGAAGAAACTATTTCAGGATATACCTTAAGAAACACATTCTTGATTGCTGGTAAATCGTGAGTTATGAATGTAAAACCAAATAAAATTGAAAATCAGTGCAAATCTTTCAAATCAAGCTAATGTGTACCGAGTGCACCCATTTTCTAACGAATCAAACAATTAATGTTGCGGATTTTACATCAGTGTACAGCAGTGGTCTTCAAACTTTTTTGGCCTGGGTCCCCAAAACAAAATTTGGGCACACCGGGCACCCCCAAAAATGTCAAATGAACAGTATCTATTGTACGCCTTCACCGCACCCTAATCCCAGCATAGTCCCTGGACTCCCCCACCAGCTCCCATCACAGTTGCTGGGCTCGCTCATCCCACTCCTACCCAGTCCCTGGGCACTCCCCACCCCATCACACACCCTGGGCTGTCCCCACCCTGCTCTCCCTACTATCCTATGGTTCTCCCCCATCCTGCTCCCACGACAGTCCCTGGGCTCCCCTCATCTCGTTCCCAACACAGTCCGAGGGCCAATGGCGGCTGGCGATTTTTTGAAGTGGAGGCGCATAACTATTTCCCCCAAAAATGCCATAGTGACCGAGCACAGCGAGGGAGCCCAAAACAATCAAGGTGGGTTTGGGGGGTTTTCCCCCGTTAATTGTAAAAGAAATAAAGGGTTAAAATGTTGCATTGTAGAGCATACTTTACAATAAAAAAATGGGTGAATAGAGAAACAGTTTGTAATTGGTGCTGCGGGGCCCAGGGGTCAGGCCTGACATTTTTTATTGGATATCTGGGCCTAACACAATCAACATGATTATGTGTGTATGCAAGATGCAGGGGTGCAAAGGGGAAAGCATGGCATTTTTGACTGGACTTCTATGATAGAAATCCAGTAAAAAAACACCATCCCTGTCCCCTGGGCTCCACAGCGCCTCAGAAGGAGAGCCGGATTTGGCAGTTGGGTAGGGGGATTGTGCAACAAAGGCATCTTGGCATTTTTAAAATGTCTTTGTTGTACAACCCTCCTTCCCCCCTCTATCCAACACTTGCCAAAATAAGCTCAATGGACCAAAACAAACTAACACACACAAACACTTTCATACAGCAATCACTCAATCACTCACATGAGCATTCCATCACCATACACTCACTCATAACACAAGCATACACGCATCCATACACATGTTTAAATAAACAAAAAATGAACATAAACGCACTTTCTGCATTGACCTGCGTGTAGGTGCTGAAATGCGCTCTGTCCGTATGTGCGAGCAGACGCAGGAGCTCACCCTCGGACATATAGACATGCAGTGCTCCAGCCAGCATTTCCAATGAGCTATGCAATGCTGGTGAAGCAAAATGCCCAGCCTTGCATGGCTCAGTGAGCATGTGCAGCTGGGGAACTGAACCGAACTGTCAAAGGGAAATAGTGTTTCCCTTTGACAGTTCAGACAGCCCATGAGCACTCCCTCAGCTGGAAAAAGCAGCTGAGGGAGTGCTCTTTGTTTCACTGAGCTGGCTCTGTAGCTCCTCCATAATGGGTGAGGGGGTTACTGGGTGGGTGCCCCCTCGCCATTATGGATGAGCCGCCAGGTTCGGACTGGCTTATACAGCAATAGGGCAATTCCTGTACCAAAAATGCAAAATACTAGTGTAGGCCAGTCAAAATAGGCCACCTTTTGGGCCAATGTGGGCCAGTTTGATGAGTTACTCCACTATGCAGTTAGTAATTTTGACCATTGTTGCTGAATAAATATTCTTTAAATATCACAATTTACTTGCATTTTAACACAAAGCACCCCCTTGGGTATTGTTCAAACAGTCTGTGACTAAAGGAACAAATATCCATTTACAACTGTGGGCCACTTTTTCATTGGTGCCTGAGACAGTTTCATGCTTCAGCCTGACCATGTCAGCCGCCCCTGCCCACTTCTTCCAATCTAAAAGATTATTATTATTTCATGATGGCCTCTCACGGCCCCCCGGGGGCACGCCTGACAGTTTGAATACTGCTGGTGTAAAGGGACAAGGCTTATCTCGGGAGGATAGCTCAGGGAGGATAGGTTGGGGGCAACGCGCTCGGAGCACTAAAGGTTCGATCCGCGGGTCTGCGCTTAGAAACCTCTTGTTATTAATCATGTCTGCGCCCTGGGGAGCAGATGAGGAGGTATTCCATTTTGGATTGGTTGATTTTGATTTTGAGGAGGTAGGTGGCCATCCAAAATTTGATGATATAGTGACAGCTTTTCAGAGTGTGGCGTTCTGAGGGTGAGACTATTTAGAAGTATATTTTTATGTCATTTGGGTGTTGGTGAAAATGGGCATTGTGGTTGCTAAGAGCCTGTCTGACAGATACAGTATATAGGGCCACATTACGAGTTTGGAGGTAGCCATGGTGCTATTAGCGCCATGGCTGCCTCCAAAATCGTTTCCAGGTCCGGGTTATTTGAATGAGGAAATACTGGGTAATTCCAACCTTGGAGGACCCGGTAATTCCTCATTCGAAAAACCCATACCCATTCCTATTCGAGCCCCCATAGGGCTCAATGGGAATGGGGATGGAGCTAATAATGGCCCCGTTAATAACTGGCCCGTTATTAGCTCCCACTCCCCTTGCAGGACCCGCAAAGGACTCCTGGTCTGACCAGACGTTCTGCGCGGGTCCCGCAAGGGAACCTCTTAATAGGGCAGAATGTGTTTACCGGCACCGGCACCATTACCGGAGCCGGTAAACCCATTCCGCCCACCTCGTAATGAGGCCCGGGTGAGGCCCATAGTGAGGCAAAAACATTGGTATGAGAGTGTATATAGAGAGGGGGAATCGCACACAAGCAGCGATATAGTCTACAGATGATGTTTGGATATGCTGCCGCTCCGTCAAAAGGCCTATGCCAAGTCTTGGCCATTCTCCACCCATTCCCAACCACACCCTCAAGAAGCTCATATATTTTATCTGAATTGAAGGCCTGCAAACCAAGGGCCATCTTGAAAGGGAATATTGTTTTCTGAAGTACTCAAAAGTACTAGAGCTCCACCTATTACCATGGATACCATATGTTGGCAAGAAAGGGCAACCAAAAAGAAAGAAATGCTTCAATACATGCTCATTTTTTGTGTTATGTAGTCTGTTGTCTATTTAAACTTGCTGAAAATCAGGCTGCATGACAATATTCTGCCAGCAAGCTCAGATGAGATGGAAGGATGTGACTTCGATTGGAGTTCTGTTTTCCTACCATAGTCTAGTCTGGGCAGGGAAACTCAGGCATAGAAGACATATGAAGGCAGTGCACAGTGAGGGGGCACACAGGGCATGCGCACTGCTCCACGTGAGCTATGTCTGCCAATTGTGAAGAGAGCGTGCAAGCTGATTTGACTTTTAAATAGAAGCAGCAAGGAACAACGTGTTTGCTTTGTGACAAGACAACCTTCTGTGGAGGATGGCTTGAGCATTTGAAACGAAAACAGAATTGAAAATGTTTTTCAAATAATCCATGGCACCCAGACCGATTCCGGACTGACGACAAACGGGTTTGGATCATACATCTGTGTTTGCCCAGTGAAGACAAATGAAAGTGCATATTGATATGTGATCTGAAATCATATTTTTCACAAACTTCCTGCTGTTCTGAATGATGGTCTGGAGGGTTGCCAAGAGCAATGCCAGAGGCCAGGATTCATTCTAAACATTTCCATCACCTCTTTTGTTTTGCTGTAATCACCTTGAGTGGGACAGGCATGCCCAGATGTAGGTCTTGTGCCTGCCGGGCCTAGAGACGCAAGCTACCCATCACTGACAATGACCAATGAAGCCAGAACATGTCTGGGGATGTTTGTGGTTTGGTGCAAAAGGGATGTGACCAAGCAGTTCGGGCTGGACTGCCCCTTTTGGGGTGTGACTAAGCCTGATTTGAATATGGTCTTTCCCCTTTTGTAATGGCTTGCCAGGCAAAGAACGATGGTCTGGAGGGTCGCCCAGAGCAATGCCAGAGGTGAGGATTATTCTAAACCTTCCAAACATCACCTACTCTTTTTTGCTGAATCTACACGAGGGAATTAACTGAAGGAGTTTGCACTGCGAGGCAAAGATTGCATGGTGCTGCTCATAGTTGACATATTTAGGTTGCAGTACAATTTTTACAATGCAATTCAAAGTTTACTTTAATCCGCATCTGAAGCCAAATAACAAAATATTTGCACCGGTGCAAATTTGCATGGCATTAGCATATGGACACAGATTGCCCTATTTTAAAAAAACTCTGAGGCATATTAGAAAATCTTTGCACCATGAAAAGGGCAGTTTGGAATGGTGTAAGCAAATTGCTCTAGTACAAAAAAGATACATGTTCAATGCATTTTTGAATCAGGACAAACTTTGCATGAGTGCTAATACAAATCAGCAAACTTTGTCCTGGTGTATAAATGCATTGAAAGTGTATCTTTTTTGCACGAGGACAATGTTTGCCCGAGTGCTAACACCATGACAAATGGCACTTGTGTGATGATACAGATAAATATGTCAGTATCAACTTCTGTCCATACTCATTATTACTGTGAAGGTGAAAGATGATAAACACTGAAGCAGACCTACCACCCATGAGCTTAAGGGTGAGAGACGACACAAACTGAGGCAGAGTCCATAAACAGGTTTGTTTAAATAGTCAATGCACATGCATCTGCGATAAAAAATTAGGTTATAGAAGGCACATGTGCTCCAACTAGCATAGAAGGAAGGAGGGTTCCAGCATACATACTAAGAGAGGGACTCACTACACTGACAGGGCAGGTGAAATTATAGGTAGATAAGGGTGCAGCATACACAGGCAGGGAAACCAATGTATGGCAGATGTGCAAGGCAAATGTGAATAGACATGAATATATGTCACCAACATGGAGGTGAGAGAGTATGTGCAGCCATTTTCCTAAGACATAGGCTGCAGCAGGTCTGAGAATTAGCAAGGACCCCAAGATGCTGAATTAAAAAAATACATTTATTTCATAAGCCTTTGAAACTGCCCAGACAGAAGTTCCTGGTTAGTGCCAAGGTCAGAAAGCAAGGAAAGGAGTAGTGGGTAAGAAGAACATAGACATGAGATAAGAGTTTCCAGGGCGTAAAGCAGTGCACTCCCAAGTTAATCAAGTTTCGATAAGAGCATGAATTTGATGTCCCGGTGCACGAGAACAGTATGCCAGAAAACTAAATGAAGGGTGCCACAAGTGTTTATAAAGAACATACCATGCACATTAGAATTAGCTAAACGTTCGGTAAAAAGGAAGGCATTCATTCTCCAACATTGTCCCTTAACATGTGATTAAGGCACTGAGAACACTAGCTAGTCATTATAAGCCAAATACAGATAAGGCACCTGCTAAACTCCCCAGTACACCGACATACACAATATGATACACAATGTCATGAAATGACTGCAGACCATGGACTTCTCTCACACCACCCCCTATGTCACACTCATATTTTGATGTTTGTCAAAGTGTCCGAAGTTGGTGAGTAAATTGGCAACTGATGGAAATCCCTCTTATCACACTGCCTGTAATGTAATGAGCCAATGAATCAGCTTAAATGTGATGATGTAGTGGAATTATTATCCGTAATGGGCTGGATCCAGGAGAAGCCATCAGATACATTTAAACTAATCATTGAACTAACACCTATTAGATGGTCAGTAGCGGCCATGTAGTTATGGTTAAGTTGCTAAACCCCTTGTTGGGCGGCTTATAACTTCACTCCCCCTGGATGAATCTTCACCAAACATTACAGAAAAAGTATATGGCCCACTCTGAATATATCTAGCAAGGATTGGTGAGGTTTGGTCAAGGGGGGACAAAGTTATAGGGGGGTCCCAAGATTTCTTTTTTTCCCATAGACTGAATGGAGAAAAAACTTTGCGCACACGCACAGCCCAAACCCCTGGACAGATTTTCACCACATTTGCGGCAGGGGCGGTGGCTTGGTCCGAAAAAAGCGTGCTTATGTAAATTTGTGGACATCCATCCAGTATTTTTTATAAAACGACCAAAAAGTAGGTACCAAAAAATTAGTGATATCTATGTCCGCTCCGCAGATGCACTTCCCTGTTCGCTCCGCGGACAGGACTTCGATTGGGTTAGGGGGCAACGTGGTGTCCACGGATATTGGATGCACCCGCTGTTTGGATGTTGAAAAGCACGAAGTGCGTCATATTTTTGGAAACGCCCATCATCTTGGATTCGCAGACAGCAGCTAGTGTCCGTGGAAATCGCAGTAAAAAGATATTAAAAAACACAACATCGCACTTGTCAAACTTATCAAATAATCTGTGAGGAGGTGAGGGGTGATGAGGATGGGATGGGATATGGTTGCAAGAAGCAAAAAAAGGGTGTTTTTCACTGCGAAAGACCATGATGTTAGGTATATGGGAGGTGATTTTGAGGCAGTGCAGGAATAGGGTCTGAAGGCGCAAGGTCCCTGAAATACAAAATATAATAATAATTATTGTACACATCCATAAGGGAATGAGAGTAGGAGAGTGGCATTGAGAAGAATGACGTCTTCATAGAAATTTAGCATACTGATAACTCTGCCGCCCTGTAAAACATTATATCAAACACATTTAATTTCCAAATGATTGCAGGGGTGGGGAGTACAGGGGTACTGCTCTTCAAAGACCTTATGAGTGGGACCAAAACCATTACACTGTTTGAATTATAACACTTCGCGGTAGACCTGCTGTGACAAATAGGTAGTCTGACACAGGCGCTGGAGGAAAAAGGTGGGGCGCTGTCACTGTTCGTTGTGTGCAGCATTTGCAAACATGGGGACTGTTGGTGCTCGCTGTGTGCAGAGCTCGCTAGCAGGAAACTGGAGACGTGCTCAGCTGACAGGTGGATTATGAATGCTGAGTGTTTTCATAAAATGATTAAATCCCTGGAAATTTCTAGCAGCAGTGGTGTATGCAAGCAAACAATTTATTTGTTTTTCATAAATATTCCTAATGCTACAGTGGTGCATGTGGGAATCGATGTTGTGGGCCTGAAGGTCAATGCCTTGAACAGTCTATTCCCTCGCATCCTGCTGAGTGAATTTGTCACTTTCATTTACCAAAAGCAAGCTAGTCATAAGCCCGTATTGTTTTCTGTCCTTGGAAATGAAGGAAGTATTCATAAGGAAAAGAAAGGAATGGAATGAGGTATGTAAAAATGTCAAACATGATAAGGGTCAGCATTCTAAAACTGGACAAAATAACATTTCATTTCATTAGATGAAAACTCATTGATCTGAAGAGACACTCCACGTTACGCCAAGAGAATGGAAATGCCAATTATTGTGTAAGTTTTACTGTAGACAAATTTGTAGACAAAGGAGTCAAGGTTTCATTTTATGACCGGTATGGATGGCTGGCTAACATTGCAATAGCTTGTTGATTTTGGTAATTGGTGAGCAGACTCAGGAACAACCCGTGTGTACTTGTATTTGTCCCATGGCACGTGGGCTGTCCTGTACCGGAATGCATGGAGTCCACGTCAGTGTTAGCACAGGTTCCACCAACGCCCAATTCTAGGCTAATTTTAAGTTAAAATGCTGTCTATGTGTTTTTCGAATTCTTCAGTCAACTTCCGCATCAGCCTCCCGTTGCGAGCTTAACACACTGCATAGCACTAACCTCTCAATCACATAGTTCACGCCAACATTGCACATTGTTTTCTCTGTGTTTTCATTGTTTCTCGTTTGTGTTCATTTTTAGTTGTCACACGGTGGATAAGTAATGGATCGATTAGAATAGAATTAAGAACGGCTACTGAGAAACATTTATGTTATGTTTTCTACACAGCCACATCCTGCCCTACTGTGAATGTCATAATTTCCAGATACCAATTGATGGCTTCTTCAGCCGGCAGCTGATGATACACCTCAATGGTTCAATGAGCATAACGCTCTTTTGGGATGATCGCCCTGGGCCCATATGCCCTTTCGCGGTACCGGCAATAAGGAGTACCTTGATATCGTTTATGGTGGTGATGCCAAAGCCTTTCGAATCAGAGTGCCTCCATCCAGTGAGCTTATACCCAAAGGAACACAGTGTGAGTTATGAAAAACATTTCTGTATTGAGAACAAAGGAAGCAACAAAAAATGTGGTTGAATATGGTAATCGGAGATGTTCTCGGAGCGTTTATTGTAGAAATAAAAGCACATTCTAAATTGCAGAGTTTTGCGGTTACCTTTAAAGAAAGTGTTTTGTATTCAGAATTGGGACACGCTGTGCTGTGAAAGGATGTGTGTTGATATTCTGGGTTTTGCGTCAACTGACGTCTCGATGTAGGTGATGATTAGCTGCGTTTGGCTACGCTGCACAGTAGCATCATGGATATAGGTGGAGAATATTGCTAGAAATGGTGATGTCAGGGGAGGGGACTATGATTTAGTGCTGAAAGGACACAGCTTAGGGTGATGCAGCAACAGATAAGATTAGCACGAAATGGCTGCGCCCTGCTACCTGATTTTGCATCTGTAAAAGTGAGGAAAACCACGGTAAGGTGCATAGGAAAGGTTTTTACAGTCGATCAACGTATGCTTAAATAGAAATGCCCGAACGCTTGGGACAATAATATTTTTGAGCGCACTACTCCTTTAATGAAACTGCATGAAATTGTATTCCCAACCTAATTCCGAATGAGTGTGCAAAGTTTGGTGGGATTCTGTCAAGAGGGGACAAAATTAAAGGGGTGGTCCCAAAATAATTTAAAGGCTTGTGAATGGGGTGCCATTTGACAAATCTATACTTACGTTGGCGAACTAATAATAGATCTACATATAAATGTTTTTGTAAAGTTTGGTGGGATTTTGTCAAGAGGGGGCAAAATTAGAGTGGGGTTCCAAAATATTGTAAAGGCTTATAAATGTGGTGCCATTTGAGAAATCTACACAAAGGTTTGTAAAAAGAATATACATCTAGATATAAATGTTTTTGTAAAGTCAGAATGGATTTTTTCCAGTGGGGCCTAGGTTATATGACTATTGTATGTGCATACATTTGACACTTTTGAAAAAATTCAACGTGGGTGGATTTCCAGCAAACATGTGTAAGGAACATTGGCAAGGACCTGAAAGCATGGTTTTGCAAATGTGCCCGTGTTTTATTTTTTGACAAGTGTCATAATGTAGGTACAAAAAATATTGATATACCTTTGGTGACTGAAGTGTAGCCTATGCCATGGGCAGTGGCCAGATTGTCCGGATCATGGAATAAGGTCATGACCCGGACAATCTGGTTACTGCCCCTGACCACGAGGGACAACACATGGGGTTAAAGTGGCCATGTCCACCTGGGACTGACTTTGTGGTAAAGTTATTCGAAATTGGGATAGGTTTGAAAGGGAAGAAAATGTGCTCATGGTAATATGGTCATAGGGTTCTCTTTTCGCCTTCTGTAGGCTGCCATGGAAAGCGAAGAGTGGCCCTGTCCGGAACCTCGCCTTCCCTTTCATGGTGACCATCTTGGAAAAGGATTTTAGTAGGAAGAATTTTTTTTTTTTTAGCACCCCGGGTTCCTGCTTTGGGTACCTAGGGTGCTAATGGCCTTCATCCCCCATTGCAGGGGGTGGAATGGGGGATAATGGTCCGGAGACTTTGTTATCCACCCTCGCTTCGCTTGGGTGATAACTTGTGCTGCCAGGCCCATATCCACCGTTCCATCCCTGAAACAGGGGATAAACGCCACAATATTTTCATTAGCATAACACCAAATGTAAATGGAAATGTTAGAAAATCTTATTGCGTCTATGTACTTTACTGAGAAATATAAAGTAGATGGGGTCTATACGTTTTTTTTAGATCTGTTTTTTAACTGTGAAATTTATTGTTTTCGGATGAATTTATTTTTTGTCAGGAGAGCTTAGAACGAAAGATGGGGAGTGAAATGAGGGAAGAGGCACCAAATACTAATATGGAGGAGCAGGTGGACAGGGGAAAATTGTGTGCATGTGTTATTTCTAAGGTAGGGGTCGTGTTTATTATGCTCCTTGATTACAGCAGTGGTGGTGTCGCTTGGGGAGGAGGGATGGCATTAGCTGATTCCATTTTAAGATAAATAGCAGTTTTGCTAAAAGAATGTATCGTATACTAGATTGTTAATGGATGAGTAGGAATAGGTGTTGGGTCTGTGCCAGGGACATTTTTAAGTTGAAAGTTCCTAGATCAGTAGCAAATGCAGTTCCGAACTGTCTGCAAAGTACGGATTTTATCCTGAAGTGCAGATGGGTTCTCGGAAACGTCATCATGCCGCTCGCCAGCGTATGGTCATGTGGCACTGCCCGGAAGTTTCGCAATAAAGTCAGATGTTCGCAGACATCTATGGATGAAAAACTAGTTGAAATTGTTGCAAAAAGTGTATAGCAGTGTTAAAAATGATTCTAGAAGGTGGGAAATGGAAATGTTTTAAGGTAATACTATGTAAAATGGACAAAAAATATTGCTATATTGTGTAAATATGATATTAGTAAGTTGTAGGAAAATAGCACGCACTGGTAAAAACCCATGAAATTCACAGAAAAAACATTGTTAAAGGGACGTTATGGTTAAATTGGACTAATAAAAACCTATTAAATTCAATGAAAAAACATTGTTAAAGGGATGTTATGGTTAAATTGGACTAATAAAAACCTATGAAATTCAATGAAAAAACGTTGTTAAAGGGATGTTAAAGGGATGTTATGATTAAGTTGCACTAATAAAAACCTTTGAAATTCACTTAAAAAACTGAAAACGTTGTTAAAGGGATGTTAAAGGGATGTTATGATTAAGTTGCACTAATAAAAACCTTTGAAATTCACTGAAAAAACGTTGTTAAAGGGTTGTTATGGTTGAGTTGGACTAATAAAAACCTATGAAATTCAATGAAAAAACTTTGTTAAAGGAGCATTATGGTTAAGTTGCACTAATAATAACCTATGAAATTCAATGAAAAAACTTTGTTATGGGGATGTTATGGTTTTTGGATAGTACAATAATGAAGGCTACCTTATCAGAGTTTTGAGTAATGTTAAACATGTAATAACTAGCTAACAATTCAAGACTTACTACACTTGTGCTGGTACAAACAATACATATGAATAACCACAATGCATACAAATCAGAGGCACATACAGGGAAACTAAAGTAAGGAAGAAAGAAACAGCATCATCAGAAAATGTAAATGACATTAAAGTTTATATTCATGTATACAAATGAATTGTGTGTTTGAGGCCTGCTCATTTCCCCATGTATGTGCACCATGAGCTGAGACCAAACCCTAAGGAAAGTACTTAAAGAACATATGACAAGGTTAACATCTAGATATATAGCACCTTTTTCAATTTTAATATTCTGACTTTCAGTGAACAAAACTACCTGGCCTATATATGTCAGTGAACAAAAACAAGTGGCCCAGATATGTGATGTCCTCATTGATGTCATCAATGACATTTTGTGATGTCATCTTTGATGTCCTGTGTGTTAGTCTTAGCAGTGCACAGTGGTGGCGCGAGTTATGGTTGCTTATCTTACCATAACTGGCAAATTTCCGTTTTTTTTGGGTTTTAACCAAAAACCATAAAGTCCCCTTCAAAAAGTTTTTTCATTGAATATACAATATATGTAGTTTGCGATGATAACCAATCAAATGTGTTCATATGTTTTGTAATTGATACTGTATTATGACGACACGGCTGACTTGTCTCTTGTTTACAAACTGCTCACATCTATTGTAACATTGAGAGTTGTTTGCATGCTGTTCCGGCAGAGATTCTATGTTTTGAATAAAGTTGGGTATTGTAGTGCACTTTGGGTGCACCATTATTGAGTATTTTCTTTTTTTTTTTGCATGGTAAATTGGGACCATCTCTGCACTTGTCACAGTGCAAAGCTCTTCTCATATGTTACAGTGTTTTTTTTAAAATAGGACACACTTTGCCCTAATGCTAATACTGTGCAAACAGGCACTTCCACCGCCGCACAATTTCTGTAATCTGGCACTGGAGGGAAAACAAAATCACATGTACAATGATGATCTCAGCTACTTTTTTCTCTCTCGCTATTTTCTCTCTATCTCTCTCTCTCACTCTCTCTGTCTCTCTCTCTCACACACACACTTCATATTTCTTTTTATACACAATATTGGGTAATTTCAAATGTTTCATTTTGCTAAACAGTGGTATAGTATCCCTGTAGTTCCTGGACTGCACAAAGCCATACATTCCTATTTTACCCAAAATAGAGAGCCCTCATGCAATAAACATACATGTTTGCATTCTCTCCGATATGTTCATTGGGATGACAGAGAAACAGATTTTTTATCTTTTAAAACATGTTACCCAAAAATTATACAAAAAAAAGATATTTCCTATTGTCTTCTAGCCAAACAATCAGAAGGTAGGATGTCTGTAATGCAACAATGGCCCATGAATGGTTGGCAGCAAAACTTCAATCTATATGTGCTACTACCTTTTATCACTATTGTTTGCAGGCTGTCCAAAGAAACAGAGTCATATTAACATCATGCCCAAAGGAATATGAAGAGAAAACATACATTGTAGATTAACACACTGGAAGGGGGTTCCTGGCCAATCAGGAAGCTCGAAATGTGGGCTGTATTAATTCCCTTCTCCCTTTCCTCTTTAGCTCTTAGCACCTGTGTAGTAGTCTCCTACGCAGGTGTGAAGAGTGTTCTATTGTTTCAAAAATGAAACTTGCTGAGCGGGCCTTTGCTGCACTGTAGTTTCCAAGTCCATTTACTTATTGATGACATTATGATCATCAACATTGATAACAGACTTGGGAAATTAAAGCACAGTTGCTAATGGTGATATGAACCTGGGCAGTGGGGCGACCCTGTCAACCCTGCCCCCCACGTTAATGGACCCTTGCTTAGCTTGGGCCCTTGATTTGGGCAGCAGCCCGTTACCGGAAGGGTCAGCCTGCTGCCTCAGGTTATATCACTCTTTTATGTGCAGGCTCAGGTCATACAACATGTATACACCGATATATGTCTCAGATCCCTATTCGCAGCAGAACTATGGACACACCTATTAAATCCTGTCTGTCTTTACTTTTGATGGCATATGCCAGGACACTCGTTCTCACCAGTCTCTCCTGGGCAGCCAGTGAGGGGAAACAATGTGTGGCACCTACTGGTAGAATCTTAGGTCCCCAGCGTTTCATCAAATATTTGACACAATTAACACATGTCAATAACATTCATAATAGCCAAACAATGCCATTCTAGTTATCAGCAGTCACAATCTGATTTTCAGGTTCGAGTCGATTGTGAAAGAGTGTTATCGGATCTTTATACATGTTTTGGCCGTATAACGTTTTGCTGAATTTTCGTTTCTGTTTTTTCTGATTGTTTAATTGAAAAAAGAGCTGTAAGCAGGGCCATCTTAAGCATTTTTGGGGCCTTGGGCATGGACATCTTTGGGGCTCCCCTCCACCAAAGCAAAGGAATAAAGTTATCAAGAATATCTGGTGGCACTCTCCCCCACCCCCAACGTGATCATAACCTATAGGTTGATATGCTGCCTCGCAGCATTCAAAATAAGCATGTTAACTCCCTTTAAGTCCCCTTACCCTCTTCGTTATTGCTCTAATCAGAATGATAAACAAGTAGCCTTGCTGGAATGTGCTCTTCTAATCTTTCATATGAACACATATCTCTGCAATGAGTGATTAACATAGTGAGCTAACTTCTGAATCATTGTGGCACTCAATTTATCAATATGGATTTCAACTTTGGCTATTGCAATGATCAACATAATTCCCACAGGAAGGAAAGAATGCTACAGAAGTTATGCCGTATGGAACACAGGAACTATGTATTCCACAGTGAACACAGAAAGCATTACATGATTAATTGATCAACCCAGAATGTACTTTTCAAAACGGACAGGCAATAGGTTTAGCGCCTCAGAAGCATGCCATAAAATCTCCTGGCATGTGCTATTTAAGTCTGGTGCACAACGGAATCTTACTTTAGATCAGGCAGCATTGTGGGGGCCCCCTCCAAGGTGGGGGCCCTGGGCAAGTGCCCCTTTTGCCCTCCCATAAAGACGTCTCTGGCTGTAAGCACCCCAGAACAAACTCTCACCTACACCCTCACTGCCCACTTCAAAATATCTATCCCAAGCCCTCCATCTATCTATTTTGCTGTTAAAAAGCAGTATTGAATACTGCAAAATGTAATTTGGACAAATAGTTGGTCGAAAATAGTGGGGAAAGAGTTTTTGACAACTGGGACACACTCTGTGAGTCTATAGCCTAAATGATCATTTGCTTGAGATAATGTTTGTGTTAACTTGAATAGTTCTTTAGAATGGTGTGATGGTGAAGGGCAGTTATACTGTTAAGCAACCATGAGGTTTTTAATCAGGTGGTGCTGGAGTAGGGGTTTCGGATGAGTTCAGCTATATTTTGTCAGACGCTATTTTTGAATGGTGGTGGTTCTAGTATGCCTCAGTGAGCCTTATGTTATGGACTTCAAAAAAGTCCTTCACGAAGTGCGCAGATTCACATGCTAAACTTGCAGGCATGCATTATTCAATGGTTGTAAGGTTGTTAGTCTTGAGTTGTACATTTTGTCAGTGTTATTGTAGGGGAATCTCTTGGGGGGCAGTTATGTTGGGATTCAAAGCTGTGCAGGATTTTGGTATGACTTTTCAAAATGCGCCTGGTTTTGCATTTTATAGTAAATGTAGATTAGGTAGCTGTTGGGCTTAGGTCTGTAGTTGGTAGGTTTGTGTTGGTGTGTGATGTGGGAATCGTGGGTTTATTGTGATGCATAAATGTGGGTGGATTGGAAAATATTATAGTGGGTTTCCTCTGGGCCAGTGTGTTGTGCCTAAGTACCAGTTAAACACAAATGTTAACATTTTGATAATTGGTTAATTGTTTCTGTGTTTACATTTTTATGCAATGATTTTATATTGTTACTGTCACTTATCTAATGCATTGCGTGCCTGCGATCATGCCTCCAATGTTGCACAGTGTAATGTAGCCATTTCTCTCTGGTTTGTCAGTGATATAGGTTTTCCGAGGTCCATATATAGGTTGTTCTGGAAGGAGATCTGTGTATATGTTGTAAGTTCAAACGTTTTATGACTAACTACAGTCAACATATATGTGCCTAAAAATTCAGCTATTCTTAATTTTGCATAGTTGATGGTTCACTTATCCCAGTTTTATTGCTTCTATTTAATGATTCATACAGCTCCATTTGAAGTCAATGATGTAGCCTTTTGTGCTGTATTGAAAGGACTTTGAAAATGGTGGTGATGGCATAGAACACATGTGTGGCTGATTCTTTAAATAGATGTACACAAGTTATAGTGTTGGACAGGTAAGTAGCATGCATTCAAAGTAGCTGCATAATTTCCCTAACACAATTTTAGTTCAGTATTAACACAGTTATGATGTTTTTGATATATGATAAAAAGTATGACTCAGTGCTATTTATCCTTTAAAGCCATAACAGATTAGCAACGCTGACTAGTGGTGTGCCTGGTGGTGCTTGTTTGGTGCTACAGCAGGTACTCTTTCTCTTCATTTTCTGTGGCTGCAATATTCTTCGGTCCTGTAATACATTTGACAAAGGATAAGCAGACGACCCAACGGCAGCAGAGCGAGTGAGTTCACTAGTGTATTGTGCTCCTGGAGCACTCCGTAATCGTCTGCTAGCCAAACCCGGGTATTGTGAATACTGAACTAATGAGAAAAGAACAACGTGGCAGAAACGTAAATCTTATGTAGATAAGCAGAATGACTCTAAATACCAAGTTGATACAAAGTGAAGGAAGTTGCAGAGTCACAGAGTGTGTGAAGGCCAGAATAATTGCCAATAACCTTTGACAGTTCATTTCCCCAGCCGCACATGATCACTGAGCCATGCAACGCTGGGGGTGTTTTGCTTCGCCAGCCTTGCATAGCTCATTGGAAATGCTGGCTGGGGCACTGCATGTATGTATGTGCGAGGGGATGCTCCTGCGCCTCCTCGCACATTCGGGCAGAGCAACCTGGAGCGGGGCATTTTAGCAACTATGCGCAGGCCCCTGCAGAATGTACGTTTATGGCGATTTATTTTTTATTTAAATGTGTATGGATGTGTGTATGCTTGTGTTATGGGACTGTGGTGGGAGCAGGATGGGCGGCAGCACTGGGATAGTGGTGGGAGTAGGGTGGGGAGAGCCCAGGGTCTGTACTGGCAGTAGGGTGCGGTGACGGCACGCAAAAGTTCATAGCAATTTTTACATACTGTCCATCTGGCACTTTTGGCGGGGGGGCAGGTCTGCCCAAACTTTGCTCAGGGGGGGGCCATGCCAAAAAGGTTTGAAGACCACTGTGCTAGGGTAATATTGCTTAAACCCTATACCAACAACCATTGCCAAAGTGAAAAGGGGTCAATTGGGCATCAAGTTGTTTATAGACCCTATTGTCAGAGGGAGAGAGAAGCAATAGGGAAAACTGAGCTGAATAGGCATTGCCTAAACTAAAGAAGAGCAGGAGTGAGAGGAGACTATAATCTGCACTTGGTTAAAATAAGAGTTGGTGAAAAAGAGTGGCAGGAGGATTGCCCTTCTGAAAGAAGTTGTTCAGGAGGAGAGGAGCATAACCTGTGTTGCATGTGGCAATCAACAGTGTGGAACAAACAGCACCAATGTGTCTCATGTTTTCCCAGAGGAAATAGTCAAATTTGATGTTGTGGAAAGTCAAAAGACTTCATTAGTTGTTGAAAATAGAATTGGGCCACACAAGTACTTGTAGTAGTCACAATAGTGTAATTAGTCCTGACAGGAGAGTACACCATGGCAAGGGACCTTATAGTATAGGCCTGCCAGGTGAATGGACCAGGTGAAAATCATTAAAGTACTGCAGTATGGTTCAAAGTGCTAAGTAAAAGTGCAAGGACCACCAAAACCTCATTGTGAACTGTTGTAAAAGCTATCCTGGCAATTCAATATTGCTGATGCAAGTGCATTGTGAACTGATGCAGACATATCCTGACAAAATGTATTTCATTGACATTGATGCACTTTGGAAGTATACCTTTTCTTTGTGGCTAAGAAGTAATTGTGTGGAACTCTCTTCTACTTGTGGAGAGATAAAAGATAAAAGAATTGCTGAACCTTTGGAACAGTTGGTTAAACTCAAGTGAAAGACTTACTGAAGGAAGAACCTTATTAAAAATGTGTTACAAGACGTGATTCCCTATGCCTTTGAACTATTGATTGAAATCCTGAATGAATCTGGGGAAGGGGAATTCCCCTTCCAAGGAGGAAAACTTTACCAGGTATTGGTGACAACTGTTAATTTTGTTTTACTTGAAGTATTATGCATTACCTTGTAGAGTTGTATGTACAAGTGTGAGAGACCAAATCCTTTTGTTAGAGTGTTTCCTTTAGCTTATTGTATAGGTAGGGAAATTCTCATTAAGGTCGGGATTGTGAGGCATTTATCAAACCCTTTTGAGTTTAATAAAAATGGCATTATTTGAAAAATGTTCACAACGTTTTCTGCCTAACATTTCTGACCCCTTCACATAGGATGTCAGGAGTGGGATCGGAATCAATTGATTCAAATTTTGTGACCCTTAAATTTGAGAAATTTAGCAAAAGAGCCTGCGCTACTTCTATAGCTACTGGACAGTATATAGGTTTCGATATATATATATAGTGGTAGAGGGAAGCTAATTCAACCAAGAGATAGGGCATTGATTGCCACTGATTTTTTTCTTATTCCTCCAATGGGTACCTATATCAGACTTGCCTCTAAGTCTCTTCCATTACTGCCACTCTCACAGATCAACTTAGAAATGCAGAACCCTAGAAACCTAGATGGAGTCCGGAAGACTGAACATGTTTTGACCAGTTAAAACAGATCTTATCTAGGAAACCTGTCTTGAAGGTGGCAGACTTCAATAGACCATTTATGCTGCAGACCGACACATCACATACTGGTTTTAGGGCTGTTTTATCACAGAATCATGATGGTATAAAACACTCTATACTTTACATTAGTCAAAAACTATTTCATAGAGAGAAGAATTATGCTACTCTAGAATTGGAAGCCATAGCCATCAAATGGGCTATAACATACTTGAAATACTATCTGACGGGTCGAAAGTTATAACTTATTACTGGTCATGCTCCCCTTAAATGGTTGAGTCTGAGGAAGGATACCAATGCTAGAGGCATGCACTGGTTTTTGGAGTTAAAGCCCTATTGCTTTTGTGTTGAACATTGTAAAGGAAAAGAACAAGGTAATGTTGATTGCCTTTCATGATTCCCAATAGAAGCTGTAAAAACTAGTGACATTAGGGGATGAATCAGAGATGATTCCCCAGAAAACGTGGCCTCGGATACTTCCTATGTGTTCTGGGAAAGGCAGACGCTCCCTGATCCTGAACCTGGGGTGGCATTCTGTGGGAGGATCACATGAGGGGGGAAACAGGTCAGGATGAATGGGAAAACCACTTTAATAACTTTCCCAGATACCCTACAATCCTAAAGGCTTATTGTAAAATCGAAATTGTGGAAAAGGATGATTGGAACATTGGGTACTTCAAGTCCCACAATGCCCAAAGTACTGAGATGAAGACGAGGACTGCAGAGGCCCTGCAATGCAGGCTGTTAATGTTAATGACCCACACCTGAGGGAGACTGAAAGACATAAAAGGCCCCCTCAGGTGCAGGCCACAGAGAGCAGTAGCCGGAGCAGCAGTAGTTGTAGAAGGTGGATTGGTTGCTGTGACTCCACATAGAGTTTGCAGCTGAAGGTGTTGTAATACTGGGTTCTCCGTCCTGCTTCTTGTAGAAGGGGCACGTAGAGTGGACCTAGTTGATTCACTGGTCCGTGAAAGTGGCGATCCAGACCGGCTGCAACCAACCACATTGGAGGTAAGTCTTTCGGCAATGAGTATTGTTCGTTTGTTTTAACGTCTTTTGCCATGGTTATAATAGTAATTCTTGCAATGTCTTTTCTCTCTCCAATAGGGGTGAAGATGACTGATCGGAGTCGCGGAGCGAGTACGGGAATTCTCTTGAAGATGATGGAGCCCTCAAATTAGCTGGTAAATTGGCCTTTAAGATAGATCTCTACACTCAGGTATGGAGCACCCAAGCGTTAGGTATTTATGTGACTCCTAACCTGTTGTGTTCTTTTCCCTTGCAGGAGAAGTTTGGCGGTGTCGAGCGGAGTCTGGTTGCTCGAAGGTCGATCCGCGGCTGTAGGATGAAGGTACCACGAAGAGGAAAAAGAGTTCCCACGTAGCTGGATGCCCAGATCAGGTGAGGAAAGGCTCTGACTCTGATAGCGATGGGAGACAGGTAAGATGCACGCACTGCGATGGAGCAGCTGGAATCAGGTAAGGTGCGCTTTCAGTGATGGAGAGGCTGGAATCAGGTAAGATGCGCCTTCTGCGATGGAAATGCCGGATTCAGGGAAGGTGTGCCTGCAGCGATGGGGTAGCTGGTTCAGGTAAGCTGCGCATTCAGCGATGGAGATGCTGGAATCAGGTAAAATGCGCCTTCAGCGATGGAGTTGCTGGAATCAGGTAAGATGTGCCTTCAGCGATGGAGATGCTGGAATCAGGTAAGGTGTGTCTTCAGCGATGGAGTAGCTGGATTCAGGTAAGGTGCGCCTTCAGCAATGGGGTAGCTGGTTCAGGTAAGCTGCGCCTTCAGCGATGGAGATGCTGGAATCAGGTAAAATGCGCCTTCAGCAATGGAGATGCTGGAATCATGTAAAGTGTGTCTTCAGCGATGGAGTAGCTGGAATCAAGCAGATGCATGATGAGATGAGGAACAGGTAAGGACAGCAGTAAGCGTTGCACTGCCGAAAGCAGAATAACGCGAAGGGGAAGCATGTGGGTGGGTTGGCCTTAAATAGGCTGGCCTCGGCCCCTCCCTTTGGCCGCGCCTTGTGGCTCCACCTTGCCACTCCCAGAGATCCTTCCATGTGCCTTCCAATGATTGTCTATGGCCACGCCCGGCCCTGATGCAGGTGCCACAGGCACAAAGTGTGCAAAGCACACTTTTCCATGAGCCTGGCACCAGAGGCCAGAGGTGCCAGGACTGGGTCCATTTGGACCCTGGGGGTGAAGAACGCCTGGGCCCTTGTCAAGTGGCCATGACAGCACTCCCCCCAAGGCCCCTCTCACAGGCTTTCTTCTCCCTGGTCCAGGTTTGGCGGGGTTGTTTCGGTGGAATCGTTTGATTAGTCGAGGTGCATGGACAAATTCAGCAGGTTCCCAAGTGCGATCTTGAGGTCCGTAACCCTACCAGTCGATCAAGTAGTAAAGTTTTGATCATACTATTTAGAATCCAGGATGTCTTTAACCTTGTACTCAGGTTCTCCTTCGATAATTTCAGGCTCCGGTAGTTTTTTGACTCTAGTCTCTGGCTTCACAGGCTTCAGGAGGGAAACGTGAAATACTGGATGAATTTGCATATTGGTGGGTTGATCTAGTTTTAAAGTGACCAGATTGATGATGGCCATAATGGGATAAGGTCTGAGAAGATATCTGGGACGGAAGACCTGTGGTCCTTTTAAAGGTATATTTCTGACAGCCAACCATACTTTATCCCCAACTTGGTTATGTGGAGCTTCTCTTCTATGCCTGTCAGCAAACTTCTTCTGTTGTTCCTTGGCTTTGGGTAGGTTCTTGGTTGCTTCCTTAAGAGTTTGAGGTATAGTCTTATGTAGAGATGTGATTGCCGGTATTTCCAGTTCATCAACCGGGTCAAAGGAGGACATCCGGTAATGTCGACCATTCATGATATAGAATGGAGTTTGTCCAGTACTAGTGTGGATAGGGTTATTGTAGACAAATTCAGTTAACCAAAGAATGTCCTTCCAGGATCCTTCTGTCTGCTTCAGCATGCACCTCAAGTACTGCTCGAGCGACTGATTAGTCCTCTCAGTTTGACCATAAGTTTGGGGATGGTGACTGGTAGACAGCTGAAGACGGATTTGTGCTATCTTACAACAACTCCTCCAGAAGGCTGAGACAAATTGCGTTCCTCGATCCAAAATCAGTACCGAAGGGAAACCATGTAATTTAATTATTTGTTCTAGGAATACACTTGCCAGAGTTCCAGCAGTGGGAAGTCCTTTTAGTGGAATAAAATGTGCCATCTTGGAGAATAAATCTACCACCACTAAAATGGTGTTGAAGCCGTCACAGGGGGGTAGATCTGTAATGAAGTCCATGGATAACGTATGCCAGGGGGCTGGTGGTATAGCCAGTGGACGCAATAATCCTGCGGGACTTGACTTTTGGGATTTGTGTTGTGTGCAAACTCCACAGGTTGTAATAAATTGGACCACGTCCTTTCGCCAGGTTGGCCACCAATAGTTCTTCCTGATTTTGGCCCATGTCTTAGTAATTCCGGGATGTCCCTCCACTAAAGACTTGTGGTAACTTGCTATAATCTTGTTTTGGGTTCCTTTGTCTTTAATGTATAACCTCCCCTGGAAATAGTGTAAATTATCCTTGATGGAGTACTGGTCCCCCTTGTTCAACCATTCTTGTTGGGTGGTTTGGTCCACCTGAGACTGGAGGTCAACCTTCAAATCTTCCCAGCAGGCGGTTACTGCGACCTGGTTTTGAATTCTCTCTTCAGTAATGATGGGTACTGGTTCTGATGGTATAAACCCGTCTTTGTCCTCTCCCATTCGTGACAGAGTGTCTGCTTTTCCGGTACGCACTCCCGGTCTGTATGTGATTACAAAATCGTACTCCGCAAAGAAAAGAGCCCAGCGAAGCTGACGTGAAGATTGGGCCATGGCAGTTTTTAAATATTGCAGTTTACAGAGATCCATGATAATGGTGACAGTGTGTCTGGCTCCCAAGAGGTAGTGTCTCCAGGTTTTAAGGGCACCTTTGATTGCTAATAATTCTTTGTCGGTTATGGTATAGTTCTTTTCCGGTGCTGTAAATTTACGGGACCAGAATGCTATGGGATGTAACTGCCCCGTGTCCGGGTCCTTTCGCGATAACACCGCCCCCTTGGCCACACTGGAGGTATCGGTCTCAACTACACAGGACAAATCGGGTCGAGGATGCCGAAGAACGGGTGCTGAAGTGAAAGCATGTTTTAATTCTTGGAAGGCTTTTTCGGGATCGGGCGACCAGGAAAACGTTGTATTCTTTCTTAGTAAAGAAGTGATAGGTTGCACGATCTGAGAAAATCTCAGGATGAATCGCCGGTAGAAATTGGCAAACCTGAGTACGCTCTGCACTCCCTTGATCGATGTCAGGGATGGCCACTGAAGTATAGCTTCCACTTTGCGAGTGTCCATGTGCACCCCTCGTGGGGTAAGCATGAAGCCCAAGAACTCAACTTCCATGACATGGAAAAAACATTTTTACAATTTGGCAAACAGCTGATGCTTACAGAGCTTTTCCAGAATGGCCCTTACATGGCCCACATGCTCTTCTTTGGATGCTTAATAGATGAGGATGTTGTCTCTGTAAACAAGGACACAAATGTCCAAGAGTTTGTGGACTACATCGTTCATAAAGAACTGGAATGCTGCTGGTGCGTTGCATAACCCAAAGGGCATGACCTGATATTCGAAAAGTCTGTATTTGGTTCAGAATGCTGTCTTCCATTCGTCGCCTTTTTTCACTCTTACCAAATGGTAAGCTCCCCGTAGGTCCAATTTTGTATAGATTTGAGCATTCTTCACTTGGTCAAGTAGTTTCGGGAATAAGTGGCAGAGGATATCTATGTTTCATGGTAATTTGGTTTAACGCCTTATAATCTATACAAGTTCTGAGGTCCCCTTCCTTCTTTGGCACGAAGAGGAGAGCTGAGGAGGCTGGGGACTTGGACGGGCATATGATCCCATTAGCTAGGTACTGATCTAGGTATGTTCACAGGTGCTAGTTTTCTTGCTCAGTCAGAGTGTAGATTCTGCTGCAGGGAATTTGTGCCCCTGGGACCAGATCGATTTGGCAGTCGTAACTTCTGTGTGGAGGCAGGGTGTTAGTTTGTCCCTTTTGGAACACGTCCAGAAAATCTTGGTATTCGGAAGGTAATGAACCAGAAATTCCTAGGATGGGTTTCCCCTTGAGTTGTAGATTCCTCACATCCCCATGTAACAGCTCTTTGCACATTCTTGAGAGAAGGTCAGCTTCCTTGTGTGCCAATCAATCCCTGGGTTATGGGTTACAAGCCACGGCATTCCTAGGATCATTTGGAACTAGGGGGCCCCTATAAGATCAAAAGAAATGCTTTCCCGATGACCATCTTGACATATCAGCATTACCTTCTCGGTGTGTTGAGTTACTGGCCCAGAAGACAGCTGAGAACCAATCACTGCAGTAAGGTTTTCCGAGTGTGGTTTTTGTTGAAGTGGAAGGCCTTATCGGGGCGGCCAAATCCTGATCGATATAATTCTCCACCGTACCACTGTCAATGTAGGCTTCTAGCGCATGTACTCTTGACGGTTGTTGGTGATGGGTTATTAATACCGGGATGACCAGGTGTGAGGTCTTTACAACTTTCTTTATTCCGCTCGACAAGTGGACCCCTACACTTGCCGGGCGTTTGAGTTTTACGACTTCTGTTCCTTTTCTTCGTTGCCGTTGTCTGTGGCACCTACCATCTTCTTGGGAGGTTTGATAGGGCAATCTCACAGAAAATGTCCAGCCTTACCGCAATATAAACAAAGTTGCTGTTGTCTCCTTTTTCCCCTCTCAGCCTTGGAAATAGGAGCTTGTAATCCCCCAGTCTGCATAGGTTCAGTGGTTTCATCAGTTCTGGTTTGACTGTCCTGAGGTCGCACATAAACCGACCTCTCTTCAGCCCTTGTGTGGTCCTTTTTTCGGTCTTGTAACCGATGGTCCAATTGCACGGGCAGGTTGATATATTCCGCACAACACTCGGGCGAGTTGACCACTTGAGCGAGTACATCATTTAATTCACCACTTAGCCCTCGATAAAAGAGTGCGGTCCATTTCTCCTCAGGCCAATTATTCTGTGATATGAGACGGTTGGAGGTGGCAATGTAAGTCAACAAGTTGTGACTTCCTTGTCTAAGAGACAGTAGTTCGTTATCTAGTGCTTGTCCTTGGGTGTGCCTGGCAAACAATTTTTCTAATTCCCGTTGGAATTCCCCAAAGTTCCGAAGTATTGAATTATCCTGGGTTACTAATGGTATGGACCAGTCAGCTGCACAGCCTCCCAAATAGGAAAGTATAAAGGCCATCCGTGCGCTGTTGTTAAGGAAGGCTCCTGGTCGGCACAGAAAGTGGAGGCGGCACTGGTTCATGAATACCACATATTTGTTTGGGTTGCCGAAGAAGCGTTCTGGTGGAGCCAGTGGGAGCGCCCCTGGAAGTACCACTTGCACTGCGTAACAGAACTTGTCCTGCGTGTGCCTGGAGCATTTGCCTTGCCAAATCATCCGTCTGTGCTCGGGCTACAATAACGTCTCTCCTCAAGGAATTAGTCTCTTGTCTTGAGGCATGCACTTCAGCCCGCAGCTCCCCCAGTAATTGGGCCAACTGGTCGGTTTCAGAGGTTTCATAACACCCAGGCAGAGGTTCGGAGAGGCTTCGCATTCTGTTACACTCACCTGGTCTCTGCGGGGGCGTTGGGGCACAGTTGGAGCCCTCACTCGACTTGGCTCCCTTGGATCAACTCTCTACCCCAGCTGCTGTGGAACCAACTGTTCTGGATACTGGTATTGCCCCTGAGGGAAGATGAGAGGCAATGAGAATTGCGTGGTGGTGTTGTGAATCCCCTCAACCCTTTTGTGCCAAAACGAAGTGCACAAGCGTTTTCCCATGCAAGCTCACCTGTTGTTTTGTAATGCTGGGCTCTCCGTCCTGCTTCTTGTAGCAGGGGTGCGTATAGTGGACCTAGTTGCTTCACTGGTCTGTGAAAGTGGCGATCCAGACCGGCTGCGACCAACCACGTAGGAGGTAAATCTTTCGGCAATGAGTATTATTTGTTTGTTTTAACGTCTTTTGCCGTGGTCATAATAGTAATTCTTGCAATGTCTTTTCTCTCTCCAGTAGGTGTGAAGATGACTGATCGGAGTCGAGGAGCGAGTCTGGGAATTCCCTTGAAGATGATGGAGCCCTCAAATTAGCTGGTAAGTTGGCCTTTAAGATAAATCTCTACACTCAGGAATGGAGCGCCCAAGCGTTAGTTATTTATGTGACTCCTAACCTGTTGTGTTCTTTTCCCTTGCAGGAGAAGTCTGGCGGTGTCGAGTGGAGTCTGGTTGCTCGAAGGTCGATCCGTGGATGCAGGATGGAGGTACCGCAAAGAGGAAGAAGAGAAGCAGAGCTCCCGCATAGCTGGATGCCCGGATCAGGTGAGGAAAGACTCCGACTCCGATAGCGATGGGAGACAGGTAAGATGCGCGCACAGCAATGGAGCGGTGGAATCAGGTAAGGGGCGCTTTCAGCGATGCAGAGACTAGAATCAGGTAAGATGCGCCTTCTGCGATGGAGTTGCTGGAATCAGGTAATATGCGCCTTCAGCGATGGGGTCGCTGGTTCAGGTAAGCTGCGCGTTCAGCGATGGAGATGCTGGAATCAGGTAAGATGCGCCTTCAGCAATGGAGATGCTGGAATCAGGTAAGGTCTGTCTTCAGCGATGGAGTAGCTGGAATCAAGCAGATGCACGATGAGATGAGGAACAGGTAAGGACAGCGGTAAGCGTTACACTGCAGAAAGCAGAATAACGCAAAACAGAGGCATGTGTGAAGTTGGGCCTTACATAGGCTGGCCCGGCCCCTCCCTTTGGCCGCACCTTGTGGTTCCACCTTGCCACTCCCAGAGATCCTTTCATGTGCCTTCCAATGATTGTCTATGGCCACTTCCGGCCCTGATGCACGTGCCTCAGGCTCAAAGTGTGCAAAGCACACTTTTCCATGAGCCTGGTGCCAGAGGCACCAGGACAGGGTACATTTGGACCGTGGGGGTGAAGAAGGCCTGGGCCCTTGTCCAGTGGCCATGACAGAAGGGGAGAAGAGACGCCGGAGCCACCGATGGTTGCCGTACGGATGCCGGTTCTGAAAGAGTCTCTTCCTTCAAAGGCCTTGTTTACAGAGGTCGTGCAGAGGGAAGGGTAAGGTGTAGAAGCTTTCCCCCTGAAGATCATGCTTGCAGAGGGAGCGCAGTGCAAAGCATGATGCAGGAAGGCTTTCCCACAACACGGCAGCCTCTTGTAGCAGACGAGCACCAGAGAGCCTTTGGAGCAAGGAACACTGTTTTTCTGGTCAGCGTGGGTGGAAGAAAACTGAGCAAAGCAGTGATGCCTGATGCAGGCAAATCAGATGATCCGACGGCAGTGAAGCAAGTGGATGTGCAAGACAAGCCCGGTGAGTTCACTAGTGTATTGTGACCCCGGAGTGCTCCATAACTGCCCGCTGGTCAAACCTGTGAAGAGGGATGGGCAAAATCACCCCTACTCTCCCACTGATGAAGTATATGATGCGTAAAATTAACCAAAGATATTGTGACCATCCATACTATTTCGCACCAGTCCCAGTGCTCCAAACATTGACAAATATGTTGCGAGGTACCCACTCAGCCAACCTTACAGACCAGGGGTGGTACAGACCCTACCCAGAGTGGATGAAGACCCTCAGGTGGCAACTAAGGAGACTTCAATTGACAATATCGACTAAAGCGCCAAGAAGCCACATTACTGACATTGTTAGAGACACCACGACCTAGCAGCGTTAGACAAGAAGCACACGTGCCATCCACACAATAAAACATACACATGCTCGAGTAAATGAAGAACACAGATGCACAGCTCAATAGTTAGATAACAGAAACATATACATACTGTCATTGCTTTACTATTTTGGCACTAGCTTAAACACAGCAACGCAGTAACGCAAGAAGCAAGAGATCCTGACTGAATGCTTGCAGATGCTTATATGCATTAACCTTATGGAACTGTAGGAGCACCCATGGGACCTGACATTACAATGTGACTAACATAAGGAGAATATAGAGTAGCACAAACATACAGAAGCCATGATATGGCTTAGGAAATCACAGCAGGCCACAGACCCTCGCCGAAAGCTGAGCTCAGCTGAATTCAGGCAGCACAGGAGAGCAACGTGTGAAATGAAGCTGACTGCCAAGGCCAGAGATACAAGTGACATTCCATTCCCTGACCGACAGTAACACCAGCTGCAGTAAAACGAATAATTCTCCAATATTCAGAATAATTCAGAGCTCAAAAGGGGCTCACACACTGTCTATAGACACGTGCCAAGCTTGGATGATGAATCAAAAACGGCGCTGGGAAGAGAAGCGATCTCATGCCACGAGACAGAAGCTTGCAACAAAGTTGTTTCAGCAAGAAGACAAGAGTTGCATGATATGAACTGCACTGTCATAGACTATGGTGGTGCACACACGTTACAATGCAGACACATAGTTATACTTATTACCTTGAAAAGGTACACCTCGATCTGAAAACCATTTCAGATCCCAGGCTTAGGGATGGCAGCTCTAGCCAATCACAGTTCAGGACCCTAGGGGTCAGTAGCAATGGGCAAGAACCAATGGTAATACCCTCACATTGCAACATTGTGTAGAATTAGATAATTGGGGATGGGCCAGGCCATCCACCTGACATGCAAGATCCGGTGAACTAACATTTATAGGGTCCACTATAGGTGGACTACCACTCAATGCCCAATCCAGTCGCACAATAGGTTTGCTGGAGAAGGGCCCAGGTTGTGATGGCAGCATGACGCAACGGTCCCACAAAACTGGCCTGCGAGCCAGGGAACACAGAGACATCCACAGATTGTTCTTCTTTCCTTGTACTGGTCCCTGTTGCTTTTGGCTGTAATTAATCGCAGTTCAACTTTCTGTCTGGGCCTCCGTTCCTTTTGGGGAGGGAAGGGGTTGGGCCTTCCATGAGTTCTGAGTCTGCAAACGCCTAATAGCCCTCAAATCTACCTGGGAGTTTGTCCCAACAAGTTGGTAGCCAGAGGATGGTAACCTGCACCAGACCGGCATTGAGCTGACTCCTTGGCCGCGGAACCTGAAAGGCTGTGCGACCATTGCATATTTCGAGAAGACGGGAATACGCGTGCCTGTTTAAAGACTGATGGGAGCAGTTTTGGAAATCATCCCGCCCGAGATCTGCAAGTTGTCCAGGCAGACCAGGACGGGGAAACAAACTCCTTGATGGGGAGTCGGCAGCCGAGCAGTGCTAGCGTAACAAGGAATGTAAGTATTGGTCCAGACTGACTGCAATTGTGGCTGTGAGGGAGGGAATTGGGTAGTGTGGGGTGTCATTTGATATTGTTGAGTATTGACGGAGCATGGCCTGGTAGTGTCAAAGTATTATATAGTACTGTTGTAGCGAGTAGGGACAAGGAGCAGAGGTAGAAGTCCATTTTCTATGTCAGGGCATATTCAGTCTTCAAGGTAAAAGGTTCTGATGAGCAGTATTAACTAAGTAGCCGAGAGGATTAGGATGACAAGAGTTTTGTAATAAAGTATTTATTTATTTATTTATTTTTATTTATTTATTTATATAGCGCTAAAGCCCTCAGGCATCAGAGCGCATTCCAAAAAGACAGGACAGTGATTACAAAAACGGGACAAGAATAGACACACAGAAGATCGCATTATGGGGAGCTGAGAGAGGTTGCTAGTCCAGTTTATTTAAAGAGTAGGGTCTTTAACTTCTTTCTGTAGTTGGTTTCTAATTTCAAGGATACAGGCAGTTAATTCCATTTATGGATGCTTCTGTTTCGAAAGGCCTTGCCCAGGCCGTTTTGCTTTTTAGCTGGGGTTGTCTGACCTTTGTTGGAGGATCTTAAATTTCTAGATGGTTCATGCCACTTGAAGTGTTTTTTCAAGTATGCTGGGGATTTGCCATACAAGCATCGGTGGACCATTGTGAGGGATTTAAAAGTAATTCTCTCCTCCATGGCCAGCCCGTGTAGATCTTTCCTATCGCCTGTGATGTGTTCCCTCCTTGGCCTACCCGTGATTGTCCTAACGGCATTATTCTGAATTACCTGTCATTTAGCTCCCAGAAGCAAGGAGTTGCCGTAGTCCAGTCTTGACAGTATAGTTGTTCTGGCTATGGTAATGCTGTTTTTTTGGTTGAGCATGGGTCTAATTTTTCTCAGGAGTTTTTGGTGGTATTGACAGTTCCTTTTCAAAAATGCTGTATGGGCCTCTGCTCCTAGTGAGGCTTGTAAGTAGACTCCCAGGCCCTCATTCCAACCCCGGTTGTAAGTTCCCTACTTTACCACCATGGTGTAAACTCTGTTTACACCATGGTGGATGGCGGATTTACCCCCCCATTCCAAGGTGAGTGGGGCAGTAAATCCCCAATCCCCATTTACCCTTCCCCATTCCCATTTTTGCCCCATAGGGCATAATGGGAGTGGGGAAGGCGCTAACTACGGCACCGTAAATTACGGTGCTGTAATTAGCGCCAAGGACGCTTAGCGCCTTGGTACTTAACGCCTGCTAAAAGCAGGCATTAAGGTGGAAATCAGGCGTTAAGGGTTAACGGCGCGACGTCGCCGTTAAACCCTTAATGCCTGGGTTGGAATGAGGGCCCCAGTGTCTTTACTTTCTCAGATATTGGAATTAGGGCATTTTTTAAACTGAATGCGGAGTATGAAGGAGTTAGTTTTTTCCTGGCGTGTGTGGATCCAAAGATCATTAGTTCCGTTTCGGTCCCATTCAAACACATCCAGTTGTCTTTCATCCAGCCCTCGACGATGTTGTATATAGTCGTACGTTTTTCACTGTCTTGATTATAGTCTCCACTAAGCTCGAATACCAATTGAGTATCATCGGCGACATTAGTAAAGAATATTCCCAGTTGAGTTAGCATGGTACATAGGCATTGCATATACAGGTTAAATAAACATAGGGAGAGAAACTAGCTCCCTGCGGGACTCCACAGTCCACTGGTTTGGTTCCGGAGGCCTTATTTCCCCAGACAATCCGGGATTGTCTGTCTTGTAGAAATGATGATATCCATTCTGTTGCCTCTAGTGCGCATTCCTGTGGGTTGGGCGTTTTAGCTCGCGTCATAGATGATGGTATTCCCGTGAGGGTTAGGTGGAGCTATCCTAGATTGCAGAAAGTGAATTGACTGGTTAAGTCTCCTGGAGAGAGGCATTTCACACGTTAGCCGACCCAACGGTTGCAGTTCAATCACAAGAGAATACTGGTATACTTTGCCTGGAGAGTATAACAAGACTGCTGTGGGGTTTTGTGTGGGGTTGGAGTAATGGGTTGTTGTTGTTTCTGCACAATCATCCATTTACCTGTATTGTGAATTTAGCTTGGTGACGGCACCCTTACGTTGGTGCATAGAATGGAGAATTTGACGGCAAGGAGCTAGTATTGCGAATTTGGGATTGGCAGACGTGGTGAACCAATAGTGGTGCACGGAAGGCGCATGCACAGGATTGTGGTTGTGTGCCTCAGGAGGCCAGGATTGTGGAGTCGGGGCGGTGCACGGAGCAAGCCTGATAAGGTGCAGAGCCAGAGAGACTTGTAGAAATTGAAAAATACTATTGGTGTCTTGTAACCCCTTTACTTTTGAACAGCGGATTATCGAAATCCTCAATTTGAAGTCAGGTAAAGGTATTCAAATGTACCATGGTACTAGCGAGGGAGTTACCCCTATTCAGCACTTGTGTAAAACGTTACCACCTTACAAAGAAAAGCTTTGTAAGTATAGCATAGAATGGTCCAAGAGTACAGAAGTTAAATTAACAAAGCCATGGCCACCATGTCAGAGTTTCTCCAAGGACATGCAGCAATCACTATTGACATACATACAGGGTGCTTATAAGGGGAAGAAATTGGCAAAATGGATGGCCATATTTGAGTTGTGGTGCACGTTTCAGGAGGGAGAGGGGGACACCGCAAGGCATCAGTGGATGCTAAGCCAGCAGGAGGTGATGGGTGAGGAGACCAATCCCTCTGCAACTCTCCTGGCCCCTCCAAGTGTAGAATCTGATGACACAGATGATGAATAGGGGATGTAGCCGATGAGAGAACTGTGGGGAGAAGAGGGGTATACAAATCCGACATACAAGCCACCACCATACACTAAAGAGGACAAGCATAAGGGTACAGGACAGCCAGTCAGCAGCGAAGGGGCGAGCAGCGAGGCAGAGCAGCGCACAAAGGAAGAGTTTGGTAACTTAAGTACGAGCAAATGAATAGCTGCGCAAGTGCTCTTAAAGCTTAAGGGGAAGACAGGTGGGGAGGCAGAAGGGGCGACTGATGCTATACAGAAACTGGAGAGGGACAACTGACTGGGTAGAATTGATGGAAGAAGAAGACAGAAAGGAAAGGGACAGGGAAGTGAGAAGACAGGGAGCGTAGAAGGGAAGATGAGCGGTAGCACTTGGAAAGGGAATGAAAAGAAAGGATATAAAGGGAGTTCAAGGAAAGGAAGAGAGCCGAAAGAGAGATGAGGGAGAAAAGGGAGAAAGAACTGGAGAAGGCAGGAAGGCGAAGAGAGATAGCAGAGCAAGAAAAATGCAAGTTAGCAGAGAGGGAATATAGGATTTTACAGTTGGATAGACTGGGAAGGGAATGAGAATGTGAGGAGGAAGATAAATGAGCAATAAGGGCGGTAAAGACGCAGGTAGCGCTAGAGTGGTAAAGGTCTATGACTGGAAAGGATGGTAGGGCGGAGCCGGACAGCATGTGTTCACGAGGCAGGAGCACAACAGAGGGAAGCGGGACAAGCGAGAGGGCTGGACCGGAGGCAGTAGTTATAATTTAGTGGACATCGATCTCAGCACAAAACATAGCGCAGCCTCGGCATCAAGGAGATTGAGTTTTGCTGACAATGTTTGTAGCAACACGGACACAGAATCTGACAATGACAAGTGCAGTGGGGATGAAAGGGAGGATGATGGGGAGTGACAGCCCACAGGGACAGACAAATGGACGTAATGGGAAGCTCGGGCTGACAGACAGAGAGAACAAGGGGTCAGCTCAGGGGAACGAGTGCAGCAGGTGGACGACATGCGTAGCACATACAACACATGTGTTAATCGACTAAGGGATCTCCCAGGACATAGGAGGGGGGAGACTGCACCAGACTGACCATGAGGATGATTGTCTAGGGCCTATGAAGACAGCAAAGGGGTACCCACATTAGAACCAGTAGATATATGCACGGACATTGAAGACAAGAGATGGCCTCGACAAATTACACTGTACCGAAGGACACCGGAAGAGAGGGTGGCTTATTGACAGATGTCCTTATTAGAGAGAGTGGGGTCAAGACCTCAGTATGTGCCTTAGAAGCACACTTTCAAGGAGAATGGGAAGTGTAGGTTACCATCATTGAGTCCTGGAGGTGGGAAAGGATTTATGAGATAAAGAAGATGACAGCGGGTCAACGGCTAGCAGTGGGTACATAAACCGGCTTTTAGTATCAATACTAGGATACAAAGCTGATGACGTGTGTAAGAGGGCGGGGTTCCCAGGGCAATGACACAGAACACAAAGCACATTGGTGCACCATTCGCAACATACAGGGCAGGGGTGTGGCAAGCATTGTGAACACAATACCCGAACACGTCGGACATTGGGGCGATTACGTCATGCAAAATGAGGGATGACAAAGACCCTGTGAAGTACATTCAGGAGATTCAAGAGCTTTGCTGCCTTGAAACTCAAGAGCCTTGGGACAAAACCATAGCTATATTTTAGCACATTTTAGTGCAGGGACCACCACAACCAGTAATGAAGAGCTTGAAGAAATTGGTAGGGATGGAAGCGAAGGGATGACCGGAAATACAGCTCACAAAAGTGCACCATTGCATATTGTGGCAGGAGAAGGCTACACAAAAAGCAGAAGACAGAAAAGCAGATAAGGCCAAGTCAGTGCAGAGAAAGTTATCAAAATATGCAATGGAAGGGGCGGTGATAACCAGCCTCACCCCAACAGCGCAAGCAGAGAAACAATACCAACAGTCACCACAATTTGCACCGCCCATGGGAGAAGGTTATATGGGGCAGGCAATTCACAGCAGGGATTTCAGGGAAGGGGAGGTTTACCTAGGGGGCCTGGCTTTGGGCCACAGATGCACCACAACTAAGGGGGGTGTCCAGGGGGATTTCAGGGTTATGGACAACAGATGCAGCAAAGCCAGGGGATATGTCTGGGGGTTCCCAGGGCAGGGGAGGGAGCCAAAACAGTGCAGGACACATATACAGCTAGAACACATTTCAAGAGCATGCTGGTTGAGAGGGACACAACAGAATCGGGGAGACCCAGGCCAGCAGCCGTATCAAGGGGGCCAAGAAGATGATTATATGCCAGATCAACAACTACAGGGACTGATGCAAGGTACATATCAGCAAATACCATAAGCCCAACTACGAGCACAACCGCAAGCACAGGCAAACCGTAGGTGCATACACAAGCACTGCAGATGGCAGCATTGACACCACAGTATTTGCAAGCAACACAGATCAGCGGACGCACAGCACAGCTAATACAACTACAAGACAATGACACATCAGCACCCACGGACACAGTGGCCACCACCCAGTTTGACGGATGGGAGGAGTTACCATGGTGGGGAACAACCCTTTCACAGGAAACAGACTATCTATGTACCCTCAATAGGACAGCCCACGGACAAACCTGATGTGTCGCATCTTGTCGATCACACACAACCCTGCAGAGGAACCATGCATAGGGGTGGCAATAGGTGACAAAACCTTTTCCTTTCTTGTTGACATTGGGGAGACTAGGTCTTGCAAGGGAAGGAATATTTAAGTTGTCAGGTGATGCCATGAACACTCAAGCATTCTCTAGGGCTCAGGAAGTGGTTCCTTTCACTAATAACATGTCTTTTTCTATAGGAGATCATGACTTATCACTACCTTTGCTTTACTCTCAAAAGATACCTTTAAATATATTGGGACGAGAGATCACGAGCAGACTAAACATGACCATTTAATTCAAAGGCAACACCAGGTATACACCTGTTGAATGTGAGACAACTCATTCCGGCATATTGTGGATGCACAGTACAGAGGGGGGTGCCAGCGGACCCTGAAATGTTACAGTATGGGACAGACATTGCCATTGCCTGGATGCCAGGCATTGCAGGGAAGGTGTGGTGAGTGCCAAATGAATATTTGTTCAGGCCAGAGACACCAGTAGATGAACCAGAAGGAACGATAGTGTCCATTGAGATTGAGGCAGTGTTGGCAGTGTTGGCATGAGACGATTGGATTGCAGTGCATGACACAGGAAGGGCATGGAAAGCGATAATTGCAGTTGCCGAAGGATGCAGGCTCACAACAGTGACAGATGATGAGCTATTCAGAGAAGAGAGACTGGAATTGTAGATAGTGTTCGAAATGAGTGTAACATTTTGGTTGCAAATCCACTACAGAGAGGTACCACAGAGAATGGCGATGGTACTGGAGGCGCCGCCCCCATTCTGGAAGGAGGACAAGGCCAAAGTACCAGTCATCTTATGGACTACAAGTCCTTATGACGTGGGATGCATAAAGAGCATAGGGGAAGTGAAGATTAAACTGAAACCAGGAGCAATCTTACCAAGCGTAAAACAGTACCCCCTAACCAAGGAGGCAGATGAGGGCATCTATGAGACAATCAATGCCCTCATTGAGAGAGGCATTCTGGTACCCTCAGAATCTCCATGCAACACAGCGGAGTACAGTACGGGGGTGCATGGCATTTTATCCAGGACCTAAGACCTCTTAACGATATTGTAGAAGCAGAGCATCCAGTAGCAGCAAACCCGGCAACAATTTTGTGTGGCATTCCAGTGAAAGCAACCTGCTTCACAGTCATTGACTTAAAGAATGTGTTTTCTCAGTACCATTGCACCCAGACTTAACTAGCTTTATGTACCAACACCAGAGGTGGAAACATACTTGTTTGCCACAGGCATACTGCGAGTCACCATCCATCTCTAAGAGGGTGATACAGAGAGAAAGCACTTTTCTGCAGTATGTAGATGACATTTTGATTTTCAGTGAGACAGAAAAACTGTGCAGAGAGGACTTAGTACAAATGATGACAGTGTTACCTGACAAAGGGTACAGGGTGGACAAGGCCAAACTATAGTATTGTCAGAAGGAGGTACTCTACATTGGACAAGTGATATCTAAAGATGGCTGACACATTGCTCCAAAGAGAGCAGACACAATACGCAGTACACCCCAGCCCAAGATAGTAAGGGAAATGCAGCAGTTCTTGGGGTTGTGCAATTATTGCAAAGCATGGGTCTTCAACTACAACACATACACCACTATTGACTGCAATGAAAAAGGCCCAAAGGGGAACAAAGACACTGACATGGACCACTGAGATGATTGAGACTTTTGAGGAGCTGAAGCAAGCAATAAGTACAGCTCCAGTGTTAGGGACCCCCGACCACAAAAAGGAGTTCTTCCTGTTCACACAAACTGATGCAGTAGTGATGAAAGCGGCATGGGCCATACTGCAATTGCTTACTACAGTGGACAGCTTGACCCAGTGATGAGAGGGCATTACCTGTGCAAACAATCATTGGCTGCAGCAGCCTTCGCAGTGGCAAGGTCATCAGCCATGACAATGGGGTGCACCACCACGCTTTACGTGATGAATGCCCTTTTTGCAATTCTATATAAGCCAAATTGCACACTGACCACACAATGAGCATCAGGGTACGAGGCTTATACTATCAAAGGTAAAAAAAAAAAAAAAAAGAACAGTAAACCCAGCATTATTCTTGGCAGATGTCCTCCAACCAGGAGAATATACACATGACTGTACAAAGAACATAAAGATGTTCAGTGAAACATGTGAGGTGGTGGAAGTTGCACTTGAGGGGGGAGATGTACTGTACACTGATGGTTCATCGACAATTGACCAGACTGATGGGATCAGAAGCACTGGGTCTGCAGTGGTAAGACTGAAAGAGGATTGGACAAGTGTGGTGGATGTGAGTGCGTGGCTATCATCCCATTATTCAGCACAAGCAGCAGAACTAGTGGTTCTCATATTAGCACTCAAACACAGCGTAGGAAAGAATATGACAATATACTCTGACAGTGCTTATGTCACATCAACAGTACATTCAGGATTGGCACGATGGCTCAGGAGGGGGTTCAGTAGAGCAGATGTGACCCCATTGCAGCATGCACTACTCTTGGGAAAGTTGATTGAGGTGATTGAATATCCACAGGTGGTGGCACTAGTGAAATGCCAGGCCCACACAGCGGAGAGGATCTGATTTCAAGGAAGAAAAAAGCAGCAGACTATGAGGCAAATGTGCAGTATATTTTGGGCAGTTATGGGAACTGGAAGAGAGGTCAAAAACCCTGGGACGGGTGCGAAACATGGTGATGAGGGAAGGGTACAATGCACTACTAGAGGGACAGATTATGGAGTTGCAGGGAGCTGCATCACAGGAGGAAAAGGAGCTATGGGTAAAGAGAGGATGCTCAATGTCAATTAGGGCTTTCATCCTTAGCTTAAGCCTGAAAACTGAGCAATCTGACTCCCATACTCATCTTGGGTGATACTAAGATTCACAAGATAGAAAAATCAAAACAACAGTTAACTGATTCAATAACATTCAATAATATTCTAACTAATGTGAAGGGACAAACTGAGCCCAGAAAATGACGATGCCACATACTAGAAAGAAGAGGAAGGGTAGAGAAAAAAAGGAGTCAAAGAATGAAAAAGCTGTAGGAGAACATTCTTCAGGTTATGGTACTGCAGCCCAATCACTGTGTGTTGCTCAGGTATAGACATTAAACAGTTTAACAATAGTCTTTTCAGCAATATGAAGACATAAACAGGAATCAATCAGATGATGACTGGTCCCTCATCTAGGGAACAAAGTGAGAAAAGAAAGGCAAAGAGTTGCTCAATTGTCAGTTTGGTGGACAGAAGACAGTCAAGAGAAACAAACCACAGCATGAGAAATCTGTCCACGAATATAGACTCAGGCTTGTTAGTTCTATTGTGACCAGTTTGTCCATCTCAGATAGTTATTCCTCCATCTTTAGGGGCCTCTTCATTAACAAGCAGCACAGAACTGTTTTGTTCCAGGTTCTCAAATGTTCTTGATACACATTCTGTCAGATTAGTTGCTGATGGTGGGGTTAGCTGAAAGTGAGTTGAATCAGATTGCACTCAAGTCAAGATGAACATCGGTGTTGTGAACAAAGTTCAACCTTGGGAAATATGCAGTATTGTGGCCATTGCACATTTCATTCTGACAGCCCACATGATACCTATACTTCTGAGCTAAACCAGCCAGACCAGAATATAACAAATACCCCGGAAGACAAAATCTACGCTTTTCAAAGAAATGTTTCATGACCCAATTGACTTTTTTGTTAACAATATTGGAGACTTTACCATACAGTGCACAGGAAGCCATAAAACATGTTGGTAAAATTCCTGTTTACATTACTAAAGATGAATTAAAATTACAGATAATACAACATTAAATGCTATAGCATATTAATAAGTGTGGAGCAAGTGATTGGAAAATTATGCTTTAATAAGTGTTATTGTTCAAATGAGCGCAACTTATTGTTTGGAACCAGGCAACAAACAAAAAACATCTCCATGGTTGCAGAGAGGGATTGGATCAATCATTATGCCACCTTATTTGCAGATGCTGGGTGGTCCAGTGGTGTGGAAAAAAGAAATGAAGGGCCAAGATGGAACTTTCTATTTGATGAACATGATGCTCTTACAATGATCAGCAACCTGAGAACCTCTCGTGCTGCTGGGCCCGATGGGCTTTCTAATCAGGAGCTAAAAAAGAATACTGCCCCCTGGGGAAAAATGTTGGTGATCTTGTTTGAGCAGATTATGATGAATAGGTGGATACCACCCTCGTGGAAGGATGCATATATTGTGCCTATCTTTAAAAAGGGCGATAGGGCGGACCCCAAAAACTACCGCTCTATCGCTCTTTTGGATGCGATCGGCAAGCTCTTTTCAACGGTCGTCTTGAGGGACCTGTGCAATTGGGCTGTGATTTGTGGAATCTTGGACCCCCGACAGTCGGGATTTGTTAAGGGGGTGAGTACTGCCCTTAACCTCCTTATTATAAATCTGCTTAAGGAAAAGGCTCTTGTTGATGGTAGTACCGTGTTTATGGCCTTCATGGACCTCAAACAAGATTTTGATAGTGTCATCCGGAACATATTTGGGTGAAACTGCAGAATTGGGGCTGCCCGGGGGAGCTTGTTGATGCTATTGAAGCACTATACATGGGGACCTCGATTAGGATTAGACTTTGTGCGGATGGAACGCTATCTCACAGGATCTATACCTATCGGGGTCTGAAGCAGGGTTGCGCTCTTGCACCCTTGCTATTCTGTTTATATATTGCAGATCTGGCCTTATCTCAAATTGTGATTCGAGCCTTTCCACCCAAAATCAATGGGGTGGAGGTCCCTTGGATCCTTTTCGCTGACTATCTCGTCTTTTTAGACTTAACACAAATAGGACTGCAGCGTCGACTAGAAGCCTTTGAGCACTATTTGAGTGATAATGGCATGAGCATCAATAATAGAAAGTCTAAAATTCTCCCCATGAAGCAGGCCGGAAAAACAAAGAAGGAGAAATTTACCTGAAGGGTGAAGGGCATACCTCTAGAGATTGTAGATACGATGGTCTATTTGGGGGTTACGATCAATAGGAAGAGCAATGAAGCCGCCCAATTGGACTTTTTGCGGACTAGACCTGTCCCCTTGATCAACCAGTGGAAAGTCTTGCACTATAGGTTTGGCACATTTACGATGGTCCCTATCCTATCCTTCTACAAGCAGAAGGTAGCCCAAATCTTAACATATGGAGCGGAGGCATCCCTCCGCTTACCCTGGCAGTGGTCGGAGAGGTTTGAAGGCCAATTTTTGTGAGCTATCCTGAAACTCCCAAATAGCCTATTGTTATGTAATATTAGACTGGAACTTATGCTGCAATCACTGGAATCATTGGTGGCCTGGAAGTCCATCTGTCTATGATGATGCAGGACTGGATCTCTACAATCGATCACTGTGCAACTTTAAAATTGGGGTTTTCTATAACTTTGGAGCAGAGGAGGATGAACATATTCCCAAAATGTCTCTTAAAGTTTCCATCAGCTATATATAGAGATCTTCTTCTTAGATGTAGGTTCAATATTCTAAACACTAGGGAGGTCATGTTTAGGAGGAAGACTGTGGGGGTTCAAAATTGTACTTTTCACTACTGTATGGACAGTTTAATGGTTGAAACTACGAAGCATCTGATAACAATCTGTGAAGGGCTATCCAAAACCAGAAAATGTTTGTGGGTGAGTTTAAATCTATGGAGCTAGTCTCTCCAAGTGGGATTGGTGGAGTTTAAATCTATGGAGCTACTCTCTCCAAGTGGGATTGGTGGTGTTGGCTAATAATTGGAGATCAAACTAAGCTAGTGTTGGCTGCTATGAAAATGCTAGAAGCTATATTACCCAAGCAGTCAGACGGAATGCGTGTTTAAACATGGTTTGGGAATGCCTGTGAGTAGGGAGATGGATAGGTCCAATGGCCCACCCGTGCCTCTATGTCCTCTAATGTTGATCTGAAGCGATCGAAAGCTGTGGAGGTTGGTTTTGCTTTAGATTAATGTTAAAGGTTTCGTATTCACAATGATTTGGATAGAGAGTAAATGGAGGTAAAGAAAGTCTTATGTTTACATTTTTTTAATACTGTTTTCTTGATTTGTTTCTTTTGCTCTCATCCAATTATCTTTGTTTCGTACGTTATGTAACCAATTTAACATTTTAATAAAAAAAAAAATAATGGTTGCCCTACTTGTTTAGTTGCCCAAATACCTCCTTAAATGAGCAAAAATGTGCATACCCATGTACATACTGTCATGCGCGGAAGGAAGGTTACCCTCAGGCACACCGCTTTACATAACACTCACACCCCCGGGGACTCCCTGACACATAACACAGCTAGAATCTCCAAGCCACAGTCAGCCCCTCATAAGGTTATGCTACCTGTGGTGCGAGGGAAGCGTCATTAGCTCCAAGGCTCTGTCAGAGGGCGACTTTGTTCCCTTGTTTCCAGTGGCAACTGCCATGGAGATTGCGAGCGGGCTGGAGCAGCCGACCGCAACCACTTCCTGGTTCCGGGCCGACTTCCCGGTCACGTGCCTTGAGCTCCGCTCACGTGATCGGGAGTCGGCAGACATAAAAACCGCGCAATTTGAATCATTTGCCGCTTCACAGCTGTTTTCACGACACTGTTCGACGTTCTCAATTCACGTCTTGGATTCATTGGAAATAGACATCAAGTTTACGGATAACAGACTGGTATTCTTGCTGCTTGGATTTGTGGTTTTGGTTTCTGCTCGGATTCACAGACTTTTGGATTTTTGGCTAACTGTTAACGGATTGTTTCGGATTACCCTTCTCTGCTTTGTCACTTACTCATCTGTCTTTGAGGTTCCTTGAACTGCTACGGTGCCTACAAGAAATCCACAAGTACCACAGATCCACAAATACTTCCAGGATCATCAGGTGTGTAGCCAGCGCTGAGTTTCTGGCGCCTGGCTTTATGGATTGCTGACGCTTCCTTGCACCACAGCCTCAGAGTTCCTAGCGCCTTTCCATTAAACTTAGGCAAGCCCCTTTTCAATACAGTTACATTGTTTACAGTACTGTGCTTGTTTGTGCTAATACCTGAATTCTTTCCAACAGCTCTGGGGTCCTCGGCGGCATCTGATCCTGCGAAACAACAACCACCTGTGGTCTCAAGGCTCGCACAGAGAGTAGTTTTCTCTCTCCCTGTGTGGAACTTGGGGACAGAGGCCCATATATTCTTCACGACGCGTCAAGTCAAGACACACTGTGAAGCCTTGTGTCATGTTGAATATGGAGGCTACAGCCGACAACCCCGTGGCTGCGTTGGTACAGGCAATCACAGTGTTGAGGGCAGATATGACAGCTGCCAATACCGCTATACATCAGCGGTTAGACCTCATCCAAAGTGCTCAAAATTCCTTGCCCGCTGATGCAGAGTTCAGTGATGCTGCTGCCCAACCCCCAGTAGCACCACCTGTTGTCCCCACGGCAGCACCTCAGGTTCCCGTACTCGTGCCCACGCCCTTTCCCTTGGCCGCTCCAGAAAGATTCCATGGAGATCCCAGAAGGTTTCGTACATTCCTAAATCAATGCAAATTGCATTTCCTCTGCAGACCCCAGGCCTTCCCCGATTCCACCACCAAGGCAGCGTTTACCCTATCCCATCTAGCTGGTACAGCTGCCGCTTGGGCTAACCCGTTATTGGAAAATAACAGTCCCGTTCTTTATGATTTCGATCTACTAGTCACAGAAATGTCTCATGTATTTGACACACGTCATAAGGCCCTGTCGAGTTATTGGAATTATCTGAAGGAAAGGGTTCACTCATAGAATACATTGCCCAATTCAATCAATTGGCCGCTGAGACTTCTTGGCCCAAAACAAAAAAGGCAGTGGTGTTTTATAGAGGACTCAGTAATTCCATGAAGGATGCTATGGCCGTTGTCCCTTCTCTGCCCACACAACACACTGAATTAGTAGACCTCACCTTACAGATAGACGCACGGCATTCTGAACGTAAATCCGAAGCAGGGTTTCCTAATACAGTTCAGACCTCCCCTTCCACAGATACAGCTGGTGAACCCATGCAAATAGGATGGATCCGCAGCACGATTTCGCAAACCGAGCGAGAACGCCGTAGAACTGACAACGCCTGCTATTATTGTGGCCTAAACGGCCATTTTGTAAAGACCTGTCCTCGGCGCCCCAAGACAAAAAATCTGGTTTTTCGGACTGCTCGACCCTAGATCCGAGATCCGGATTGAGCAGTTCATCTACTCCCTCGGAAATGATACCCGCTTTTGGAAGGGTTAGGCCTGTGGTGGTACAGGCTACTTTAAAACCCACACCAGATGCTGTTCATACAGTGTCCATTGTTATTGATTCAGGTGCCACAGGCAATTATGCCGATATAATGTTGGCCAAATCATTGAATCTACCCCTGGTTACCAAACAACACCCAGAACCCGTACATGCAGTGGACGGCACGGCACTGATTTCCGGTCCGATCAGACAACAAACTGCCCCAATCACCATGAATATACAGAACACCCATCAGGATGTGATTTCCTTTGATTTAATTTCGATACCACAGTTTGGTTTGATATTGGGTATCCCGTGGTTGAAACAACATAATCCGCTGATTGACTGGAAGTCTGGGCATGTTCATTTTGAGTCAGAAATATGTCAACATTATTGCCTCACCGCACCCGAAGGCATTGAATCATCCCCAAGTGCTTTGGGAGCCATCGCGCAGCTCACGCTGAACGATGACATCCCTTCTCCATCAGAGCCACACCTGGTGGGGGCTTTTGCAACCGGTATTCCTGCAGAATACCAAGATTTTCAGGAGGTTTTCGATAAGGGCTCTTCTGAAATTCTTCCTCCACATCGCCCTTATGATTGTTCCATTGACATAATTCCTGACTCCATTATTTCTTCGGGATGCATTTACTCACTGTCTCCCTCGGAGGAACAGGCTCTCAAGGAATACATCCAAAAGGCCCTAAAAATTGGTCACATACGCCCTTCTACCTCCCCGCAGCCAGCCCTATTTTTTTTGTTCCCAAGAAGGAGGGCGACTTACAACCCTGTGTGGACTACCGCCGCTTGAATTCCATTACCGTAAAAAATCGCTATCCAATCCCTTTGATCACCCCGTTGTTGGATAGACTAAGTCACGCCACTGTCTTTACCAAACTCGATCTCCGTGGAGCTTATAACCTGCTTAGGATTCGCCCAGGAGACGAGTGGAAAACTGCCTTCTGTACTCGTTATGGGCTGTTTGAATACGTGGTTATGCCCTTTGGGCTTTGTAATGCCCCAGCCACGTTTCAACGTTTCATGAACGAGGTATTCCATGACTTGCTGGACGTATGTGTAGCGGTATATCTCGATGATATCCTCATTTTCGCACAAGACTTAAAAGAACATGTGATACACGTCCGCGAGGTTTTGTCTCGTCTTCGTCAAAACTCACTCTTCGCTAAGCCTGAGAAGTGTCAGTTTCATACTGACAGTGTGGAATTCCTGGGATTCCATATTACGCCCAGAGGTCTATTCATGAATCATTCCAAGGTCCGTGCTGTGTTGGATTGGCCGAAGCCCAGTAACCTCAAGGCATTACAATCATTTCTGGGCTTCTCAAATTACTACAGGCGTTTTATTCAGGATTTTTCCTCCAATGTAACACCCCTTACTGCATTAACCAGCCCAAAAATGCCTTTTGTGTGGCTAGATGAACACCAGACAGCTTTTGATGCATTAAAGACAGCATTTACCACTGCCCCCGTTCTAAAACATCCCGACCCAGAACTCCCTTTCATAGTGGAAGCAGACGCATCCTCATTTGCTCTTGGCGCAGTGTTATCCCAGCATTGTCCCTTTTCAGGTCAGCTACATCCGGTGGCATTTCATTCCCGAAAGTTTTCCCCTACCGAAAGCCATTACACTGTTACGGAAAAAGAATTATTGGCCATCAAGGATGCCTTTCAAGTCTGGCGACATCATCTGTTAGGGGCAAAACATCCAATCACGGTATTCACAGATCACCGTAATATCCAAGATTTGGCCTCGCTCAAGTGTATCAATAGCCGGCAGGTGCAGTGGCATTTATTCTTTGCGGCCTTCGACTTCCAGATCAAACATTGATCGGGCTTGTCCCATGGAAAGGCAGGAGCATAGTCTCGTTCCCCTGGCGGGGTCTCCTTACCCGTTTACCCTGAAACCCTATTAGACCAACATGTCATTTGTCTCTGTACACCTCCTTTAACACTACTGAAATCGATTCGTACATGGGTTTTGCTACATCAAGAACAAGTCTCCGAGTGGGATCCGGTGTTTCATGATGGGTTACCTTTTATCCAGAATAAATTATGGTTACCAACAGCAGACACCCGCAACCTCGCTCTGGAATGGTCCCATGCCAGAGCCATTAATGGACATCCTGGACAAAAGAGGACGTTGGACCTCCTCAAACGCTGGTGTTGGTGGCCCTCCATGAAACGTGATGTTGAAGGCTATGTGAACATGTGTGCAATATGTGGCCAGTGTAAACATCTCCGGGGGCGCCCAGTGGGTCTCTTACATCCCTTACCTGTACCTCATAGACCCTGGCACCCGGTTTCGATGGATTTTGTGACAGACTTGCCTCGAACCAAGGGCTTCGACACAGTTTGGGTGGTGGTGGATTCCTTCTCTAAGGTCGCTCGGTTTATTCCATGTTCTGGCATTTCATCCGCCCCAGTCTTGGCCAAACTTTTCTTTAAATCTGTCTTCTGTCTTTTTGGGCTACCCACGGTTATCATCTCGGACAAGGGGCCACAATTCAAATCTCGGTTCTGGTGGGCCCGCACAGGTCTCCTGGGAATTGATTCCCGTTTCTCACCCACCTATCATCCGGAAACGGATGGCCAGACTGAGAGGGTGAACCAGGCCATGGAAAAGTATTTACATTGTCTCATTTTACAGCACCAACAATCATGGCTAAGTGTCTTGCACCTTGCTGAATTTGCATACAATAACTCTTTGCACGCTTCTACTGGCTCTTCTCCCTTTTATGTTCTGTATGGTCAGCACCCCCGTACCTTGCCTATTCCTGATTTCACGCTTTCTGTTAATCCTGCTGCAGTTGCATGTGCCTGTGACCTGTCGGCTGACCATGCCCAGACGCTCACTCATCTTCGCGAGGCTCAGGCGTCGGCAAAGTCTGCGGCTGATAGACGGAGGGCTGTGGCACCTTCCTATGTTGTGGGGGACAGGGTTTGGCTTTCTTCACATCACCTCCGACTACCAGGCTGTCACAAATTGCTTCCCCATTTTGTAGGACCCTATAGGATTTCTGCAGTGATGAACCGGTCGCTTATTGCCTCTCTGTTCCCGCTTCTTGGCGCATCCATCCTGTGTTTCATACTTCCCTATTGAAACCATGTCCCGCTCCTACCCGTCTCCGGTCTGCCCCTGATCCTGTTTCTGTGGGTGGTTCTGAGGAGTATGAGGTGTCAAACATCTTGGGGTCCCGTGTGGTTAGGGGTGGTCTCCAGTATCTTGTGGACTGGGCGGGTTTTGGCCCAGAGGAACGGTGTTGGGTTCCTGCGGCAGATGTCCATGCCTCGCGGCTGGTTTCTCGTTTTCACCTGGACCATCCCGCATGCCCACGTGGTCATGGGCCATTGGGGGGGCTCTGTCATGCGCGGAAGGAAGGTTACCCTCAGGCACACCGCTTTACATAACACTCATACCCCCAGGGACTCCCGACACATAACACAGCTAGAATCTCCAAGTCACAGTCAGCCCTTCATAAGGATCACGCTACCTGTGGTGCGAGGGAAGCGTCATCAGCTCCAAGGCTCTGTCAGAGGGCGACTTTGTTTGTTCCCTCGTTTCCAGTGGCAACTGCCATGGAGATTGCGAGCAGGCTGGAGCAGCCGACCGCAACCACTTCCTGGTTCCGGGCCGACTTCCCGGTCACGTGTCCTGAGCTCCGCTCACGTGATCGGGAGTCGGCAGACATAAAAACCGCGCAATTTGAATCATTCGCCGCTTCACAGCTGTTTTCATGACACTGTACGGCGTTCTTGATTCACGTCTTGGATTCATTGGAAATAAACCTCAAGCTTACGGATAACGGACTGGTATTCTTGCTGCTTGGATTTGTGGTTTTGGTTTCTGCTCAGATTCACAGACTTGGATTTTTGGCTAACAGTTAACGGATTGTTTCGGATTACCCTTCTCTGCTTTGTCACTTACTCATCTGTCTTCGAGGTTCCTTGAACTGCTACGGTGCCTACAAGTAATCCACAAGTACCACAGTGCCACGAATACTTCCAGGATCATCAGGTGTGTAACCAGCGCTGAGTTTCTGGCGCCTGCCTTTATCAATTGCTGACGCTTCCTTGCACCACAGCCTCAGATTTCCTAGCGCCTTTCCATTAAACTTAGGTAAGGCCCTTTTCAATACAGTTACATTGTTTACAGTACTGTGCTTGTTTGTGCTAATACCTGAATTCATTCCAACAGCTCTGGGGTTCTCGGCGGCGTCTGATCCTGCGAAACAACAACCACCTGTGGCCTCAAGGCTCGCACAGAGAGTAGTTTTCTCTCTCCCTGTGTGGAACTTGGGGACAGAGGCCCATATATTCTTCACGATGCGTCAAGTCAAGACACATACATTGCAACATTTTGCCATGGCTGGGAGGGAGATTTTGTAACCAAAATCGGGAGAATTGAATGTTCCCATTGTAATGAATTGGGGTTCACAAAATTTTAGGAGGGAGAAAGTAAAATATAGAACATATTTAGGGCAAACAATCATTTAGCTTGCCCCCAAATCAGGGGGGTTGGCATGTATGCATACATAAAACATGCAACTAACTGCATGAATTAGGTACAGGTGGAAAGAATCACCAGAGTAGCCCGAGATGCTCGTGTTCCAATGCAACTAGTGCAGTTTCAGTTATTTTTCACAGTGTTTTATTTGCAACATCGAAATTCTGCTCCGGATGAAAAGAGTCATTTCCGCCATACCACAAAGTGCAACACGTTGCCAGTTTCCAAAATCAGAGAAGTCAACTCCTGTATGGGGGTGAAACACCAAATGAACACCTATCTCTTCAAAGGTTCTACCCCCACTTCTGGAGGTTTGTGTTCTACGTTGAAATTAGATTGATGGGCTGAGCCTGGATCTCAGCATGTGTCCTATTCCAGTTTTTATGTTTGTAAACTACCACCACAAAAAATCCTCACCAATTTGCCATTCATTTCAAGCGACTCACAGATCCTCGCCTCAATGGTGGAGTGTATACACAATCAAAGGGCAGTAAAGCAGTGGCTTCTCTTTCCCTTGTAAAATGTCCCTCCCCTTTAAGTGAGATGAGCTCAAGCAAAGGTATGCAGTAACTCTGTGCCTTTGGAAATGTGGGAAACATTTTGCAATATCCACACCCTCAACAGTGCTCAATATAATAAGGAAAGACACAGCAAAAACAATGACTCAGAATATATAAGCAGAGGACTGATACATATCTACAGTGCATGCTGAGTCCTGGAAATGCATGCACAATGCTTGGTCTGCCTCCTATTGGGAGAGAATAGTGACGTGAGGGTGCTCTGCAGGTAGCTTCAATTTAATATACTGTTTATGGAGGACTGCCATCCAGTTTAATAATTCCTGCAGCCACAAAGCCTCCTCCATAGGCAGCCTTCTGGTAGACTTAAGAATTGCAGGGAGAAACCGCCTGCAAGTTTGCTGCATTACTCTGAAACCAAAGTCCCGGTGCAGCCCTGAAACCAGGTGAGCTGTGGCCTTTGGAAGTGGGAGTTATTAATGTTGGCCTTTGACTGTGTGCCTTGTCGGTGAAGAGTTTTGGGCTTGTATCAGACGGCAGGATAGACTAGACCTGAGGGATGGAAAGCAGGTATTCTGGCATCTATCTGCCCAAATGAACACCTTGCACTGCCACCAATGGGTCCTGTCCTGATCAGCAAAAACCAGTCTGACAACCAACTGAGGAAGGTGCAAGGGTGACTTTGGCCACAAATCACTGTAAGCCCTTTCTTTCGACCAAACATTCTTGCCTTCTGACAGTGTGTGTGTTTTTGTTTGTTAGAGAGAGAGAAAGAGAGAGAGAGAGAGAGAGAGAGAGAGAGAGAGAGAATGGGATGGTCAGTGGCAAAGAGCTAATCAAATGGAACCTGTCTGAAAGAGGCCAGTGGTAGAAGTGCATGGTTGCAGGTTGATTTGCCGTGTAACATCCTGTAACACATACTCCCCTTTTGCTAGCTTACTCCCTCGAGATCTCTTTCCAACCTACACTACACACACACCAATCCTCCACAGTTGGCAGCCACAGGCCTAGTCATTAGCACAAACCATAGCTAATCTCTCCTTTTCACCAAATCATACTCTCCCGCACCAGTGGCCAAACAGACCCAACCTGCTGTAGTCGGTCAGATATTAGGGTCTTCCCTATCGATAACAACCTCTGCGATTTCTCCATCAAACCTATGTAAAACAGATTGGCACACAGAAACTGTGTACTTGTGACCTGCATCCCTTTCTCCCACAGTCCCAGTAATGAGCCTCGTGTTTCTGACAGAACCACACACAGTGAAGCCTCCAAAAGTGGCACAAGGGCATAATACAAGACCATCTACGTTACATTACATTAATGGTACATTATTGTTAATGTTACATTAGGAATGTTATACTGTCAGTGTTTTACCCCAGCAGTGATTTATGGGTTGGAGAGTCTCACCATAAGCAATAGGGTATGGCTGTAAAGAATTTAAAAGCACCTATTAGCGAAAGATCCTACGTCTTCTAACTTGCGTACCAATGGAAAAAATATGTTTAGAGCTAGGGTCAATTTCAATAGAATCTACGATTGCCTTAAAAAGAGTAGTGTTGTTTTAAAGGCCATGTTGACGCAAAAGGAGCAGTTCCTCTGCTCGTTAGGAAACGAGATGAAAAACAGGGATAGGGTGGACTGTGTGAAGCAAATTAAACGAGTTCTTGAAGAAGTGGGCTGGCCACCAAATTGGAAAGAGAACTTTGAATGCCTTAAATTTAGCTTCACAAGTAAAAAATTGGAACTGAGACAGAGAAGCATGTTATGGCTGGATGCTCAGAACTGAGACCATGGTAGTTAGATTCCTGGGCTCCCAAGTCCACAGTCTTGACACTATTAAGGACCAAGACTTCTGGATACGTTGCTTAAAATCTTCATCCAGTTCGGTGCACATGGCACTTTTTAGAATTTGGCGCAAAGTATTACCAAAGTTAACTTGAGTAGGGCTCACTATGGGCTCAATTAAATGCTACTATACCCTGCGGTTTTAGAGAATTTATAAATGGTTGATAATGAATGAAAGTGATATTGCTGTTTTTTTATAACAGTGAATTGTATGATTTTATGGCTTGTGACCAATGCTTTTAGGATATTTGATCGCATAGTTTATTTTATATGTTATTGTTTATGATGTGAAAAGTTTTAATTAACTAAAACTCATTAATAAACAAATAAATACATTACAGTAATGTTTAAATGGGTTATATTATGGACAAGCACCACACATCTGCCAATGTCACTATGTGAATGTGATAAAGGGCCAGATTTAAAAATCATCGTTCAATGGTCTTGTAAATCAGGCCATTCTTGTTTAACCTGTGAATGTTCAACCGACTTAACTCACCACCATCAGCCATGAATTAAATAAAACGTACACATGGCCCCTAATGTTACTGCCCCAACCAGATTTAAGTGATAATCACTTGGTCCAACTAAAGCTCGACAGCATGGATGACAGCAGTGGACTGGCATTTATTTACTTATTTATTTATTTATCTGTATAGCATACCAAACCTGTAGGCCTCAGGGTGCTGTTACAGGCATTCATAGGTTACAGTAGGAACAATATATTGCAGGTTCAAGGGCGAAATACACAGTTCAGTTATAGAATAAATACATTCATATTTGCTGGTGCTATGCTCTGAGGGGATGTGCTGATAATTACTTGTCTAGTGAGAAAAGGCAGGTTTTGAGGTTTATTTGAAAGGGCCAGTAGGAGGAGTCAGCATTAAGATGGGCAGGTAGGGCATTCCAGTGTTTAGATGCAACTAGAGGAAAGCTGCGTCCTTACAATTTTGGAAGTTTGAATTTGGGTGTTAGGAGCATGTTGGATTAAGAGGTTCTGGTTGGTCTATTCGTTTGGGTGTTCTTGAATTTCTTGGTGAGGTATTTGGTGACAGTATTGGCTACGCATTTATGTGTGATGGTGAGACTTCTGAAGTTGATTCTCTGGCGGATAGGGAGTCAGTGGCCGTTCCTTCTGGTGTTAAAGATGTGGTTTTTTTTCGGGATATTCAATGCTGCTCTAAGAGTGTTATTTTGGATAACTTGAAGTTTCTTTAAGTTACTGGAGAAGGATCCTGTAAAGAGGGCATTGCAATAGGTCAAGTCTTGATAGGATGAGGGCTCTGACTGCGGTAAGTCAGCTATCAGTGGACAGTAATCGTCTGCTGGCATTAATTAATTTTGTGGTGTAGGCTGAGGAAGAGGCTATTTCGTTGACCTGCTTAGCTCGTGTGAGGTAGGCTTCCAGATAAACTCCCAAGGTTTTTAATGCTTTGGAGATTGGGATGGAGTTTCCATCTATCGCGAGGGAGGCATACAATTTGTCAAGTTTGTTTAGTCAGTTGTAGGACCCAATGAGCAGGAGCTCTGTCTTATCGTCATTAAGGAACAGAGAGTGCATGGCCATCCAAGCCTGGAGTCGGTATCATAGTTGACAGTGATGGGCATGTGGATTTGGGTATCGTCTGCAAAATGTGTGTAGGAGATACCCAAGGAGTCAAGGCATTTGAAAAGAGGCTTAGTGAAAATATTGTAAAGCGTGGGAGGGATGCAGGAACCTTGGGGGACACCTATGGTGACTAGAGCCAGGTCTGCTGAAGCTGATGGTGAGAAGACTCTTATGGTTCTGTTGAATAGAAATGATTTGATCCAGGTTATCGCCTGGGGAGAGAAGTGTGCTGCTGAGGCCAAGTGATGGTACAGTGTTTTGTGGTCCACCAGTTCGAAGGTGGCAGAGAGGTCAAGAAGGAGGACAAGGGAACATTTTCTGTTGTCAATGCAGTTGCCCATTTGTATCTTTAAATCAAGGAGGCCTGATTCCATTCCATGGCCTGGACGGAAGCCAGATTGATGCAGGCTAAGGAGGTTGGTGGTGTCTAAATGTTTTGGATCTGCACGTAGGCTACTCTATCTAGAATTTTCAAGATAAAGGGGGACAGTGATGATAGGTTGATAGATTGTTGGGATGCTAGGGGCAAGAGTTGTTTTTTTAGAAGGGGGAGGTCCAATGCCTCTTTGAGGTTAGTAGGGACTGTGCTGGTGGCGAAAGAAGAGTTTACAATGGTTGTGATAAAGGTGGCTAACTCGGCGACGGAGTCTTTGATGATCAAGGCTGGTCATATGTCCCCTTAGCATCTGGTTGGTTTGAGACAGCTAATGATTTTCTTCATTTCCAAAAAATAGACCTGAGCGAAGTCAAATGGTTGGATAACACAGTTTAGAGGTGCTTGTGTAGGGGGTAGTGGCAGGTCCGTTTGCATACGTTTATCTTTTTTAGATTGGATTTTGATTTGGAGTGATGCTAATTTGTCCAGGAGCACAGTTTGGACGCTAGTGCAACAAGTATGGTCCTTAAGACAGTTGTCGGAGGGGCAATTGGTGTTTCTAGTTCATGCAGTATGGCAAAAAAGCTCTCTAGAGCTTAATTTAGCGTTATCAATTATATCATTGTAGTGGTCTTTTTTTGCTTTGCAAATGGCTAGTTTTTATGATTTGGATAGGGAGGTGAATAAGACTTTGTTGGAGTTTGATGGATCATTTCCTGAATGCATTTCGACTTGTTGTGGGCCTGCTATATAAGTCGTACATGTGGGACAACAGTTAAACTGTATTAAACGCACACGTTTACATTACTGTGTGTGTGTTAAAAAGGTGCAGCTTCTTTATCTAGCAACTAGGTAAAGAGAAGCTGATCTATTTCTAAACACACAGGCACACTGATTTAAATGAGTGCATTTATTGCTGCCTGCAGGCTGCAGCCTACAACTGTGCCTGAGCTGCAGTGTCATGCTCTCTCTCTCTTCACTCTAACAGTATTGTGGTTGCAGGCCCAACTTGTTATATTTTAAAGACGAAACAAGCAGCAACAGCACACCTCTGCTCTCTGCTCTGCCTGCTACCGTGGCTCCACAAACAGCATAGATATTGTGGCATGTTGATGTTAATTTCCTATTCACACCACACCGTGACATTGGTTAGATTTCCTAGGTCTGGCTGCTGTTGCTCGAGGAGGTGAGTGAGGTCGTGCAAGATATCCCGACTTGGAAGAGACATTGAGTTGTGCATGCAGCCGGCATGCCCCCAGTCACATTAAATACAAAAGTAAGTAAAGTTAAGTCAAGAAAGGGAAGAGGCAAAACATTGACCCCCCCCCCCCGGAGGGTCTCCAACAAAGCCTACAATATGCATACAGTTATTTTATCAACCATGGTTTGGCATTCAATCCTTCAAAGACCAAAATAGTGGTTTTCGGAAGGGGCACTCCTAAAGAAATCTGGCAAATAAATAACATTAAAATTGAAATATGTGATACATATAAATATCTTGGCTTCTTGTTCAGCAAAAAAGGGTGTTTTCTCCTGCATATTAAACCGGTGAAAGAAAAAAGCACTTGCTAGCTTTTATGGTCTTGTAAGGTTTTATTATCGTTTTACGGGCAAAAGTCTGGACAAGTGGCTTGAGGTAATGAAGATGAAAGTGTACAAATCAGTCTTGTATGACAGTGAGATCTGGGGAGCAAATGATTGTACATTTCATGATACTACTCAAAATCAATTCCAACGCATAACTCTGGGTCTACCCCCATGTACTCCAGGCAATGTTTTAAGATTAGGATTGGAAGTGCAAAGTATAGCATTTTTGGTACACTTGAAAATTGGATAAGCACAATATAAAAAGGGCAGTAGCTGAGATAGAAGAATCTGCAGTATATAATAAAGCTTTATGGATAAAGCAAGGCTCTGTAATGATGAAGAGTTAGGGTCTTGGTCAAGTATCACAAATATTTATAAACCTGAGATAAAATCTGTCCTAAAGGCAAGGGTGGTTCAGATGGAGCAGCGAGCCACAGCGAGCAAAGTGGCTAAACTTACCTCACTGAAATTCTCTTTGAACTTTCGTTATGCCCAGGATGGAACGTTGACATAGCCACGCTGAGATCGCCTGAATACAATATTGTTAAAGATCAGGCTGAATGTACTCCCTTTGCTGGCAGCTATGAAGTGGTTTGGGGTTTCCAAGCATTGTACCTGTGGAAGTGGCTTTGCAGATGATCTACTCCATTTTATGCTGACCTGTCTAAAATATAATGATGTAAGAAGACACTGGCTCAAACCGCACTTTAAAACCAAAACTGTTAGGACCTGTCGAGAAGCCATGGTTCTTTTGATGAATTTTACTGATCTTAATTTTATTAATGATGTCTGCAAATGTGTTAAAACAGCTCTAACTAGGGATACTAGATTTTAAAATTAATGTTTTATCGAATGTATCAGTTTTTGTATAATGGATGCATAGGTATGATATCCAAATAAACGAATGGGAATATTCTGTATGTATTAACTAGGGAAAATGTTCATTTAAGATGATAAAACAGATTTTTAAAAGTTATTGAATCGTATAGATCTACATTGCATGTAATTTATTTTTAATAACGGGCACCAAAATAAAGTATTTGTCTTTCTCGGAGACCAGTATAATAGTGGAGGGGGTCAGCTCAGCCACCCAGGAAACGCTTACAGTAAATCCATGAATGGATCTCTACAATTAGTGCCTGCAGCCTTTAAAATTCATGGTCCATAGTTCACACATCCCTGGGTAACAGGCAACCTCACATCACACTATGCAAGAAAATTGCCATGAGCGGGAGGCCTGTCACATTGATTTGAATTTAGAGTTTTGGCAGCTCACAAGTGCGCTGATACCAGAGGCTAATCACAGCCCACACATTCATTAGAATTATTTGGTCTCAGCTTTGCTGTTTATTCAGACGTTGACCTATGCATTCACACCATCTAGCAAATCCATCAACTGAAGGGTTTATTGAACTAGAAACTGAACAGTTTGACAGGCTTGGATTTTGAACACATTTGTGTAATACTAACCATTCCCGGCAAAACATACACAGTTGTAGCATATCTTATAGGTTAATATCTGTTGGTAATTCATAGGGTCACTTCTGTCCCCCTTCTTAAATATCGGAATTACCACTGATCGCTTTCAGGAAGGGGGCATAAGTCCCTGTGACTTTTTCATAGTCATTGAAAAGGCTAAACGTATAGGGAACGGTCTTCTTTTGAATTTCAAAAGGCATATTTGTATCAGCTGGAATGAGAGGTATGCGCGGTATAAGAACAGTTTCTAAGTTCCATGATTCCGTGGGACTCTATGATGCGCCTTTGTAGATGCATTATTGTCAACCTTGTTCCATTGCAGAGTCCTCGTGATGGCATACGATTCTGTAGTAGCATAATTACAGCACATACTTTCAGTTTTAGCTCGTGAGGAGTCATTCATCGTACAGTGTTTCACTGTTTAGAGACTGAAACGTTGAGCCGGTAGTTAGCTGTTCATTGACACTGGAACCGCTGTGCCCTGTGTGAAGAGAAGTAGGGGTGGAAAGAAGTAACTTAACATTATTCCAAATGGTCGCTATAATCAGTCCAAACTTTATTCGCCTAAATGCCATCAAAGTCACAAAGATAAAAACAGACATGATAAAAAAGAGTTAATACATTGTAGTAGTAGACATCTTTATTTTGGCGATGACACACCGTAAAAGAACACAAGGCAATATAAAAAATTATACAATCTTTCAGCAAATACAAAACATCATAAATAGCATAGTAACATTAAGACAAGTAAAAACGTTTTGCAAAAAGCATAATTAATAAAGGTTACAATCAATTTATTTTCTACTATAAGGGTGGAACTGTTCAATATTTTCAAGCACAGGAAAACAGGATTTTCCATCAAGACAAAAAAATAATTGGATTTAACCAGGGGGAACTCTCCCTGCCATGGGCAGGGTAGAAACAGAAAAAGGGATTTTCATCCTTAACTGGGGCCAAACAACAGGGGCACCTGGCAAGCAGATTCTCCCCCCATTTGCAGGTGTGGCATGCAAGTAGCAAAATACCCGACCTCAATTTACAAATATAGTTTTCACTTTCAAGTTAAAGTGGAAATCCAGATACTGTTCAAATCACCAGGACATTATATTCGAGAGGTAAGTGACTGCCCACTTGCTTTTCTATCCCGAACCCATTTAGTGGGGTTTGACCATAGGTCTGCAAGGTCAATATTAAGAAGCATACTTCGTACATGTGAGGGCCAAGGGAGCAATCGGCCTCCCTGTAACGCTCACCTGGTATCCACAGGGACATCACTCAGCCTGTTCTGACCTCTTACAACCTCGAACCCTTCCCTGGAGTCTACTCGACTGGAGACTGGGCCTTGTCTGCTTGGAAAGTGTGCTCTCGGTCCTGCTTTCAGCACAGGGGCGCGTTGATTGATGCGGGCTCGTTGCTGCTTAGTTACTTCACTAGCAAGAGTCCGACAGGTAAGTATAATGAGTCTTTTGAACAGTTCTCTAAATTTGTTCCTTTCATTCCTTATATGATGGCCAGCGTCCGGGGATGGCGACGTGCTGCTGAGATGTGTAGCGCTGAAGGTGAGTGAGAGCGCGATGCGCTATCTGACCCTTTCGTATTTGTATTGAACTGAGTTCTTTTTCTGTGTCGTTTAGGTGCTGCGACGCTTTCAGCGTGGATGCTGGTTATGAAGAAGAAATGCGGTGAGTAAGCGCGGTATGCAGCGCCTCTAGATGTTTCCACGCTTACCTGGAGTGTCTTTTCCCTCTTGCAGATGGATGAGAAGTTCCGGAGACAGAGTTCCCCCAGAGCGGCTGGGATTCAGGTAATGGTTTGAAGCTCGTGCAGTCTTTAAAACTAAGCGAAGATTTGCTGAATGCTTACTAATGCCTTTATTCTGTTCTTTTCCCTTTTCCTTAGGAAGCGGCGTGCCGGGATGGGAATGACACCGCCGAAGATGCCCGCAGAACAGAAGAAGCGATGAATGATGGGCAGAAGCGCCGCAAGGTAAGGCTGTTCCTAACAGTGTTCTTGCAGGAGCTGAGCGCAGAAGAAAGATGCAGGCCTACTGGAGACCGATCCGAACATAGTGAGTGTCACGCTACAGGTGCAAAAAACACAAAGCATGTTCCTCAGCCTGGGCGTGGCTTAAATAGTCTCTGGGTATCCCAGGTGTCTCTGGGCTGAACCACACCCAAAAGACTAGACTGCACATGCAGTTCTGGGAACCGAAATATGTGGGGGCATCCATCTTGTCCCCATCAATGCACTACAAGTCCAATCCCCAATGTTATCCTATGGGAGTGAGTGAGTCTGATGCCACAAGTGCCAGGTCTGACTCCAAGTGGGTCTTTGAAAGGATGGAGAGGCCCTTGAGGGCCATGTAGGTGATTTTGGCCTGGCTCCAGCCTGACATCTTGGAGGGCTGGGGACATGAAGGGCAAGAATCATGACAGCACTCCCCCCCCAAGGCCCCTCTCAAGGTGGCTCTTCTGTCTGGTTCGTTTGGATGGTTTTGATGAAATCGTCTAAGCAAGCAAGGTGCATGGATGTACTCACAAGGCTCCCATGTCCTGTCTTGTGGACCATACCCCTTCCAGTCTACTAAGTAGTATAATTTGGATCTGATGTACTTTGAATCCAGGATGTCCTTGACTTCGAATTCTGGCTCCCCGGCTACTGGCTGCAGTGGCGTTGCTACTCCGGTCCCAGGTTGAACAGGTTTAAGGAGAGACACGTGGAACACAGGATGAATCTGCATGTTTGACGGCAAAGCTAGTCTGACCGCCACAGGATTTATCACAGAGGTGACGGTGAATGGACCCAGGTATCTTGGACGGAAAGTTTGGGTTCCTTTAATGGACACGTGTTTAGACACCAGCCAGACTTTGTCTCCACTGGGTAGTTGGGGGTCTTTGCTCGGTGATGATCAGCAAACTTCTTTTGGTGATTCTTAGCTTGAAGTAGGTGTTCAGCTGCCCTTTTAAAGGTTTGAGAAATGGTCATGTGCAAGGTTTTGACTGCTGGCTTTTCCAGGGTTGTAGGAACGTCCAACTCAGAAGTACATGGGTACCTGCCATACATGGTATAAAAGGGTGTCTGCCCAGTGCTGGTGTGTGGGGAATTATTATAAGCATATTCAGCTATCCATAATAGGTCGAACCAGCTTCCTTCAGCTTGGTGTAACATGCAACGCAGATACTGCTCGAGCGTCTGATTTGTCCTCTCAGTTTGACCATCCGTTTGGGGATGGTGATTGGTGGATAGCCGGATGTTGCTCTGGGCCACAGAGCAGCATTTTCTCCAGAAGTTAGATACGAATTGAGTACCTCGGTCTGAGACTAAAACTGAAGGAAACCCATGGAGCCATACGATGCCTTCAAGAAATACCTTTGCCAGAGTGGAAGCATTTGGGAGCCGCTTAAGAGGAATGAAATGTGCCATTTTTGAAAATAGGTCCACGACCACAAGAATAGTGTGAAACCCATGACTGGGTGGTAAGTCAGTAATAAAATCGAGGCACAACGTGTGCCAGGGTGCTGGTGGGATTTCGAATGGTTGTAATAGCCCAGTCGGTTTATGCATGGATGACTTGTTTTGAGCACACACTCCACAAGACAGAATGAATTGGATAATGTCTTTACGCCACGTGGGCCACCAATAATTTTGTTTTACCTTGGCTAGGGTTTTAGCGATTCCGGCGTGGCCCTCAATCAAGGAACCATGATAACCGGACATGACTTGTTCTCGTAATTCTTGGTTTGGTAAGAATAAACGATTCCTGAAGTAGGGCAACTGATCTTTTATCATGTAATGTTCTCCTTGTGCACTCCACGCTTGTAATTGCTCCCGACTCATCAGGTTTTGGAGTTCTTCATGTAATTCTTTCTGAGTTATGGTTGCTGTGATTCCTAGGAGCTTGTCACTCGGGATGATTGCTATTGGGTCAGGGGTCTGATACCCTTGCTCTTCCACCCCCATACGGGAAAGGGCATTGGCCTTCCTGTTTTTCACCCCTGGTCGAAATGTAATCAAGTAGTCATATTCAGCAAAAAAAAGAGCCCAACGTAGTTGTCATGAGGATTGGGCCTTTGCCGTTTTTAGGTACTGAAGGTTTCGGTGGTCAGTTATTACAGTGATTGTGAGTCTGGCGCCCAAGAGGTAGTGCCGCCATGCCTTAAAGGCTGACTTAATGGCCAGGAGTTCTTTGTATGTGATAGCATAATTGAGTTCAGGGGGTGTGAATTTACTTGACCAGAAGGCAACAGGGTGCAACTGGCCCATTTCGGGGTCCTTTTGTGGGAGGACGGCTCCCATAGCCATGCTTGAGGCATCCATTTCACCAGGTATGGGAGATCAGGGCGAGGGTGGCGTAAGATTGGGGCAGATGTGAATCTTGCTTTGAGTTCCTGGAAAGCTTCCTCAGCTTCTGTTGTCCACTGGAATCTTTTGTTGCTTTTCCTTAGCAATGACGTGATGGGATGCACGATTTGCAAAAATCCTGGGATGAACCAGCGGTAGAAGTTTGCAAAACACAGCATACTTTGAACCCCCTTGAATGAATTTGGGGATGGTAGGTTCAGGATAGTATCTACCTTGTGTACATCCATTCGGATTCCATTCGTGCTGAGAATAAAGCCCAGGAATTCCACCTCGGAGACGTGGAATGAGCACTTTTCGAGCTTGGCGTCGAGCTGGTGTTGACAGAGTTTCTCCAATACGGATCAGGCGTGTTTAACGTGTTCCTGCTTTGATGCAGAATATACTAGAATATTGTCGATGTACACTAGAGCACAAACATCAATCAATTCCCGTAGGACATCGTTCATGAAGTATTGAAATGCTGCAGGTGTGTTGCAAAGGCCAAAGGGCATTACTTGGTATTCGTACAAGCCGTATTTGGTGCGAAAAGTGGTTTTCCATTCGTCGCCCTGTTTTACCCGAACAAGGTGATATGCCCCCCCAGGTCTAGTTTTGTGTAGATTTGGGCATCTTTAACTTGATCAAGCAATTCAGGGATCAGTGGCAGGGGGAAGCGTTTTTTTATGGTTATCTGGTTCAGTGCGCCATAGTCGATGCACGTTCTCAAGTCCCCCTCCTTTTTCGGTATGAAGAATAGAGGACTGGCTGCTGGAGACTTCGAGGGACGGATGAACCCGTTGGCCAGGTATTGTTCAAGATAGGCCTTCAGGTGCTGGTTTTCTGGTTCCTTAAGTGCGTAAATTCGCCCACAAGGGATTTGTGCGCCAGGTATGAGGTTGATTTGGCAATCGTGTGGTCTATGCAGTGGCAGGGTATTAGTCTGTTCTTTCCGAAAGACATCTTGAAAGTCCTGGTATTCATTTGGTAGGGTGCCGATTGCCACAGTCGCAAGCGTGGAGGTTCTGGTGTCTATTGGTTGTTTCTCTTGGCGATAACATGTGTGGGCGCAAGTCTCGGGAAAGGCCAATTCTTTTGCTCGCCAATCGATTCGAGGATTGTGAGCTACCAACCATGGCATTCCCAAAATCAACCGGAACTGTGGTGCCTTAATGAGTCTTTTGAACAGTTCTCTAACTTCGTTCCTTTCCTTCCTTAGATGATGGCCATCGTCCGGGGATGGCGACGTGCTGCTGAGATGAGTAGCTCTGAAGATGAGTGAGAGTGTGATGCGCAATGCAAACCTTTCTTATTTGTATTGAACTGAGTTCTTTTTCTGTGTCTTTTAGGTGCCGCGACGTTTTCAGCGTGGATGCTGGTTATGAAGAAGAAATGCGGTGAGTAAGCACGGTATGCGGCGCCTCTAGATATTTCCATGCTAACCTGGAGTGTCTTTTCCCTCTTGCAGATGGATGAGAAGTTCCGGAGACAGAGTTCCCCCAGAGCGGCTGGGATTCAGGTAAGCGTTTGAAGCTCATACAGTCTTTAAACCTAAGCGAAGATTTGCTGAATGCTTACTAATGCCTTTTTTCTGTTCTTTTCCCTTTTCCTTAAGAAGCGGCGTGCCGGGATGGGAATGACACCGCCAAAGATGCCCCCATAACAGAAGAAGCGATGAATGATGGGCAGAAGCGCCGCAAGGTAAGGCTGTTCCTAAAGGTGTTCTTGTTCTTGCAGGAGCTGAGCGCAGAAGAAAGATGCAGGCCTACTGGAGACCGATCCAAACACGGTGAGTGTCACGCTGCAGGTGCAGAAAACACAAAGCATGTTTCTCAGCCTGGGCGTGGCTTGAATAGTCTCTGGGTATCCCAGGTGTCTCTGGGCTGAACCACAGCCAAAAGACTAGACTGCACATGCAGTTCTGGGAACCGAAATATGTGGGGGCATCCATCTTGTCCCCATCAATGCACTACAAGTCCAATCCCCAATGTTATCCTAAGGGAGTGAGTGAGTCTGGTGGCACAAGCGCCAAGTCTGACTCCAAGTGGGTCTTTGGAGGGATGGAGAGGCCCTTGAGGGCCATGTAGGTGATCGTGGCCTGGTGCTTCAGCCTGACATCTTGGAGGGCTGGGGAGATAAGGGGCAGGAATCATGACACTCCTGCCATGTAAAGCAACTCGGTCAACCCTCCCCTATGTGGTACAAGATCCTCAGAGTTCCAGATCCTCATCCAGTATAACACAGGCAAGAGCATTATTAGGTATTTGATCTAGGCTCGCCCTACTTCACACGCTACTTGCACAGAGGGAGCATTAATAGGAAAACCAACTAATCTTTTAAAGAATGTATTCACAACCACTTGGATAGGTTCGGAATCAGCAGCCCAGCCCCCTAACTCCACTCCATAGAAAATTACTGATACCACTTGAATCAAGTATACTTTTAGGGGTAATGAATTTATCTCCCCTCTCAATCGCGAAAACATACTACTAATAAGGCCATACTGACATGCTCCAGTCAAAGCATTCCCTGCCGACTGGGGCACCCATTTTAATTTATTTGAAAAAACCAGGCCCAAATAATTGTAAGAATCAACCATCTCCAGTAATTGGTCATTCAAATAAAACTTTGATACTAGACGAGCTTGATGCCCACAAGGGGTACAGACCATTGTCTTTGTTTTTGACTTGTAGATACGAAGGACTTTTATAACACATCATTTCCCAAAAGTGTCAAGCTGATGTTGTAACCCCAACCAGTGTTTTAGCCAAATACACAGCATCGTCAGCAAAGTGAAGTAGGCTCCATTTGTGGGAACCCAAAGCAGGAGCATCCTTGGCCACTTTGTGCAGATCTGAGGCAATGTCATTAATAAATAACAGAAATGAAATAAGAGCCAACACACATCCCCGTTTTACACCAATGTCAACTGGGACTAGGTTTGTTTTTTTCCCTTTTGGGGCCCCAACAAATACAAGCACTGTTTTGAGAGTATAATGACTTAATGGTGCATGCCAGCCATGGTGGGATTTGCATTCTCTCTAGGGACACCCACAAACAATCTCCAGGGACCAGTGTTGAAAGCCATTTCCAGGTCAACAAACCACAAACGCTAAATACATTGGGAGCGATTTCAAGGTTACATGTTTGCGTAGCAAGAGATCCAACCTCATGGCTTGATCAAGTGTAGATACTGCAGGGTAAAAACTCACCTGTACATGCGAGAGGATACCCAAATTAATTGCCCAGTCCTCTAATTGATGCAGGATGACCTTTGAATACATTTTGTATAAGGAATTAATCAGAGAAATGGGCTTAATATTTGATGGCAGCTTTGTATCTCTTTCTTAAACATCGGAATAATAACAGCTTCTCTCCAGCTATCAGGAGGAGTATATAAAATGTGGTTAAAAAAGGGACCCAGATGCCAGGTTCACCCATAAACAAATCTGCTAGAAGGGAATCAGGGCCCTCAGCTCTGCTACTTTTCGGTGCAAGCACTGCTCATTCCACTTCGTTAACTGTGAAAGCATCTGACATCAATGTCATATCTTGGAGATCCAGCCCTTGCTTTCCAACAGCTGTGCTCCCACTACCACCATTTAATGACAAAAGTCCAGGCGAGTACACTGAAGAAAAGTGCCTGAACCGTTTGGCTGGCTCGATGTTACAAGACTTTGACGCCTGCTCAGGCTTGATGTTAGATTTGACTAATGGCCCAAACGTTTATTTGTTGCCATCTGCTGCAGATTCCAGAGCCTGCCAGATTACTTTCACCATGTTCCCTCCTTTTCCGAAGCAGCAGAGCCTTATAGGCAGATCTACAACTAGCTACTTTTCCTGAGCTTTTGCCATCACTATGTTTTAATATGTTTAATAGAGTCGCCTTGGCCAATCTACACTCCCCAGCAAACCATTGGTACTGGTTAATGCTAGTGGTGGGGGACCATCTAGCCCTTCTCATCATCAAAGGAGCCAATTTAACCACCACTAAGTTATAAAAGTCGATATGAGAGAACAAGGTTTTAGGGTTAGAGAAAGCAGCAAACAATGGAAGCAGAGTCTTATGGATCAAGGAAAGCTAATTCCACGAGATCACATATGACCAGCTCGGCGTCCCTAAGGTAGTGGACTGTGCAGGAGATTCAGTCTGGCCACCCCTAGAACTCTTGCCTGAGCCAAACACATCAGGCAATAAGCGTAAGAGTAGGGGGCCATGATCACTCTTGGCACGTTCTACGACACTAAAGGCGTCTACAGCCCTCCAATACAGCATTGATATCCAAATGTGATCAATATGGCTATTCCTAGCTTGGGTACGAAATGTTGCATGAGCAGGGGCATCCTCAGGAAGCCTCCTATTACACACATGCATCCCATGAGAATACAATATAGCACAGACTTTATCGGCATCTTGAAAAACAGACGAAGGAGGCTCCACCACTCGTGCCGGACTGCCCCACAATTCATCATTCTCGACTAAATCAGACATGATTTGGCTTGGGGCCTTCAACTCACAGTTAATGTCACCCACCAGGAAGCAGCATAGTTCACCATGCCCTGTGAACAGAGTATCTAATCTTCTTAATGCACTCTCCAAGAATGCTATAGCTTGCTAGTTTTGCTTTAGGTATACATTTAAGATTGTTAAATTGAAATAACCCTCACTCCTCGCATTCACGCCAAGCATACCAGGTGAATTCAATTCTATTCGACTACACACAACTTTAAGGCTTTCATGAACCCAAATTATGAGTCCACCCTTAGGATGGCCCCCTTTGGATAGAACTGCTGATCTATAGAATGTCTGGTAGTTTAACTTATGAGCCTGGGCAGTAAGCCATGTTTCCTGGAAGCAAACAATTATCAACTTTTCTATGAGTGCATGCCAATCAGGATCGATAACTTACTGGCCAAACCATTCACATTCCAGGACAATAATGAACATGAGGGATGTAACTTGGGCCTGACACTCTCTGAACCCCCCCTTTTTCCACAAAAGTGTTGAGAAGGCGGGTCCGCCCTCAGCCTGCTGCCAGTGCCCAAAACCGAACCCCTAAACCTGACCTTGTGATCCATTAAAGTATCCCTTTGGGTCCTCTCAGGTACATAACGGGGGCATCCCATTCATGCATTTATGACCAATGCCTTTGGCTTCCCTTTGAAATAAAACAAGAAGCATTCAATGGAGGGGCTTTTAACACTGAGGTTAAAGATGCATTGGGGCAGTCCAGTAATGTGTTCTTGTGCCTATGATAATGGTTGCAACCCTCACAGCTTATCTCATTATTGACCACTATTAGAGAGGGTAGCCCTGGAATAGGAGTACGCCAGTAACCATGCAGATGACAGGTCTTAAATACAGCTTCTAGGCATACCATAATACCTTTGCTCGCCAAAGCCTACTCGCAAGTCAGAAAGCAGGATCTGACATGGCGGTTAATAAAAGTAAATCTGACATTACACCCCCCACAGAACATACAGTCCGAAATGATCGAGCATGTAATGTCATCAACCCCCAAAACCTCAGATAGTGCCTTGACCAAGGCACGCTTATACACACTCTTGATCCCATGTGTTCTACAGTTAAAGGTAAATATTCAGAATGCAGAGCACCCTGTTATGGATCAGGTACTGGCTGATTTGATGCCCCCAACGTCACGGGTGGCATAAGCAAAGACAGGTTCCGCCCAAAATCAGGTCTCACCATAGGGCCCGCTACAGGTTGTATACACCTGCATTTTGTTGATGCACACCTCTGATCCCGCCCAATGCACTTGCACCTCAAAGACTCTCTCGTAGCAAAATTGAGAGATGAAGATTTGCCAGCAGCATGGACTTGTACAGACAGAAGTTCTGGCATCACACCGAGGAAAATCAATAGACTGGTTATTAAGCTGTGCTTTCGCTACCAACTGTCATGATTCACTGTCTCCGCCCTTTCTCGACTTCATGGTCCATCAAGCACCGCAATGTTGTATCTGCTATTCTACTAACATGGCCGGCACCGTTGAGAAGCCCGCTGTCTAGTGTTTCTGCCAGACCTGCCATTTCCTAGAAAACAGACACGCCCCCGCGGCTCTGCGCCTCTCAACGCTACCTTTCCGAATATCTGGCAAGTGCGTACCTACATTTTCCCTCTACTCCTGTGCAATTCCCTTTCTAGTTAGCAGTGTTAGGCAGAATCCTATGCAGTGCCCTTTGGGACCACTGCACAGAGTTAAGACTACAAGTGGTAATACAAGTTCATCTTTGGTACAAGCCTGTACTACACAGAAAGAGTGGTAGCAGTGACTGAACAGCCAGACGTATCTCAAGAGCAAATGAGCAGTAGTAGAGATTACACAAAGGACTACAATTACTGTGACTCAAGCAAACACTGACTCAAGGTTTCTGGTAAAAACATATAAGTACATTTATTTTTAAACCATCTGTTCACAAAACACTTCACTTTTAGTAAAATAAAACCACACTTCAAATACACTACACGCAACCAATTCCCCTTGTGCAGAACAATTCAAGTTAAGTACCTTAGGATTTGACAGACCGGTGTTATGAAACAAAGACATTACCGGGAGCACATATGCGATCACTTTTTGACAGTAATGACAGTTCAGTCTTACTAAAGATAGGCGTACCCGCGGGAAGAAATGTAACCGTAGTCAAGCACACTTAGCACATGAATTAACACACGAGAGTTGAGGATAAAAATCATAGGCAATACTTTTGTCAAGGCAGAGAGAATCAGAGGGCACTTTCTAACACAAAGATAAAAGTCAATAGGCCTGCGTCAGTGTCAAGTGGAACAGGGTTCCTGTTGCTGAGGATCACACAGTTAGAACAGTTCGCGATTCAAGATTGCCAAGAATACTTAGATATTGTCAGAAGAGGAGGCAAAAGTTATAAGAGGGAAGGAAGAAAAGGACAAGGCTTTGGTGAGGAAGAAGGGTTCACTCCAATTCCTCCAAGTCAGACACAGTACCTTATTTGCTGAAGAATGCTGGTGCCACGGCAGTTGTTCCTGGTAGTTTCCAGCAGACTCACGGTTCCTGGAGCTTCAGTCGTGGAGACAAGAAGGAGGACATCTGGAGTTATCTGCACTACCCTGGGATGAGGCCAGCAGCAGCGACGGTGAATAAAAGGTGCGCTCCTTTAAAACAGGACAGATTCTTCAGATGGCTATCTGGACCACTACAGCAGTGTGCAGCTATTTCGACCACAAAGAGGATCCTCTGCCTGTGGAAGATGAGCTGGTTAACCCCACCAGGCTCAAGGGAAGAAGACTTCGGACTGGATCTTCTCTGGTCGTTGAAGGGTAGATAGCTGAGGACTGCAGCAGGGCTTCACAGGGACTCGGGGGTGCAGCTGCCGTCTTCTTCTCCACTTCTCTTTGGTTCCTTGCAGTTCCAGTGGCGACTCTGACTTCCAGCCCAAGAGTCCTGCCTTTTATGCGCAAATCCCACATTCACACAGCCTGGCTGTCAATCACTCAGCAGGGGGGTTGTCCAGCCCGGACAACCACCTCAGCCAATCATTACAAAGTGTGACTTGGGTCACCAAAGAGACCCTGTGAAGGGGGGACTACACCCCTCCCTCACATTCAGTCCACCTAGACACCCAGGCTCCAAAGGAGGGCTTCTTCATAGAAGGCCGCCAAAAGACTGTGAACAAAGAAGGCAAACCTGGTTTGCCACTTAAGTAAAACACAAGAAGGACTTTAACAAAAAGAAATGATGACTAAACCCGACCGGAGCCGAAATAAAAAGTATTTGGGCAAGCAGGTTTATGTTCGAGGCTAATACAATAGCCTGGAACAGTACCACGTTTATATAGTATAATCGCGGTAGAAAAATTAGGGTAGATACCACTGCCACCAGCCAAGTCTAAATGTGTTAAAAGAGCAAAACAAAGCTCAGAGAGGCATAGACAAAAAGGGGTAGGAATTAACCCTTTCCAATACTCCATTTAAGATGGGGTGTACTGGGTCTGCAGTTTTAAAGTGACTATATAAAGTTAATGGCAACTTTACATGTTTCTGGGGGAAAGTAGTCAGCCCCAGAAAAATTGAGTCAGTGGGAAGTCTAAAAGACAACCCTGTGTCACTGCACTGAAGGTGCTGCGTAACACACACAAAAAGTGGGGATCGTGGAGTGGTGTGCTCCAGAGCCCAAGATCACACAAACAGTAGAAATACACATGGCAAAACACATGTAAGAGTGACAAAAAGGCTGACACTCTTACCAGGTGGAAAAAATAAACCCCAGAAAACCAGAAAAGCTGCTCAGGGACTCACTAGGTGAGGGAAATTATCAATAAATGAGAATTCTTCCTAACAAGCGATTCCCTAAAAATCCATCCTGGTATCATTCGGTGCCGCTCCTTGTGCTTTCTGCCCGAGGAAATGTTCGTCCCTCTTCCCTCCCGGTCCTGCTCTATTCTGTACTCGCATTCCGCCTTCTGCACTGTGCGAGTACCTCGACTCCTTCCTGGTTACTAGACCCTTCCCGGACTTAAGACTATTACTCACCTGATCTTCCTGAATACTGAACGCTTACCATACCATCTCTTCGAGGCTCGTGTCCGCTCTACACACTGGAGACAGAGGATATCCGTCCATACCTGTACAAGCCCCGAATGACCAGAAAGAAAGAAAGACCTCCGAGAAAGAAGACTTCAAAGGACAAACAGGTGAGACAAGAGGTAGAGTGTGACACCAACAGTAAACCACGTCCCTCCTGGGTCCCCAGAAAGGCTATTGGACACACTATTTAGAATTCCAAGTCCCTATAGTAAGCAAAGCTTGGTCCACCATATGCTGTCTTACAGTAGCCAAGCCCCTGGCAGTAGACATTTGGAGGCACATGTTATTGGGGACATGGGGGTGGTGTAAGAGACTCGAGATAATAGTTATACACTTCTCAACACAGTCATTACCAAACCTCTTCACTTCACTTTGTTCCCACATTACATTTTCCAGCTCTTGTAGACGTTGTACAATATTTGCCATACATTGGAAGAAAGGGGAGAAAGAACCAGGACTAGGACTCTCCTGCAACAGGTTTATATCAGAGCCAGCCCCCCAACCTCTCAATTTCCCTTGTTGACTTTGGTGGTCCCCATGGCTCCAATGGCTCTGGTGGAAGGCTGGTGCGATGCTGCACATAATCCGAGGATCCATCAAGTTCAATAATAGGATCTACAAACTGGCTTCCAGGATTACCTACACATGAATCATTGGAGCACAGGTGCAATATACCTCCTGCATCCTCTCGAGCCCAATCACATTCAATAATAATTTCAAAATAATTTCATTAATTGCCGGGATTGACACAATCTATCACCTCAGAGACCTCCCCCATGATCTACCAAGGATCTATCCAATTGTCAGTCCATGGCAGACAAGTCTGGCACCTGACATTGGCAATTTTCCAAGTAAAGTTGATCCATCGAGCATTCAAGGACATCCAAAATTTAACAATACGAGTAACTGTCTTCTTTTGAATTTGAAAGGCATATTGGTATCAGATGGAATGAGAGGTTTGCGCGGTATAAGAACAGTATTTAAGCCCTAACCGCGATATAAATAAAACATCAATTCAATTCATTCCCACTGATTACACAAGACTGTATGATGTGTCTTTTTAGATGCATAATTGTCGACCTTCTTCCATTGCAGAGTCCCTGTGATGGCATAAGATTGCATAGTAGCATAATTACAGCTCCTACTTTCAGTTTTACCATGTAAGGAGGCATTGAACCTCCAGTGTTTCGCTCTTTAGAGAGTGAAACATTGAGACAGTAATTAACTGTTCATTGACACTGAAACCGCCGTGCCCTATGTGAATAGAAGCGGGGGTGGAAAGAAGTAAATTAAAATTATTCAAAATGGTTGCGATAGTCAAGCAAAACGTTATTTGGCTAAAATGCCATAAAAGTCAGCAGCCCCACTGTTACTTGACAAAAAAATAAGGAATTGATGTCTGTAGCACATTGTCGATTGGAAGCATGACAGTCAAAATTCATGTCTAGATGACAGCCCACACCACGATGGCTGTATTGTGCTGGACACGTGGACTCATTGTGTCTTCATTAAGTGGTGCAAACTTAGCTTTGTCCATTACAGAGTCACGTTTTGACTGAGTTAAGGTTGAGGTATTCAGTGAAGATTCGCTGACACCCTTGCTGACACAACGGCGCTGGCGGGATGCTCCTTAAACTAAAGCAATATTTCTTTTGTTAATTATATTGTTTAAATAAGCTAATTGTAAAATCTTCAGTTCACATTCACTTTTGGCAATCGGTTTTGTCTCTGCTGGCTTTCTTTTTTCCATTTGCAATGATATGATTTTACCGGCTCCAACAGAGGGCAGACATTTGAAATCTCACACTGAGCTGTTGGAATGGAGATTTCTGGGTTCTTTGGTATGACGAGTCAGAGAACAGATTGACATTGCTAGGTGCTCTTGTATAAGCCAACCTATGGGAAAAGTGTGAGTTAAAAGAAACTATTGGACGGATTTACACCAAACCACAAACGATTCACAGGCGCAAGGTGCTCCTGATTGTTTGGCCGAAAATCCATCTACTGGTTTGGTCTATAAGTGACAGCAAACAGTTCCCTATGAAAAATTGCTTGGAAGACACACGTTTTTTACCCCTCCACCCTTATAATTTTACTTTCCCTTGCCAGTATCTCATGAAACGTTTCATACAAATGTAGAGGCTGCTATGTATTTTAAAGTGGGTTCATGGAATTTAAAAGAAGTGGCATCTCGCTGGAGATGCATGCCCTTTGGCAGCAGTTCACAGTCCTTTAGCCAAAGCCTGCACCATGACCAGTGGCTACCTTTCCCACGACATGGTCTTAGTCCATACCCGGAACCCACTAGACGTGGCCACAATGGGCCTCATTCCGGGTTTGGAGCTAATCATGGAGTAATTAGCTCCATGGTTGCCTCCGAAACCGTCCCAAATCCGGCATGGTGAATGGAGTAATTACCGGTCCAGTCCAGGGTTGGAGGGACCGGTAATTCCCCATTCACCTTTTGCCCTTCCCCATTTCTGCCCCATAGGGCTCAATGGGAATGGGGAAGGAGGTAATTAGGGAACCGTAAATTACGGTACCGTAATTACCTACGAAGTACCTTTGAGGGTCCCGTACTTAACTCCTGCTAAAAGCAGGAGGTAAGGAAGGACCCGCAAAGGGACCTCGGAATACGGAGGTAAGGGATTACCGGCATCGGCACACTTACCGGTGCCGGTAATTCAATACCTCCAACCTCGGAATGAGCCCCAATGTCTCCTCATCAGCTGATAAATCAGTTGCCATTTTTCCATGATAACAGATCCATGGATCATAACATTTGGCCATGTACCAAGCCACCAAAAATGTCCATTGGACCTGCCGTGTGACCGAACCCAGTAGCCTTTTTGCATTTATCGGATGTCTGCTTGCCCTGGCCGTGCTCTGCGGCTACTTCACCCTGAGGGCCCCAGACACTGCTGGGCATTAAAAGTCACTATTTGCTATACATGTTGCCAAAAATGCACTTCAAATATAACTCAAATAGGTTACAGGAAAGAGAAATGAAAGGTGGTTTGTGATTGTGGCCCCTTTTTTGCCCACGGCAACCATTTTCATAATGATCCAGGTGTTGTAGCCAGTACCTTGCCCTGCTGTTTTGCTTCCGGTTATGTACAGCTCTTCTACACTTCCTGTTTGCTCCTGTTTTGAATTTGCCCCAACCTGCTCCTGCTTATGCTGTACTCTTAGCTCTATTTCCAGTTCTGAAGTCTTTTTTGTGTGGTGCTGCTTGCATTCCTTACATGTCCAGTATGCATAGTTGCCTTGTGTGCCTAGGATAGCTTCCAGTGATTATATACCATGTAGTTCTACTTCCCTTTCAGTCCGTGTAGTTCCTCTGCTTTTAAAATCTGTTCCTTTTCCAGGCTCCTCAGTTCTGTCCATGTTCTTGCGTCCATTGCTTTTCCGGAGTCCATTCATTTGTTAGAGATCGCTCTGCTATTGCATGCAACTCTCGAAACCCTGTGGATTTGTTTTCCAGTCTTTCTATTTCTTGCTTTCCAGCTCCAGCGTATTAGGTTCTGTTCAGTAATCACTCCATCCAGTTTCCCCTTTAGTCCATGTTGGTATTCTTTATGTTTATCTCCATCTGCTCGTTCAGAATCTCTGCCTTAGTGTGTCTGCGTGTGTGTGTGTGTGTGCGTACGTGTTAATTGATTCAACAAGTCCGCTCGACAGGTACTAATTAACACATATTAAGAATATTCCCGTCCAGCTCATACCTAAACCCGCCGCAAACGTATTTACAGGCCTTTCCTTGTCACCCGCGTCTGCACGCATTTTGCAAAGTCTTGCATAAGTTAAACAACCTCTCCTCCAAAATGGCGACATAGCTGCAGAGTGTCTTCTCTGCTCCTGTGGCATCTCTTACACGGGTCAACAAGGGGCATTAATGGAGCTGGCGGAATTACAGTGTGGTTTTTACTCTGAAGCTGTCTACTGTACTCCCCCTGATGCCTTTCTTCTTCACATGTAGGCCTAATGGAGCACCTTCGCATTTCTACTCAATGGCAGGCCTCATCTCCTTTGAAAAACAACAATACGTTGGTCTGCCTTTTCCAGGGATACCTGTGATTTACTTTCATCCTAAAATCATTATAATGTTCAGCACACGTTTCTGAATCTCAAGGAGCTGGCTTTCTATATGCAAGACATGTCTGATGTGTGGAGAAAACGAAATGGGAAAGTAACTATGTTCTAGTTACTATGGATGTAGCTTCTTTATATATCTTGATCAAACGTCAAGAAGGACAGACATCTGTTGAATATTAACTAAAGTATTATATAGATCGGTTATTTACATAACGTATAATGCATTAGCCTTATGAATGGGTGATTCTGCACTGAGATTCAGGCTATAATTTGGAATGTATCTAAATATCTATCACCCTGGAAATATCACAGCTGCACATTCGGTAGAGAGATTGATCTGTGGATCCCCTTTCTATGTTGATAACATTTTCCTAATGTGCACTCGTGGCATAGTCGCACCATCTCCTCGAATGCCAACACACTGGCCGCACAGCTAACAATCAACGGAAGCAGGGCATGGATTACATTTCTGCAACCTATAATATTTGTTCATGTAAACTGGTGACCCCATTACATTGAAAGGATGCCACAATCAGTTCTACCGGACATGATGATAGTGGCCAAGCTAAAAGCTAATGCCAACCATATCATGTCGTGAACTTCCATAGCACAAACAAAATGGCAGCGGCAAATGAGCTTGATAAGCATCAACTACAAGTTCTGAACAGGCTAAGTAACTGGGATTATTGTCATTAGACAATGAACTAAGTAGTCTGTAAAGGAATGAAGTACAGTTGCGCGGAAATATTAAAAAGATGCAATACATTTTAATATAGATTATAGATTTCATTATAGACTACAATACTCAGAGGTCAGCTCCCAGAAAAACGCTCTGCTATCACTGGCACATTCTGAAGAATGATTATCAGCTTGTACAATTCATTGTTTCAAACACACCAATTGCACACAGGAAAGAGCTTACATGCAAAAGCATTGTGAGTCTGAGTACACATTGCGTTACCCAGGAGATTCTGAAAATGCAGGCACCTTTCCAATTTAGAGCCAACCAGCTACTCTCCCCCTGCAGTCCACTGGGTGGCACACCTTGAGAACTCAGATTGTTTCTGAAGATATTTGCCATTGAGCACTTTGCATCGTTTCCTAGATATGGTGATAGGGCAAAGAAGCTCAGAGCGAAGCAACCTGTTGGACTTTCTGTGTATTTAATCCCTGGGCCTTATCATGGGCCAATTCTTTCGGGATTCCTAAAACAAAGACAAGCATTTCGTGCCTTGAAACACTTGTTTATAGGCGCGTTACAAATGCCATATCATAAGCATTGGCAAAGCCAATAGTTTTGGCATTTGTTGCTGTTTATTGCATTTTACATGGAAGAAATGAGGAATGACAGCACAGGGAGGAGGAAATTACAGCATGGGGGTAATAAAGGGCAGCACAGGGGGTGAGGGAAGCACTGTGGGGGGAAATAAGAAATACATGGCAACACAAAGGTATTTCAATAGATACTGAAACAGTACACAGGAGCATTATACAACATTTGAAGGAAAGAGTGGAAATGGGGGTAGGAGTGCAAGTGCAAAGGGGGTGGAGCAACAGCACAAAGGGTGCGGCTGATCAAAACGCGAAGGTGGGCAAAGCGGCAGTGCTATAGGGGAAAAGGATTAAAGTACAAGGGGGAGGGATAGAGCAAGGGGCAAGAGCAACGACACAAGGGGGGGAGTGGGCGTGGAGGGGCAAGTGTAACAGCCGAAGAGGTGGAATGACATTGAAAGGGGGATGGAAAACAGTACAAGGGGGAAGGAGCAACAGCACAAGATGGGGAGGGACAGTGCAAAGGAATGAGGAGGCACAGTGCAAGGGAGGGAGGAAAGACAGTGCAAAGGGATGTGAAGGGACAGCACAAGGGGGGAAGGAGCAACAGCACAAGATGGGGAGGGACAGTGCAAAGGAATGAGGAGGCACAGTGCAAGGGAGGGAGGAAAGACAGTGCAAAGGGATGAGAAGGGACAGCACAAGGGGGGAAAGGAGCAACAGTGCAAGCTGGGAGTGGCATCTTGTTCCCTATATGGGTTACCTCAGAATTTAGGTGAGGGAATATGACCTCCCCTCCAACCCTCTGTACACTCATCCCTGTTTGCTTGTTCTGAAGCAGGCAGGTGGGAATGGTCATATACAGCTTCACTTGGTCATAGGAGTTCCTGTCAGGTCACACTGATATAAGGGGTGACGAATGTCCATGGCAATACCATTTTGTGTGCTGTTGGTTTAAATGGTGTAAAGGGAAAGGTGGTGTTGTATTCTGCACTTCCTGTTTGAGCAAACAGGGAAGTGCAGAATACAACACATTTGTTGGTGTAAGTGCAACCTTTGGTTGTACATGCCCTATGTTGTAGTTTTGAACTCAATTGATTTCTTACAAGGACAACTGAAAGCTGTCAGTATAGGGTACCTGTCCAATGGACTACAAGATGCCATCACAACATACTTTATTGGAGCGGCACAGTAGCACTGCTTTGATTCTTATGCGCACCAAACAGATCTAATTGCATTCGGGTGCAGGTGATCACTACATATCAGACAGACAAAGAGTGATCTTGACTAGATTATTTGAATAGGAAGGTTTTTTTAATAGTTTTTTTATTGAAACGTCAGTACAACAAACTTTCGTTGAAATCAACCAAAAAAGTTAAACTTTTGTTACAAAATACCTAAAAAAATTAAAAGTAGAATTCAGAACAAAAAGAGGATCCTTCAATCCGTCCTAATGAAAATAGTCCACAAAAAATGAAAAAAACAGATTAAGCCTCAAATCACCCATCAAGCAAAAAAGAATAATAACTGAGGGAAGCAAAAGGAAAAAAGAAGAAGAAGGGTTTTAGACTCTTCCTAAATGTTTCCATAGTCTGGCATGCCTGGATGTCCATTGGTAGCTGGTTCCATATTTTAGGGCCAAACACAGCAAAAGTCCTGTCTTCCCTGGATACCTGTTTAGCCCAAGGTATGCACATCAACAATTTTTCTCCATATCGTAAGCCTCTTGTTGGATGATAAGAGCACACCTTGGCTGCGAGGTACTCAGGTGCCAGTCTGTTGATGCATCTGTACATCAAACAGGCCACCTTAAATTTGATTTGGTCTTTGACCATTAACCAATGCAGGGATCTGCATATGGCTGAGATATGGTCCTACTTCCTTAGATGGCCTATCAGCCTGATTGCTGCATTCTGGGCCGTCTGTAATCTAATAATCTGGTTTGCTGTCAGTGCTGAGGACTGCCAAGCCAACCACTCAAAAGCGTTACACTGTGGGACAGACCTCGAATCCAGAAAACCGACTCTCCCCATCTGTGCACAGCCCATCCAGCGATTAGATGTAGAGACCGGTTGCACTTTTCTAGCTGCACAATAGGGATGGGCAGCCCAGATGCCCCTCCCTCAGCCAGGAAATAAAGAGACAAAAATAGAATTAACATGGCCAGATTGGGAAATCCAATCTGGTTACCATGGAAACTCCATCTCATAATGTTGAGCACGACTAGTTAGTGATGATGCCTGGGGTGTCCAAGTTAGCAGCTGGTTAGTGCCCTCGGAGGAGGTGGGCAGGGGTGGAATTAACATGGATTTATTTTTTTCAATGGAAATATATTTGCTGAGCAGTTCCAGAAATGAGAAGAGGCAGGTTTTGCATAGTAACAGAGGTGCAGTGCTGATGGGAGGCTGCCTATGAGGGTGCAGCAGGCAGTTGCCATTTACCGCCCTAGATTGGGACAACACACCGCCTGTGCAGAGACACAACGTTTCACCGGCTTACCAAAGGTTATAATTTATTGAAATGATTGCCATCGTACAACATGCAGATGTCCTAAATGAGGATGTTGTCTGGGGAACTGCACTTCTGACGTGAATACTTTACTTCTAAATTGCCAGATATACACCATGGTTATATCTTGTATAATTACCCGGCGGGTAACCTGTGCCTTGGATCCAAAAAACACACTGCCTGGTGCAGAGAAGTAATGTTTCCCCAGCTGAGCCTCGCAGGAAGCCATTGGACATCCATCCTGTCTGAGAGGGCAAGGTCACACAGTGCATAGGGGCAGCAGATCACAGTAGCAGACGATGTAAATGCCACCAAACATTAACAGCACACATACAACTACTGAGTTCTGCCATAGTGCGGGGTCTACAACTCACCAGCAAAGTATTCATGAGCCTTCAGAAAGCCCCACACTTCCCCACTATCAGCTTTACTTCTCTACACAAATGTGTGTAATACCCCGAGCAGTGATATACAATATTCTATAGGTTTTATAAAGCATCAATGAAGACAACACCACAACAACAGTTTTTCCCAATTCAAGAGCAGCTGGGGACTTAAAACCATAGAGCAGTGTCTTGTTATATAGAATTTAAATCACACGGACATCCAAAGCCCCCAATGCCATTAAAGCCCCCTTAAAGAGCAGCAGGGGATGTATCCCAAACCTCCTCTTACCTTCTCCTGGGTCGCAGAACACACACATCTGCAGAGCACATGATTGAAATCCCAGATCAGTGGTATGTCATATAGAATTTTTACCCAGCGACATTGCATGGATGTCACTTAATCATACCCCTATCAAAGACTTTCATTTATTCAAATTATTACCAACGTGTATATCATTTGCAATTTTGAAGTAAAGTATAGAAGTCACAAGTGCAGTTCCTCTGACAACATACAAATGTCCTCATTTGGGGGTGCATATGTATATTGTCAGTGGAAATGTAATTGCAAGGTTTACACGGGGGGCAGCCTCTTCAGCAGTGCACCTCTATCACTATGCAAACCGGTATCTTATAATTCATTTTTGGAGACAACATACAGAAGTCCTCATAAGAAATTGCTAAAATAATGACTTGTTTGGTAACAGTATCCAGAAAGGGTAACCTACATGTAAGCTAGATGGGGCAGGAATGTAGCCCAAATATAGCCCAACTCCCTCTGTGGAAAGAAAGATCACTTCAAAGCTTTGAAAGTGACACAGACACATGACATGATACATTACTGCTGATTGGGAGACTATTAGTTAAAAAAGCACTATTGGATTACATTGGCATAATGGAACAAGAAATAACATTAAATGTGTTGGCTGATTATGCCACATCATTTCCATTTGTCATGTCAACCACAATGTCAGCTTTTGAACCACTCTTTCTCCACTGTACAGCAATGGTGCTGGTGACATTTTGGTATCTGCGCCACCAAAATGTGACAAAACCAAAAATTCTCTGTAAGAATATAGATCAAAAAGTACCCGTGGGCTTCTAACATTTAGTAAATAGCCTGAAAAGCAATGGGAACATTGCAAACGTTTTCTTCTGTTCTTTTTGTTTGACATGTTTCCAGTTAATTATGTACATTACTTGATCTCTTAATTTTAAATATTGAATGACTTTGGATTACCTAAATAATATTACATATTTCTCCCTTTTAGCCTTGTCAAACATTGTCACAGGATTTTGCTATAGGTTTTGATGCTTTGGTAACAAACAATTTAAAACAGTAAGGTTATGTGCTGTAATGCACAACTATATTTAGAAGACAATAATATGCTGTTACATGTTTCTTTGCAACTATATGAAAAAACAGAAAGGATATGTCCAGAGAAAAATATATTTGAAATAGTGTATCAAAATGTAATTAGAAATGATACAAACAATTTGCAAAGTGGTGAATAAATCACAGATAATTAAACACTGGTCACTTTAATATAGCAAAACAGCAGCAGCGATATGCCTAGAATCGGCTAAAACATCGTCACACATACTTGCCATTCATGGTGCAATCATTCAAACACAACTCTTCATACCGTGACATATATCCAACATACTAAAAAACAAAGGATTCATGATAAAAACCTATGGGGAAAAGGAATTCATGACTGATCCCCACAATAACAGATATTTCCCTTGACTGGTGTCATCTGCTGCACAGCTCACGTTTAATATCGCAATTATGCGAGCAGCTTCAATTGACTTAGTTGTATGTTGTATTTTTCTCTGGACATATCCTTTCTGTTTTTTCATGTTATTATAATACTCTGGTCCAGAGGCTAGAGTTGTTCTGCTCTTTTCAGTAATTTGTCTTTGCAAGTATAGCCTCAATTTGGCTGATCGAATTTGCCAGCCTAGTATACATGGTCATATCCCTCATTATTGTTTAGTACTCACACTGACATAGAGGGTGAAAACACATTATGCTGTGAAACAACTTGTTTCCATCAAGTGATTAAAAAGAGTAACAGTGTCTAGAATATGTGTACTATTCTCTCCCTGTCCGCCATACGCTTACACACCCTGCAACTCCACACTTACATTGTCCTAACATATTCATGTTCCATCTTGGAACATGAATGATAACATATAAAAATATGAAAGAATGAAAAACATGACAAAATATAGTGGATATTAGTTCAATTATGATAGGCAAGTACATTTTTATGGTGATGGTTGTTTGTCATGCATGCTGGACGTGGTCCTACCTCCTACGCTCGTAGAACAGCTAGACCGTTCTATTCCAAATGGCGGTTGTTCGACACGTTGCCGGGAAAACGACGTTTGCACTTTTCACGTCGCTAACTCACGTGTATTCTGCTTTGTCACGTGAACTACGGCATTGCGTATTTAAGCAGCGTGGAAACTTCACTCGCTGCTTCTGATCGAATCATTTGGCGTTGTGTAGCTGAACCTCCGGTCTGCATCCTTGCTGATTACTACAGCTACCTTTTGGCCTTCTATAGCGTGTTTTCCGCCACACGCTGATTCCTGGAGCTGTTTGGTTGCGTGTAAATCCACACGTTGTCTTCAAAACGCGGCCGGCCTGGGCTGCGTGAATCCTGTTCGCGTGTAAATCCACACGCGCACGCTATCTTCAAACGCGGCTGGCCTGGGCTGCGTGAATCCTGTTCGCGTGTAAATCCACACGCGCACGCTATCTTCAAGCGCTGCTGGCCTGGACTGCGTGAATCCTGCTTGCGTGTAAATCCACACGCGCACGCTATCCTTAAGTACGACTGGCCTGGACTGCGTGAATCCTGCTCGCGTGTAAATCCACACGCGTATGCTATCTTCAAGCGCTTCTGGCCTGGACTGCGTGGATCCTGCTCGCGTGTAACTCCACACGCATATGTTGTCTTCAAGAGCTGCTGGCCTGGACTGCCTGAATCCTAATCGCGTGTAAATCCACACGCACACGCTCTTTTCGTCGCGGCTGTCCAGAACCGCGTGTACTTTGTTTATACCCTAGAAGGAGCGCTATTTCCAACTCCTGCACCTGTGTTATTAACAGGGGGATTGATTCACTTCTATACTTTACACTACGTGGGAAGGAAACTTTCAAGGATAAGTGGAAGGTGACAGTGAACAGTACTTTGGACGCTATCCTGTGGTGCATCAACCCGGTATCTAGCGTGAGCCTCGTTCCGTTCGGGATAAGTCTCCCTTACTAACCTTCCCTTCCTTGTCGTTTGTTCTACCTTGGATTCCGCAAGAGACTCTGCTGGATTCATCTGCCCTAGACTCAAGGTCAGTGTGTGCATCCATAACATTTCCTATTCCATCATACCCAGGTTGGGACAGTTATTCATGATACTTAATTTTGTTCTAGGCTGACTTCTTATACCTTACCCACGCCCTTTCCAGTGATCCATCACTCTGCCTGTTTTACCAGTCAGAGAGTTGTATCATTTGGAAGGTCTTAACTTGACTTCACAACTATCAAAACGCATGAACAGGGATCCGGAAGACCCTACCACCTGTATCCTTTTAAGTACCGTATCCTTTTCAGTTAATACTTTGGTGCTTTCTGACAGAATCAGAAGCCATGGAGGGTACGGATCCTTTAGCTGTTTTGACTCAGTTGATCAGCGATTTGAGAAATGAAATGGTTACGGCACAGGACATGTTACGGCACCGTATGGACGTTATGCAAGACGCCATGCACGGTACTCCTCAGGGAGCACAGGTTCCAATGGCCACTGCATCTGGATCTGGGACCATGACACCCCCACAGGAAACTATTAATGTGGTTATGCCCACTCAGTTTCCCTTGGCCCCTCCGGAACGGTTCACTGGTGATCCCAAAACCTATAGAACCTTTGTTAACCAGTGCCGACTCCATTTTCTTTGCCGTCCTACATCTTTTCCTGACCTAACCACAAAAGCAGCATTCGTGCTTTCCCATTTAGGGGGCACAGCTGCTGCTTGGGCTAACCCTTTGTTGGAAACAAATAGCCCTTTGTTGTACGACTGTGACGATCTCTTGGCTGCTATGAGTAAAGTTTTTGACATGCGTTATGCTACTCAAGCCATGGATCTGGAGTTACTTAATCTACAACAAGGCAATCAACCTCTTTTGCCTTAAATTGCCCGGTTCAATCAACTAACGGCCGAAACTCAATGGCCTGACGGCAAGAAAACGGCTGTTTTCTACAAGGGTCTTTCAGAAGAACTGAAAGATGCCTTATCTACAGTTCCGGTGGTTCCTACGGGATTCACAGAGCTGCTCGATTTGGTTTTACAAATCGATGCCCGAAGGAATGCTCGGAAAGGAGAGAAAAAGCCCTTCATGCAAGTCTCGGGGCGTTCAGAGACACCGGCAGTCCTCTCGAACGACCCCGAACCCATGCAGATTGGCATCGTGAGAGGCCGTTTGTCCAATGCAGAACGAGAGAACCGAAGAAAGAACCATTTATGTATGTATTGCGGTTCATCCGAGCATTTATTGGCGACATGTCCTAAAAAACCCATCAAGCGTTCGGGAAACGCCAAAACTCGACAATAGCAGGAGTCCCTATGTCGAGTGTTTCATCGGACTCCAGTACCATTCCTAAACACGCACCCGTAATTGTTGAGGTGACGTTACGTTGTGGGGAACGAGAATTGGTTTCCAAGGCCATGGTTGATTCCGGAGCCACCAACAATTACATAGACATCACATATGCCAAGAACTGTTCCATACCCCTTGTAAACAAAAACAAACCTGAAACGGTTAATACCGTGGACGGATCTGTTTTGACTTCGGGTATGGTAACCCAGGAGACGGTATCTGTTCAGATGACATTATCGAATAACCATTCGGAAGAAATCATCTTCGATGTCATAGCTGCTCCGCAGTACGAGATCATACTTGGCCTTGCATGGTTAACCCTTCATAATCCCGCCGTTGACTGGGTTTCGGGATTGCTCCAGTATCCTTCGAATCATTGCAATGAACATTGCTTCACCAGTCAAGAGGTGTCAATCAAGCAACACATATTGGCCTCTCTGGTGGGAGCTGCAACTATCAGCGTGGTACATCAAAGCAACGCTACCATACCATGCGAATACGCTGAGTATGCTGATGTCTTTGACAAGGGCCAGGCAGAACAATTGCCTCCCCATCGACAGTACGACTGTCCTATTGAACTAATTCCTGGTGCCAAAATCCCTACAGGTCGTTTATATTCACTGACCCCAAAAGAAGACGTTGTGTTGAAAGAATACATTGACAAAGCCTTAGCGATGGGTTTCATACGGCCATCACAATCACCTGCTGCGTCTCCTCTATTCTTTGTTCCGAAGAAAGAGGGTGATCTAAGGCCTTGTATTGACTACAGGGCACTTAACGACATTACCATAAAAAACCAATATCCTTTACCACTGATAAACGTTCTATTGGATCAATTAGGTACCTCCAGTTACTTCACCAAATTGGACTTGCGAGGAGCATACAATTTAGTTCGCATTCGTGAAGGCGACGAATGGAAGACCGCTTTAAAGACGCGGTATGGTCTTTACGAGTATTTAGTGATGCCTTTTGGTCTGTGCAACGCTCCCGCCACTTTTCAATTCTTCATGAATGATATATTCAGGGACATAATGGACCAGTTTGTGGTGATTTATCTGGATGACATCCTGATCTATTCATCATCTTTTTCGGAACACGTCAAACACGTTTCTACAGTCCTACAAAGACTCAGGGAGAACCTTCTTTATGTGAAAGCCGAGAAATGCGTCTTTCATTCACAGGAAGTGGAATTCCTGGGCTATGACATTACCAATCTAGGTGCTCGAATGAGCCGTTCCAAGGTGAAGGCCATATTGAATTGGCCGGTTCCGCACAATGTCGACCATTACAGTCTTTCTTAGGCTTTGCGAATTTTTATCGCAGATTTATTCATTCCTTCTCCAAAACAGTAGCCCCTTTGACGGCCTTAACTAGTTCTAAAGTTCCTTTCTGTTGGAACCCAAATGCCCAAACATCATTCGAAAAGTTGAAAGAGGCATTTACCACTGCACCCGTGCTTCAACATCCAGATCCAGATCGCCAGTTTATCGTTGAAGCGGATGCATCCAGTGTCGCTACTGGAGCGGTACTCTCACAAGTTTGCACAGAAACCAAGGAGGAGCACCCAGTGGCTTTCTTCTCTCGCAAACTTACCCCATATGAACAGAACTACACCGTCACTGAGCGGGAACTGCTGGCTATCAAGGATGCCTTCCGAGAATGGCGTCACCATCTTCTTGGGGCCAAACATCAGGTGTTAGTGTACTCTGACCATAGAAATCTTCAAGCATTTAAATCCATGAAATGCCTTACGGCCCGACAGGCCAGATGGCATGTCTTTTTTGCCCCATACGATTTCCAGGTCACATATCGTCCTGCCCGAGAACACGTTAAGTCGGACGCATTGTCCCGTATGAGTGAAGAGGCGAAGGAAGAAGCACAAGTACAGAATCAGTTGTTGGCAGATCATGTAATATGTAGTTGTTCTGTTCAACCATCCTTAAAAACCGAAGTACAAGAGTGGGTGAAAAGTCATCCACAAGTTATCCAGGATATGAATCTGGACGTACATAACGGTTTACCATTCACACAAGGAGTGCTCTACCTACCGACGTCTTCAACGCGGAATAAAGCCCTCAAGTGGAATCATGATTCCTTGATCGCAGCCCATCCTGGACGGAAGAAGACACTAGAACTACTCAAAAGATGGTGCTGGTGGCCGTCCATGTCAAAAGATGTCATAGATCATGTATCTACTTGTTCTGTATGCATCCAATGTAAAAGCACTCCTGGTAAACCAGTGGGTTTACTCCAGTCCCTACCTGTCCCTAACAAACCATGGGACATGATATCTATGGATTTTGTGGTAGAACTCCCACCAAACCAGGAGTTCGATACCATATGGGTTGTAGTGGATTATTTCACTAAATTGGCTCTTTTTGTTCCCTGTAATGGTTTACCAACCGCTGCTGTTCTGGCTGACCTATTCATCCACCATATATTTCGTTTCTTTGGTCTACCGTCAGTAATCATTACAGACAGGGGCTCACAGTTTGCGTCACGCTTTTGGAGAGCACTAACCTCTGCATTACTGATTGATGATAGGATGTCCAGTGCTTATCACCCTCAAACTGATGGACAGACCGAAAGAGTCAACTGCACTATGGAACAATATCTGCGGTGTCTGTGTCTGCAGTACCAATCGGATTGGCTCACGGTCCTGCCGGCAGCTGAATTCGCCTATAACAACTCCTATCATAGTGCCATAGGCACTTCACCGTTCTATGCGCTTTATGGACAGCACCCTCGATCAATACCTTTGGATTCCAGCTTGTCTTTGGATACTCCTGCCGCAGGCCGTACCTTTCGTGATCTGAAGAAATTACAGAGGAAGGTGAAGCAGCAATTGGAGCAGGCTAAAAGACGCGACAAGTTCTATGCCGATGCTCATAGAATACCCGCACCCGTCTACAAGGCTGGTATGAAAGTATGGCTGTCCTCTAAGCACTTGAGAATTCCGGGCAAAAAGAAATTATTGCCTAAATACATTGGTCCGTATATAGTGCTCCAAGTAATTAATCCGGCTGCTGTCCGTCTGGCTTTGCCACAACGATGGCGAGTGCATCCCGTATTCCACGTGTCACTCATTAAACCATGTTCTGAAGCTACTAGATTGCCTGTGCGGCCTGTTGCTATTTCTGTGCGGGGTTCGGATGAATACGAGGTACAGGACATACTGGATATGAGACTACGTTCTGGTAGGCCGTTTTATCTGGTGGACTGGAAGGGCTATGGTCCCGAAGATAGATCCTGGGAACCTCTTTCTAATATTCATGCTCCTGCTTTATTGAAGCGTTTTCACACGAGAAGGGGAGAGGTTGCCCCTTTGGGGGATGGCACTGTCATGCATGCTGGACGTGGTCCTACCTCCTACGCTCGTAGAAAAGCTAGACCGTTCTATTCCAAATGGCGGTTGTTCGACACGTTGCCGGGAAAACGACGTTTGCACTTTTCACGTCGCTAACTCACGTGTATTCTGCTTTGTCACGTGAACTACGGCATTGCGTATTTAAGCAGCGTGGAAACTTCACTCGCTGCTTCTGATCGAATCATTTGGCGTTGTGTAGCTGAACCTCCGGTCTGCATCCTTGCTGATTACTACAGCTACCTTTTGGCCTTCTATAGCGTGTTTTCCACCACACGCTGATTCCTGGAGCTGTTTGGTTGCGTGTAAATCCACACGTTGTCTTCAAAACGCGGCCGGCCTGGGCTGCGTGAATCCTGTTCGCGTGTAAATCCACACGCGCACGCTATCTTCAAACGCGGCTGGCCTGGGCTGCGTGAATCCTGTTCGCGTGTAATTCCGCACGCGCACGCTAACTTCAAACGCGGCTGGCCTGGGCTGCGTGAATCCTGTTCGCGTGTAAATCCACACGCGCATGCTATCTTCAAGTGCTGCTGGCCTGGACTGCGTGAATCCTGCTCGCGTGTAAATCCACACGCGCACGCTATCTTCAAGCGCTGCTGGCCTGGACTGCGTGAATCCTGCTCGCGTGTAAATCCACACGCGCACGCTATCTTCAAGCACTGCTGGCCTGGACTGCGTGAATCCTGCTCGTGTGTAAATCCACACGCGCACGCTATCTTCAAGTACGACTGGCCTGGACTGCGTGAATCCTGCTCGCGTGTAAATCCACACGCGTATGCTATCTTCAAGCGCTGCTGGCCTGGACTGCGTGGATCCTGCTCGTGTGTAACTCCGCACGCGCACGCTATCTTCAAACGCGGCTGGCCTGGGCTGCGTGAATCCTGTTTGCGTGTAAATCCACACGCGCATGCTATCTTCAAGTGCTGCTGGCCTGGACTGCGTGAATCCTGCTCCCGTGTAAATCCACACGCGCACGCTATCTTCAAGCGCTGCTGGCCTGGACTGCGTGAATCCTGCTCGCGTGTAAATCCACACGCGCACGCTATCTTCAAGCACTGTTGGCCTGGACTGCGTGAATCCTGCTTGCGTGTAAATCCACACGCGCACGCTATCTTCAAGTACGACTGGCCTGGACTGCGTGAATCCTGCTCGCGTGTAAATCCACACGCGTATGCTATCTTCAAGCGCTGCTGGCCTGGACTGCGTGGATCCTGCTCGTGTGTAACTCCACACGCATATGTTGTCTTCAAGCGCTGCTGGCCTGGACTGCCTGAATCCTAATCGCGTGTAAATCCACACGCACACGCTCTTTTCGTTGCGGCTGTCCAGAACCGCGTGTACTTTGTTTATACCCTAAAAGGAGCGCTATTTCCAACTCCTGCACCTGTGTTATTAACAGGGGGATTGATTCATTTCTTTACTTTACACTACGTGGGAAGGAAACTTTCAAGGATAAGTTGAAGGTGACAGTGAACAGTACTTTGGACGCTATCCTGTGGTGCATCAACCCGGTATCTAGCGTGAGCCTCGTTCCGTTCGGGATAAGTCTCCCTTACTAACCTTCCCTTCCTTGTCGTTTGTTCTACCTTGGATTCCGCAAGAGACTCTGCTGGATTCATCTGCCCTAGACTCAAGGTCAGTGTGTGCATCCATAACATTTCCTATTCCATCATACCCAGGTTGGGACAGTTATTCATGATACTTTATTTTGTTCTAGGCTGACTTCTTATACCTTACCCACGCCCTTTCCAGTGATCCATCGTTCTGCCTGTTTTACCAGTCAGAGAGTTGTATCATTTGGAAGGTCTTAACTTGACTTCACAACTATCAAAACGCGTGAACAGGGATCCGGAAGACCCTACCACCTGTATCCTTTTAAGTACCTCATCCTTTACTTTAGTACGTACTTTGGTGCTTTCTGACATTGTTTCATGCATATTTACCAAATTGGTCATCCAAGCACAGTGGCCAACAGAGACAGAGGTGAGAATGCTACAGAAACAGAAAAACACATCTGAAATATGTGCCATGACATATGGAATATATCAGTGAACCGTCAGTCCCTCTATTTGCTCTTTGCCACTTTTCACCACTGGACACTATTTTGTAAAACGACTTGTTTTTATCAATTGATTCAAAAGAGTAAAAGTGGCTAGAATATGTGCACTGTTCTCTCCCCACGCCCCTTACACTTCCATACTTTGCAACCCCACACTTACACTGTCCTAAAATAGTCATGCTCCAGCTTGTCAAATAGCTATCCCTGATGAAGCACGTTATTTGTAGCTGCTTGAAGCCTTTCACAATCTTATATACACGGAAATAATGGCTAACAACATTCATTACATTCATTACTGAGGAATTTGATATTTAATCTCCAAGAGTAGAAACACTGACTTTATGAATGTACTGCAACAAGATATTGCACTTGACCAAAAAAAGACACACAATTCTGCTTAAGTTATCCAGGCATTACCACATAGATCCAACATCAAGGAGATGTTGCAACATGCAGACACAGCTCCAAAGCCATAGGTCCAGGATATGGCTCATCCCTGAACTTCAACACACTGAGAGGCACGAGCAAAAGGAATGGGGGATGTCATGCGTGATTCATTTGTCAAGCTTTTCAATCCTTTGGAATTCTACATGACTTGGCAGTAGGCAATAATGGTGCATGAAACTGTTATGACAGTTTGGGTGGATGGGGTTCAATGTGAGGGTCTAATAAGAGTCACTGAATCTCTTGCCGATACTCAGCGAGCTCTGGGAGCTTTGGAAGGTCTAAAAGAACCAAATAATCTAAACTTTCTCTTTGAGGGTTGTGTTATTATATAACAGCAAGGGTACAGGGAAATCCTATAACTGCATTTTAGAGGAGTTTGGTAGTTTTTGCAGGATTTTGGTGATCTTTATTGCCAGTGTTTTTTTAGTCTAACTCTACCCACTTCTGTGTGTTTATTAGGCCCCCCCCTTTGTCATGTTTCCCATTTCTTTTATTTTCTCTCATACAAAACTTCAAAACCTTTACCCTGTCTTTTGACCTGTTCTCTTTCCCCTGTGTCACCAAAAAAGATTTTAAAAAATAAAAGCAAAAGTACTTTTCTATTGTGCATTCCTAATCCTATTAGACTGTGTGTTTGTCCAACTAGGCTTTGCATGACGTTTTTCATTTCTTCCCTTTCCATGCATTGTCTTCAGTCCCAAACAAATGAAAACGATTTTTTTAAACTGTGAAACTGAAAGAATCTGCCAATGTGTGTGTGTAAACCAGAGAATACTTCCTGGTTACGGCACCTTGCTTTGTGTGTTTGAGAATATGGTTTGAAGATGTTTGTTTGCCCAATTCAGTGTGTTGTTATTGTCTAGTTTGGTAATCCATCCTAAGAAGGGAATTTAAATAATGAAGTGAGGCAGGGATTTGGAGGATGAAGAGGAGGTTGAATTCTTGGTGGATGAAAAAAGTAATAGCCATGTAGAGGTCACATAGGGGAATGATTTTTGCCATTTGTTGTTATGGGCTCTCCAGGTGCTAGACTCCCATTGCCAGAGCAGGTGTTGCCAGAAGTCAATGAGTCCTTGGGGAACATCTCAGGAAGAGGGAAGCACGCCAGGATGATGGACAGATTGCAATTGCTGAAGAGAGAACAGATGGAAGAGAAGGGTTTGCCAATGGCACAGCAGGTGACAGCAGTGAGTTAGGTGGAGAAGGAAGGGTCAATGTGGGGAGCCCCTGTGACAGATTTAATGGATATGACTGAGTTGACTGACTGGAAATACTTAGCTTAATGCAGAAAAATACCATTGTAGTTGCAAATTCATTAGAGTCAATAGTGGACAACATTATAACCACCAACATTTGTGTTTTAGAGGAGATTGGGCTGGTGGTGACAAAGAGAAAACGTGCATTAAAGTTGTTGGGCTGTCAGGAGCTTGATGACAAAAGGGTGCATGTGGTGCTGCAGGACACAAAAGAGCAAGAAGTGGAGGATACAAGGTGGCCCCTAGTCAGATTTCTCTGGAGGAAGAAGACACCTAAGTCTCTTCATCTGTGCTTGTTCTTGCAGAGAGGGCAAGATAGGCACAGATGTCTCTTGTCAGGTTTGAGGCAGTACAGGAGGCATCTAGCCCCTTGGCTCACAGAGTGCCCACCCTTTGATGGGCCTCAGTGCAGTGTACCATTTGAGATGAGTAAACAACGAGGAGTAATATAGGTACCGTGATTAGCAATTTATTTAACTAATTAACAATGTGGGATACACCAAAGAAGTGTTGCTCCTTCTTATGGACTTCCCCATGTACAATAACATAGAATGGAATTATGATTTTACTAGACGTAATGCGTGCAAATGAACTTCCAGTGACCCCTCCTCCACAACACCCTCCAGAAGTGGGGTGTGTCCACACAGAAGGGCACACAGCCCATCCGGCCAACTGCGGCACCAGCGGCACCATATACATGCATGGTCATGTTCCCGCTGACAGCACTTTCACTCACACAGCTTATTGTTGTTGGTAGCCTTTTGGGTATGCCAGTAATTTGGCAGGCATGAAGTTAACAAATTATGTGTTATGATGATGCTCACTGCCTTTATTTCCAGATTGTCAGTTATGGAGAAGTGACCCACACAGCAGTGGTGGAGAAAGTAAAGTGGCATGACATGAAGGGCTGCTGGCGTGACACAATAGAAAGGAGAATGGGCATTTGGCATGGAGGAGATGAATAGAACACATATGAAGCCTATACTGAATGCAAAGCAAATAATATTACCTCAGCTGAATAATGCTGATGTCTAAAAAGTAAGATTTTGAAGAGGACGTGAGCTGACATCGCACATCAGATGAAACAATCTAGTAAAACTGTTTCAATATAATACTTGGTTATTTATGCCATGTTGCCATCTTGTTGTAATTGATGAATTGGTACAGATCATCCGTTTTGTAAAGCAATTGATTGCATTTTTGAAGCTTTGTAAATGTATAAGGAAGCAGTTAATGCCATTCATAGAACATGAACATGCACCACAGACAAATTTTACAATTGAAACCCAAGTCACGTTTCCACTTTCTGTGCTCCCATGAATAGCAGACACTGGAGTAGGTAACAATTTTCCTTTTTGCAGCTTTAATTTCACTGGGAGAATTGAGCAAATAGTCAGCGGTACATAGGCATTGTTGAAAGGTGACTCGCTGTGAATTACTGTGAAGGCCACAACAGTGCAGTGCAGTCTTCCCACTCTTTTCAACTTCCCTCCGCCACCCCAATGGCACTCACCATCTCTCCCATCTTCTTTAATTGCTATTCTATCTCCAACTACCCACCCTCACTAAGTCTGGAATGAAAAAGCACAAAAAAATATATTCTGCGTGAAAACCCTGGCCTTCCCATCGCAGACACCTATGTCTGCGCAACCCCCAGAGAGGTTTTCAGAGATCCTTTTTTCTGTCCCCTCTCCAGATCTAAGTACTCCTCTTCTCATCTCTACTATCTCCCCTTTCACTTCCTCTCCTATCAACGGTGGCACTAAGTGGGAAGACATCCTGGCTAGCTTCTCATCCTCATATTGCATCGTTAATGTCTACCACACTGGCACTATTCTGTTTCACGGTCCTCAACCCAACCTCCTTCTCTGTGACCGGATCCTGCCTTCCCTCATTAACTTCCTTGCTTCTGCTGCCTCCCCCCCACCACTCTCACTGTCCCTCCCCCTCTGACCGGAGTATCATGCGTCTGTACTCCTCCTAAGAAATCCTTCAAACACAGAGTCCTCCTCCACCTGGTGACTCTTAACGCCCGCTCAGCCAACAAACACTCTGCTGACCGCTGCCTCCTGCCTGAAGACAGTGACCTTGACATTCTCGCTATCACCAAGACTTGGTTCAATGCCAGCTCAGTCACTGCTTTTGACTCCCTACTCCCTGATGGCATCAAAGATAATTTCCAAGCCTCGACCTCATCGTGTTGGCGGTGGGGTCGCCTTAATCTATCCTGAGGGGGTCCCTTCTTCCATCGTACCCACCCAACACTATTCTTCCTTTGAAAGCCTGGTTTGCAAGTTAGTCATCTCTCCCTCCTCCACTCTGAACATTGCTACCATTTACCAGCCTCCAAGCGCGATCACCCTGTTCCTCTCTGAATGGGTTGATTGCTGCTCCTCCTTATTCTCAATCACCTCTAACCTCCTCTTCTTGGGTGACTTCAACATCCAATTAGACTCCCCTGCCTCAGCACTCTTTTCATTGGCCTCTGCACCTCTCTTTCCCTCTTCATTCTCCCCTCCGTTCTAACCCACTCAGCTGGACACACCCTGGATGCCATCATCCCCTTTGACCTCTCTCTCGCTCACCCTCTGGTCACACCATTCTCTCCTCTCCTCCCACCTGGGTCCCTTTGACCCTCCTAGCACCCCCTCAAAAGCCCTGCCAAACTTGTTCTCGAAAATCCACCTGATGAAACAAGTGTCCGCTGCTGCCTTTGCTTCTTCCTTCATCCCCCCTTCACCCTCTACCTCAGACTCTACCTCCGACTCTGCTCTCAGCAATATTCACTCGGCCATCACCAACACTCTTGACATCCTTGCCCCAGTCAAGAGCATCCACCAGAAACCCGCCTCTAAGCGTAACACTTGGTATGACTCCGAACTTGCAGTCCTGAAATGAAAGTACAGAGCACAGGAACCAAAGTGTCACACCACAGGTTCACCTTATGACAAACTGGCCTGCTGCCTGCTCCAAAGGCAATACAGATTCTCTATCCATGCCAAAAAAAGGGCCCACATTCAGGCACAGGTATCTGGTGCATCCAATAACACAGCTGATCTGCAGGGAGCTGGCCAACCCTTTTACAGTCTCCTCTCACCCTTCTGCAGTCTCCTCTACCCCATTTCCTTCCCAGGCCCTCTGCAACACACTGGACACACACTTTGCCACCAAAACTCAAGCCATCCTGAATACCCTTGTTACTCACTCGCCAAACCCATCCCACACCCCCTTGCCTCCCTTGGCCACTCACCCTCCTCTTTCTGCCTTCTTCTTCTTCACTCCTGTCACACCTGAAGAAGTGACCAGAGTTGTCCGCTCTATGAAGTCTTATTCAAAACCGATTCCACCCTGCCCATCCAGAACCATGAAGGACAACATTGACTCTCTTGCCCCGCACTTGCTGATTTCTGCAACCACCCTTTTGCTTCTGGTTTTTTCCTCTCGTCCCTCAAGCACTCTCCTGTGTATGCCCACTCCTGAAAAAACCTTCAGCAGACCCTACCTGTACATCCAACTACTGCCCTATTTCAATCAGCCCCTTCCTGGGGAAACTGCTTGAGAAGCTGGCCTTGCCCCAACTCAACTCGCCCACTAAACTTGTCAGAGGTCTCCATGATCATCAATCTAGATTCCGAGCATCCAGAGGCACAGAAACTGCTCTTCTGAACACCCTTGAAGAACTGCTCACATCACTGGACTCCAACTCCCCAGCTGTCCTCATCCTACTTGATCTCTCCTCTACCTTTGTCACTGTCAACCATTCCATCCTCATATAAAGGGTCCATGATACCCTTGGTATCTCAGAATGGCAGTAACATTGCTGACCTCTTTCCTAACTGACCGCTCTTCCCAAGTCATCTTGGCACCTCCTACCCTCCTATTACCTTCTCCACCTGTGGTGTCCCCCAGGGATCTATCATCTCCCCTTAGCTCTTTAACATATACCCTGCTCAGCTGGCACTTCTCATCTCCTCCTCCCTCCGTAACTTCCAGTTTTACGCAGACAACACCGAACACTTTTTCAGACTTCCTGCGGACTCTTCGCACCTTCCTTCATTACTGACTGCTTATCTACCATCCAGGCCTGGTGCCCTTCCAATGATCTCTGCCTCAAAGCGAGCAAAACTGAGATCCTTCTGATTGGGACCCTTGCTCCTTCCTTTATCCCTTCTCTCTGGCCTCCCGCCTTGAGCTCTCCCCCTGCTCCTTCATCTGAAGCCATCTTTGACACCTCTCTCTCCTTCCTACTTCACACTCAGGGCATTGGTAAGAAGTCCCAATTTCAACTCTTCCTTCTCAAAGGAATTCTTCCTTTTCTAACTTTCCCCCAGAAGCTCAATGTTTCCTGAGCCCTGGTTTTCTCTAGGCTTGACTATTGCAATAGCCTCCTCCGCAATCTACCTTCTTCCACTCAACTTATCCAGAATAGAGCAGGAAGACTTATCCTTGGCCTTGAGCCCAGCGACTGCATCTCTCCTGCCCTAAAAAGTCTCCACTGGCTCCCGGCTGCAGAACAGATCAAATTCAAATCCCTTTGCATCATCCACAAGGCGGTCTGGGGCCAGGGACCACACTATCTGCAACTATCTCTTACAAACTACTCTCCTTCTAGACCTCTATGTTCCCCTGGCACCAACTCCCTGTGTGTAAAGCATTTGGCTAAACAGAGAGCAGGAGGTTGTTCGCTTTCCTCAGCTGGACCCCTCCTATGGAACAGCCTCCCCCTCCCTTTGCGTCTTGAGCGAAACCTTCTTAAGTTCCAAAAGAACCTCAACACTTTCCATTTTTCTCTTTTCCTCCCCTTTACCTCCTTCCCTCCTCTGCTAATCTCACAGTTGCAGTGATTGGTGTCTTGGACCATTATGCATCCTCTGGACCACTGAAAACACACGCCCAATCTCCCCAGCTTCTGTCTAACTACAGCACTTGCCTCAGCACACCCACCGCGCTCGAGGCTCTCACTTTTCCACACAATAAGGCTCCTGGCCGCATAGCACTTATCATACCTTGCACTTCATGTGTGGCTCACCCTTTTGCACAGACACCCCAGCACTTACCCCACAGCCCTCTTCCTTGCTGCACTTGCACGTTCTGAATAGTCACAAGGCATAGTAGGTACGGCCATCCCTTCCCCCACTGATTTTTTTGTATATTTAATTGTACTGCAATCCCATGTTCCCCCCCTTTTGCCCTGTGGGAACTTTGAAACAGAATGTATTTACTGTATAAGTGCCTAACAAACAAACCATGAACTTAACTAAACTAAACTAACATAGAAAGAGGAGGACTCAAGAACATAACAATAGTAGCACAAATGCTAATTATATCTAGAATGGTCATGCTTCACTGATGCAGTGACTCACTAGACCTACAGCACATCAGCAGCAACATTATTTAGGGTGACCGTATGTACTGGCGGCTTGGTCAGTGATAGTGGCAGAGATGTACTGAGGGTTTATCCCAATCATGTACATAGTGTTAGATCATATGGCACCATAAATATGTCGCACCAAACTTGTTCCCAGACTTTCCCAAGAACACAGTTTTGCAGCTGGCAAGATGCCGTTCTTTTTGTGTCCTGTAAATATGAATACATTCCACACGTACGACTTTCTTTCTGCTGCAAGAAGACATGTAAACCCACATTCTTCTGGCTTTAAAGGTGGTGGAGTTGATGTGGATGTCTTTGAAAGGCCCTATACAAACCTTGAAGAGTAGTTATGCATTTCCCTCCTATGTCTGTAATTGTAGCTTTCGCTTCCCCATTCTCCACTTTTGTATCATTGGTTTCCAAATTTCCAAAATCATAGTGTTGAGGAGGCTCACCACTTTTATCTTGGTCATCATCATCATCATCATCATCTTCATTATTATTATTATCCTAAAACCTCTTGTGAATTGATGTGGGTGCTAGTGGAGGAGCCCTGGACCATACCACCCTGCACTTCTGCACTTGTTTCCCTCAGTGTATCAGTAAATATAATCTGAAACTCCACTCACTCCTCTGCACCAGGGACAATTTGGAGAAGCACATCCAAGTGCCTCCCCATCCCCAGAATATTTAAGTTCTCTGGACATATAGGCACTCAAAGGGTCACTTCTCCAAAGACATCAAGACATGTGCCATTGCAGACTCTGCTACATTTCCCGACTTTGCAAGCAAAAAGTACTTGGTCTAGTCAACTGACATATGGTGGTGTCACTTACAGACACTGAATATTATATCCTCCTTCCTACCAAGAATTATACAACGTTTTCTCTTCAAGAAAAACAACTTTGATGTGGTCAAAGACATATCTTCTTCTATGCAGCAGTGTTTGATATGGCTTCTATAAGACATCACACTAGGTTAAAGCCAGTGTATGCCCATTCTTGTTTCTAAAAGTTGACATAGGGCCTCATTACGACCCAGGCGTTAAGGGTTAACGCCGTCGTTAACCCTTAACGCCTGATTCTGATTTTAACGGCTGCTTTTAGCAGCCATTAAAATCCATGGCGCTAACCTGCCATGATGCTAATTACGCCACCGTAATTTACGGTGGCGTAATTAGCGCCTTCCCCACTCCCATTATGCCCTATGGGGCAAAAATGGGAATGGGGAAGGGAAAATGGGAAATGGGGATTTACCGCCCCACTCACCTTGGAATGGGGCGGTAAATCCGCCATCCACCATGGTGTAAACGTAGTTTACACCATGGTGGTAATGTTGGCGCAATTAGCGCCTGGGTCGTAATGACCCCCATAGTCACTTAGACCAACTTTATATAGTCCCCTCATTATTACAAAGAAAATAAGACTTTTTTTTTTCCTTCAAACAAAATATATTTGATTTGGCCACAAAAAGAGGGCTCAATCTGTTACAGCCACTGAATATTATCTTCTCCTGCACTCTAAGACGTAAAGGGCTTCAGAACGAGTATGGCTGTAACTCAGTTACCAGCAATTTTACCACTATGCCAAATGATGAGCTCGGGCCTAGAGTGGAGGATTTACCACCATGAACGTCCTGGAGTTAAATTCTGCCACCCACCGCTGAAAAATCAGCATATACGTAGTAATTCTGCCAAAAAGCCCCAGTGAGTCCCATGGACTCAAAATAAATGGGGAATTACACTGCCCACTTGTAATCCAGCGTTAATTCCGCCACACCAAGTGGCGGTAACAGTAATTCAGTTGGGAGGTATTCCAGCAAATTTGCCGCTGGGATATCGCCCAACTCGTAAAGAGGTTTGAATATGTTTTATCGGCAACTACTATTGGGTGTCGCTACTAAAGGAAAGCATAGTTAATTATAGACACTGAGTATATATTCTCCTCCTTTTTATCAAGAAATATAAGACTTTTTCGCTGCCACTAGTATTTGGTATGGTCACATTGGGGGACACTTAAGCAGACAACATATTAAGGAGGATACTGCCAGACATGGAACAGAAAAAGCCAACATAACCTACAACTATTATGCATTGGATTGCTTCCTTTATTTATCATACTTGGGGCCAGATTATCAAAGCTTTGCACTTGTGCAAAAAAGTGGAAAAAACGAATTTAGCACCAATTTTGCTATTTAGATAATACGGATTTGTGCAAACAAGTTTGGCTCTAATTGGTATTATAAAAATAAATGTTTACTTGGGCAAAATTAAAGCAGACAATGGGAACAGAAATGTAATAAACACCATTTTTTCATTCTGTGGCAGACACGTGGTACAAAAAAGAATCACATTATGTTTTTTTTTCTCCAAGTAATATGGAGTGCGACAAAACTAGTTAGCTCCATTTTGTATTATCAAAGCATTTTCTGACCATTTTTTGCACTCGTGCACATGTTAGATCATCTGGCCCCATATCTCTATACCCTTTCAACACTATTGAATACAACATCTTTATCCTCCAGCTGCAATATGTAGCCAACAACAGCTCTAAATTCTACATGGCTGCACATTAACAGAACATTTGGCTGGGAGGATTGTTCTCAAAGATGGAACTGTGGAATATGGAGTTCCCCCAATAATGAAACCCCTGGTGCATCTACTCCATGCCTGTGATCTACAATTCCACTCATATGCAGAACAAACCAATTTGGCCGTGTGTTACAAAGCAGTTCGACCATTTCAATGAGGCATTAACGGAATTGAGGATTACATAAGGCAAAACGGTCTTAAACTCAATGCACTCGAAATTGAAATCACAGTACTCGGTCAACAATGTATTTTCTCTAACAAATGTTCACTCTAAACCATGCCCTACCTACTTAAGAGTTATCATGCCTATCAAATCTATGGCACAAAATCATTCACTCACAAAGAAGAAAGGAGGCTTTGGCGCAGAACAGCATGTGCTATTTAAGGAGCGAACGAAACATTCTCAAAAAGGGAATTGGATGGGTAGAGAGGGCAAGCACATTCCAGGTAAGAGGAACCAAGTGAGTAAAGGAGCAAACTCAATTTGAGAAAGGGACAATACAAAGGTGGAATGTGGTGCAGAATTTATGAGACAAGATAGGTAGTAATAACGGAAAGAAGAAAGGAGAAATGACAGAGCCAACCCAGGTCTTCCGGTGCACATCACTGGCGTAACAAGGGTCCCTGCCGCACCCCCGTGAACCACATGTTCTGGAAGGGGGCCCCACTTGGAGTACAAAATGTTTTTCAACATTTTTTTTTTTTACATTTTCTTTTTGAATTCACTCTGCATTTCTAAAGAAACGATTTCTGTAACATAAATAATTTCTTTATGGAGGCAAAGTGAATATAAAAAGTCCGTGGGCTACCCCCACCCGATGACATGAAGACGCCAGGATGGAGGTCTCCATGACATGGGGTGGGGGAATCCCTATGACTTCAAAAATAAATCATTTATTTTTTAAGTCACTCTGACTTTATAAAGAAATTTTTTCGGTTATAGTTCAGTCCTTCACGGAAATAATTTCTTTATGAAGTCAGAGTGACTTCAAAAAGAAACATGTTTTTTTTTTAAAGTATTATGGCTCCCCTCAAACCATGATGTGTGCGTGTGTGAGTGTATGGTGAAAGAGTGCACACAAATGTATGGGTGGCTGGATATGCGTGTGTGCGTGCACGGTGAAAGACTGCACACTTAAATGTATGGGTGGCTGTCTGGGTGTGCCTGTATGGTGAACGTGTCCACACTTAAATGTATAGGTGGCTGTCTGTGTAAGTGTATGGTGAAAGGGTGCACAAATAAAATGTATGGGTGGCTGGGTGTGCATGTACGGTGAAAGGATGCACACTTAAATGTATGGGCGGCTGCCTGGGTGTGCCTGTATGGTGAAAGGGTGCACCCTTAAATGTATGGGTGGCTGCCTGGGTGTGCCTGTATGGTGAAAGAATGCACTCTTAAATATATGTATGGCTTGGTGTGCGTCTGTATATATGGTGAATGGTGTGTGTGCTTGTGTTCAGGGGCACAACAAAACCTATATTTCAGGGGGGCTAACCCTTCAAATGTTGGGAGAGATGCTAACTTCACGTGTGGTGGGGAGGAGCAAACTTATTTGTGTTGGGGCATCTAACTTCTTTACGCATTTTAATGAGACTATTCTAGTGCAGCTTCAATGTTACAAGCAGTTAACTCTCTAATTTAGGTATGAAAGCACCCATTTATGGCTGCTGTGGGAATGACTGGTCTCCTGTTTCCTCTCTACCATTCCAATCACTCCTCTGGCATGCAAGTACTAAACCCACATCACAATTTCAATTGCTTAAAAAATTTGGCATTTGAATGCAGGTACTAACAGTGAAATGCTGTACATTAGTAATTGCTGGGCCATGCCCTTGTTAACTGCAAAACCCAGGTGCCGTTTAACATCTGTGTCCTTTTCTGTCCAGGAACTTCTCTGTAGGTCAGCCAGGTCAAGTCAACATAGCCCACAATTTCAGTGGGGGGGTGGGGGGGGAGTGCTGAAGCCCAGTCAGCTCAATGGTGTTGCACCACTACTTCTGTTTAATGCCTTGATTAATTATTGGTAATCTTCTTTACACTTAGCCCTATTCTTCCTCATCCCAGCACTTGTGTATGGTAGAGGCACATGAAGGTAATGCCTGATTTAGCTACATGTAATCTTCATTACTCCTAGTCCCACTCTTCCTCATCCCAGTACTTACCAGTGAGGCAAGGAGCCTCATATGTAAGCACTGAGACAAGGAAGAGGCACCTGGGCCAATGAGCTGATTTTGGAGGTTGGGGTGGGGGATGGGAGGGAGAAGGGATGTGTGGGGTGGTGGGGTTGTGCAATAAATCATAATGGTTGTCCATGTCCATGCTAAACAGGTACGATCTGTGGTATTAGTGGCTAGAGAGGCATTTTGGTGTAGCCAGTCTAGTCATTTCTCAGTTTAGTAGGACTTTTTTTTAACTGGGCATTTCTGATAAAGCAGTCCTGCTAAGTGTAATTACCTGGCTAGACTGACATTTGGGTTCTGCCAGTCTAGCCGTTTCTTACTGAGGCACTGTATATTTTTCTGGGCATCTGTGATAAAATGATATGATATGATAAGTCATATATAACGCACCTGTACACAAGTGTTTTTAGGCATGACAAGACAAGGGAAGGAAAACAGAGGGAGGACAAGACAAATGATCTTACTAAGCCTTGTGTCATTCAGATCGTGCAAGTGCGAGAAAATGATGTGCAAGGGGAAAGAGAGGGGGGAAGTGCAAGGGAGAGGGGAGGGGAAAACAGGGCAGCAATGCTCTGAGTAAGTGTCGCCAGGGCAGCGCGGCTCTGGGTAGTGCAAGGAGAACAAAGGACTGTAGGGTTAAAGTTTCAGCCCCTAACTGTGTGGTAGGCCTGGAGGCAGTGCAAGGGTGACTGATCAAGAAAGAGCCTTGACTCAGTGAAACAGGGGGTAGCCAAGCAACCAGTTGGTACAGTGGACAGGTAGGTCAGGTAGGTCAGCAGGGGAGGGAGAGAGAGAAAGCAGAGGAGAAGAGGAACGTTTTGAGCTGCTTCCCTGAACTTCAGGTGGTCCGGCTCAAGTGTGGGCGGGTCAGGGAGGTCATTTCAGAGGGAGGCACCTGCAGAGGAGAAGGATCTACCCCCCCCGCTCTCTGCCTGTAGAAGCATTTAACCCTTAGGGCTCAAGAGGGAAGGTATTTTGGAAGAGAGAGTTGGACGTAGTGCGGATCCGAGCCCCAGAAAGCCTTGTGGACAATGAAAAGGGTCTTGAACTTGATCCTTGCAGCCACCGAGAGCCAGTGGAGAGATTCCATGGCTGGAGAGATACAGTCCCTGGGCTTGAGGCCAAGGATAAGTCTTGCAGTCCTGTTCTGGATTAGTTGCAGAGGGCAGAGAGTAGAGGAAGGCAGATTGAGAAAGTGGCTGTTGCAGTAGTCCAGCCTAGAGAGAACCAGAGCTCTGGAGAAAGTGAGCTTCTGGGGAAAGTTAGAAATGGAAGAGTCCCTTTGAAGAGGTGCAGCTGGTAGTGGGACTTCTTGGCGACGTCCGAGATGTGAGCAGAGAAAGAGAGAGTGGAGTTGAAGAGGACACCAGGAATGAGTGAGAGAGGAGAGTAGGCTGAGGGGAGCCTGAAGGAAAGCTGAGTGTCTCTGCATAACACTGTAAGTTAGAGGAGAAGGTAGAGATCAGGTGGGTCAAAGGGGCCAAGTAGAGGGTGAAAAACCAGGGTGAGAGGATGGAGCTCTGGAGAACGCCACATGTAGAGAGAGGTGGCAGAGTGAAAGGGACAAAGTTGGAACTGGGAGGGGTGGTCCAAGAGGAAGGAGGTCAGCCACTCCAGGGCCTGATCCATGATGCCCAGGTTCTCACATAGTCAATTGATCAGGATGGCGTGGTTGACCGTTTCGAAAGCAGAGGGAAGTTCCAGGATGATGAGGACAGAAGGAATGCTGGAATCAAGGTTAGAGATCAGATCTTCACAGGTGTTCAGGAGCGCAGTTTCTGTGCCACTGGCAGCTCTTAAACCAGACTGATGGTCATGGAGACAACCAACATATTCAGTGTGGAGAGTAAGCTGGCAGTTGGCCAGCTTTTCCAAGAGTTTGGGAGAGTGGAATGTTCCAGTGGCCAAATAATGATTACAGAAATCGGCCATGGCTGGATCAAAGATGTCAATGTGTTCCTTGATGGTTCAGGAGGAGCAGCCGAGCACCTGTTTTGATGACACTTCCATAGATGGGACTTGTCTAGAAACCTTGTCAGGTGTTAGAGAGAAAGAGGAGAAAGGAGGAGAGGAAGAGATGGCCACAGGGGGCCAAGAGAGGAAGAGGGAGAGGAAGAGGAGGTAGTGGACAGGATGTCAGGGTTTTAGCGGAGAAGCGAGAGTCCAAAGCCGTACAGAGGGCCTGTTGAGGGAACAGGAGAGGTAGAAACTGCAACAGGATTGGCCAGTTCCTTGCAGATTTTAAAGAGTTTGGCTGTGTTGTTAGAGGCCGCAGAGATGCAGGCTTGAATGTGTGCTCTCTTCTTGATGAGACTTATTGCTTCAACTGGCATTTTGGTGCAACCAGTCTAGGTATGTCTTAATGTGGCCTGGCATGCTTTACTGTAATGTTATTATGTGTCTATAATGGTGTACATTGTGCAGCCAGTTAGACATGTTTTCATTGTTACATGGCATTTTTAATAGTAAGGCATTAATGTTCATGTGCACTGTTGGTGACTTGCATGTCTTGGATTGGTGTTACCCTACACAGCATTAGCAAACCAATTTTTCTCAGAAAGTGTGATGTATATTGCATTAAAACACATATTTATATCTTTCTCCTAGTGCAGTGTGTTGTATACCCCTTCAGCAACACGTTTGTGCGTTTTGCGCAAGCGTGGTAATCTAGACCGGCACAGAGTGTGACGCGACTCATGATTTGTTGCTGAGTTGGGGGGGGCTCAGCATGGCTCGCAGGGCCCCCCCCCCAGATCTTAGTGCACAGGATAGAACATAGTTTGAAAAGGAGATAGACGCGATTTCAAATCAAGATGAATAGAGATAGAGTTTAGCAACAAAAATAAGGACAAAAGTGGGATGATGGTTGGCGGGCAGGTAGGATCACCAATCATTATTTCTTTGACAATAGACACAACACTTGTATTTTGTAACAGCCTGGCAAGTGAATGGTGATTAAAAGCAAAAAACTGATTGGGAGAAACAAGCATAGATTTCAGTAAGAAGGGTGTATGGAAGCAGGCTCACTGGAGCAGCAGTAGTATTATCATGACAGAGATAAGTAGCCAAGTTGATTTCATGCATAGGTGTGAAGGAAGCAGGAGTTTCATGAGTTAGCCAGGAAAGTAGTTTTGCAACAGTTTTAGTAAAGGTGGAGCAGGGTTTATGTATTTTAGAGTGAAAAGAGATGCAGGTGTTGGTAACTTTTATTGGACTAACTGAAAATAATATTCAGAGATGGAACAGAGAGAAAAGTCAGTTGAACAGAGGGAAGCTAGAATGACAATGCAGGTAGTGAGAAGGGCAAGTAACTAGGCCATGGCAATGAAGCTACTTTCTAAGAAATAGATCTTGGTCATAAGAAGATTGTAGGGTAGACAGTGTCTGAAAGTCAGAGACTCTTTCACATGTTTCCACTTGCAATTGCTTTGTGTAACAGTTTGCAAGTAGACTTGACAGGATTGAGAAAAGGCTGGCGAATGAGTATGAAGCCTTAGTAGGCTTAGGTGAAGGAAATAAACACAAGGAGAGAAAATAGTTTTCAGTTTAAAAAAAACCAGTCAGTTACAGGGGAGATAGTGCGGGAGAGAGTGCAGAAACAGTGAACGGATTCAAAGAACACCATGTTATGTTATGATATTT